>NW_026988476.1:12745000-13995000 GCF_030222135.1 Aotus nancymaae | reverse complement strand
TGGGAAGGGCATCTCTGAAAAAAGGCAGCAGCACATCAGGAACTTATAAATAAAGCCCCATCTTCCCAGGACAGAGCACTGGGAAAAAAGGTGGTTATGAGTTCTGCTGCAGCAGAACTCTGGACAGAACAACAGAGCTCACAAATCAGCACTTGAGCTCTTAAAAGGGACAGACTGTCTCCTCAAGCAGGTCCCTACTACTATATATCCAAAGAGATGCCTCATAAAGGAGAGCTCAGGCTGACATCTGGTGGATACCTTCCTGGGATGAAGATAACAGAAGAAGAAACTGGCAGCAACCCTTACTGTTCTGCAGCCCCTATGAGTGATCCCCAGGCAAGCAGGGTTTGGAGTGGACCCCCAGCAGTCCTAAAACAGAAGGCCCTGACTGTTAGAAGGAAAACTAAAAAACAGAAAGAAATAACTTCATCATCAACAAAAAGGAATCCACTCAGAG
Organism: Aotus nancymaae; assembly: GCF_030222135.1. NCBI lineage: Eukaryota > Metazoa > Chordata > Mammalia > Primates > Aotidae > Aotus > Aotus nancymaae. The sequence goes on along the minus strand of NW_026988476.1, from coordinate 13,994,543 downwards.
ACCACATCTGAAAGTCACCAACTATAAACAACACAGGGAGACAAATACACAAAGATGGGAAGAAACCAGTGCAAAGTGGATGAAAACACCCAAAACCAGAATGCCCCTCCTCATCCAAGGGATCATAACTCCTCATCAGCGAGGGAACAAAGCTGGATAGAGAATGAACCTGATGAATTGACAGAAACAGACTCAGAGCGTGGGTAATGAAAAACTTCTCTGAGCTAAAAGAACATGTTCTAATGCAAAGTGAACAAACGAAGAACCTTGAAAAATTTGATGAAATACTAACGAGAATAAATGGCTTAGAAAAGAATATAAATGACTTGATTCACCTGAAAAACACAGCACAAGAACTTTGCGAAGCATACACAAGTTTCAATAGCTGAATTGACCAAGCAGAGGAAAGGATATCAGAGATTGAAGATCAACTCAATGAAGTAAAATGAGAAGGCAAGAATAGAGAAAAAAGAGTGAAAAGAAATGAACAAAGCCTCCAAGAAATATGGAATTATGTGAAAAAACCTAATCTACGTTTGATAGGTGAGCCTGAATGGGATGGAGAGAAAAAATCAAACCTGGAAGGCACTCTTCAGGATATTATCCAGGAGAACTTCCCCAACCTAGCAAAGCAGGCCAATATTCAAGTCCAGAAAATATAGAGAACACCACAAAGATACTCCTCAAGAAGAGCAACCCCAAGGCACATAATCATCAGATTCACCAGAGTTGAAATAAGGAAAAAATGCTAAGTGCACCCAGACAGAAAGGTCGGTTTATCCACAAAGGAAAGCCCATCAGACTTAGAGCGGATCTCTCAACAGAAACCCTGCAAGCCAGAAGAGAGTGAGGGCCAATATTCAACATCCTTAAAGAAAAGAACTTTCAACCTAGAATTTCATATCCAGCCAAACTAAACTTTTTAAGCAAAGGAGAAATAAAATACTTTATGAACAAACAATTGCTGAGAGACTTTTTGTCATCACCAGGCCTGCCTTAAAAGAGCTCAGGAAAGAAGCACTAAACATAGAAAGGAACAACCAGTACCAGCCATTCAAAAAATGTACCAAATGGTAAAGACCATCTACACAATGAAGAAACTGCGTGAACTAATAGGCAAAAAACCAGTTAGCATCAAAATGGCAGGGTCAAATTCACACATAACAATATTAACATTACATTTACATGGGCTAAATGCCCCAATCAAAAGACACAGACTGGTGAACTGAATAAAAAGTCAAGACTCATCAGTGTGCTGTATCCAGGCAACCCATCTCACATGCAAGGACACACACAGGCTAAAAATAAAGGGATGGAGAAAGATTTACCAAGCAAATGGAGAACAAAAGAAACTACGAGTTGCAGTCCTTGTCTCTGATAAAATAGATTTTAAACCAACAAAGATAAAAAGAGACAAAGAAGGGCATTACATAATGGTAAAAGAATCTATGCAACAAGAAGAACTAATGATCCTAAGTATATACATAAGCACCCAGATACATAAAACAAGTTCTTAATGACCTACAAAGAGACTTAGACTCCCACACAATAATAGTAGGAGACTTTAACACTCCGCTGTCAATATTAGAGAGATCAACAAGACAGAAAATTAAGGATATCCAGGACTTGAACTCAGAACTGGACCAAACAAACCTAATAGACATCTACAGAACTCTCCACCCTAAATCCACAGAAATACATTCTGCTCAGCACCACATCACACCTACTCTAAAACTGACCACATAATTGGAAGGAAATCGCTCCTCAGCAAATGCAAAAGAACGGAAACCATAACAAGCAGTCTCTCAGACCACAGTGCAAGCAAATTAGAACTCAGGATTAAGAAATGAACTCAGAACTGCACAACTTCATGGAAACTGAACAACTGGGTCTTGAATGTTGACTGGATAAACAATAAAATGAGGGCAGAAATAAGGACGTTCTTCAAAACCAACAAGAATGAAGACACAACATACCAGAATCTCTGGGACACATTTAAAGCAGTGTCTAGAGAAAAATTTAGAGCAATAAATGCCCACATGAGAAGCCAGGAAAGATCTAAAATCGACACCCTGTCATCAAAATTGAAAGAGCTAAAGGAGCAAGATCAAAAATGCAAAAGCTAGCAGAAGACAAGAAATAACTAAGATCAGAGCAGAACTGAAGGAGATAGAGACATAAAAAAAAAATCAAAAAAATCAATAAATCCAGGAGCCAGTTTTTTTTCAAAAGAACAACAAAATAGACTGCTAGCCATATTAATAAAAATGAAAAGAGAGAAGAATCAAATAGATGCAATTAAAAAGATAAAGGGGATATCACCAGCAATTCCACGGAAATACAAACTACCATTAGAGATTACTACAAACAACTCTATGCACATAAACCAGTCAATCTGGAAGAAATGGATAAATTGCTGGAAACTTGCACCCTCCCAAGCCTAAACCAGGAAGACGTCGAAACCCTGAATAGACCAATAGCAAGGGCTGAAGTTGAGGCAGCAATTAATAGCTTACCAACCAAAAAAAGCCCAGGTCAGATGGGTTCACAGCCAAATACTACCAGATGTACAAAGAGGAGCTGGTACCAATCCTTCTGAAACTATTCCAAAGAATACAAAAAGAGAAAATCCTTCCCAAATCATTTTATGAGAACAATATCATCCTGATAGCAAAACCCGGCAGAGACTCAACAAAAAAAGAAAACTTCAGGCTAATATCTATGATGAAAATAGATGCAAAAATCTTCAATAAAATACAGGCAAACCGATTGCAACAGCACATCAAAAAGCTTATCCATCAAGATGAAGTAGGATTTATCCCAGGGATACAAGGCTTGTTCAACATACCCAAGTCTATAAACATAATCCACCACATAAACAGAACCAAAGACAACAACCACATAATTATCTCAGTAGATTCAAGAAGACCTTTGAACAAAATTCAACAGCACTTTAGGCTAAAAACTCTCAATCAACTAGTTATCAATGGAATCTACCTCAAATAATAAAAGCTATTTATGACAAACCCATAGCCAATATCATACTGAATGGGCAAAGAAGAAAACCTAGGCAAAACCATTTAGAGCATAGGCATAGGCAAGGACTTCATGACTAAAACACCAAAAGTGTTGGCAACAAAAGCTAAAATAGAAAAATGGGATCTAATTAAACTCCAGAGCTTCTGTACAGCAAAGGAAACAATCATTAGAGTGAACCAGCAATCAACAGAATGGGAAAAAATTTTTGCAATCTACCCATCTGACAAAGGACTAATATCCAGAATCTACAAAGAACTAAAGCAGATTTACATGAAAAACAACAAACCCATTCAAAAGTGGGTGAAGGATATGAACAGATACTTTTCCAAAGAAGACATATATGAGGCCAACAAACATGAAAAAATGCTCATCATCACTGGTTATTAGAGAAATGCAAATCAAAACCACATTGAGATTCCATCTCATGCCAGTTAGAATGGCGATCATTAAATAATCTGGAGACAACAGGTGCTGGAGAGGATGTTGAGAAATAGGAACACTTTCACACTGTTGGTGGGAGTGTAAATTAGTTCAACCATTGTGGGAGACAGTGTGGCGATTCCTCAAGGACCTAGAAATAGAAATTCCATTTGACACAGGAATTCCATTATGGGGTATATATCCAAAGGATTATAAATCATTCTATTATAAAGACACATGCACACATATATTCATTGTGGCACTGTTTACAATAGCAAATACCTGGAACCAACCCAAATGCCCATTGATGATAGACTGGACAAGGAAAATGTGGCACATATACATCATGGAATACTATGCAGCCATAAAAAAGGATGAGTTCATGTTCTTTGTAGGGACATGGATGAAGCTGGAAATCATCATTCTCAGCAAACTGACACAAGAACAGAAAATCAAACACCGCATGTTCTCACTCATAGGTGGTTGTTGAACAATGAGAACACATATACACAGGGAGGGAAGCATCACACATTGGGGTCTGTTATGGGGGAATAGGGGAGGAACAGCGGGGAGTAGGATGGTTGGGGAGGGATAACATGGGGAGAAATGTCTGATGTAGATGACAGAGGGATGGAGGCAGCAAACCACATTGCCATGTGTGTACCTATGCAACAACCCTGCATGTTCTACACATGTACCCCAGTACCTAAAGTGTAATATATATATAATTATACATATATTATATATATATATATATGGATGCAGATGACAACTTAGGAAGTTGTTCCGTGTATCTAGTCATAAATTAAAACCACCATAAAATATAATACGGAAATGTTAGAAAGTAAAAAATGTCAAGTACAATGAAGATATAGAACAGTTCAATTCTGTTTTTTTTTAAATTTTTTTAGTTTAAGGTTCATGTGTAGATTTGTTCGTATAGGTAAACTCGTGTCCTGGAGATTTGTTGTACAGATTATTCCATCACTGAGGTATTAAGGCCTGTAAACATCAGCAATTTTTCCTGATCTTCTCCTTTCTCTGACCCTCCATTCTGTGATAGGCCCCAGTATCTGCTGTTCCCATCTATGTGTCTATGTGTTTTCATTATTTAGCTCCCATTTATAAGTGAGAACATGTGCTACTTGCTTTTCTTTTCCTGTTTTAGTTTGGCTAACGATAATTGCCTCCAGCTTCATCCATGTTCCTGCAAAGATATGATCTTATCCTTTTTTATGGCCACAGTATTCCATGGTGTATATGTACCACATTTTTAAAATCCAATCTACCATTTATGAGCATTTAGGTTGATTCCATGTCTTTGCTATTGTGAACAGTGCTGCAATGAACATACAAGTGGATGTGTCTTTATGCTGAAATGATTTCTACTCCTTTGGGTATATACACAGTAATGAGATTGCTGGATGGAAAAGTAGTTCTGTTTTTAGGTATCTGTGGAATCACTACACTACTTTTCACAGTGGCCAAACTAATTTACACTCCCACCAACAGAGTATAAGTGTTCTTTCTCTTGCCTGACTACTTTGGCCAGGACTTCCAATAGACCGCTTATATTTAACATAGGAATGGTGAGAGAGGGCATTATTGTGCTGGTTTTCAAGGAGAATACTTCCAGGTTTTACCCAGTCAGTATGATTTTGGCTATGGGTTTTTCACAGATGGATCTTACTATTTTGAAGTATGTTTCTTCAATACTTAGTTTATTGAAAGTATTTATCATGAAAGAGTGTTAAATTTTACTAAAATGCTTTTCTTCATTTATTGAGATAATGTGGTTTAGTCTTTAGTTCTGTTTATGTGATGAATAACACTTATTGATTTGTTTATGTTGAACCAACCTTGCATTCAAGGCCTACTTGATCATGATGAATAAGCTTTCAAATGTGCTGCTGGATTCTGTTTGCCAGTATTTTGTACAGAGTTTTGCATCAGTGTTCATCAAGAGTACTGGCCTCAAGTTTTCTTCTTCCTTCCTTCCTTCCTTTTTTCCTTCCTTCCTTCTTTCTTTCCTTCCTTCCTTCCTTCCTTCCTTCCTTCCTTTCTTTCATGTGTCTCTGCTGCGTTTTGGTATCAGAATGGTGCTGGCTTCATATAATGAGTTAGAGGAGTAGTTCCTTCTCTGATTTTTGGAATAGTTTCAGTAGAAATGGTATTAACTCTTCTTTATACATCTAGTAGAATTCAGCTGTGAATCTGTCTGGTCCTGGGTGTTTTTTACTTGCTAGGCTATTTATTACTGTCTCAATTTTAGAGTTCATTATTGGTCTCCTCAGGGATTCTGTTTCTTCCTGGTTCAGTCTTGGGAGAGTGTATGTGTCCAGGAATTTATCCATTTCTTCTGCATTTTCTAGTTTGTGTGAATAGAAGTGTTCATAATATTCTCTGATGGTTATTTGTATTTCTGTGAAGTCAGTGGTAATATCCCCCCAGTAATTTCTGATTGTGTTTATTTGATTATTCTGTTTTCTTAGTCATGCTAGTGGTCTGTTTATTTTATATTCTTAAAAAAAAAACCAACCCCTGGATTAGTTGAACTTTTCAATTTTTTTGTGTGTGTTCTAATCTCCTTTAGTTCGACTCTGATTTTCGTTATTTCTTGTCTTCTGCTAGCTTTGGGACTTTTTTGCTCTTGGTTCTCTAGTTTTTTAAGTTGGGATGTTAGGTTGTTAACTTGAGATCTTTCTAACTTTTTAATTGAGCATTTAGTGCTGTAATTTTCCATCTTTACACTGCCTTAGCTATGTCCCAGAGATTCTCGTATGTTGTATTTTTGTTCCCATTTGTTTCATAGAACTTCTTGATTTCTGCCTTAATTTTATTATTTACCCAAATGTCATTCAGGAGCAGGTAATTTCCATGTAACTGTATGGTTTTGAGTGATTTTCTAAGTCTTGATTTCTAATTTTATTGTACCATAGTCCAAGAGAGTATTTGTTATAATTTCACTTCTTTTGCATTTCCATTTTGCATTTGTAACATTTTTGTGTACAATTATCAGATTGATTTTAGAGTGTGTGCCATGTGGCAATGAGAAGAATGCATTTTCTGTTGTTTTGGGTGGAGAGTTCTGTAGGTGGCTATTAAGTCTATTTGATCTAGTGCTGAGTTTGCATCCTGAATATCTTTATTAATTTTCTGCTTCAATCATCTGTCTAGTATTGTCAGTGGAATTTTGAAGTCTTCCACTATTATTGTGTGGTAGACTTTAAAGGTCCTTTTGAACATCTCTAAGAACTTGATTTATGAATCTGGGTGCTCCAAAGTTGGGTACATATATGTCTAAAATAGCTAGGTTTTCTAGCTAAACAGACCCTTTACCACTATGCAATGTCCTTTGTTTGGTCTTTTTTGATGTTTGTTGGCTTAAAGTCTACATTGTCTAAAATTAGAACAGTGCCAACCCCTGTATTTTTCTGTTTCCCATTTGCTTGGTAGATTTTTCTCCGTGTTTATTTTGAACCTATGTGTATCATATCACGTGAGATGGGTCTTGAAAATGGCACACTGATGGGTGTTGATTATTTATCCAGCATCCCCCTTTGTGTGTTTTAATTGGAGCATTTAATCAATTTACATTTACAGTTAGTATGGATATATGTGAATTTGATCCTGCTAATTTTTGTATTTTTAGTAGAGATGAGGTCTCACCATGTTGGCCAGAGTCGTCTTGAAACCCTATCCTCAAGTGATCCACCCACCTTGGCCTTCCAAAGTGCTGGGATTACAAGCATGAGCCACGACGCCTGGCCCAAATACAAAATTCTTGATTAAAACTTCTTTTCTTTAAACATTTTGACTATTGTCCCCTAACCTCTTCTAGCTTGCAGAGTTTCTGCTCTGAGGTCTTCTGTTAGTCTGATGGGGTCTCCTTTGTAGATGACCTGACCTTTCTCTCTAGCTACCCTTCATATATTTTATATCATTTCAATCTTGGAGAATCTGATGATTATGTTTTAGGGATGATCTTCTTGTGAAGTATCTTACAGGGGTTGTCTGCATTGCCTGAATTTGAATGTTGGCCTCTTTAGCTAGGTTGGGGACGTTCTCGTAGATGATAACCTGAAATATGTTTTCTGAGTTGCTTCCACTCTCCTGATCTCTTTAGGGACACCAATAAGTTATAGATTTGATCTATTTACATAATCTCATATTTCCTGAGTGTTTTGTTCATTCCTTTTAATAGTTTTCTCTCTATTCTTGTCTGACAGTCTTATTTCAGAAAGCCAGTCTTCAAATCTGAGATTCTTTACTCCTCTTGGTCTATTCTGCTATTAATACTTGAGATTGTATTATGAAATTCTCATAGTGTGTTTTTCAGGTCTGTCACGTTGGTTACATTTTTTTTTTTTTTTTCAAAATTGGCCTTTCTGTCCATCAGATCCTATATCATTTTATGGTAATTCTTAGCTCCTATGGATTGGCTTTCAACATATTCCTGCAAATCAATGGTATTTGTTCCTATCCATATTCTAAATTGTATTTCTGTCATTTTAGCCAGATAAAGAATTATTGCTTGGAAAGTAGTATCATTTGGAGAAGAGAAGGCACTCTGGCTTTTTGAATTGTCAGAGTTCTTGCTCATTTTTGTGGGCTACTGTTCTTTCAGTCTTTGAAGTTGCTGACCTTTGGATGAGAGGTTTTTATTTTATTTTATTTTTTTGATGACCTTGAGGGTTTCATTGTGGTATAAGGTGGGTCCAGTGAACTGACTTTGTTTCTGTAAAATTTGAGGGGTCAATTCTCAGTCCCAACACCTGGACTGGATGCTCTAATTCTGGGTGACTTTTATTGGACTCTGACTTTGTTCTCTGGCTTCTCGAGTTTACGAACCTACTGCCACTAGGATGGCCAAGGTTCTCACTATGCTCTGATGGTTTGTACCAGCCAGAGGATATCACAGGGTGATGGCAGTAAGCTCTGTCCTCATTTGCATGTGCCAGTGGCAGTGGCAGCATGGCAGAATGCCGCAGTGTGCTAGCGGGTAATAGGGTGCCTACCTCTGTACTGGTGCTCACCAAAGTTGTAGAGGCAGCATGTCTTGGTGGGGTTTCTGGGGGCTCCCATGGGTAACTGTGTGTGTGTTTGCACTGATGATAGGTTAGCATTGGGGTGGGGGCCTGACAGGCAAGGGTCTATATGCATCCTCTGTCCATATTCATACAGGGCAGCATGGCCAGTCATGGTGGGGAGGGTCTACTGTTTTCCTTGCTTAGTTTCACTCCAGCAGCAGTGTTAGTAGAGGGAAAGGGCACCAGAGAACTCTGTGCCCACCAGATTTTGACTGCAATGGTGGTAGGTGGTGGGAGGCAGAGTGCATTCCCATCAGCAGCAGTGGAAGGGGAAGGTGCACAGGCATATACATGCTGGTAGGGCAGAGAATGAAAATCTGTCCAGGCACTCATGTGCTGGCAAAGAGATGTGGGGAGTGGCCTTGGGCCCAGCTATAGTGGAGGGTGAGAGCGAGTGGGCTGATCTGTGGCCATGGGGCTGACCCGCTGGAGCCCTCTGTGAATCCGGCATGGTCTACCAGCACAGGAGCTGTGATGTGGGTCCCCAGGGGACCCAAGTCTGCCCTGCAAACATGCACGGCCAGACTAGCGGCCCAAAGTGGTCATCAGACCAACAGTTGCTCAGGCCAGACCAGCCCTATCTGATGGGCAAGACTGCCCTGCAGAGTTCAAGTCTGACACTTCCCCAAGGGCTGACGTCTCCTATAGGAGCAAGTTGAGCCTAGAGGGATGGCCATCCCTAGCCATGCTCGCTCTTGCTACAGATGCTCCTGCACCAAACTCTTTGGACTTCATGTTGGCTAGCATGCTGCCCCTACCACTTCTCTAAGCAGATATCCCTGCAAATTTGAGTGTCCATGGTGGTCTAGTGATCTCTCCCTGCTTAGATTCCTGATGCCTTTGATAAAAGCAGGTTACTCATTGACAGTTCAACTCAACTTTACCTCTGTAGTTATTAGGGGCCAGCAAGGAGTTCTGTTGCTGTGCCCAGGAGCCATGTGCAGAGTTCCCAGCTTCCTTCCCCTTCAGCCATGTTTTCTCTCTGTTCATTTTCAGTGCCTTCCCTCTGAAGACCTATTAGGAGTACACCAGTTGTCCCAGTCTCTCGGTGGCAGCTGTTCCACCTGGCTGAATCTAGTTGGCCATCTTATTCAAATCTTAGTTCTAATTATTATACATTGTTGATGGGCAGCCACTTTGGAAAACAATATATAACTTTCTTTTTAAAAAGTGTGTCACACCTACCATGTGACCCAGTAATTTTCTTAGAAGTCCTAAGTATTTACTAAGAGAAATTAAAACTTATGTTCATATAAAAACCTATATGCAAATCTTATTTTTTTGAGATGAAGTTTTGCTCTTGTTGCCCAGGCTTGAGTTCAATGGTGTAATCGTGGCTTACCGCAACCTCTGCCTCCTGGGTTCAAGTGATTTTCCTGCCTCAACCTCCTGAGTACGTGCCACCACACCCAGCTAATTTTTTTGTATTTTTAGTAGAGACGGGGTTTCACCATGTTGGCCAGGCTGGTCTTGAACTCCTTATCTCAGGTGATCTGCCTGCCTCAGCCTCCCAGCAAATCTCTATTTATGATCAACAAAACAGTAAAAAACCAAAAAGGAAACCCTGCTTTTCTTCCCCAACTTTTATATCTACACACAATGGAATAATGCTTAGTAATAAAAAGAACAAACTATGTAGCAATATGCTTGAGCCTCAGTGGCATTTAGCTAAATAAAAGAAACCCAAGTCAGAATTCTGCAAAGGAAACCATTCCATTTATATGACATTTTGAGAAGTCAAGGTTATTGTAGCAGTAAACAGATAGGTGGTTGCCAGAGTCTCAGGGAGAAAATAAAATGGCTATCAAGAAGCACAAAGAAAATTTTTGTGGTTATACATAAATGTTTGTCTTGATTGTAGTCACAAGGCTACATAGGTTTGTTTAAAACTCAGAAAATTGTACAACAAAATTTAGTTTTAGTATACATACATTTTAGGTTAATCATAAAGGAGAATTTTAAAAACAAAGAAATAGAATGAGATCACAAAGTCTTCTCTTTACTAAGAAAAAGGAATTGAAGTCTAGGAATTTGTAGATAAAAAAGCAAAATAGCATTTGAAGCATTTCAAAGTATGCTGCTTTAAAATTCCCATCAGGCAATACTAAATATAATAAAATTGTTCCAAGTTTATAAAATATTAATTGTGCTTCACAATAGTATGCAACACAAATTACATATTTTCCATGTATTTGGAAGTCCTACAAGTATCAAAAGACCTTCTGTTTTATTTTTAGTGTTTTTTTTTTAATGGAGATCATTTTTGTACATTTCAATATTTATTTTCTCGTCCTTTTTATTTATCTTAAAAATAGACTACATTGTCAAAGTTATTTTCTAGCTGAGTTCTAGTTCTAAGGCTACACTTTTCTAATATATTATTAGAAGCAATTTATACAATTTTCTATTCACTCATTTATCCATTGGTAACATTAAAAAAAATAGTACACTTGATACATTGTCCATATTATATCTGAAATTTAAAATTTTTGTTTTGTCACAAATAAGGCCACCTACTGAACAAAAGCAAAGTTGATCACAAGCTGTGGTATTGTTAGATAAGAACAAAGAGTACAAAAACTCATTGTATTGGAAGCTGATGGAAAGTGCCATGTTACTGAGTTTTAATACTGCAACTGGCATTGGAAATGAACTAATGAACTGTCTCTGTAAAAAACAGAAAATTAAGGCCAACAAGCCCAATATACTTATTCAAGATGTGCAGCTAAATGATGTCAAGGGCTAAAATCAATCCTTTTTCCCCCACAGTATCAGTTTATTACCATTTTTCCTATGATACATAAATATTTTGAGCAGATTTATTTATTAAAAATATGCCATTGTAGTTTATATTGATATTAGTTGGCAAATTATTGCTCAAATTGCAAACTAGTAAAATCTGCAGTAGACTTCTAGCTTCTGTATTTTATCATACATTTTGGCCATCAAGTATAATCTTCATACTTATCTGCATAAAATATTATAAAGTTAAAATTAGATGTAAACACACCATCCAATATTTACATGTGAGCATACAAGAATATACAAATAAAAAGTTAAATTCTCTTTTGGTCTTAAATGGGAAAAGATTTAGTAACTATTAAACAGAAAGGCATATTTACTCTTAGAAATCTGCTGTGCTATTTAGCCTTCCCTCCTGTTAATGTTCACCTCTTAAAAGGCCTCAAATTAGCATAGAAAATAGAATTTATGGATTCAGTTTATCTTAGAATTGCTTTTTGTAAGTTAGTATAGTAAATAGAATAATATATTTTATTGTCATTAAATATTATGCTTTCCAAAGTAATCATGCTTCCTGGTGCATGTATTTATTTTAATAACTATATTTATTAAATGGAAATAATTGAATTTAACGCTTTTCATGTTTAGTGAGTTTTCATTTCTGCTCCCCTTAACCACAATTGTGCTTCAATTCTTTATTTATTTTGGTCAGTTGAAATATATTTTTATAAAAGATAAATTGGTTCTTTCTGAATTACAGCATATTTATAATATTTTTGTAGCCTCTTTTACTCAAGATTTTATAGAAATTGCTTTACTATTTTCAGATGTGTACGGCAGAGGTAGAATGTATACTAAACATGAATTTTATTTTTCCTGTAACTATCTCGCTTTTTGTTTTCTTTCTGATACGTAGTTATAGGATTTTTTATTTACAATTCAGACATTTCCCCTGGGATATATAGGTGTCAGTTTATTTTTTAAAAATTGACTGACATTTGTTGGGCATATTGACAGTGCCATAACATTTTCACAAACGAATTTTTATTTCAATTGTGCTGATTGTATTTTTATCACTTTCCTTCATTGTTTTGCTTGCCTTTTTCCTTCTCCTGGTGAGAATGCTTTTTCAAATTTCTTTCCATATACCTTTTACTTCTTCTCCTTGATGAGTCTGTACATTATAATATTTAATATTAACCTGAATTTTAATTGTTATAGTTTATATTATTTTTCTCTTACTCTCTCTTTTCTCATCTGTCTGCTCTAGTTTGTTCTTTCTTTCAGTCTGATTTTTAAAAATGATCTTTTTGTGTTATATAATGTCACCATTATTTTCATAATTCATTTAGTCTGTGTTTTTTAGGATTTTATGAGAATACAAAAATGATGTTCTTTTACATTTGATTGTTTCCTAGAGTAAACAATCTTCAGTGGAACCAGAGTAATGTTCTTTCTCCTATTTTTGAGTGCTGCAGAATAAACGCGGTGGAAAATTCTTACAAGCCCTAGACTAGATTTTTCTCCCTATACTTATTTCTAATTTTTCTACGACAGGTGTAGAGTTTCTGTGAGAATTTCTTCTCAGTGACTGACCTTGTGTACTCATAGCTGCTCATTTCCTATAGTGAATTTCTGGTGTTTCTCAATCTTTTTTTTTTTTTTTTTTTTTGATAATGCAATCTGAAAGGCTCTCTTATTCCTAAAACCTGGCCATTTAATATTCGTAGTGGTATATGTTACTTGATAATCTACAGCTATCTGTAGTTCTTTCCTGGCTAGAGCTTGAAAAGACACTTCCCACCACCACCCTTTCCTCTTGGAAATTTAGGAAATTATGGCCCTGAAATCAAGTCACTCTTTTCCTTTATTCTGTCCCAAGCTAGTCTGCAATTTTGGGAATTATAGAATTAGCATGGGTGTCTACTCAGAGATATTAACAAGAAAGATATGGAGAGAATAATGCTCTGTCTGCCTTAGAAATCCACTTTTATATATGGTGACAATGGTTCTCAAACATTTTAGTCTTGAGGTCCTTCACACTCTTAAAATAATGTAGGAACTCAAACCTTTTTATTATCTATATTTACTATTTTAGAATTTAAGACTGATACGTTTTCATGTATCTTATGAAATATTTATGTGTTTAATTTTTAATCTCAAAATATTAGAAAAACAGTTTTAACCTAATATATCATTTAAAATTATATTTTCCAAAGCAAACAAGAGAATAATAAGAACAGTTGCACTATTTTGTATTGGCTCAATAGAAAATATTTGAATTTTTATATCTACTTCTTATTTAGCCTATTGCAATATTGCACCATGGTAGCTTCTGAAAATTTTTACTGCTTATATGGTGAATGAATGAGAATGAAAAAGATAACAAATACATTGTTATTTTTATAAAAATAATGCTGACCATGCAAACTTCCTCCCTTTCTGATAAAGCTATTGAGTATACTGTTTTTGTTTTTTTTTTAAGTAGCTCTTAGCTTGCTACTGGGCTCTTATGGAAGTTAAATGCTTGATTTACAGAGGCTAACTCTCTGGACTGATATTTCCTCTTTGGGGCGAATTAATCCATACAGTTACACCAATGACGAATTAGGTGGGTAGAAGCTAGTAAGTTACGGTTGTAGAAAAGGAATGGTATATATGAAGGATCAGTCATCTTGGTTCCAGTGGGATGTTGGCTATACATTATGAAATAAACAAAGTAACAGCAATCCTTTGGGAAAATTTTTATCCCCTACTTTGTCATCTGAAGCAAAGCTGGTCTCTCATTGGGATCTACTTGTCACAGAGGGTCCCATAAATTTCTTGTCTTGCCGTAGTAATAATGTATTCAACCAAGCTTAAACTAGATGGTGTCCATAGTGCTGCTATTACTGTCTAAACTTAGTGCCAGATTTTCTGAATTAAAAATGTATGTGGCTGCTCCATTCATTGGGCAGAATCCAAGTGATCATCATCGTTCTGGATAATACCCCTACATGAATCTTGTTATAATTTTACTGATTCTTGGGATTTTAACTATGGTCTAGTCTGACACTTGAAAAACTACACATAAGAAGATCAAAAGAATTCTTGTTTGGAACCTCACACTGAACACAAATCACAGTTGTTGATCTGATCATTTGGGTCAACTATGTAGATGCCTGGTACAAACCTATTCTCTTATCAGACTACTTGGAATCAAGTTACTGGTTGAGCTTGTACACCCAAGATTGGAAATATTTCTGCCTGGACTCACCTTAATGCCATATTTGACAATGCATCCATCAACATAGACTGGACACAGAATTTAAAAAATCTGTATTTTTGAATCAGAGACTACCATTGTGTAAAGTATTTATGACTCATGTAAAATTGGACATTTTTGTCTTCTGGTTAAGGAGGACATACCATACCGGGCATGAATCCTTCTGACAGATTGACTACATTTGATCTTTGAACCAGGGTTATCAATGGTATCTTACAGCTGTTGATATCTGTTCCAGTTATCGTGTTGCTATTACAATTACATTCTTCTGACAGATTGACTACATTTGATCTTTGAACCAGTATTGGGGTTATCAATGGTGTCTTACAGCTGTTGATATTTGTTCCGGTTATTGTGTTGCTATTACAATATAATCTGCTGATTCTGGCTACATACTTATGCCTTGTAAAACTAACTTGCAGTTTTCAGTTTTCCATACCATCTTCACTCTGATAATAGTGTGACTTTAATAACAGATACCACCTAGAATTAGGCTGAAAGTCAAGGTGTTTGATAGCTCTTCCATGCTTTTCTCATCCACAGGCTTCTAGTATTGTTGAGCATTAGAACTGCCTCCTCCAAAATTGACTCAGAAAGATTTCTTGCTTTACTTCCTTCACCTACTTCTGGTCTGCACACACCAGTAAGGCAATTTGGTTACTGAATGCCATTGCCTCAAGAAAGATATCACCTCTTCTTGGATGATTCTTGGATAATAATTAGGATGAAAGGGATGTAGTGTTACATAGACTTACGTTGAAAATGTGGGACTCCAATCTATCTTGACATGATAATATTTTTTCCTCCTATCAGCAACTCAGGGTCAATCGATTGATATGCCTTCTGCATGACAGTGTGTCAAAAAGGATGCTAGATTTAAACATAATTTTTTCAGCTACCTTGGCCCTTTATTAAAATAATTTAGGAATAGTGGCCTCTTGGTAGATTACACTGCTTAGTAAGTTACCCTCAGTGGCATATATGCTTACATAGACCAAGGTTTGAAACATAATGCTTTAATGTAAATCTTATAAAAATGTCCTTCTCACTAAAACATTTGACTGTTCTGAATAAGTATTTCTATGCAAGAAGGGAATTATTGGAAAAATGGTGAACTCATAGCTATCAGAATAGGAAGTTCTGATTTGTAGTGGTGAAGGAAAACCAATAGCTCAAGCACCTGGAATAGATGGAGGCAGTCTGGAAATGAATGCTGCTTTGTTTTCTTTTTCAAGAGTTCATGGAGATTTTCACATGTAGAACAATGCCCCAGTGCATGAGGGACACTTTCAATCTGTACCACAGATTGATGCAAGTCCTACTTGGGAGGCCCCAACAATAATACAAAATACTATATTTATTTGGCACAATTTGCATCCTGGACTATACTTATTTTGTGGAAATTATGCATTAGCCTGATTCTCCCTCAATTATATGACTTGTACTTCAGGGCGATCATAAGAGAACCACAGGTGTTTAAGGAAACACCACCAGTAGATTGTGTAGTACTCAGATGACTGTGGTGATCCCTTCAAATCAGGCTACCCTTACACAGACAAGCTTTAGGGAAGGAAAAGTAGCTTATTTATATACAACCTACAGACAGTTATCCCAATGAAGGGAGTCATCCAATAAGAAAGTGGTAAAAAAACTTGTTCCTGACTTCAGATAAAGTCATCAATGACATCACCTCCACCCCCAGAGACATTCAAATACACTTCAACTTATTGACCAAGATTATTATGGATAACAAAATTGCCCTAGGTTTTCTCCTTGTGGACAAGACAGAGTCTGCACAACCACTAAAACATTCAGCTCTACCTGGATTAATGCTTTGGACCAAGAGGGAAGGTCAAGATAACAATTTATGGAGAAAGCTGCATAGCCTTCTAAGGTAGACTCTGATGTTTCTAAATTTTTTTTCAGTTGGTGAATTCTGTTCTCTTGAAACCATTGTTGATGTCAATAATGCAGGATTGGCCTTGGCCAAATTGAAGCAATCTCCTCCCAGCCTTTGTTGGTCACATTTATCAGAATGTAGATGACTTTGTACACTCGGGAAAATGCAATAAGAAGCCAGGTTCATGTAGGACTGAGGGGTGGATTTTGTTACAAGTGCAGTCCTCTTGAGTCTCTTGCATTGTTGAAAAGGTGTTTGCATTGAAAATACTCTTGAAGAAGACAGTGCTGTCCTCTGGAAAATAATTGAAAGGCCAGGTATGTTTATAAACTTGAAAGATAGAAATAAAGCTCTAGATGATGTCTGCAGCAATGGCTATGCTGAATGGAATGCTGAATACCCATTATAATTATTTTTTTCAGTTTTGTATACTCAAGAGTTTCCCTCCTATAATAAAACTCACTGCATGTTCAGGTGTCACCTGACCCTCTTTCTATCACCTTCTAGGAGTAGAAGCTTGAAAAAGCAGCATGATGTCATTCTGGCTAGCACTATTGCTGTGAGTAATAAAATGTTCTTCTCTTACCAGGAAGTCTTGTTTCTTTCAGCCTCTGTGAAACTGTGGCAGACTAATTTGTTAGTGTGCAGATATGTTAAAATCTCAGATGCTTTCCAGTTCTTGGCAGTTTATACAAATTTCTCTAATGGATCTTCTTAAATTCAAAACTTTGTCATCACAGGACATTTGGTTAAGTAGGTTTTTATTTCTTTTATTTCCATAAGTTATTGGGGAACAGGTGGTGTTTGGTATGAGTAAGTTATTTAGTGGTGATTTGTGAGATTTTGATGAACCCACCACCCAAGCAGTACACATTGCACCTTATTAGTAGTCTTTTATCCCTCACCCCCTTCCCACCCTTTTTCCCTGTCTCCCTAGAGTCCATATGTCATTCTTAATGCCCTTGCATCTTGGTAGCTTAGCTCCCAGTTATGAGTGAGAACATATGCTGTTTGGTTTTTCACTCCTGAGTTACTTCACTTAAAATAATAGTCTCCAATCTCATCCAGGTCACTGTGAATGCCATTAATTCATTCCTTTTTATGGCTGAGTTGTATTCTATTTTATATATGTGTGTATACACACACACACACACACACACACACACACACAGTTGATCGATAATTTATCCACTCATTTATTGATGGGCATTTGGGTCAGTTCCACATTTTTGCAATGAGAATTGTGTTGCTATGTGTATGCAAACATCCTTTCTG
This sequence comes from Aotus nancymaae, assembly GCF_030222135.1. Lineage (NCBI taxonomy): Eukaryota > Metazoa > Chordata > Mammalia > Primates > Aotidae > Aotus > Aotus nancymaae. The sequence continues at coordinate 13,976,812 of NW_026988476.1, read as the reverse complement.
TATAATGATTTATCTTCCTCTGGATAGATAACCAGTAGTGGGATTGCTGGATCAAATCGTAGATCTACTTTTAGTTCTTTAAGAAATCTCTACAGTTTTCTGTAGCGGTTGTACTAGTTTACATTCCCACCAGCAATGTAGAAGTGTTCCCTGTTCACTGCATCTACATCAGCATCTGCTATTTTCTGATTTTTTGATTACAGCCATTCATGCAGGAGTAAAGTGGTATCACATTGTGGTTCTGATTTATGTTTCCCCAATCACTAGCGATGTTGAGCATTTTTTCATATGTTCTTTGGCCATTTGTATATCTTTTATTGAGAATTGTCTATTCATGTCCTTAGCCCACATTTGATGCAGTTGTTTGTTTTTTTCTTGCTGATTTGTTTGAGTTCATTGTAGATTCTGGATATTAGTCCTTTGTCAGACGTAGAGATTGTAAAGATCTTTTTCCCACTCTGTGGGTTGTCGGTTTACTTTGCTGACTGTTGGATTTGCTGTGCAAAATCTCTTTAGTTTAATTAAGTCCCAGCAATTTATCTTTGTTTTCATTCCATTCACTTTTGGATTCTTGGTCAAGAAATCCTCGCCTAAGCCAGTGTCTAAAAGGGGTTTTCCAATGTTATCTTCTAGAATTTTTATATTTTTAGGTCTTAAGGGCCTTAATCCATGTTGAATTGATTTTTGTATAAGGTGGGAGATGAGGATCATTTCATTCTCTTACATATGCCTAACCAATTATCCTGGCACCATTTGTTAAAAAGTGTGTCCTTTACCCACTTTATGTTTTTGTTTGCTTTGTTGAAGATCAGTTGGCTGTATTGGGGTTTATTTCTAAGTTCTCTATTCTGTTGCATTGGTTTATATGCCTGTTTTTATACCAGTACCATGCTGTATGGGTGACCATGACCTTATAGTATAGTTCAAAATCAGGTAGTGTTATGCCTCCAGATTTGTCTTTTTGTTGCTGTGTTTGTTTTTGTTTTTTTCTTAGTGTTGCTTTGGTTCTACCAGCTCTTTTTTGGTTCCATATGAATGTTAGGGTTGTGCTTTTCTAATTCTGTGAAGAATGATGGTGATGTTTGATGGAAATTGTATTGAATTTGTAGATTGATTTTGGCAATATGGTCATTTTCACAATATTGATTCTACCCATCAATGAGCATGGAATGTATTTCCATTTGTTTGTGTCATTCATGATTATTTCCAGCAGTGTTTTGTAGTTTTCCCTGTAGAGGTCTTTTACCTCCTTGGTTAGGTAGATTCCTAAATATTTTATTTTATTTGCAGCAATTGTAAAAGGGGTTGAGGTCATGATTTGATTCTCAACTTGGTCACTGTTGATGTATAGAAGGGCTACTAATTTGTGTACATTAATGTTGTATCCAGAAACTTTGCTGAATTCTTTTATCAGTTCTAGGAGCTTTCTGGAACAGTCTTTATGGTTTTCTAAGTAAATGATCATATCATCAGCAAACACTGACAGTTTGACTTCCGCTTTACCAATTTGGATGCCATTTATTTATTTCTCTTTTCTGACTGCTCTGGCTAGGACTTCCAGTACTGTGTTGAAGAGGAGTGGTGAGAGTAGGAATCCTTGTCAGTATTATGTCGGCTGTGGGTTTGTCATAGATGTCCCTTGTATGCCGATTTTGCTGAGAGTTTTAATCATAAAGAGATGCTGGATTTTGTTTAATGCTTTTTCTGCATCTATTAAGATAATCATGTGATTTATGTTTTTAATTATGCTTATGTGGTGTATCACATTTATTAATCTGCATATGTTAAACCATGTCAGTATCCCTGATGTGAAACCAACTTGATCATATTGAATTATCTTTTTGATATGTTTTTGGAAGCAGTTGGCTAGTACTTTGTTTAGAATTTTAGAATCTAAGTTCATTAGGGATATTGTTCTCTAAATTTCTTCCTTGGTTATGTCCTTTCCTGGTTTTGGTATTAGGGTGATATTGGCTTCATAGAATGATTTAGGGAGGGTTCCCTAATTCCCTATCTTGTGCAATAGTGTTGATAGGATTGGTACCAATTATTCTTTGAATGTCTGGTATAATTCTGCTGTGAATCTGACTGGTCCTGGATTTTATGGTTGGTAACTTTTTTTTTTTTTGAGACAGTTTTGCTCTTGTTACCCAGACTGGAGTGTAATGGCGCGATCTTGGCTCACCGCAACCTCTGCCTCCTGGCTTCAGGCAATTCTCCTGCCTCAGCCTCCTGAGTAGCTGGGCACATGCCACCACGCCCAGCTAATTTTTGTATTTTTAGTAGAGACAGGGTTTCACTTTGTTGACCAGGATGGTCTCGATCTCTTGACCTCGTGATCCACCCACCTCGGCCTCCCAAAGTGCTGGGATTACAGGCGTGAGCCACTGCACCCAGCCAGTTGGTAACTTTTTAATTACCATTTCAACCTTGTTGCTTGTTATTGGTCTGTTCAGGGTATCTCATTCTTCCTGATTTAAGCTAGGAGGGTTGTATCTTTCCAGGAATTTATCCATCTCTTCTAGGTTTTCCCGTTTATGTGTGTCAAGGTGTGCACAGTAGACATGAATATGTTTGTATTTCTATGGTGCCAGTTGTAATATCTCCTGTTTTCTTATTGAGCTTATTTGGATATTCTTTCTTCATTTCTTCGTTAATCTTGCTAATGGTCTATCAGTTTTATTTATCTTTTCAAAGAACCAGCTTTTTGTTTCGTTTATCTTTTGTATTTTTGTTGTCGTTGTTTCCATTTCATTTGGTTCTGCTCTGATCTTGGTTATTTCCTTTCCTCTGTTGGGTTTGGATTTGGTGTGTTTTTATTTCTCTAGTTCCTTGAGGTGTGATCTCAGATTGTCTGTTTGTGCTGTTTGAGGCTTTTTGATGAAGGTGTTTAGGGCTAAGAACTTTTCTCTTAGCACCGCCTTTACTGTGCCCCAGAGGTTTTGAGTAGTTGTGTCACTATTGTCATCAGTAAAAAAAAATTTAATTTCCATTTTGATTTTATTTTTGACCCAGTGATCATTCAGCAGCAGATTATTCAACGTCCATGTATTTGCATGGTTTTCTAGGTTTCTTTTGGAATTGTTTTCCAGTTTTATTCCACTATGGTCGGAGAGTACTTGATATAATTTCAATTTTCTTAAATTTTTTGAAGCTTGTTTTGTGGTCTATTATATGGTCTATCTTGGGGAAAGTTCCATGCACTGTTGAATAGAATATATAGTCTGCAGTTGTTGGATGGAATGTTCTTTATGTATGTTAAATCCATTTGTTCCAGGGTACAGTTTAAAGTCATTGGTTCTTTGTTGATTTTTTGTCTTTATGGCCTCCCTAACGCTGTCAGTGGAATATTGAAGTGTCCTATTATTATCGTGTTGTGGTCTATCTGTTTTCTTTGGTCTATTAGTATTTATTTTATAAATTTTGGAGCTCCACTGTTAGGTACACATAAATTTGGGAATGTGGTATTTTCCTGATGGACAAAGCCTTTTAGTATTATATAATGCCCCTCTTTGTCTTTTTTAACTGCTTTTGCTTTAAAGTTTGTTTTGTCTGATATAAGAATAGCTAGCCCTGCTCACTCTTAGTGTCCATATACATAAAATGTCTTTTATCCATCCCTTTATCCTAAGTTTATGTGAATCTTTATGTGTTAGGTGAGTCTCTTGAAGGCAGCAGATAGTTGGTGAATTCTTAGCCATTCTGCAATACTGTATCTTTTAATTGGAGCATTTAGACCATTTACATTCAATGTTAGTATTGAGATGTGAGGTATGGTTCCATTTATCGTGCTATTTGTTGCCTGTACACCTGAGTTTCTTTTTCTTGTTTTTGTTTATTTCAGTTGTATTTTTGTTTTATAGGACCTGTGAGATTTATGCTTTAAAAAGGTTCTGTTTTGTTATGCTTCCAGAATTTGTTTCAAGATTTAGAGCTCCTTTTAGCAGTTGTTGTAGTGGTGACTTGGTAATGGCAAATTCTCTCAGCATTTGTTTGTCTGAAAGACTGTATCTTTCCTTCATGTATGAAGCTTAGTTTTGCTGGATACAAAATTCTTGGCTGATAATTGTTTTGTTTGAGAAGGCTGAAGATAGGACTTCAATCTCTTCTAGCTTGTAGGGTTTCTGCTAAGAAATCTGCTGTTAATCAGACAGGTTTTCCTTTATAGGTTACCTGGTGCTTTTGTCTCATGGCTCTTAAGATTATTTTTCTTCATTTGAACTTTAAATAACTTGATGACAATGTGCCTAGGCAATGATCTTTTTGTGATGAATTTCCCAGGTGTTCTTTGTGCTTCTTGTATTTCTATGTCTAGGTCTCTAAAAAGGCTGGGGAAGTTGTTCTCAATTATTCCCTCAAGTATATTTTCCAAACTTTTAGATTTTTAGATTTCTCTTCTTCCTTAAAAATGCTGATTATTCTTAAGTTAGGTCATTTTATATAATTCCAGACTTCTTGGAGGCTTTGTTCATATCCTCTTATATTTTTTCCTTTGTTTTTGTTGGATTGGGTTAATTCAAAGATCTTGTCTTCAAGCTCTGAATTTATTTCTTCTACTTTTTCAATTCTATTGCTGAGACTTTCCAGAGCATTTTGCATTTTTATAAGTGTGTCTAATGTTTCCTGAAGTTTTGCTTGTTGTTTAGTTGTGCTATCAATTTCCTTGAATATTTTTCCCTGATAACTTGCCCCAGTCTACCCACCTCCCAGATGCAAAAGCAAATATGGCTTTCCTTTTTTCCTGCCTGTGGAATCTGCATGCCTGCTTCACCCCTTCCCCTGAGTTCCAGCCAGGAGGTTTCTGGATCAGTTCAAATAGTTATGAAGTTCAGCAGAAGACTTCCTTCTCCCTGTGGCCTTTTCCTAGTACCTCTGGCCACCCTCCTGAAAAGCATCTGTAAGGCCAGGCAAAAATGGCTTGCTAAGGGACCAGTGAACTCCTAGGGCTTTTCCCACTGTTTTCTCTTTCCCTGTATTTCACACTGCTCTCTAAAACGAACCAGCTCCAGGTAAGGTCAAAATCTTCTCTGTAATCTAGGCCTTCAGTTTCTCCAGTTGGGGAGGTGTGTTTTCAGGGGCAGATAATCTCCCTTTTCCACCTCCACAGTTTGGGCACTCACAGTAGTTGGGCTGTCTCCTGGGTCCTGCAGGAGCAATCTGCTTCTTTCAGGGGTTTGTGGGTCCTTTCAGGATTCCTGCAGTCATTTTCTTCAGGATTTATTCCAGTCATTCTGGAGCAAAAATGCACGATGCAAGCCTCTGCATGCTGCTCTGTCCATTGAGTTGGAGATGCAATCTAGTCTTACTTGTAGTTCACCATGATCCATGGCCCTCTAGGTTTTCTTTATTTTTTTTATTTTAATTTTATTGTGTACACTATTTAACTTTCAAGATATTCAAGCTGCTACTTGGATTTAGTAAGGGTTTGAAGTAACGGGTTTGCTTCTCTCATATTTCTGAATGCCATTCTCCCAAAAAGTTGACTTTATTTCTCCATTACAAAAATTGCATAGAGTGGTGAAGTTATAGCAGAACAAAGAGGAAAAACAAAATGAAGAAGATTGGATCTGACTTTTGACTCAAGCCTTAGGGAAGTGAGATTGGATTGCAATGTAGTAGGAGGCTTAGGACCTCTCCTGTGGGGATAAAATAGATTGTTTACAGCTTGGAAGTAGAAAATCTTAAGAAGGCAGGCCCATGGGCATCAAGAAAAGAATATGTGGGTTGTAAGACAGATCAAAGAGATTTTAATTCTCTAAGGAAATTACCTCTGTTTTACTTGCTATTTACTATTTACTAGGGCATAGTCTCCACAGTTAGATATCATCTGGCAGATTTTTTTCAGTACAAAAGACAACCCCAATGTATATGTTTTATTGTGATTTTGTCTATAATAAGTAAATATATCTGCTCTTAGAATGTTTCCCTTATTTCTCCATTCTCTACCTGATGATCCTAGTGGATAAGAAAATTAAGACTGGAATATCTTACTCTCCACTGGCTGGAGCAGATGAGTTAATGATGGCTACCATCTAACTGAGCCTTCTATGAGACAGACGCCTTTATATCAAGTTCCTCCATGTTAATACCACCACATAAGCCCTAGTTTTAGGAGCAAAGCCTGCAGCTATCAAGCTCTTCTTCTTATGGCTGACTAGGTTTAAGTGTTTTGCTTTTGTTTGGGTAGAGCGAAGTATAGGAGTTATTATTGGCTTCAGCTAATCAAGTTAGTTTAATCATTTCATGTTTTTGCATCTCTTTAATTGTTTCAGAATCTGGAGAGGAAATAGAGATTAAGAAAAAACTGTAAAACATAGATATATGGCAACAGGATGGTGTTTGTCTTCTGCATGTACAGTAGCATTGTATAACTGAACTACCCAGGAGATTTTTATCCTCCTTGTGATACCTCTCTGTTTTATGTATTATTTACATTTATTAACACCCAGGTATCCATGACATTAGATGTTAACTTGTAGGGTTTTTTTTGTTTAACAGAGAAAATAATTGCAATGTTTATGGTTTGTATTAGCTTGTTTTGTATCTAACCTATCTCATTGCAACATTCTCCATCAATATCAATAAATACTATTTCACAAATGTGTGCAGAAACAGTTTTACCACCTCAAGAGTTTTTAATGAGTTAAGAATCGTGTTTTTTTAATGATCATTATTTTTTATTTATCTCTACATCCTAAATGCTGGCAGAATTTCTGTTGCTTAACAAACATTTGTTCAGATCAGATAAGTGGAAAAAATTGTCATTTGCTTATTCAAGCCATGCTTTTCTGTGATATTCTGATACTAGTTGAACATACACAACAAATGTATTTTAAAGTAGTACAGCATCCCCTTCATAACTGCTTCCAGGGTGAGCCTGGGAGTACTTTAGTTTGAACACAGTAATAGTGGTTTAGGTATGAGCTCTCACAGGGTCACAGGGAACATTTTGTATTTTATGTGTGTTTTCAGAAAAAGTAACAGTCATGATAAGAATTTTGAGCTCTTGAATTAAGAAAAAATAGGTGAAGACATTTCTGATGTTAGCATTTGAAGACCTTTGAAACAGAATTTATTACCTGAAATAACCTTGCCTAGGATGAGTTCTACATTCACAAGGAGAAAAGAAAAAATTTCCTCATAGCTTATGAATTTTCTCTTATGAGTGAGTGGTTGCATTCATTCAGGGATAGAATCAATAAAAGGCTAGAAGTTTAAAATCTCCTAATGTTTAAGGAGATAGATCCTAAGTAGATTTCCTTAGGTTAAGAGAGCATTTTAATGGTTCTGCAATGTTTAAGAAAGCCAAGAAATATTTTGGTGCTTTAATTTAAAACTAAAACTCTTACAGACATTAACTTAATGTAGGTTTAAGATAATATAGGAGAGATGAAAAGAGAGGGACTATGTGGGTATTTGGAGTGGGGATACAAAGAAAGACAGCAAGAAACAAGGAATAAACAAGAGACAGACACAGAAGTAAACTATACACAGCCAGCTAGAAGTTTGTATGGTGAGAACTTTTAAGACATAGACAAGTGATATTCAATGTTAAGTTAGCGCCTGTACTATGCACTGCTTTAATCCTCTGAAGGTACTGCAAACAAGAATAACAAACAAAAAGAAGGAAAAGAAGAAAAGAGGTGAAATTGTTTGTAAAAATAATGTCTTTTAATTTTTTTTTTTTTTTTGAGATGGAGTCTTATTCTGTTGCCCAGGAGTGCAGTGGTATAATCTTGGCTCACTGCAACCTCTACCTTCCAGGTTCAAGTGATTTTCATGACTCAGCCTCCCAAAAGCTGGGACTACAAATGCATGCCACCATGCCTGGCTAATTTTTGTATTTTTAGTAGAGATGGTAGAGATAGGGTTTCACCATGTTTGCCAAGCTGGTCTCAAACTCCTGACCTCAAGTGATAGGACTCCCAAAGCGCTTGGATTACAGGTATGAGTCACCACCTCCAGCCAAGATAATGCATTTTGAAAGAAGTATTATCAAAATGCAGATGTAGAATGCTATCAAAACAGGACATGGAGCCTAATATGTCTGGGAGAAACTTGTTTCCTGAGAATCCCTGTATGCAGGTTGAGGAATTGCTCTCTGTCACTTGCAGGATGCTCCAAATGAACTGCAGATGTCATCCTTAGTACTGATGAAAGAGTAATCACAGTATTCTGAAGAACACAGAAATGTATACTCACCAAATTGGTTTAAGTCTCAAATCAAAGCACTTAAAGCGGGGACAGTTTTAGCTGTGTATTTTCCAAAAGTTGTGTGCTCTACAAATAAAAAGCTGCTTTTGTTGTTACCTTTGGTCCGCAGGAGGAATGGGAGTCCTTTGCGGAGAGCATGGGAGACCCGTGAGTCCTTTGCAGTCCTCTTTTCTGCCTCTGAGGGTGAAATGAGAGTGTGCAGCACTTTGGTAGGTAGCCATTCTCCCAGTTCGGCTCGGGGCGCAGCATAGCTGCAGTCCTCCTTGTGTGGCTCCATTCATCATGAGCCGTGTCTGAAAGAACTGATCGCATTTCACATGCTAGCATGCTGTCTGTTTGACTGTGCTGTTGTTTTAACGAGAGCATCGTTGACAATTCTGTAACCTGAGAGCGCTGCCTAATCGTATTCTATGTACTAATGCGTGGGCTTGAGGAGGAGGCAGGTTTGGGGGAGAAGGAGGGAGAATGCACGTGTGGATCAGGGAAAGGCCTCTCCTTCTTTGGAGCATGGGTGGGTTCAGTGCCCTCCTCATACTGCTAAGTCTTTGGCTCGACACTACCAGTTGTGTGTCTAAGGTTTCTGTGTGTGTGTTTGCATGTGTGTGTCTGTCTCTAGGGCTGAGCAGGACCTCCACCTTCCTGTGGTAGCATGTTACTCAGAACCTTGCACAAATCCCAGCCCTCCTGGAGACACGATACATGTATGTTCTTGGAAAGTTTTCTTAATGATTGGTGACAGAGCGGTGATTTAAAGGAGCTCATTCTCCATTTCCCACTAAGGCCAGCTCCTCTTTGCGGAAGAGGGTCCTTGACTCTTACTTTGTAGCAGGAAGCCCTAAGTACATCGACCCTTTTCAAAAGTTACAGGCTGAAAGTCAAGATCTCTCACGTTAAACCCAATGTTGCAACTTTAACTGGGCAAACTCTCATTAGAGACCAGGGGGCAATGACTGTGCGGATGGAAGCTGATGTCTTTTCAGGGTGACTTCAGTGCAGTAAAGCTCTTGCTAAGACGTTTAACTCTAAAATCGGGCATTGGGGAGGCACTGCACCCTCTGAAATTAGAGGTCAGGTGATTTGGATTTCATTTCCAACCATCCGCCACTCATTCAGCCACTCACATTCAAGTGACAAGCCTTAGGCCAGTCACTTTCAGTATCTGTTTCTCGACTTTTGCACAGCGGTTTCTGTGGGACGTGAGGCCCACTGGGAAATGATCCCCTTTTCAGCTCAGTGCCTGGGATTCTGGGCATACTTGTCCACCTGGACTTATATACACCTATGATTTTGGACTAACTCTATTACCTCTGCTAGAAATTAACACAGAAATTTCACAGTTGATTGACAAGAATGAGAATCAGTGCTAAAGAGTCAAAATGTAACCAAATCCTTTCTCACTGAAAGAATGCTCAACGCAAGTGGACACAGTTCCCCCATTCGAACTTCATCATCTATGCACTTAGAGGCAAGTTTTTCAAATTACACAGCTAAAACTGTCCCCGCTTTAAGTGCTGTAAAGCACTTAAAGCGGGGACAGTTTTAGCTGTGTATTTTCCAAAAGTTGTGTGCTCTACAAATGAAAAGCTGCTTTTGTTGTGACCTTTGGTCCGCAGGAGGAATGGGAGTCCTTTGCGGAGAGCATGGGAGAACCGTGAGTCCTTTGCAGTCCTCTTTTCTGCCTCTGAGGGTGAAATGAGAGTGTGCAGCACTTTGGTAGGTAGCCATTCTCCCAGTTCGGCTCGGGGCGCAGCATAGCTACAGTCCTTCTTGTGTGGCTCCATTCATCATGAGCCGTGTCTGAAAGAACTGATCGCATTTCACATGCTAGCATGCTGTCTGTTTGACTGTGCTGTTGTTTTAACGAGAGCATCGTTGAGAATTCTGTAACCTGAGAGCGCTGCCTAATCGTATTCTATGTACTAATGCGTGGGCTTGAGGAGGAGGCAGGTTTGGGGGAGAAGGAGGGAGAATGCACGTGTGGATCAGGGAAAGGCCTCTCCTTCTTTGGAGCATGGGTGGGTTCAGTGCCCTCCTCATACTGCTAAGTCTTTGGCTCGACACTGCCAGTTGTGTGTCTAAGGTTTCTGTGTGTGTGTTTGCATGTGTGTGTCTGTCTCTAGGGCTGAGCAGGACCTCCACCTTCCTGTGGTAGCATGTTACTCAGAACCTTGCACAAATCCCAGCCCTCCTGGAGACACGATACATGTATGTTCTTGGGAAGTTTTCTTAACGATTGGTGACAGAGCGGTGATTTAACGGAGCTCATTCTCCATTTCCCACTAAGGCCAGCTCCTCTTTGCGGAAGAGGGTCCTTGACTCTTACTTTGTAGCAGGAAGCCCTAAGTACATCGACCCTTTTCAAAAGTTACAGGCTGAAAGTCAAGATCTCTCACGTTAAACCCAATATTGCAACTTTAACTGGGCAAACTCTCATTAGAGACCAGGGGGCAATGACTGTGCGGATGGAAGCTAATGTCTTTTCAGGGTGACTTCAGTGCAGTAAAGCTCTTGCTAAGACGTTTAACTCTAAAATCGGGCATGGGGGAGGCACTGCACCCTCTGAAATTAGAGGTCAGGGGATTTGGATTTCATTTCCAACCATCCGCCACTCATTCAGCCACTCACATTCAAGTGACAAGCCTTAGGCCAGTCACTTTCTGTATCTGTTTCTCGACTTTTGCACAGCGGTTTCTGTGGGACGTGAGGCCAACTGGGAAATGATCCCCTTTTCAGCTCAGTGCCTGGGATTCTGGGCATACTTGTCCACCTGGACTTATATACACCTATGATTTTGGACTAACTCTATTACCTCTGCTAGAAATTAACACAGAAATTTCACAGTTGATTGACAAGAATGAGAATCAGTGCTAAAGAGTCAAAATGTAACCAAATCCTTTCTCACTGAAAGAATGCTCAACGCAAGTGGACACAGTTCCCCCATTCGAACTTCATCATCTATGCACTTAGAGGCAAGTTTTTCAAATTACACAGCTAAAACTGTCCCCGCTTTAAGTGCTGTAAAGCACTTAAAGCGGGGACAGTTTTAGCTGTGTATTTTCCAAAAGTTGTGTGCTCTACAAATGAAAAGCTGCTTTTGTTGTGACCTTTGGTCCGCAGGAGGAATGGGAGTCCTTTGCGGAGAGCATGGGAGAACCGTGAGTCCTTTGCAGTCCTCTTTTCTGCCTCTGAGGGTGAAATGAGAGTGTGCAGCACTTTGGTAGGTAGCCATTCTCCCAGTTCGGCTCGGGGCGCAGCATAGCTACAGTCCTTCTTGTGTGGCTCCATTCATCATGAGCCGTGTCTGAAAGAACTGATCGCATTTCACATGCTAGCATGCTGTCTGTTTGACTGTGCTGTTGTTTTAACGAGAGCATCGTTGAGAATTCTGTAACCTGAGAGCGCTGCCTAATCGTATTCTATGTACTAATGCGTGGGCTTGAGGAGGAGGCAGGTTTGGGGGAGAAGGAGGGAGAATGCACGTGTGGATCAGGGAAAGGCCTCTCCTTCTTTGGAGCATGGGTGGGTTCAGTGCCCTCCTCATACTGCTAAGTCTTTGGCTCGACACTGCCAGTTGTGTGTCTAAGGTTTCTGTGTGTGTGTTTGCATGTGTGTGTCTGTCTCTAGGGCTGAGCAGGACCTCCACCTTCCTGTGGTAGCATGTTACTCAGAACCTTGCACAAATCCCAGCCCTCCTGGAGACACGATACATGTATGTTCTTGGGAAGTTTTCTTAACGATTGGTGACAGAGCGGTGATTTAACGGAGCTCATTCTCCATTTCCCACTAAGGCCAGCTCCTCTTTGCGGAAGAGGGTCCTTGACTCTTACTTTGTAGCAGGAAGCCCTAAGTACATCGACCCTTTTCAAAAGTTACAGGCTGAAAGTCAAGATCTCTCACGTTAAACCCAATATTGCAACTTTAACTGGGCAAACTCTCATTAGAGACCAGGGGGCAATGACTGTGCGGATGGAAGCTAATGTCTTTTCAGGGTGACTTCAGTGCAGTAAAGCTCTTGCTAAGACGTTTAACTCTAAAATCGGGCATGGGGGAGGCACTGCACCCTCTGAAATTAGAGGTCAGGGGATTTGGATTTCATTTCCAACCATCCGCCACTCATTCAGCCACTCACATTCAAGTGACAAGCCTTAGGCCAGTCACTTTCTGTATCTGTTTCTCGACTTTTGCACAGCGGTTTCTGTGGGACGTGAGGCCAACTGGGAAATGATCCCCTTTTCAGCTCAGTGCCTGGGATTCTGGGCATACTTGTCCACCTGGACTTATATACACCTATGATTTTGGACTAACTCTATTACCTCTGCTAGAAATTAACACAGAAATTTCACAGTTGATTGACAAGAATGAGAATCAGTGCTAAAGAGTCAAAATGTAACCAAATCCTTTCTCACTGAAAGAATGCTCAACGCAAGTGGACACAGTTCCCCCATTCGAACTTCATCATCTATGCACTTAGAGGCAAGTTTTTCAAATTACACAGCTAAAACTGTCCCCGCTTTAAGTGCTGTAAAGCACTTAAAGCGGGGACAGTTTTAGCTGTGTATTTTCCAAAAGTTGTGTGCTCTACAAATAAAAAGCTGCTTTTGTTGTTACCTTTGGTCCGCAGGAGGAATGGGAGTCCTTTGCGGAGAGCATGGGAGACCCGTGAGTCCTTTGCAGTCCTCTTTTCTGCCTCTGAGGGTGAAATGAGAGTGTGCAGCACTTTGGTAGGTAGCCATTCTCCCAGTTCGGCTCGGGGCGCAGCATAGCTGCAGTCCTCCTTGTGTGGCTCCATTCATCATGAGCCGTGTCTGAAAGAACTGATCGCATTTCACATGCTAGCATGCTGTCTGTTTGACTGTGCTGTTGTTTTAACGAGAGCATCGTTGACAATTCTGTAACCTGAGAGCGCTGCCTAATCGTATTCTATGTACTAATGCGTGGGCTTGAGGAGGAGGCAGGTTTGGGGGAGAAGGAGGGAGAATGCACGTGTGGATCTGGGAAAGGCCTCTCCTTCTTTGGAGCATGGGTGGGTTCAGTGCCCTCCTCATACTGCTAAGTCTTTGGCTCGACACTACCAGTTGTGTGTCTAAGGTTTCTGTGTGTGTGTTTGCATGTGTGTGTCTGTCTCTAGGGCTGAGCAGGACCTCCACCTTCCTGTGGTAGCATGTTACTCAGAACCTTGCACAAATCCCAGCCCTCCTGGAGACACGATACATGTATGTTCTTGGAAAGTTTTCTTAATGATTGGTGACAGAGCGGTGATTTAAAGGAGCTCATTCTCCATTTCCCACTAAGGCCAGCTCCTCTTTGCGGAAGAGGGTCCTTGACTCTTACTTTGTAGCAGGAAGCCCTAAGTACATCGACCCTTTTCAAAAGTGACAGGCTGAAAGTCAAGATCTCTCACGTTAAACCCAATGTTGCAACTTTAACTGGGCAAACTCTCATTAGAGACCAGGGGGCAATGACTGTGCGGATGGAAGCTAATGTCTTTTCAGGGTGACTTCAGTGCAGTAAAGCTCTTGCTAAGACGTTTAACTCTAAAATCGGGCATGGGGGAGGCACTGCACCCTCTGAAATTAGAGGTCATGGGATTTGGATTTCATTTCCAACCATCCGCCACTCATTCAGCCACTCACATTCAAGTGACAAGCCTTAGGCCAGTCACTTTCTGTATCTGTTTCTCGACGTTTGCACAGCGGTTTCTGTGGGACGTGAGGCCCACTGGGAAATGATCCCCTTTTCAGCTCAGTGCCTGGGATTCTGGGCATACTTGTCCACCTGGACTTATATACACCTATGATTTTGGACTAACTCTATTACCTCTGCTAGAAATTAACACAGAAATTTCACAGTTGATTGACAAGAATGAGAATCAGTGCTAAAGAGTCAAAATGTAACCAAATCCTTTCTCACTGAAAGAATGCTCAACGCAAGTGGACACAGTTCCCCCATTCGAATTTCATCATCTATGCACTTAGACGCAAGTTTTTCAAATTACACAGCTAAAACTGTCCCCTTTAAGTGCTGTAAAGCACTTAAAGCGGGGACAGTTTTAGCTGTGTATTTTCCAAAAGTTGTGTGCTCTACAAATAAAAAGCTGCTTTTGTTGTTACCTTTGGTCCGCAGGAGGAATGGGAGTCCTTTGCGGAGAGCATGGGAGACCCGTGAGTCCTTTGCAGTCCTCTTTTCTGCCTCTGAGGGTGAAATGAGAGTGTGCAGCACTTTGGTAGGTAGCCATTCTCCCAGTTCGGCTCGGGGCGCAGCATAGCTGCAGTCGTCCTTGTGTGGCTCCATTCATCATGAGCCGTGTCTGAAAGAACTGATCGCATTTCACATGCTAGCATGCTGTCTGTTTGACTGTGCTGTTGTTTTAACGAGAGCATCGTTGACAATTCTGTAACCTGAGAGCGCTGCCTAATCGTATTCTATGTAATAATGCGTGGGCTTGAGGAGGAGGCAGGTTTGGGGGAGAAGGAGGGAGAATGCACGTGTGGATCAGGGAAAGGCCTCTCTTTTTTGGAGCATGGGTGGGTTCAGTGCCCTCCTCATACTGCTAAGTCTTTGGCTCGACACTACCAGTTGTGTGTCTAAGGTTTCTGTGTGTGTGTTTGCATGTGTGTGTCTGTCTCTAGGGCTGAGCAGGACCTCCACCTTCCTGTGGTAGCATGTTACTCAGAACCTTGCACAAATCCCAGCCCTCCTGGAGACACGATACATGTATGTTCTTGGAAAGTTTTCTTAATGATTGGTGACAGAGCGGTGATTTAAAGGAGCTCATTCTCCATTTCCCACTAAGGCCAGCTCCTCTTTGCGGAAGAGGGTCCTTGACTCTTACTTTGTAGCAGGAAGCCCTAAGTACATCGACCCTTTTCAAAAGTTACAGGCTGAAAGTCAAGATCTCTCACGTTAAGCCCAATGTTGCAACTTTAACTGGGCAAACTCTCATTAGAGACCAGGGGGCAATGACTGTGCGGATGGAAGCTAATGTCTTTTCAGGGTGACTTCAGTGCAGTAAAGCTCTTGCTAAGACGTTTAACTCTAAAATCGGGCATTGGGGAGGCACTGCACCCTCTGAAATTAGAGGTCAGGGGATTTGGATTTCATTTCCAAACATCCGCCACCCATTCAGCCACTCACATTCAAGTGACAAGCCTTAGGCCAGTCACTTTCTGTATCTGTTTCTCGACTTTTGCACAGCGGTTTCTGTGGGACGTGAGGCCCACTGGGAAATGATCCCCTTTTCAGCTCAGTGCCTGGGATTCTGGGCCTATTTGTCCACCTGGACTTATATACACCTATGATTTTGGACTAACTCTATTACCTCTGCTAGAAATTAACACAGAAATTTCACAGTTGATTGACAAGAATGAGAATCAGTGCTAAAGAGTCAAAATGTAACCAAATCCTTTCTCACTGAAAGAATGCTCAACGCAAGTGGACACAGTTCCCCCATTCGAATTTCATCATCTATGCACTTAGACGCAAGTTTTTCAAATTACACAGCTAAAACTGTCCCCGCTTTAAGTGCTGTAAAGCACTTAAAGCGGGGACAGTTTTAGCTGTGTATTTTCCAAAAGTTGTGTGCTCTACAAATAAACAGCTGCTTTTGTTGTTACCTTTGGTCCGCAGGAGGAATGGGAGTCCTTTGCGGAGAGCATGGGAGACCCGTGAGTCCTTTGCACACCTCTTTTCTGCCTCTGAGGGTGAAATGAGAGTGTGCAGCACTTTGGTAGGTAGCCATTCTCCCAGTTCGGCTCGGGGCGCAGCATAGCTGCAGTCCTCCTTGTGTGGCTCCATTCATCATGAGCCGTGTCTGAAAGAACTGATCGCATTTCACATGCTAGCATGCTGTCTGTTTGACTGTGCTGTTGTTTTAACGAGAGCATCGTTGACAATTCTGTAACCTGAGAGCGCTGCCTAATCGTATTCTATGTAATAATGCGTGGGCTTGAGGAGGAGGCAGGTTTGGGGGAGAAGGAGGGAGAATGCACGTGTGGATCAGGGAAAGGCCTCTCCTTCTTTGGAGCATGGGTGGGTTCAGTGCCCTCCTCATACTGCTAAGTCTTTGGCTCGACACTACCAGTTGTGTGTCTAAGGTTTCTGTGTGTGTGTTTGCATGTGTGTGTCTGTCTCTAGGGCTGAGCAGGACCTCCACCTTCCTGTGGTAGCATGTTACTCAGAACCTTGCACAAATCCCAGCCCTCCTGGAGACACGATACATGTATGTTCTTGGAAAGTTTTCTTAATGATTGGTGACAGAGCGGTGATTTAAAGGAGCTCATTCTCCATTTCCCACTAAGGCCAGCTCCTCTTTGCGGAAGAGGGTCCTTGACTCTTACTTTGTAGCAGGAAGCCCTAAGTACATCGACCCTTTTCAAAAGTTACAGGCTGAAAGTCAAGATCTCTCACGTTAAGCCCAATGTTGCAACTTTAACTGGGCAAACTCTCATTAGAGACCAGGGGGCAATGACTGTGCGGATGGAAGCTAATGTCTTTTCAGGGTGACTTCAGTGCAGTAAAGCTCTTGCTAAGACGTTTAACTCTAAAATCGGGCATGGGGGAGGCACTGCACCCTCTGAAATTAGAGGTCAGGGGATTTGGATTTCATTTCCAACCATCCGCCACTCATTCAGCCACTCACATTCAAGTGACAAGCCTTAGGCCAGTCACTTTCAGTATCTGTTTCTCGACTTTTGCACAGCGGTTTCTGTGGGACGTGAGGCCCACTGGGAAATGATCCCCTTTTCAGCTCAGTGCCTGGGATTCTGGGCATACTTGTCCACCTGGACTTATATACACCTATGATTTTGGACTAACTCTATTACCTCTGCTAGAAATTAACACAGAAATTTCACAGTTGATTGACAAGAATGAGAATCAGTGCTAAAGAGTCAAAATGTAACCAAATCCTTTCTCACTGAAAGAATGCTCAACGCAAGTGGACACAGTTCCCCCATTCGAACTTCATCATCTATGCACTTAGAGGCAAGTTTTTCAAATTACACAGCTAAAACTGTCCCCGCTTTAAGTGCTTTACAGCACTTAAAGCGGGGACAGTTTTAGCTGTGTATTTTCCAAAAGTTGTGTGCTCTACAAATAAAAAGCTGCTTTTGTTGTTACCTTTGGTCCGCAGGAGGAATGGGAGTCCTTTGCGGAGAGCATGGGAGACCCGTGAGTCCTTTGCAGTCCTCTTTTCTGCCTCTGAGGGTGAAATGAGAGTGTGCAGCACTTTGGTAGGTAGCCATTCTCCCAGTTTGGCTCGGGGCGCAGCATAGCTGCAGTCCTCCTTGTGTGGCTCCATTCATCATGAGCCGTGTCTGAAAGAACTGATCGCATTTCACATGCTAGCATGCTGTCTGTTTGACTGTGCTGTTGTTTTAACGAGAGCATCGTTGACAATTCTGTAACCTGAGAGCGCTGCCTAATCGTATTCTATGTAATAATGCGTGGGCTTGAGGAGGAGGCAGGTTTGGGGGAGAAGGAGGGAGAATGCACGTGTGGATCTGGGAAAGGCCTCTCCTTCTTTGGAGCATGGGTGGGTTCAGTGCCCTCCTCATACTGCTAAGTCTTTGGCTCGACACTACCAGTTGTGTGTCTAAGGTTTCTGTGTGTGTGTTTGCATGTGTGTGTCTGTCTCTAGGGCTGAGCAGGACCTCCACCTTCCTGTGGTAGCATGTTACTCAGAACCTTGCACAAATCCCAGCCCTCCTGGAGACACGATACATGTATGTTCTTGGAAAGTTTTCTTAATGATTGGTGACAGAGCGGTGATTTAAAGGAGCTCATTCTCCATTTCCCACTAAGGCCAGCTCCTCTTTGCGGAAGAGGGTCCTTGACTCTTACTTTGTAGCAGGAAGCCCTAAGTACATCGACCCTTTTCAAAAGTTACAGGCTGAAAGTCAAGATCTCTCACGTTAAGCCCAATGTTGCAACTTTAACTGGGCAAACTCTCATTAGAGACCAGGGGGCAATGACTGTGCGGATGGAAGCTAATGTCTTTTCAGGGTGACTTCAGTGCAGTAAAGCTCTTGCTAAGATGTTTAACTCTAAAATCGGGCATGGGGGAGGCACTGCACCCTCTGAAATTAGAGTTCAGGGGATTTGGATTTCATTTCCAACCATCCGCCACTCATTCAGCCACTCACGTTCAAGTGACAAGCCTTAGGCCAGTCACTTTCTGTGTCTGTTTCTCGACTTTTGCACAGCGTTTTCTGTGGGACGTGAGGCCCACTGGGAAATGATCCCCTTTTCAGCTCAGTGCCTGGGATTCTGGCCATACTTGTCCACCTGGACTTATATACACCTATGATTTTGGACTAACTCTATTACCTCTGCTAGAAATTAACACAGAAATTTCACAGTTGATTGACAAGAATGAGAATCAGTGCTAAAGAGTCAAAATGTAACCAAATCCTTTCTCACTGAAAGAATGCTCAACGCAAGTGGACACAGTTCCCCCATTCGAACTTCATCATCTACGCATTTAGAGGCAACTTTTTCAAATTACACAGCTAAAACTGTCCCCGCTTTAAGTGCTATAAAGCACTTAAAGCGGGGACAGTTTTAGCTGTGTATTTTCCAAAAGTTGTGTGCTCTACAAATAAAAAGCTGCTTTTGTTGTTACCTTTGGTCCGCAGGAGGAATGGGAGTCCTTTGCGGAGAGCATGGGAGACACGTGAGTCCTTTGCAGTCCTCTTTTCTGCCTCTGAGGGTGAAATGAGAGTGTGCAGCACTTTGGTAGGTAGCCATTCTCCCAGTTTGGCTCGGGGCGCAGCATAGCTGCAGTCGTCCTTGTGTGGCTCCATTCATCATGAGCCGTGTCTGAAAGAACTGATCGCATTTCACATGCTAGCATGCTGTCTGTTTGACTGTGCTGTTGTTTTAACGAGAGCATCGTTGACAATTCTGTAACCTGAGAGCGCTGCCTAATCGTATTCTATGTAATAATGCGTGGGCTTGAGGAGGAGGCAGGTTTGGGGGAGAAGGAGGGAGAATGCACGTGTGGATCAGGGAAAGGCCTCTCCTTCTTTGGAGCATGGGTGGGTTCAGTGCCCTCCTCATACTGCTAAGTCTTTGGCTCGACACTACCAGTTGTGTGTCTAAGGTTTCTGTGTGTGTGTTTGCATGTGTGTGTCTGTCTCTAGGGCTGAGCAGGACCTCCACCTTCCTGTGGTAGCATGTTACTCAGAACCTTGCACAAATCCCAGCCCTCCTGGAGACACGATACATGTATGTTCTTGGAAAGTTTTCTTAATGATTGGTGACAGAGCGGTGATTTAAAGGAGCTCATTCTCCATTTCCCACTAAGGCCAGCTCCTCTTTGCGGAAGAGGGTCCTTGACTCTTACTTTGTAGCAGGAAGCCCTAAGTACATCGACCCTTTTCAAAAGTTACAGGCTGAAAGTCAAGATCTCTCACGTTAAACCCAATGTTGCAACTTTAACTGGGCAAACTCTCATTAGAGACCAGGGGGCAATGACTGTGAGGATGGAAGCTAATGTCTTTTCAGGGTGACTTCAGTGCAGTAAAGCTCTTGCTAAGACGTTTAACTCTAAAATCGGGCATGGGGGAGGCACTGCACCCTCTGAAGTTAGAGGTCAGGGGATTTGGATTTCATTTCCAACCATCCGCCACTCATTCAGCCACTCACGTTCAAGTGACAAGCCTTAGGCCAGTCACTTTCTGTATCTGTTTCTCGACTTTTGCACAGTGGTTTCTGTGGGACGTGAGGCCCACTGGGAAATGATCCCCTTTTCAGCTCAGTGCCTGGGATTCTGGGCATACTTGTCCACCTGGACTTATATACACCTATGATTTTGGACTAACTCTATTACCTCTGCTAGAAATTCACACAGAAATTTCACAGTTGATTGACAAGAATGAGAATCAGTGCAAAAGAGTCAAAATGTAACCAAATCCTTTCTCACTGAAAGAATGCTCAACGCAAGTGGACACAGTTCCCCCATTCGAACTTCATCATCTATGCACTTAGAGGCAAGTTTTTCAAATTACACAGCTAAAACTGTCCCCGCTTTAAGTGCTTTACAGCACTTAAAGAGTGTGCAGCACTTTGGTAGGTAGCCATTCTCCCAGTTCAGCTCGGGGCGCAGCATATCTGCAGTCCTCCTTGTGTGGCTCCATTCATCATGAGCTGTGTCTGAAAGAACTGATCGCATTTCACATGCTAGCATGCTGTCTGTTTGACTGTGCTGTTGTTTTAACGAGAGCATCGTTGACAATTCTGTAACCTGAGAGCGCTGCCTAATCGTATTCTATGTAATAATGCGTGGGCTTGAGGAGGAGGTAGGTTTGGGGGAGAAGGAGGGAGAATGCACGTGTGGATCAGGGAAAGGCCTCTCCTTCTTTGGAGCATGGGTGGGTTCAGTGCCCTCCTCATACTGCTAAGTCTTTGGCTCGACACTACCAGTTGTTTGTCTAAGGTTTCTGTGTGTGTGTTTGCATGTGTGTGTCTGTCTCTAGGGCTGAGCAGGACCTCCACCTTCCTGTGGTAGCATGTTACTCAGAACATTGCACAAATCCCAGCCCTCCTGGAGACACGATACATGTATGTTCTTGGAAAGTTTTCTTAATGATTGGTGACAGAGCGGTGATTTAAAGGAGCTCATTCTCCATTTCCCACTAAGGCCAGCTCCTCTTTGCGGAGGAGGGTCCTTGACTCTTATTTTGTAGCAGGAAGCCCTAAGTACATCGACCCTTTTCAAAAGTTACAGGCTGAAAGTCAAGATCTCTCACGTTAAACCCAATGTTGCAACTTTAACTGGGCAAACTCTCATTAGAGACCAGGGGGCAATGTCTGTGCGGATGGAAGCTAATGTCTTTTCAGGGTGACTTCAGTGCAGTAAAGCTCTTGCTAAGACGTTTAACTCTAAAATCGGGCATGGGGGAGGCACTGCACCCTCTGAAATTAGAGGTCATGGGATTTGGATTTCATTTCTAGCCATCCGCCACTCATTCAGCCACTCACGTTCAAGTGACAAGCCTTAGGCCAGTCACTTTCTGTATCTGTTTCTCGACTTTTGCACAGCGGTTTCTGTGGGACGTGAGGCCCACTGGGAAATGATCCCCTTTTCAGCTCAGTGCCTGGGATTCTGGGCATACTTGTCCACCTGGACTTATATACACCTCTGATTTTGGACTAACTCTATTACCTCTGCTAGAAATTAACACAGAAATTTCAGAGTTGATTGACAAGAATGAGAATCAGTGCTAAAGAGTCAAAATGTAACCAAATCCTTTCTCACTGAAAGAATGCTCAACGCAAGTAGACACAGGTTCCCCATTCAAACTCCATCATCTATGCACTTAGAGGCAAGTTTTTCAAATTACACAGCTAAAACTGTCCCCGCCTTAAGTGCTGTAAAGCACGTAAAGCGGGGACAGTTTTAGCTGTGTATTTTCCAAAAGTTGTGTGCTCTACAAATAAAAAGCTGCTTTTGTTGTTACCTTTGGTCCGCAGGAGGAATGGGAGTCCTTTGCGGAGAGCATGGGAGACCCGTGAGTCCTTTGCAGGCCTCTTTTCTGCCTCTGAGGGTGAAATGAGAGTGTGCAGCACTTTGGTAGGCAGCCATTCTCCCAGTTTGGCTCGGGGCGCAGCATAGCTGCAGTCCTCCTTGTGTGGCTCCATTCATCATGAGCCGTGTCTGAAAGAACTGATCACATTTCACATGCTAGCATGCTGTCTGTTTGACTGTGCTGTTGTTTTAACGAGAGCATCGTTGACAATTCTGTAACCTGAGAGCGCTGCCTAATCGTATTCTATGTAATAATGCGTGGGCTTGAGGAGGAGGCAGGTTTGGGGGAGAAGGAGGGAGAATGCACGTGTGGATCTGGGAAAGGCCTCTCCTTCTTTGGAGCATGGGTGGGTTCAGTGCCCTCCTCATACTGCTAAGTCTTTGGCTCGACACTACCAGTTGTGTGTCTAAGGTTTCTGTGTGTGTGTTTGCATGTGTGTGTCTGTCTCTAGGGCTGAGCAGGACCTCCACCTTCCTGTGGTAGCATGTTACTCAGAACCTTGCACAAATCCCAGCCCTCCTGGAGACACGATACATGTATGTTCTTGGAAAGTTTTCTTAATGATTGGTGACAGAGCGGTGATTTAAAGGAGCTCATTCTCCATTTCCCACTAAGGCCAGCTCCTCTTTGCGGAAGAGGGTCCTTGACTCTTACTTTGTAGCAGGAAGCCCTAAGTACATCGACCCTTTTCAAAAGTTACAGGCTGAAAGTCAAGATCTCTCACGTTAAACCCAATGTTGCAACTTTAACTGGGCAAACTCTCATTAGAGACCAGGGGGCAATGACTGTGCGGATGGAAGCTAATGTCTTTTCAGGGTGACTTCAGTGCAGTAAAGCTCTTGCTAAGACGTTTAACTCTAAAATCGGGCATGGGGGAGGCATTGCACCCTCTGAAGTTAGAGGTCAGGGGATTTGGATTTCATTTCCAACCATCCGCCACTCATTCAGCCACTCACGTTCAAGTGACAAGCCTTAGGCCAGTCACTTTCTGTATCTGTTTCTCGACTTTTGCACAGCGGTTTCTGTGGGACGTGAGGCCCACTGGGAAATGATCCCCTTTTCAGCTCAGTGCCTGGGATTCTGGGCATACTTGTCCACCTGGACTTATATACACCTATGATTTTGGACTAACTCTATTACCTCTGCTAGAAATTAACACAGAAATTTCACAGTTGATTGACAAGAATGAGAATCAGTGCTAAAGAGTCAAAATGTAACCAAATCCTTTCTCACTGAAAGAATGCTCAACGCAAGTGGACACAGTTCCCCCATTCAAACTCCATCATCTATGCACTTAGAGGCAAGTTTTTCAAATTACACAGCTAAAACTGTCCCCGCCTTAAGTGCTGTAAAGCACGTAAAGCGGGGACAGTTTTAGCTGTGTATTTTCCAAAAGTTGTGTGCTCTACAAATAAAAAGCTGCTTTTGTTGTTACCTTTGGTCCGCAGGAGGAATGGGAGTCCTTTGCGGAGAGCATGGGAGAACCGTGAGTCCTTTGCAGGCCTCTTTTCTGCCTCTGAGGGTGAAATGAGAGTGTGCAGCACTTTGGTAGGTAGCCATTCTCCCAGTTCGGCTCGGGGCGCAGCATAGCTGCAGTCCTCCTTGTGTGGCTCCATTCATCATGAGCCGTGTCTGAAAGAACTGATCACATTTCACATGCTAGCATGCTGTCTGTTTGACTGTGCTGTTGTTTTAACGAGAGCATCGTTGACAATTCTGTAACCTGAGAGCGCTGCCTAATCGTATTCTATGTAATAATGCGTGGGCTTGAGGAGGAGGCAGGTTTGGGGGAGAAGGAGGGAGAATGCACGTGTGGATCTGGGAAAGGCCTCTCCTTCTTTGGAGCATGGGTGGGTTCAGTGCCCTCCTCATACTGCTAAGTCTTTGGCTCGACACTACCAGTTGTGTGTCTAAGGTTTCTGTGTGTGTGTTTGCATGTGTGTGTCTGTCTCTAGGGCTGAGCAGGACCTCCACCTTCCTGTGGTAGCATGTTACTCAGAACCTTGCACAAATCCCAGCCCTCCTGGAGACACGATACATGTATGTTCTTGGAAAGTTTTCTTAATGATTGGTGACAGAGTGGTGATTTAAAGGAGCTCATTCTCCATTTCCCACTAAGGCCAGCTCCTCTTTGCGGAAGAGGGTCCTTGACTCTTACTTTGTAGCAGGAAGCCCTAAGTACATCGACCCTTTTCAAAAGTTACAGGCTGAAAGTCAAGATCTCTCACGTTAAACCCAATGTTGCAACTTTAACTGGGCAAACTCTCATTAGAGACCAGGGGGCAATGACTGTGCGGATGGAAGCTAATGTCTTTTCAGGGTGACTTCAGTGCAGTAAAGCTCTTGCTAAGACGTTTAACTCTAAAATCGGGCATGGGGGAGGCACTGCACCCTCTGAAATTAGAGGTCAGGGGATTTGGACTTCATTTCCAAACATCCGCCACCCATTCAGCCACTCACGTTCAAGTGACAAGCCTTAGGCCAGTCACTTTCTGTATCTGTTTCTCGACTTTTGCACAGCGGTTTCTGTGGGACGTGAGGCCCACTGGGAAATGATCCCCTTTTCAGCTCAGTGCCTGGGATTCTGGGCCTACTTGTCCACCTGGACTTATATACACCTATGATTTTGGACTAACTCTATTACCTCTGCTAGAAATTAACCCAGAAATTTCACAATTGATTGACAAGAATGAGAATCAGTGCTAAAGAGTCAAAATGTAACCAAATCCTTTCTCACTGAAAGAATGCTCAACGCAAGTGGACACAGTTCCCCCATTCGAACTTCATCATCTATGCACTTAGAGGCAAGTTTTTCAAATTACACAGCTAAAACTGTCCCCGCTTTAAGTGCTTTACAGCACTTAAAGCGGGGACAGTTTTAGCTGTGTATTTTCCAAAAGTTGTGTGCTCTACAAATAAAAAGCTGCTTTTGTTGTTACCTTTGGTCCGCAGGAGGAATGGGAGTCCTTTGCGGAGAGCATGGGAGACCCGTGAGTCCTTTGCAGTCCTCTTTTCTGCCTCTGAGGGTGAAATGAGAGTGTGCAGCACTTTGGTAGGTAGCCATTCTCCCAGTTCGGCTCGGGGCTCAGCATAGCTGCAGTCCTCCATGTGTGGTTCCATTCATCATGAGCCGTGTCTGAAAGAACTGATCGCATTTCACATGCTAGCATGCTGTCTGTTTGACTGTGCTGTTGTTTTAACGAGAGCATCGTTGAAAATTGTGTAACCTGAGAGTGCTGCCTAATCGTATTCTATGTAATAATGCGTGGGCTTGAGGAGGAGGCAGGTTTGGGGGAGATGGAGGGAGAATGCACGTGTGGATCAGGGAAAGGCCTCTCCTTCTTTGGAGCATGGGTGGGTTCAGTGCCCTCCTCATACTGCTAAGTCTTTGGCTCGACACTACCAGTTGTGTGTCTAAGGTTTCTGTGTGTGTGTTGGCATGTGTGTGTCTGTCTCTAGGGCTGAGCAGGACCTCCACCTTCCTGTGGTAGCATGTTACTCAGAACTTTGCACAAATCCCAGCCCTCCTGGAGACACGATACATGTATGTTCTTGGAAAGTTTTCTTAATGATTGGTGACAGAGCGGTGATTTAAAGGAGCTCATTCTCCATTTCCCACTAAGGCCAGTTCCTCTTTGCGGAAGAGGGTCCTTGACTCTTACTTTGTAGCAGGAAGCCCTAAGTACATCGACCCTTTTCAAAAGTTACAGGCTGAAAGTCAAGATCTCTCACGTTAAACCCAGTGTTGCAACTTTAACTGGGCAAACTCTCATTAGAGACCAGGGGGCAATGACTGTGCGGATGGAAGCTAATGTCTTTTCAGGGTGACTTCAGTGCAGTAAAGCTCTTGCTAAGACGTTTAACTCTAAAATCGGGCATGGGGGAGGCACTGCACCCTCTGAAATTAGAGGTCAGGGGATTTGGATTTCATTTCCAACCATCCGCCACTCATTCAGCCACTCACATTCAAGTGACAAGCCTTAGGCCAGTCACTTTCTGTATCTGTTTCTCGACTTTTGCACAGCGGTTTCTGTGGGACGTGAGGCCCACTGGGAAATGATCCCCTTTTCAGCTCAGTGCCTGGGATTCTGGGCATACTTGTCCACCTGGACTTATATACACCTATGATTTTGGACTAACTCTATTACCTCTGCTAGAAATTAACACAGAAATTTCACAGTTGATTGACAAGAATGAGAATCAGTGCTAAAGAGTCAAAATGTAACCAAATCCTTTCTCACTGAAAGAATGCTCAACGCAAGTGGACACAGTTCCCCCATTCGAACTTCATCATCTATGCACTTAGAGGCAAGTTTTTCAAATTACACAGCTAAAACTGTCCCCGCTTTAAGTGCTGTAAAGCACTTAAAGTGGGGACAGTTTTAGCTGTGTATTTTCCAAAAGTTGTGTGCTCTACAAATAAAAAGCTGCTTTTGTTGTTACCTTTGGTCCGTAGGAGGAATCGGAGTCCTTTGCGGAGAGCATGGGAGACCCGTGAGTCCTTTGCAGTCCTCTTTTCTGCCTCTGAGGGTGAAATGAGAGTGTGCAGCACTTTGGTAGGTAGCCATTCTCCCAGTTCGGCTCAGGGCGCAGCATAGCTGCAGTCCTCCTTTTGTGGCTCCATTCATCATGAGCCGTGTCTGAAAGAACTGATCGCATTTCACATGCTAGCATGCTGTCTGTTTGACTGTGCTGTTGTTTTAACGAGAGCATCGTTGACAATTCTGTAACCTGAGAGCGCTGCCTAATCGTATTCTATGTACTAATGCGTGGGCTTGAGGAGGAGGCAGTTTTGGGGGAGAAGTAGGGAGAATGCACGTGTGGATCAGGGCAAGGCCTCTCCTTCTTTGGAGCATGGGTGGGTTCAGTGCCCTCCTCATACTGCTAAGTCTTTGGCTCGACACTACCAGTTGTGTGTCTAAGGTTTCTGTGTGTGTGTTTGCATGTGTGTGTCTGTCTCTAGGGCTGAGCAGGACCTCCACCTTCCTGTGGTAGCATGTTACTCAGAACCTTGCACAAATCCCAGCCCTCCTGGAGACACGATACATGTATGTTCTTGGAAAGTTTTCTTAATGATTGGTGACAGAGCGGTGATTTAAAGGAGCTCATTCTCCATTTCCCACTAAGGCCAGCTCCTCTTTGCGGAAGAGGGTCCTTGACTCTTACTTTGTAGCAGGAAGCCCTAAGTACATCGACCCTTTTCAAAAGTTACAGGCTGAAAGTCAAGATCTCTCACGTTAAACCCAATGTTGCAACTTTAACTGGGCAAACTCTCATTAGAGACCAGGGGGCAATGTCTGTGCGGATGGAAGCTAATGTCTTTTCAGGGTGACTTCAGTGCAGTAAAGCTCTTGCTAAGACGTTTAACTCTAAAATCGGGCATTGGGGAGGCACTGCACCCTCTGAAATTAGAGGTCAGGGGATTTGGATTTCATTTCCAACCATCCGCCACTCATTCAGCCACTCACATTCAAGTGACAAGCCTTAGGCCAGTCACTTTCTGTATCTGTTTCTCGACTTTTGCACAGCGGTTTCTGTGGGACGTGAGGCCCACTGGGAAATGATCCCCTTTTCAGCTCAGTGCCTGGGATTCTGGGCATACTTGTCCACCTGGACTTATATACACCTATGATTTTGGACTAACTCTATTACCTCTGCTAGAAATTAACACAGAAATTTCACAGTTGATTGACAAGAATGAGAATCAGTGCTAAAGAGTCAAAATGTAACCAAATCCTTTCTCACTGAAAGAATGCTCAACGCAAGTGGACACAGTTCCCCCATTCGAACTTCATCATCTATGCACTTAGAGGCAAGTTTTTCAAATTACACAGCTAAAACTGTCCCCGCTTTAAGTGCTTTACAGCACTTAAAGCGGGGACAGTTTTAGCTGTGTATTTTCCAAAAGTTGTGTGCTCTACAAATAAAAAGCTGCTTTTGTTGTTACCTTTGGTCCGCAGGAGGAATGGGAGTCCTTTGCGGAGAGCATGGGAGACCCGTGAGTCCTTTGCAGTCCTCTTTTCTGCCTCTGAGGGTGAAATGAGAGTGTGCAGCACTTTGGTAGGTAGCCATTCTCCCAGTTCGGCTCGGGGCGCAGCATAGCTGCAGTCCTCCTTGTGTGGCTCCATTCATCATGAGCCGTGTCTGAAAGAACTGATCGCATTTCACATGCTAGCATGCTGTCTGTTTTACTGTGCTGTTGTTTTAACGAGAGCATCGTTGACAATTCTGTAACCTGAGAGCGCTGCCTAATCGTATTCTATGTAATAATGCGTGGGCTTGAGGAGGAGGCAGGTTTGGGGGAGAAGGAGGGAGAATGCACGTGTGGATCTGGGAAAGGCCTCTCCTTCTTTGGAGCATGGGTGGGTTCAGTGCCCTCCTCATACTGCTAAGTCTTTGGCTCGACACTACCAGTTGTGTGTCTAAGGTTTCTGTGTGTGTGTTTGCATGTGTGTGTCTGTCTCTAGGGCTGAGCAGGACCTCCACCTTCCTGTGGTAGCATGTTACTCAGAACTTTGCACAAATCCCAGCCCTCCTGGAGACACGATACATGTATGTTCTTGGAAAGTTTTCTTAATGATTGGTGACAGAGCGGTGATTTAAAGGAGCTCATTCTCCATTTCCCACTAAGGCCAGCTCCTCTTTGCGGAAGAGGGTCCTTGACTCTTACTTTGTAGCAGGAAGCCCTAAGTACATCGACCCTTTTCAAAAGTTACAGGCTGAAAGTCAAGATCTCTCACGTTAAACCCAGTGTTCCAACTTTAACTGGGCAAACTCTCATTAGAGACCAGGGGGCAATGACTGTGCAGATGGAAGCTAATGTCTTTTCAGGGTGACTTCAGTGCAGTAAAGCTCTTGCTAAGACGTTTAACTCTAAAATCGGGCATTGGGGAGGCACTGCACCCTCTGAAATTAGAGGTCAGGGGATTTGGATTTCATTTCCAACCATCCGCCACTCATTCAGCCACTCACATTCAAGTGACAAGCCTTAGGCCAGTCACTTTCTGTATCTGTTTCTCGACTTTTGCACAGCGGTTTCTGTGGGACGTGAGGCCCACTGGGAAATGATCCCCTTTTCAGCTCAGTGCCTGGGATACTGGGCATACTTGTCCACCTGGACTTATATACACCTATGATTTTGGACTAACTCTATTACCTCTGCTAGAAATTAACACAGAAATTTCACAGTTGATTGACAAGAATGAGAATCAGTGCTAAAGAGTCAAAATGTAACCAAATCCTTTCTCACTGAAAGAATGCCCAACGCAAGTGGACACAGTTCCCCCATTCGAACTTCATCATCTATGCACTTAGAGGCAAGTTTTTCAAATTACACAGCTAAAACTGTCCCCGCTTTAAGTGCTGTAAAGCACTTAAAGCGGGGGACAGTTTTAGCTGTGTATTTTCCAAAAGTTGTGTGCTCTACAAATAAAAAGCTGCTTTTGTTGTTACCTTTGGTCCGTAGGAGGAATCGGAGTCCTTTGCGGAGAGCATGGGAGACCCGTGAGTCCTTTGCAGTCCTCTTTTCTGCCTCTGAGGGTGAAATGAGAGTGTGCAGCACTTTGGTAGGTAGCCATTCTCCCAGTTCGGCTCAGGGCCCAGCATAGCTGCAGTCCACCTTTTGTGGCTCCATTCATCATGAGCCGTGTCTGAAAGAACTGATCGCATTTCACATGCTAGCATGCTGTCTGTTTGACTGTGCTGTTGTTTTAACGAGAGCATCGTTGACAATTCTGTAACCTGAGAGCGCTGCCTAATCGTATTCTATGTACTAATGCGTGGGCTTGAGGAGGAGGCAGTTTTGGGGGAGAAGTAGGGAGAATGCACGTGTGGATCAGGGAAAGGCCTCTCCTTCTTTGGAGCATGGGTGGGTTCAGTGCCCTCCTCATACTGCTAAGTCTTTGGCTCGACACTACCAGTTGTGTGTCTAAGGTTTCTGTGTGTGTGTTTGCATGTGTGTGTCTGTCTCTAGGGCTGAGCAGGACCTCCACCTTCCTGTGGTAGCATGTTACTCAGAACCTTGCACAAATCCCAGCCCTCCTGGAGACACGATACATGTATGTTCTTGGAAAGTTTTCTTAATGATTGGTGACAGAGCGGTGATTTAAAGGAGCTCATTCTCCATTTCCCACTAAGGCCAGCTCCTCTTTGCGGAAGAGGGTCCTTGACTCTTACTTTGTAGCAGGAAGCCCTAAGTACATCGACCCTTTTCAAAAGTTACAGGCTGAAAGTCAAGATCTCTCACGTTAAACCCAATGTTGCAACTTTAACTGGGCAAACTCTCATTAGAGACCAGGGGGCAATGTCTGTGCGGATGGAAGCTAATGTCTTTTCAGGGTGACTTCAGTGCAGTAAAGCTCTTGCTAAGACGTTTAACTCTAAAATCGGGCATTGGGGAGGCACTGCACCCTCTGAAATTAGAGGTCAGGGGATTTGGATTTCATTTCCAACCATCTGCCACTCATTCAGCCACTCACATTCAAGTGACAAGCCTTAGGCCAGTCACTTTCTGTATCTGTTTCTCGACTTTTGCACAGCGGTTTCTGTGGGACGTGAGGCCCACTGGGAAATGATCCCCTTTTCAGCTCAGTGCCTGGGATTCTGGGCCTACTTGTCCACCTGGACTTATATACACCTATGATTTTGGACTAACTCTATTACCTCTGCTAGAAATTAACACAGAAATTTCACAGTTGATTGACAAGAATGAGAATCAGTGCTAAAGAGTCAAAATGTAACCAAATCCTTTCTCACTGAAAGAATGCTCAACGCAAGTGGACACAGTTCCCCCATTCGAACTTCATCATCTATGCACGTAGAGGCAAGTTTTTCAAATTACACAGCTAAAACTGTCCCCGCTTTAAGTGCTGTAAAGCACTTAAAGCGGGGACAGTTTTAGCTGTGTATTTTCCAAAAGTTGTGTGCTCTACAAATAAAAAGCTGCTTTTGTTGTTACCTTTGGTCCGCATGAGGAATGGGAGTCCTTTGCGGAGAGCATGGGAGACCCGTGAGTCCTTTGCAGTCCCCTTTTCTGCCTCTGAGGGTGAAATGAGAGTGTGCAGCACTTTGGTAGGTAGCCATTCTCCCAGTTCGGCTCGGGGCGCAGCATAGCTGCAGTCGTCCTTGTGTGGCTCCATTCATCATGAGCCGTGTCTGAAAGAACTGATCGCATTTCACATGCTAGCATGCTGTCTGTTTGACTGTGCTGTTGTTTTAACGAGAGCATCGTTGACAATTCTGTAACCTGAGAGCGCTGCCTAATCGTATTCTATGTAATAATGCGTGGGCTTGAGGAGGAGGCAGGTTTGGGGGAGAAGGAGGGAGAATGCACGTGTGGATCAGGGAAAGGCCTCTCCTTCTTTGGAGCATGGGTGGGTTCAGTGCCCTCCTCATACTGCTAAGTCTTTGGCTCGACACTACCAGTTGTGTGTCTAAGGTTTCTGTGTGTGTGTTTGCATGTGTGTGTCTGTCTCTAGGGCTGAGCAGGACCTCCACCTTCCTGTGGTAGCATGTTACTCAGAACCTTGCACAAATCCCAGCCCTCCTGGAGACACGATACATGTATGTTCTTGGAAAGTTTTCTTAATGATTGGTGACAGAGCGGTGATTTAAAGGAGCTCATTCTCCATTTCCCACTAAGGCCAGCTCCTCTTTGCGGAAGAGGGTCCTTGACTCTTACTTTGTAGCAGGAAGCCCTAAGTACATCGACCCTTTTCAAAAGTTACAGGCTGAAAGTCAAGATCTCTCACGTTAAACCCAATGTTGCAACTTTAACTGGGCAAACTCTCATTAGAGACCAGGGGGCAATGTCTGTGCGGATGGAAGCTAATGTCTTTTCAGGGTGACTTCAGTGCAGTAAAGCTCTTGCTAAGACGTTTAACTCTAAAATCGGGCATTGGGGAGGCACTGCACCCTCTGAAATTAGAGGTCAGGGTATTTGGATTTCATTTCCAACCATCCGCCACTCATTCAGCCACTCACATTCAAGTGACAAGCCTTAGGCCAGTCACTTTCTGTATCTGTTTCTCGACTTTTGCACAGCGGTTTCTGTGGGACGTGAGGCCCACTGGGAAATGATCCCCTTTTCAGCTCAGTGCCTGGGATTCTGGGCATACTTGTCAACCTGGACTTATATACACCTATGATTTTGGACTAACTCTATTACCTCTGCTAGAAATTAACACAGAAATATCACAGTTGATTGACAAGAATGAGAATCAGTGCTAAAGAGTCAAAATGTAACCAAATCCTTTCTCACTGAAAGAATGCTCAACGCAAGTGGACACAGTTCCCCCATTCGAACTTCATCATCTATGCACTTAGACGCAAGTTTTTCAAATTACACAGCTAAAACTGTCCCCGCTTTAAGTGCTTTACAGCACTTAAAGCGGGGACAGTTTTAGCTGTGTATTTTCCAAAAGTTGTGTGCTCTACAAATAAAAAGCTGCTTTTGTTGTTACCTTTGGTCGGCAGGAGGAATGGGAGTCGTTTGCGGAGAGCATGGGAGACCCGTGAGTCCTTTGCAGTCCCCTTTTCTGCCTCTGAGGGTGAAATGAGAGTGTGCAGCACTTTGGTAGGTAGCCATTCTCCCAGTTCGGCTCGGGGCGCAGCATAGCTGCAGTCCTCCTTGTGTGGCTCCATTCATCATGAGCCGTGTCTGAAAGAACTGATGGCATTTCACATGCTAGCATGCTGTCTGTTTGACTGTGCTGTTGTTTTAACGAGAGCATCGTTGAGAATTCTGTAACCTGAGAGCGCTGCCTAATCGTATTCTATGTAATAATGCGTGGGCTTGAGGAGGAGGTAGGTTTGGGGGAGAAGGAGGGAGAATGCACGTGTGGATCTGGGAAAGGCCTCTCCTTCTTTGGAGCATGGGTGGGTTCAGTGCCCTCCTCATACTGCTAAGTCTTTGGCTCGACACTACCAGTTGTGTGTCTAAGGTTTCTGTGTGTGTGTTTGCATGTGTGTGTCTGTCTCTAGGGCTGAGCAGGACCTCCACCTTCCTGTGGTAGCATGTTACTCAGAACCTTGCACAAATCCCAGCCCTCCTGGAGACACGATACATGTATGTTCTTGGAAAGTTTTCTTAATGATTGGTGACAGAGCGGTGATTTAAAGGAGCTCATTCTCCATTTCCCACTAAGGCCAGCTCCTCTTTGCGGAAGAGGGTCCTTGACTCTTACTTTGTAGCAGGAAGCCCTAAGTACATCGACCCTTTTCAAAAGTTACAGGCTGAAAGTCAAGATCTCTCACGTTAAACCCAATGTTGCAACTTTAACTGGGCAAACTCTCATTAGAGACCAGGGGGCAATGACTGTGCGGATGGAAGCTAATGTCTTTTCAGGGTGACTTCAGTGCAGTAAAGCTCTTGCTAAGACGTTTAACTCTAAAATCGGGCATTGGGGAGGCACTGCACCCTCTGAAATTAGAGGTCAGGGGATTTGGATTTCATTTCCAACCATCCGCCACTCATTCAGCCACTCACATTCAAGTGACAAGCCTTAGGCCAGTCACTTTCTGTATCTGTTTCTCGACTTTTGCACAGCGGTTTCTGTGGGACGTGAGGCCCACTGGGAAATGATCCCCTTTTCAGCTCAGTGCCTGGGATTCTGGGCATACTTGTCCACCTGGACTTATATACACCTATGATTTTGGACTAACTCTATTACCTCTGCTAGAAATTAACACAGAAATATCACAGTTGATTGACCAGAATGAGAATCAGTGCTAAAGAGTCAAAATGTAACCAAATCCTTTCTCACTGAAAGAATGCTCAACGCAAGTGGACACAGTTCCCCCATTCGAACTTCATCATCTATGCACTTAGAGGCAAGTTTTTCAAATTACACAGCTAAAACTGTCCCCGCTTTAAGTGCTGTAAAGCACTTAAAGCGGGGACAGTTTTAGCTGTGTATTTTCCAAAAGTTGTGTGCTCTACAAATAAAAAGCTGCTTTTGTTGTTACCTTTGGTCCGCAGGAGGAATGGGAGTCCTTTGCGGAGAGCATGGGAGACCCGTGAGTCCTTTGCACGCCTCTTTTCTGCCTCTGAGGGTGAAATGAGAGTGTGCAGCACTTTGGTAGGTAGCCATTCTCCCAGTTCGGCTCGGGGCGCAGCATAGCTGCAGTCCTCCTTGTGTGGCTCCATTCATCATGAGCCGTGTCTGAAAGAACTGATCGCATTTCACATGCTAGCATGCTGTCTGTTTGACTGTGCTGTTGTTTTAACGAGAGCATCGTTGAGAATTCTGTAACCTGAGAGCGCTGCCTAATCGTATTCTATGTAATAATGCGTGGGCTTGAGGAGGAGGCAGGTTTGGGGGAGAAGGAGGGAGAATGCACGTGTGGATCAGGGAATGGCCTCTCCTTCTTTGGAGCATGGGTGGGTTCAGTGCCCTCCTCATACTGCTAAGTCTTTGGCTCGACACTACCAGTTGTGTGTCTAAGGTTTCTGTGTGTGTGTTTGCATGTGTGTGTCTGTCTCTAGGGCTGAGCAGGACCTCCACCTTCCTGTGGTAGCATGTTACTCAGAACCTTGCACAAATCCCAGCCCTCCTGGAGACAAAATACATGTATGTTCTTGGAAAGTTTTCTTAATGATTGGTGACAGAGCGGTGATTTAAAGGAGCTCATTCTCCATTTCCCACTAAGGCCAGCTCCTCTTTGCGGAAGAGGGTCCTTGACTCTTACTTTGTAGCAGGAAGCCCTAAGTACATCGACCCTTTTCAAAAGTTACAGGCTGAAAGTCAAGATCTCTCACGTTAAACCCAATGTTGCAACTTTAACTGGGCAAACTCTCATTAGAGACCAGGGGGCAATGTCTGTGCGGATGGAAGCTAATGTCTTTTCAGGGTGACTTCAGTGCAGTAAAGCTCTTGCTAAGACGTTTAACTCTAAAATCGGGCATTGGGGAGGCACTGCACCCTCTGAAATTAGAGGTCAGGGTATTTGGATTTCATTTCCAACCATCCGCCACTCATTCAGCCACTCACATTCAAGTGACAAGCCTTAGGCCAGTCACTTTCTGTATCTGTTTCTCGACTTTTGCACAGCGGTTTCTGTGGGACGTGAGGCCCACTGGGAAATGATCCCCTTTTCAGCTCAGTGCCTGGGATTCTGGGCATACTTGTCAACCTGGACTTATATACACCTATGATTTTGGACTAACTCTATTACCTCTGCTAGAAATTAACACAGAAATATCACAGTTGATTGACAAGAATGAGAATCAGTGCTAAAGAGTCAAAATGTAACCAAATCCTTTCTCACTGAAAGAATGCTCAACGCAAGTGGACACAGTTCCCCCATTCGAACTTCATCATCTATGCACTTAGACGCAAGTTTTTCAAATTACACAGCTAAAACTGTCCCCGCTTTAAGTGCTTTACAGCACTTAAAGCGGGGACAGTTTTAGCTGTGTATTTTCCAAAAGTTGTGTGCTCTACAAATAAAAAGCTGCTTTTGTTGTTACCTTTGGTCCGCAGGAGGAATGGGAGTCCTTTGCGGAGAGCATGGGAGACCCGTGAGTCCTTTGCACGCCTCTTTTCTGCCTCTGAGGGTGAAATGAGAGTGTGCAGCACTTTGGTAGGTAGCCATTCTCCCAGTTCGGCTCGGGGCGCAGCATAGCTGCAGTCCTCCTTGTGTGGCTCCATTCATCATGAGCCGTGTCTGAAAGAACTGATCGCATTTCACATGCTAGCATGCTGTCTGTTTGACTGTGCTGTTGTTTTAACGAGAGCATCGTTGAGAATTCTGTAACCTGAGAGCGCTGCCTAATCGTATTCTATGTAATAATGCGTGGGCTTGAGGAGGAGGCAGGTTTGGGGGAGAAGGAGGGAGAATGCACGTGTGGATCAGGGAATGGCCTCTCCTTCTTTGGAGCATGGGTGGGTTCAGTGCCCTCCTCATACTGCTAAGTCTTTGGCTCGACACTACCAGTTGTGTGTCTAAGGTTTCTGTGTGTGTGTTTGCATGTGTGTGTCTGTCTCTAGGGCTGAGCAGGACCTCCACCTTCCTGTGGTAGCATGTTACTCAGAACCTTGCACAAATCCCAGCCCTCCTGGAGACAAAATACATGTATGTTCTTGGAAAGTTTTCTTAATGATTGGTGACAGAGCGGTGATTTAAAGGAGCTCATTCTCCATTTCCCACTAAGGCCAGCTCCTCTTTGCGGAAGAGGTTCCTTGATTCTTACTTTGTAGCAGGAAGCCCTAAGTACATCGACCCTTTTCAAAAGTTACAGGATGAAAGTCAAGATCTCTCACGTTAAGCCCAATGTTGCAACTTTAACTGGGCAAAATCTCATTAGAGACCAGGGGGCAATGACTGTGCGGATGGAAGCTAATGTCTTTTCAGGGTGACTTCAGTGCAGTAAAGCTCTTGCTAAGACGTTTAACTCTAAAATCGGGCATTGGGGAGTCACTGCAACCTCTGAAGTTAGAGGTCAGGGGATTTGGATTTCATTTCCAACCATCCGCCACTCATTCAGCCACTCACATTCAAGTGACAAGCCTTAGGCCAGTCACTTTCTGTATCTGTTTCTCGACTTTTGCACAGCGGTTTCTGTGGGACGTGAGGCCCACTGGGATATGATCCCGTTTTCAGCACAGTGCCTGGGATTCTGGGCATACTTGTCAACCTGGACTTATATACACCTATGATTTTGGACTAACTCTATTACCTCTGCTAGAAATTAACACAGAAATTTCACAGTTGATTGACAAGAATGAGAATCAGTGCTAAAGAGTCAAAATGTAACCAAATCCTTTCTCACTGAAAGAATGCTCAACGCAAGTGGACACAGTTCCCCCATTCGAACTTCATCATCTATGCACTTAGAGGCAAGTTTTTCAAATTACACAGCTAAAACTGTCCCCGCTTTAAGTGCTGTAGCGGGGACAGTTTTAGCTGTGTATTTTCCAAAAGTTGTGTGCTCTACAAATAAAAAGCTGCTTTTGTTGTTACCTTTGGTCCGCAGGAGGAATGGGAGTCCTTTGCGGAGAGCATGGGAGACCTGTGAGTCCTTTGCAGTCCTCTTTTCTGCCTCTGAGGGTGAAATGAGAGTGTGCAGCACTTTGGTAGGTAGCCATTCTCCCAGTTCGGCTCGGGGCGCAGCATAGCTGCAGTCCTCCTTGTGTGGCTCCATTCATCATGAGCCGTGTCTGAAAGAACTGATCGCATTTCACATGCTAGCATGCTGTCTGTTTGACTGTGCTGTTGTTTTAACGAGAGCATCGTTGACAATTCTGTAACCTGAGAGCGCTGCGTAATCGTATTCTATGTACTAATGCGTGGGCTTGAGGAGGAGGCAGGTTTGGGGGAGAAGGAGGGAGGATGCACGTGTGGATCAGGGAAAGGCCTCTTCTTCTTTGGAGCATGGGTGGGTTCAGTGCCCTCCTCATACTGCTAAGTCTTTGGCTCGACACTACCAGTTGTGTGTCTAAGGTTTCTGTGTGTGTGTTTGCATGTGTGTGTCTGTCTCTAGGGCTGAGCAGGACCTCCACCTTCCTGTGGTAGCATGTTACTCAGAACCTTGCACAAATCCCAGCCCTCCTGGAGACACGATACATGTATGTTCTTGGAAAGTTTTCTTAATGATTGGTGACAGAGCGGTGATTTAAAGGAGCTCATTCTCCATTTCCCACTAAGGCCAGCTCCTCTTTGCGGAAGAGGGTCCTTGACTCTTACTTTGTAGCAGGAAGCCCTAAGTACATCGACCCTTTTCAAAAGTTACAGGCTGAAAGTCAAGATCTCTCACGTTCAACCCAGTCTTGCAACTTTAACTGGGCAAACTCTCATTAGAGACCAGGGGGCAATGACTGTGCGGATGGAAGCTGATGTCTTTTCAGGGTGACTTCAGTGCAGTAAAGCTCTTGCTAAGACGTTTAACTCTAAAATCGGGCATTGGGGAGGCACTGCACCCTCTGAAATTAGAGGTCAGGGGATTTGGATTTCATTTCCAACCATCCGCCACTCATTCAGCCACTCACATTCAAGTGACAAGCCTTAGGCCAGTCACTTTCTGTATCTGTTTCTCGACTTTTGCACAGCAGTTTCTGTGGGACGTGAGGCCCACTGGGAAATGATCCCCTTTTCAGCTCAGTGCCTGGGATTCTGGGCATACTTGTCCACCTGGACTTATATACACCTATGATTTTGGACTAACTCTATTACCTCTGCTAGAAATTAACACAGAAATTTCACAGTTGATTGACAAGAATGAGAATCAGTGCTAAAGAGTCAAAATGTAACCAAATCCTTTCTCACTGAAAGAATGCTCAACGCAAGTGGACACAGTTCCCCCATTCGAACTTCATCATCTATGCACTTAGAGGCAAGTTTTTCAAATTACACAGCTAAAACTGTCCCCGCTTTAAGTGCTGTAAAGCACTTAAAGTGGGGACAGTTTTAGCTGTGTATTTTCCAAAAGTTGTGTGCTCTACAAATAAAAAGCTGCTTTTGTTGTTACCTTTGGTCCGTAGGAGGAATCGGAGTCCTTTGCGGAGAGCATGGGAGACCCGTGAGTCCTTTGCAGTCCTCTTTTCTGCCTCTGAGGGTGAAATGAGAGTGTGCAGCACTTTGGTAGGTAGCCATTCTCCCAGTTCGGCTCAGGGCGCAGCATAGCTGCAGTCCTCCTTTTGTGGCTCCATTCATCATGAGCCGTGTCTGAAAGAACTGATCGCATTTCACATGCTAGCATGCTGTCTGTTTGACTGTGCTGTTGTTTTAACGAGAGCATCGTTGACAATTCTGTAACCTGAGAGCGCTGCCTAATCGTATTCTATGTACTAATGCGTGGGCTTGAGGAGGAGGCAGTTTTGGGGGAGAAGTAGGGAGAATGCACGTGTGGATCAGGGCAAGGCCTCTCCTTCTTTGGAGCATGGGTGGGTTCAGTGCCCTCCTCATACTGCTAAGTCTTTGGCTCGACACTACCAGTTGTGTGTCTAAGGTTTCTGTGTGTGTGTTTGCATGTGTGTGTCTGTCTCTAGGGCTGAGCAGGACCTCCACCTTCCTGTGGTAGCATGTTACTCAGAACCTTGCACAAATCCCAGCCCTCCTGGAGACACGATACATGTATGTTCTTGGAAAGTTTTCTTAATGATTGGTGACAGAGCGGTGATTTAAAGGAGCTCATTCTCCATTTCCCACTAAGGCCAGCTCCTCTTTGCGGAAGAGGGTCCTTGACTCTTACTTTGTAGCAGGAAGCCCTAAGTACATCGACCCTTTTCAAAAGTTACAGGCTGAAAGTCAAGATCTCTCACGTTAAACCCAATGTTGCAACTTTAACTGGGCAAACTCTCATTAGAGACCAGGGGGCAATGTCTGTGCGGATGGAAGCTAATGTCTTTTCAGGGTGACTTCAGTGCAGTAAAGCTCTTGCTAAGACGTTTAACTCTAAAATCGGGCATTGGGGAGGCACTGCACCCTCTGAAATTAGAGGTCAGGGGATTTGGATTTCATTTCCAACCATCCGCCACTCATTCAGCCACTCACATTCAAGTGACAAGCCTTAGGCCAGTCACTTTCTGTATCTGTTTCTCGACTTTTGCACAGCGGTTTCTGTGGGACGTGAGGCCCACTGGGAAATGATCCCCTTTTCAGCTCAGTGCCTGGGATTCTGGGCATACTTGTCAACCTGGACTTATATACACCTATGATTTTGGACTAACTCTATTACCTCTGCTAGAAATTAACACAGAAATATCACAGTTGATTGACAAGAATGAGAATCAGTGCTAAAGAGTCAAAATGTAACCAAATCCTTTCTCACTGAAAGAATGCTCAACGTAAGTGGACACAGTTCCCCCATTCGAACTTCATCATCTATGCACTTAGAGGCAAGTTTTTCAAATTACACAGCTAAAACTGTCCCCGCTTTAAGTGCTTTACAGCACTTAAAGCGGGGACAGTTTTAGCTGTGTATTTTCCAAAAGTTGTGTGCTCTACAAATAAAAAGCTGCTTTTGTTGTTACCTTTGGTCCGCAGGAGGAATGGGAGTCCTTTGCGGAGAGCATGGGAGACCCGTGAGTCCTTTGCAGTCCTCTTTTCTGCCTCTGAGGGTGAAATGAGAGTGTGCAGCACTTTGGTAGGTAGCCATTCTCCCAGTTCGGCTCGGGGCGCAGCATAGCTGCAGTCCTCCTTGTGTGGCTCCATTCATCATGAGCCGTGTCTGAAAGAACTGATCGCATTTCACATGCTAGCATGCTGTCTGTTTTACTGTGCTGTTGTTTTAACGAGAGCATCGTTGACAATTC
The DNA here is from genome assembly GCF_030222135.1 of Aotus nancymaae. Taxonomy (NCBI): domain Eukaryota; kingdom Metazoa; phylum Chordata; class Mammalia; order Primates; family Aotidae; genus Aotus; species Aotus nancymaae. Next base: position 13,936,818 of record NW_026988476.1, on the reverse strand, counting down.
TGTAACCTGAGAGCGCTGCCTAATCGTATTCTATGTAATAATGCGTGGGCTTGAGGAGGAGGCAGGTTTGGGGGAGAAGGAGGGAGAATGCACGTGTGGATCTGGGAAAGGCCTCTCCTTCTTTGGAGCATGGGTGGGTTCAGTGCCCTCCTCATACTGCTAAGTCTTTGGCTCGACACTACCAGTTGTGTGTCTAAGGTTTCTGTGTGTGTGTTTGCATGTGTGTGTCTGTCTCTAGGGCTGAGCAGGACCTCCACCTTCCTGTGGTAGCATGTTACTCAGAACTTTGCACAAATCCCAGCCCTCCTGGAGACACGATACATGTATGTTCTTGGAAAGTTTTCTTAATGATTGGTGACAGAGCGGTGATTTAAAGGAGCTCATTCTCCATTTCCCACTAAGGCCAGCTCCTCTTTGCGGAAGAGGGTCCTTGACTCTTACTTTGTAGCAGGAAGCCCTAAGTACATCGACCCTTTTCAAAAGTTACAGGCTGAAAGTCAAGATCTCTCACGTTAAACCCAGTGTTCCAACTTTAACTGGGCAAACTCTCATTAGAGACCAGGGGGCAATGACTGTGCAGATGGAAGCTAATGTCTTTTCAGGGTGACTTCAGTGCAGTAAAGCTCTTGCTAAGACGTTTAACTCTAAAATCGGGCATTGGGGAGGCACTGCACCCTCTGAAATTAGAGGTCAGGGGATTTGGATTTCATTTCCAACCATCCGCCACTCATTCAGCCACTCACATTCAAGTGACAAGCCTTAGGCCAGTCACTTTCTGTATCTGTTTCTCGACTTTTGCACAGCGGTTTCTGTGGGACGTGAGGCCCACTGGGAAATGATCCCCTTTTCAGCTCAGTGCCTGGGATACTGGGCATACTTGTCCACCTGGACTTATATACACCTATGATTTTGGACTAACTCTATTACCTCTGCTAGAAATTAACACAGAAATTTCACAGTTGATTGACAAGAATGAGAATCAGTGCTAAAGAGTCAAAATGTAACCAAATCCTTTCTCACTGAAAGAATGCCCAACGCAAGTGGACACAGTTCCCCCATTCGAACTTCATCATCTATGCACTTAGAGGCAAGTTTTTCAAATTACACAGCTAAAACTGTCCCCGCTTTAAGTGCTTTACAGCACTTAAAGCGGGGACAGTTTTAGCTGTGTATTTTCCAAAAGTTGTGTGCTCTACAAATAAAAAGCTGCTTTTGTTGTTACCTTTGGTCCGTAGGAGGAATCGGAGTCCTTTGCGGAGAGCATGGGAGACCCGTGAGTCCTTTGCAGTCCTCTTTTCTGCCTCTGAGGGTGAAATGAGAGTGTGCAGCACTTTGGTAGGTAGCCATTCTCCCAGTTCGGCTCAGGGCCCAGCATAGCTGCAGTCCACCTTTTGTGGCTCCATTCATCATGAGCCGTGTCTGAAAGAACTGATCGCATTTCACATGCTAGCATGCTGTCTGTTTGACTGTGCTGTTGTTTTAACGAGAGCATCGTTGACAATTCTGTAACCTGAGAGCGCTGCCTAATCGTATTCTATGTACTAATGCGTGGGCTTGAGGAGGAGGCAGTTTTGGGGGAGAAGTAGGGAGAATGCACGTGTGGATCAGGGAAAGGCCTCTCCTTCTTTGGAGCATGGGTGGGTTCAGTGCCCTCCTCATACTGCTAAGTCTTTGGCTCGACACTACCAGTTGTGTGTCTAAGGTTTCTGTGTGTGTGTTTGCATGTGTGTGTCTGTCTCTAGGGCTGAGCAGGACCTCCACCTTCCTGTGGTAGCATGTTACTCAGAACCTTGCACAAATCCCAGCCCTCCTGGAGACACGATACATGTATGTTCTTGGAAAGTTTTCTTAATGATTGGTGACAGAGCGGTGATTTAAAGGAGCTCATTCTCCATTTCCCACTAAGGCCAGCTCCTCTTTGCGGAAGAGGGTCCTTGACTCTTACTTTGTAGCAGGAAGCCCTAAGTACATCGACCCTTTTCAAAAGTTACAGGCTGAAAGTCAAGATCTCTCACGTTAAACCCAATGTTGCAACTTTAACTGGGCAAACTCTCATTAGAGACCAGGGGGCAATGTCTGTGCGGATGGAAGCTAATGTCTTTTCAGGGTGACTTCAGTGCAGTAAAGCTCTTGCTAAGACGTTTAACTCTAAAATCGGGCATTGGGGAGGCACTGCACCCTCTGAAATTAGAGGTCAGGGGATTTGGATTTCATTTCCAACCATCTGCCACTCATTCAGCCACTCACATTCAAGTGACAAGCCTTAGGCCAGTCACTTTCTGTATCTGTTTCTCGACTTTTGCACAGCGGTTTCTGTGGGACGTGAGGCCCACTGGGAAATGATCCCCTTTTCAGCTCAGTGCCTGGGATTCTGGGCCTACTTGTCCACCTGGACTTATATACACCTATGATTTTGGACTAACTCTATTACCTCTGCTAGAAATTAACACAGAAATTTCACAGTTGATTGACAAGAATGAGAATCAGTGCTAAAGAGTCAAAATGTAACCAAATCCTTTCTCACTGAAAGAATGCTCAACGCAAGTGGACACAGTTCCCCCATTCGAACTTCATCATCTATGCACGTAGAGGCAAGTTTTTCAAATTACACAGCTAAAACTGTCCCCGCTTTAAGTGCTGTAAAGCACTTAAAGCGGGGACAGTTTTAGCTGTGTATTTTCCAAAAGTTGTGTGCTCTACAAATAAAAAGCTGCTTTTGTTGTTACCTTTGGTCCGCATGAGGAATGGGAGTCCTTTGCGGAGAGCATGGGAGACCCGTGAGTCCTTTGCAGTCCCCTTTTCTGCCTCTGAGGGTGAAATGAGAGTGTGCAGCACTTTGGTAGGTAGCCATTCTCCCAGTTCGGCTCGGGGCGCAGCATAGCTGCAGTCGTCCTTGTGTGGCTCCATTCATCATGAGCCGTGTCTGAAAGAACTGATCGCATTTCACATGCTAGCATGCTGTCTGTTTGACTGTGCTGTTGTTTTAACGAGAGCATCGTTGACAATTCTGTAACCTGAGAGCGCTGCCTAATCGTATTCTATGTAATAATGCGTGGGCTTGAGGAGGAGGCAGGTTTGGGGGAGAAGGAGGGAGAATGCACGTGTGGATCAGGGAAAGGCCTCTCCTTCTTTGGAGCATGGGTGGGTTCAGTGCCCTCCTCATACTGCTAAGTCTTTGGCTCGACACTACCAGTTGTGTGTCTAAGGTTTCTGTGTGTGTGTTTGCATGTGTGTGTCTGTCTCTAGGGCTGAGCAGGACCTCCACCTTCCTGTGGTAGCATGTTACTCAGAACCTTGCACAAATCCCAGCCCTCCTGGAGACACGATACATGTATGTTCTTGGAAAGTTTTCTTAATGATTGGTGACAGAGCGGTGATTTAAAGGAGCTCATTCTCCATTTCCCACTAAGGCCAGCTCCTCTTTGCGGAAGAGGGTCCTTGACTCTTACTTTGTAGCAGGAAGCCCTAAGTACATCGACCCTTTTCAAAAGTTACAGGCTGAAAGTCAAGATCTCTCACGTTAAACCCAATGTTGCAACTTTAACTGGGCAAACTCTCATTAGAGACCAGGGGGCAATGTCTGTGCGGATGGAAGCTAATGTCTTTTCAGGGTGACTTCAGTGCAGTAAAGCTCTTGCTAAGACGTTTAACTCTAAAATCGGGCATTGGGGAGGCACTGCACCCTCTGAAATTAGAGGTCAGGGTATTTGGATTTCATTTCCAACCATCCGCCACTCATTCAGCCACTCACATTCAAGTGACAAGCCTTAGGCCAGTCACTTTCTGTATCTGTTTCTCGACTTTTGCACAGCGGTTTCTGTGGGACGTGAGGCCCACTGGGAAATGATCCCCTTTTCAGCTCAGTGCCTGGGATTCTGGGCATACTTGTCAACCTGGACTTATATACACCTATGATTTTGGACTAACTCTATTACCTCTGCTAGAAATTAACACAGAAATATCACAGTTGATTGACAAGAATGAGAATCAGTGCTAAAGAGTCAAAATGTAACCAAATCCTTTCTCACTGAAAGAATGCTCAACGCAAGTGGACACAGTTCCCCCATTCGAACTTCATCATCTATGCACTTAGACGCAAGTTTTTCAAATTACACAGCTAAAACTGTCCCCGCTTTAAGTGCTTTACAGCACTTAAAGCGGGGACAGTTTTAGCTGTGTATTTTCCAAAAGTTGTGTGCTCTACAAATAAAAAGCTGCTTTTGTTGTTACCTTTGGTCGGCAGGAGGAATGGGAGTCGTTTGCGGAGAGCATGGGAGACCCGTGAGTCCTTTGCAGTCCCCTTTTCTGCCTCTGAGGGTGAAATGAGAGTGTGCAGCACTTTGGTAGGTAGCCATTCTCCCAGTTCGGCTCGGGGCGCAGCATAGCTGCAGTCCTCCTTGTGTGGCTCCATTCATCATGAGCCGTGTCTGAAAGAACTGATCGCATTTCACATGCTAGCATGCTGTCTGTTTGACTGTGCTGTTGTTTTAACGAGAGCATCGTTGAGAATTCTGTAACCTGAGAGCGCTGCCTAATCGTATTCTATGTAATAATGCGTGGGCTTGAGGAGGAGGTAGGTTTGGGGGAGAAGGAGGGAGAATGCACGTGTGGATCTGGGAAAGGCCTCTCCTTCTTTGGAGCATGGGTGGGTTCAGTGCCCTCCTCATACTGCTAAGTCTTTGGCTCGACACTACCAGTTGTGTGTCTAAGGTTTCTGTGTGTGTGTTTGCATGTGTGTGTCTGTCTCTAGGGCTGAGCAGGACCTCCACCTTCCTGTGGTAGCATGTTACTCAGAACCTTGCACAAATCCCAGCCCTCCTGGAGACACGATACATGTATGTTCTTGGAAAGTTTTCTTAATGATTGGTGACAGAGCGGTGATTTAAAGGAGCTCATTCTCCATTTCCCACTAAGGCCAGCTCCTCTTTGCGGAAGAGGGTCCTTGACTCTTACTTTGTAGCAGGAAGCCCTAAGTACATCGACCCTTTTCAAAAGTTACAGGCTGAAAGTCAAGATCTCTCACGTTAAACCCAATGTTGCAACTTTAACTGGGCAAACTCTCATTAGAGACCAGGGGGCAATGACTGTGCGGATGGAAGCTAATGTCTTTTCAGGGTGACTTCAGTGCAGTAAAGCTCTTGCTAAGACGTTTAACTCTAAAATCGGGCATTGGGGAGGCACTGCACCCTCTGAAATTAGAGGTCAGGGGATTTGGATTTCATTTCCAACCATCCGCCACTCATTCAGCCACTCACATTCAAGTGACAAGCCTTAGGCCAGTCACTTTCTGTATCTGTTTCTCGACTTTTGCACAGCGGTTTCTGTGGGACGTGAGGCCCACTGGGAAATGATCCCCTTTTCAGCTCAGTGCCTGGGATTCTGGGCATACTTGTCCACCTGGACTTATATACACCTATGATTTTGGACTAACTCTATTACCTCTGCTAGAAATTAACACAGAAATATCACAGTTGATTGACCAGAATGAGAATCAGTGCTAAAGAGTCAAAATGTAACCAAATCCTTTCTCACTGAAAGAATGCTCAACGCAAGTGGACACAGTTCCCCCATTCGAACTTCATCATCTATGCACTTAGAGGCAAGTTTTTCAAATTACACAGCTAAAACTGTCCCCGCTTTAAGTGCTGTAAAGCACTTAAAGCGGGGACAGTTTTAGCTGTGTATTTTCCAAAAGTTGTGTGCTCTACAAATAAAAAGCTGCTTTTGTTGTTACCTTTGGTCCGCAGGAGGAATGGGAGTCCTTTGCGGAGAGCATGGGAGACCCGTGAGTCCTTTGCACGCCTCTTTTCTGCCTCTGAGGGTGAAATGAGAGTGTGCAGCACTTTGGTAGGTAGCCATTCTCCCAGTTCGGCTCGGGGCGCAGCATAGCTGCAGTCCTCCTTGTGTGGCTCCATTCATCATGAGCCGTGTCTGAAAGAACTGATCGCATTTCACATGCTAGCATGCTGTCTGTTTGACTGTGCTGTTGTTTTAACGAGAGCATCGTTGAGAATTCTGTAACCTGAGAGCGCTGCCTAATCGTATTCTATGTAATAATGCGTGGGCTTGAGGAGGAGGCAGGTTTGGGGGAGAAGGAGGGAGAATGCACGTGTGGATCAGGGAATGGCCTCTCCTTCTTTGGAGCATGGGTGGGTTCAGTGCCCTCCTCATACTGCTAAGTCTTTGGCTCGACACTACCAGTTGTGTGTCTAAGGTTTCTGTGTGTGTGTTTGCATGTGTGTGTCTGTCTCTAGGGCTGAGCAGGACCTCCACCTTCCTGTGGTAGCATGTTACTCAGAACCTTGCACAAATCCCAGCCCTCCTGGAGACAAAATACATGTATGTTCTTGGAAAGTTTTCTTAATGATTGGTGACAGAGCGGTGATTTAAAGGAGCTCATTCTCCATTTCCCACTAAGGCCAGTTCCTCTTTGCGGAAGAGGGTCCTTGACTCTTACTTTGTAGCAGGAAGCCCTAAGTACATCGACCCTTTTCAAAAGTTACAGGCTGAAAGTCAAGATCTCTCACGTTAAACCCAATGTTGCAACTTTAACTGGGCAAACTCTCATTAGAGACCAGGGGGCAATGTCTGTGCGGATGGAAGCTAATGTCTTTTCAGGGTGACTTCAGTGCAGTAAAGCTCTTGCTAAGACGTTTAACTCTAAAATCGGGCATTGGGGAGGCACTGCACCCTCTGAAATTAGAGGTCAGGGTATTTGGATTTCATTTCCAACCATCCGCCACTCATTCAGCCACTCACATTCAAGTGACAAGCCTTAGGCCAGTCACTTTCTGTATCTGTTTCTCGACTTTTGCACAGCGGTTTCTGTGGGACGTGAGGCCCACTGGGAAATGATCCCCTTTTCAGCTCAGTGCCTGGGATTCTGGGCATACTTGTCAACCTGGACTTATATACACCTATGATTTTGGACTAACTCTATTACCTCTGCTAGAAATTAACACAGAAATATCACAGTTGATTGACAAGAATGAGAATCAGTGCTAAAGAGTCAAAATGTAACCAAATCCTTTCTCACTGAAAGAATGCTCAACGCAAGTGGACACAGTTCCCCCATTCGAACTTCATCATCTATGCACTTAGACGCAAGTTTTTCAAATTACACAGCTAAAACTGTCCCCGCTTTAAGTGCTTTACAGCACTTAAAGCGGGGACAGTTTTAGCTGTGTATTTTCCAAAAGTTGTGTGCTCTACAAATAAAAAGCTGCTTTTGTTGTTACCTTTGGTCCGCAGGAGGAATGGGAGTCCTTTGCGGAGAGCATGGGAGACCCGTGAGTCCTTTGCACGCCTCTTTTCTGCCTCTGAGGGTGAAATGAGAGTGTGCAGCACTTTGGTAGGTAGCCATTCTCCCAGTTCGGCTCGGGGCGCAGCATAGCTGCAGTCCTCCTTGTGTGGCTCCATTCATCATGAGCCGTGTCTGAAAGAACTGATCGCATTTCACATGCTAGCATGCTGTCTGTTTGACTGTGCTGTTGTTTTAACGAGAGCATCGTTGAGAATTCTGTAACCTGAGAGCGCTGCCTAATCGTATTCTATGTAATAATGCGTGGGCTTGAGGAGGAGGCAGGTTTGGGGGAGAAGGAGGGAGAATGCACGTGTGGATCAGGGAATGGCCTCTCCTTCTTTGGAGCATGGGTGGGTTCAGTGCCCTCCTCATACTGCTAAGTCTTTGGCTCGACACTACCAGTTGTGTGTCTAAGGTTTCTGTGTGTGTGTTTGCATGTGTGTGTCTGTCTCTAGGGCTGAGCAGGACCTCCACCTTCCTGTGGTAGCATGTTACTCAGAACCTTGCACAAATCCCAGCCCTCCTGGAGACAAAATACATGTATGTTCTTGGAAAGTTTTCTTAATGATTGGTGACAGAGCGGTGATTTAAAGGAGCTCATTCTCCATTTCCCACTAAGGCCAGCTCCTCTTTGCGGAAGAGGTTCCTTGATTCTTACTTTGTAGCAGGAAGCCCTAAGTACATCGACCCTTTTCAAAAGTTACAGGATGAAAGTCAAGATCTCTCACGTTAAGCCCAATGTTGCAACTTTAACTGGGCAAAATCTCATTAGAGACAAGGGGGCAATGACTGTGCGGATGGAAGCTAATGTCTTTTCAGGGTGACTTCAGTGCAGTAAAGCTCTTGCTAAGACGTTTAACTCTAAAATCGGGCATTGGGGAGTCACTGCAACCTCTGAAGTTAGAGGTCAGGGGATTTGGATTTCATTTCCAACCATCCGCCACTCATTCAGCCACTCACATTCAAGTGACAAGCCTTAGGCCAGTCACTTTCTGTATCTGTTTCTCGACTTTTGCACAGCGGTTTCTGTGGGACGTGAGGCCCACTGGGATATGATCCCGTTTTCAGCACAGTGCCTGGGATTCTGGGCATACTTGTCAACCTGGACTTATATACACCTATGATTTTGGACTAACTCTATTACCTCTGCTAGAAATTAACACAGAAATTTCACAGTTGATTGACAAGAATGAGAATCAGTGCTAAAGAGTCAAAATGTAACCAAATCCTTTCTCACTGAAAGAATGCTCAACGCAAGTGGACACAGTTCCCCCATTCGAACTTCATCATCTATGCACTTAGAGGCAAGTTTTTCAAATTACACAGCTAAAACTGTCCCCGCTTTAAGTGCTGTAGCGGGGACAGTTTTAGCTGTGTATTTTCCAAAAGTTGTGTGCTCTACAAATAAAAAGCTGCTTTTGTTGTTACCTTTGGTCCGCAGGAGGAATGGGAGTCCTTTGCGGAGAGCATGGGAGACCTGTGAGTCCTTTGCAGTCCTCTTTTCTGCCTCTGAGGGTGAAATGAGAGTGTGCAGCACTTTGGTAGGTAGCCATTCTCCCAGTTCGGCTCGGGGCGCAGCATAGCTGCAGTCCTCCTTGTGTGGCTCCATTCATCATGAGCCGTGTCTGAAAGAACTGATCGCATTTCACATGCTAGCATGCTGTCTGTTTGACTGTGCTGTTGTTTTAACGAGAGCATCGTTGACAATTCTGTAACCTGAGAGCGCTGCGTAATCGTATTCTATGTACTAATGCGTGGGCTTGAGGAGGAGGCAGTTTTGGGGGAGAAGGAGGGAGGATGCACGTGTGGATCAGGGAAAGGCCTCTTCTTCTTTGGAGCATGGGTGGGTTCAGTGCCCTCCTCATACTGCTAAGTCTTTGGCTCGACACTACCAGTTGTGTGTCTAAGGTTTCTGTGTGTGTGTTTGCATGTGTGTGTCTGTCTCTAGGGCTGAGCAGGACCTCCACCTTCCTGTGGTAGCATGTTACTCAGAACCTTGCACAAATCCCAGCCCTCCTGGAGACACGATACATGTATGTTCTTGGAAAGTTTTCTTAATGATTGGTGACAGAGCGGTGATTTAAAGGAGCTCATTCTCCATTTCCCACTAAGGCCAGCTCCTCTTTGCGGAAGAGGGTCCTTGACTCTTACTTTGTAGCAGGAAGCCCTAAGTACATCGACCCTTTTCAAAAGTTACAGGCTGAAAGTCAAGATCTCTCACGTTCAACCCAGTGTTGCAACTTTAACTGGGCAAACTCTCATTAGAGACCAGGGGGCAATGACTGTGCGGATGGAAGCTGATGTCTTTTCAGGGTGACTTCAGTGCAGTAAAGCTCTTGCTAAGACGTTTAACTCTAAAATCGGGCATTGGGGAGGCACTGCACCCTCTGAAATTAGAGGTCAGGGGATTTGGATTTCATTTCCAACCAACCGCCACTCATTCAGCCACTCACATTCAAGTGACAAGCCTTAGGCCAGTCACTTTCTGTATCTGTTTCTCGACTTTTGCACAGCAGTTTCTGTGGGACGTGAGGCCCACTGGGAAATGATCCCCTTTTCAGCTCAGTGCCTGGGATTCTGGGCATACTTGTCCACCTGGACTTATATACACCTATGATTTTGGACTAACTCTATTACCTCTGCTAGAAATTAACACAGAAATTTCACAGTTGATTGACAAGAATGAGAATCAGTGCTAAAGAGTCAAAATGTAACCAAATCCTTTCTCACTGAAAGAATGCTCAACGCAAGTGGACACAGTTCCCCCATTCGAACTTCATCATCTATGCACTTAGAGGCAAGTTTTTCAAATTACACAGCTAAAACTGTCCCCGCTTTAAGTGCTGTAGCGGGGACAGTTTTAGCTGTGTATTTTCCAAAAGTTGTGTGCTCTACAAATAAAAAGCTGCTTTTGTTGTTACCTTTGGTCCGCAGGAGGAATGGGAGTCCTTTGCGGAGAGCATGGGAGACCTGTGAGTCCTTTGCAGTCCTCTTTTCTGCCTCTGAGGGTGAAATGAGAGTGTGCAGCACTTTGGTAGGTAGCCATTCTCCCAGTTCGGCTCGGGGCGCAGCATAGCTGCAGTCCTCCTTGTGTGGCTCCATTCATCATGAGCCGTGTCTGAAAGAACTGATCGCATTTCACATGCTAGCATGCTGTCTGTTTGACTGTGCTGTTGTTTTAACGAGAGCATCGTTGACAATTCTGTAACCTGAGAGCGCTGCGTAATCGTATTCTATGTACTAATGCGTGGGCTTGAGGAGGAGGCAGTTTTGGGGGAGAAGGAGGGAGGATGCACGTGTGGATCAGGGAAAGGCCTCTTCTTCTTTGGAGCATGGGTGGGTTCAGTGCCCTCCTCATACTGCTAAGTCTTTGGCTCGACACTACCAGTTGTGTGTCTAAGGTTTCTGTGTGTGTGTTTGCATGTGTGTGTCTGTCTCTAGGGCTGAGCAGGACCTCCACCTTCCTGTGGTAGCATGTTACTCAGAACCTTGCACAAATCCCAGCCCTCCTGGAGACACGATACATGTATGTTCTTGGAAAGTTTTCTTAATGATTGGTGACAGAGCGGTGATTTAAAGGAGCTCATTCTCCATTTCCCACTAAGGCCAGCTCCTCTTTGCGGAAGAGGGTCCTTGACTCTTACTTTGTAGCAGGAAGCCCTAAGTACATCGACCCTTTTCAAAAGTTACAGGCTGAAAGTCAAGATCTCTCACGTTCAACCCAGTGTTGCAACTTTAACTGGGCAAACTCTCATTAGAGACCAGGGGGCAATGACTGTGCGGATGGAAGCTGATGTCTTTTCAGGGTGACTTCAGTGCAGTAAAGCTCTTGCTAAGACGTTTAACTCTAAAATCGGGCATTGGGGAGGCACTGCACCCTCTGAAATTAGAGGTCAGGGGATTTGGATTTCATTTCCAACCAACCGCCACTCATTCAGCCACTCACATTCAAGTGACAAGCCTTAGGCCAGTCACTTTCTGTATCTGTTTCTCGACTTTTGCACAGCAGTTTCTGTGGGACGTGAGGCCCACTGGGAAATGATCCCCTTTTCAGCTCAGTGCCTGGGATTCTGGGCATACTTGTCCACCTGGACTTATATACACCTATGATTTTGGACTAACTCTATTACCTCTGCTAGAAATTAACACAGAAATTTCACAGTTGATTGACAAGAATGAGAATCAGTGCTAAAGAGTCAAAATGTAACCAAATCCTTTCTCACTGAAAGAATGCTCAACGCAAGTGGACACAGTTCCCCCATTCGAACTTCATCATCTATGCACTTAGAGGCAAGTTTTTCAAATTACACAGCTAAAACTGTCCCCGCTTTAAGTGCTGTAAAGCACTTAAAGCGGGGACAGTTTTAGCTGTGTATTTTCCAAAAGTTGTGTGCTCTACAAATAAAAAGCTGCTTTTGTTGTTACCTTTGGTCCGCAGGAGGAATGGGAGTCCTTTGCGGAGAGCATGGGAGACCCATGAGTCCTTTGCAGTCCTCTTTTCTGCCTCTGAGGGTGAAATGAGAGTGTGCAGCACTTTGGTAGGTAGCCATTCTCCCAGTTCGGCTCGGGGCGCAGCATAGCTGCAGTCCTCCTTGTGTGGCTCCATTCATCATGAGCCGTGTCTGAAAGAACTGATCGCATTTCACATGCTAGCATGCTGTCTGTTTGACTGTGCTGTTGTTTTAACGAGAGCATCGTTGACAATTCTGTAACCTGAGAGCGCTGCCTAATCGTATTCTATGTAATAATGCGTGGGCTTGAGGAGGAGGCAGGTTTGGGGGAGAAGGAGGGAGAATGCACGTGTGGATCAGGGAAAGGCCTCTCCTTCTTTGGAGCATGGGTGGGTTCAGTGCCCTCCTCATACTGCTAAGTCTTTGGCTCGACACTACCAGTTGTGTGTCTAAGGTTTCTGTGTGTGTGTTTGCATGTGTGTGTCTGTCTCTAGGGCTGAGCAGGACCTCCACCTTCCTGTGGTAGCATGTTACTCAGAACCTTGCACAAATCCCAGCCCTCCTGGAGACACGATACATGTATGTTCTTGGAAAGTTTTCTTAATGATTGGTGACAGAGCGGTGATTTAAAGGAGCTCATTCTCCATTTCCCACTAAGGCCAGCTCCTCTTTGCGGAAGAGGGTCCTTGACTCTTACTTTGTAGCAGGAAGCCCTAAGTACATCGACCCTTTTCAAAAGTTACAGGCTGAAAGTCAAGATCTCTCACGTTAAACCCAATGTTGCAACTTTAACTGGGCAAACTCTCATTAGAGACCAGGGGGCAATGACTGTGCGGATGGAAGCTGATGTCTTTTCAGGGTGACTTCAGTGCAGTAAAGCTCCTGCTAAGACGTTTAACTCTAAAATCGGGCATTGGGGAGGCACTGCACCCTCTGAAATTAGAGGTCAGGGGATTTGGATTTCAATTCCAACCATCCGCCACACATTCAGCCACTCAGGTTCAAGTGACAAGCCTTAGGCCATTCACTTTCTGTATCTGTTTCTCGACTTTTGCACAGCGGTTTCTGTGGGACGTGAGGCCCACTGGGAAATGGTCCCCTTTTCAGCTCAGTGCCTGGGATTCTGGGCATACTTGTCCACCTGGACTTATATACACCTATGATTTTGGACTAACTCTATTACCTCTGCTAGAAATTAACACAGAAATTTCACAGTTGATTGACAAGAATGAGAATCAGTGCTAAAGAGTCAAAATGTAACCAAATCCTTTCTCACTGAAAGAATGCTCAACGCAAGTGGACACAGTTCCCCCATTCGAACTTCATCATCTATGCACTTAGAGGCAAGTTTTTCAAATTACACAGCTAAAACTGTCCCCGCTTTAAGTGCTGTAAAGCACTTAAAGCGGGGGACAGTTTTAGCTGTGTATTTTCCAAAAGTTGTGTGCTCTACAAATAAAAAGCTGCTTTTGTTGTTACCTTTGGTCCGCAGGAGGAATGGGAGTCCTTTGCGGAGAGCATGGGAGACCCGTGAGTCCTTTGCACGCCTCTTTTCTGCCTCTGAGGGTGAAATGAGAGTGTGCAGCACTTTGGTAGGTAGCCATTCTCCCAGTTCGGCTCGGGGCGCAGCATAGCTGCAGTCCTCCTTGTGTGGCTCCATTCATCATGAGCCGTGTCTGAAAGAACTGATCGCATTTCACATGCTAGCATGCTGTCTGTTTGACTGTGCTGTTGTTTTAACGAGAGCATCGTTGACAATTCTGTAACCTGAGAGCGCTGCCTAATCGTATTCTATGTAATAATGCGTGGGCTTGAGGAGGAGGCAGGTTTGGGGGAGAAGGAGGGAGAATGCACGTGTGGATCAGGGAATGGTCTCTCCTTCTTTGGAGCATGGGTGGGTTCAGTGCCCTCCTCATACTGCTAAGTCTTTGGCTCGACACTACCAGTTGTGTGTCTAAGGTTTCTGTGTGTGTGTTTGCATGTGTGTGTCTGTCTCTAGGGCTGAGCAGGACCTCCACCTTCCTGTGGTAGCATGTTACTCAGAACCTTGCACAAATCCCAGCCCTCCTGGAGACACGATACATGTATGTTCTTGGAAAGTTTTCTTAATGATTGGTGACAGAGCGGTGATTTAAAGGAGCTCATTCTCCATTTCCCACTAAGGCCAGCTCCTCTTTGCGGAAGAGGGTCCTTGACTCTTACTTTGTAGCAGGAAGCCCTAAGTACATCGACCCTTTTCAAAAGTTACAGGCTGAAAGTCAAGATCTCTCACGTTAAACCCAATGTTGCAACTTTAACTGGGCAAACTCTCATTAGAGACCAGGGGGCAATGACTGTGAGGATGGAAGCTAATGACTTTTCAGGGTGACTTCAGTGCAGTAAAGCTCTTGCTAAGACATTTAACTCTAAAATTGGTCATTGGGGAGGCACTGCACCCTCTGAAGTTAGAGGTCAGGGGATTTGGATTTCATTTCCAACCATCCGCCACTCATTCAGCCACTCACATTCAAGTGACAAGCCTTAGGCCAGTCACTTTCTGTATCTGTTTCTCGACTTTTGCACAGCGGTTTCTGTGGGACGTGAGGCCCACTGGGAAATGATCCCCTTTTCAGCTCAGTGCCTGGGATTCTGGGCCTACTTGTCCAACTGGACTTATATACACCTATGATTTTGGACTAACTCTATTACCTCTGCTAGAAATTAACACAGAAATTTCACAGTTGATTGACAAGAATGAGAATCAGTGCTAAAGAGTCAAAATGTAACCAAATCCTTTCTCACTGAAAGAATGCTCAACGCAAGTGGACACAGTTCCCCCATTCGAACTTCATCATCTATGCACTTAGAGGCAAGTTTTTCAAATTACACAGCTAAAACTGTCCCCGCTTTAAGTGCTGTAAAGCACTTAAAGCGGGGACAGTTTTAGCTGTGTATTTTCCAAAAGTTGTGTGCTCTACAAATAAAAAGCTGCTTTTGTTGTGACCTTTGGTCCGCAGGAGGAATGGGAGTCCTTTGCGGAGAGCATGGGAGACCCGTGAGTCCTTTGCAGTCCCCTTTTCTGCCTCTGAGGGTGAAATGAGAGTGTGCAGCACTTTTGTAGGTAGCCATTCTCCCAGTTCGGCTCGGGGCGCAGCATAGCTGCAGTCCTCCTTGTGTGGCTCCATTCATCATGAGCCGTGTCTGAAAGAACTGATCGCATTTCACATGCTAGCATGCTGTCTGTTTGACTGTGCTGTTGTTTTAACGAGAGCATCGTTGACAATTCTGTAACCTGAGAGCGCTGCCTAATCGTATTCTATGTACTAATGCGTGGGCTTGAGGAGGAGGCAGGTTTGGGGGAGAAGGAGGGAGAATGCACGTGTGGATCAGGGAAAGGCCTCTCCTTCTTTGGAGCATGGGTGGGTTCAGTGCCCTCCTCATACTGCTAAGTCTTTGGCTTGACACTACCAGTTGTGTGTCTAAGGTTTCTGTGTGTGTGTTTGCATGTGTGTGTCTGTCTCTAGGGCTGAGCAGGACCTCCACCTTCCTGTGGTAGCATGTTACTCAGAACCTTGCACAAATCCCAGCCCTCCTGGAGACACGATACATGTATGTTCTTGGAAAGTTTTCTTAATGATTGGTGACAGAGCGGTGATTTAAAGGAGCTCATTCTCCATTTCCCACTAAGGCCAGCTCCTCTTTGTGGAAGAGGGTCCTTGACTCTTACTTTGTAGCAGGAAGCCCTAAGTACATCGACCCTTTTCAAAAGTTACAGGCTGAAAGTCAAGATCTCTCACGTTAAACCCAATGTTGCAACTTTAACTGGGCAAACTCTCATTAGAGACCAGGGGGCAATGACTGTGCGGATGGAAGCTAATGTCTTTTCAGGGTGACTTCAGTGCAGTAAAGCTCTTGCTAAGACGTTTAACTCTAAAATCGGGCATGGGGGAGGCACTGCACCTTCTGAAGTTAGAGGTCAGGGGATTTGGATTTCATTTCCAACCATCCGCCACTCATTCAGCCACTCACATTCAAGTGACAAGCCTTAGGCCAGTCACTTTCTGTATCTGTTTCTCGACTTTTGCACAGCGGTTTCTGTGGGACGTGAGGCCCACTGGGAAATGATCCCCTTTTCAGCTCAGTGCCTGGGATTCTGGGCATACTTGTCCACCTGGACTTATATACACCTATGATTTTGGACTAACTCTATTACCTCTGCTAGAAATTAACACAGAAATTTCACAGTTGATTGACAAGAATGAGAATCAGTGCTAAAGAGTCAAAATGTAACCAAATCCTTTCTCACTGAAAGAATGCTCAACGCAAGTGGACACAGTTCCCCCATTCGAACTTCATCATCTATGCACTTAGAGGCAAGTTTTTCAAATTACACAGCTAAAACTGTCCCCGCTTTAAGTGCTTTACAGCACTTAAAGCGGGGACAGTTTTAGCTGTGTATTTTCCAAAAGTTGTGTGCTCTACAAATAAAAAGCTGCTTTTGTTGTTACCTTTGGTCCGCATGAGGAATGGGAGTCCTTTGCGGAGAGCATGGGAGACCCGTGAGTCCTTTGCAGTCCCCTTTTCTGCCTCTGAGGGTGAAATGAGAGTGTGCAGCACTTTGGTAGGTAGCCATTCTCCCAGTTCGGCTCGGGGCGCAGCATAGCTGCCGTCCTCCTTGTGTGGCTCCATTCATCATGAGCCGTGTCTGAAAGAACTGATCGCATTTCACATGCTAGCATGCTGTCTGTTTGACTGTGCTGTTGTTTTAACGAGAGCATCGTTGACAATTCTGTAACCTGAGAGCGCTGCCTAATCGTATTCTATGTAATAATGCGTGGGCTTGAGGAGGAGGCAGGTTTGGGGGAGAAGGAGGGAGAATGCACGTGTGGATCAGGGAATGGCCTCTCCTTCTTTGGAGCATGGGTGGGTTCAGTGCCCTCCTCATACTGCTAAGTCTTTGGCTCGACACTACCAGTTGTGTGTCTAAGGTTTCTGTGTGTGTGTTTGCATGTGTGTGTCTGTCTCTAGGGCTGAGCAGGACCTCCACCTTCCTGTGGTAGCATGTTACTCAGAACCTTGCACAAATCCCAGCCCTCCTGGAGACACGATACATGTATGTTCTTGGAAAGTTTTCTTAATGATTGGTGACAGAGCGGTGATTTAAAGGAGCTCATTCTCCATTTCCCACTAAGGCCAGCTCCTCTTTGCGGAAGAGGGTCCTTGACTCTTACTTTGTAGCAGGAAGCCCTAAGTACATCGACCCTTTTCAAAAGTTACAGGCTGAAAGTCAAGATCTCTCACGTTAAACCCAATGTTGCAACTTTAACTGGGCAAACTCTCATTAGAGACCAGGGGGCAATGACTGTGAGGATGGAAGCTAATGTCTTTTCAGGATGATTTCAGTGCAGTAAAGCTCTTGCTAAGACATTTAACTCTAAAATCGGGCATTGGGGAGGCACTGCACCCTCTGAAGTTAGAGGTCAGGGGATTTGGATTTCATTTCCAACCATCCGCCACTCATTCAGCCACTCACATTCAAGTGACAAGCCTTAGGCCATTCACTTTCTGTATCTGTTTCTCGACTTTTGCACAGCGGTTTCTGTGGGACGTGAGGCCCACTGGGAAATGATCCCCTTTTCAGCTCAGTGCCTGGGATTCTGGGCATACTTGTCCACCTGGACTTATATACACCTATGATTTTGGACTAACTCTATTACCTCTGCTAGAAATTAACACAGAAATTTCACAGTTGATTGACAAGAATGAGAATCAGTGCTAAAGAGTCAAAATGTAACCAAATCCTTTCTCACTGAAAGAATGCTCAACGCAAGTGGACACAGTTCCCCCATTCGAACTTCATCATCTATGCACTTAGAGGCAAGTTTTTCAAATTACACAGCTAAAACTGTCCCCGCTTTAAGTGCTGTAAAGCACTTAAAGCGGGGACAGTTTTAGCTGTGTATTTTCCAAAAGTTGTGTGCTCTACAAATAAAAAGCTGCTTTTGTTGTTACCTTTGGTCCGCAGGAGGAATGGGAGTCCTTTGCGGAGAGCATGGGAGACCCGTGAGTCCTTTGCAGTCCCCTTTTCTGCCTCTGAGGGTGAAATGAGAGTGTGCAGCACTTTGGTAGGTAGCCATTCTCCCAGTTCGGCTCGGGGCGCAGTATAGCTGCAGTCCTCCTTGTGTGGCTCCATTCATCATGAGCCGTGTCTGAAAGAACTGATCGCATTTCACATGCTAGCATGCTGTCTGTTTGACTGTGCTGTTGTTTTAACGAGAGCATCGTTGACAATTCTGTAACCTGAGAGCGCTGCCTAATCGTATTCTATGTACTAATGCGTGGGCTTGAGGAGGAGGCAGGTTTGGGGGAGAAGGAGGGAGAATGCACGTGTGGATCAGGGAAAGGCCTCTCCTTCTTTGGAGCATGGGTGGGTTCAGTGCCCTCCTCATACTGCTAAGTCTTTGGCTCGACACTACCAGTTGTGTGTCTAAGGTTTCTGTGTGTGTGTTTGCATGTGTGTGTCTGTCTCTAGGGCTGAGCAGGACCTCCACCTTCCTGTGGTAGCATGTTACTCAGAACCTTGCACAAATCCCAGCCCTCCTGGAGACACGATACATGTATGTTCTTGGAAAGTTTTCTTAATGATTGGTGACAGAGCGGTGATTTAAAGGAGCTCATTCTCCATTTCCCACTAAGGCCAGCTCCTCTTTGCGGAAGAGGGTCCTTGACTCTTACTTTGTAGCAGGAAGCCCTAAGTACATCGACCCTTTTCAAAAGTTACAGGCTGAAAGTCAAGATCTCTCACGTTAAACCCAATGTTGCAACTTTAACTGGGCAAACTCTCATTAGAGACCAGGGGGCAATGACTGTGCGGATGGAAGCTAATGTCTTTTCAGGGTGACTTCAGTGCAGTAAAGCTCTTGCTAAGACGTTTAACTCTAAAATCGGGCATTGGGGAGGCACTGCACCCTCTGAAGTTAGAGGTCAGGGGATTTGGATTTCATTTCCAACCATCCGCCACTCATTCAGCCACTCACATTCAAGTGACAAGCCTTAGGCCAGTCACTTTCTGTATCTGTTTCTCGACTTTTGCACAGCGGTTTCTGTGGGACGTGAGGCCCACTGGGAAATGATCCCCTTTTCAGCTCAGTGCCTGGGATTCTGGGCCTACTTGTCCACCTGGACTTATATACACCTATGATTTTGGACTAACTCTATTACCTCTGCTAGAAATTAACACAGAAATTTCACAGTTGATTGACAAGAATGAGAATCAGTGCTAAAGAGTCAAAATGTAACCAAATCCTTTCTCACTGAAAGAATGCTCAACGCAAGTGGACACAGTTCCCCCATTCGAACTTCATCATCTATGCACTTAGAGGCAAGTTTTTCAAATTACACAGCTAAAACTGTCCCCGCTTTAAGTGCTGTAAAGCACTTAAAGCGGGGACAGTTTTAGCTGTGTATTTTCCAAAAGTTGTGTGCTCTACAAATAAAAAGCTGCTTTTGTTGTTACCTTTGGTCCGCAGGAGGAATGGGAGTCCTTTGCGGAGAGCATGGGAGACCCGTGAGTCCTTTGCAGTCCTCTTTTCTGCCTCTGAGGGTGAAATGAGAGTGTGCAGCACTTTGGTAGGTAGCCATTCTCCCAGTTCGGCTCGGGGCGCAGCATAGCTGCAGTCCTCCTTGTGTGGCTCCATTCATCATGAGCCGTGTCTGAAAGAACTGATCGCATTTCACATGCTAGCATGCTGTCTGTTTGACTGTGCTGTTGTTTTAACGAGAGCATCGTTGAGAATTCTGTAACCTGAGAGCGCTGCCTAATCGTATTCTATGTACTAATGCGTGGCCTTGAGGAGGAGGCAGGTTTGGGGGAGAAGGAGGGAGAATGCACGTGTGGATCAGGGAAAGGCCTCTCCTTCTTTGGAGCATGGGTGGGTTCAGTGCCCTCCTCATACTGCTAAGTCTTTGGCTCGACACTACCAGTTGTGTGTCTAAGGTTTCTGTGTGTGTGTTTGCATGTGTGTGTCTGTCTCTAGGGCTGAGCAGGACCTCCACCTTCCTGTGGTAGCATGTTACTCAGAACCTTGCACAAATCCCAGCCCTCCTGGAGACACGATACATGTATGTTCTTGGAAAGTTTTCTTAATGATTGGTGACAGAGCGGTGATTTAAAGGAGCTCATTCTCCATTTCCCACTAAGGCCAGCTCCTCTTTGCGGAAGAGGGTCCTTGACTCTTACTTTGTAGCAGGAAGCCCTAAGTACATCGACCCTTTTCAAAAGTTACAGGCTGAAAGTCAAGATCTCTCACGTTAAACCCAATGTTGCAACTTTAACTGGGCAAACTCTCATTAGAGACCAGGGGGCAATGACTGTGCGGATGGAAGCTAATGTCTTTTCAGGGTGACTTCAGTGCAGTAAATCTCTTGCTAAGATGTTTAACTCTAAAATCGGGCATTGGGGAGGCACTGCACCCTCTGAAGTTAGAGGTCAGGGGATTTGGATTTCATTTCCAACCATCCGCCACTCATTCAGCCACTCACATTCAAGTGACAAGCCTTAGGCCAGTCACTTTCTGTATCTGTTTCTCGACTTTTGCACAGCGGTTTCTGTGGGACGTGAGGCCCACTGGGAAATGATCCCCTTTTCAGCTCAGTGCCTGGGATTCTGGGCCTACTTGTCCACCTGGACTTATATACACCTATGATTTTGGACTAACTCTATTACCTCTGCTAGAAATTAACACAGAAATTTCACAGTTGATTGACAAGAATGAGAATCAGTGCTAAAGAGTCAAAATGTAACCAAATCCTTTCTCACTGAAAGAATGCTCAACGCAAGTGGACACAGTTCCCCCATTCGAACTTCATCATCTATGCACTTAGAGGCAAGTTTTTCAAATTACACAGCTAAAACTGTCCCCGCTTTAAGTGCTGTAAAGCACTTAAAGCGGGGACAGTTTTAGCTGTGTATTTTCCAAAAGTTGTGTGCTCTACAAATAAAAAGCTGCTTTTGTTGTTACCTTTGGTCGGCAGGAGGAATGGGAGTCCTTTTCGGAGAGCATGGGAGACCCGTGAGTCCTTTGCAGTCCTCTTTTCTGCCTCTGAGGGTGAAATGAGAGTGTGCAGCACTTTGGTAGGTAGCCATTCTCCCAGTTCGGCTCGGGGCGCAGCATAGCTGCAGTCCTCCTTCTGTGGCTCCATTCATCATGAGCCGTGTCTGAAAGAACTGATCGCATTTCACATGCTAGCATGCTGTCTGTTTGACTGTGCTGTTGTTTTAACGAGAGCATCGTTGACACTTCTGTAATCTGAGAGCGCTGCCTAATCGTATTCTATGTACTAATGCGTGGGCTTGAGGAGGAGGCAGGTTTGGGGGAGAAGGAGGGAGAATGCACGTGTGGATCAGGGAAAGGCCTCTCCTTCTTTGGAGCATGGGTGGGTTCAGTGCCCTCCTCATACTGCTAAGTCTTTGGCTCGACACTACCAGTTGTGTGTCTGAGGTTTCTGTGTGTGTGTTTGTATGTGTGTGTCTGTCTCTAGGGCTGAGCAGGACCTCCACCTTCCTGTGGTAGCATGTTACTCAGAATCTTGCACAAATCCCAGCCCTCCTGGAGACACGATACATGTATGTTCTTGGAAAGTTTTCTTAATGATTGGTGACAGAGTGGTGATTTAAAGGAGCTCATTCTCCATTTCCCACTAAGGCCAGCTCCTCTTTGCGGAAGAGGGTCCTTGACTCTTACTTTGTAGCAGGAAGCCCTAAGTACATCGACCCTTTTCAAAAGTTACAGGCTGAAAGTCAAGATCTCTCACGTTCAACCCAGTGTTGCAACTTTAACTGGGCAAACTCTCATTAGAGACCAGGGGGCAATGACTGTGCGGATGGAAGCTAATGTCTTTTCAGGGTGACTTCAGTGCAGTAAAGCTCTTGCTAAGACGTTTAACTCTAAAATCGGGCATTGGGGAGGCACTGCACCCTCTGAAATTAGAGGTCAGGGTATTTGGATTTCATTTCCAACCATCCGCCACTCATTCAGCCACTCACATTCAAGTGACAAGCCTTAGGCCAGTCACTTTCTGTATCTGTTTCTCGACTTTTGCACAGCGGTTTCTGTGGGACGTGAGGCCCACTGGGAAATGATCCCCTTTTCAGCTCAGTGCCTGGGATTCTGGGCATACTTGTCCACCTGGACTTATATACACCTATGATTTTGGACTAACTCTATTACCTCTGCTAGAAATTAACACAGAAATTTCACAGTTGATTGACAAGAATGAGAATCAGTGCTAAAGAGTCAAAATGTAACCAAATCCTTTCCCACTGAAAGAATGCGCAACGCAAGTGGACAAAGTTCCCCCATTCGAACTTCATCATCTGTGCACTTAGAGGCAAGTTTTTCAAATTACACAGCTAAAACTGTCCCCGCTTTAAGTGCTTTACAGCACTTAAAGCGGGGACAGTTTTAGCTGTGTATTTTCCAAAAGTTGTGTGCTCTACAAATAAAAAGCTGCTTTTGTTGTTACCTTTGGTCCGCAGGAGGAATGGGAGTCCTTTGCGGAGAGCATGGGAGACCCGTGAGTCCTTTGCAGTCCTCTTTTCTGCCTCTGAGGGTGAAATGAGAGTGTGCAGCACTTTGGTAGGTAGCCATTCTCCCAGTTCGGCTCGGGGCGCAGCATAGCTGCAGTCCTCCTTGTGTGGCTCCATTCATCATGAGCCGTGTCTGAAAGAACTGATCGCATTTCACATGCTAGCATGCTGTCTGTTTGACTGTGCTGTTGTTTTAACGAGAGCATCGTTGACAATTCTGTAACCTGAGAGCGCTGCCTAATCGTATTCTATGTAATAATGCGTGGGCTTGAGGAGGAGGCAGGTTTGGGGGAGAAGGAGGGAGAATGCACGTGTGGATCAGGGAAAGGCCTCTCCTTCTTTGGAGCATGGGTGGGTTCAGTGCCCTCCTCATACTGCTGAGTCTTTGGCTCGACACTACCAGTTGTGTGTCTAAGGTTTCTGTGTGTGTGTTTGCATGTGTGTGTCTGTCTCTAGGGCTGAGCAGGACCTCCACCTTCCTGTGGTAGCATGTTACTCAGAACCTTGCACAAATCCCAGCCCTCCTGGAGACACGATACATGTATGTTCTTGGAAAGTTTTCTTAATGATTGGTGACAGAGCGGTGATTTAAAGGAGCTCATTCTCCATTTCCCACTAAGGCCAGCTCCTCTTTGCGGAAGAGGGTCCTTGACTCTTACTTTGTAGCAGGAAGCCCTAAGTACATCGACCCTTTTCAAAAGTTACAGGCTGAAAGTCAAGATCTCTCACGTTAAACCCAATGTTGCAACTTTAACTGGGCAAACTCTCATTAGAGACCAGGGGGCAATGACTGTGAGGATGGAAGCTAATGTCTTTTCAGGGTGACTTCAGTGCAGTAAAGCTCTTGCTAAGACGTTTAACTCTAAAATCGGGCATTGGGGAGGCACTGCACCCTCTGAAGTTAGAGGTCAGGGGATTTGGATTTCATTTCCAACCATCCGCCACTCATTCAGCCACTCACATTCAAGTGACAAGCCTTAGGCCAGTCACTTTCTGTATCTGTTTCTCGACTTTTGCACAGCGGTTTCTGTGGGACGTGAGGCCCACTGGGAAATGATCCCCTTTTCAGCTCAGTGCCTGGGATTCTGGGCCTACTTGTCCACCTGGACTTATATACACCTATGATTTTGGACTAACTCTATTACCTCTGCTAGAAATTAACCCAGAAATTTCACAGTTGATTGACAAGAATGAGAATCAGTGCTAAAGAGTCAAAATGTAACCAAATCCTTTCTCACTGAAAGAATGCTCAACGCAAGTGGACACAGTTCCCCCATTCGAACTTCATCATCTATGCACTTAGAGGCAAGTTTTTCAAATTACACAGCTAAAACTGTCCCCGCTTTAAGTGCTTTACAGCACTTAAAGCGGGGACAGTTTTAGCTGTGTATTTTCCAAAAGTTGTGTGCTCTACAAATAAAAAGCTGCTTTTGTTGTTACCTTTGGTCCGCAGGAGGAATGGGAGTCCTTTGCGGAGAGCATGGGAGACCCGTGAGTCCTTTGCAGTCCCCTTTTCTGCCTCTGAGGGTGAAATGAGAGTGTGCAGCACTTTGGTAGGTAGCCATTCTCCCAGTTCGGCTCGGGGCGCAGCATAGCTGCAGTCCTCCTTGTGTGGCTCCATTCATCATGAGCCGTGTCTGAAAGAACTGATCGCATTTCACATGCTAGCATGCTGTCTGTTTGACTGTGCTGTTGTTTTAACGAGAGCATCGTTGACAATTCTGTAACCTGAGAGCGCTGCCTAATCGTATTCTATGTAATAATGCGTGGGCTTGAGGAGGAGGCAGGTTTGGGGGAGAAGGAGGGAGAATGCACGTGTGGATCAGGGAAAGGCCTCTCCTTCTTTGGAGCATGGGTGGGTTCAGTGCCCTCCTCATACTGCTAAGTCTTTGGCTCGACACTACCAGTTGTGTGTCTAAGGTTTCTGTGTGTGTGTTTGCATGTGTGTGTCTGTCTCTAGGGCTGAGCAGGACCTCCACCTTCCTGTGGTAGCATGTTACTCAGAACCTTGCACAAATCCCAGCCCTCCTGGAGACACGATACATGTATGTTCTTGGAAAGTTTTCTTAATGATTGGTGACAGAGCGGTGATTTAAAGGAGCTCATTCTCCATTTCCCACTAAGGCCAGCTCCTCTTTGCGGAAGAGGGTCCTTGACTCTTACTTTGTAGCAGGAAGCCCTAAGTACATCGACCCTTTTCAAAAGTTACAGGCTGAAAGTCAAGATCTCTCACGTTAAACCCAATGTTGCAACTTTAACTGGGCAAACTCTCATTAGAGACCAGGGGGCAATGACTGTGAGGATGGAAGCTAATGTCTTTTCAGGGTGACTTCAGTGCAGTAAAGCTCTTGCTAAGACGTTTAACTCTAAAATCGGGCATGGGGGAGGCACTGCACCCTCTGAAGTTAGAGGTCAGGGGATTTGGATTTCATTTCCAACCATCCGCCACTCATTCAGCCACTCACATTCAAGTGACAAGCCTTAGGCCAGTCACTTTCTGTATCTGTTTCTCGACTTTTGCACAGCGGTTTCTGTGGGACGTGAGGCCCACTGGGAAATGATCCCCTTTTCAGCTCAGTGCCTGGGATTCTGGGCCTACTTGTCCACCTGGACTTATATACACCTATGATTTTGGACTAACTCTATTACCTCTGCTAGAAATTAACCCAGAAATTTCACAGTTGATTGACAAGAATGAGAATCAGTGCTAAAGAGTCAAAATGTAACCAAATCCTTTCTCACTGAAAGAATGCTCAACGCAAGTGGACACAGTTCCCCCATTCGAACTTCATCATCTATGCACTTAGAGGCAAGTTTTTCAAATTACACAGCTAAAACTGTCCCCGCTTTAAGTGCTTTACAGCACTTAAAGCGGGGACAGTTTTAGCTGTGTATTTTCCAAAAGTTGTGTGCTCTACAAATAAAAAGCTGCTTTTGTTGTTACCTTTGGTCCGCAGGAGGAATGGGAGTCCTTTGCGGAGAGCATGGGAGACCCGTGAGTCCTTTGCAGTCCCCTTTTCTGCCTCTGAGGGTGAAATGAGAGTGTGCAGCACTTTGGTAGGTAGCCATTCTCCCAGTTCGGCTCGGGGCGCAGCATAGCTGCAGTCCTCCTTGTGTGGCTCCATTCATCATGAGCCGTGTCTGAAAGAACTGATCGCATTTCACATGCTAGCATGCTGTCTGTTTGACTGTGCTGTTGTTTTAACGAGAGCATCGTTGACAATTCTGTAACCTGAGAGCGCTGCCTAATCGTATTCTATGTAATAATGCGTGGGCTTGAGGAGGAGGCAGGTTTGGGGGAGAAGGAGGGAGAATGCACGTGTGGATCAGGGAAAGGCCTCTCCTTCTTTGGAGCATGGGTGGGTTCAGTGCCCTCCTCATACTGCTAAGTCTTTGGCTCGACACTACCAGTTGTGTGTCTAAGGTTTCTGTGTGTGTGTTTGCATGTGTGTGTCTGTCTCTAGGGCTGAGCAGGACCTCCACCTTCCTGTGGTAGCATGTTACTCAGAACCTTGCACAAATCCCAGCCCTCCTGGAGACACGATACATGTATGTTCTTGGAAAGTTTTCTTAATGATTGGTGACAGAGCGGTGATTTAAAGGAGCTCATTCTCCATTTCCCACTAAGGCCAGCTCCTCTTTGCGGAAGAGGGTCCTTGACTCTTACTTTGTAGCAGGAAGCCCTAAGTACATCGACCCTTTTCAAAAGTTACAGGCTGAAAGTCAAGATCTCTCACGTTAAACCCAATGTTGCAACTTTAACTGGGCAAACTCTCATTAGAGACCAGGGGGCAATGACTGTGCGGATGGAAGCTAATGTCTTTTCAGGGTGACTTCAGTGCAGTAAATCTCTTGCTAAGATGTTTAACTCTAAAATCGGGCATTGGGGAGGCACTGCACCCTCTGAAGTTAGAGGTCAGGGGATTTGGATTTCATTTCCAACCATCCGCCACTCATTCAGCCACTCACATTCAAGTGACAAGCCTTAGGCCAGTCACTTTCTGTATCTGTTTCTCGAGTTTTGCACAGCGGTTTCTGTGGGACGTGAGGCCCACTGGGAAATGATCCCCTTTTCAGCTCAGTGCCTGGGATTCTGGGCATACTTGTCCACCTGGACTTATATACACCTATGATTTTGGACTAACTCTATTACCTCTGCTAGAAATTAACACAGAAATTTCACAGTTGATTGACAAGAATGAGAATCAGTGCTAAAGAGTCAAAATGTAACCAAATCCTTTCTCACTGAAAGAATGCTCAACGCAAGTGGACACAGTTCCCCCATTCGAACTTCATCATCTATGCACTTAGAGGCAAGTTTTTCAAATTACACAGCTAAAACTGTCCCCGCTTTAAGTGCTTTACAGCACTTAAAGCGGGGACAGTTTTAGCTGTGTATTTTCCAAAAGTTGTGTGCTCTACAAATAAAAAGCTGCTTTTGTTGTTACCTTTGGTCGGCAGGAGGAATGGGAGTCCTTTTCGGAGAGCATGGGAGACCCGTGAGTCCTTTGCAGTCCTCTTTTCTGCCTCTGAGGGTGAAATGAGAGTGTGCAGCACTTTGGTAGGTAGCCATTCTCCCAGTTCGGCTCGGGGCGCAGCATAGCTGCAGTCCTCCTTGTGTGGCTCCATTCATCATGAGCCGTGTCTGAAAGAACTGATCGCATTTCACATGCTAGCATGCTGTCTGTTTGACTGTGCTGTTGTTTTAACGAGAGCATCGTTGACAATTCTGTAACCTGAGAGCGCTGCCTAATCGTATTCTATGTAATAATGCGTGGGCTTGAGGAGGAGGCAGGTTTGGGGGAGAAGGAGGGAGAATGCACGTGTGGATCTGGGAAAGGCCTCTCCTTCTTTGGAGCATGGGTGGGTTCAGTGCCCTCCTCATACTGCTAAGTCTTTGGCTCGACACTACCAGTTGTGTGTCTAAGGTTTCTGTGTGTGTGTTTGCATGTGTGTGTCTGTCTCTAGGGCTGAGCAGGACCTCCACCTTCCTGTGGTAGCATGTTACTCAGAACCTTGCACAAATCCCAGCCCTCCTGGAGACACGATACATGTATGTTCTTGGAAAGTTTTCTTAATGATTGGTGACAGAGCGGTGATTTAAAGGAGCCCATTCTCCATTTCCCACTAAGGCCAGCTCCTCTTTGCGGAAGAGGGTCCTTGACTCTTACTTTGTAGCAGGAAGCCCTAAGTACATCGACCCTTTTCAAAAGTTACAGGCTGAAAGTCAAGATCTCTCACGTTAAACCCAATGTTGCAACTTTAACTGGGCAAACTCTCATTAGAGACCAGGGGACAATGACTGTGCGGATGGAAGCTAATGTCTTTTCAGGGTGACTTCAGTGCAGTAAAGCTCTTGCTAAGACGTTTAACTCTAAAATCGGCCATGGGGGAGGCACTGCACCCTCTGAAATTAGAGGTCAGGGGATTTGTATTTCATTTCCAACCATCCGCCACTCATTCAGCCACTGACATTCAAGTGACAAGCCTTAGGCCAGTCACTTTCTGTATCTGTTTCTCGACTTTTGCACAGCGGTTTCTGTGGGACGTGAGGCCCACTGGGAAATGATCCCCTTTTCAGCTCAGTGCCTGGGATTCTGGGCCTACTTGTCCACCTGGACTTATATACACCTATGATTTTGGACTAACTCTATTACCTCTGCTAGAAATTAACACAGAAATTTCACAGTTGATTGACAAGAATGAGAATCAGTGCTAAAGAGTCAAAATGTAACCAAATCCTTTCTCACTGAAAGAATGCTCAACGCAAGTGGACACAGTTCCCCCATTCGAACTTCATCATCTATGCACTTAGAGGCAAGTTTTTCAAATTACACAGCTAAAACTGTCCCCGCTTTAAGTGCTTTACAGCACTTAAAGCGGGGACAGTTTTAGCTGTGTATTTTCCAAAAGTTGTGTGCTCTACAAATAAAAAGCTGCTTTTGTTGTTACCTTTGGTCCGCAGGAGGAATGGGAGTCCTTTGCGGAGAGCATGGGAGACCCGTGAGTCCTTTGCAGGCCTCTTTTCTGCCTCTGAGGGTGAAATGAGAGTGTGCAGCACTTTGGTAGGTAGCCATTCTCCCAGTTCGGCTCGGGGCGCAGCATAGCTGCAGTCCTCCTTGTGTGGCTCCATTCATCATGAGCCGTGTCTGAAAGAACTGATCGCATTTCACATGCTAGCATGCTGTCTGTTTGACTGTGCTGTTGTTTTAACGAGAGCATCGTTGACAATTCTGTAACCTGAGAGCGCTGCCTAATCGTATTCTATGTACTAATGCGTGGGCTTGAGGAGGAGGCAGGTTTGGGGGAGAAGGAGGGAGAATGCACGTGTGGATCAGGGAAAGGCCTCTCCTTCTTTGGAGCATGGGTGGGTTCAGTGCCCTCCTCATACTGCTAAGTCTTTGGCTCAACACTACCAGTTGTGTGTCTAAGGTTTCTGTGTGTGTGTTTTCATGTGTGTGTCTGTCTCTAGGGCTGAGCAGGACCTCCACCTTCCTGTGGTAGCATGTTACTCAGAACCTTGCACAAATCCCAGCCCTCCTGGAGACACGATACATGTATGTTCTTGGAAAGTTTTCTTAATGATTGGTGACAGAGCGGTGATTTAAAGGAGCTCATTCTCCATTTCCCACTAAGGCCAGCTCCTCTTTGCGGAAGAGGGTCCTTGACTCTTACTTTGTAGCAGGAAGCCCTAAGTACATCGACCCTTTTCAAAAGTTACAGGCTGAAAGTCAAGATCTCTCACGTTCAACCCAGTGTTGCAACTTTAACTGGGCAAACTCTCATTAGAGACCAGGGGGCAATGACTGTGCGGATGGAAGCTAATGTCTTTTCAGGGTGACTTCAGTGCAGTAAAGCTCTTGCTAAGACGTTTAACTCTAAAATCGGGCATTGGGGAGGCACTGCACCCTCTGAAATTAGAGGTCAGGGTATTTGGATTTCATTTCCAACCATCCGCCACTCATTCAGCCACTCACATTCAAGTGACAAGCCTTAGGCCAGTCACTTTCTGTATCTGTTTCTCGACTTTTGCACAGCGGTTTCTGTGGGACGTGAGGCCCACTGGGAAATGATCCCCTTTTCAGCTCAGTGTCTGGGATTCTGGGCATACTTGTCCACCTGGACTTATATACACCTATGATTTTGGACTAACTCTATTACCTCTGCTAGAAATTAACACAGAAATTTCACAGTTGATTGACAAGAATGAGAATCAGTGCTAAAGAGTCAAAATGTAACCAAATCCTTTCCCACTGAAAGAATGCGCAACACAAGTGGACAAAGTTCCCCCATTCGAACATCATCATCTATGCACTTAGAGGCAAGTTTTTCAAATTACACAGCTAAAACTGTCCCCGCTTTAAGTGCTTTACAGCACTTAAAGCGGGGACAGTTTTAGCTGTGTATTTTCCAAAAGTTGTGTGCTCTACAAATAAAAAGCTGCTTTTGTTGTTACCTTTGGTCCGCAGGAGGAATGGGAGTCCTTTGCGGAGAGCATGGGAGACCCGTGAGTCCTTTGCAGTCCCCTTTTCTGCCTCTGAGGGTGAAATGAGAGTGTGCAGCACTTTGGTAGGTAGCCATTCTCCCAGTTCGGCTCGGGGCGCAGCATAGCTGCAGTCCTCCTTGTGTGGCTCCATTCATCATGAGCCGTGTCTGAAAGAACTGATCGCATTTCACATGCTAGCAGGCTGTCTGTTTGACTGTGCTGTTGTTTTAACGAGAGCATCGTTGACAATTCTGTAACCTGAGAGCGCTGCCTAATCGTATTCTATGTACTAATGCGTGGGCTTGAGGAGGAGGCAGGTTTGGGGGAGAAGGAGGGAGAATGCACGTGTGGATCAGGGAAAGGCCTCTCCTTCTTTGGAGCATGGGTGGGTTCAGTGCCCTCCTCATACTGCTAAGTCTTTGGCTCGACACTACCGGTTGTGTGTCTAAGGTTTCTGTGTGTGTGTTTGCATGTGTGTGTCTGTCTCTAGGGCTGAGCAGGACCTCCACCTTCCTGTGGTAGCATGTTACTCAGAACCTTGGACAAATCCCAGCCCTCCTGGAGACACGATACATGTATGTTCTTGGAAAGTTTTCTTAATGATTGGTGACAGAGCGGTGATTTAAAGGAGCTCATTCTCCATTTCCCACTAAGGCCAGCTCCTCTTTGCGGAAGAGGGTCCTTGACTCTTACTTTGTAGCAGGAAGCCCTAAGTACATCGACCCTTTTCAAAAGTTACAGGCTGAAAGTCAAGATCTCTCACGTTAAACCCAATGTTGCAACTTTAACTGGGCAAACTCTCATTAGAGACCAGGGGCAATGACTGTGCGGATGGAAGCTAATGTCTTTTCAGGGTGACTTCAGTGCAGTAAAGCTCTTGCTAAGATGTTTAACTCTAAAATCGGGCATTGGGGAGGCACTGCACCCTCTGAAGTTAGAGGTCAGGGGATTTGGATTTCATTTCCAACCATCCGCCACTCATTCAGCCACTCACATTCAAGTGACAAGCCTTAGGCCAGTCACTTTCTGTATCTGTTTCTCGACTTTTGCACAGCGGTTTCTGTGGGACGTGAGGCCCACTGGGAAATGATCCCCTTTTCAGCTCAGTGCCTGGGATTCTGGGCCTACTTGTCCACCTGGACTTATATACACCTATGATTTTGGACTAACTCTATTACCTCTGCTAGAAATTAACACAGAAATTTCACAGTTGATTGACAAGAATGAGAATCAGTGCTAAAGAGTCAAAATGTAACCAAATCCTTTCTCACTGAAAGAATGCTCAACGCAAGTGGACACAGTTCCCCCATTCGAACTTCATCATCTATGCACTTAGAGGCAAGTTTTTCAAATTACACAGCTAAAACTGTCCCCGCTTTAAGTGCTGTAAAGCACTTAAAGCGGGGACAGTTTTAGCTGTGTATTTTCCAAAAGTTGTGTGCTCTACAAATAAAAAGCTGCTTTTGTTGTTACCTTTGGTCCGCAGGAGGAATGGGAGTCCTTTGCGGAGAGCATGGGAGACCCGTGAGTCCTTTGCAGGCCTCTTTTCTGCCTCTGAGGGTGAAATGAGAGTGTGCAGCACTTTGGTAGGTAGCCATTCTCCCAGTTCGGCTCGGGGCGCAGCATAGCTGCAGTCCTCCTTGTGTGGCTCCATTCATCATGAGCCGTGTCTGAAAGAACTGATCGCATTTCACATGCTAGCATGCTGTCTGTTTGACTGTGCTGTTGTTTTAATGAGAGCATCGTTGACAATTCTGTAACCTGAGAGCGCTGCCTAATCGTATTCTATGTACTAATGCGTGGGCTTGAGGAGGAGGCAGGTTTGGGGGAGAAGGAGGGAGAATGCACGTGTGGATCAGGGAAAGGCCTCTCCTTCTTTGGAGCATGGGTGGGTTCAGTGCCCTCCTCATACTGCTAAGTCTTTGGCTCGACACTACCAGTTGTGTGTCTAAGGTTTCTGTGTGTGTGTTTGCATGTGTGTGTCTGTCTCTAGGGCTGAGCAGGACCTCCACCTTCCTGTGGTAGCATGTTACTCAGAACCTTGCACAAATCCCAGCCCTCCTGGAGACACGATACATGTATGTTCTTGGAAAGTTTTCTTAATGATTGGTGACAGAGCGGTGATTTAAAGGAGCTCATTCTCCATTTCCCACTAAGGCCAGCTCCTCTTTGCGGAAGAGGGTCCTTGACTCTTACTTTGTAGCAGGAAGCCCTAAGTACATCGACCCTTTTCAAAAGTTACAGGCTGAAAGTCAAGATCTCTCACGTTAAACCCAATGTTGCAACTTTAACTGGGCAAACTCTCATTAGAGACCAGGGGGCAATGACTGTGCGGATGGAAGCTAATGTCTTTTCAGGGTGACTTCAGTGCAGTAAAGCTCCTGCTAAGACGTTTAACTCTAAAATCGGGCATTGGGGAGGCACTGCACCCTCTGAAATTAGAGGTCAGGGGATTTGGATTTCATTTCCAACCATCCGCCACTCATTCAGCCACTCACATTCAAGTGACAAGCCTTAGGCCAGTCACTTTCTGTATCTGTTTCTCGACTTTTGCACAGCGGTTTCTGTGGGACGTGAGGCCCACTGGGAAATGATCCCCTTTTCAGCTCAGTGCCTGGGATTCTGGGCATACTTGTCCACCTGGACTTATATACACCTATGATTTTGGACTAACTCTATTACCTCTGCTAGAAATTCACACAGAAATTTCACAGTTGATTGACAAGAATGAGAATCAGTGCTAAAGAGTCAAAATGTAACCAAATCCTTTCTCACTGAAAGAATGCTCAACGCAAGTGGACACAGTTCCCCCATTCGAACTTCATCATCTATGCATTTAGAGGCAAGTTTTTCAAATTACACAGCTAAAACTGTCCCCGCTTTAAGTGCTGTAAAGCACTTAAAGCGGGGACAGTTTTAGCTGTGTATTTTCCAAAAGTTGTGTGCTCTACAAATAAAAAGCTGCTTTTGTTGTTACCTTTGGTCCGCAGGAGGAATGGGAGTCCTTTGCGGAGAGCATGGGAGACCCATGAGTCCTTTGCAGGCCTCTTTTCTGCCTCTGAGGGTGAAATGAGAGTGTGCAGCACTTTGGTAGGTAGCCATTCTCCCAGTTCGGCTCGGGGCGCAGCATAGCTGCAGTCCTCCTTGTGTGGCTCCATTCATCATGAGCCGTGTCTGAAAGAACTGATCGCATTTCACATGCTAGCATGCTGTCTGTTTGACTGTGCTGTTGTTTTAACAAGAGCATCGTTGACAATTCTGTAACCTGAGAGCGCTGCCTAATCGTATTCTATGTAATAATGCGTGGGCTTGAGGAGGAGGCAGGTTTGGGGGAGAAGGAGGGAGAATGCACGTGTGGATCAGGGAAAGGCCTCTCCTTCTTTGGAGCATGGGTGGGTTCAGTGCCCTCCTCATACTGCTAAGTCTTTGGCTCGACACTACCAGTTGTGTGTCTAAGGTTTCTGTGTGTGTGTTTGTATGTGTGTGTCTGTCTCTAGGGCTGAGCAGGACCTCCACCTTCCTGTGGTAGCATGTTACTCAGAACCTTGCACAAATCCCAGCCCTCCTGGAGACACGATACATGTATGTTCTTGGAAAGTTTTCTTAATGATTGGTGACAGAGCGGTGATTTAAAGGAGCTCATTCTCCATTTCCCACTAAGGCCAGCTCCTCTTTGCGGAAGAGGGTCCTTGACTCTTACTTTGTAGCAGGAAGCCCTAAGTATATCGACCCTTTTCAAAAGTTACAGGCTGAAAGTCAAGATCTCTCACGTTAAACCCAATGTTGCAACTTTAACTGGGCAAACTCTCATTAGAGACCAGGGGGCAATGACTGTGCGGATGGAAGCTAATGTCTTTTCAGGGTGACTTCAGTGCAGTAAAGCTCTTGCTAAGACGTTTAACTCTAAAATCGGGCATTGGGGAGGCACTGCACCCTCTGAAATTAGAGGTCAGAGGATTTGGATTTCATTTCCAACCATCCGCCACTCATTCAGCCACTCACATTCAAGTGACAAGCCTTAGGCCAGTCACTTTCAGTATCTGTTTCTCGACTTTTCCACAGCGGTTTCTGTGGGACGTGAGGCCCACTGGGAAATGATCCCCTTTTCAGCTCAGTGCCTGGGATTCTGGGCATACTTGTCCACCTGGACTTATATACACCTATGATTTTGGACTAACTCTATTACCTCTGCTAGAAATTAACACAGAAATTTCACAGTTGATTGACAAGAATGAGAATCAGTGCTAAAGAGTCAAAATGTAACCAAATCCTTTCTCACTGAAAGAATGCTCAACGCAAGTGGACACAGTTCCCCCATTCGAACTTCATCATCTATGCACTTAGAGGCAAGTTTTTCAAATTACACAGCTAAAACTGTCCCCGCTTTAAGTGCTGTAAAGCACTTAAAGCGGGGACAGTTTTAGCTGTGTATTTTCCAAAAGTTGTGTGCTCTACAAATAAAAAGCTGCTTTTGTTGTTACCTTTGGTCCGCAGGAGGAATGGGAGTCCTTTGCGGAGAGCATGGGAGACCCGTGAGTCCTTTGCAGTCCTCTTTTCTGCCTCTGAGGGTGAAATGAGAGTGTGCAGCACTTTGGTAGGTAGCCATTCTCCCAGTTCGGCTCGGGGCACAGCATAGCTGCAGTCCCCCTTGTGTGGCTCCATTCATCATGAGCCGTGTCTGAAAGAACTGATCGCATTTCACATGCTAGCATGCTGTCTGTTTGACTGTGCTGTTGTTTTAACGAGAGCATCGTTGACAATTCTGTAACCTGAGAGCGCTGCCTAATCGTATTCTATGTAATAATGCGTGGGCTTGAGGAGGAGGCAGGTTTGGGGGAGAAGGAGGGAGAATGCACGTGTGGATCAGGGAAAGGCCTCTCCTTCTTTGGAGCATGGGTGGGTTCAGTGCCCTCCTCATACTGCTAAGTCTTTGGCTCGACACTACCAGTTGTGTGTCTAAGGTTTCTGTGTGTGTGTTTGCATGTGTGTGTCTGTCTCTAGGGCTGAGCAGGACCTCCACCTTCCTGTGGTAGCATGTTACTCAGAACCTTGCACAAATCCCAGCCCTCCTGGAGACACGATACATGTATGTTCTTGGAAAGTTTTCTTAATGATTGGTGACAGAGCGGTGATTTAAAGGAGCTCATTCTCCATTTCCCACTAAGGCCAGCTCCTCTTTGCGGAAGAGGGTCCTTGACTCTTACTTTGTAGCAGGAAGCCCTAAGTACATCGACCCTTTTCAAAAGTTACAGGCTGAAAGTCAAGATCTCTCACGTTAAACCCAATGTTGCAACTTTAACTGGGCAAACTCTCATTAGAGACCAGGGGGCAATGACTGTGCGGATGGAAGCTAATGTCTTTTCAGGGTGACTTCAGTGCAGTAAAGCTCTTGCTAAGACGTTTAACTCTAAAATCGGGCATGGGGGAGGCACTGCACCCTCTGAAGTTAGAGGTCAGGGGATTTGGATTTCATTTCCAACGATCCGCCACTCATTCAGCCACTCACATTCAAGTGACAAGCCTTAGGCCAGTCACTTTCTGTATCTGTTTCTCGACTTTTGCACAGCGGTTTCTGTGGGACGTGAGGCCCACTGGGAAATGATCCCCTTTTCAGCTCAGTGCCTGGGATTCTGGGCATACTTGTCCACCTGGACTTATATACACCTATGATTTTGGACTAACTCTATTACCTCTGCTAGAAATTAACACAGAAATTTCACAGTTGATTGACAAGAATGAGAATCAGTGCTAAAGAGTCAAAATGTAACCAAATCCTTTCTCACTGAAAGAATGCTCAACGCAAGTGGACACAGTTCCCCCATTCGAACTTCATCATCTATGCACTTAGAGGCAAGTTTTTCATATTACACAGCTAAAAATGTCCCCGCTTTAAGTGCTTTACAGCACTTAAAGTGCTGTACTTTAAGTGCTGTAAAGCACTTAAAGCGGGGACAGTTTTAGCTGTGTATTTTCCAAAAGTTGTGTGCTCTACAAATAAAAAGCTGCTTTTGTTGTGACCTTTGGTCCGCAGGAGGAATGGGAGTCCTTTGCGGAGAGCATGGGAGACCCGTGAGTCCTTTGCAGTCCTCTTTTCTGCCTCTGAGGGTGAAATGAGAGTGTGCAGCACTTTGGTAGGTAGCCATTCTCCCAGTTCGGCTCGGGGCGCAGCATAGCTGCAGTCCTCCTTGTGTGGCTCCATTCATCATGAGCCGTGTCTGAAAGAACTGATCGCATTTCACATGCTAGCATGCTGTCTGTTTGACTGTGCTGTTGTTTTAACGAGAGCATCGTTGACAATTCTGTAACCTGAGAGCGCTGCCTAATCGTATTCTATGTAATAATGCGTGGGCTTGAGGAGGAGGCAGGTTTGGGGGAGAAGGAGGGAGAATGCACGTGTGGATCAGGGAAAGGCCTCTCCTTCTTTGG
This sequence comes from Aotus nancymaae, assembly GCF_030222135.1. NCBI lineage: Eukaryota > Metazoa > Chordata > Mammalia > Primates > Aotidae > Aotus > Aotus nancymaae. The sequence goes on along the minus strand of NW_026988476.1, from coordinate 13,900,585 downwards.
AGCATGGGTGGGTTCAGTGCCCTCCTCATACTGCTAAGTCTTTGGCTCGACACTACCAGTTGTGTGTCTAAGGTTTCTGTGTGTGTGTTTGCATGTGTGTGTCTGTCTCTAGGGCTGAGCAGGACCTCCACCTTCCTGTGGTAGCATGTTACTCAGAACCTTGCACAAATCCCAGCCCTCCTGGAGACACGATACATGTATGTTCTTGGAAAGTTTTCTTAATGATTGGTGACAGAGCGGTGATTTAAAGGAGCTCATTCTCCATTTCCCACTAAGGCCAGCTCCTCTTTGCGGAAGAGGGTCCTTGACTCTTACTTTGTAGCAGGAAGCCCTAAGTACATCGACCCTTTTCAAAAGTTACAGGCTGAAAGTCAAAATCTCTCACGTTAAACCCAATGTTGCAACTTTAACTGGGCAAACTCTCATTAGAGACCAGGGGGCAATGACTGTGCGGATGGAAGCTAATGTCTTTTCAGGGTGACTTCAGTGCAGTAAAGCTCTTGCTAAGACGTTTAACTCTAAAATCGGGCATGGGGGAGGCACTGCACCCTCTGAAATTAGAGGTCAGGGGATTTGGATTTCATTTCCAACCATCCGCCACTCATTCAGCCACTCACATTCAAGTGACAAGCCTTAGGCCAGTCACTTTCTGTATCTGTTTCTCGACTTTTGCACAGCGGTTTCTGTGGGACGTGAGGCCCACTGGGAAATGATCCCCTTTTCAGCTCAGTGCCTGGGATTCTGGGCATACTTGTCCACCTGGACTTATATACACCTATGATTTTGGACTAACTCTATTACCTCTGCTAGAAATTAACACAGAAATTTCACAGTTGATTGACAAGAATGAGAATCAGTGCTAAAGAGTCAAAATGTAACCAAATCCTTTCTCACTGAAAGAATGCTCAACGCAAGTGGACACAGTTCCCCCATTCGAACTTCATCATCTATGCACTTAGAGGCAAGTTTTTCAAATTACACAGCTAAAACTGTCCCCGCTTTAAGTGCTGTAAAGCACTTAAAGCGGGGACAGTTTTAGCTGTGTATTTTCCAAAAGTTGTGTGCTCTACAAATAAAAAGCTGCTTTTGTTGTTACCTTTGGTCCGCAGGAGGAATGGGAGTCCTTTGCGGAGAGCATGGGAGACCCGTGAATCCTTTGCAGTCCTCTTTTCTGCCTCTGAGGGTGAAATGAGAGTGTGCAGCACTTTGGTAGGTAGCCATTCTCCCAGTTCGGCTCGGGGCGCAGCATAGCTGCAGTCCTCCTTGTGTGGCTCCATTCATCATGAGCCGTGTCTGAAAGAACTGATCGCATTTCACATGCTAGCATGCTGTCTGTTTGACTGTGCTGTTGTTTTAACGAGAGCATCGTTGACAATTCTGTAACCTGAGAGGGCTGCCTAATCGTATTCTATGTAATAATGCGTGGGCTTGAGGAGGAGGCAGGTTTGGGGGAGAAGGAGGGAGAATGCACGTGTGGATCAGGGAAAGGCCTCTCCTTCTTTGGAGCATGGGTGGGTTCAGTGCCCTCCTCATACTGCTAAGTCTTTGGCTCGACACTACCAGTTGTGTGTCTAAGGTTTCTGTGTGTGTGTTTGCATGTGTGTGTCTGTCTCTAGGGCTGAGCAGGACCTCCACCTTCCTGTGGTAGCATGTTACTCAGAACCTTGCACAAATCCCAGCCCTCCTGGAGACACGATACATGTATGTTCTTGGAAAGTTTTCTTAATGATTGGTGACAGAGCGGTGATTTAAAGGAGCTCATTCTCCATTTCCCACTAAGGCCAGCTCCTCTTTGCGGAAGAGGGTCCTTGACTCTTACTTTGTAGCAGGAAGCCCTAAGTACATCGACCCTTTTCAAAAGTTACAGGCTGAAAGTCAAAATCTCTCACGTTAAACCCAATGTTGCAACTTTAACTGGGCAAACTCTCATTAGAGACCAGGGGGCAATGACTGTGCGGATGGAAGCTAATGTCTTTTCAGGGTGACTTCAGTGCAGTAAAGCTCTTGCTAAGACGTTTAACTCTAAAATCGGGCATGGGGGAGGCACTGCACCCTCTGAAATTAGAGGTCAGAGGATTTGGATTTCATTTCCAATGATCCGCCACTCATTCAGCCACTCACATTCAAGTGACAAGCCTTAGGCCAGTCACTTTCTGTATCTGTTTCTCGACTTTTGCACAGCGGTTTCTGTGGGACGTGAGGCCCACTGGGAAATGATCCCCTTTTCAGCTCAGTGCCTGGGATTCTGGGCCTACTTGTCCACCTGGACTTATATACACCTATGATTTTGGACTAACTCTATTACCTCTGCTAGAAATTAACACAGAAATTTCACAGTTGATTGACAAGAATGAGAATCAGTGCTAAAGAGTCAAAATGTAACCAAATCCTTTCTCACTGAAAGAATGCTCAACGCAAGTGGACACAGTTCCCCCATTCGAACTTCATCATCTATGCACTTAGAGGCAAGTTTTTCAAATTACACAGCTAAAACTGTCCCCGCTTTAAGTGCTGTAAAGCACTTAAAGCGGGGACAGTTTTAGCTGTGTATTTTCCAAAAGTTGTGTGCTCTACAAATAAAAAGCTGCTTTTGTTGTGACCTTTGGTCCGCAGGAGGAATGGGAGTCCTTTGCGGAGAGCATGGGAGACCCGTGAGTCCTTTGCAGTCCTCTTTTCTGCCTCTGAGGGTGAAATGAGAGTGTGCAGCACTTTGGTAGGTAGCCATTCTCCCAGTTCGGCTCGGGGCGCAGCATAGCTGCAGTCGTCCTTGTGTGGCTCCATTCATCATGAGCCGTGTCTGAAAGAACTGATCGCATTTCACATGCTAGCATGCTGTCTGTTTGACTGTGCTGTTGTTTTAACGAGAGCATCGTTGACAATTCTGTAACCTGAGAGCGCTGCCTAATCGTATTCTATGTAATAATGCGTGGGCTTGAGGAGGAGGCAGGTTTGGGGGAGAAGGAGGGAGAATGCACGTGTGGATCAGGGAAAGGCCTCTCCTTCTTTGGAGCATGGGTGGGTTCAGTGCCCTCCTCATACTGCTAAGTCTTTGGCTCGACACTACCAGTTGTGTGTCTAAGGTTTCTGTGTGTGTGTTTGCATGTGTGTGTCTGTCTCTAGGGCTGAGCAGGACCTCCACCTTCCTGTGGTAGCATGTTACTCAGAACCTTGCACAAATCCCAGCCCTCCTGGAGACACGATACATGTATGTTCTTGGAAAGTTTTCTTAATGATTGGTGACAGAGCGGTGATTTAAAGGAGCTCATTCTCCATTTCCCACTAAGGCCAGCTCCTCTTTGCGGAAGAGGGTCCTTGGCTCTTACTTTGTAGCAGGAAGCCCTAAGTACATCGACCCTTTTCAAAAGTTACAGGCTGAAAGTCAAGATCTCTCACGTTAAACCCAATGTTGCAACTTTAACTGGGCAAACTCTCATTAGAGACCAGGGGGCAATGACTGTGCGGATGGAAGCTAATGTCTTTTCAGGGTGACTTCAGTGCAGTAAAGCTCTTGCTAAGACGTTTAACTCTAAAATCGGGCATTGGGGAGGCACTGCACCCTCTGAGGTTAGAGGTCAGGGTATTTGGATTTCATTTCCAACCATCCGCCACTCATTCAGCCACTCACATTCAAGTGACAAGCCTTAGGCCAGTCACTTTCTGTATCTGTTTCTCGACTTTTGCACAGTGGTTTCTGTGGGACGTGAGGCCCACTGGGAAATGATCCCCTTTTCAGCTCAGTGCCTGGGATTCTGGGCATACTTGTCCACCTGGACTTATATACACCTATGATTTTGGACTAACTCTATTACCTCTGCTAGAAATTCACACAGAAATTTCACAGTTGATTGACAAGAATGAGAATCAGTGCTAAAGAGTCAAAATGTAACCAAATCCTTTCTCACTGAAAGAATGCTCAACGCAAGTGGACACAGTTCCCCCATTCGAACTTCATCATCTATGCACTTAGAGGCAAGTTTTTCAAATTACACAGCTAAAACTGTCCCCACTTTAAGTGCTGTAAAGCACTTAAAGTGGGGACAGTTTTAGCTGTGTATTTTCCAAAAGTTGTGTGCTCTACAAATAAAAAGCTGCTTTTGTTGTTACCTTTGGTCCGCAGGAGGAATGGGAGTCCTTTGCGGAGAGCATGGGAGACCCGTGAGTCCTTTGCAGTCCTCTTTTCTGCCTCTGAGGGTGAAATGAGAGTGTGCAGCACTTTGGTAGGTAGCCATTCTCCCAGTTCGGCTCGGGGCGCAGCATAGCTGCAGTCCTCCTTGTGTGGCTCCATTCATCATGAGCCGTGTCTGAAAGAACTGATCGCATTTCACATGCTAGCATGCTGTCTGTTTGACTGTGCTGTTGTTTTAACGAGAGCATCGTTGACAATTCTGTAACCTGAGAGCGCTGCCTAATCGTATTCTATGTAATAATGCGTGGGCTTGAGGAGGAGGCAGGTTTGGGGGAGAAGGAGGGAGAATGCACGTGTGGATCAGGGAAAGGCCTCTCCTTCTTTGGAGCATGGGTGGGTTCAGTGCCCTCCTCATACTGCTAAGTCTTTGGCTCGACACTACCAGTTGTGTGTCTAAGGTTTCTGTGTGTGTGTTTGCATGTGTGTGTCTGTCTCTAGGGCTGAGCAGGACCTCCACCTTCCTGTGGTAGCATGTTACTCAGAACCTTGCACAAATCCCAGCCCTCCTGGAGACACGATACATGTATGTTCTTGGAAAGTTTTCTTAATGATTGGTGACAGAGCGGTGATTTAAAGGAGCTCATTCTCCATTTCCCACTAAGGCCAGCTCCTCTTTGCGGAAGAGGGTCCTTGACTCTTACTTTGTAGCAGGAAGCCCTAAGTACATCGACCCTTTTCAAAAGTTACAGGCTGAAAGTCAAAATCTCTCACGTTAAACCCAATGTTGCAACTTTAACTGGGCATACTCTCATTAGAGACCAGGGGGCAATGACTGTGCGGATGGAAGCTAATGTCTTTTCAGGGTGACTTCAGTGCAGTAAAGCTCTTGCTAAGACGTTTAACTCTAAAATCGGGCATGGGGGAGGCACTGCACCCTCTGAAATTAGAGGTCAGGGGATTTGGATTTCATTTCCAACCATCCGCCACTCATTCAGCCACTCACATTCAAGTGACAAGCCTTAGGCCAGTCACTTTCTGTATCTGTTTCTCGACTTTTGCACAGCGGTTTCTGTGGGACGTGAGGCCCACTGGGAAATGATCCCCTTTTCAGCTCAGTGCCTGGGATTCTGGGCCTACTTGTCCACCTGGACTTATATACACCTATGATTTTGGACTAACTCTATTACCTCTGCTAGAAATTAACACAGAAATTTCACAGTTGATTGACAAGAATGAGAATCAGTGCTAAAGAGTCAAAATGTAACCAAATCCTTTCTCACTGAAAGAATGCTCAACGCAAGTGGACACAGTTCCCCCATTCGAACTTCATCATCTATGCACTTAGAGGCAAGTTTTTCAAATTACACAGCTAAAACTGTCCCCGCTTTAAGTGCTGTAAAGCACTTAAAGCGGGGACAGTTTTAGCTGTGTATTTTCCAAAAGTTGTGTGCTCTACAAATAAAAAGCTGCTTTTGTTGTTACCTTTGGTCCGCAGGAGGAATGGGAGTCCTTTGCGGAGAGCATGGGAGACCCGTGAGTCCTTTGCAGGCCTGTTTTCTGCCTCTGAGGGTGAAATGAGAGTGTGCAGCACTTTGGTAGGTAGCCATTCTCCCAGTTCGGCTCGGGGCGCAGCATAGCTGCAGTCCTCCTTGTGTGGCTCCATTCATCATGAGCCGTGTCTGAAAGAACTGATCGCATTTCACATGCTAGCATGCTGTCTGTTTGACTGTGCTGTTGTTTTAACGAGAGCATCGTTGACAATTCTGTAACCTGAGAGCGCTGCCTAATCGTATTCTATGTACTAATGCGTGGGCTTGAGGAGGAGGCAGGTTTGGGGGAGAAGGAGGGAGAATGCACGTGTGGATCAGGGAAAGGCCTCTCCTTCTTTGGAGCATGGGTGGGTTCAGTGCCCTCCTCATACTGCTAAGTCTTTGGCTCGACACTACCAGTTGTGTGTCTAAGGTTTCTGTGTGTGTGTTTGCATGTGTGTGTCTGTCTCTAGGGCTGAGCAGGACCTCCACCTTCCTGTGGTAGCATGTTACTCAGAACCTTGCACAAATCCCAGCCCTCCTGGAGACACGATACATGTATGTTCTTGGAAAGTTTTCTTAATGATTGGTGACAGAGCGGTGATTTAAAGGAGCTCATTCTCCATTTCCCACTAAGGCCAGCTCCTCTTTGCGGAAGAGGGTCCTTGACTCTTACTTTGTAGCAGGAAGCCCTAAGTACATCGACCCTTTTCAAAAGTTACAGGCTGAAAGTCAAGATCTCTCACGTTAAACCCAATGTTGCAACTTTAACTGGGCAAACTCTCATTAGAGACCAGGGGGCAATGACTGTGCGGATGGAAGCTAATGTCTTTTCAGGGTGACTTCAGTGCAGTAAAGCTCTTGCTAAGACGTTTAACTCTAAAATCGGGCATGGGGGAGGCACTGCACCCTCTGAAGTTAGAGGTCAGGGGATTTGGATTTCATTTCCAACCATCCGCCACTCATTCAGCCACTCACATTCAAGTGACAAGCCTTAGGCCAGTCACTTTCTGTATCTGCTTCTCGACTTTTGCACAGCGGTTTCTGTGATACGTGAGGCCCACTGGGAAATGATCCCCTTTTCAGCTCAGTGCCTGGGATTCTGGGCATACTTGTCCACCTGGACTTATATACACCTATGATTTTGGACTAACTCTATTACCTCTGCTAGAAATTAACATAGAAATTTCACAGTTGATTGACAAGAATGAGAATCAGTGCTAAAGAGTCAAAATGTAACCAAATCCTTTCTCACTGAAAGAATGCTCAACGCAAGTGGACACAGTTCCCCCATTCGAACTTCATCATCTATGCACTTAGAGGCAAGTTTTTCAAATTACACAGCTAAAACTGTCCCCGCTTTAAGTGCTGTAAAGCACTTAAAGCGGGGACAGTTTTAGCTGTGTATTTTCCAAAAGTTGTGTGCTCTACAAATAAAAAGCTGCTTTTGTTGTGACCTTTGGTCCGCAGGAGGAATGGGAGTCCTTTGCGGAGAGCATGGGAGACCCGTGAGTCCTTTGCAGTCCTCTTTTCTGCCTCTGAGGGTGAAATGAGAGTGTGCAGCACTTTGGTAGGTAGCCATTCTCCCAGTTCGGCTCGGGGCGCAGCATAGCTGCAGTCGTCCTTGTGTGGCTCCATTCATCATGAGCCGTGTCTGAAAGAACTGATCGCATTTCACATGCTAGCATGCTGTCTGTTTGACTGTGCTGTTGTTTTAACGAGAGCATCGTTGACAATTCTGTAACCTGAGAGCGCTGCCTAATCGTATTCTATGTAATAATGCGTGGGCTTGAGGAGGAGGCAGGTTTGGGGGAGAAGGAGGGAGAATGCACGTGTGGATCAGGGAAAGGCCTCTCCTTCTTTGGAGCATGGGTGGGTTCAGTGCCCTCCTCATACTGCTAAGTCTTTGGCTCGACACTACCAGTTGTGTGTCTAAGGTTTCTGTGTGTGTGTTTGCATGTGTGTGTCTGTCTCTAGGGCTGAGCAGGACCTCCACCTTCCTGTGGTAGCATGTTACTCAGAACCTTGCACAAATCCCAGCCCTCCTGGAGACACGATACATGTATGTTCTTGGAAAGTTTTCTTAATGATTGGTGACAGAGCGGTGATTTAAAGGAGCTCATTCTCCATTTCCCACTAAGGCCAGCTCCTCTTTGCGGAAGAGGGTCCTTGGCTCTTACTTTGTAGCAGGAAGCCCTAAGTACATCGACCCTTTTCAAAAGTTACAGGCTGAAAGTCAAGATCTCTCACGTTAAACCCAATGTTGCAACTTTAACTGGGCAAACTCTCATTCGAGACCAGGGGGCAATGACTGTGCGGATGGAAGCTAATGTCTTTTCAGGGTGACTTCAGTGCAGTAAAGCTCTTGCTAAGATGTTTAACTCTAAAATCGGGCATTGGGGAGGCACTGCACCCTCTGAAATTAGAGGTCAGAGGATTTGGATTTCATTTCCAACCATCCGCCACTCATTCAGCCACTCACATTCAAGTGACAAGCCTTAGGCCAGTCACTTTCTGTATCTGTTTCTCGACTTTTGCACAGCGGTTTCTGTGGGACGTGAGGCCCACTGGGAAATGATCCCCTTTTCAGCTCAGTGCCTGGGATTCTGGGCCTACTTGTCCACCTGGACTTATATACACCTATGATTTTGGACTAACTCTATTACCTCTGCTAGAAATTAACACAGAAATTTCACAGTTGATTGACAAGAATGAGAATCAGTGCTAAAGAGTCAAAATGTAACCAAATCCTTTCTCACTGAAAGAATGCTCAACGCAAGTGGACACAGTTCCCCCATTCGAACTTCATCATCTATGCACTTAGAGGCAAGTTTTTCAAATTACACAGCTAAAACTGTCCCCGCTTTAAGTGCTAGCACTTAAAGCGGGTACAGTTTTAGCTGTGTATTTTCCTAAAGTTGTGTGCTCTACAAATAAAAAGCTGCTTTTGTTGTTACCTTTGGTCCGCAGGAGGAATGGGAGTCCTTTGCGGAGAGCATGGGAGACCCGTGAGTCCTTTGCAGTCCTCTTTTCTGCCTCTGAGGGTGAAATGAGAGTGTGCAGCACTTTGGTAGGTAGCCATTCTCCCAGTTCGGCTCGGGGCGCAGCATAGCTGCAGTCCTCCTTGTGTGGCTCCATTCATCATGAGCCGTGTCTGAAAGAACTGATCGCATTTCACATGCTAGCATGCTGTCTGTTTGACTGTGCTGTTGTTTTAACGAGAGCATCGTTGAGAATTCTGTAACCTGAGCTCGCTGCCTAATCGTATTCTATGTAATAATGCGTGGGCTTGAGGAGGAGGCAGGTTTGGGGGAGAAGGAGGGAGAATGCACGTGTGGATCAGGGAAAGGCCTCTCCTTCTTTGGAGCATGGGTGGGTTCAGTGCCCTCCTCATACTGCTAAGTCTTTGGCTCGACACTACCAGTTGTGTGTCTAAGGTTTCTGTGTGTGTGTTTGCATGTGTGTGTCTGTCTCTAGGGCTGAGCAGGACCTCCACCTTCCTGTGGTAGCATGTTACTCAGAATCTTGCACAAATTCCAGCCCTCCTGGAGACACGATACATGTATGTTCTTGGAAAGTTTTCTTAATGATTGGTGACAGAGTGGTGATTTAAAGGAGCTCATTCTCCATTTCCCACTAAGGCCAGCTCCTCTTTGCGGAAGAGGGTCCTTGACTCTTACTTTGTAGCAGGAAGCCCTAAGTACATCGACCCTTTTCAAAAGTTACAGGCTGAAAGTCAAGATCTCTCACGTTAAACCCAATGTTGCAACTTTAACTGGGCAAACTCTCATTAGAGACCAGGGGGCAATGACTGTGCGGATGGAAGCTAATTTCTTTTCAGGGTGACTTCAGTGCAGTAAAGCTCTTGCTAAGACGTTTAACTCTAAAATCGGGCATGGGGGAGGCACTGCACCCTCTGAAGTTAGAGGTCAGGGGATTTGGATTTCATTTCCAACCATCCGCCACTCATTCAGCCACTCACATTCAAGTGACAAGCCTTAGGCCAGTCACTTTCTGTATCTGCTTCTCGACTTTTGCACAGCGGTTTCTGTGATACGTGAGGCCCACTGGGAAATGATCCCCTTTTCAGCTCAGTGCCTGGGATTCTGGGCATACTTGTCCACCTGGACTTATATACACCTATGATTTTGTACTAACTCTATTACCTCTGCTAGAAATTAACATAGAAATTTCACAGTTGATTGACAAGAATGAGAATCAGTGCTAAAGAGTCAAAATGTAACCAAATCCTTTCTCACTGAAAGAATGCTCAACGCAAGTGGACACAGTTCCCCCATTCGAACTTCATCATCTATGCACTTAGAGGCAAGTTTTTCAAATTACACAGCTAAAACTGTCCCCGCTTTAAGTGCTGTAAAGCACTTAAAGCGGGGACAGTTTTAGCTGTGTATTTTCCAAAAGTTGTGTGCTCTACAAATAAAAAGCTGCTTTTGTTGTGACCTTTGGTCCGCAGGAGGAATGGGAGTCCTTTGCGGAGAGCATGGGAGACCCGTGAGTCCTTTGCAGTCCCCTTTTCTGCCTCTGAGGGTGAAATGAGAGTGTGCAGCACTTTGGTAGGTAGCCATTCTCCCAGTTCAGCTCGGGGCGCAGCATAGCTGCAGTCCTCCTTGTGTGGCTCCATTCATCATGAGCCGTGTCTGAAAGAACTGATCGCATTTCACATGCTAGCATGCTGTCTGTTTGACTGTGCTGTTGTTTTAATGAGAGCATCGTTGACAATTCTGTAACCTGAGAGCGCTGCCTAATCGTATTCTATGTAATAATGCGTGGGCTTGAGGAGGAGGCAGGTTTGGGGGAGAAGGAGGGAGAATGCACGTGTGGATCAGGGAAAGGCCTCTCCTTCTTTGGAGCATGGGTGGGTTCAGTGCCCTCCTCATACTGCTAAGTCTTTGGCTCGACACTACCAGTTGTGTGTCTAAGGTTTCTGTGTGTGTGTTTGCATGTGTGTGTCTGTCTCTAGGGCTGAGCAGGACCTCCACCTTCCTGTGGTAGCATGTTACTCAGAACCTTGCACAAATCCCAGCCCTCCTGGAGACACGATACATGTATGTTCTTGGAAAGTTTTCTTAATGATTGGTGACAGAGCGGTGATTTAAAGGAGCTCATTCTCCATTTCCCACTAAGGCCAGCTCCTCTTTGCGGAAGAGGGTCCTTGACTCTTACTTTGTAGCAGGAAGCCCTAAGTACATCGACCCTTTTCAAAAGTTACAGGCTGAAAGTCAAGATCTCTCACGTTAAACCCAATGTTGCAACTTTAACTGGGCAAACTCTCATTAGAGACCAGGGGGCAATGACTGTGCGGATGGAAGCTAATGTCTTTTCAGGGTGACTTCAGTGCAGTAAAGCTCTTGCTAAGATGTTTAACTCTAAAATCGGGCATTGGGCAGGCACCGCACCCTCTGAAGTTAGAGGTCAGGGGATTTGGATTTCATTTCCAACCATCCGCCACTCATTCAGCCACTCACATTCAAGTGACAAGCCTTAGGCCAGTCACTTTCTGTATCTGTTTCTCGACTTTTGCACAGCGGTTTCTGTGGGACGTGAGGCCCACTGGGAAATGATCCCCTTTTCAGCTCAGTGCCTGGGATTCTGGGCATACTTGTCCTCCTGGACTTATATACACCTATGATTTTGGACTAACTCTATTACCTCTGCTAGAAATTAACACAGAAATTTCACAGTTGATTGACAAGAATGAGAATCAGTGCTAAAGAGTCAAAATGTAACCAAATCCTTTCTCACTGAAAGAATGCTCAACGCAAGTGGACACAGTTCCCCCATTCGAACTTCATCATCTATGCACTTAGAGGCAAGTTTTTCAAATTACACAGCTAAAACTGTCCCCGCTTTAAGTGTTGTAAAGCACTTAAAGCGGGGACAGTTTTAGCTGTGTATTTTCCAAAAGTTGTGTGCTCTACAAATAAAAAGCTGCTTTTGTTGTTACCTTTGGTCCGCAGGAGGAATGGGAGTCCTTTGCGGAGAGCATGGGAGACCCGTGAGTCCTTTGCAGTCCTCTTTTCTGCCTCTGAGGGTGAAATGAGAGTGTGCAGCACTTTGGTAGGTAGCCATTCTCCCAGTTCGGCTCGGGGCGCAGCATAGCTGCAGTCGTCCTTGTGTGGCTCCATTCATCATGAGCCGTGTCTGAAAGAACTGATCGCATTTCACATGCTAGCATGCTGTCTGTTTGACTGTGCTGTTGTTTTAACGAGAGCATCGTTGACAATTCTGTAACCTGAGAGCGCTGCCTAATCGTATTCTATGTAATAATGCGTGGGCTTGAGGAGGAGGCAGGTTTGGGGGAGAAGGAGGGAGAATGCACGTGTGGATCAGGGAAAGGCCTCTCCTTCTTTGGAGCATGGGTGGGTTCAGTGCCCTCCTCATACTGCTAAGTCTTTGGCTCGACACTACCAGTTGTGTGTCTAAGGTTTCTGTGTGTGTGTTTGCATGTGTGTGTCTGTCTCTAGGGCTGAGCAGGACCTCCACCTTCCTGTGGTAGCATGTTACTCAGAACCTTGCACAAATCCCAGCCCTCCTGGAGACACGATACATGTATGTTCTTGGAAAGTTTTCTTAATGATTGGTGACAGAGCGGTGATTTAAAGGAGCTCATTCTCCATTTCCCACTAAGGCCAGCTCCTCTTTGCGGAAGAGGGTCCTTGGCTCTTACTTTGTAGCAGGAAGCCCTAAGTACATCGACCCTTTTCAAAAGTTACAGGCTGAAAGTCAAGATCTCTCACGTTAAACCCAATGTTGCAACTTTAACTGGGCAAACTCTCATTCGAGACCAGGGGGCAATGACTGTGCGGATGGAAGCTAATGTCTTTTCAGGGTGACTTCAGTGCAGTAAAGCTCTTGCTAAGATGTTTAACTCTAAAATCGGGCATTGGGGAGGCACTGCACCCTCTGAAATTAGAGGTCAGAGGATTTGGATTTCATTTCCAACCATCCGCCACTCATTCAGCCACTCACATTCAAGTGACAAGCCTTAGGCCAGTCACTTTCTGTATCTGTTTCTCGACTTTTGCACAGCGGTTTCTGTGGGACGTGAGGCCCACTGGGAAATGATCCCCTTTTCAGCTCAGTGCCTGGGATTCTGGGCCTACTTGTCCACCTGGACTTATATACACCTATGATTTTGGACTAACTCTATTACCTCTGCTAGAAATTAACACAGAAATTTCACAGTTGATTGACAAGAATGAGAATCAGTGCTAAAGAGTCAAAATGTAACCAAATCCTTTCTCACTGAAAGAATGCTCAACGCAAGTGGACACAGTTCCCCCATTCGAACTTCATCATCTATGCACTTAGAGGCAAGTTTTTCAAATTACACAGCTAAAACTGTCCCCGCTTTAAGTGCTAGCACTTAAAGCGGGTACAGTTTTAGCTGTGTATTTTCCTAAAGTTGTGTGCTCTACAAATAAAAAGCTGCTTTTGTTGTTACCTTTGGTCCGCAGGAGGAATGGGAGTCCTTTGCGGAGAGCATGGGAGACCCGTGAGTCCTTTGCAGTCCTCTTTTCTGCCTCTGAGGGTGAAATGAGAGTGTGCAGCACTTTGGTAGGTAGCCATTCTCCCAGTTCGGCTCGGGGCGCAGCATAGCTGCAGTCCTCCTTGTGTGGCTCCATTCATCATGAGCCGTGTCTGAAAGAACTGATCGCATTTCACATGCTAGCATGCTGTCTGTTTGACTGTGCTGTTGTTTTAACGAGAGCATCGTTGAGAATTCTGTAACCTGAGAGCGCTGCCTAATCGTATTCTATGTACTAATGCGTGGGCTTGAGGAGGAGGCAGGTTTGGGGGAGAAGGAGGGAGAATGCACGTGTGGATCAGGGAAAGGCCTCTCCTTCTTTGGAGCATGGGTGGGTTCAGTGCCCTCCTCATACTGCTAAGTCTTTGGCTCGACACTACCAGTTGTGTGTCTAAGGTTTCTGTGTGTGTGTTTGCATGTGTGTGTCTGTCTCTAGGGCTGAGCAGGACCTCCACCTTCCTGTGGTAGCATGTTACTCAGAATCTTGCACAAATTCCAGCCCTCCTGGAGACACGATACATGTATGTTCTTGGAAAGTTTTCTTAATGATTGGTGACAGAGTGGTGATTTAAAGGAGCTCATTCTCCATTTCCCACTAAGGCCAGCTCCTCTTTGCGGAAGAGGGTCCTTGACTCTTACTTTGTAGCAGGAAGCCCTAAGTACATCGACCCTTTTCAAAAGTTACAGGCTGAAAGTCAAGATCTCTCACGTTAAACCCAATGTTGCAACTTTAACTGGGCAAACTCTCATTAGAGACCAGGGGGCAATGACTGTGCGGATGGAAGCTAATGTCTTTTCAGGGTGACTTCAGTGCAGTAAAGCTCTTGCTAAGACGTTTAACTCTAAAATCGGGCATGGGGGAGGCACTGCACCCTCTGAAGTTAGAGGTCAGGGGATTTGGATTTCATTTCCAACCATCCGCCACTCATTCAGCCACTCACATTCAAGTGACAAGCCTTAGGCCAGTCACTTTCTGTATCTGCTTCTCGACTTTTGCACAGCGGTTTCTGTGGGACGTGAGGCCCACTGGGAAATGATCCCCTTTTCAGCTCAGTGCCTGGGATTCTGGGCATACTTGTCCACCTGGACTTATATACACCTATGATTTTGGACTAACTCTATTACCTCTGCTAGAAATTAACATAGAAATTTCACAGTTGATTGACAAGAATGAGAATCAGTGCTAAAGAGTCAAAATGTAACCAAATCCTTTCTCACTGAAAGAATGCTCAACGCAAGTGGACACAGTTCCCCCATTCGAACTTCATCATCTATGCACTTAGAGGCAAGTTTTTCAAATTACACAGCTAAAACTGTCCCCGCTTTAAGTGCTGTAAAGCACTTTAAGTGCTGTAAAGCACTTAAAGCGGGGACAGTTTTAGCTGTGTATTTTCCAAAAGTTGTGTGCTCTACAAATAAAAAGCTGCTTTTGTTGTGACCTTTGGTCCGCAGGAGGAATGGGAGTCCTTTGCGGAGAGCATGGGAGACCCGTGAGTCCTTTGCAGTCCCCTTTTCTGCCTCTGAGGGTGAAATGAGAGTGTGCAGCACTTTGGTAGGTAGCCATTCTCCCAGTTCAGCTCGGGGCGCAGCATAGCTGCAGTCCTCCTTGTGTGGCTCCATTCATCATGAGCCGTGTCTGAAAGAACTGATCGCATTTCACATGCTAGCATGCTGTCTGTTTGACTGTGCTGTTGTTTTAATGAGAGCATCGTTGACAATTCTGTAACCTGAGAGCGCTGCCTAATCGTATTCTATGTAATAATGCGTGGGCTTGAGGAGGAGGCAGGTTTGGGGGAGAAGGAGGGAGAATGCACGTGTGGATCAGGGAAAGGCCTCTCCTTCTTTGGAGCATGGGTGGGTTCAGTGCCCTCCTCATACTGCTAAGTCTTTGGCTCGACACTACCAGTTGTGTGTCTAAGGTTTCTGTGTGTGTGTTTGCATGTGTGTGTCTGTCTCTAGGGCTGAGCAGGACCTCCACCTTCCTGTGGTAGCATGTTACTCAGAACCTTGCACAAATCCCAGCCCTCCTGGAGACACGATACATGTATGTTCTTGGAAAGTTTTCTTAATGATTGGTGACAGAGCGGTGATTTAAAGGAGCTCATTCTCCATTTCCCACTAAGGCCAGCTCCTCTTTGCGGAAGAGGGTCCTTGACTCTTACTTTGTAGCAGGAAGCCCTAAGTACATCGACCCTTTTCAAAAGTTACAGGCTGAAAGTCAAGATCTCTCACGTTAAACCCAATGTTGCAACTTTAACTGGGCAAACTCTCATTAGAGACCAGGGGGCAATGACTGTGCGGATGGAAGCTAATGTCTTTTCAGGGTGACTTCAGTGCAGTAAAGCTCTTGCTAAGATGTTTAACTCTAAAATCGGGCATTGGGCAGGCACCGCACCCTCTGAAGTTAGAGGTCAGGGGATTTGGATTTCATTTCCAACCATCCGCCACTCATTCAGCCACTCACATTCAAGTGACAAGCCTTAGGCCAGTCACTTTCTGTATCTGTTTCTCGACTTTTGCACAGCGGTTTCTGTGGGACGTGAGGCCCACTGGGAAATGATCCCCTTTTCAGCTCAGTGCCTGGGATTCTGGGCATACTTGTCCTCCTGGACTTATATACACCTATGATTTTGGACTAACTCTATTACCTCTGCTAGAAATTAACACAGAAATTTCACAGTTGATTGACAAGAATGAGAATCAGTGCTAAAGAGTCAAAATGTAACCAAATCCTTTCTCACTGAAAGAATGCTCAACGCAAGTGGACACAGTTCCCCCATTCGAACTTCATCATCTATGCACTTAGAGGCAAGTTTTTCAAATTACACAGCTAAAACTGTCCCCGCTTTAAGTGCTGTAAAGCACTTAAAGCGGGGACAGTTTTAGCTGTGTATTTTCCAAAAGTTGTGTGCTCTACAAATAAAAAGCTGCTTTTGTTGTTACCTTTGGTCCGCAGGAGGAATGGGAGTCCTTTGCGGAGAGCATGGGAGACCCGTGAGTCCTTTGCAGTCCTCTTTTCTGCCTCTGAGGGTGAAATGAGAGTGTGCAGCACTTTGGTAGGTAGCCATTCTCCCAGTTCGGCTCGGGGCGCAGCATAGCTGCAGTCGTCCTTGTGTGGCTCCATTCATCATGAGCCGTGTCTGAAAGAACTGATCGCATTTCACATGCTAGCATGCTGTCTGTTTGACTGTGCTGTTGTTTTAACGAGAGCATCGTTGACAATTCTGTAACCTGAGAGCGCTGCCTAATCGTATTCTATGTAATAATGCGTGGGCTTGAGGAGGAGGCAGGTTTGGGGGAGAAGGAGGGAGAATGCACGTGTGGATCAGGGAAAGGCCTCTCCTTCTTTGGAGCATGGGTGGGTTCAGTGCCCTCCTCATACTGCTAAGTCTTTGGCTCGACACTACCAGTTGTGTGTCTAAGGTTTCTGTGTGTGTGTTTGCATGTGTGTGTCTGTCTCTAGGGCTGAGCAGGACCTCCACCTTCCTGTGGTAGCATGTTACTCAGAACCTTGCACAAATCCCAGCCCTCCTGGAGACACGATACATGTATGTTCTTGGAAAGTTTCCTTAATGATTGGTGACAGAGCGGTGATTTAAAGGAGCTCATTCTCCATTTCCCACTAAGGCCAGCTCCTCTTTGCGGAAGAGGGTCCTTGGCTCTTACTTTGTAGCAGGAAGCCCTAAGTACATCGACCCTTTTCAAAAGTTACAGGCTGAAAGTCAAGATCTCTCACGTTAAACCCAATGTTGCAACTTTAACTGGGCAAACTCTCATTCGAGACCAGGGGGCAATGACTGTGCGGATGGAAGCTAATGTCTTTTCAGGGTGACTTCAGTGCAGTAAAGCTCTTGCTAAGATGTTTAACTCTAAAATCGGGCATTGGGGAGGCACTGCACCCTCTGAAATTAGAGGTCAGAGGATTTGGATTTCATTTCCAACCATCCGCCACTCATTCAGCCACTCACATTCAAGTGACAAGCCTTAGGCCAGTCACTTTCTGTATCTGTTTCTCGACTTTTGCACAGCGGTTTCTGTGGGACGTGAGGCCCACTGGGAAATGATCCCCTTTTCAGCTCAGTGCCTGGGATTCTGGGCATACTTGTCCACCTGGACTTATATACACCTATGATTTTGGACTAACTCTATTACCTCTGCTAGAAATTAACACAGAAATTTCACAGTTGATTGACAAGAATGAGAATCAGTGCTAAAGAGTCAAAATGTAACCAAATCCTTTCTCACTGAAAGAATGCTCAACGCAAGTGGACACAGTTCCCCCATTCGAACTTCATCATCTATGCACTTAGAGGCAAGTTTTTCAAATTACACAGCTAAAACTGTCCCCGCTTTAAGTGCTAGCACTTAAAGCGGGTACAGTTTTAGCTGTGTATTTTCCAAAAGTTGTGTGCTCTACAAATAAAAAGCTGCTTTTGTTGTTACCTTTGGTCCGCAGGAGGAATGGGAGTCCTTTGCGGAGAGCATGGGAGACCCGTGAGTCCTTTGCAGTCCTCTTTTCTGCCTCTGAGGGTGAAATGAGAGTGTGCAGCACTTTGGTAGGTAGCCATTCTCCCAGTTCGGCTCGGGGCGCAGCATAGCTGCAGTCCTCCTTGTGTGGCTCCATTCATCATGAGCCGTGTCTGAAAGAACTGATCGCATTTCACATGCTAGCATGCTGTCTGTTTGACTGTGCTGTTGTTTTAACGAGAGCATCGTTGACAATTCTGTAACCTGAGAGCGCTGCCTAATCGTATTCTATGTACTAATGCGTGGGCTTGAGGAGGAGGCAGGTTTGGGGGAGAAGGAGGGAGAATGCACGTGTGGATCAGGGAAAGGCCTCTCCTTCTTTGGAGCATGGGTGGGTTCAGTGCCCTCCTCATACTGCTAAGTCTTTGGCTCGACACTACCAGTTGTGTGTCTAAGGTTTCTGTGTGTGTGTTTGCATGTGTGTGTCTGTCTCTAGGGCTGAGCAGGACCTCCACCTTCCTGTGGTAGCATGTTACTCAGAATCTTGCACAAATTCCAGCCCTCCTGGAGACACGATACATGTATGTTCTTGGAAAGTTTTCTTAATGATTGGTGACAGAGTGGTGATTTAAAGGAGCTCATTCTCCATTTCCCACTAAGGCCAGCTCCTCTTTGCGGAAGAGGGTCCTTGACTCTTACTTTGTAGCAGGAAGCCCTAAGTACATCGACCCTTTTCAAAAGTTACAGGCTGAAAGTCAAGATCTCTCACGTTAAACCCAGTGTTGCAACTTTAACTGGGAAACTCTCATTAGGGACCAGGGGGCAATGACTGTGCGGATGGAAGCTAATGTCTTTTCAGGGTGACTTCAGTGCAGTAAAGCTCTTGCTAAGACGTTTAACTCTAAAATCGGGCATTGGGGAGGCACTGCACCCTCTGAAATTAGAGGTCAGGGGATTTGGATTTCATTTCCAACCATCCGCCACTCATTCAGCCACTCACATTCAAGTGACAAGCCTTAGGCCAGTCACTTTCTGTATCTGTTTCTCGACTTTTGCACAGCGGTTTCTGTGGGACGTGAGGCCCACTGGGAAATGATCCCCTTTTCAGCTCAGTGCCTGGGATTCTGGGCATACTTGTCCACCTGGACTTATATACACCTATGATTTTGGACTAACTCTATTACCTCTGCTAGAAATTAACACAGAAATTTCACAGTTGATTGACAAGAATGAGAATCAGTGCTAAAGAGTCAAAATGTAACCAAATCCTTTCTCACTGAAAGAATGCTCAACGCAAGTGGACACAGTTCCCCCATTCGAACTTCATCATCTATGCACTTATCTTTAAGTGCTTTACAGCACTTAAAGCGGGGACAGTTTTAGCTGTGTATTTTCCAAAAGTTGTGTGCTCTACAAATAAAAAGCTGCTTTTGTTGTTACCTTTGGTCCGCAGGAGGAATGGGAGTCCTTTGCGGAGAGCATGGGAGACCCGTGAGTCCTTTGCAGTCCTCTTTTCTGCCTCTGAGGGTGAAATGAGAGTGTGCAGCACTTTGGTAGGTAGCCATTCTCCCAGTTCGGCTCGGGGCGCAGCATAGCTGCAGTCCTACTTCTGTGGCTCCATTCATCATGAGCCGTGTCTGAAAGAACTGATCGCATTTCACATGCTAGCATGCTGTCTGTTTGACTGTGCTGTTGTTTTAACGAGAGCATCGTTGACAATTCTGTAACCTGAGAGCGCTGCCTAATCGTATTCTATGTAATAATGCGTGGGCTTGAGGAGGAGGCAGGTTTGGGGGAGAAGGAGGGAGAATGCACGTGTGGATCAGGGAAAGGCCTCTCCTTCTTTGGAGCATGGGTGGGTTCAGTGCCCTCCTCATACTGCTAAGTCTTTGGCTCGACACTACCAGTTGTGTGTCTAAGGTTTCTGTGTGTGTGTTTGCATGTGTGTGTCTGTCTCTAGGGCTGAGCAGGACCTCCACCTTCCTGTGGTAGCATGTTACTCAGAACCTTGCACAAATCCCAGCCCTCCTGGAGACACGATACATGTATGTTCTTGGAAAGTTTTCTTAATGATTGGTGACAGAGCGGTGATTTAAAGGAGCTCATTCTCCATTTCCCACTAAGGCCAGCTCCTCTTTGCGGAAGAGGGTCCTTGACTCTTACTTTGTAGCAGGAAGCCCTAAGTACATCGACCCTTTTCAAAAGTTACAGGCTGAAAGTCAAGATCTCTCACGTTAAACCCAATGTTGCAACTTTAACTGGGCAAACTCTCATTAGAGACCAGGGGGCAATGACTGTGCGGATGGAAGCTAATGTCTTTTCAGGGTGACTTCAGTGCAGTAAAGCTCTTGCTAAGACGTTTAACTCTAAAATCGGGCATTGGGGAGGCACTGCACCCTCTGAAGTTAGAGGTCAGGGGATTTGGATTTCATTTCCAACCATCCGCCACTCATTCAGCCACTCACATTCAAGTGACAAGCCTTAGGCCAGTCACTTTCTGTATCTGTTTCTCGACTTTTGCACAGCGGTTTCTGTGGGACGTGAGGCCCACTGGGAAATGATCCCCTTTTCAGCTCAGTGCCTGGGATTCTGGGCATACTTGTCCACCTGGACTTATATACACCTATGATTTTGGACTAACTCTATTACCTCTGCTAGAAATTAACACAGAAATTTCACAGTTGATTGACAAGAATGAGAATCAGTGCTAAAGAGTCAAAATGTAACCAAATCCTTTCTCACTGAAAGAATGCGCAACGCAAGTGGACACAGTTCCCCCATTCGAACTTCATCATCTATGCACTTAGAGGCAAGTTTTTCAAATTACACAGCTAAAACTGTCCCCGCTTTAAGTGCTGTAAAGCACTTAAAGCGGGGACAGTTTTAGCTGTGTATTTTCCAAAAGTTGTGTGCTCTACGAATAAAAAGCTGCTTTTGTTGTTACCTTTGGTCCGCAGGAGGAATGGGAGTCCTTTGCGGAGAGCATGGGAGACCCGTGAGTCCTTTGCAGGCCTCTTTTCTGCCTCTGAGGGTGAAATGAGAGTGTGCAGCACTTTGGTAGGTAGCCATTCTCCCAGTTCGGCTCGGGGCGCAGCATAGCTGCAGTCCTCCTTGTGTGGCTCCATTCATCATGAGCCGTGTCTGAAAGAACTGATCGCATTTCACATGCTAGCATGCTGTCTGTTTGACTGTGCTGTTGTTTTAACGAGAGCATCGTTGACAATTCTGTAACCTGAGAGCGCTGCCTAATCGTATTCTATGTAATAATGCGTGGGCTTGAGGAGGAGGCAGGTTTGGGGGAGAAGGAGGGAGAATGCACGTGTGGATCAGGGAAAGGCCTCTCCTTCTTTGGAGCATGGGTGGGTTCAGTGCCCTCCTCATACTGCTAAGTCTTTGGCTCGACACTACCAGTTGTGTGTCTAAGGTTTCTGTGTGTGTGTTTGCATGTGTGTGTCTGTCTCTAGGGCTGAGCAGGACCTCCACCTTCCTGTGGTAGCATGTTACTCAGAACCTTGCACAAATCCCAGCCCTCCTGGAGACACGATACATGTATGTTCTTGGAAAGTTTTCTTAATGATTGGTGACAGAGCGGTGATTTAAAGGAGCTCATTCTCCATTTCCCACTAAGGCCAGCTCCTCTTTGCGGAAGAGGGTCCTTGACTCTTACTTTGTAGCAGGAAGCCCTAAGTACATCGACCCTTTTCAAAAGTTACAGGCTGAAAGTCAAGATCTCTCACGTTAAACCCAATGTTGCAACTTTAACTGGGCAAACTCTCATTAGAGACCAGGGGGCAATGACTGTGAGGATGGAAGCTAATGTCTTTTCAGGGTGACTTCAGTGCAGTAAAGCTCTTGCTAAGACGTTTAACTCTAAAATCGGTCATTGGGGAGGCACTGCACCCTCTGAAGTTAGAGGTCAGGGGATTTGGATTTCATTTCCAACCATCCGCCACTCATTCAGCCACTCACATTCAAGTGACAAGCCTTAGGCCAGTCACTTTCTGTATCTGTTTCTCGACTTTTGCACAGCGGTTTCTGTGGGACGTGAGGCCCACTGGGAAATGATCCCCTTTTCAGCTCAGTGCCTGGGATTCTGGGCATACTTGTCCACCTGGACTTATATACACCTATGATTTTGGACTAACTCTATTACCTCTGCTAGAAATTAACACAGAAATTTCACAGTTGATTGACAAGAATGAGAATCAGTGCTAAAGAGTCAAAATGTAACCAAATCCTTTCTCACTGAAAGAATGCTCAACGCAAGTGGACACAGTTCCCCCATTCGAACTTCATCATCTATGCACTTAGAGGCAAGTTTTTCAAATTACACAGCTAAAACTGTCCCCGCTTTAAGTGCTGTAAAGCACTTAAAGTGGGGACAGTTTTAGCTGTGTATTTTCCAAAAGTTGTGTGCTCTACAAATAAAAAGCTGCTTTTGTTGTTACCTTTGGTCCGCAGGAGGAATGGGAATCCTTTGCGGCGGGCATGGGAGACGGGTGAGTCCTTTGCACGCCTCTTTTCTGCCTCTGAGGGTGAAATGAGAGTGTGCAGCACTTTGGTAGGTAGCCATTCTCCCAGTTCGGCTCGGGGCGCAGCATAGCTGCAGTCCTCCTTCTGTGGCTCCATTCATCATGAGCCGTGTCTGAAAGAACTGATCGCATTTCACATGCTAGCATGCTGTCTGTTTGACTGTGCTGTTGTTTTAACGAGAGCATCGTTGACAATTCTGTAACCTGAGAGCGCTGCCTAATCGTATTCTATGTAATAATGCGTGGGCTTGAGGAGGAGGCAGGTTTGGGGGAGAAGGAGGGAGAATGCACGTGTGGATCAGGGAAAGGCCTCTCCTTCTTTGGAGCATGGGTGGGTTCAGTGCCCTCCTCATACTGCTAAGTCTTTGGCTCGACACTACCAGTTGTGTGTCTAAGGTTTCTGTGTGTGTGTTTGCATGTGTGTGTCTGTCTCTAGGGCTGAGCAGGACCTCCACCTTCCTGTGGTAGCATGTTACTCAGAACCTTGCACAAATCCCAGCCCTTCTGGAGACACGATACATGTATGTTCTTGGAAAGTTTTCTTAATGATTGGTGACAGAGCGGTGATTTAAAGGAGCCCATTCTCCATTTCCCACTAAGGCCAGCTCCTCTTTGCGGAAGAGGGTCCTTGACTCTTACTTTGTAGCAGGAAGCCCTAAGTACATCGACCCTTTTCAAAAGTTACAGGCTGAAAGTCAAGATCTCTCACGTTAAACCCAATGTTGCAACTTTAACTGGGCAAACTCTCATTAGAGACCAGGGGACAATGACTGTGAGGATGGAAGCTAATGTCTTTTCAGGGTGACTTCAGTGCAGTAAAGCTCTTGCTAAGACGTTTAACTCTAAAATCGGTCATTGGTGAGGCACTGCACCCTCTGAAGTTAGAGGTCAGGGGATTTGGATTTCATTTCCAACCATCCGCCACTCATTCAGCCACTCACATTCAAGTGACAAGCCTTAGGCCAGTCACTTTCTGTATCTGTTTCTCGACTTTTGCACAGTGGTTTCTGTGGGACGTGAGGCCCACTGGGAAATGATCCCCTTTTCAGCTCAGTGCCTGGGATTCTGGGCATACTTGTCCACCTGGACTTATATACACCTATGATTTTGGACTAACTCTATTACCTCTGCTAGAAATTAACACAGAAATTTCACAGTTGATTGACAAGAATGAGAATCAGTGCTAAAGAGTCAAAATGTAACCAAATCCTTTCTCACTGAAAGAATGCTCAACGCAAGTGGACACAGTTCCCCCATTCGAACTTCATCATCTATGCACTTAGAGGCAAGTTTTTCAAATTACACAGCTAAAACTGTCCCCGCTTTAAGTGCTGTAAAGCACTTAAAGCGGGGACAGTTTTAGCTGTGTATTTTCCAAAAGTTGTGTGCTCTACAAATAAAAAGCTGCTTTTGTTGTTACCTTTGGTCCGCAGGAGGAATGGGAGTCCTTTGCGGAGAGCATGGGAGACCCGTGAGTCCTTTGCAGTCCTCTTTTCTGCCTCTGAGGGTGAAATGAGAGTGTGCAGCACTTTGGTAGGTAGCCATTCTCCCAGTTCGGCTCGGGGCGCAGCATAGCTGCAGTCGTCCTTGTGTGGTTCCATTCATCATGAGCCGTGTCTGAAAGAACTGATCGCATTTCACATGCTAGCATGCTGTCTGTTTGACTGTGCTGTTGTTTTAACGAGAGCATCGTTGACAATTCTGTAACCTGAGAGCGCTGCCTAATCGTATTCTATGTAATAATGCGTGGGCTTGAGGAGGAGGCAGGTTTGGGGGAGAAGGAGGGAGAATGCACGTGTGGATCAGGGAAAGGCCTCTCCTTCTTTGGAGCATGGGTGGGTTCAGTGCCCTCCTCATACTGCTAAGTCTTTGGCTCGACACTACCAGTTGTGTGTCTAAGGTTTCTGTGTGTGTGTTTGTATGTGTGTGTCTGTCTCTAGGGCTGAGCAGGACCTCCACCTTCCTGTGGTAGCATGTTACTCAGAACCTTGCACAAATCCCAGCCCTCCTGGAGACACGATACATGTATGTTCTTGGAAAGTTTTCTTAATGATTGGTGACAGAGCGGTGATTTAAAGGAGCTCATTCTCCATTTCCCACTAAGGCCAGCTCCTCTTTGCGGAAGAGGGTCCTTGACTCTTACTTTGTAGCAGGAAGCCCTAAGTACATCGACCCTTTTCAAAAGTTACAGGCTGAAAGTCAAGATCTCTCACGTTAAACCCAATGTTGCAACTTTAACTGGGCAAACTATCATTAGAGACCAGGGGGCAATGACTGTGCGGATGGAAGCTGATGTCTTTTCAGGGTGACTTCAGTGCAGTAAAGCTCTTGCTAAGACGTTTAACTCTAAAATCGGTCATTGGGGAGGCACTGCACCCTCTGAAGTTAGAGGTCAGGGGATTTGGATTTCATTTCCAACCATCCGCCACTCATTCAGCCACTCACATTCAAGTGACAAGCCTTAGGCCAGTCACTTTCTGTATCTGTTTCTCGACTTTTGCACAGCGGTTTCTGTGGGACGTGAGGCCCACTGGGAAATGATCCCCTTTTCAGCTCAGTGCCTGGAATTCTGGGCATACTTGTCCACCTGGACTTATATACACCTATGATTTTGGACTAACTCTATTACCTCTGCTAGAAATTAACACAGAAATTTCACAGTTGATTGACAAGAATGAGAATCAGTGCTAAAGAGTCAAAATGTAACCAAATCCTTTCTCACTGAAAGAATGCTCAACGCAAGTGGACACAGTTCCCCCATTCGAACTTCATCATCTATGCACTTAGAGGCAAGTTTTTCAAATTACACAGCTAAAACTGTCCCCGCTTTAAGTGCTGTAAAGCACTTAAAGCGGGGACAGTTTTAGCTGTGTATTTTCCAAAAGTTGTGTGCTCTACGAATAAAAAGCTGCTTTTGTTGTTACCTTTGGTCCGCAGGAGGAATGGGAGTCCTTTGCGGAGAGCATGGGAGACCCGTGAGTCCTTTGCAGGCCTCTTTTCTGCCTCTGAGGGTGAAATGAGAGTGTGCAGCACTTTGGTAGGTAGCCATTCTCCCAGTTCGTCTCGGGGCGCAGCATAGCTGCAGTCGTCCTTGTGTGGCTCCATTCATCATGAGCCGTGTCTGAAAGAACTGATCGCATTTCACATGCTAGCATGCTGTCTGTTTGACTGTGCTGTTGTTTTAACGAGAGCATCGTTGACAATTCTGTAACCTGAGAGCGCTGCCTAATCGTATTCTATGTACTAATGCGTGGGCTTGAGTAGGAGGCAGGTTTGGGGGAGAAGGAGGGAGAATGCACGTGTGGATCAGGGAAAGGCCTCTCCTTCTTTGGAGCATGGGTGGGTTCAGTGCCCTCCTCATACTGCTAAGTCTTTGGCTCGACACTACCAGTTGTGTGTCTAAGGTTTCTGTGTGTGTGTTTGCATGTGTGTGTCTGTCTCTAGGGCTGAGCAGGACCTCCACCTTCCTGTGGTAGCATGTTACTCAGAACCTTGCACAAATCCCAGCCCTCCTGGAGACACGATACATGTATGTTCTTGGAAAGTTTTCTTAATGATTGGTGACAGAGCGGTGATTTAAAGGAGCTCATTCTCCATTTCCCACTAAGGCCAGCTCCTCTTTGCGGAAGAGGGTCCTTGACTCTTACTTTGTAGCAGGAAGCCCTAAGTACATCGACCCTTTTCAAAAGTTACAGGCTGAAAGTCAAGATCTCTCACGTTAAACCCAATGTTGCAACTTTAACTGGGCAAACTCTCATTAGAGACCAGGGGGCAATGACTGTGAGGATGGAAGCTAATGTCTTTTCAGGGTGACTTCAGTGCAGTAAAGCTCTTGCTAAGACGTTTAACTCTAAAATCGGGCATTGGGGAGGCACTGCACCCTCTGAAGTTAGAGGTCAGGTGATTTGGATTTCATTTCCAACCATCCGCCACTCATTCAGCCACTCACATTCAAGTGACAAGCCTTAGGCCAGTCACTTTCTGTATCTGTTTCTCGACTTTTGCACAGCGGTTTCTGTGGGACGTGAGGCCCACTGGGAAATGATCCCCTTTTCAGCTCAGTGCCTGGAATTCTGGGCATACTTGTCCACCTGGACTTATATACACCTATGATTTTGGACTAACTCTATTACCTCTGCTAGAAATTAACACAGAAATTTCACAGTTGATTGACAAGAATGAGAATCAGTGCTAAAGAGTCAAAATGTAACCAAATCCTTTCTCACTGAAAGAATGCTCAACGCAAGTGGACACAGTTCCCCCATTCGAACTTCATCATCTATGCACTTAGAGGCAAGTTTTTCAAATTACACAGCTAAAACTGTCCCCGCTTTAAGTGCTGTAAAGCACTTAAAGCGGGGACAGTTTTAGCTGTGTATTTTCCAAAAGTTGTGTGCTCTACGAATAAAAAGCTGCTTTTGTTGTTACCTTTGGTCCGCAGGAGGAATGGGAGTCCTTTGCGGAGAGCATGGGAGACCCGTGAGTCCTTTGCAGTCCTCTTTTCTGCCTCTGAGGGTGAAATGAGAGTGTGCAGCACTTTGGTAGGTAGCCATTCTCCCAGTTCGGCTCGGGGCGCAGCATAGCTGCAGTCCTCCTTGTGTGGCTCCATTCATCATGAGCCGTGTCTGAAAGAACTGATCGCATTTCACATGCTAGCATGCTGTCTGTTTGACTGTGCTGTTGTTTTAACGAGAGCATCGTTGACAATTCTGTAACCTGAGAGCGCTGCCTAATCGTATTCTATGTAATAATGCGTGGGCTTGAGGAGGAGGCAGGTTTGGGGGAGAAGGAGGGAGAATGCACGTGTGGATCAGGGAAAGGCCTCTCCTTCTTTGGAGCATGGGTGGGTTCAGTGCCCTCCTCATACTGCTAAGTCTTTGGCTCGACACTACCAGTTGTGTGTCTAAGGTTTCTGTGTGTGTGTTTGCATGTGTGTGTCTGTCTCTAGGGCTGAGCAGGACCTCCACCTTCCTGTGGTAGCATGTTACTCAGAACCTTGCACAAATCCCAGCCCTCCTGGAGACACGATACATGTATGTTCTTGGAAAGTTTTCTTAATGATTGGTGACAGAGCGGTGATTTAAAGGAGCTCATTCTCCATTTCCCACTAAGGCCAGCTCCTCTTTGCGGAAGAGGGTCCTTGACTCTTACTTTGTAGCAGGAAGCCCTAAGTACATCGACCCTTTTCAAAAGTTACAGGCTGAAAGTCAAGATCTCTCACGTTAAACCCAATGTTGCAACTTTAACTGGGCAAACTCTCATTAGAGACCAGGGGGCAGTGACTGTGCGGATGGAAGCTAATGTCTTTTCAGGGTGACTTCAGTGCAGTAAAGCTCTTGCTAAGACGTTTAACTCTAAAATCGGGCATTGGGGAGGCACTGCACCCTCTGAAGTTAGAGGTCAGGGGATTTGGATTTCATTTCCAACCATCCGCCACTCATTCAGCCACTCACATTCAAGTGACAAGCCTTAGGCCAGTCACTTTCTGTATCTGTTTCTCGACTTTTGCACAGCGGTTTCTGTGGGACGTGAGGCCCACTGGGAAATGATCCCCTTTTCAGCTCAGTGCCTGGGATTCTGGGCATACTTGTCCACCTGGACTTATATACACCTATGATTTTGGACTAACTCTATTACCTCTGCTAGAAATTAACACAGAAATTTCACAGTTGATTGACAAGAATGAGAATCAGTGCTAAAGAGTCAAAATGTAACCAAATCCTTTCTCACTGAAAGAATGCGCAACGCAAGTGGACACAGTTCCCCCATTCGAACTTCATCATCTATGCACTTAGAGGCAAGTTTTTCAAATTACACAGCTAAAACTGTCCCCGCTTTAAGTGCTGTAAAGCACTTAAAGCGGGGACAGTTTTAGCTGTGTATTTTCCAAAAGTTGTGTGCTCTACGAATAAAAAGCTGCTTTTGTTGTTACCTTTGGTCCGCAGGAGGAATGGGAGTCCTTTGCGGAGAGCATGGGAGACCCGTGAGTCCTTTGCAGGCCTCTTTTCTGCCTCTGAGGGTGAAATGAGAGTGTGCAGCACTTTGGTAGGTAGCCATTCTCCCAGTTCGGCTCGGGGCGCAGCATAGCTGCAGTCCTCCTTGTGTGGCTCCATTCATCATGAGCCGTGTCTGAAAGAACTGATCGCATTTCACATGCTAGCATGCTGTCTGTTTGACTGTGCTGTTGTTTTAACGAGAGCATCGTTGACAATTCTGTAACCTGAGAGCGCTGCCTAATCGTATTCTATGTAATAATGCGTGGGCTTGAGGAGGAGGCAGGTTTGGGGGAGAAGGAGGGAGAATGCACGTGTGGATCAGGGAAAGGCCTCTCCTTCTTTGGAGCATGGGTGGGTTCAGTGCCCTCCTCATACTGCTAAGTCTTTGGCTCGACACTACCAGTTGTGTGTCTAAGGTTTCTGTGTGTGTGTTTGCATGTGTGTGTCTGTCTCTAGGGCTGAGCAGGACCTCCACCTTCCTGTGGTAGCATGTTACTCAGAACCTTGCACAAATCCCAGCCCTCCTGGAGACACGATACATGTATGTTCTTGGAAAGTTTTCTTAATGATTGGTGACAGAGCGGTGATTTAAAGGAGCTCATTCTCCATTTCCCACTAAGGCCAGCTCCTCTTTGCGGAAGAGGGTCCTTGACTCTTACTTTGTAGCAGGAAGCCCTAAGTACATCGACCCTTTTCAAAAGTTACAGGCTGAAAGTCAAGATCTCTCACGTTAAACCCAATGTTGCAACTTTAACTGGGCAAACTCTCATTAGAGACCAGGGGGCAATGACTGTGAGGATGGAAGCTAATGTCTTTTCAGGGTGACTTCAGTGCAGTAAAGCTCTTGCTAAGACGTTTAACTCTAAAATCGGGCATTGGGGAGGCACTGCACCCTCTGAAGTTAGAGGTCAGGGGATTTGGATTTCATTTCCAACCATCCGCCACTCATTCAGCCACTCACATTCAAGTGACAAGCCTTAGGCCAGTCACTTTCTGTATCTGTTTCTCGACTTTTGCACAGCGGTTTCTGTGGGACGTGAGGCCCACTGGGAAATGATCCCCTTTTCAGCTCAGTGCCTGGAATTCTGGGCATACTTGTCCACCTGGACTTATATACACCTATGATTTTGGACTAACTCTATTACCTCTGCTAGAAATTAACACAGAAATTTCACAGTTGATTGACAAGAATGAGAATCAGTGCTAAAGAGTCAAAATGTAACCAAATCCTTTCTCACTGAAAGAATGCTCAACGCAAGTGGACACAGTTCCCCCATTCGAACTTCATCATCTATGCACTTAGAGGCAAGTTTTTCAAATTACACAGCTAAAACTGTCCCCGCTTTAAGTGCTGTAAAGCACTTAAAGCGGGGACAGTTTTAGCTGTGTATTTTCCAAAAGTTGTGTGCTCTACGAATAAAAAGCTGCTTTTGTTGTTACCTTTGGTCCGCAGGAGGAATGGGAGTCCTTTGCGGAGAGCATGGGAGACCCGTGAGTCCTTTGCAGTCCTCTTTTCTGCCTCTGAGGGTGAAATGAGAGTGTGCAGCACTTTGGTAGGTAGCCATTCTCCCAGTTCGGCTCGGGGCGCAGCATAGCTGCAGTCGTCCTTGTGTGGCTCCATTCATCATGAGCCGTGTCTGAAAGAACTGATCGCATTTCACATGCTAGCATGCTGTCTGTTTGACTGTGCTGTTGTTTTAACGAGAGCATCGTTGACAATTCTGTAACCTGAGAGCGCTGCCTAATCGTATTCTATGTAATAATGCGTGGGCTTGAGGAGGAGGCAGGTTTGGGGGAGAAGGAGGGAGAATGCACGTGTGGATCAGGGAAAGGCCTCTCCTTCTTTGGAACATGGGTTGGTTCAGTGCCCTCCTCATACTGCTAAGTCTTTGGCTCGACTCTACCAGTTGTGTGTCTAAGGTTTCTGTGTGTGTGTTTGCATGTGTGTGTCTGTCTCTAGGGCTGAGCAGGACCTCCACCTT
The DNA here is from genome assembly GCF_030222135.1 of Aotus nancymaae. Lineage (NCBI taxonomy): Eukaryota > Metazoa > Chordata > Mammalia > Primates > Aotidae > Aotus > Aotus nancymaae. Next base: position 13,870,404 of record NW_026988476.1, on the reverse strand, counting down.
CCTGTGGTAGCATGTTACTCAGAACCTTGCACAAATCCCAGCCCTTCTGGAGACACGATACATGTATGTTCTTGGAAAGTTTTCTTAATGATTGGTGACAGAGCGGTGATTTAAAGGAGCTCATTCTCCATTTCCCACTAAGGCCAGCTCCTCTTTGCGGAAGAGGGTCCTTGACTCTTACTTTGTAGCAGGAAGCCCTAAGTACATCGACCCTTTTCAAAAGTTACAGGCTGAAAGTCAAGATCTCTCACGTTAAACCCAGTGTTGCAACTTTAACTGGGCAAACTCTCATTAGAGACCAGGGGACAATGACTGTGCGGATGGAAGCTGATGTCTTTTCAGGGTGACTTCAGTGCAGTAAAGCTCTTGCTAAGACGTTTAACTCTAAAATCGGGCATTGGGGAGGCACTGCACCCTCTGAAATTAGAGTTCAGGGGATTTGGATTTCATTTAAAACCATCCGCCACTCATTCAGCCACTCACATTCAAGTGACAAGTCTTAGGCCAGTCACTTTCTGTATCTGTTTCTCGACTTTTGCACAGCGGTTTCTGTGGGACGTGAGGCCCACTGGGAAATGATCCCCTTTTCAGCTCAGTGCCTGGGATTCTGGGCATACTTGTCCACCTGGACTTATATACACCTATGATTTTGGACTAACTCTATTACCTCTGCTAGAAATTAACACAGAAATTTCACAGTTGATTGACAAGAATGAGAATCAGTGCTAAAGAGTCAAAATGTAACCAAATCCTTTCTCACTGAAAGAATGCGCAACGCAAGTGGACACAGTTCCCCCATTCGAACTTCATCATCTATGCACTTAGAGGCAAGTTTTTCAAATTACACAGCTAAAACTGTCCCCGCTTTAAGTGCTGTAAAGCACTTAAAGCGGGGACAGTTTTAGCTGTGTATTTTCCAAAAGTTGTGTGCTCTACGAATAAAAAGCTGCTTTTGTTGTTACCTTTGGTCCGCAGGAGGAATGGGAGTCCTTTGCGGAGAGCATGGGAGACCCGTGAGTCCTTTGCAGGCCTCTTTTCTGCCTCTGAGGGTGAAATGAGAGTGTGCAGCACTTTGGTAGGTAGCCATTCTCCCAGTTCGTCTCGGGGCGCAGCATAGCTGCAGTCGTCCTTGTGTGGCTCCATTCATCATGAGCCGTGTCTGAAAGAACTGATCGCATTTCACATGCTAGCATGCTGTCTGTTTGACTGTGCTGTTGTTTTAACGAGAGCATCGTTGACAATTCTGTAACCTGAGAGCGCTGCCTAATCGTATTCTATGTACTAATGCGTGGGCTTGAGTAGGAGGCAGGTTTGGGGGAGAAGGAGGGAGAATGCACGTGTGGATCAGGGAAAGGCCTCTCCTTCTTTGGAGCATGGGTGGGTTCAGTGCCCTCCTCATACTGCTAAGTCTTTGGCTCGACACTACCAGTTGTGTGTCTAAGGTTTCTGTGTGTGTGTTTGCATGTGTGTGTCTGTCTCTAGGGCTGAGCAGGACCTCCACCTTCCTGTGGTAGCATGTTACTCAGAACCTTGCACAAATCCCAGCCCTCCTGGAGACACGATACATGTATGTTCTTGGAAAGTTTTCTTAATGATTGGTGACAGAGCGGTGATTTAAAGGAGCTCATTCTCCATTTCCCACTAAGGCCAGCTCCTCTTTGCGGAAGAGGGTCCTTGACTCTTACTTTGTAGCAGGAAGCCCTAAGTACATCGACCCTTTTCAAAAGTTACAGGCTGAAAGTCAAGATCTCTCACGTTAAACCCAATGTTGCAACTTTAACTGGGCAAACTCTCATTAGAGACCAGGGGGCAATGACTGTGAGGATGGAAGCTAATGTCTTTTCAGGGTGACTTCAGTGCAGTAAAGCTCTTGCTAAGACGTTTAACTCTAAAATCGGGCATTGGGGAGGCACTGCACCCTCTGAAGTTAGAGGTCAGGGGATTTGGATTTCATTTCCAACCATCCGCCACTCATTCAGCCACTCACATTCAAGTGACAAGCCTTAGGCCAGTCACTTTCTGTATCTGTTTCTCGACTTTTGCACAGCGGTTTCTGTGGGACGTGAGGCCCACTGGGAAATGATCCCCTTTTCAGCTCAGTGCCTGGAATTCTGGGCATACTTGTCCACCTGGACTTATATACACCTATGATTTTGGACTAACTCTATTACCTCTGCTAGAAATTAACACAGAAATTTCACAGTTGATTGACAAGAATGAGAATCAGTGCTAAAGAGTCAAAATGTAACCAAATCCTTTCTCACTGAAAGAATGCTCAACGCAAGTGGACACAGTTCCCCCATTCGAACTTCATCATCTATGCACTTAGAGGCAAGTTTTTCAAATTACACAGCTAAAACTGTCCCCGCTTTAAGTGCTGTAAAGCACTTAAAGCGGGGACAGTTTTAGCTGTGTATTTTCCAAAAGTTGTGTGCTCTACGAATAAAAAGCTGCTTTTGTTGTTACCTTTGGTCCGCAGGAGGAATGGGAGTCCTTTGCGGAGAGCATGGGAGACCCGTGAGTCCTTTGCAGTCCTCTTTTCTGCCTCTGAGGGTGAAATGAGAGTGTGCAGCACTTTGGTAGGTAGCCATTCTCCCAGTTCGGCTCGGGGCGCAGCATAGCTGCAGTCCTCCTTGTGTGGCTCCATTCATCATGAGCCGTGTCTGAAAGAACTGATCGCATTTCACATGCTAGCATGCTGTCTGTTTGACTGTGCTGTTGTTTTAACGAGAGCATCGTTGACAATTCTGTAACCTGAGAGCGCTGCCTAATCGTATTCTATGTAATAATGCGTGGGCTTGAGGAGGAGGCAGGTTTGGGGGAGAAGGAGGGAGAATGCACGTGTGGATCAGGGAAAGGCCTCTCCTTCTTTGGAGCATGGGTGGGTTCAGTGCCCTCCTCATACTGCTAAGTCTTTGGCTCGACACTACCAGTTGTGTGTCTAAGGTTTCTGTGTGTGTGTTTGCATGTGTGTGTCTGTCTCTAGGGCTGAGCAGGACCTCCACCTTCCTGTGGTAGCATGTTACTCAGAACCTTGCACAAATCCCAGCCCTCCTGGAGACACGATACATGTATGTTCTTGGAAAGTTTTCTTAATGATTGGTGACAGAGCGGTGATTTAAAGGAGCTCATTCTCCATTTCCCACTAAGGCCAGCTCCTCTTTGCGGAAGAGGGTCCTTGACTCTTACTTTGTAGCAGGAAGCCCTAAGTACATCGACCCTTTTCAAAAGTTACAGGCTGAAAGTCAAGATCTCTCACGTTAAACCCAATGTTGCAACTTTAACTGGGCAAACTCTCATTAGAGACCAGGGGGCAATGACTGTGCGGATGGAAGCTGATGTCTTTTCAGGGTGACTTCAGTGCAGTAAAGCTCTTGCTAAGACGTTTAACTCTAAAATCGGTCATTGGGGAGGCACTGCACCCTCTGAAGTTAGAGGTCAGGGGATTTGGATTTCATTTCCAACCATCCGCCACTCATTCAGCCACTCACATTCAAGTGACAAGCCTTAGGCCAGTCACTTTCTGTATCTGTTTCTCGACTTTTGCACAGCGGTTTCTGTGGGACGTGAGGCCCACTGGGAAATGATCCCCTTTTCAGCTCAGTGCCTGGGATTCTGGGCATACTTGTCCACCTGGACTTATATACACCTATGATTTTGGACTAACTCTATTACCTCTGCTAGAAATTAACACAGAAATTTCACAGTTGATTGACAAGAATGAGAATCAGTGCTAAAGAGTCAAAATGTAACCAAATCCTTTCTCACTGAAAGAATGCTCAACGCAAGTGGACACAGTTCCCCCATTCGAACTTCATCATCTATGCACTTAGAGGCAAGTTTTTCAAATTACACAGCTAAAACTGTCCCCGCTTTAAGTGCTGTAAAGCAATTAAAGTGGGGACAGTTTTAGCTGTGTATTTTCCAAAAGTTGTGTGCTCTACAAATAAAAAGCTGCTTTTGTTGTTACCTTTGGTCCGCAGGAGGAATGGGAGTCCTTTGCGGCGGGCATGGGAGACGGGTGAGTCCTTTGCACGCCTCTTTTCTGCCTCTGAGGGTGAAATGAGAGTGTGCAGCACTTTGGTAGGTAGCCATTCTCCCAGTTCGGCTCGGGGCGCAGCATAGCTGCAGTCCTCCTTCTGTGGCTCCATTCATCATGAGCCGTGTCTGAAAGAACTGATCGCATTTCACATGCTAGCATGCTGTCTGTTTGACTGTGCTGTTGTTTTAACGAGAGCATCGTTGACAATTCTGTAACCTGAGAGCGCTGCCTAATCGTATTCTATGTACTAATGCGTGGGCTTGAGGAGGAGGCAGGTTTGGGGGAGAAGGAGGGAGAATGCACGTGTGGATCAGGGAAAGGCCTCTCCTTCTTTGGAGCATGGGTGGGTTCAGTGCCCTCCTCATACTGCTAAGTCTTTGGCTCGACACTACCAGTTGTGTGTCTAAGGTTTCTGTGTGTGTGTTTGCATGTGTGTGTCTGTCTCTAGGGCTGAGCAGGACCTCCACCTTCCTGTGGTAGCATGTTACTCAGAACCTTGCACAAATCCCAGCCCTCCTGGAGACACGATACATGTATGTTCTTGGAAAGTTTTCTTAATGATTGGTGACAGAGCGGTGATTTAAAGGAGCTCATTCTCCATTTCCCACTAAGGCCAGCTCCTCTTTGCGGAAGAGGGTCCTTGACTCTTACTTTGTAGCAGGAAGCCCTAAGTACATCGACCCTTTTCAAAAGTTACAGGCTGAAAGTCAAGATCTCTCACGTTAAACCCAATGTTGCAACTTTAACTGGGCAAACTCTCATTAGAGACCAGGGGGCAATGACTGTGAGGATGGAAGCTAATGTCTTTTCAGGGTGACTTCAGTGCAGTAAAGCTCTTGCTAAGACGTTTAACTCTAAAATCGGGCATTGGGGAGGCACTGCACCCTCTGAAGTTAGAGGTCAGGGGATTTGGATTTCATTTCCAACCATCCGCCACTCATTCAGCCACTCACATTCAAGTGACAAGCCTTAGGCCAGTCACTTTCTGTATCTGTTTCTCGACTTTTGCACAGCGGTTTCTGTGGGACGTGAGGCCCACTGGGAAATGATCCCCTTTTCAGCTCAGTGCCTGGAATTCTGGGCATACTTGTCCACCTGGACTTATATACACCTATGATTTTGGACTAACTCTATTACCTCTGCTAGAAATTAACACAGAAATTTCACAGTTGATTGACAAGAATGAGAATCAGTGCTAAAGAGTCAAAATGTAACCAAATCCTTTCTCACTGAAAGAATGCTCAACGCAAGTGGACACAGTTCCCCCATTCGAACTTCATCATCTATGCACTTAGAGGCAAGTTTTTCAAATTACACAGCTAAAACTGTCCCCGCTTTAAGTGCTGTAAAGCACTTAAAGCGGGGACAGTTTTAGCTGTGTATTTTCCAAAAGTTGTGTGCTCTACGAATAAAAAGCTGCTTTTGTTGTTACCTTTGGTCCGCAGGAGGAATGGGAGTCCTTTGCGGAGAGCATGGGAGACCCGTGAGTCCTTTGCAGTCCTCTTTTCTGCCTCTGAGGGTGAAATGAGAGTGTGCAGCACTTTGGTAGGTAGCCATTCTCCCAGTTCGGCTCGGGGCGCAGCATAGCTGCAGTCGTCCTTGTGTGGCTCCATTCATCATGAGCCGTGTCTGAAAGAACTGATCGCATTTCACATGCTAGCATGCTGTCTGTTTGACTGTGCTGTTGTTTTAACGAGAGCATCGTTGACAATTCTGTAACCTGAGAGCGCTGCCTAATCGTATTCTATGTAATAATGCGTGGGCTTGAGGAGGAGGCAGGTTTGGGGGAGAAGGAGGGAGAATGCACGTGTGGATCAGGGAAAGGCCTCTCCTTCTTTGGAGCATGGGTTGGTTCAGTGCCCTCCTCATACTGCTAAGTCTTTGGCTCGACTCTACCAGTTGTGTGTCTAAGGTTTCTGTGTGTGTGTTTGCATGTGTGTGTCTGTCTCTAGGGCTGAGCAGGACCTCCACCTTCCTGTGGTAGCATGTTACTCAGAACCTTGCACAAATCCCAGCCCTTCTGGAGACACGATACATGTATGTTCTTGGAAAGTTTTCTTAATGATTGGTGACAGAGCGGTGATTTAAAGGAGCTCATTCTCCATTTCCCACTAAGGCCAGCTCCTCTTTGCGGAAGAGGGTCCTTGACTCTTACTTTGTAGCAGGAAGCCCTAAGTACATCGACCCTTTTCAAAAGTTACAGGCTGAAAGTCAAGATCTCTCACGTTAAACCCAGTGTTGCAACTTTAACTGGGCAAACTCTCATTAGAGACCAGGGGACAATGACTGTGCGGATGGAAGCTGATGTCTTTTCAGGGTGACTTCAGTGCAGTAAAGCTCTTGCTAAGACGTTTAACTCTAAAATCGGGCATTGGGGAGGCACTGCACCCTCTGAAATTAGAGTTCAGGGGATTTGGATTTCATTTAAAACCATCCGCCACTCATTCAGCCACTCACATTCAAGTGACAAGCCTTAGGCCAGTCACTTTCTGTATCTGTTTCTCGACTTTTGCACAGCGGTTTCTGTGGGACGTGAGGCCCACTGGGAAATGATCCCCTTTTCAGCTCAGTGCCTGGGATTCTGGGCATACTTGTCCACCTGGACTTATATACACCTATGATTTTGGACTAACTCTATTACCTCTGCTAGAAATTAACACAGAAATTTCACAGTTGATTGACAAGAATGAGAATCAGTGCTAAAGAGTCAAAATGTAACCAAATCCTTTCTCACTGAAAGAATGCGCAACGCAAGTGGACACAGTTCCCCCATTCGAACTTCATCATCTATGCACTTAGAGGCAAGTTTTTCAAATTACACAGCTAAAACTGTCCCCGCTTTAAGTGCTGTAAAGCACTTAAAGCGGGGACAGTTTTAGCTGTGTATTTTCCAAAAGTTGTGTGCTCTACAAATAAAAAGCTGCTTTTGTTGTTACCTTTGGTCCGCAGGAGGAATGGGAGTCCTTTGCGGAGAGCATGGGAGACCCGTGAGTCCTTTGCACGCCTCTTTTCTGCCTCTGAGGGTGAAATGAGAGTGTGCAGCACTTTGGTAGGTAGCCATTCTCCCAGTTCGGCTCGGGGCGCAGCATAGCTGCAGTCGTCCTTGTGTGGCTCCATTCATCATGAGCCGTGTCTGAAAGAACTGATCGCATTTCACATGCTAGCATGCTGTCTGTTTGACTGTGCTGTTGTTTTAACGAGAGCATCGTTGACAATTCTGTAACCTGAGAGCGCTGCCTAATCGTATTCTATGTAATAATGCGTGGGCTTGAGGAGGAGGCAGGTTTGGGGGAGAAGGAGGGAGAATGCACGTGTGGATCAGGGAAAGGCCTCTCCTTCTTTGGAGCATGGGTGGGTTCAGTGCCCTCCTCATACTGCTAAGTCTTTGGCTCGACACTACCAGTTGTGTGTCTAAGGTTTCTGTGTGTGTGTTTGCATGTGTGTGTCTGTCTCTAGGGCTGAGCAGGACCTCCACCTTCCTGTGGTAGCATGTTACTCAGAACCTTGCACAAATCCCAGCCCTTCTGGAGACACGATACATGTATGTTCTTGGAAAGTTTTCTTAATGATTGGTGACAGAGCGGTGATTTAAAGGAGCTCATTCTCCATTTCCCACTAAGGCCAGCTCCTCTTTGCGGAAGAGGGTCCTTGACTCTTACTTTGTAGCAGGAAGCCCTAAGTACATCGACCCTTTTCAAAAGTTACAGGCTGAAAGTCAAGATCTCTCACGTTAAACCCAATGTTGCAACTTTAACTGGGCAAACTCTCATTAGAGACCAGGGGACAATGACTGTGAGGATGGAAGCTAATGTCTTTTCAGGGTGACTTCAGTGCAGTAAAGCTCTTGCTAAGACGTTTAACTCTAAAATCGGTCATTGGTGAGGCACTGCACCCTCTGAAGTTAGAGGTCAGGGGATTTGGATTTCATTTCCAACCATCCGCCACTCATTCAGCCACTCACATTCAAGTGACAAGCCTTAGGCCAGTCACTTTCTGTATCTGTTTCTCGACTTTTGCACAGTGGTTTCTGTGGGACGTGAGGCCCACTGGGAAATGATCCCCTTTTCAGCTCAGTGCCTGGGATTCTGGGCATACTTGTCCACCTGGACTTATATACACCTATGATTTTGGACTAACTCTATTACCTCTGCTAGAAATTAACACAGAAATTTCACAGTTGATTGACAAGAATGAGAATCAGTGCTAAAGAGTCAAAATGTAACCAAATCCTTTCTCACTGAAAGAATGCTCAACGCAAGTGGACACAGTTCCCCCATTCGAACTTCATCATCTATGCACTTAGAGGCAAGTTTTTCAAATTACACAGCTAAAACTGTCCCTGCTTTAAGTGCTGTAAAGCACTTAAAGCGGGGACAGTTTTAGCTGTGTATTTTCCAAAAGTTGTGTGCTCTACAAATAAAAAGCTGCTTTTGTTGTTACCTTTGGTCCGCAGGAGGAATGGGAGTCCTTTGCGGAGAGCATGGGAGACCCGTGAGTCCTTTGCAGGCCTCTTTTCTGCCTCTGAGGGTGAAATGAGAGTGTGCAGCACTTTGGTAGGTAGCCATTCTCCCAGTTCGGCTCGGGGCGCAGCATAGCTGCAGTCCTCCTTGTGTGGCTCCATTCATCATGAGCCGTGTCTGAAAGAACTGATCGCATTTCACATGCTAGCATGCTGTCTGTTTGACTGTGCTGTTGTTTTAACGAGAGCATCGTTGACAATTCTGTAACCTGAGAGCGCTGCCTAATCGTATTCTATGTACTAATGCGTGGGCTTGAGGAGGAGGCAGGTTTGGGGGAGAAGGAGGGAGAATGCACGTGTGGATCAGGGAAAGGCCTCTCCTTCTTTGGAGCATGGGTGGGTTCAGTGCCCTCCTCATACTGCTAAGTCTTTGGCTCGACACTACCAGTTGTGTGTCTAAGGTTTCTGTGTGTGTGTTTGCATGTGTGTGTCTGTCTCTAGGGCTGAGCAGGACCTCCACCTTCCTGTGGTAGCATGTTACTCAGAACCTTGCACAAATCCCAGCCCTCCTGGAGACACGATACATGTATGTTCTTGGAAAGTTTTCTTAATGATTGGTGACAGAGCGGTGATTTAAAGGAGCTCATTCTCCATTTCCCACTAAGGCCAGCTCCTCTTTGCGGAAGAGGGTCCTTGACTCTTACTTTGTAGCAGGAAGCCCTAAGTACATCGACCCTTTTCAAAAGTTACAGGCTGAAAGTCAAGATCTCTCACGTTAAACCCAGTGTTGCAACTTTAACTGGGCAAACTCTCATTAGAGACCAGGGGACAATGACTGTGCGGATGGAAGCTGATGTCTTTTCAGGGTGACTTCAGTGCAGTAAAGCTCTTGCTAAGACGTTTAACTCTAAAATCGGGCATTGGGGAGGCACTGCACCCTCTGAAATTAGAGTTCAGGGGATTTGGATTTCATTTAAAACCATCCGCCACTCATTCAGCCACTCACATTCAAGTGACAAGCCTTAGGCCAGTCACTTTCTGTATCTGTTTCTCGACTTTTGCACAGCGGTTTCTGTGGGACGTGAGGCCCACTGGGAAATGATCCCCTTTTCAGCTCAGTGCCTGGGATTCTGGGCATACTTGTCCACCTGGACTTATATACACCTATGATTTTGGACTAACTCTATTACCTCTGCTAGAAATTAACACAGAAATTTCACAGTTGATTGACAAGAATGAGAATCAGTGCTAAAGAGTCAAAATGTAACCAAATCCTTTCTCACTGAAAGAATGCGCAACGCAAGTGGACACAGTTCCCCCATTCGAACTTCATCATCTATGCACTTAGAGGCAAGTTTTTCAAATTACACAGCTAAAACTGTCCCCGCTTTAAGTGCTGTAAAGCACTTAAAGCGGGGACAGTTTTAGCTGTGTATTTTCCAAAAGTTGTGTGCTCTACAAATAAAAAGCTGCTTTTGTTGTTACCTTTGGTCCGCAGGAGGAATGGGAGTCCTTTGCGGAGAGCATGGGAGACCCGTGAGTCCTTTGCACGCCTCTTTTCTGCCTCTGAGGGTGAAATGAGAGTGTGCAGCACTTTGGTAGGTAGCCATTCTCCCAGTTCGGCTCGGGGCGCAGCATAGCTGCAGTCGTCCTTGTGTGGCTCCATTCATCATGAGCCGTGTCTGAAAGAACTGATCGCATTTCACATGCTAGCATGCTGTCTGTTTGACTGTGCTGTTGTTTTAACGAGAGCATCGTTGACAATTCTGTAACCTGAGAGCGCTGCCTAATCGTATTCTATGTAATAATGCGTGGGCTTGAGGAGGAGGCAGGTTTGGGGGAGAAGGAGGGAGAATGCACGTGTGGATCAGGGAAAGGCCTCTCCTTCTTTGGAGCATGGGTGGGTTCAGTGCCCTCCTCATACTGCTAAGTCTTTGGCTCGACACTACCAGTTGTGTGTCTAAGGTTTCTGTGTGTGTGTTTGCATGTGTGTGTCTGTCTCTAGGGCTGAGCAGGACCTCCACCTTCCTGTGGTAGCATGTTACTCAGAACCTTGCACAAATCCCAGCCCTCCTGGAGACACGATACATGTATGTTCTTGGAAAGTTTTCTTAATGATTGGTGACAGAGCGGTGATTTAAAGGAGCTCATTCTCCATTTCCCACTAAGGCCAGCTCCTCTTTGCGGAAGAGGGTCCTTGACTCTTACTTTGTAGCAGGAAGCCCTAAGTACATCGACCCTTTTCAAAAGTTACAGGCTGAAAGTCAAGATCTCTCACGTTAAACCCAATGTTGCAACTTTAACTGGGCAAACTCTCATTAGAGACCAGGGGGCAATGACTGTGCGGATGGAAGCTGATGTCTTTTCAGGGTGACTTCAGTGCAGTAAAGCTCTTGCTAAGACGTTTAACTCTAAAATCGGTCATTGGGGAGGCACTGCACCCTCTGAAGTTAGAGGTCAGGGGATTTGGATTTCATTTCCAACCATCCGCCACTCATTCAGCCACTCACATTCAAGTGACAAGCCTTAGGCCAGTCACTTTCTGTATCTGTTTCTCGACTTTTGCACAGCGGTTTCTGTGGGACGTGAGGCCCACTGGGAAATGATCCCCTTTTCAGCTCAGTGCCTGGGATTCTGGGCATACTTGTCCACCTGGACTTATATACACCTATGATTTTGGACTAACTCTATTACCTCTGCTAGAAATTAACACAGAAATTTCACAGTTGATTGACAAGAATGAGAATCAGTGCTAAAGAGTCAAAATGTAACCAAATCCTTTCTCACTGAAAGAATGCTCAACGCAAGTGGACACAGTTCCCCCATTCGAACTTCATCATCTATGCACTTAGAGGCAAGTTTTTCAAATTACACAGCTAAAACTGTCCCCGCTTTAAGTGCTGTAAAGCAATTAAAGTGGGGACAGTTTTAGCTGTGTATTTTCCAAAAGTTGTGTGCTCTACAAATAAAAAGCTGCTTTTGTTGTTACCTTTGGTCCGCAGGAGGAATGGGAGTCCTTTGCGGCGGGCATGGGAGACGGGTGAGTCCTTTGCACGCCTCTTTTCTGCCTCTGAGGGTGAAATGAGAGTGTGCAGCACTTTGGTAGGTAGCCATTCTCCCAGTTCGGCTCGGGGCGCAGCATAGCTGCAGTCCTCCTTCTGTGGCTCCATTCATCATGAGCCGTGTCTGAAAGAACTGATCGCATTTCACATGCTAGCATGCTGTCTGTTTGACTGTGCTGTTGTTTTAACGAGAGCATCGTTGACAATTCTGTAACCTGAGAGCGCTGCCTAATCGTATTCTATGTACTAATGCGTGGGCTTGAGGAGGAGGCAGGTTTGGGGGAGAAGGAGGGAGAATGCACGTGTGGATCAGGGAAAGGCCTCTCCTTCTTTGGAGCATGGGTGGGTTCAGTGCCCTCCTCATACTGCTAAGTCTTTGGCTCGACACTACCAGTTGTGTGTCTAAGGTTTCTGTGTGTGTGTTTGCATGTGTGTGTCTGTCTCTAGGGCTGAGCAGGACCTCCACCTTCCTGTGGTAGCATGTTACTCAGAACCTTGCACAAATCCCAGCCCTCCTGGAGACACGATACATGTATGTTCTTGGAAAGTTTTCTTAATGATTGGTGACAGAGCGGTGATTTAAAGGAGCTCATTCTCCATTTCCCACTAAGGCCAGCTCCTCTTTGCGGAAGAGGGTCCTTGACTCTTACTTTGTAGCAGGAAGCCCTAAGTACATCGACCCTTTTCAAAAGTTACAGGCTGAAAGTCAAGATCTCTCACGTTAAACCCAATGTTGCAACTTTAACTGGGCAAACTCTCATTAGAGACCAGGGGGCAATGACTGTGAGGATGGAAGCTAATGTCTTTTCAGGGTGACTTCAGTGCAGTAAAGCTCTTGCTAAGACGTTTAACTCTAAAATCGGGCATTGGGGAGGCACTGCACCCTCTGAAGTTAGAGGTCAGGGGATTTGGATTTCATTTCCAACCATCCGCCACTCATTCAGCCACTCACATTCAAGTGACAAGCCTTAGGCCAGTCACTTTCTGTATCTGTTTCTCGACTTTTGCACAGCGGTTTCTGTGGGACGTGAGGCCCACTGGGAAATGATCCCCTTTTCAGCTCAGTGCCTGGAATTCTGGGCATACTTGTCCACCTGGACTTATATACACCTATGATTTTGGACTAACTCTATTACCTCTGCTAGAAATTAACACAGAAATTTCACAGTTGATTGACAAGAATGAGAATCAGTGCTAAAGAGTCAAAATGTAACCAAATCCTTTCTCACTGAAAGAATGCTCAACGCAAGTGGACACAGTTCCCCCATTCGAACTTCATCATCTATGCACTTAGAGGCAAGTTTTTCAAATTACACAGCTAAAACTGTCCCCGCTTTAAGTGCTGTAAAGCACTTAAAGCGGGGACAGTTTTAGCTGTGTATTTTCCAAAAGTTGTGTGCTCTACGAATAAAAAGCTGCTTTTGTTGTTACCTTTGGTCCGCAGGAGGAATGGGAGTCCTTTGCGGAGAGCATGGGAGACCCGTGAGTCCTTTGCAGTCCTCTTTTCTGCCTCTGAGGGTGAAATGAGAGTGTGCAGCACTTTGGTAGGTAGCCATTCTCCCAGTTCGGCTCGGGGCGCAGCATAGCTGCAGTCGTCCTTGTGTGGCTCCATTCATCATGAGCCGTGTCTGAAAGAACTGATCGCATTTCACATGCTAGCATGCTGTCTGTTTGACTGTGCTGTTGTTTTAACGAGAGCATCGTTGACAATTCTGTAACCTGAGAGCGCTGCCTAATCGTATTCTATGTAATAATGCGTGGGCTTGAGGAGGAGGCAGGTTTGGGGGAGAAGGAGGGAGAATGCACGTGTGGATCAGGGAAAGGCCTCTCCTTCTTTGGAGCATGGGTTGGTTCAGTGCCCTCCTCATACTGCTAAGTCTTTGGCTCGACTCTACCAGTTGTGTGTCTAAGGTTTCTGTGTGTGTGTTTGCATGTGTGTGTCTGTCTCTAGGGCTGAGCAGGACCTCCACCTTCCTGTGGTAGCATGTTACTCAGAACCTTGCACAAATCCCAGCCCTTCTGGAGACACGATACATGTATGTTCTTGGAAAGTTTTCTTAATGATTGGTGACAGAGCGGTGATTTAAAGGAGCTCATTCTCCATTTCCCACTAAGGCCAGCTCCTCTTTGCGGAAGAGGGTCCTTGACTCTTACTTTGTAGCAGGAAGCCCTAAGTACATCGACCCTTTTCAAAAGTTACAGGCTGAAAGTCAAGATCTCTCACGTTAAACCCAGTGTTGCAACTTTAACTGGGCAAACTCTCATTAGAGACCAGGGGACAATGACTGTGCGGATGGAAGCTGATGTCTTTTCAGGGTGACTTCAGTGCAGTAAAGCTCTTGCTAAGACGTTTAACTCTAAAATCGGGCATTGGGGAGGCACTGCACCCTCTGAAATTAGAGTTCAGGGGATTTGGATTTCATTTAAAACCATCCGCCACTCATTCAGCCACTCACATTCAAGTGACAAGCCTTAGGCCAGTCACTTTCTGTATCTGTTTCTCGACTTTTGCACAGCGGTTTCTGTGGGACGTGAGGCCCACTGGGAAATGATCCCCTTTTCAGCTCAGTGCCTGGGATTCTGGGCATACTTGTCCACCTGGACTTATATACACCTATGATTTTGGACTAACTCTATTACCTCTGCTAGAAATTAACACAGAAATTTCACAGTTGATTGACAAGAATGAGAATCAGTGCTAAAGAGTCAAAATGTAACCAAATCCTTTCTCACTGAAAGAATGCGCAACGCAAGTGGACACAGTTCCCCCATTCGAACTTCATCATCTATGCACTTAGAGGCAAGTTTTTCAAATTACACAGCTAAAACTGTCCCCGCTTTAAGTGCTGTAAAGCACTTAAAGCGGGGACAGTTTTAGCTGTGTATTTTCCAAAAGTTGTGTGCTCTACAAATAAAAAGCTGCTTTTGTTGTTACCTTTGGTCCGCAGGAGGAATGGGAGTCCTTTGCGGAGAGCATGGGAGACCCGTGAGTCCTTTGCACGCCTCTTTTCTGCCTCTGAGGGTGAAATGAGAGTGTGCAGCACTTTGGTAGGTAGCCATTCTCCCAGTTCGGCTCGGGGCGCAGCATAGCTGCAGTCGTCCTTGTGTGGCTCCATTCATCATGAGCCGTGTCTGAAAGAACTGATCGCATTTCACATGCTAGCATGCTGTCTGTTTGACTGTGCTGTTGTTTTAACGAGAGCATCGTTGACAATTCTGTAACCTGAGAGCGCTGCCTAATCGTATTCTATGTAATAATGCGTGGGCTTGAGGAGGAGGCAGGTTTGGGGGAGAAGGAGGGAGAATGCACGTGTGGATCAGGGAAAGGCCTCTCCTTCTTTGGAGCATGGGTGGGTTCAGTGCCCTCCTCATACTGCTAAGTCTTTGGCTCGACACTACCAGTTGTGTGTCTAAGGTTTCTGTGTGTGTGTTTGCATGTGTGTGTCTGTCTCTAGGGCTGAGCAGGACCTCCACCTTCCTGTGGTAGCATGTTACTCAGAACCTTGCACAAATCCCAGCCCTTCTGGAGACACGATACATGTATGTTCTTGGAAAGTTTTCTTAATGATTGGTGACAGAGCGGTGATTTAAAGGAGCTCATTCTCCATTTCCCACTAAGGCCAGCTCCTCTTTGCGGAAGAGGGTCCTTGACTCTTACTTTGTAGCAGGAAGCCCTAAGTACATCGACCCTTTTCAAAAGT
This sequence comes from Aotus nancymaae, assembly GCF_030222135.1. Lineage (NCBI taxonomy): Eukaryota > Metazoa > Chordata > Mammalia > Primates > Aotidae > Aotus > Aotus nancymaae. Next base: position 13,855,140 of record NW_026988476.1, on the reverse strand, counting down.
TACAGGCTGAAAGTCAAGATCTCTCACGTTAAACCCAATGTTGCAACTTTAACTGGGCAAACTCTCATTAGAGACCAGGGGACAATGACTGTGAGGATGGAAGCTAATGTCTTTTCAGGGTGACTTCAGTGCAGTAAAGCTCTTGCTAAGACGTTTAACTCTAAAATCGGTCATTGGTGAGGCACTGCACCCTCTGAAGTTAGAGGTCAGGGGATTTGGATTTCATTTCCAACCATCCGCCACTCATTCAGCCACTCACATTCAAGTGACAAGCCTTAGGCCAGTCACTTTCTGTATCTGTTTCTCGACTTTTGCACAGTGGTTTCTGTGGGACGTGAGGCCCACTGGGAAATGATCCCCTTTTCAGCTCAGTGCCTGGGATTCTGGGCATACTTGTCCACCTGGACTTATATACACCTATGATTTTGGACTAACTCTATTACCTCTGCTAGAAATTAACACAGAAATTTCACAGTTGATTGACAAGAATGAGAATCAGTGCTAAAGAGTCAAAATGTAACCAAATCCTTTCTCACTGAAAGAATGCTCAACGCAAGTGGACACAGTTCCCCCATTCGAACTTCATCATCTATGCACTTAGAGGCAAGTTTTTCAAATTACACAGCTAAAACTGTCCCTGCTTTAAGTGCTGTAAAGCACTTAAAGCGGGGACAGTTTTAGCTGTGTATTTTCCAAAAGTTGTGTGCTCTACAAATAAAAAGCTGCTTTTGTTGTTACCTTTGGTCCGCAGGAGGAATGGGAGTCCTTTGCGGAGAGCATGGGAGACCCGTGAGTCCTTTGCAGGCCTCTTTTCTGCCTCTGAGGGTGAAATGAGAGTGTGCAGCACTTTGGTAGGTAGCCATTCTCCCAGTTCGGCTCGGGGCGCAGCATAGCTGCAGTCCTCCTTGTGTGGCTCCATTCATCATGAGCCGTGTCTGAAAGAACTGATCGCATTTCACATGCTAGCATGCTGTCTGTTTGACTGTGCTGTTGTTTTAACGAGAGCATCGTTGACAATTCTGTAACCTGAGAGCGCTGCCTAATCGTATTCTATGTACTAATGCGTGGGCTTGAGGAGGAGGCAGGTTTGGGGGAGAAGGAGGGAGAATGCACGTGTGGATCAGGGAAAGGCCTCTCCTTCTTTGGAGCATGGGTGGGTTCAGTGCCCTCCTCATACTGCTAAGTCTTTGGCTCGACACTACCAGTTGTGTGTCTAAGGTTTCTGTGTGTGTGTTTGCATGTGTGTGTCTGTCTCTAGGGCTGAGCAGGACCTCCACCTTCCTGTGGTAGCATGTTACTCAGAACCTTGCACAAATCCCAGCCCTCCTGGAGACACGATACATGTATGTTCTTGGAAAGTTTTCTTAATGATTGGTGACAGAGCGGTGATTTAAAGGAGCTCATTCTCCATTTCCCACTAAGGCCAGCTCCTCTTTGCGGAAGAGGGTCCTTGACTCTTACTTTGTAGCAGGAAGCCCTAAGTACATCGACCCTTTTCAAAAGTTACAGGCTGAAAGTCAAGATCTCTCACGTTAAACCCAGTGTTGCAACTTTAACTGGGCAAACTCTCATTAGAGACCAGGGGACAATGACTGTGCGGATGGAAGCTGATGTCTTTTCAGGGTGACTTCAGTGCAGTAAAGCTCTTGCTAAGACGTTTAACTCTAAAATCGGGCATTGGGGAGGCACTGCACCCTCTGAAATTAGAGTTCAGGGGATTTGGATTTCATTTAAAACCATCCGCCACTCATTCAGCCACTCACATTCAAGTGACAAGCCTTAGGCCAGTCACTTTCTGTATCTGTTTCTCGACTTTTGCACAGCGGTTTCTGTGGGACGTGAGGCCCACTGGGAAATGATCCCCTTTTCAGCTCAGTGCCTGGGATTCTGGGCATACTTGTCCACCTGGACTTATATACACCTATGATTTTGGACTAACTCTATTACCTCTGCTAGAAATTAACACAGAAATTTCACAGTTGATTGACAAGAATGAGAATCAGTGCTAAAGAGTCAAAATGTAACCAAATCCTTTCTCACTGAAAGAATGCGCAACGCAAGTGGACACAGTTCCCCCATTCGAACTTCATCATCTATGCACTTAGAGGCAAGTTTTTCAAATTACACAGCTAAAACTGTCCCCGCTTTAAGTGCTGTAAAGCACTTAAAGCGGGGACAGTTTTAGCTGTGTATTTTCCAAAAGTTGTGTGCTCTACAAATAAAAAGCTGCTTTTGTTGTTACCTTTGGTCCGCAGGAGGAATGGGAGTCCTTTGCGGAGAGCATGGGAGACCCGTGAGTCCTTTGCACGCCTCTTTTCTGCCTCTGAGGGTGAAATGAGAGTGTGCAGCACTTTGGTAGGTAGCCATTCTCCCAGTTCGGCTCGGGGCGCAGCATAGCTGCAGTCGTCCTTGTGTGGCTCCATTCATCATGAGCCGTGTCTGAAAGAACTGATCGCATTTCACATGCTAGCATGCTGTCTGTTTGACTGTGCTGTTGTTTTAACGAGAGCATCGTTGACAATTCTGTAACCTGAGAGCGCTGCCTAATCGTATTCTATGTAATAATGCGTGGGCTTGAGGAGGAGGCAGGTTTGGGGGAGAAGGAGGGAGAATGCACGTGTGGATCAGGGAAAGGCCTCTCCTTCTTTGGAGCATGGGTGGGTTCAGTGCCCTCCTCATACTGCTAAGTCTTTGGCTCGACACTACCAGTTGTGTGTCTAAGGTTTCTGTGTGTGTGTTTGCATGTGTGTGTCTGTCTCTAGGGCTGAGCAGGACCTCCACCTTCCTGTGGTAGCATGTTACTCAGAACCTTGCACAAATCCCAGCCCTCCTGGAGACACGATACATGTATGTTCTTGGAAAGTTTTCTTAATGATTGGTGACAGAGCGGTGATTTAAAGGAGCTCATTCTCCATTTCCCACTAAGGCCAGCTCCTCTTTGCGGAAGAGGGTCCTTGACTCTTACTTTGTAGCAGGAAGCCCTAAGTACATCGACCCTTTTCAAAAGTTACAGGCTGAAAGTCAAGATCTCTCACGTTAAACCCAGTGTTGCAACTTTAACTGGGCAAACTCTCATTAGAGACCAGGGGACAATGACTGTGCGGATGGAAGCTGATGTCTTTTCAGGGTGACTTCAGTGCAGTAAAGCTCTTGCTAAGACGTTTAACTCTAAAATCGGGCATTGGGGAGGCACTGCACCCTCTGAAATTAGAGTTCAGGGGATTTGGATTTCATTTAAAACCATCCGCCACTCATTCAGCCACTCACATTCAAGTGACAAGCCTTAGGCCAGTCACTTTCTGTATCTGTTTCTCGACTTTTGCACAGCGGTTTCTGTGGGACGTGAGGCCCACTGGGAAATGATCCCCTTTTCAGCTCAGTGCCTGGGATTCTGGGCATACTTGTCCACCTGGACTTATATACACCTATGATTTTGGACTAACTCTATTACCTCTGCTAGAAATTAACACAGAAATTTCACAGTTGATTGACAAGAATGAGAATCAGTGCTAAAGAGTCAAAATGTAACCAAATCCTTTCTCACTGAAAGAATGCGCAACGCAAGTGGACACAGTTCCCCCATTCGAACTTCATCATCTATGCACTTAGAGGCAAGTTTTTCAAATTACACAGCTAAAACTGTCCCCGCTTTAAGTGCTGTAAAGCACTTAAAGCGGGGACAGTTTTAGCTGTGTATTTTCCAAAAGTTGTGTGCTCTACAAATAAAAAGCTGCTTTTGTTGTTACCTTTGGTCCGCAGGAGGAATGGGAGTCCTTTGCGGAGAGCATGGGAGACCCGTGAGTCCTTTGCACGCCTCTTTTCTGCCTCTGAGGGTGAAATGAGAGTGTGCAGCACTTTGGTAGGTAGCCATTCTCCCAGTTCGGCTCGGGGCGCAGCATAGCTGCAGTCGTCCTTGTGTGGCTCCATTCATCATGAGCCGTGTCTGAAAGAACTGATCGCATTTCACATGCTAGCATGCTGTCTGTTTGACTGTGCTGTTGTTTTAACGAGAGCATCGTTGACAATTCTGTAACCTGAGAGCGCTGCCTAATCGTATTCTATGTAATAATGCGTGGGCTTGAGGAGGAGGCAGGTTTGGGGGAGAAGGAGGGAGAATGCACGTGTGGATCAGGGAAAGGCCTCTCCTTCTTTGGAGCATGGGTGGGTTCAGTGCCCTCCTCATACTGCTAAGTCTTTGGCTCGACACTACCAGTTGTGTGTCTAAGGTTTCTGTGTGTGTGTTTGCATGTGTGTGTCTGTCTCTAGGGCTGAGCAGGACCTCCACCTTCCTGTGGTAGCATGTTACTCAGAACCTTGCACAAATCCCAGCCCTTCTGGAGACACGATACATGTATGTTCTTGGAAAGTTTTCTTAATGATTGGTGACAGAGCGGTGATTTAAAGGAGCTCATTCTCCATTTCCCACTAAGGCCAGCTCCTCTTTGCGGAAGAGGGTCCTTGACTCTTACTTTGTAGCAGGAAGCCCTAAGTACATCGACCCTTTTCAAAAGTTACAGGCTGAAAGTCAAGATCTCTCACGTTAAACCCAATGTTGCAACTTTAACTGGGCAAACTCTCATTAGAGACCAGGGGACAATGACTGTGAGGATGGAAGCTAATGTCTTTTCAGGGTGACTTCAGTGCAGTAAAGCTCTTGCTAAGACGTTTAACTCTAAAATCGGTCATTGGTGAGGCACTGCACCCTCTGAAGTTAGAGGTCAGGGGATTTGGATTTCATTTCCAACCATCCGCCACTCATTCAGCCACTCACATTCAAGTGACAAGCCTTAGGCCAGTCACTTTCTGTATCTGTTTCTCGACTTTTGCACAGTGGTTTCTGTGGGACGTGAGGCCCACTGGGAAATGATCCCCTTTTCAGCTCAGTGCCTGGGATTCTGGGCATACTTGTCCACCTGGACTTATATACACCTATGATTTTGGACTAACTCTATTACCTCTGCTAGAAATTAACACAGAAATTTCACAGTTGATTGACAAGAATGAGAATCAGTGCTAAAGAGTCAAAATGTAACCAAATCCTTTCTCACTGAAAGAATGCTCAACGCAAGTGGACACAGTTCCCCCATTCGAACTTCATCATCTATGCACTTAGAGGCAAGTTTTTCAAATTACACAGCTAAAACTGTCCCTGCTTTAAGTGCTGTAAAGCACTTAAAGCGGGGACAGTTTTAGCTGTGTATTTTCCAAAAGTTGTGTGCTCTACAAATAAAAAGCTGCTTTTGTTGTTACCTTTGGTCCGCAGGAGGAATGGGAGTCCTTTGCGGAGAGCATGGGAGACCCGTGAGTCCTTTGCAGGCCTCTTTTCTGCCTCTGAGGGTGAAATGAGAGTGTGCAGCACTTTGGTAGGTAGCCATTCTCCCAGTTCGGCTCGGGGCGCAGCATAGCTGCAGTCCTCCTTGTGTGGCTCCATTCATCATGAGCCGTGTCTGAAAGAACTGATCGCATTTCACATGCTAGCATGCTGTCTGTTTGACTGTGCTGTTGTTTTAACGAGAGCATCGTTGACAATTCTGTAACCTGAGAGCGCTGCCTAATCGTATTCTATGTACTAATGCGTGGGCTTGAGGAGGAGGCAGGTTTGGGGGAGAAGGAGGGAGAATGCACGTGTGGATCAGGGAAAGGCCTCTCCTTCTTTGGAGCATGGGTGGGTTCAGTGCCCTCCTCATACTGCTAAGTCTTTGGCTCGACACTACCAGTTGTGTGTCTAAGGTTTCTGTGTGTGTGTTTGCATGTGTGTGTCTGTCTCTAGGGCTGAGCAGGACCTCCACCTTCCTGTGGTAGCATGTTACTCAGAACCTTGCACAAATCCCAGCCCTCCTGGAGACACGATACATGTATGTTCTTGGAAAGTTTTCTTAATGATTGGTGACAGAGCGGTGATTTAAAGGAGCTCATTCTCCATTTCCCACTAAGGCCAGCTCCTCTTTGCGGAAGAGGGTCCTTGACTCTTACTTTGTAGCAGGAAGCCCTAAGTACATCGACCCTTTTCAAAAGTTACAGGCTGAAAGTCAAGATCTCTCACGTTAAACCCAGTGTTGCAACTTTAACTGGGCAAACTCTCATTAGAGACCAGGGGACAATGACTGTGCGGATGGAAGCTGATGTCTTTTCAGGGTGACTTCAGTGCAGTAAAGCTCTTGCTAAGACGTTTAACTCTAAAATCGGGCATTGGGGAGGCACTGCACCCTCTGAAATTAGAGTTCAGGGGATTTGGATTTCATTTAAAACCATCCGCCACTCATTCAGCCACTCACATTCAAGTGACAAGCCTTAGGCCAGTCACTTTCTGTATCTGTTTCTCGACTTTTGCACAGCGGTTTCTGTGGGACGTGAGGCCCACTGGGAAATGATCCCCTTTTCAGCTCAGTGCCTGGGATTCTGGGCATACTTGTCCACCTGGACTTATATACACCTATGATTTTGGACTAACTCTATTACCTCTGCTAGAAATTAACACAGAAATTTCACAGTTGATTGACAAGAATGAGAATCAGTGCTAAAGAGTCAAAATGTAACCAAATCCTTTCTCACTGAAAGAATGCGCAACGCAAGTGGACACAGTTCCCCCATTCGAACTTCATCATCTATGCACTTAGAGGCAAGTTTTTCAAATTACACAGCTAAAACTGTCCCCGCTTTAAGTGCTGTAAAGCACTTAAAGCGGGGACAGTTTTAGCTGTGTATTTTCCAAAAGTTGTGTGCTCTACAAATAAAAAGCTGCTTTTGTTGTTACCTTTGGTCCGCAGGAGGAATGGGAGTCCTTTGCGGAGAGCATGGGAGACCCGTGAGTCCTTTGCACGCCTCTTTTCTGCCTCTGAGGGTGAAATGAGAGTGTGCAGCACTTTGGTAGGTAGCCATTCTCCCAGTTCGGCTCGGGGCGCAGCATAGCTGCAGTCGTCCTTGTGTGGCTCCATTCATCATGAGCCGTGTCTGAAAGAACTGATCGCATTTCACATGCTAGCATGCTGTCTGTTTGACTGTGCTGTTGTTTTAACGAGAGCATCGTTGACAATTCTGTAACCTGAGAGCGCTGCCTAATCGTATTCTATGTAATAATGCGTGGGCTTGAGGAGGAGGCAGGTTTGGGGGAGAAGGAGGGAGAATGCACGTGTGGATCAGGGAAAGGCCTCTCCTTCTTTGGAGCATGGGTGGGTTCAGTGCCCTCCTCATACTGCTAAGTCTTTGGCTCGACACTACCAGTTGTGTGTCTAAGGTTTCTGTGTGTGTGTTTGCATGTGTGTGTCTGTCTCTAGGGCTGAGCAGGACCTCCACCTTCCTGTGGTAGCATGTTACTCAGAACCTTGCACAAATCCCAGCCCTCCTGGAGACACGATACATGTATGTTCTTGGAAAGTTTTCTTAATGATTGGTGACAGAGCGGTGATTTAAAGGAGCTCATTCTCCATTTCCCACTAAGGCCAGCTCCTCTTTGCGGAAGAGGGTCCTTGACTCTTACTTTGTAGCAGGAAGCCCTAAGTACATCGACCCTTTTCAAAAGTTACAGGCTGAAAGTCAAGATCTCTCACGTTAAACCCAATGTTGCAACTTTAACTGGGCAAACTCTCATTAGAGACCAGGGGGCAATGACTGTGAGGATGGAAGCTAATGTCTTTTCAGGGTGACTTCAGTGCAGTAAAGCTCTTGCTAAGACGTTTAACTCTAAAATCGGGCATTGGGGAGGCACTGCACCCTCTGAAATTAGAGTTCAGGGGATTTGGATTTCATTTAAAACCATCCGCCACTCATTCAGCCACTCACATTCAAGTGACAAGCCTTAGGCCAGTCACTTTCTGTATCTGTTTCTCGACTTTTGCACAGCGGTTTCTGTGGGACGTGAGGCCCACTGGGAAATGATCCCCTTTTCAGCTCAGTGCCTGGGATTCTGGGCACACTTGTCCACCTGGACTTATATACACCTATGATTTTGGACTAACTCTATTACCTCTGCTAGAAATTAACACAGAAATTTCACAGTTGATTGACAAGAATGAGAATCAGTGCTAAAGAGTCAAAATGTAACCAAATCCTTTCTCACTGAAAGAATGCTCAACGCAAGTGGACACAGTTCCCCCATTCGAACTTCATCATCTATGCACTTAGAGGCAAGTTTTTCAAATTACACAGCTAAAACTGTCCCCGCTTTAAGTGCTGTAAAGCACTTAAAGCGGGGACAGTTTTAGCTGTGTATTTTCCAAAAGTTGTGTGCTCTACAAATAAAAAGCTGCTTTTGTTGTTACCTTTGGTCCGCAGGAGGAATGGGAGTCCTTTGCGGAGAGCATGGGAGACCCGTGAGTCCTTTGCAGTCCTCTTTTCTGCCTCTGAGGGTGAAATGAGAGTGTGCAGCACTTTGGTAGGTAGCCATTCTCCCAGTTCGGCTCGGGGCGCAGCATAGCTGCAGTCGTCCTTGTGTGGCTCCATTCATCATGAGCCGTGTCTGAAAGAACTGATCGCATTTCACATGCTAGCATGCTGTCTGTTTGACTGTGCTGTTGTTTTAACGAGAGCATCGTTGACAATTCTGTAACCTGAGAGCGCTGCCTAATCGTATTCTATGTAATAATGCGTGGGCTTGAGGAGGAGGCAGGTTTGGGGGAGAAGGAGGGAGAATGCACGTGTGGATCAGGGAAAGGCCTCTCCTTCTTTGGAGCATGGGTGGGTTCAGTGCCCTCCTCATACTGCTAAGTCTTTGGCTCGACACTACCAGTTGTGTGTCTAAGGTTTCTGTGTGTGTGTTTGCATGTGTGTGTCTGTCTCTAGGGCTGAGCAGGACCTCCACCTTCCTGTGGTAGCATGTTACTCAGAACCTTGCACAAATCCCAGCCCTCCTGGAGACACGATACATGTATGTTCTTGGAAAGTTTTCTTAATGATTGGTGACAGAGCGGTGATTTAAAGGAGCTCATTCTCCATTTCCCACTAAGGCCAGCTCCTCTTTGCGGAAGAGGGTCCTTGACTCTTACTTTGTAGCAGGAAGCCCTAAGTACATCGACCCTTTTCAAAAGTTACAGGCTGAAAGTCAAGATCTCTCACGTTAAACCCAATGTTGCAACTTTAACTGGGCAAACTCTCATTAGAGACCAGGGGGCAATGACTGTGCGGATGGAAGCTGATGTCTTTTCAGGGTGACTTCAGTGCAGTAAAGCTCTTGCTAAGACATTTAACTCTAAAATCGGGCACTGGGGAGGCACTGCACCCTCTGAAATTAGAGGTCAGGGGATTTGGATTTCATTTCCAAACATCCGCCACCCATTCAGCCACTCACGTTCAAGTGACAAGCCTTAGGCCAGTCACTTTCTGTATCTGTTTCTCGACTTTTGCACAGCGGTTTCTGTGGGACGTGAGGCCCACTGGGAAATGATCCCCTTTTCAGCTCAGTGCCTGGGATTCTGGGCATACTTGTCCACCTGGACTTATATACACCTATGATTTTGGACTAACTCTATTACCTCTGCTAGAAATTAACACAGAAATTTCACAGTTGATTGACAAGAATGAGAATCAGTGCTAAAGAGTCAAAATGTAACCAAATCCTTTCTCACTGAATGAATGCTCAACGCAAGTGGACACAGTTCCCCCATTCGAACTTCATCATCTATGCATTTATCTTTAAGTGCTTTACAGCACTTAAAGCGGGGACAGTTTTAGCTGTGTATTTTCCAAAAGTTGTGTGCTCTACAAATAAAAAGCTGCTTTTGTTGTTACCTTTGGTCCGCAGGAGGAATGGGAGTCCTTTGCGGAGAGCATGGGAGACCCGTGAGTCCTTTGCACGCCTCTTTTCTGCCTCTGAGGGTGAAATGAGAGTGTGCAGCACTTTGGTAGGTAGCCATTCTCCCAGTTTGGCTCGGGGCGCAGCATAGCTGCAGTCCTCCTTGTGTGGCTCCATTCATCATGAGCCGTGTCTGAAAGAACTGATCGCATTTCACATGCTAGCATGCTGTCTGTTTGACTGTGCTGTTGTTTTAACGAGAGCATCGTTGACAATTCTGTAACCTGAGAGCGCTGCCTAATCGTATTCTATGTAATAATGCGTGGGCTTGAGGAGGAGGCAGGTTTGGGGGAGAAGGAGGGAGAATGCACGTGTGGATCAGGGAAAGGCCTCTCCTTCTTTGGAGCATGGGTGGGTTCAGTGCCCTCCTCATACTGCTAAGTCTTTGGCTCGACACTACCAGTTGTGTGTCTAAGGTTTCTGTGTGTGTGTTTGCATGTGTGTGTCTGTCTCTAGGGCTGAGCAGGACCTCCACCTTCCTGTGGTAGCATGTTACTCAGAACCTTGCACAAATCCCAGCCCTCCTGGAGACACGATACATGTATGTTCTTGGAAAGTTTTCTTAATGATTGGTGACAGAGCGGTGATTTAAAGGAGCTCATTCTCCATTTCCCACTAAGGCCAGCTCCTCTTTGCGGAAGAGGGTCCTTGACTCTTACTTTGTAGCAGGAAGCCCTAAGTACATCGACCCTTTTCAAAAGTTACAGGCTGAAAGTCAAGATCTCTCACGTTAAACCCAATGTTGCAACTTTAACTGGGCAAACTCTCATTAGAGACCAGGGGGCAATGACTGTGCGGATGGAAGCTGATGTCTTTTCAGGGTGACTTCAGTGCAGTAAAGCTCTTGCTAAGACGTTTAACTCTAAAATCGGGCACTGGGGAGGCACTGCACCCTCTGAAATTAGAGGTCAGGGGATTTGGATTTCATTTCCAAACATCCGCCACCCATTCAGCCACTCACGTTCAAGTGACAAGCCTTAGGCCAGTCACTTTCTGTATCTGTTTCTCGACTTTTGCACAGCGGTTTCTGTGGGACGTGAGGCCCACTGGGAAATGATCCCCTTTTCAGCTCAGTGCCTGGGATTCTGGGCATACTTGTCCACCTGGACTTATATACACCTATGATTTTGGACTAACTCTATTACCTCTGCTAGAAATTAACACAGAAATTTCACAGTTGATTGACAAGAATGAGAATCAGTGCTAAAGAGTCAAAATGTAACCAAATCCTTTCTCACTGAAAGAATGCTCAACGCAAGTGGACACAGTTCCCCCATTCGAACTTCATCATCTATGCACTTAGAGGCAAGTTTTTCAAATTACACAGCTAAAACTGTCCCCGCTTTAAGTGCTGTAAAGCACTTAAAGTGGGGACAGTTTTAGCTGTGTATTTTCCAAAAGTTGTGTGCTCTACAAATAAAAAGCTGCTTTTGTTGTTACCTTTGGTCCGCAGGAGGAATGGGAGTCCTTTGCGGAGGGCATGGGAGACGGGTGAGTCCTTTGCACGCCTCTTTTCTGCCTCTGAGGGTGAAATGAGAGTGTGCAGCACTTTGGTAGGTAGCCATTCTCCCAGTTCGGCTCGGGGCGCAGCATAGCTGCAGTCCTCCTTCTGTGGCTCCATTCATCATGAGCCGTGTCTGAAAGAACTGATCGCATTTCACATGCTAGCATGCTGTCTGTTTGACTGTGCTGTTGTTTTAACGAGAGCATCGTTGACAATTCTGTAACCTGAGAGCGCTGCCTAATCGTATTCTATGTAATAATGCGTGGGCTTGAGGAGGAGGCAGGTTTGGGGGAGAAGGAGGGAGAATGCACGTGTGGATCAGGGAAAGGCCTCTCCTTCTTTGGAGCATGGGTGGGTTCAGTGCCCTCCTCATACTGCTAAGTCTTTGGCTCGACACTACCAGTTGTGTGTCTAAGGTTTCTGTGTGTGTGTTTGCATGTGTGTGTCTGTCTCTAGGACTGAGCAGGACCTCCACCTTCCTGTGGTAGCATGTTACTCAGAACCTTGCACAAATCCCAGCCCTTCTGGAGACACGATACATGTATGTTCTTGGAAAGTTTTCTTAATGATTGGTGACAGAGCGGTGATTTAAAGGAGCTCATTCTCCATTTCCCACTAAGGCCAGCTCCTCTTTGCGGAAGAGGGTCCTTGACTCTTACTTTGTAGCAGGAAGTCCTAAGTACATCGACCCTTTTCAAAAGTTACAGGCTGAAAGTCAAGATCTCTCACGTTAAACCCAATGTTGCAACTTTAACTGGGCAAACTCTCATTAGAGACCAGGGGACAATGACTGTGAGGATGGAAGCTAATGTCTTTTCAGGGTGACTTCAGTGCAGTAAAGCTCTTGCTAAGACGTTTAACTCTAAAATCGGGCATTGGGGAGGCACTGCACCCTCTGAAATTAGAGGTCAGGGGATTTGGATTTCATTTCCAACCATCCGCCACTCATTCAGCCACTCACATTCAAGTGACAAGCCTTAGGCCAGTCACTTTCTGTATCTGTTTCTCGACTTTTGCACAGTGGTTTCTGTGGGACGTGAGGCCCACTGGGAAATGATCCCCTTTTCAGCTCAGTGCCTGGGATTCTGGGCATACTTGTCCACCTGGACTTATATACACCTATGATTTTGGACTAACTCTATTACCTCTGCTAGAAATTAACACAGAAATTTCACAGTTGATTGACAAGAATGAGAATCAGTGCTAAAGAGTCAAAATGTAACCAAATCCTTTCTCACTGAAAGAATGCTCAACGCAAGTGGACACAGTTCCCCCATTCGAACTTCATCATCTATGCACTTAGAGGCAAGTTTTTCAAATTACACAGCTAAAACTGTCCCCGCTTTAAGTGCTGTAAAGCACTTAAAGAGGGGACAGTTTTAGCTGTGTATTTTCCAAAAGTTGTGTGCTCTACAAATAAAAAGCTGCTTTTGTTGTTACCTTTGGTCCGCAGGAGGAATGGGAGTCCTTTGCGGAGAGCATGGGAGACCCGTGAGTCCTTTGCAGTCCTCTTTTCTGCCTCTGAGGGTGAAATGAGAGTGTGCAGCACTTTGGTAGGTAGGCATTCTCCCAGTTCGGCTCGGGGCGCAGCATAGCTGCAGTCCTCCTTGTGTGGCTCCATTCATCATGAGCCGTGTCTGAAAGAACTGATCGCATTTCACATGCTAGCATGCTGTCTGTTTGACTGTGCTGTTGTTTTAACGAGAGCATCGTTGACAATTCTGTAACCTGAGAGTGCTGCCTAATCGTATTCTATGTAATAATGCGTGGGCTTGAGGAGGAGGCAGGTTTGGGGGAGAAGGAGGGAGAATGCACGTGTGGATCAGGGAAAGGCCTCTCCTTCTTTGGAGCATGGGTGGGTTCAGTGCCCTCCTCATACTGCTAAGTCTTTGGCTCGACACTACCAGTTGTGTGTCTAAGGTTTCTGTGTGTGTGTTTGCATGTGTGTGTCTGTCTCTAGGGCTGAGCAGGACCTCCACCTTCCTGTGGTAGCATGTTACTCAGAACCTTGCACAAATCCCAGCCCTCCTGGAGACACGATACATGTATGTTCTTGGAAAGTTTTCTTAATGATTGGTGACAGAGCGGTGATTTAAAGGAGCTCATTCTCCATTTCCCACTAAGGCCAGCTCCTCTTTGCGGAAGAGGGTCCTTGACTCTTACTTTGTAGCAGGAAGCCCTAAGTACATCGACCCTTTTCAAAAGTTACAGGCTGAAAGTCAAGATCTCTCACGTTAAACCCAATGTTGCAACTTTAACTGGGCAAACTCTCATTAGAGACCAGGGGACAATGACTGTGCGGATGGAAGCTGATGTCTTTTCAGGGTGACTTCAGTGCAGTAAAGCTCTTGCTAAGACGTTTAACTCTAAAATCGGGCATTGGGGAGGCACTGCACCCTCTGAAATTAGAGTTCAGGGGATTTGGATTTCATTTAAAACCATCCGCCACTCATTCAGCCACTCACATTCAAGTGACAAGCCTTAGGCCAGTCACTTTCTGTATCTGTTTCTCGACTTTTGCACAGCGGTTTCTGTGGGACGTGAGGCCCACTGGGAAATGATCCCCTTTTCAGCTCAGTGCCTGGGATTCTGGGCATACTTGTCCACCTGGACTTATATACACCTATGATTTTGGACTAACTCTATTACCTCTGCTAGAAATTAACACAGAAATTTCACAGTTGATTGACAAGAATGAGAATCAGTGCTAAAGAGTCAAAATGTAACCAAATCCTTTCTCACTGAAAGAATGCGCAACGCAAGTGGACACAGTTCCCCCATTCGAACTTCATCATCTATGCACTTAGAGGCAAGTTTTTCAAATTACACAGCTAAAACTGTCCCCGCTTTAAGTGCTGTAAAGCACTTAAAGCGGGGACAGTTTTAGCTGTGTATTTTCCAAAAGTTGTGTGCTCTACAAATAAAAAGCTGCTTTTGTTGTTACCTTTGGTCCGCAGGAGGAATGGGAGTCCTTTGCGGAGAGCATGGGAGACCCGTGAGTCCTTTGCACGCCTCTTTTCTGCCTCTGAGGGTGAAATGAGAGTGTGCAGCACTTTGGTAGGTAGCCATTCTCCCAGTTCGGCTCGGGGCGCAGCATAGCTGCAGTCGTCCTTGTGTGGCTCCATTCATCATGAGCCGTGTCTGAAAGAACTGATCGCATTTCACATGCTAGCATGCTGTCTGTTTGACTGTGCTGTTGTTTTAACGAGAGCATCGTTGACAATTCTGTAACCTGAGAGCGCTGCCTAATCGTATTCTATGTACTAATGCGTGGGCTTGAGGAGGAGGCAGGTTTGGGGGAGAAGGAGGGAGAATGCACGTGTGGATCAGGGAAAGGCCTCTCCTTCTTTGGAGCATGGGTGGGTTCAGTGCCCTCCTCATACTGCTAAGTCTTTGGCTCGACACTACCAGTTGTGTGTCTAAGGTTTCTGTGTGTGTGTTTGCATGTGTGTGTCTGTCTCTAGGGCTGAGCAGGACCTCCACCTTCCTGTGGTAGCATGTTACTCAGAACCTTGCACAAATCCCAGCCCTCCTGGAGACACGATACATGTATGTTCTTGGAAAGTTTTCTTAATGATTGGTGACAGAGCGGTGATTTAAAGGAGCTCATTCTCCATTTCCCACTAAGGCCAGCTCCTCTTTGCGGAAGAGGGTCCTTGACTCTTACTTTGTAGCAGGAAGCCCTAAGTACATCGACCCTTTTCAAAAGTTACAGGCTGAAAGTCAAGATCTCTCACGTTAAACCCAATGTTGCAACTTTAACTGGGCAAACTCTCATTAGAGACCAGGGGGCAATGACTGTGCGGATGGAAGCTGATGTCTTTTCAGGGTGACTTCAGTGCAGTAAAGCTCTTGCTAAGACGTTTAACTCTAAAATCGGGCACTGGGGAGGCACTGCACCCTCTGAAATTAGAGGTCAGGGGATTTGGATTTCATTTCCAAACATCCGCCACCCATTCAGCCACTCACGTTCAAGTGACAAGCCTTAGGCCAGTCACTTTCTGTATCTGTTTCTCGACTTTTGCACAGCGGTTTCTGTGGGACGTGAGGCCCACTGGGAAATGATCCCCTTTTCAGCTCAGTGCCTGGGATTCTGGGCATACTTGTCCACCTGGACTTATATACACCTATGATTTTGGACTAACTCTATTACCTCTGCTAGAAATTAACACAGAAATTTCACAGTTGATTGACAAGAATGAGAATCAGTGCTAAAGAGTCAAAATGTAACAAAATCCTTTCTCACTGAAAGAATGCTCAACGCAAGTGGACACAGTTCCCCCATTCGAACTTCATCATCTATGCACTTATCTTTAAGTGCTTTACAGCACTTAAAGCGGGGACAGTTTTAGCTGTGTATTTTCCAAAAGTTGTGTGCTCTAGAAATAAAAAGCTGCTTTTGTTGTTACCTTTGGTCCGCAGGAGGAATGGGAGTCCTTTGCGGAGAGCATGGGAGACCCGTGAGTCCTTTGCAGTCCTCTTTTCTGCCTCTGAGGGTGAAATGAGAGTGTGCAGCACTTTGGTAGGTAGCCATTCTCCCAGTTCGGCTCGGCGCGCAGCATAGCTGCAGTCCTCCTTGTGTGGCTCCATTCATCATGAGCCGTGTCTGAAAGAACTGATCGCATTTCACATGCTAGCATGCTGTCTGTTTGACTGTGCTGTTGTTTTAACGAGAGCATCGTTGACAATTCTGTAACCTGAGAGCGCTGCCTAATCATATTCTATGTAATAATGCGTGGGCTTGAGGAGGAGGCAGGTTTGGGGGAGAAGGAGGGAGAATGCACGTGTGGATCAGGGAAAGGCCTCTCCTTCTTTGGAGCATGGGTGGGTTCAGTGCCCTCCTCATACTGCTAAGTCTTTGGCTCGACACTACCAGTTGTGTGTCTAAGGTTTCTGTGTGTGTGTTTGCATATGTGTGTCTGTCTCTAGGGCTGAGCAGGACCTCCACCTTCCTGTGGTAGCATGTTACTCAGAACCTTGCACAAATCCCAGCCCTCCTGGAGACACGATACATGTATGTTCTTGGAAAGTTTTCTTAATGATTGGTGACAGAGCGATGATTTAAAGGAGCTCATTCTCCATTTCCCACTAAGGCCAGCTCCTCTTTGCGGAAGAGGGTCCTTGACTCTTACTTTGTAGCAGGAAGCCCTAAGTACATCGACCCTTTTCAAAAGTTACAGGCTGAAAGTCAAGATCTCTCACGTTAAACCCAATGTTGCAACTTTAACTGGGCAAACTCTCATTAGAGACCAGGGGGCAATGACTGTGCGGATGGAAGCTGATGTCTTTTCAGGGTGACTTCAGTGCAGTAAAGCTCTTGCTAAGACGTTTAACTCTAAAATCGGGCACTGGGGAGGCACTGCACCCTCTGAAATTAGAGGTCAGGGGATTTGGATTTCATTTCCAAACATCCGCCACCCATTCAGCCACTCACGTTCAAGTGACAAGCCTTAGGCCAGTCACTTTCTGTATCTGTTTCTCGACTTTTGCACAGCGGTTTCTGTGGGACGTGAGGCCCACTGGGAAATGATCCCCTTTTCAGCTCAGTGCCTGGGATTCTGGGCATACTTGTCCACCTGGACTTATATACACCTATGATTTTGGACTAACTCTATTACCTCTGCTAGAAATTAACACAGAAATTTCACAGTTGATTGACAAGAATGAGAATCAGTGCTAAAGAGTCAAAATGTAACCAAATCCTTTCTCACTGAAAGAATGCTCAACGCAAGTGGACACAGTTCCCCCATTCGAACTTCATCATCTATGCACTTAGAGGCAAGTTTTTCAAATTACACAGCTAAAACTGTCCCCGCTTTAAGTGCTGTAAAGCACTTAAAGTGGGGACAGTTTTAGCTGTGTATTTTCCAAAAGTTGTGTGCTCTACAAATAAAAAGCTGCTTTTGTTGTTACCTTTGGTCCGCAGGAGGAATGGGAGTCCTTTGCGGAGAGCATGGGAGACCCGTGAGTCCTTTGCAGTCCTCTTTTCTGCCTCTGAGGGTGAAATGAGAGTGTGCAGCACTTTGGTAGGTAGCCATTCTCCCAGTTCGGCTCGGGGCGCAGCATAGCTGCAGTCCTCCTTGTGTGGCTCCATTCATCATGAGCCGTGTCTGAAAGAACTGATCGCATTTCACATGCTAGCATGCTGTCTGTTTGACTGTGCTGTTGTTTTAACGAGAGCATCGTTGACAATTCTGTAACCTGAGAGTGCTGCCTAATCGTATTCTATGTAATAATGCGTGGGCTTGAGGAGGAGGCAGGTTTGGGGGAGAAGGAGGGAGAATGCACGTGTGGATCAGGGAAAGGCCTCTCCTTCTTTGGAGCATGGGTGGGTTCAGTGCCCTCCTCATACTGCTAAGTCTTTGGCTCGACACTACCAGTTGTGTGTCTAAGGTTTCTGTGTGTGTGTTTGCATGTGTGTGTCTGTCTCTAGGGCTGAGCAGGACCTCCACCTTCCTGTGGTAGCATGTTACTCAGAACCTTGCACAAATCCCAGCCCTCCTGGAGACACGATACATGTATGTTCTTGGAAAGTTTTCTTAATGATTGGTGACAGAGCGGTGATTTAAAGGAGCTCATTCTCCATTTCCCACTAAGGCCAGCTCCTCTTTGCGGAAGAGGGTCCTTGACTCTTACTTTGTAGCAGGAAGCCCTAAGTACATCGACCCTTTTCAAAAGTTACAGGCTGAAAGTCAAGATCTCTCACGTTAAACCCAGTGTTGCAACTTTAACTGGGCAAACTCTCATTAGAGACCAAGGGACAATGACTGTGCGGATGGAAGCTGATGTCTTTTCAGGGTGACTTCAGTGCAGTAAAGCTCTTGCTAAGACGTTTAACTCTAAAATCGGGCACTGGGGAGGCACTGCACCCTCTGAAATTAGAGGTCAGGGGATTTGGATTTCATTTCCAAACATCCGCCACCCATTCAGCCACTCACGTTCAAGTGACAAGCCTTAGGCCAGTCACTTTCTGTATCTGTTTCTCGACTTTTGCACAGCGGTTTCTGTGGGACGTGAGGCCCACTGGGAAATGATCCCCTTTTCAGCTCAGTGCCTGGGATTCTGGGCATACTTGTCCACCTGGACTTATATACACCTATGATTTTGGACTAACTCTATTACCTCTGCTAGAAATTAACACAGAAATTTCACAGTTGATTGACAAGAATGAGAATCAGTGCTAAAGAGTCAAAATGTAACCAAATCCTTTCTCACTGAAAGAATGCTCAACGCAAGTGGACACAGTTCCCCCATTCGAACTTCATCATCTATGCACTTATCTTTAAGTGCTTTACAGCACTTAAAGCGGGGACAGTTTTAGCTGTGTATTTTCCAAAAGTTGTGTGCTCTACAAATAAAAAGCTGCTTTTGTTGTTACCTTTGGTCCGCAGGAGGAATGGGAGTCCTTTGCGGAGAGCATGGGAGACCCGTGAGTCCTTTGCAGTCCTCTTTTCTGCCTCTGAGGGTGAAATGAGAGTGTGCAGCACTTTGGTAGGTAGCCATTCTCCCAGTTCGGCTCGGGGCGCAGCATAGCTGCAGTCGTCCTTGTGTGGCTCCATTCATCATGAGCCGTGTCTGAAAGAACTGATCGCATTTCACATGCTAGCATGCTGTCTGTTTGACTGTGCTGTTGTTTTAACGAGAGCATCGTTGACAATTCTGTAACCTGAGAGTGCTGCCTAATCGTATTCTATGTACTAATGCGTGGGCTTGAGGAGGAGGCAGGTTTGGGGGAGAAGGAGGGAGAATGCACGTGTGGATCAGGGAAAGGCCTCTCCTTCTTTGGAGCATGGGTGGGTTCAGTGCCCTCCTCATACTGCTAAGTCTTTGGCTCGACACTACCAGTTGTGTGTCTAAGGTTTCTGTGTGTGTGTTTGCATGTGTGTGTCTGTCTCTAGGGCTGAGCAGGACCTCCACCTTCCTGTGGTAGCATGTTACTCAGAACCTTGCACAAATCCCAGCCCTCCTGGAGACACGATACATGTATGTTCTTGGAAAGTTTTCTTAATGATTGGTGACAGAGCGGTGATTTAAAGGAGCTCATTCTCCATTTCCCACTAAGGCCAGCTCCTCTTTGCGGAAGAGGGTCCTTGACTCTTACTTTGTAGCAGGAAGCCCTAAGTACATTGACCCTTTTCAAAAGTTACAGGCTGAAAGTCAAGATCTCTCACGTTAAACCCAATGTTGCAACTTTAACTGGGCAAACTCTCATTAGAGACCAGGGGGCAATGACTGTGCGGATGGAAGCTGATGTCTTTTCAGGGTGACTTCAGTGCAGTAAAGCTCTTGCTAAGACGTTAAACTCTAAAATCGGGCACTGGGGAGGCACTGCACACTCTGAAATTAGAGGTCAGGGGATTTGGATTTCATTTCCAAACATCCGCCACCCATTCAGCCACTCACGTTCAAGGGACAAGCCTTAGGCCAGTCACTTTCTGTATCTGTTTCTCAACTTTTGCACAGCGGTTTCTGTGGGACGTGAGGCCCACTGGGAAATGATCCCCTTTTCAGCTCAGTGCCTGGGATTCTGGGCATACTTGTCCACCTGGACTTATATACACCTATGATTTTGGACTAACTCTATTACCTCTGCTAGAAATTAACACAGAAATTTCACAGTTGATTGACAAGAATGAGAATCAGTGCTAAAGAGTCAAAATGTAACCAAATCCTTTCTCACTGAAAGAATGCGCAACGCAAGTGGACACAGTTCCCCCATTCGAACTTCATCATCTATGCACTTAGAGGCAAGTTTTTCAAATTACACAGCTAAAACTGTCCCCGCTTTAAGTGCTGTAAAGCACTTAAAGTGGGGACAGTTTTAGCTGTGTATTTTCCAAAAGTTGTGTGCTCTACAAATAAAAAGCTGCTTTTGTTGTTACCTTTGGTCCGCAGGAGGAATGGGAGTCCTTTGCGGAGGGCATGGGAGACGGGTGAGTCCTTTGCACGCCTCTTTTCTGCCTCTGAGGGTGAAATGAGAGTGTGCAGCACTTTGGTAGGTAGCCATTCTCCCAGTTCGGCTCGGGGCGCAGCATAGCTGCAGTCCTCCTTCTGTGGCTCCATTCATCATGAGCCGTGTCTGAAAGAACTGATCGCATTTCACATGCTAGCATGCTGTCTGTTTGACTGTGCTGTTGTTTTAACGAGAGCATCGTTGACAATTCTGTAACCTGAGAGCGCTGCCTAATCGTATTCTATGTAATAATGCGTGGGCTTGAGGAGGAGGCAGGTTTGGGGGAGAAGGAGGGAGAATGCACGTGTGGATCAGGGAAAGGCCTCTCCTTCTTTGGAGCATGGGTTGGTTCAGTGCCCTCCTCATACTGCTAAGTCTTTGGCTCGACACTACCAGTTGTGTGTCTAAGGTTTCTGTGTGTGTGTTTGCATGTGTGTGTCTGTCTCTAGGGCTGAGCAGGACCTCCACCTTCCTGTGGTAGCATGTTACTCAGAACCTTGCACAAATCCCAGCCCTTCTGGAGACACGATACATGTATGTTCTTGGAAAGTTTTCTTAATGATTGGTGACAGAGCGGTGATTTAAAGGAGCTCATTCTCCATTTCCCACTAAGGCCAGCTCCTCTTTGCGGAAGAGGGTCCTTGACTCTTACTTTGTAGCAGGAAGCCCTAAGTACATCGACCCTTTTCAAAAGTTACAGGCTGAAAGTCAAGATCTCTCACGTTAAACCCAATGTTGCAACTTTAACTGGGCAAACTCTCATTAGAGACCAGGGGACAATGACAGTGAGGATGGAAGCTAATGTCTTTTCAGGGTGACTTCAGTGCAGTAAAGCTCTTGCTAAGACGTTTAACTCTAAAATCGGTCATTGGTGAGGCACTGCACCCTCTGAAGTTAGAGGTCAGGGGATTTGGATTTCATTTCCAACCATCCGCCACTCATTCAGCCACTCACATTCAAGTGACAAGCCTTAGGACAGTCACTTTCTGTATCTGTTTCTCGACTTTTGCACAGCGGTTTCTGTGGGACGTGAGGCCCACTGGGAAATGATCCCCTTTTCAGCTCAGTGCCTGGGATTCTGGGCCTACTTGTCCACCTGGACTTATATACACCTATGATTTTGGACTAACTCTATTACCTCTGCTAGAAATTAACACAGAAATTTCACAGTTGATTGACAAGAATGAGAATCAGTGCTAAAGAGTCAAAATGTAACCAAATCCTTTCTCACTGAAAGAATGCTCAACGCAAGTGGACACAGTTCCCCCATTCGAACTTCATCATCTATGCACTTAGAGGCAAGTTTTTCAAATTACAGCACTTAAAGCGGGGACAGTTTTAGCTGTGTATTTTCCAAAAGTTGTGTGCTCTACAAATAAAAAGCTGCTTTTGTTGTTACCTTTGGTCCGCAGGAGGAATGGGAGTCCTTTGCGGAGAGCATGGGAGACCCGTGAGTCCTTTGCAGTCCTCTTTTCTGCCTCTGAGGGTGAAATGAGAGTGTGCAGCACTTTGGTAGGTAGCCATTCTCCCAGTTCGGCTCGGGGCGCAGCATAGCTGCAGTCGTCCTTGTGTGGCTCCATTCATCATGAGCCGTGTCTGAAAGAACTGATCGCATTTCACATGCTAGCATGCTGTCTGTTTGACTGTGCTGTTGTTTTAACGAGAGCATCGTTGACAATTCTGTAACCTGAGAGTGCTGCCTAATCGTATTCTATGTAATAATGCGTGGGCTTGAGGAGGAGGCAGGTTTGGGGGAGAAGGAGGGAGAATGCACGTGTGGATCAGGGAAAGGCCTCTCCTTCTTTGGAGCATGGGTGGGTTCAGTGCCCTCCTCATACTGCTAAGTCTTTGGCTCGACACTACCAGTTGTGTGTCTAAGGTTTCTGTGTGTGTGTTTGCATGTGTGTGTCTGTCTCTAGGGCTGAGCAGGACCTCCACCTTCCTGTGGTAGCATGTTACTCAGAACCTTGCACAAATCCCAGCCCTCCTGGAGACACGATACATGTATGTTCTTGGAAAGTTTTCTTAATGATTGGTGACAGAGCGGTGATTTAAAGGAGCTCATTCTCCATTTCCCACTAAGGCCAGCTCCTCTTTGCGGAAGAGGGTCCTTGACTCTTACTTTGTAGCAGGAAGCCCTAAGTACATCGACCCTTTTCAAAAGTTACAGGCTGAAAGTCAAGATCTCTCACGTTAAACCCAGTGTTGCAACTTAAACTGGGCAAACTCTCATTAGAGACCAGGGGACAATGACTGTGCGGATGGAAGCTAATGTCTTTTCAGGGTGACTTCAGTGCAGTAAAGCTCTTGCTAAGACGTTTAACTCTAAAATCGGGCATTGGGGAGGCACTGCACCCTCTGAAATTAGAGTTCAGGGGATTTGGATTTCATTTAAAACCATCCGCCACTCATTCAGCCACTCACATTCAAGTGACAAGCCTTAGGCCAGTCACTTTCTGTATCTGTTTCTCGACTTTTGCACAGCGGTTTCTGTGGGACGTGAGGCCCACTGGGAAATGATCCCCTTTTCAGCTCAGTGCCTGGGATTCTGGGCATACTTGTCCACCTGGACTTATATACACCTATGATTTTGGACTAACTCTATTACCTCTGCTAGAAATTAACACAGAAATTTCACAGTTGATTGACAAGAATGAGAATCAGTGCTAAAGAGTCAAAATGTAACCAAATCCTTTCTCACTGAAAGAATGCGCAACGCAAGTGGACACAGTTCCCCCATTCGAACTTCATCATCTATGCACTTAGAGGCAAGTTTTTCAAATTACACAGCTAAAACTGTCCCCGCTTTAAGTGCTGTAAAGCACTTAAAGCGGGGACAGTTTTAGCTGTGTATTTTCCAAAAGTTGTGTGCTCTACAAATAAAAAGCTGCTTTTGTTGTTACCTTTGGTCCGCAGGAGGAATGGGAGTCCTTTGCGGAGAGCATGGGAGACCCGTGAGTCCTTTGCACGCCTCTTTTCTGCCTCTGAGGGTGAAATGAGAGTGTGCAGCACTTTGGTAGGTAGCCATTCTCCCAGTTCGGCTCGGGGCGCAGCATAGCTGCAGTCGTCCTTGTGTGGCTCCATTCATCATGAGCCGTGTCTGAAAGAACTGATCGCATTTCACATGCTAGCATGCTGTCTGTTTGACTGTGCTGTTGTTTTAACGAGAGCATCGTTGACAATTCTGTAACCTGAGAGCGCTGCCTAATCGTATTCTATGTAATAATGCGTGGGCTTGAGGAGGAGGCAGGTTTGGGGGAGAAGGAGGGAGAATGCACGTGTGGATCAGGGAAAGGCCTCTCCTTCTTTGGAGCATGGGTGGGTTCAGTGCCCTCCTCATACTGCTAAGTCTTTGGCTCGACACTACCAGTTGTGTGTCTAAGGTTTCTGTGTGTGTGTTTGCATGTGTGTGTCTGTCTCTAGGGCTGAGCAGGACCTCCACCTTCCTGTGGTAGCATGTTACTCAGAACCTTGCACAAATCCCAGCCCTCCTGGAGACACGATACATGTATGTTCTTGGAAAGTTTTCTTAATGATTGGTGACAGAGCGGTGATTTAAAGGAGCTCATTCTCCATTTCCCACTAAGGCCAGCTCCTCTTTGCGGAAGAGGGTCCTTGACTCTTACTTTGTAGCAGGAAGCCCTAAGTACATCGACCCTTTTCAAAAGTTACAGGCTGAAAGTCAAGATCTCTCACGTTAAACCCAATGTTGCAACTTTAACTGGGCAAACTCTCATTAGAGACCAGGGGGCAATGACTGTGCGGATGGAAGCTGATGTCTTTTCAGGGTGACTTCAGTGCAGTAAAGCTCTTGCTAAGACGTTTAACTCTAAAATCGGGCACTGGGGAGGCACTGCACCCTCTGAAATTAGAGGTCAGGGGATTTGGATTTCATTTCCAAACATCCGCCACCCATTCAGCCACTCACGTTCAAGTGACAAGCCTTAGGCCAGTCACTTTCTGTATCTGTTTCTCGACTTTTGCACAGGGGTTTCTGTGGGACGTGAGGCCCACTGGGAAATGATCCCCTTTTCAGCTCAGTGCCTGGGATTCTGGGCATACTTGTCCACCTGGACTTATATACACCTATGATTTTGGACTAACTCTATTACCTCTGCTAGAAATTAACACAGAAATTTCACAGTTGATTGACAAGAATGAGAATCAGTGCTAAAGAGTCAAAATGTAACCAAATCCTTTCTCACTGAAAGAATGCGCAACGCAAGTGGACACAGTTCCCCCATTCGAACTTCATCATCTATGCACTTAGAGGCAAGTTTTTCAAATTACACAGCTAAAACTGTCCCCGCTTTAAGTGCTGTAAAGCACTTAAAGCGGGGACAGTTTTAGCTGTGTATTTTCCAAAAGTTGTGTGCTCTACAAATAAAAAGCTGCTTTTGTTGTTACCTTTTGTCCGCAGGAGGAATGGGAGTCCTTTGCGGAGAGCATGGGAGACCCGTGAGTCCTTTGCAGGCCTCTTTTCTGCCTCTGAGGGTGAAATGAGAGTGTGCAGCACTTTGGTAGGTAGCCATTCTCCCAGTTCGGCTCGGGGCGCAGCATAGCTGCAGTCCTCCTTGTGTGGCTCCATTCATCATGAGCCGTGTCTGAAAGAACTGATCGCATTTCACATGCTAGCATGCTGTCTGTTTGACTGTGCTGTTGTTTTAACGAGAGCATCGTTGACAATTCTGTAACCTGAGAGCGCTGCCTAATCGTATTCTATGTAATAATGTGTGGGCTTGAGGAGGAGGCAGGTTTGGGGGAGAAGGAGGGAGAATGCACGTGTGGATCAGGGAAAGGCCTCTCCTTCTTTGGAGCATGGGTGGGTTCAGTGCCCTCCTCATACTGCTAAGTCTTTGGCTCGACACTACCAGTTGTGTGTCTAAGGTTTCTGTGTGTGTGTTTGCATGTGTGTGTCTGTCTCTAGGACTGAGCAGGACCTCCACCTTCCTGTGGTAGCATGTTACTCAGAACCTTGCACAAAACCCAGCCCTCCTGGAGACACGATACATGTATGTTCTTGGAAAGTTTTCTTAATGATTGGTGACAGAGCGGTGATTTAAAGGAGCTCATTCTCCATTTCCCACTAAGGCCAGCTCCTCTTTGCGGAAGAGGGTCCTTGACTCTTACTTTGTAGCAGGAAGCCCTAAGTACATCGACCCTTTCCAAAAGTTACAGGCTGAAAGTCAAGATCTCTCACGTTAAACCCAATGTTGCAACTTTAACTGGGCAAACTCTCATTAGAGACCAGGGGGCAATGACTGTGCGGATGGAAGCTAATGTCTTTTCAGGGTGACTTCAGTGCAGTAAAGCTCTTGCTAAGACGTTTAACTCTAAAATCGGGCATTGGGGAGGCACTGCACCCTCTGAAGTTAGAGGTCAGGGGATTTGGATTTCATTTCCAACCATCCGCCACTCATTCAGCCACTCACATTCAAGTGACAAGCCTTAGGCCAGTCACTTTCTGTATCTGTTTCTCGACTTTTGCACAGCGGTTTCTGTGGGACGTGAGGCCCACTGGGAAATGATCCCCTTTTCAGCTCAGTGCCTGGGATTCTGGGCATACTTGTCCACCTGGACTTATATACACCTATGATTTTGGACTAACTCTATTACCTCTGCTAGAAATTAACACAGAAATTTCACAGTTGATTGACAAGAATGAGAATCAGTGCTAAAGAGTCAAAATGTAACCAAATCCTTTCTCACTGAAAGAATGCTCAACGCAAGTGGACACAGTTCCCCCATTCGAACTTCATCATCTATGCACTTAGAGGCAAGTTTTTCAAATTACACAGCTAAAACTGTCCCCGCTTTAAGTGCTGTAAAGCACTTAAAGTGGGGACAGTTTTAGCTGTGTATTTTCCAAAAGTTGTGTGCTCTACAAATAAAAAGCTGCTTTTGTTGTTACCTTTGGTCCGCAGGAGGAATGGGAGTCCTTTGCGGAGGGCATGGGAGACGGGTGAGTCCTTTGCACGCCTCTTTTCTGCCTCTGAGGGTGAAATGAGAGTGTGCAGCACTTTGGTAGGTAGCCATTCTCCCAGTTCGGCTCGGGGCGCAGCATAGCTGCAGTCCTCCTTCTGTGGCTCCATTCATCATGAGCCGTGTCTGAAAGAACTGATCGCATTTCACATGCTAGCATGCTGTCTGTTTGACTGTGCTGTTGTTTTAACGAGAGCATCGTTGACAATTCTGTAACCTGAGAGCGCTGCCTAATCGTATTCTATGTAATAATGCGTGGGCTTGAGGAGGAGGCAGGTTTGGGGGAGAAGGAGGGAGAATGCACGTGTGGATCAGGGAAAGGCCTCTCCTTCTTTGGAGCATGGGTTGGTTCAGTGCCCTCCTCATACTGCTAAGTCTTTGGCTCGACACTACCAGTTGTGTGTCTAAGGTTTCTGTGTGTGTGTTTGCATGTGTGTGTCTGTCTCTAGGGCTGAGCAGGACCTCCACCTTCCTGTGGTAGCATGTTACTCAGAACCTTGCACAAATCCCAGCCCTTCTGGAGACACGATACATGTATGTTCTTGGAAAGTTTTCTTAATGATTGGTGACAGAGCGGTGATTTAAAGGAGCTCATTCTCCATTTCCCACTAAGGCCAGCTCCTCTTTGCGGAAGAGGGTCCTTGACTCTTACTTTGTAGCAGGAAGCCCTAAGTACATCGACCCTTTTCAAAAGTTACAGGCTGAAAGTCAAGATCTCTCACGTTAAACCCAATGTTGCAACTTTAACTGGGCAAACTCTCATTAGAGACCAGGGGACAATGACAGTGAGGATGGAAGCTAATGTCTTTTCAGGGTGACTTCAGTGCAGTAAAGCTCTTGCTAAGACGTTTAACTCTAAAATCGGTCATTGGTGAGGCACTGCACCCTCTGAAGTTAGAGGTCAGGGGATTTGGATTTCATTTCCAACCATCCGCCACTCATTCAGCCACTCACATTCAAGTGACAAGCCTTAGGCCAGTCACTTTCTGTATCTGTTTCTCGACTTTTGCACAGTGGTTTCTGTGGGACGTGAGGCCCACTGGGAAATGATCCCCTTTTCAGCTCAGTGCCTGGGATTCTGGGCATACTTGTCCACCTGGACTTATATACACCTATGATTTTGGACTAACTCTATTACCTCTGCTAGAAATTAACACAGAAATTTCACAGTTGATTGACAAGAATGAGAATCAGTGCTAAAGAGTCAAAATGTAACCAAATCCTTTCTCACTGAAAGAATGCGCAACGCAAGTGGACACAGTTCCCCCATTCGAACTTCATCATCTATGCACTTAGAGGCAAGTTTTTCAAATTACACAGCTAAAACTGTCCCCGCTTTAAGTGCTGTAAAGCACTTAAAGCGGGGACAGTTTTAGCTGTGTATTTTCCAAAAGTTGTGTGCTCTACAAATAAAAAGCTGCTTTTGTTGTTACCTTTGGTCCGCAGGAGGAATGGGAGTCCTTTGCGGAGAGCATGGGAGACCCGTGAGTCCTTTGCAGTCCTCTTTTCTGCCTCTGAGGGTGAAATGAGAGTGTGCAGCACTTTGGTAGGTAGCCATTCTCCCAGTTCGGCTCGGGGCGCAGCATAGCTGCAGTCGTCCTTGTGTGGCTCCATTCATCATGAGCCGTGTCTGAAAGAACTGATCGCATTTCACATGCTAGCATGCTGTCTGTTTGACTGTGCTGTTGTTTTAACGAGAGCATCGTTGACAATTCTGTAACCTGAGAGTGCTGCCTAATCGTATTCTATGTAATAATGCGTGGGCTTGAGGAGGAGGCAGGTTTGGGGGAGAAGGAGGGAGAATGCACGTGTGGATCAGGGAAAGGCCTCTCCTTCTTTGGAGCATGGGTGGGTTCAGTGCCCTCCTCATACTGCTAAGTCTTTGGCTCGACACTACCAGTTGTGTGTCTAAGGTTTCTGTGTGTGTGTTTGCATGTGTGTGTCTGTCTCTAGGGCTGAGCAGGACCTCCACCTTCCTGTGGTAGCATGTTACTCAGAACCTTGCACAAATCCCAGCCCTCCTGGAGACACGATACATGTATGTTCTTGGAAAGTTTTCTTAATGATTGGTGACAGAGCGGTGATTTAAAGGAGCTCATTCTCCATTTCCCACTAAGGCCAGCTCCTCTTTGCGGAAGAGGGTCCTTGACTCTTACTTTGTAGCAGGAAGCCCTAAGTACATCGACCCTTTTCAAAAGTTACAGGCTGAAAGTCAAGATCTCTCACGTTAAACCCAGTGTTGCAACTTAAACTGGGCAAACTCTCATTAGAGACCAGGGGACAATGACTGTGCGGATGGAAGCTAATGTCTTTTCAGGGTGACTTCAGTGCAGTAAAGCTCTTGCTAAGACGTTTAACTCTAAAATCGGGCATTGGGGAGGCACTGCACCCTCTGAAATTAGAGTTCAGGGGATTTGGATTTCATTTAAAACCATCCGCCACTCATTCAGCCACTCACATTCAAGTGACAAGCCTTAGGCCAGTCACTTTCTGTATCTGTTTCTCGACTTTTGCACAGCGGTTTCTGTGGGACGTGAGGCCCACTGGGAAATGATCCCCTTTTCAGCTCAGTGCCTGGGATTCTGGGCATACTTGTCCACCTGGACTTATATACACCTATGATTTTGGACTAACTCTATTACCTCTGCTAGAAATTAACACAGAAATTTCACAGTTGATTGACAAGAATGAGAATCAGTGCTAAAGAGTCAAAATGTAACCAAATCCTTTCTCACTGAAAGAATGCGCAACGCAAGTGGACACAGTTCCCCCATTCGAACTTCATCATCTATGCACTTAGAGGCAAGTTTTTCAAATTACACAGCTAAAACTGTCCCCGCTTTAAGTGCTGTAAAGCACTTAAAGCGGGGACAGTTTTAGCTGTGTATTTTCCAAAAGTTGTGTGCTCTACAAATAAAAAGCTGCTTTTGTTGTTACCTTTGGTCCGCAGGAGGAATGGGAGTCCTTTGCGGAGAGCATGGGAGACCCGTGAGTCCTTTGCACGCCTCTTTTCTGCCTCTGAGGGTGAAATGAGAGTGTGCAGCACTTTGGTAGGTAGCCATTCTCCCAGTTCGGCTCGGGGCGCAGCATAGCTGCAGTCGTCCTTGTGTGGCTCCATTCATCATGAGCCGTGTCTGAAAGAACTGATCGCATTTCACATGCTAGCATGCTGTCTGTTTGACTGTGCTGTTGTTTTAACGAGAGCATCGTTGACAATTCTGTAACCTGAGAGCGCTGCCTAATCGTATTCTATGTAATAATGCGTGGGCTTGAGGAGGAGGCAGGTTTGGGGGAGAAGGAGGGAGAATGCACGTGTGGATCAGGGAAAGGCCTCTCCTTCTTTGGAGCATGGGTGGGTTCAGTGCCCTCCTCATACTGCTAAGTCTTTGGCTCGACACTACCAGTTGTGTGTCTAAGGTTTCTGTGTGTGTGTTTGCATGTGTGTGTCTGTCTCTAGGGCTGAGCAGGACCTCCACCTTCCTGTGGTAGCATGTTACTCAGAACCTTGCACAAATCCCAGCCCTCCTGGAGACACGATACATGTATGTTCTTGGAAAGTTTTCTTAATGATTGGTGACAGAGCGGTGATTTAAAGGAGCTCATTCTCCATTTCCCACTAAGGCCAGCTCCTCTTTGCGGAAGAGGGTCCTTGACTCTTACTTTGTAGCAGGAAGCCCTAAGTACATCGACCCTTTTCAAAAGTTACAGGCTGAAAGTCAAGATCTCTCACGTTAAACCCAATGTTGCAACTTTAACTGGGCAAACTCTCATTAGAGACCAGGGGGCAATGACTGTGCGGATGGAAGCTGATGTCTTTTCAGGGTGACTTCAGTGCAGTAAAGCTCTTGCTAAGACGTTTAACTCTAAAATCGGGCACTGGGGAGGCACTGCACCCTCTGAAATTAGAGGTCAGGGGATTTGGATTTCATTTCCAAACATCCGCCACCCATTCAGCCACTCACGTTCAAGTGACAAGCCTTAGGCCAGTCACTTTCTGTATCTGTTTCTCGACTTTTGCACAGGGGTTTCTGTGGGACGTGAGGACCACTGGGAAATGATCCCCTTTTCAGCTCAGTGCCTGGGATTCTGGGCATACTTGTCCACCTGGACTTATATACACCTATGATTTTGGACTAACTCTATTACCTCTGCTAGAAATTAACACAGAAATTTCACAGTTGATTGACAAGAATGAGAATCAGTGCTAAAGAGTCAAAATGTAACCAAATCCTTTCTCACTGAAAGAATGCTCAACGCAAGTGGACACAGTTCCCCCATTCGAACTTCATCATCTATGCACTTATCTTTAAGTGCTTTACAGCACTTAAAGCGGGGACAGTTTTAGCTGTGTATTTTCCAAAAGTTGTGTGCTCTACAAATAAAAAGCTGCTTTTGTTGTTACCTTTGGTCCGCAGGAGGAATGGGAGTCCTTTGCGGAGAGCATGGGAGACCCGTGAGTCCTTTGCAGTCCTCTTTTCTGCCTCTGAGGGTGAAATGAGAGTGTGCAGCACTTTGGTAGGTAGCCATTCTCCCAGTTCGGCTCGGGGCGCAGCATAGCTGCAGTCGTCCTTGTGTGGCTCCATTCATCATGAGCCGTGTCTGAAAGAACTGATCGCATTTCACATGCTAGCATGCTGTCTGTTTGACTGTGCTGTTGTTTTAACGAGAGCATCGTTGACAATTCTGTAACCTGAGAGCGCTGCCTAATCGTATTCTATGTAATAATGCGTGGGCTTGAGGAGGAGGCAGGTTTGGGGGAGAAGGAGGGAGAATGCACGTGTGGATCAGGGAAAGGCCTCTCCTTCTTTGGAGCATGGGTGGGTTCAGTGCCCTCCTCATACTGCTAAGTCTTTGGCTCGACACTACCAGTTGTGTGTCTAAGGTTTCTGTGTGTGTGTTTGCATGTGTGTGTCTGTCTCTAGGGCTGAGCAGGACCTCCACCTTCCTGTGGTAGCATGTTACTCAGAACCTTGCACAAATCCCAGCCCTCCTGGAGACACGATACATGTATGTTCTTGGAAAGTTTTCTTAATGATTGGTGACAGAGCGATGATTTAAAGGAGCTCATTCTCCATTTCCCACTAAGGCCAGCTCCTCTTTGCGGAAGAGGGTCCTTGACTCTTACTTTGTAGCAGGAAGCCCTAAGTACATCGACCCTTTTCAAAAGTTACAGGCTGAAAGTCAAGATCTCTCACGTTAAACCCAATGTTGCAACTTTAACTGGGCAAACTCTCATTAGAGACCAGGGGGCAATGACTGTGCGGATGGAAGCTGATGTCTTTTCAGGGTGACTTCAGTGCAGTAAAGCTCTTGCTAAGACGTTTAACTCTAAAATCGGGCACTGGGGAGGCACTGCACCCTCTGAAATTAGAGGTCAGGGGATTTGGATTTCATTTCCAAACATCCGCCACCCATTCAGCCACTCACGTTCAAGTGACAAGCCTTAGGCCAGTCACTTTCTGTATCTGTTTCTCGACTTTTGCACAGCGGTTTCTGTGGGACGTGAGGCCCACTGGGAAATGATCCCCTTTTCAGCTCAGTGCCTGGGATTCTGGGCATACTTGTCCACCTGGACTTATATACACCTATGATTTTGGACTAACTCTATTACCTCTGCTAGAAATTAACACAGAAATTTCACAGTTGATTGACAAGAATGAGAATCAGTGCTAAAGAGTCAAAATGTAACCAAATCCTTTCTCACTGAAAGAATGCTCAACGCAAGTGGACACAGTTCCCCCATTCGAACTTCATCATCTATGCACTTATCTTTAAGTGCTTTACAGCACTTAAAGCGGGGACAGTTTTAGCTGTGTATTTTCCAAAAGTTGTGTGCTCTACAAATAAAAAGCTGCTTTTGTTGTTACCTTTGGTCCGCAGGAGGAATGGGAGTCCTTTGCGGAGAGCATGGGAGACCCGTGAGTCCTTTGCAGTCCTCTTTTCTGCCTCTGAGGGTGAAATGAGAGTGTGCAGCACTTTGGTAGGTAGCCATTCTCCCAGTTCGGCTCGGGGCGCAGCATAGCTGCAGTCCTCCTTGTGTGGCTCCATTCATCATGAGCCGTGTCTGAAAGAACTGATCGCATTTCACATGCTAGCATGCTGTCTGTTTGACTGTGCTGTTGTTTTAACGAGAGCATCGTTGACAATTCTGTAACCTGAGAGCGCTGCCTAATCGTATTCTATGTACTAATGCGTGGGCTTGAGGAGGAGGCAGGTTTGGGGGAGAAGGAGGGAGAATGCACGTGTGGATCAGGGAAAGGCCTCTCCTTCTTTGGAGCATGGGTGGGTTCAGTGCCCTCCTCATACTGCTAAGTCTTTGGCTCGACACTACCAGTTGTGTGTCTAAGGTTTCTGTGTGTGTGTTTGCATGTGTGTGTCTGTCTCTAGGGCTGAGCAGGACCTCCACCTTCCTGTGGTAGCATGTTACTCAGAACCTTGCACAAATCCCAGCCCTCCTGGAG
Source organism: Aotus nancymaae (assembly GCF_030222135.1). Classification (NCBI taxonomy): domain Eukaryota; kingdom Metazoa; phylum Chordata; class Mammalia; order Primates; family Aotidae; genus Aotus; species Aotus nancymaae. Next base: position 13,822,453 of record NW_026988476.1, on the reverse strand, counting down.
ACACGATACATGTATGTTCTTGGAAAGTTTTCTTAATGATTGGTGACAGAGCGGTGATTTAAAGGAGCTCATTCTCCATTTCCCACTAAGGCCAGCTCCTCTTTGCGGAAGAGGGTCCTTGACTCTTACTTTGTAGCAGGAAGCCCTAAGTACATCGACCCTTTTCAAAAGTTACAGGCTGAAAGTCAAGATCTCTCACGTTAAACCCAATGTTGCAACTTTAACTGGGCAAACTCTCATTAGAGACCAGGGGGCAATGACTGTGCGGATGGAAGCTGATGTCTTTTCAGGGTGACTTCAGTGCAGTAAAGCTCTTGCTAAGACGTTTAACTCTAAAATCGGGCACTGGGGAGGCACTGCACACTCTGAAATTAGAGGTCAGGGGATTTGGATTTCATTTCCAAACATCCGCCACCCATTCAGCCACTCACGTTCAAGGGACAAGCCTTAGGCCAGTCACTTTCTGTATCTGTTTCTCAACTTTTGCACAGCGGTTTCTGTGGGACGTGAGGCCCACTGGGAAATGATCCCCTTTTCAGCTCAGTGCCTGGGATTCTGGGCATACTTGTCCACCTGGACTTATATACACCTATGATTTTGGACTAACTCTATTACCTCTGCTAGAAATTAACACAGAAATTTCACAGTTGATTGACAAGAATGAGAATCAGTGCTAAAGAGTCAAAATGTAACCAAATCCTTTCTCACTGAAAGAATGCGGAACGCAAGTGGACACAGTTCCCCCATTCGAACTTCATCATCTATGCACTTAGAGGCAAGTTTTTCAAATTACACAGCTAAAACTGTCCCCGCTTTAAGTGCTGTAAAGCACTTAAAGCGGGGACAGTTTTAGCTGTGTATTTTCCAAAAGTTGTGTGCTCTACAAATAAAAAGCTGCTTTTGTTGTTACCTTTGGTCCGCAGGAGGAATGGGAGTCCTTTGCGGAGAGCATGGGAGACCCGTGAGTCCTTTGCAGGCCTCTTTTCTGCCTCTGAGGGTGAAATGAGAGTGTGCAGCACTTTGGTAGGTAGCCATTCTCCCAGTTCGGCTCGGGGCGCAGCATAGCTGCAGTCCTCCTTGTGTGGCTCCATTCATCATGAGCCGTGTCTGAAAGAACTGATCGCATTTCACATGCTAGCATGCTGTCTGTTTGACTGTGCTGTTGTTTTAACGAGAGCATCGTTGACAATTCTGTAACCTGAGAGCGCTTCCTAATCGTATTCTATGTAATAATGTGTGGGCTTGAGGAGGAGGCAGGTTTGGGGGAGAAGGAGGGAGAATGCACGTGTGGATCAGGGAAAGGCCTCTCCTTCTTTGGAGCATGGGTGGGTTCAGTGCCCTCCTCATACTGCTAAGTCTTTGGCTCGACACTACCAGTTGTGTGTCTAAGGTTTCTGTGTGTGTGTTTGCATGTGTGTGTCTGTCTCTAGGACTGAGCAGGACCTCCACCTTCCTGTGGTAGCATGTTACTCAGAACCTTGCACAAAACCCAGCCCTCCTGGAGACACGATACATGTATGTTCTTGGAAAGTTTTCTTAATGATTGGTGACAGAGCGGTGATTTAAAGGAGCTCATTCTCCATTTCCCACTAAGGCCAGCTCCTCTTTGCGGAAGAGGGTCCTTGACTCTTACTTTGTAGCAGGAAGCCCTAAGTACATCGACCCTTTCCAAAAGTTACAGGCTGAAAGTCAAGATCTCTCACGTTAAACCCAATGTTGCAACTTTAACTGGGCAAACTCTCATTAGAGACCAGGGGGCAATGACTGTGCGGATGGAAGCTAATGTCTTTTCAGGGTGACTTCAGTGCAGTAAAGCTCTTGCTAAGACGTTTAACTCTAAAATCGGGCATTGGGGAAGCACTGCACCCTCTGAAGTTAGAGGTCAGGGGATTTGGATTTCATTTCCAACCATCCGCCACTCATTCAGCCACTCACATTCAAGTGACAAGCCTTAGGCCAGTCACTTTCTGTATCTGTTTCTCGACTTTTGCACAGTGGTTTCTGTGGGACGTGAGGCCCACTGGGAAATGATCCCCTTTTCAGCTCAGTGCCTGGGATTCTGGGCATACTTGTCCACCTGGACTTATATACACCTATGATTTTGGACTAACTCTATTACCTCTGCTAGAAATTAACACAGAAATTTCACAGTTGATTGACAAGAATGAGAATCAGTGCTAAAGAGTCAAAATGTAACCAAATCCTTTCTCACTGAAAGAATGCTCAACGCAAGTGGACACAGTTCCCCCATTCGAACTTCATCATCTATGCACTTAGAGGCAAGTTTTTCAAATTACACAGCTAAAACTGTCCCCGCTTTAAGTGCTGTAAAGCACTTAAAGCGGGGACAGTTTTAGCTGTGTATTTTCCAAAAGTTGTGTGCTCTACAAATAAAAAGCTGCTTTTGTTGTTACCTTTGGTCCGCAGGAGGAATGGGAGTCCTTTGCGGAGAGCATGGGAGACCCGTGAGTCCTTTGCAGTCCTCTTTTCTGCCTCTGAGGGTGAAATGAGAGTGTGCAGCACTTTGGTAGGTAGCCATTCTCCCAGTTCGGCTCGGGGCGCAGCATAGCTGCAGTCCTCCTTGTGTGGCTCCATTCATCATGAGCCGTGTCTGAAAGAACTGATCGCATTTCACATGCTAGCATGCTGTCTGTTTGACTGTGCTGTTGTTTTAACGAGAGCATCGTTGACAATTCTGTAACCTGAGAGCGCTGCCTAATCGTATTCTATGTAATAATGCGTGGGCTTGAGGAGGAGGCAGGTTTGGGGGAGAAGGAGGGAGAATGCACGTGTGGATCAGGGAAAGGCCTCTCCTTCTTTGGAGCATGTGTTGGTTCAGTGCCCTCCTCATACTGCTAAGTCTTTGGCTCGACACTACCAGTTGTGTGTCTAAGGTTTCTGTGTGTGTGTTTGCATGTGTGTGTCTGTCTCTAGGGCTGAGCAGGACCTCCACCTTCCTGTGGTAGCATGCTACTCAGAACCTTGCACAAATCCCAGCCCTCCTGGAGACACGATACATGTATGTTCTTGGAAAGTTTTCTTAATGATTGGTGACAGAGCGATGATTTAAAGGAGCTCATTCTCCATTTCCCACTAAGGCCAGCTCCTCTTTGCGGAAGAGGGTCCTTGACTCTTACTTTGTAGCAGGAAGCCCTAAGTACATCGACCCTTTTCAAAAGTTACAGGCTGAAAGTCAAGATCTCTCACGTTAAACCCAATGTTGCAACTTTAACTGGGCAAACTCTCATTAGAGACCAGGGGGCAATGACTGTGCGGATGGAAGCTGATGTCTTTTCAGGGTGACTTCAGTGCAGTAAAGCTCTTGCTAAGACGTTTAACTCTAAAATCGGGCACTGGGGAGGCACTGCACCCTCTGAAATTAGAGGTCAGGGGATTTGGATTTCATTTCCAAACATCCGCCACCCATTCAGCCACTCACGTTCAAGTGACAAGCCTTAGGCCAGTCACTTTCTGTATCTGTTTCTCGACTTTTGCACAGCGGTTTCTGTGGGACGTGAGGCCCACTGGGAAATGATCCCCTTTTCAGCTCAGTGCCTGGGATTCTGGGCATACTTGTCCACCTGGACTTATATACACCTATGATTTTGGACTAACTCTATTACCTCTGCTAGAAATTAACACAGAAATTTCACAGTTGATTGACAAGAATGAGAATCAGTGCTAAAGAGTCAAAATGTAACCAAATCCTTTCTCACTGAAAGAATGCTCAACGCAAGTGGACACAGTTCCCCCATTCGAACTTCATCATCTATGCACTTAGAGGCAAGTTTTTCAAATTACACAGCTAAAACTGTCCCCGCTTTAAGTGCTGTAAAGCACTTAAAGCGGGGACAGTTTTAGCTGTGTATTTTCCAAAAGTTGTGTGCTCTACAAATAAAAAGCTGCTTTTGTTGTTACCTTTGGTCCGCAGGAGGAATGGGAGTCCTTTGCGGAGAGCATGGGAGACCCGTGAGTCCTTTGCAGTCCTCTTTTCTGCCTCTGAGGGTGAAATGAGAGTGTGCAGCACTTTGGTAGGTAGCCATTCTCCCAGTTCGGCTCGGGGCGCAGCATAGCTGCAGTCCTCCTTGTGTGGCTCCATTCATCATGAGCCGTGTCTGAAAGAACTGATCGCATTTCACATGCTAGCATGCTGTCTGTTTGACTGTGCTGTTGTTTTAACGAGAGCATCGTTGACAATTCTGTAACCTGAGAGCGCTGCCTAATCGTATTCTATGTAATAATGCGTGGGCTTGAGGAGGAGGCAGGTTTGGGGGAGAAGGAGGGAGAATGCACGTGTGGATCAGGGAAAGGCCTCTCCTTCTTTGGAGCATGGGTGGGTTCAGTGCCCTCCTCATACTGCTAAGTCTTTGGCTCGACACTACCAGTTGTGTGTCTAAGGTTTCTGTGTGTGTGTTTGCATGTGTGTGTCTGTCTCTAGGGCTGAGCAGGACCTCCACCTTCCTGTGGTAGCATGTTACTCAGAACCTTGCACAAATCCCAGCCCTCCTGGAGACACGATACATGTATGTTCTTGGAAAGTTTTCTTAATGATTGGTGACAGAGCGGTGATTTAAAGGAGCTCATTCTCCATTTCCCACTAAGGCCAGCTCCTCTTTGCGGAAGAGGGTCCTTGACTCTTACTTTGTAGCAGGAAGCCCTAAGTACATCGACCCTTTTCAAAAGTTACAGGCTGAAAGTCAAGATCTCTCACGTTAAACCCAATGTTGCAACTTTAACTGGGCAAACTCTCATTAGAGACCAGGGGGCAATGACTGTGCGGATGGAAGCTGATGTCTTTTCAGGGTGACTTCAGTGCAGTAAAGCTCTTGCTAAGACGTTTAACTCTAAAATCGGGCACTGGGGAGGCACTGCACCCTCTGAAATTAGAGGTCAGGGGATTTGGATTTCATTTCCAAACATCCGCCACCCATTCAGCCACTCACGTTCAAGTGACAAGCCTTAGGCCAGTCACTTTCTGTATCTGTTTCTCGACTTTTGCACAGGGGTTTCTGTGGGACGTGAGGCCCACTGGGAAATGATCCCCTTTTCAGCTCAGTGCCTGGGATTCTGGGCATACTTGTCCACCTGGACTTATATACACCTATGATTTTGGACTAACTCTATTACCTCTGCTAGAAATTAACACAGAAATTTTACAGTTGATTGACAAGAATGAGAATCAGTGCTAAAGAGTCAAAATGTAACCAAATCCTTTCTCACTGAAAGAATGCTCAACGCAAGTGGACACAGTTCCCCCATTCGAACTTCATCATCTATGCACTTATCTTTAAGTGCTTTACAGCACTTAAAGCGGGGACAGTTTTAGCTGTTTATTTTCCAAAAGTTGTGTGCTCTACAAATAAAAAGCTGCTTTTGTTGTTACCTTTGGTCCGCAGGAGGAATGGGAGTCCTTTGCGGAGAGCATGGGAGACCCGTGAGTCCTTTGCAGTCCTCTTTTCTGCCTCTGAGGGTGAAATGAGAGTGTGCAGCACTTTGGTAGGTAGCCATTCTCCCAGTTCGGCTCGGGGCGCAGCATAGCTGCAGTCGTCCTTGTGTGGCTCCATTCATCATGAGCCGTGTCTGAAAGAACTGATCGCATTTCACATGCTAGCATGCTGTCTGTTTGACTGTGCTGTTGTTTTAACGAGAGCATCGTTGACAATTCTGTAACCTGAGAGCGCTGCCTAATCGTATTCTATGTAATAATGCGTGGGCTTGAGGAGGAGGCAGCTTTGGGGGAGAAGGAGGGAGAATGCACGTGTGGATCAGGGAAAGGCCTCTCCTTCTTTGGAGCATGGGTGGGTTCAGTGCCCTCCTCATACTGCTAAGTCTTTGGCTCGACACTACCAGTTGTGTGTCTAAGGTTTCTGTGTGTGTGTTTTCATGTGTGTGTCTGTCTCTAGGGCTGAGCAGGACCTCCACCTTCCTGTGGTAGCATGTTACTCAGAACCTTGCACAAATCCCAGCCCTCCTGGAGACACGATACATGTATGTTCTTGGAAAGTTTTCTTAATGATTGGTGACAGAGCGGTGATTTAAAGGAGCTCATTCTCCATTTCCCACTAAGGCCAGCTCCTCTTTGCGGAAGAGGGTCCTTGACTCTTACTTTGTAGCAGGAAGCCCTAAGTACATCGACCCTTTCCAAAAGTTACAGGCTGAAAGTCAAGATCTCTCACGTTAAACCCAATGTTGCAACTTTAACTGGGCAAACTCTCATTAGAGACCAGGGGGCAATGACTGTGCGGATGGAAGCTGATGTCTTTTCAGGGTGACTTCAGTGCAGTAAAGCTCTTGCTAAGACGTTTAACTCTAAAATCGGGCACTGGGGAGGCACTGCACCCTCTGAAGTTAGAGGTCAGGGGATTTGGATTTCATTTCCAAACATCCGCCACCCATTCAGCCACTCACGTTCAAGTGACAAGCCTTAGGCCAGTCACTTTCTGTATCTGTTTCTCGACTTTTGCACAGCGGTTTCTGTGGGACGTGAGGCCCACTGGGAAATGATCCCCTTTTCAGCTCAGTGCCTGGGATTCTGGGCATACTTGTCCACCTGGACTTATATACACCTATGATTTTGGACTAACTCTATTACCTCTGCTAGAAATTAACACAGAAATTTCACAGTTGATTGACAAGAATGAGAATCAGTGCTAAAGAGTCAAAATGTAACCAAATCCTTTCTCACTGAAAGAATGCTCAACGCAAGTGGACACAGTTCCCCCATTCGAACTTCATCATCTATGCACTTAGAGGCAAGTTTTTCAAATTACACAGCTAAAACTGTCCCCGCTTTAAGTGCTGTAAAGCACTTAAAGCGGGGACAGTTTTAGCTGTGTATTTTCCAAAAGTTGTGTGCTCTACAAATAAAAAGCTGCTTTTGTTGTTACCTTTGGTCCGCAGGAGGAATGGGAGTCCTTTGCGGAGAGCATGGGAGACCCGTGAGTCCTTTGCAGTCCCCTTTCCTGCCTCTGAGGGTGAAATGAGAGTGTGCAGCACTTTGGTAGGTAGCCATTCTCTCAGTTCGGCTCGGGGCGCAGCATAGCTGCAGTCCTCCTTGTGTGGCTCCATTCATCATGAGCCGTGTCTGAAAGAACTGATCGCATTTCACATGCTAGCATGCTGTCTGTTTGACTGTGCTGTTGTTTTAACGAGAGCATCGTTGACAATTCTGTAACCTGAGAGCGCTGCCTAATCGTATTCTATGTACTAATGCGTGGGCTTGAGGAGGAGGCAGGTTTGGGGGAGAAGGAGGGAGAATGCACGTGTGGATCAGGGAAAGGCCTCTCCTTCTTTGGAGCATGGGTGGGTTCAGTGCCCTCCTCATACTGCTAAGTCTTTGGCTCGACACTACCAGTTGTGTGTCTAAGGTTTCTGTGTGTGTGTTTGCATGTGTGTGTCTGTCTCTAGGGCTGAGCAGGACCTCCACCTTCCTGTGGTAGCATGTTACTCAGAACCTTGCACAAATCCCAGCCCTCCTGGAGACACGATACATGTATGTTCTTGGAAAGTTTTCTTAATGATTGGTGACAGAGCGGTGATTTAAAGGAGCTCATTCTCCATTTCCCACTAAGGCCAGCTCCTCTTTGCGGAAGAGGGTCCTTGACTCTTACTTTGTAGCAGGAAGCCCTAAGTACATCGACCCTTTTCAAAAGTTACAGGCTGAAAGTCAAGATCTCTCACGTTAAACCCAATGTTGCAACTTTAACTGGGCAAACTCTCATTAGAGACCAGGGGGCAATGACTGTGCAGATGGAAGCTGATGTCTTTTCAGGGTGACTTCAGTGCAGTAAAGCTCTTGCTAAGACGTTTAACTCTAAAATCTGGCACTGGGGAGGCACTGCACCCTCTGAAATTAGAGGTCAGGGGATTTGGATTTCATTTCCAAACATCCGCCACCCATTCAGCCACTCACGTTCAAGTGACAAGCCTTAGGCCAGTCACTTTCTGTATCTGTTTCTCGACTTTTGCACAGCGGTTTCTGTGGGACGTGAGGCCCACTGGGAAATGATCCCCTTTTCAGCTCAGTGCCTGGGATTCTGGGCATACTTGTCCACCTGGACTTATATACACCTATGATTTTGGACTAACTCTATTACCTCTGCTAGAAATTAACACAGAAATTTCACAGTTGATTGACAAGAATGAGAATCAGTGCTAAAGAGTCAAAATGTAACCAAATCCTTTCTCACTGAAAGAATGCTCAACGCAAGTGGACACAGTTCCCCCATTCGAACTTCATCATCTATGCACTTAGAGGCAAGTTTTTCAAATTACACAGCTAAAACTGTCCCCGCTTTAAGTGCTGTAAAGCACTTAAAGCGGGGACAGTTTTAGCTGTGTATTTTCCAAAAGTTGTGTGCTCTACAAATAAAAAGCTGCTTTTGTTGTTACCTTTGGTCCGCAGGAGGAATGGGAGTCCTTTGCGGAGAGCATGGGAGACCCGTGAGTCCTTTGCAGTCCTCTTTTCTGCCTCTGAGGGTGAAATGAGAGTGTGCAGCACTTTGGTAGGTAGCCATTCTCCCAGTTCGGCTCGGGGCGCAGCATAGCTGCAGTCGTCCTTGTGTGGCTCCATTCATCATGAGCCGTGTCTGAAAGAACTGATCGCATTTCACATGCTAGCATGCTGTCTGTTTGACTGTGCTGTTGTTTTAACGAGAGCATCGTTGACAATTCTGTAACCTGAGAGCGCTGCCTAATCGTATTCTATGTAATAATGCGTGGGCTTGAGGAGGAGGCAGGTTTGGGGGAGAAGGAGGTAGAATGCACGTGTGGATCAGGGAAAGGCCTCTCCTTCTTTGGAGCATGGGTGGGTTCAGTGCCCTCCTCATACTGCTAAGTCTTTGGCTCGACACTACCAGTTGTGTGTCTAAGGTTTCTGTGTGTGTGTTTGCATGTGTGTGTCTGTCTCTAGGGCTGAGCAGGACCTCCACCTTCCTGTGGTAGCATGTTACTCAGAACCTTGCACAAATCCCAGCCCTCCTGGAGACACGATACATGTATGTTCTTGGAAAGTTTTCTTAATGATTGGTGACAGAGCGGTGATTTAAAGGAGCTCATTCTCCATTTCCCACTAAGGCCAGCTCCTCTTTGCGGAAGAGGGTCCTTGACTCTTACTTTGTAGCAGGAAGCCCTAAGTACATCGACCCTTTTCAAAAGTTACAGGCTGAAAGTCAAGATCTCTCACGTTAAACCCAATGTTGCAACTTTAACTGGGCAAACTCTCATTAGAGACCAGGGGGCAATGACTGTGCGGATGGAAGCTGATGTCTTTTCAGGGTGACTTCAGTGCAGTAAAGCTCTTGCTAAGACGTTTAACTCTAAAATCGGGCACTGGGGAGGCACTGCACCCTCTGAAATTAGAGGTCAGGGGATTTGGATTTCATTTCCAAACATCCGCCACCCATTCAGCCACTCACGTTCAAGTGACAAGCCTTAGGCCAGTCACTTTCTGTATCTGTTTCTCGACTTTTGCACAGCGGTTTCTGTGGGATGTGAGGCCCACTGGGAAATGATCCCCTTTTCAGCTCAGTGCCTGGGATTCTGGGCATACTTGTCCACCTGGACTTATATACACCTATGATTTTGGACTAACTCTATTACCTCTGCTAGAAATTAACACAGAAATTTCACAGTTGATTGACAAGAATGAGAATCAGTGCTAAAGAGTCAAAATGTAACCAAATCCTTTCTCACTGAAAGAATGCTCAACGCAAGTGGACACAGTTCCCCCATTCGAACTTCATCATCTATGCACTTAGAGGCAAGTTTTTCAAATTACACAGCTAAAACTGTCCCCGCTTTAAGTGCTGTAAAGCACTTAAAGCGGGGACAGTTTTAGCTGTGTATTTTCCAAAAGTTGTGTGCTCTACAAATAAAAAGCTGCTTTTGTTGTTACCTTTGGTCCGCAGGAGGAATGGGAGTCCTTTGCGGAGAGCATGGGAGACCCGTGAGTCCTTTGCAGTCCTCTTTTCTGCCTCTGTGGGTGAAATGAGAGTGTGCAGCACTTTGGTAGGTAGCCATTCTCCCAGTTCGGCTCGGGGCGCAGCATAGCTGCAGTCCTCCTTGTGTGGCTCCATTCATCATGAGCCGTGTCTGAAAGAACTGATCGCATTTCACATGCTAGCATGCTGTCTGTTTGACTGTGCTGTTGTTTTAACGAGAGCATCGTTGACAATTCTGTAACCTGAGAGGGCTGCCTAATCGTATTCTATGTAATAATGCGTGGGCTTGAGGAGGAGGCAGGTTTGGGGGAGAAGGAGGGAGAATGCACGTGTGGATCAGGGAAAGGCCTCTCCTTCTTTGGAGCATGGGTGGGTTCAGTGCCCTCCTCATACTGCTAAGTCTTTGGCTCGACACTACCAGTTGTGTGTCTAAGGTTTCTGTGTGTGTGTTTGCATGTGTGTGTCTGTCTCTAGGGCTGAGCAGGACCTCCACCTTCCTGTGGTAGCATGTTACTCAGAACCTTGCACAAATCCCAGCCCTCCTGGAGACACGATACATGTATGTTCTTGGAAAGTTTTCTTAATGATTGGTGACAGAGCGGTGATTTAAAGGAGCTCATTCTCCATTTCCCACTAAGGCCAGCTCCTCTTTGCGGAAGAGGGTCCTTGACTCTTACTTTGTAGCAGGAAGCCCTAAGTACATCGACCCTTTTCAAAAGTTACAGGCTGAAAGTCAAGATCTCTCACGTTAAACCCAATGTTGCAACTTTAACTGGGCAAACTCTCATTAGAGACCAGGGGGCAATGACTGTGCGGATGGAAGCTAATGTCTTTTCAGGGTGACTTCAGTGCAGTAAAGCTCTTGCTAAGACGTTTAACTCTAAAATCGGGCACTGGGGAGGCACTGCACCCTCTGAAATTAGAGGTCAGGGGATTTGGATTTCATTTCCAAACATCCGCCACCCATTCAGCCACTCACGTTCAAGTGACAAGCCTTAGGCCAGTCACTTTCTGTATCTGTTTCTCGACTTTTGCACAGCGGTTTCTGTGGGACGTGAGGCCCACTGGGAAATGATCCCCTTTTCAGCTCAGTGCCTGGGATTCTGGGCATACTTGTCCACCTGGACTTATATACACCTATGATTTTGGACTAACTCTATTACCTCTGCTAGAAATTAACACAGAAATTTCACAGTTGATTGACAAGAATGAGAATCAGTGCTAAAGAGTCAAAATGTAACCAAATCCTTTCTCACTGAAAGAATGCTCAACGCAAGTGGACACAGTTCCCCCATTCGAACTTCATCATCTATGCACTTAGAGGCAAGTTTTTCAAATTACACAGCTAAAACTGTCCCCGCTTTAAGTGCTGTAAAGCACTTAAAGCGGGGACAGTTTTAGCTGTGTATTTTCCAAAAGTTGTGTGCTCTACAAATAAAAAGCTGCTTTTGTTGTTACCTTTGGTCCGCAGGAGGAATGGGAGTCCTTTGCGGAGAGCATGGGAGACCCGTGAGTCCTTTGCAGTCCTCTTTTCTGCCTCTGAGGGTGAAATGAGAGTGTGCAGCACTTTGGTAGGTAGCCATTCTCCCAGTTCGGCTCGGGGCGCAGCATAGCTGCAGTCGTCCTTGTGTGGCTCCATTCATCATGAGCCGTGTCTGAAAGAACTGATCGCATTTCACATGCTAGCATGCTGTCTGTTTGACTGTGCTGTTGTTTTAACGAGAGCATCGTTGACAATTCTGTAACCTGAGAGCGCTGCCTAATCGTATTCTATGTTCTAATGCGTGGGCTTGAGGAGGAGGCAGGTTTGGGGGAGAAGGAGGGAGAATGCACGTGTGGATCAGGGAAAGGCCTCTCCTTCTTTGGAGCATGGGTGGGTTCAGTGCCCTCCTCATACTGCTAAGTCTTTGGCTCGACACTACCAGTTGTGTGTCTAAGGTTTCTGTGTGTGTGTTTGCATGTGTGTGTCTGTCTCTAGGGCTGAGAAGGACCTCCACCTTCCTGTGGTAGCATGTTACTCAGAACCTTGCACAAATCCCAGCCCTCCTGGAGACACGATACATGTATGTTCTTGGAAAGTTTTCTTAATGATTGGTGACAGAGCGGTGATTTAAAGGAGCTCATTCTCCATTTCCCACTAAGGCCAGCTCCTCTTTGCGGAAGAGGGTCCTTGACTCTTACTTTGTAGCAGGAAGCCCTAAGTACATCGACCCTTTTCAAAAGTTACAGGCTGAAAGTCAAGATCTCTCACGTTAAACCCAATGTTGCAACTTTAACTGGGCAAACTCTCATTAGAGACCAGGGGGCAATGACTGTGCGGATGGAAGCTGATGTCTTTTCAGGGTGACTTCAGTGCAGTAAAGCTCTTGCTAAGACGTTTAACTCTAAAATCGGGCACTGGGGAGGCACTGCACCCTCTGAAGTTAGAGGTCAGGGGATTTGGATTTCATTTCCAAACATCCGCCACCCATTCAGCCACTCACGTTCAAGTGACAAGCCTTAGGCCAGTCACTTTCTGTATCTGTTTCTCGACTTTTGCACAGCGGTTTCTGTGGGACGTGAGGCCCACTGGGAAATGATCCCCTTTTCAGCTCAGTGCCTGGGATTCTGGGCATACTTGTCCACCTGGACTTATATACACCTATGATTTTGGACTAACTCTATTACCTCTGCTAGAAATTAACACAGAAATTTCACAGTTGATTGACAAGAATGAGAATCAGTGCTAAAGAGTCAAAATGTAACCAAATCCTTTCTCACTGAAAGAATGCTCAACGCAAGTGGACACAGTTCCCCCATTCGAACTTCATCATCTATGCACTTAGAGGCAAGTTTTTCAAATTACACAGCTAAAACTGTCCCCGCTTTAAGTGCTGTAAAGCACTTAAAGCGGGGACAGTTTTAGCTGTGTATTTTCCAAAAGTTGTGTGCTCTACAAATAAAAAGCTGCTTTTGTTGTTACCTTTGGTCCGCAGGAGGAATGGGAGTCCTTTGCGGAGAGCATGGGAGACCCGTGAGTCCTTTGCAGTCCCCTTTCCTGCCTCTGAGGGTGAAATGAGAGTGTGTAGCACTTTGGTAGGTAGCCATTCTCCCAGTTCGGCTCGGGGCGCAGCATAGCTGCAGTCCTCCTTGTGTGGCTCCATTCATCATGAGCCGTGTCTGAAAGAACTGATCGCATTTCACATGCTAGCATGCTGTCTGTTTGACTGTGCTGTTGTTTTAACGAGAGCATCGTTGACAATTCTGTAACCTGAGAGCGCTGCCTAATCGTATTCTATGTACTAATGCGTGGGCTTGAGGAGGAGGCAGGTTTGGGGGAGAAGGAGGGAGAATGCACGTGTGGATCAGGGAAAGGCCTCTCCTTCTTTGGAGCATGGGTGGGTTCAGTGCCCTCCTCATCCTGCTAAGTCTTTGGCTCGACACTACCAGTTGTGTGTCTAAGGTTTCTGTGTGTGTGTTTGCATGTGTGTGTCTGTCTCTAGGGCTGAGCAGGACCTCCACCTTCCTGTGGTAGCATGTTACTCAGAACCTTGCACAAATCCCAGCCCTCCTGGAGACACGATACATGTATGTTCTTGGAAAGTTTTCTTAATGATTGGTGACAGAGCGGTGATTTAAAGGAGCTCATTCTCCATTTCCCACTAAGGCCAGCTCCTCTTTGCGGAAGAGGGTCCTTGACTCTTACTTTGTTGCAGGAAGCCCTAAGTACATCGACCCTTTTCAAAAGTTACAGGCTGAAAGTCAAGATCTCTCACGTTAAACCCAATGTTGCAACTTTAACTGGGCAAACTCTCATTAGAGACCAGGGGGCAATGACGGTGCGGATGGAAGCTGATGTCTTTTCAGGGTGACTTCAGTGCAGTAAAGCTCTTGCTAAGACGTTTAACTCTAAAATCGGGCACTGGGGAGGCACTGCACCCTCTGAAGTTAGAGGTCAGGGGATTTGGATTTCATTTCCAAACATCCGCCACCCATTCAGCCACTCACGTTCAAGTGACAAGCCTTAGGCCAGTCACTTTCTGTATCTGTTTCTCGACTTTTGCACAGCGGTTTCTGTGGGACGTGAGGCCCACTGGGAAATGATCCCCTTTTCAGCTCAGTGCCTGGGATTCTGGGCATACTTGTCCACCTGGACTTATATACACCTATGATTTTGGACTAACTCTATTACCTCTGCTAGAAATTAACACAGAAATTTCACAGTTGATTGACAAGAATGAGAATCAGTGCTAAAGAGTCAAAATGTAACCAAATCCTTTCTCACTGAAAGAATGCTCAACGCAAGTGGACACAGTTCCCCCATTCGAACTTCATCATCTATGCACTTAGAGGCAAGTTTTTCAAATTACACAGCTAAAACTGTCCCCGCTTTAAGTGCTGTAAAGCACTTAAAGCGGGGACAGTTTTAGCTGTGTATTTTCCAAAAGTTGTGTGCTCTACAAATAAAAAGCTGCTTTTGTTGTTACCTTTGGTCCGCAGGAGGAATGGGAGTCCTTTGCGGAGAGCATGGGAGACCCGTGAGTCCTTTGCAGTCCTCTTTTCTGCCTCTGAGGGTGAAATGAGAGTGTGCAGCACTTTGGTAGGTAGCCATTCTCCCAGTTCGGCTCGGGGCGCAGCATAGCTGCAGTCGTCCTTGTGTGGCTCCATTCATCATGAGCCGTGTCTGAAAGAACTGATCGCATTTCACATGCTAGCATGCTGTCTGTTTGACTGTGCTGTTGTTTTAACGAGAGCATCGTTGACAATTCTGTAACCTGAGAGCGCTGCCTAATCGTATTCTATGTAATAATGCGTGGGCTTGAGGAGGAGGCAGGTTTGCGGGAGAAGGAGGGAGAATGCACGTGTGGATCAGGGAAAGGCCTCTCCTTCTTTGGAGCATGGGTGGGTTCAGTGCCCTCCTCATACTGCTAAGTCTTTGGCTCGACACTACCAGTTGTGTGTCTAAGGTTTCTGTGTGTGTGTTTGCATGTGTGTGTCTGTCTCTAGGGCTGAGCAGGACCTCCACCTTCCTGTGGTAGCATGTTACTCAGAACCTTGCACAAATCCCAGCCCTCCTGGAGACACGATACATGTATGTTCTTGGAAAGTTTTCTTAATGATTGGTGACAGAGCGGTGATTTAAAGGAGCTCATTCTCCATTTCCCACTAAGGCCAGCTCCTCTTTGCGGAAGAGGGTCCTTGACTCTTACTTTGTAGCAGGAAGCCCTAAGTACATCGACCCTTTTCAAAAGTTACAGGCTGAAAGTCAAGATCTCTCACGTTAAACCCAATGTTGCAACTTTAACTGGGCAAACTCTCATTAGAGACCAGGGGGCAATGACTGTGCGGATGGAAGCTGATGTCTTTTCAGGGTGACTTCAGTGCAGTAAAGCTCTTGCTAAGACGTTTAACTCTAAAATCGGGCACTGGGGAGGCACTGCACCCTCTGAAATTAGAGGTCAGGGGATTTGGATTTCATTTCCAAACATCCGCCACCCATTCAGCCACTCACGTTCAAGTGACAAGCCTTAGGCCAGTCACTTTCTGTATCTGTTTCTCGACTTTTGCACAGCGGTTTCTGTGGGATGTGAGGCCCACTGGGAAATGATCCCCTTTTCAGCTCAGTGCCTGGGATTCTGGGCATACTTGTCCACCTGGACTTATATACACCTATGATTTTGGACTAACTCTATTACCTCTGCTAGAAATTAACACAGAAATTTCACAGTTGATTGACAAGAATGAGAATCAGTGCTAAAGAGTCAAAATGTAACCAAATCCTTTCTCACTGAAAGAATGCTCAACGCAAGTGGACACAGTTCCCCCATTCGAACTTCATCATCTATGCACTTAGAGGCAAGTTTTTCAAATTACACAGCTAAAACTGTCCCCGCTTTAAGTGCTGTAAAGCACTTAAAGCGGGGACAGTTTTAGCTGTGTATTTTCCAAAAGTTGTGTGCTCTACAAATAAAAAGCTGCTTTTGTTGTTACCTTTGGTCCGCAGGAGGAATGGGAGTCCTTTGCGGAGAGCATGGGAGACCCGTGAGTCCTTTGCAGTCCTCTTTTCTGCCTCTGTGGGTGAAATGAGAGTGTGCAGCACTTTGGTAGGTAGCCATTCTCCCAGTTCGGCTCGGGGCGCAGCATAGCTGCAGTCCTCCTTGTGTGGCTCCATTCATCATGAGCCGTGTCTGAAAGAACTGATCGCATTTCACATGCTAGCATGCTGTCTGTTTGACTGTGCTGTTGTTTTAACGAGAGCATCGTTGACAATTCTGTAACCTGAGAGGGCTGCCTAATCGTATTCTATGTAATAATGCGTGGGCTTGAGGAGGAGGCAGGTTTGGGGGAGAAGGAGGGAGAATGCACGTGTGGATCAGGGAAAGGCCTCTCCTTCTTTGGAGCATGGGTGGGTTCAGTGCCCTCCTCATACTGCTAAGTCTTTGGCTCGACACTACCAGTTGTGTGTCTAAGGTTTCTGTGTGTGTGTTTGCATGTGTGTGTCTGTCTCTAGGGCTGAGCAGGACCTCCACCTTCCTGTGGTAGCATGTTACTCAGAACCTTGCACAAATCCCAGCCCTTCTGGAGACACGATACATGTATGTTCTTGGAAAGTTTTCTTAATGATTGGTGACAGAGCGGTGATTTAAAGGAGCTCATTCTCCATTTCCCACTAAGGCCAGCTCCTCTTTGCGGAAGAGGGTCCTTGACTCTTACTTTGTAGCAGGAAGCCCTAAGTACATCGACCCTTTTCAAAAGCTACAGGCTGAAAGTCAAGATCTCTCACGTTAAACCCAATGTTGCAACTTTAACTGGGCAAACTCTCATTAGAGACCAGGGGACAATGACTGTGAGGATGGAAGCTAATGTCTTTTCAGGGTGACTTCAGTGCAGTAAAGCTCTTGCTAAGACGTTTAACTCTAAAATCGGTCATTGGTGAGGCACTGCACCCTCTGAAGTTAGAGGTCAGGGGATTTGGATTTCATTTCCAACCATCCGCCACTCATTCAGCCACTCACATTCAAGTGACAAGCCTTAGGCCAGTCACTTTCTGTATCTGTTTCTTGACTTTTGCACAGTGGTTTCTGTGGGACGTGAGGCCCACTGGGAAATGATCCCCTTTTCAGCTCAGTGCCTGGGATTCTGGGCATACTTGTCCACCTGGACTTATATACACCTATGATTTTGGACTAACTCTATTACCTCTGCTAGAAATTAACACAGAAATTTCACAGTTGATTGACAAGAATGAGAATCAGTGCTAAAGAGTCAAAATGTAACCAAATCCTTTCTCACTGAAAGAATGCTCAACGCAAGTGGACACAGTTCCCCCATTCGAACTTCATTATCTATGCACTTAGAGGCAAGTTTTTCAAATTACACAGCTAAAACTGTCCCCGCTTTTAGTGCTGTAAAGTGGGGACAGTTTTAGCTGTGTATTTTCCAAAAGTTGTGTGCTCTACAAATAAAAAGCTGCTTTTGTTGTTACCTTTGGTCCGCAGGAGGAATGGGAGTCCTTTGCGGAGAGCATGGGAGACCCGTGAGTCCTTTGCAGTCCTCTTTTCTGCCTCTGAGGGTGAAATGAGAGTGTGCAGCACTTTGGTAGGTAGGCATTCTCCCAGTTCGGCTCGGGGCGCAGCATAGCTGCAGTCCTCCTTGTGTGGCTCCATTCATCATGAGCCGTGTCTGAAAGAACTGATCGCATTTCACATGCTAGCATGCTGTCTGTTTGACTGTGCTGTTGTTTTAACGAGAGCATCGTTGAAAATTCTGTAACCTGAGAGTGCTGCCTAATCGTATTCTATGTAATAATGCGTGGGCTTGAGGAGGAGGCAGGTTTGGGGGAGAAGGAGGGAGAATGCACGTGTGGATCAGGGAAAGGCCTCTCCTTCTTTGGAGCATGGGTGGGTTCAGTGCCCTCCTCATACTGCTAAGTCTTTGGCTCGACACTACCAGTTGTGTGTCTAAGGTTTCTGTGTGTGTGTTTGCATGTGTGTGTCTGTCTCTAGGGCTGAGCAGGACCTCCACCTTCCTGTGGTAGCATGTTACTCAGAACCTTGCACAAATCCCAGCCCTCCTGGAGACACGATACATGTATGTTCTTGGAAAGTTTTCTTAATGATTGGTGACAGAGCGGTGATTTAAAGGAGCTCATTCTCCATTTCCCACTAAGGCCAGCTCCTCTTTGCGGAAGAGGGTCCTTGACTCTTACTTTGTAGCAGGAAGCCCTAAGTACATCGACCCTTTTCAAAAGTTACAGGCTGAAAGTCAAGATCTCTCACGTTAAACCCAGTGTTGCAACTTTAACTGGGCAAACTCTCATTAGAGACCAGGGGACAATGACTGTGCGGATGGAAGCTGATGTCTTTTCAGGGTGACTTCAGTGCAGTAAAGCTCTTGCTAAGACGTTTAACTCTAAAATCGGGCATTGGGGAGGCACTGCACCCTCTGAAATTAGAGTTCAGGGGATTTGGATTTCATTTAAAACCATCCGCCACTCATTCAGCCACTCACATTCAAGTGACAAGCCTTAGGCCAGTCACTTTCTGTATCTGTTTCTCGACTTTTGCACAGCGGTTTCTGTGGGACGTGAGGCCCACTGGGAAATGATCCCCTTTTCAGCTCAGTGCCTGGGATTCTGGGCCTAC
Source organism: Aotus nancymaae (assembly GCF_030222135.1). Lineage (NCBI taxonomy): Eukaryota > Metazoa > Chordata > Mammalia > Primates > Aotidae > Aotus > Aotus nancymaae. The sequence goes on along the minus strand of NW_026988476.1, from coordinate 13,803,888 downwards.
TTGTCCACCTGGACTTATATACACCTATGATTTTGGACTAACTCTATTACCTCTGCTAGAAATTAACACAGAAATTTCACAGTTGATTGACAAGAATGAGAATCAGTGCTAAAGAGTCAAAATGTAACCAAATCCTTTCTCACTGAAAGAATGCGCAACGCAAGTGGACACAGTTCCCCCATTCGAACTTCATCATCTATGCACTTAGAGGCAAGTTTTTCAAATTACACAGCTAAAACTGTCCCCGCTTTAAGTGCTGTAAAGCACTTAAAGTGGGGACAGTTTTAGCTGTGTATTTTCCAAAAGTTGTGTGCTCTACAAATAAAAAGCTGCTTTTGTTGTTACCTTTGGTCCGCAGGAGGAATGGGAGTCCTTTGCGGAGGGCATGGGAGACGGGTGAGTCCTTTGCACGCCTCTTTTCTGCCTCTGAGGGTGAAATGAGAGTGTGCAGCACTTTGGTAGGTAGCCATTCTCCCAGTTCGGCTCGGGGCGCAGCATAGCTGCAGTCCTCCTTGTGTGGCTCCATTCATCATGAGCCGTGTCTGAAAGAACTGATCGCATTTCACATGCTAGCATGCTGTCTGTTTGACTGTGCTGTTGTTTTAACGAGAGCATCGTTGACAATTCTGTAACCTGAGAGCGCTGCCTAATCGTATTCTATGTAATAATGCGTGGGCTTGAGGAGGAGGCAGGTTTGGGGGAGAAGGAGGGAGAATGCACGTGTGGATCAGGGAAAGGCCTCTCCTTCTTTGGAGCATGGGTTGGTTCAGTGCCCTCCTCATACTGCTAAGTCTTTGGCTCGACACTACCAGTTGTGTGTCTAAGGTTTCTGTGTGTGTGTTTGCATGTGTGTGTCTGTCTCTAGGGCTGAGCAGGACCTCCACCTTCCTGTGGTAGCATGTTACTCAGAACCTTGCACAAATCCCAGCCCTTCTGGAGACACGATACATGTATGTTCTTGGAAAGTTTTCTTAATGATTGGTGACAGAGCGGTGATTTAAAGGAGCTCATTCTCCATTTCCCACTAAGGCCAGCTCCTCTTTGCGGAAGAGGGTCCTTGACTCTTACTTTGTAGCAGGAAGCCCTAAGTACATCGACCCTTTTCAAAAGTTACAGGCTGAAAGTCAAGATCTCTCACGTTAAACCCAATGTTGCAACTTTAACTGGGCAAACTCTCATTAGAGACCAGGGGACAATGACTGTGAGGATGGAAGCTAATGTCTTTTCAGGGTGACTTCAGTGCAGTAAAGCTCTTGCTAAGACGTTTAACTCTAAAATCGGTCATTGGTGAGGCACTGCACCCTCTGAAGTTAGAGGTCAGGGGATTTGGATTTCATTTCCAACCATCCGCCACTCATTCAGCCACTCACATTCAAGTGACAAGCCTTAGGCCAGTCACTTTCTGTATCTGTTTCTCGACTTTTGCACAGTGGTTTCTGTGGGACGTGAGGCCCACTGGGAAATGATCCCCTTTTCAGCTCAGTGCCTGGGATTCTGGGCATACTTGTCCACCTGGACTTATATACACCTATGATTTTGGACTAACTCTATTACCTCTGCTAGAAATTAACACAGAAATTTCACAGTTGATTGACAAGAATGAGAATCAGTGCTAAAGAGTCAAAATGTAACCAAATCCTTTCTCACTGAAAGAATGCTCAACGCAAGTGGACACAGTTCCCCCATTCGAACTTCATCATCTATGCACTTAGAGGCAAGTTTTTCAAATTACACAGCTAAAACTGTCCCCGCTTTAAGTGCTGTAAAGCACTTAAAGCGGGGACAGTTTTAGCTGTGTATTTTCCAAAAGTTGTGTGCTCTACAAATAAAAAGCTGCTTTTGTTGTTACCTTTGGTCCGCAGGAGGAATGGGAGTCCTTTGCGGAGAGCATGGGAGACCCGTGAGTCCTTTGCAGTCCTCTTTTCTGCCTCTGAGGGTGAAATGAGAGTGTGCAGCACTTTGGTAGGTAGGCAGTCTCCCAGTTCGGCTCGGGGCGCAGCATAGCTGCAGTCCTCCTTGTGTGGCTCCATTCATCATGAGCCGTGTCTGAAAGAACTGATCGCATTTCACATGCTAGCATGCTGTCTGTTTGACTGTGCTGTTGTTTTAACGAGAGCATCGTTGACAATTCTGTAAACTGAGAGTGCTGCCTAATCGTATTCTATGTAATAATGCGTGGGCTTGAGGAGGAGGCAGGTTTGGGGGAGAAGGAGGGAGAATGCACGTGTGGATCAGGGAAAGGCCTCTCCTTCTTTGGAGCATGGGTGGGTTCAGTGCCCTCCTCATACTGCTAAGTCTTTGGCTCGACACTACCAGTTGTGTGTCTAAGGTTTCTGTGTGTGTGTTTGCATGTGTGTGTCTGTCTCTAGGGCTGAGCAGGACCTCCACCTTCCTGTGGTAGCATGTTACTCAGAACCTTGCACAAATCCCAGCCCTCCTGGAGACACGATACATGTATGTTCTTGGAAAGTTTTCTTAATGATTGGTGACAGAGCTGTGATTTAAAGGAGCTCATTCTCCATTTCCCACTAAGGCCAGCTCCTCTTTGCGGAAGAGGGTCCTTGACTCTTACTTTGTAGCAGGAAGCCCTAAGTACATCGACCCTTTTCAAAAGTTACAGGCTGAAAGTCAAGATCTCTCACGTTAAACCCAGTGTTGCAACTTTAACTGGGCAAACTCTCATTAGTGACCAGGGGGCAATGACTGTGAGGATGGAAGCTGATGTCTTTTCAGGGTGACTTCAGTGCAGTAAAGCTCTTGCTAAGACGTTTAACTCTAAAATCGGGCATTGGGGAGGCACTGCACCCTCTGAAATTAGAGTTCAGGGGATTTGGATTTCATTTAAAACCATCCGCCACTCATTCAGCCACTCACATTCAAGTGACAAGCCTTAGGCCAGTCACTTTCTGTATCTGTTTCTCGACTTTTGCACAGCGGTTTCTGTGGGACGTGAGGCCCACTGGGAAATGATCCCCTTTTCAGCTCAGTGCCTGGGATTCTGGGCATACTTGTCCACCTGGACTTATATACACCTATGATTTTGGACTAACTCTATTACCTCTGCTAGAAATTAACACAGAAATTTCACAGTTGATTGACAAGAATGAGAATCAGTGCTAAAGAGTCAAAATGTAACCAAATCCTTTCTCACTGAAAGAATGCTCAACGCAAGTGGACACAGTTCCCCCATTCGAACTTCATCATCTATGCACTTAGAGGCAAGTTTTTCAAATTACACAGCTAAAACTGTCCCCGCTTTAAGTGCTGTAAAGCACTTAAAGCGGGGACAGTTTTAGCTGTGTATTTTCCAAAAGTTGTGTGCTCTACAAATAAAAAGCTGCTTTTGTTGTTACCTTTGGTCCGCAGGAGGAATGGGAGTCCTTTGCGGAGAGCATGGGAGACCCGTGAGTCCTTTGCAGTCCTCTTTTCTGCCTCTGAGGGTGAAATGAGAGTGTGCAGCACTTTGGTAGGTAGCCATTCTCCCAGTTCGGCTCGGGGCGCAGCATAGCTGCAGTCCTCCTTGTGTGGCTCCATTCATCATGAGCCGTGTCTGAAAGAACTGATCGCATTTCACATGCTAGCATGCTGTCTGTTTGACTGTGCTGTTGTTTTAACGAGAGCATCGTTGACAATTCTGTAACCTGAGAGCGCTGCCTAATCGTATTCTATGTAATAATGCGTGGGCTTGAGGAGGAGGCAGGTTTGGGGGAGAAGGAGGGAGAATGCACGTGTGGATCAGGGAAAGGCCTCTCCTTCTTTGGAGCATGGGTGGGTTCAGTGCCCTCCTCATACTGCTAAGTCTTTGGCTCGACACTACCAGTTGTGTGTCTAAGGTTTCTGTGTGTGTGTTTGCATGTGTGTGTCTGTCTCTAGGGCTGAGCAGGACCTCCACCTTCCTGTGGTAGCATGTTACTCAGAACCTTGCACAAATCCCAGCCCTCCTGGAGACACGATACATGTATGTTCTTGGAAAGTTTTCTTAATGATTGGTGACAGAGCGGTGATTTAAAGGAGCTCATTCTCCATTTCCCACTAAGGCCAGCTCCTCTTTGCGGAAGAGGGTCCTTGACTCTTACTTTGTAGCAGGAAGCCCTAAGTACATCGACCCTTTTCAAAAGTTACAGGCTGAAAGTCAAGATCTCTCACGTTAAACCCAATGTTGCAACTTTAACTGGGCAAACTCTCATTAGAGACCAGGGGGCAATGACTGTGCGGATGGAAGCTGATGTCTTTTCAGGGTGACTTCAGTGCAGTAAAGCTCTTGCTAAGACGTTTAACTCTAAAATCGGGCACTGGGGAGGCACTGCACCCTCTGAAATTAGAGGTCAGGGGATTTGGATTTCATTTCCAAACATCCGCCACCCATTCAGCCACTCACGTTCAAGTGACAAGCCTTAGGCCAGTCACTTTCTGTATCTGTTTCTCGACTTTTGCACAGCGGTTTCTGTGGGACGTGAGGCCCACTGGGAAATGATCCCCTTTTCAGCTCAGTGCCTGGGATTCTGGGCATACTTGTCCACCTGGACTTATATACACCTATGATTTTGGACTAACTCTATTACCTCTGCTAGAAATTAACACAGAAATTTCACAGTTGATTGACAAGAATGAGAATCAGTGCTAAAGAGTCAAAATGTAACCAAATCCTTTCTCACTGAAAGAATGCTCAACGCAAGTGGACACAGTTCCCCCATTCGAACTTCATCATCTATGCACTTATCTTTAAGTGCTTTACAGCACTTAAAGCGGGGACAGTTTTAGCTGTGTATTTTCCAAAAGTTGTGTGCTCTACAAATAAAAAGCTGCTTTTGTTGTTACCTTTGGTCCGCAGGAGGAATGGGAGTCCTTTGCGGAGAGCATGGGAGACCCGTGAGTCCTTTGCAGTCCTCTTTTCTGCCTCTGAGGGTGAAATGAGAGTGTGCAGCACTTTGGTAGGTAGCCATTCTCCCAGTTCGGCTCGGGGCGCAGCATAGCTGCAGTCGTCCTTGTGTGGCTCCATTCATCATGAGCCGTGTCTGAAAGAACTGATCGCATTTCACATGCTAGCATGCTGTCTGTTTGACTGTGCTGTTGTTTTAACGAGAGCATCGTTGACAATTCTGTAACCTGAGAGCGCTGCCTAATCGTATTCTATGTAATAATGCGTGGGCTTGAGGAGGAGGCAGGTTTGGGGGAGAAGGAGGGAGAATGCACGTGTGGATCAGGGAAAGGCCTCTCCTTCTTTGGAGCATGGGTGGGTTCAGTGCCCTCCTCATACTGCTAAGTCTTTGGCTCGACACTACCAGTTGTGTGTCTAAGGTTTCTGTGTGTGTGTTTGCATGTGTGTGTCTGTCTCTAGGGCTGAGCAGGACCTCCACCTTCCTGTGGTAGCATGTTACTCAGAACCTTGCACAAATCCCAGCCCTCCTGGAGACACGATACATGTATGTTCTTGGAAAGTTTTCTTAATGATTGGTGACAGAGCGGTGATTTAAAGGAGCTCATTCTCCATTTCCCACTAAGGCCAGCTCCTCTTTGCGGAAGAGGGTCCTTGACTCTTACTTTGTTGCAGGAAGCCCTAAGTACATCGACCCTTTTCAAAAGTTACAGGCTGAAAGTCAAGATCTCTCACGTTAAACCCAATGTTGCAACTTTAACTGGGCAAACTCTCATTAGAGACCAGGGGGCAATGACTGTGCGGATGGAAGCTGATGTCTTTTCAGGGTGACTTCAGTGCAGTAAAGCTCTTGCTAAGACGTTTAACCCTAAAATCGGGCACTGGGGAGGCACTGCACCCTCTGAAATTAGAGGTCAGGGGATTTGGATTTCATTTCCAAACATCCGCCACCCATTCAGCCACTCACGTTCAAGGGACAAGCCTTAGGCCAGTCACTTTCTGTATCTGTTTCTCGACTTTTGCACAGCGGTTTCTGTGGGACGTGAGGCCCACTGGGAAATGATCCCCTTTTCAGCTCAGTGCCTGGGATTCTGGGCATACTTGTCCACCTGGACTTATATACACCTATGATTTTGGACTAACTCTATTACCTCTGCTAGAAATTAACACAGAAATTTCACAGTTGATTGACAAGAATGAGAATCAGTGCTAAAGAGTCAAAATGTAACCAAATCCTTTCTCACTGAAAGAATGCGCAACGCAAGTGGACACAGTTCCCCCATTCGAACTTCATCATCTATGCACTTAGAGGCAAGTTTTTCAAATTACACAGCTAAAACTGTCCCCGCTTTAAGTGCCGTAAAGCACTTAAAGCGGGGACAGTTTTAGCTGTGTATTTTCCAAAAGTTGTGTGCTCTACAAATAAAAAGCTGCTTTTGTTGTTACCTTTGGTCCGCAGGAGGAATGGGAGTCCTTTGCGGAGAGCATGGGAGACCCGTGAGTCCTTTGCAGTCCTCTTTTCTGCCTCTGAGGGTGAAATGAGAGTGTGCAGCACTTTGGTAGGTAGCCATTCTCCCAGTTCGGCTCGGGGCGCAGCATAGCTGCAGTCCTCCTTGTGTGGCTCCATTCATCATGAGCCGTGTCTGAAAGAACTGATCGCATTTCACATGCTAGCATGCTGTCTGTTTGACTGTGCTGTTGTTTTAACGAGAGCATCGTTGACAATTCTGTAACCTGAGAGCGCTGCCTAATCGTATTCTATGTAATAATGTGTGGGCTTGAGGAGGAGGCAGGTTTGGGGGAGAAGGAGGGAGAATGCACGTGTGGATCAGGGAAAGGCCTCTCCTTCTTTGGAGCATGGGTGGGTTCAGTGCCCTCCTCATACTGCTAAGTCTTTGGCTCGACACTACCAGTTGTGTGTCTAAGGTTTCTGTGTGTGTGTTTGCATGTGTGTGTCTGTCTCTAGGGCTGAGCAGGACCTCCACCTTCCTGTGGTAGCATGTTACTCAGAACCTTGCACAAAACCCAGCCCTCCTGGAGACACGATACATGTATGTTCTTGGAAAGTTTTCTTAATGATTGGTGACAGAGCGGTGATTTAAAGGAGCTCATTCTCCATTTCCCACTAAGGCCAGCTCCTCTTTGCGGAAGAGGGTCCTTGACTCTTACTTTGTAGCAGGAAGCCCTAAGTACATCGACCCTTTCCAAAAGTTACAGGCTGAAAGTCAAGATCTCTCACGTTAAACCCAATGTTGCAACTTTAACTGGGCAAACTCTCATTAGAGACCAGGGGGCAATGACTGTGCGGATGGAAGCTAATGTCTTTTCAGGGTGACTTCAGTGCAGTAAAGCTCTTGCTAAGACGTTTAACTCTAAAATCGGGCATTGGGGAGGCACTGCACCCTCTGAAGTTAGAGGTCAGGGGATTTGGATTTCATTTCCAACCATCCGCCACTCATTCAGCCACTCACATTCAAGTGACAAGCCTTAGGCCAGTCACTTTCTGTATCTGTTTCTCGACTTTTGCACAGCGGTTTCTGTGGGACGTGAGGCCCACTGGGAAATGATCCCCTTTTCAGCTCAGTGCCTGGGATTCTGGGCCTACTTGTCCACCTGGACTTATATACACCTATGATTTTGGACTAACTCTATTACCTCTGCTAGAAATTAACACAGAAATTTCACAGTTGATTGACAAGAATGAGAATCAGTGCTAAAGAGTCAAAATGTATCCAAATCCTTTCTCACTGAAAGAATGCTCAACGCAAGTGGACACAGTTCCCCCATTCGAACTTCATCATCTATGCACTTAGAGGCAAGTTTTTCAAATTACACAGCTAAAACTGTCCCCGCTTTAAGTGCTGTAAAGCACTTAAAGCGGGGACAGTTTTAGCTGTGTATTTTCCAAAAGTTGTGTGCTCTACAAATAAAAAGCTGCTTTTGTTGTTACCTTTGGTCCGCAGGAGGAATGGGAGTCCTTTGCGGAGAGCATGGGAGACCCGTGAGTCCTTTGCACGCCTCTTTTCTGCCTCTGAGGGTGAAATGAGAGTGTGCAGCACTTTGGTAGGTAGCCATTCTCCCAGTTCGGCTCGGGGCGCAGCATAGCTGCAGTCCTCCTTGTGTGGCTCCATTCATCATGAGCCGTGTCTGAAAGAACTGATCGCATTTCACATGCTAGCATGCTGTCTGTTTGACTGTGCTGTTGTTTTAACGAGAGCATCGTTGACAATTCTGTAACCTGAGAGCGCTGCCTAATCGTATTCTATGTACTAATGCGTGGGCTTGAGGAGGAGGCAGGTTTGGGGGAGAAGGAGGGAGAATGCACGTGTGGATCAGGGAAAGGCCTCTCCTTCTTTGGAGCATGGGTGGGTTCAGTGCCCTCCTCATACTGCTAAGTCTTTGGCTCGACACTACCAGTTGTGTGTCTAAGGTTTCTGTGTGTGTGTTTGCATGTGTGTGTCTGTCTCTAGGGCTGAGCAGGACCTCCACCTTCCTGTGATAGCATGTTACTCAGAACCTTGCACAAATCCCAGCCCTCCTGGAGACACGATACATGTATGTTCTTGGAAAGTTTTCTTAATGATTGGTGACAGAGCGATGATTTAAAGGAGCTCATTCTCCATTTCCCACTAAGGCCAGTTCCTCTTTGCGGAAGAGGGTCCTTGACTCTTACTTTGTAGCAGGAAGCCCTAAGTACATCGACCCTTTTCAAAAGTTACAGGCTGAAAGTCAAGATCTCTCACGTTAAACCCAATGTTGCAACTTTAACTGGGCAAACTCTCATTAGAGACCAGGGGGCAATGACTGTGCGGATGGAAGCTGATGTCTTTTCAGGGTGACTTCAGTGCAGTAAAGCTCTTGCTAAGACGTTTAACTCTAAAATCGGGCACTGGGGAGGCACTGCACCCTCTGAAATTAGAGGTCAGGGGATTTGGATTTCATTTCCAAACATCCGCCACCCATTCAGCCACTCACGTTCAAGGGACAAGCCTTAGGCCAGTCACTTTCTGTATCTGTTTCTCGACTTTTGCACAGCGGTTTCTGTGGGACGTGAGGCCCACTGGGAAATGATCCCCTTTTCAGCTCAGTGCCTGGGATTCTGGGCATACTTGTCCACCTGGACTTATATACACCTATGATTTTGGACTAACTCTATTACCTCTGCTAGAAATTAACACAGAAATTTCACAGTTGATTGACAAGAATGAGAATCAGTGCTAAAGAGTCAAAATGTAACCAAATCCTTTCTCACTGAAAGAATGCGCAACGCAAGTGGACACAGTTCCCCCATTCGAACTTCATCATCTATGCACTTAGAGGCAAGTTTTTCAAATTACACAGCTAAAACTGTCCCCGCTTTAAGTGCTGTAAAGCACTTAAAGCGGGGACAGTTTTAGCTGTGTATTTTCCAAAAGTTGTGTGCTCTACAAATAAAAAGCTGCTTTTGTTGTTACCTTTGGTCCGCAGGAGGAATGGGAGTCCTTTGCGGAGAGCATGGGAGACCCGTGAGTCCTTTGCAGTCCTCTTTTCTGCCTCTGAGGGTGAAATGAGAGTGTGCAGCACTTTGGTAGGTAGCCATTCTCCCAGTTCGGCTCGGGGCGCAGCATAGCTGCAGTCCTCCTTGTGTGGCTCCATTCATCATGAGCCGTGTCTGAAAGAACTGATCGCATTTCACATGCTAGCATGCTGTCTGTTTGACTGTGCTGTTGTTTTAACGAGAGCATCGTTGACAATTCTGTAACCTGAGAGCGCTGCCTAATCGTATTCTATGTAATAATGTGTGGGCTTGAGGAGGAGGCAGGTTTGGGGGAGAAGGAGGGAGAATGCACGTGTGGATCAGGGAAAGGCCTCTCCTTCTTTGGAGCATGGGTGGGTTCAGTGCCCTCCTCATACTGCTAAGTCTTTGGCTCGACACTACCAGTTGTGTGTCTAAGGTTTCTGTGTGTGTGTTTGCATGTGTGTGTCTGTCTCTAGGGCTGAGCAGGACCTCCACCTTCCTGTGGTAGCATGTTACTCAGAACCTTGCACAAAACCCAGCCCTCCTGGAGACACGATACATGTATGTTCTTGGAAAGTTTTCTTAATGATTGGTGACAGAGCGGTGATTTAAAGGAGCTCATTCTCCATTTCCCACTAAGGCCAGCTCCTCTTTGCGGAAGAGGGTCCTTGACTCTTACTTTGTAGCAGGAAGCCCTAAGTACATCGACCCTTTTCAAAAGTTACAGGCTGAAAGTCAAGATCTCTCACGTTAAACCCAATGTTGCAACTTTAACTGGGCAAACTCTCATTAGAGACCAGGGGGCAATGACTGTGCGGATGGAAGCTAATGTCTTTTCAGGGTGACTTCAGTGCAGTAAAGCTCTTGCTAAGACGTTTAACTCTAAAATCGGGCATTGGGGAGGCACTGCACCCTCTGAAGTTAGAGGTCAGGGGATTTGGATTTCATTTCCAAACATCCGCCACTCATTCAGCCACTCACATTCAAGTGACAAGCCTTAGGCCAGTCACTTTCTGTATCTGTTTCTCGACTTTTGCACAGCGGTTTCTGTGGGACGTGAGGCCCACTGGGAAATGATCCCCTTTTCAGCTCAGTGCCTGGGATTCTGGGCCTACTTGTCCACCTGGACTTATATACACCTATGATTTTGGACTAACTCTATTACCTCTGCTAGAAATTAACACAGAAATTTCACAGTTGATTGACAAGAATGAGAATCAGTGCTAAAGAGTCAAAATGTATCCAAATCCTTTCTCACTGAAAGAATGCTCAACGCAAGTGGACACAGTTCCCCCATTCGAACTTCATCATCTATGCACTTAGAGGCAAGTTTTTCAAATTACACAGCTAAAACTGTCCCCGCTTTAAGTGCTGTAAAGCACTTAAAGCGGGGACAGTTTTAGCTGTGTATTTTCCAAAAGTTGTGTGCTCTACAAATAAAAAGCTGCTTTTGTTGTTACCTTTGGTCCGCAGGAGGAATGGGAGTCCTTTGCGGAGAGCATGGGAGACCCGTGAGTCCTTTGCAGTCCTCTTTTCTGCCTCTGAGGGTGAAATGAGAGTGTGCAGCACTTTGGTAGGTAGCCATTCTCCCAGTTCGGCTCGGGGCGCAGCATAGCTGCAGTCCTCCTTGTGTGGCTCCATTCATCATGAGCCGTGTCTGAAAGAACTGATCGCATTTCACATGCTAGCATGCTGTCTGTTTGACTGTGCTGTTGTTTTAACGAGAGCATCGTTGACAATTCTGTAACCTGAGAGCGCTGCCTAATCGTATTCTATGTAATAATGCGTGGGCTTGAGGAGGAGGCAGGTTTGGGGGAGAAGGAGGGAGAATGCACGTGTGGATCAGGGAAAGGCCTCTCCTTCTTTGGAGCATGGGTGGGTTCAGTGCCCTCCTCATACTGCTAAGTCTTTGGCTCGACACTACCAGTTGTGTGTCTAAGGTTTCTGTGTGTGTGTTTGCATGTGTGTGTCTGTCTCTAGGGCTGAGCAGGACCTCCACCTTCCTGTGGTAGCATGTTACTCAGAACCTTGCACAAATCCCAGCCCTCCTGGAGACACGATACATGTATGTTCTTGGAAAGTTTTCTTAATGATTGGTGACAGAGCGATGATTTAAAGGAGCTCATTCTCCATTTCCCACTAAGGCCAGCTCCTCTTTGCGGAAGAGGGTCCTTGACTCTTACTTTGTAGCAGGAAGCCCTAAGTACATCGACCCTTTTCAAAAGTTACAGGCTGAAAGTCAAGATCTCTCACGTTAAACCCAATGTTGCAACTTTAACTGGGCAAACTCTCATTAGAGACCAGGGGGCAATGACTGTGCGGATGGAAGCTGATGTCTTTTCAGGGTGACTTCAGTGCAGTAAAGCTCTTGCTAAGACGTTTAACTCTAAAATCGGGCACTGGGGAGGCACTGCACCCTCTGAAATTAGAGGTCAGGGGATTTGGATTTCATTTCCAAACATCCGCCACCCATTCAGCCACTCACGTTCAAGTGACAAGCCTTAGGCCAGTCACTTTCTGTATCTGTTTCTCGACTTTTGCACAGCGGTTTCTGTGGGACGTGAGGCCCACTGGGAAATGATCCCCTTTTCAGCTCAGTGCCTGGGATTCTGGGCATACTTGTCCACCTGGACTTATATACACCTATGATTTTGGACTAACTCTATTACCTCTGCTAGAAATTAACACAGAAATTTCACAGTTGATTGACAAGAATGAGAATCAGTGCTAAAGAGTCAAAATGTAACCAAATCCTTTCTCACTGAAAGAATGCTCAACGCAAGTGGACACAGTTCCCCCATTCGAACTTCATCATCTATGCACTTATCTTTAAGTGCTTTACAGCACTTAAAGCGGGGACAGTTTTAGCTGTGTATTTTCCAAAAGTTGTGTGCTCTACAAATAAAAAGCTGCTTTTGTTGTTACCTTTGGTCCGCAGGAGGAATGGGAGTCCTTTGCGGAGAGCATGGGAGACCCGTGAGTCCTTTGCAGTCCTCTTTTCTGCCTCTGAGGGTGAAATGAGAGTGTGCAGCACTTTGGTAGGTAGCCATTCTCCCAGTTCGGCTCGGGGCGCAGCATAGCTGCAGTCGTCCTTGTGTGGCTCCATTCATCATGAGCCGTGTCTGAAAGAACTGATCGCATTTCACATGCTAGCATGCTGTCTGTTTGACTGTGCTGTTGTTTTAACGAGAGCATCGTTGACAATTCTGTAACCTGAGAGCGCTGCCTAATCGTATTCTATGTAATAATGCGTGGGCTTGAGGAGGAGGCAGGTTTGGGGGAGAAGGAGGGAGAATGCACGTGTGGATCAGGGAAAGGCCTCTCCTTCTTTGGAGCATGGGTGGGTTCAGTGCCCTCCTCATACTGCTAAGTCTTTGGCTCGACACTACCAGTTGTGTGTCTAAGGTTTCTGTGTGTGTGTTTGCATGTGTGTGTCTGTCTCTAGGGCTGAGCAGGACCTCCACCTTCCTGTGGTAGCATGTTACTCAGAACCTTGCACAAATCCCAGCCCTCCTGGAGACACGATACATGTATGTTCTTGGAAAGTTTTCTTAATGATTGGTGACAGAGCGGTGATTTAAAGGAGCTCATTCTCCATTTCCCACTAAGGCCAGCTCCTCTTTGCGGAAGAGGGTCCTTGACTCTTACTTTGTTGCAGGAAGCCCTAAGTACATCGACCCTTTTCAAAAGTTACAGGCTGAAAGTCAAGATCTCTCACGTTAAACCCAATGTTGCAACTTTAACTGGGCAAACTCTCATTAGAGACCAGGGGGCAATGACTGTGCGGATGGAAGCTGATGTCTTTTCAGGGTGACTTCAGTGCAGTAAAGCTCTTGCTAAGACGTTTAACTCTAAAATCGGGCACTGGGGAGGCACTGCACCCTCTGAAATTAGAGGTCAGGGGATTTGGATTTCATTTCCAAACATCCGCCACCCATTCAGCCACTCACGTTCAAGGGACAAGCCTTAGGCCAGTCACTTTCTGTATCTGTTTCTCGACTTTTGCACAGCGGTTTCTGTGGGACGTGAGGCCCACTGGGAAATGATCCCCTTTTCAGCTCAGTGCCTGGGATTCTGGGCATACTTGTCCACCTGGACTTATATACACCTATGATTTTGGACTAACTCTATTACCTCTGCTAGAAATTAACACAGAAATTTCACAGTTGATTGACAAGAATGAGAATCAGTGCTAAAGAGTCAAAATGTAACCAAATCCTTTCTCACTGAAAGAATGCGCAACGCAAGTGGACACAGTTCCCCCATTCGAACTTCATCATCTATGCACTTAGAGGCAAGTTTTTCAAATTACACAGCTAAAACTGTCCCCGCTTTAAGTGCTGTAAAGCACTTAAAGCGGGGACAGTTTTAGCTGTGTATTTTCCAAAAGTTGTGTGCTCTACAAATAAAAATCTGCTTTTGTTGTTACCTTTGGTCCGCAGGAGGAATGGGAGTCCTTTGCGGAGAGCATGGGAGACCCGTGAGTCCTTTGCAGTCCTCTTTTCTGCCTCTGAGGGTGAAATGAGAGTGTGCAGCACTTTGGTAGGTAGCCATTCTCCCAGTTCGGCTCGGGGCGCAGCATAGCTGCAGTCCTCCTTGTGTGGCTCCATTCATCATGAGCCGTGTCTGAAAGAACTGATCGCATTTCACATGCTAGCATGCTGTCTGTTTGACTGTGCTGTTGTTTTAACGAGAGCATCGTTGACAATTCTGTAACCTGAGAGCGCTGCCTAATCGTATTCTATGTAATAATGTGTGGGCTTGAGGAGGAGGCAGGTTTGGGGGAGAAGGAGGGAGAATGCACGTGTGGATCAGGGAAAGGCCTCTCCTTCTTTGGAGCATGGGTGGGTTCAGTGCCCTCCTCATACTGCTAAGTCTTTGGCTCGACACTACCAGTTGTGTGTCTAAGGTTTCTGTGTGTGTGTTTGCATGTGTGTGTCTGTCTCTAGGGCTGAGCAGGACCTCCACCTTCCTGTGGTAGCATGTTACTCAGAACCTTGCACAAAACCCAGCCCTCCTGGAGACACGATACATGTATGTTCTTGGAAAGTTTTCTTAATGATTGGTGACAGAGCGGTGATTTAAAGGAGCTCATTCTCCATTTCCCACTAAGGCCAGCTCCTCTTTGCGGAAGAGGGTCCTTGACTCTTACTTTGTAGCAGGAAGCCCTAAGTACATCGACCCTTTCCAAAAGTTACAGGCTGAAAGTCAAGATCTCTCACGTTAAACCCAATGTTGCAACTTTAACTGGGCAAACTCTCATTAGAGACCAGGGGGCAATGACTGTGCGGATGGAAGCTAATGTCTTTTCAGGGTGACTTCAGTGCAGTAAAGCTCTTGCTAAGACGTTTAACTCTAAAATCGGGCATTGGGGAGGCACTGCACCCTCTGAAGTTAGAGGTCAGGGGATTTGGATTTCATTTCCAACCATCCGCCACTCATTCAGCCACTCACATTCAAGTGACAAGCCTTAGGCCAGTCACTTTCTGTATCTGTTTCTCGACTTTTGCACAGCGGTTTCTGTGGGACGTGAGGCCCACTGGGAAATGATCCCCTTTTCAGCTCAGTGCCTGGGATTCTGGGCCTACTTGTCCACCTGGACTTATATACACCTATGATTTTGGACTAACTCTATTACCTCTGCTAGAAATTAACACAGAAATTTCACAGTTGATTGACAAGAATGAGAATCAGTGCTAAAGAGTCAAAATGTATCCAAATCCTTTCTCACTGAAAGAATGCTCAACGCAAGTGGACACAGTTCCCCCATTCGAACTTCATCATCTATGCACTTAGAGGCAAGTTTTTCAAATTACACAGCTAAAACTGTCCCCGCTTTAAGTGCTGTAAAGCACTTAAAGCGGGGACAGTTTTAGCTGTGTATTTTCCAAAAGTTGTGTGCTCTACAAATAAAAAGCTGCTTTTGTTGTTACCTTTGGTCCGCAGGAGGAATGGGAGTCCTTTGCGGAGAGCATGGGAGACCCGTGAGTCCTTTGCAGTCCTCTTTTCTGCCTCTGAGGGTGAAATGAGAGTGTGCAGCACTTTGGTAGGTAGCCATTCTCCCAGTTCGGCTCGGGGCGCAGCATAGCTGCAGTCCTCCTTGTGTGGCTCCATTCATCATGAGCCGTGTCTGAAAGAACTGATCGCATTTCACATGCTAGCATGCTGTCTGTTTGACTGTGCTGTTGTTTTAACGAGAGCATCGTTGACAATTCTGTAACCTGAGAGCGCTGCCTAATCGTATTCTATGTAATAATGCGTGGGCTTGAGGAGGAGGCAGGTTTGGGGGAGAAGGAGGGAGAATGCACGTGTGGATCAGGGAAAGGCCTCTCCTTCTTTGGAGCATGGGTGGGTTCAGTGCCCTCCTCATACTGCTAAGTCTTTGGCTCGACACTACCAGTTGTGTGTCTAAGGTTTCTGTGTGTGTGTTTGCATGTGTGTGTCTGTCTCTAGGGCTGAGCAGGACCTCCACCTTCCTGTGGTAGCATGTTACTCAGAACCTTGCACAAATCCCAGCCCTCCTGGAGACACGATACATGTATGTTCTTGGAAAGTTTTCTTAATGATTGGTGACAGAGCGATGATTTAAAGGAGCTCATTCTCCATTTCCCACTAAGGCCAGCTCCTCTTTGCGGAAGAGGGTCCTTGACTCTTACTTTGTAGCAGGAAGCCCTAAGTACATCGACCCTTTTCAAAAGTTACAGGCTGAAAGTCAAGATCTCTCACGTTAAACCCAATGTTGCAACTTTAACTGGGCAAACTCTCATTAGAGACCAGGGGGCAATGACTGTGCGGATGGAAGCTGATGTCTTTTCAGGGTGACTTCAGTGCAGTAAAGCTCTTGCTAAGACGTTTAACTCTAAAATCGGGCACTGGGGAGGCACTGCACCCTCTGAAATTAGAGGTCAGGGGATTTGGATTTCATTTCCAAACATCCGCCACCCATTCAGCCACTCACGTTCAAGTGACAAGCCTTAGGCCAGTCACTTTCTGTATCTGTTTCTCGACTTTTGCACAGCGGTTTCTGTGGGACGTGAGGCCCACTGGGAAATGATCCCCTTTTCAGCTCAGTGCCTGGGATTCTGGGCATACTTGTCCACCTGGACTTATATACACCTATGATTTTGGACTAACTCTATTACCTCCGCTAGAAATTAACACAGAAATTTCACAGTTGATTGACAAGAATGAGAATCAGTGCTAAAGAGTCAAAATGTAACCAAATCCTTTCTCACTGAAAGAATGCTCAACGCAAGTGGACACAGTTCCCCCATTCGAACTTCATCATCTATGCACTTAGAGGCAAGTTTTTCAAATTACACAGCTAAAACTGTCCCCGCTTTAAGTGCTGTAAAGCACTTAAAGCGGGGACAGTTTTAGCTGTGTATTTTCCAAAAGTTGTGTGCTCTACAAATAAAAAGCTGCTTTTGTTGTTACCTTTGGTCCGCAGGAGGAATGGGAGTCCTTTGCGGAGAGCATGGGAGACCCGTGAGTCCTTTGCAGTCCCCTTTTCTGCCTCTGAGGGTGAAATGAGAGTGTGCAGCACTTTGGTAGGTAGCCATTCTCCCAGTTCGGCTCGGGGCGCAGCATAGCTGCAGTCCTCCTTGTGTGGCTCCATTCATCATGAGCCGTGTCTGAAAGAACTGATCGCATTTCACATGCTAGCATGCTGTCTGTTTGACTGTGCTGTTGTTTTAACGAGAGCATCGTTGACAATTCTGTAACCTGAGAGCGCTGCCTAATCGTATTCTATGTAATAATGCGTGGGCTTGAGGAGGAGGCAGGTTTGGGGGAGAAGGAGGGAGAATGCACGTGTGGATCAGGGAAAGGCCTCTCCTTCTTTGGAGCATGGGTGGGTTCAGTGCCCTCCTCATACTGCTAAGTCTTTGGCTCGACACTACCAGTTGTGTGTCTAAGGTTTCTGTGTGTGTGTTTGCATGTGTGTGTCTGTCTCTAGGGCTGAGCAGGACCTCCACCTTCCTGTGGTAGCATGTTACTCAGAACCTTGCACAAATCCCAGCCCTCCTGGAGACACGATACATGTATGTTCTTGGAAAGTTTTCTTAATGATTGGTGACAGAGCGGTGATTTAAAGGAGCTCATTCTCCATTTCCCACTAAGGCCAGCTCCTCTTTGCGGAAGAGGGTCCTTGACTCTTACTTTGTAGCAGGAAGCCCTAAGTACATCGACCCTTTCCAAAAGTTACAGGCTGAAAGTCAAGATCTCTCACGTTAAACCCAATGTTGCAACTTTAACTGGGCAAACTCTCATTAGAGACCAGGGGGCAATGACTGTGCGGATGGAAGCTAATGTCTTTTCAGGGTGACTTCAGTGCAGTAAAGCTCTTGCTAAGACGTTTAACTCTAAAATCGGGCATTGGGGAGGCACTGCACCCTCTGAAGTTAGAGGTCAGGGGATTTGGATTTCATTTCCAACCATCCGCCACTCATTCAGCCACTCACATTCAAGTGACAAGCCTTAGGCCAGTCACTTTCTGTATCTGTTTCTCGACTTTTGCACAGCGGTTTCTGTGGGACGTGAGGCCCACTGGGAAATGATCCCCTTTTCAGCTCAGTGCCTGGGATTCTGGGCCTACTTGTCCACCTGGACTTATATACACCTATGATTTTGGACTAACTCTATTACCTCTGCTAGAAATTAACACAGAAATTTCACAGTTGATTGACAAGAATGAGAATCAGTGCTAAAGAGTCAAAATGTATCCAAATCCTTTCTCACTGAAAGAATGCTCAACGCAAGTGGACACAGTTCCCCCATTCGAACTTCATCATCTATGCACTTAGAGGCAAGTTTTTCAAATTACACAGCTAAAACTGTCCCCGCTTTAAGTGCTGTAAAGCACTTAAAGCGGGGACAGTTTTAGCTGTGTATTTTCCAAAAGTTGTGTGCTCTACAAATAAAAAGCTGCTTTTGTTGTTACCTTTGGTCCGCAGGAGGAATGGGAGTCCTTTGCGGAGAGCATGGGAGACCCGTGAGTCCTTTGCAGTCCTCTTTTCTGCCTCTGAGGGTGAAATGAGAGTGTGCAGCACTTTGGTAGGTAGCCATTCTCCCAGTTCGGCTCGGGGCGCAGCATAGCTGCAGTCCTCCTTGTGTGGCTCCATTCATCATGAGCCGTGTCTGAAAGAACTGATCGCATTTCACATGCTAGCATGCTGTCTGTTTGACTGTGCTGTTGTTTTAACGAGAGCATCGTTGACAATTCTGTAACCTGAGAGCGCTGCCTAATCGTATTCTATGTACTAATGCGTGGGCTTGAGGAGGAGGCAGGTTTGGGGGAGAAGGAGGGAGAATGCACGTGTGGATCAGGGAAAGGCCTCTCCTTCTTTGGAGCATGGGTGGGTTCAGTGCCCTCCTCATACTGCTAAGTCTTTGGCTCGACACTACCAGTTGTGTGTCTAAGGTTTCTGTGTGTGTGTTTGCATGTGTGTGTCTGTCTCTAGGGCTGAGCAGGACCTCCACCTTCCTGTGATAGCATGTTACTCAGAACCTTGCACAAATCCCAGCCCTCCTGGAGACACGATACATGTATGTTCTTGGAAAGTTTTCTTAATGATTGGTGACAGAGCGATGATTTAAAGGAGCTCATTCTCCATTTCCCACTAAGGCCAGTTCCTCTTTGCGGAAGAGGGTCCTTGACTCTTACTTTGTAGCAGGAAGCCCTAAGTACATCGACCCTTTTCAAAAGTTACAGGCTGAAAGTCAAGATCTCTCACGTTAAACCCAATGTTGCAACTTTAACTGGGCAAACTCTCATTAGAGACCAGGGGGCAATGACTGTGCGGATGGTAGCTGATGTCTTTTCAGGGTGACTTCAGTGCAGTAAAGCTCTTGCTAAGACGTTTAACTCTAAAATCGGGCACTGGGGAGGCACTGCACCCTCTGAAATTAGAGGTCAGGGGATTTGGATTTCATTTCCAAACATCCGCCACCCATTCAGCCACTCACGTTCAAGGGACAAGCCTTAGGCCAGTCACTTTCTGTATCTGTTTCTCGACTTTTGCACAGCGGTTTCTGTGGGACGTGAGGCCCACTGGGAAATGATCCCCTTTTCAGCTCAGTGCCTGGGATTCTGGGCATACTTGTCCACCTGGACTTATATACACCTATGATTTTGGACTAACTCTATTACCTCTGCTAGAAATTAACACAGAAATTTCACAGTTGATTGACAAGAATGAGAATCAGTGCTAAAGAGTCAAAATGTAACCAAATCCTTTCTCACTGAAAGAATGCGCAACGCAAGTGGACACAGTTCCCCCATTCGAACTTCATCATCTATGCACTTAGAGGCAAGTTTTTCAAATTACACAGCTAAAACTGTCCCCGCTTTAAGTGCTGTAAAGCACTTAAAGCGGGGACAGTTTTAGCTGTGTATTTTCCAAAAGTTGTGTGCTCTACAAATAAAAAGCTGCTTTTGTTGTTACCTTTGGTCCGCAGGAGGAATGGGAGTCCTTTGCGGAGAGCATGGGAGACCCGTGAGTCCTTTGCAGTCCTCTTTTCTGCCTCTGAGGGTGAAATGAGAGTGTGCAGCACTTTGGTAGGTAGCCATTCTCCCAGTTCGGCTCGGGGCGCAGCATAGCTGCAGTCCTCCTTGTGTGGCTCCATTCATCATGAGCCGTGTCTGAAAGAACTGATCGCATTTCACATGCTAGCATGCTGTCTGTTTGACTGTGCTGTTGTTTTAACGAGAGCATCGTTGACAATTCTGTAACCTGAGAGCGCTGCCTAATCGTATTCTATGTAATAATGTGTGGGCTTGAGGAGGAGGCAGGTTTGGGGGAGAAGGAGGGAGAATGCACGTGTGGATCAGGGAAAGGCCTCTCCTTCTTTGGAGCATGGGTGGGTTCAGTGCCCTCCTCATACTGCTAAGTCTTTGGCTCGACACTACCAGTTGTGTGTCTAAGGTTTCTGTGTGTGTGTTTGCATGTGTGTGTCTGTCTCTAGGGCTGAGCAGGACCTCCACCTTCCTGTGGTAGCATGTTACTCAGAACCTTGCACAAAACCCAGCCCTCCTGGAGACACGATACATGTATGTTCTTGGAAAGTTTTCTTAATGATTGGTGACAGAGCGGTGATTTAAAGGAGCTCATTCTCCATTTCCCACTAAGGCCAGCTCCTCTTTGCGGAAGAGGGTCCTTGACTCTTACTTTGTAGCAGGAAGCCCTAAGTACATCGACCCTTTTCAAAAGTTACAGGCTGAAAGTCAAGATCTCTCACGTTAAACCCAATGTTGCAACTTTAACTGGGCAAACTCTCATTAGAGACCAGGGGGCAATGACTGTGCGGATGGAAGCTAATGTCTTTTCAGGGTGACTTCAGTGCAGTAAAGCTCTTGCTAAGACGTTTAACTCTAAAATCGGGCATTGGGGAGGCACTGCACCCTCTGAAGTTAGAGGTCAGGGGATTTGGATTTCATTTCCAACCATCCGCCACTCATTCAGCCACTCACATTCAAGTGACAAGCCTTAGGCCAGTCACTTTCTGTATCTGTTTCTCGACTTTTGCACAGCGGTTTCTGTGGGACGTGAGGCCCACTGGGAAATGATCCCCTTTTCAGCTCAGTGCCTGGGATTCTGGGCCTACTTGTCCACCTGGACTTATATACACCTATGATTTTGGACTAACTCTATTACCTCTGCTAGAAATTAACACAGAAATTTCACAGTTGATTGACAAGAATGAGAATCAGTGCTAAAGAGTCAAAATGTATCCAAATCCTTTCTCACTGAAAGAATGCTCAACGCAAGTGGACACAGTTCCCCCATTCGAACTTCATCATCTATGCACTTAGAGGCAAGTTTTTCAAATTACACAGCTAAAACTGTCCCCGCTTTAAGTGCTGTAAAGCACTTAAAGCGGGGACAGTTTTAGCTGTGTATTTTCCAAAAGTTGTGTGCTCTACAAATAAAAAGCTGCTTTTGTTGTTACCTTTGGTCCGCAGGAGGAATGGGAGTCCTTTGCGGAGAGCATGGGAGACCCGTGAGTCCTTTGCAGTCCTCTTTTCTGCCTCTGAGGGTGAAATGAGAGTGTGCAGCACTTTGGTAGGTAGCCATTCTCCCAGTTCGGCTCGGGGCGCAGCATAGCTGCAGTCGTCCTTGTGTGGCTCCATTCATCATGAGCCGTGTCTGAAAGAACTGATCGCATTTCACATGCTAGCATGCTGTCTGTTTGACTGTGCTGTTGTTTTAACGAGAGCATCGTTGACAATTCTGTAACCTGAGAGCGCTGCCTAATCGTATTCTATGTAATAATGCGTGGGCTTGAGGAGGAGGCAGGTTTGGGGGAGAAGGAGGGAGAATGCACGTGTGGATCAGGGAAAGGCCTCTCCTTCTTTGGAGCATGGGTGGGTTCAGTGCCCTCCTCATACTGCTAAGTCTTTGGCTCGACACTACCAGTTGTGTGTCTAAGGTTTCTGTGTGTGTGTTTGCATGTGTGTGTCTGTCTCTAGGGCTGAGCAGGACCTCCACCTTCCTGTGGTAGCATGTTACTCAGAACCTTGCACAAATCCCAGCCCTCCTGGAGACACGATACATGTATGTTCTTGGAAAGTTTTCTTAATGATTGGTGACAGAGCGGTGATTTAAAGGAGCTCATTCTCCATTTCCCACTAAGGCCAGCTCCTCTTTGCGGAAGAGGGTCCTTGACTCTTACTTTGTTGCAGGAAGCCCTAAGTACATCGACCCTTTTCAAAAGTTACAGGCTGAAAGTCAAGATCTCTCACGTTAAACCCAATGTTGCAACTTTAACTGGGCAAACTCTCATTAGAGACCAGGGGGCAATGACTGTGCGGATGGAAGCTGATGTCTTTTCAGGGTGACTTCAGTGCAGTAAAGCTCTTGCTAAGACGTTTAACTCTAAAATCGGGCACTGGGGAGGCACTGCACCCTCTGAAATTAGAGGTCAGGGGATTTGGATTTCATTTCCAAACATCCGCCACCCATTCAGCCACTCACGTTCAAGGGACAAGCCTTAGGCCAGTCACTTTCTGTATCTGTTTCTCGACTTTTGCACAGCGGTTTCTGTGGGACGTGAGGCCCACTGGGAAATGATCCCCTTTTCAGCTCAGTGCCTGGGATTCTGGGCATACTTGTCCACCTGGACTTATATACACCTATGATTTTGGACTAACTCTATTACCTCTGCTAGAAATTAACACAGAAATTTCACAGTTGATTGACAAGAATGAGAATCAGTGCTAAAGAGTCAAAATGTAACCAAATCCTTTCTCACTGAAAGAATGCGCAACGCAAGTGGACACAGTTCCCCCATTCGAACTTCATCATCTATGCACTTAGAGGCAAGTTTTTCAAATTACACAGCTAAAACTGTCCCCGCTTTAAGTGCTGTAAAGCACTTAAAGCGGGGACAGTTTTAGCTGTGTATTTTCCAAAAGTTGTGTGCTCTACAAATAAAAATCTGCTTTTGTTGTTACCTTTGGTCCGCAGGAGGAATGGGAGTCCTTTGCGGAGAGCATGGGAGACCCGTGAGTCCTTTGCAGTCCTCTTTTCTGCCTCTGAGGGTGAAATGAGAGTGTGCAGCACTTTGGTAGGTAGCCATTCTCCCAGTTCGGCTCGGGGCGCAGCATAGCTGCAGTCCTCCTTGTGTGGCTCCATTCATCATGAGCCGTGTCTGAAAGAACTGATCGCATTTCACATGCTAGCATGCTGTCTGTTTGACTGTGCTGTTGTTTTAACGAGAGCATCGTTGACAATTCTGTAACCTGAGAGCGCTGCCTAATCGTATTCTATGTAATAATGTGTGGGCTTGAGGAGGAGGCAGGTTTGGGGGAGAAGGAGGGAGAATGCACGTGTGGATCAGGGAAAGGCCTCTCCTTCTTTGGAGCATGGGTGGGTTCAGTGCCCTCCTCATACTGCTAAGTCTTTGGCTCGACACTACCAGTTGTGTGTCTAAGGTTTCTGTGTGTGTGTTTGCATGTGTGTGTCTGTCTCTAGGGCTGAGCAGGACCTCCACCTTCCTGTGGTAGCATGTTACTCAGAACCTTGCACAAAACCCAGCCCTCCTGGAGACACGATACATGTATGTTCTTGGAAAGTTTTCTTAATGATTGGTGACAGAGCGGTGATTTAAAGGAGCTCATTCTCCATTTCCCACTAAGGCCAGCTCCTCTTTGCGGAAGAGGGTCCTTGACTCTTACTTTGTAGCAGGAAGCCCTAAGTACATCGACCCTTTCCAAAAGTTACAGGCTGAAAGTCAAGATCTCTCACGTTAAACCCAATGTTGCAACTTTAACTGGGCAAACTCTCATTAGAGACCAGGGGGCAATGACTGTGCGGATGGAAGCTAATGTCTTTTCAGGGTGACTTCAGTGCAGTAAAGCTCTTGCTAAGACGTTTAACTCTAAAATCGGGCATTGGGGAGGCACTGCACCCTCTGAAGTTAGAGGTCAGGGGATTTGGATTTCATTTCCAACCATCCGCCACTCATTCAGCCACTCACATTCAAGTGACAAGCCTTAGGCCAGTCACTTTCTGTATCTGTTTCTCGACTTTTGCACAGCGGTTTCTGTGGGACGTGAGGCCCACTGGGAAATGATCCCCTTTTCAGCTCAGTGCCTGGGATTCTGGGCCTACTTGTCCACCTGGACTTATATACACCTATGATTTTGGACTAACTCTATTACCTCTGCTAGAAATTAACACAGAAATTTCACAGTTGATTGACAAGAATGAGAATCAGTGCTAAAGAGTCAAAATGTATCCAAATCCTTTCTCACTGAAAGAATGCTCAACGCAAGTGGACACAGTTCCCCCATTCGAACTTCATCATCTATGCACTTAGAGGCAAGTTTTTCAAATTACACAGCTAAAACTGTCCCCGCTTTAAGTGCTGTAAAGCACTTAAAGCGGGGACAGTTTTAGCTGTGTATTTTCCAAAAGTTGTGTGCTCTACAAATAAAAAGCTGCTTTTGTTGTTACCTTTGGTCCGCAGGAGGAATGGGAGTCCTTTGCGGAGAGCATGGGAGACCCGTGAGTCCTTTGCAGTCCTCTTTTCTGCCTCTGAGGGTGAAATGAGAGTGTGCAGCACTTTGGTAGGTAGCCATTCTCCCAGTTCGGCTCGGGGCGCAGCATAGCTGCAGTCCTCCTTGTGTGGCTCCATTCATCATGAGCCGTGTCTGAAAGAACTGATCGCATTTCACATGCTAGCATGCTGTCTGTTTGACTGTGCTGTTGTTTTAACGAGAGCATCGTTGACAATTCTGTAACCTGAGAGCGCTGCCTAATCGTATTCTATGTAATAATGCGTGGGCTTGAGGAGGAGGCAGGTTTGGGGGAGAAGGAGGGAGAATGCACGTGTGGATCAGGGAAAGGCCTCTCCTTCTTTGGAGCATGGGTGGGTTCAGTGCCCTCCTCATACTGCTAAGTCTTTGGCTCGACACTACCAGTTGTGTGTCTAAGGTTTCTGTGTGTGTGTTTGCATGTGTGTGTCTGTCTCTAGGGCTGAGCAGGACCTCCACCTTCCTGTGGTAGCATGTTACTCAGAACCTTGCACAAATCCCAGCCCTCCTGGAGACACGATACATGTATGTTCTTGGAAAGTTTTCTTAATGATTGGTGACAGAGCGATGATTTAAAGGAGCTCATTCTCCATTTCCCACTAAGGCCAGCTCCTCTTTGCGGAAGAGGGTCCTTGACTCTTACTTTGTAGCAGGAAGCCCTAAGTACATCGACCCTTTTCAAAAGTTACAGGCTGAAAGTCAAGATCTCTCACGTTAAACCCAATGTTGCAACTTTAACTGGGCAAACTCTCATTAGAGACCAGGGGGCAATGACTGTGCGGATGGAAGCTGATGTCTTTTCAGGGTGACTTCAGTGCAGTAAAGCTCTTGCTAAGACGTTTAACTCTAAAATCGGGCACTGGGGAGGCACTGCACCCTCTGAAATTAGAGGTCAGGGGATTTGGATTTCATTTCCAAACATCCGCCACCCATTCAGCCACTCACGTTCAAGTGACAAGCCTTAGGCCAGTCACTTTCTGTATCTGTTTCTCGACTTTTGCACAGCGGTTTCTGTGGGACGTGAGGCCCACTGGGAAATGATCCCCTTTTCAGCTCAGTGCCTGGGATTCTGGGCATACTTGTCCACCTGGACTTATATACACCTATGATTTTGGACTAACTCTATTACCTCTGCTAGAAATTAACACAGAAATTTCACAGTTGATTGACAAGAATGAGAATCAGTGCTAAAGAGTCAAAATGTAACCAAATCCTTTCTCACTGAAAGAATGCTCAACGCAAGTGGACACAGTTCCCCCATTCGAACTTCATCATCTATGCACTTAGAGGCAAGTTTTTCAAATTACACAGCTAAAACTGTCCCCGCTTTAAGTGCTGTAAAGCACTTAAAGCGGGGACAGTTTTAGCTGTGTATTTTCCAAAAGTTGTGTGCTCTACAAATAAAAAGCTGCTTTTGTTGTTACCTTTGGTCCGCAGGAGGAATGGGAGTCCTTTGCGGAGAGCATGGGAGACCCGTGAGTCCTTTGCAGTCCCCTTTTCTGCCTCTGAGGGTGAAATGAGAGTGTGCAGCACTTTGGTAGGTAGCCATTCTCCCAGTTCGGCTCGGGGCGCAGCATAGCTGCAGTCCTCCTTGTGTGGCTCCATTCATCATGAGCCGTGTCTGAAAGAACTGATCGCATTTCACATGCTAGCATGCTGTCTGTTTGACTGTGCTGTTGTTTTAACGAGAGCATCGTTGACAATTCTGTAACCTGAGAGCGCTGCCTAATCGTATTCTATGTAATAATGCGTGGGCTTGAGGAGGAGGCAGGTTTGGGGGAGAAGGAGGGAGAATGCACGTGTGGATCAGGGAAAGGCCTCTCCTTCTTTGGAGCATGGGTGGGTTCAGTGCCCTCCTCATACTGCTAAGTCTTTGGCTCGACACTACCAGTTGTGTGTCTAAGGTTTCTGTGTGTGTGTTTGCATGTGTGTGTCTGTCTCTAGGGCTGAGCAGGACCTCCACCTTCCTGTGGTAGCATGTTACTCAGAACCTTGCACAAATCCCAGCCCTCCTGGAGACACGATACATGTATGTTCTTGGAAAGTTTTCTTAATGATTGGTGACAGAGCGGTGATTTAAAGGAGCTCATTCTCCATTTCCCACTAAGGCCAGCTCCTCTTTGCGGAAGAGGGTCCTTGACTCTTACTTTGTAGCAGGAAGCCCTAAGTACATCGACCCTTTTCAAAAGTTACAGGCTGAAAGTCAAGATCTCTCACGTTAAACCCAATGTTGCAACTTTAACTGGGCAAACTCTCATTAGAGACCAGGGGGCAATGACTGTGCGGATGGAAGCTGATGTCTTTTCAGGGTGACTTCAGTGCAGTAAAGCTCTTGCTAAGACGTTTAACTCTAAAATCGGGCACTGGGGAGGCACTGCACCCTCTGAAATTAGAGGTGAGGGGATTTGGATTTCATTTCCAAACATCCGCCACCCATTCAGCCACTCACGTTCAAGTGACAAGCCTTAGGCCAGTCACTTTCTGTATCTGTTTCTCGACTTTTGCACAGCGGTTTCTGTGGGACATGAGGCCCACTGGGAAATGATCCCCTTTTCAGCTCAGTGCCTGGGATTCTGGGCATACTTGTCCACCTGGACTTATATACACCTATGATTTTGGACTAACTCTATTACCTCTGCTAGAAATTAACACAGAAATTTCACAGTTGATTGACAAGAATGAGAATCAGTGCTAAAGAGTCAAAATGTAACCAAATCCTTTCTCACTGAAAGAATGCTCAACGCAAGTGGACACAGTTCCCCCATTCGAACTTCATCATCTATGCACTTAGAGGCAAGTTTTTCAAATTACACAGCTAAAACTGTCCCCGCTTTAAGTGCTGTAAAGCACTTAAAGCGGGGACAGTTTTAGCTGTGTATTTTCCAAAAGTTGTGTGCTCTACAAATAAAAAGCTGCTTTTGTTGTTACCTTTGGCCCGCAGGAGGAATGGGAGTCCTTTGCGGAGAGCATGGGAGACCCGTGAGTCCTTTGCAGTCCCCTTTCCTGCCTCTGAGGGTGAAATGAGAGTGTGCAGCACTTTGGTAGGTAGCCATTCTCCCAGTTCGGCTCGGGGCGCAGCATAGCTGCAGTCCTCCTTGTGTGGCTCCATTCATCATGAGCCGTGTCTGAAAGAACTGATCGCATTTCACATGCTAGCATGCTGTCTGTTTGACTGTGCTGTTGTTTTAACGAGAGCATCGTTGACAATTCTGTAACCTGAGAGCGCTGCCTAATCGTATTCTATGTACTAATGCGTGGGCTTGAGGAGGAGGCAGGTTTGGGGGAGAAGGAGGGAGAATGCACGTGTGGATCAGGGAAAGGCCTCTCCTTCTTTGGAGCATGGGTGGGTTCAGTGCCCTCCTCATACTGCTAAGTCTTTGGCTCGACACTACCAGTTGTGTGTCTAAGGTTTCTGTGTGTGTGTTTGCATGTGTGTGTCTGTCTCTAGGGCTGAGCAGGACCTCCACCTTCCTGTGGTAGCATGTTACTCAGAACCTTGCACAAATCCCAGCCCTCCTGGAGACACGATACATGTATGTTCTTGGAAAGTTTTCTTAATGATTGGTGACAGAGCGGTGATTTAAAGGAGCTCATTCTCCATTTCCCACTAAGGCCAGCTCCTCTTTGCGGAAGAGGGTCCTTGACTCTTACTTTGTAGCAGGAAGCCCTAAGTACATCGACCCTTTTCAAAAGTTACAGGCTGAAAGTCAAGATCTCTCACGTTAAACCCAATGTTGCAACTTTAACTGGGCAAACTCTCATTAGAGACCAGGGGGCAATGACTGTGCGGATGGAAGCTAATGTCTTTTCAGGGTGACTTCAGTGCAGTAAAGCTCTTGCTAAGACGTTTAACTCTAAAATCGGGCACTGGGGAGGCACTGCACCCTCTGAAATTAGAGGTCAGGGGATTTGGATTTCATTTCCAAACATCCGCCACCCATTCAGCCACTCACGTTCAAGTGACAAGCCTTAGGCCAGTCACTTTCTGTATCTGTTTCTCGACTTTTGCACAGCGGTTTCTGTGGGACGTGAGGCCCACTGGGAAATGATCCCCTTTTCAGCTCAGTGCCTGGGATTCTAGGCATACTTGTCCACCTGGACTTATATACACCTATGATTTTGGACTAACTCTATTACCTCTGCTAGAAATTAACACAGAAATTTCACAGTTGATTGACAAGAATGAGAATCAGTGCTAAAGAGTCAAAATGTAACCAAATCCTTTCTCACTGAAAGAATGCTCAACGCAAGTGGACACAGTTCCCCCATTCGAACTTCATCATCTATGCACTTAGAGGCAAGTTTTTCAAATTACACAGCTAAAACTGTCCCCGCTTTAAGTGCTGTAAAGCACTTAAAGCGGGGACAGTTTTAGCTGTGTATTTTCCAAAAGTTGTGTGCTCTACAAATAAAAAGCTGCTTTTGTTGTTACCTTTGGTCCGCAGGAGGAATGGGAGTCCTTTGCGGAGAGCATGGGAGACCCGTGAGTCCTTTGCAGTCCCCTTTCCTGCCTCTGAGGGTGAAATGAGAGTGTGCAGCACTTTGGTAGGTAGCCATTCTCCCAGTTCGGCTCGGGGCGCAGCATAGCTGCAGTCCTCCTTGTGTGGCTCCATTCATCATGAGCCGTGTCTGAAAGAACTGATCGCATTTCACATGCTAGCATGCTGTCTGTTTGACTGTGCTGTTGTTTTAACGAGAGCATCGTTGACAATTCTGTAACCTGAGAGCGCTGCCTAATCGTATTCTATGTAATAATGCGTGGGCTTGAGGAGGAGGCAGGTTTGGGGGAGAAGGAGGGAGAATGCACGTGTGGATCAGGGAAAGGCCTCTCCTTCTTTGGAGCGTGGGTGGGTTCAGTGCCCTCCTCATACTGCTAAGTCTTTGGCTCGACACTACCAGTTGTGTGTCTAAGGTTTCTGTGTGTGTGTTTGCATGTGTGTGTCTGTCTCTAGGGCTGAGCAGGACCTCCACCTTCCTGTGGTAGCATGTTACTCAGAACCTTGCACAAATCCCAGCCCTCCTGGAGACACGATACATGTATGTTCTTGGAAAGGTTTCTTAACGATTGGTGAACAGAGCGGTGATTTAAAGGAGCTCATTCTCCATTTCCCACTAAGGCCAGCTCCTCTTTGCGGAAGAGGGTCCTTGACTCTTACTTTGTAGCAGGAAGCCCTAAGTACATCGACCCTTTTCAAAAGTTACAGGCTGAAAGTCAAGATCTCTCACGTTAAACCCAATGTTGCAACTTTAACTGGGCAAACTCTCATTAGAGACCAGGGGGCAATGACTGTGCGGATGGAAGCTGATGTCTTTTCAGGGTGACTTCAGTGCAGTAAAGCTCTTGCTAAGACGTTTAACTCTAAAATCGGGCACTGGGGAGGCACTGCACCCTCTGAAATTAGAGGTCAGGGGATTTGGATTTCATTTCCAAACATCCGCCACCCATTCAGCCACTCACGTTCAAGTGACAAGCCTTAGGCCAGTCACTTTCTGTATCTGTTTCTCGACTTTTGCACAGCGGTTTCTGTGGGACATGAGGCCCACTGGGAAATGATCCCCTTTTCAGCTCAGTGCCTGGGATTCTGGGCATACTTGTCCACCTGGACTTATATACACCTATGATTTTGGACTAACTCTATTACCTCTGCTAGAAATTAACACAGAAATTTCACAGTTGATTGACAAGAATGAGAATCAGTGCTAAAGAGTCAAAATGTAACCAAATCCTTTCTCACTGAAAGAATGCTCAACGCAAGTGGACACAGTTCCCCCATTCGAACTTCATCATCTATGCACTTAGAGGCAAGTTTTTCAAATTACACAGCTAAAACTGTCCCCGCTTTAAGTGCTGTAAAGCACTTAAAGCGGGGACAGTTTTAGCTGTGTATTTTCCAAAAGTTGTGTGCTCTACAAATAAAAAGCTGCTTTTGTTGTTACCTTTGGTCCGCAGGAGGAATGGGAGTCCTTTGCGGAGAGCATGGGAGACCCGTGAGTCCTTTGCAGTCCCCTTTCCTGCCTCTGAGGGTGAAATGAGAGTGTGCAGCACTTTGGTAGGTAGCCATTCTCCCAGTTCGGCTCGGGGCGCAGCATAGCTGCAGTCCTCCTTGTGTGGCTCCATTCATCATGAGCCGTGTCTGAAAGAACTGATCGCATTTCACATGCTAGCATGCTGTCTGTTTGACTGTGCTGTTGTTTTAACGAGAGCATCGTTGACAATTCTGTAACCTGAGAGCGCTGCCTAATCGTATTCTATGTACTAATGCGTGGGCTTGAGGAGGAGGCAGGTTTGGGGGAGAAGGAGGGAGAATGCACGTGTGGATCAGGGAAAGGCCTCTCCTTCTTTGGAGCATGGGTGGGTTCAGTGCCCTCCTCATACTGCTAAGTCTTTGGCTCGACACTACCAGTTGTGTGTCTAAGGTTTCTGTGTGTGTGTTTGCATGTGTGTGTCTGTCTCTAGGGCTGAGCAGGACCTCCACCTTCCTGTGGTAGCATGTTACTCAGAACCTTGCACAAATCCCAGCCCTCCTGGAGACACGATACATGTATGTTCTTGGAAAGTTTTCTTAATGATTGGTGACAGAGCGGTGATTTAAAGGAGCTCATTCTCCATTTCCCACTAAGGCCAGCTCCTCTTTGCGGAAGAGGGTCCTTGACTCTTACTTTGTAGCAGGAAGCCCTAAGTACATCGACCCTTTTCAAAAGTTACAGGCTGAAAGTCAAGATCTCTCACGTTAAACCCAATGTTGCAACTTTAACTGGGCAAACTCTCATTAGAGACCAGGGGGCAATGACTGTGCGGATGGAAGCTAATGTCTTTTCAGGGTGACTTCAGTGCAGTAAAGCTCTTGCTAAGACGTTTAACTCTAAAATCGGGCACTGGGGAGGCACTGCACCCTCTGAAATTAGAGGTCAGGGGATTTGGATTTCATTTCCAAACATCCGCCACCCATTCAGCCACTCACGTTCAAGTGACAAGCCTTAGGCCAGTCACTTTCTGTATCTGT
Source organism: Aotus nancymaae (assembly GCF_030222135.1). NCBI lineage: Eukaryota > Metazoa > Chordata > Mammalia > Primates > Aotidae > Aotus > Aotus nancymaae. The sequence goes on along the minus strand of NW_026988476.1, from coordinate 13,772,473 downwards.
TTCTCGACTTTTGCACAGCGGTTTCTGTGGGACGTGAGGCCCACTGGGAAATGATCCCCTTTTCAGCTCAGTGCCTGGGATTCTAGGCATACTTGTCCACCTGGACTTATATACACCTATGATTTTGGACTAACTCTATTACCTCTGCTAGAAATTAACACAGAAATTTCACAGTTGATTGACAAGAATGAGAATCAGTGCTAAAGAGTCAAAATGTAACCAAATCCTTTCTCACTGAAAGAATGCTCAACGCAAGTGGACACAGTTCCCCCATTCGAACTTCATCATCTATGCACTTAGAGGCAAGTTTTTCAAATTACACAGCTAAAACTGTCCCCGCTTTAAGTGCTGTAAAGCACTTAAAGCGGGGACAGTTTTAGCTGTGTATTTTCCAAAAGTTGTGTGCTCTACAAATAAAAAGCTGCTTTTGTTGTTACCTTTGGTCCGCAGGAGGAATGGGAGTCCTTTGCGGAGAGCATGGGAGACCCGTGAGTCCTTTGCAGTCCCCTTTCCTGCCTCTGAGGGTGAAATGAGAGTGTGCAGCACTTTGGTAGGTAGCCATTCTCCCAGTTCGGCTCGGGGCGCAGCATAGCTGCAGTCCTCCTTGTGTGGCTCCATTCATCATGAGCCGTGTCTGAAAGAACTGATCGCATTTCACATGCTAGCATGCTGTCTGTTTGACTGTGCTGTTGTTTTAACGAGAGCATCGTTGACAATTCTGTAACCTGAGAGCGCTGCCTAATCGTATTCTATGTAATAATGCGTGGGCTTGAGGAGGAGGCAGGTTTGGGGGAGAAGGAGGGAGAATGCACGTGTGGATCAGGGAAAGGCCTCTCCTTCTTTGGAGCGTGGGTGGGTTCAGTGCCCTCCTCATACTGCTAAGTCTTTGGCTCGACACTACCAGTTGTGTGTCTAAGGTTTCTGTGTGTGTGTTTGCATGTGTGTGTCTGTCTCTAGGGCTGAGCAGGACCTCCACCTTCCTGTGGTAGCATGTTACTCAGAACCTTGCACAAATCCCAGCCCTCCTGGAGACACGATACATGTATGTTCTTGGAAAGGTTTCTTAACGATTGGTGAACAGAGCGGTGATTTAAAGGAGCTCATTCTCCATTTCCCACTAAGGCCAGCTCCTCTTTGCGGAAGAGGGTCCTTGACTCTTACTTTGTAGCAGGAAGCCCTAAGTACATCGACCCTTTTCAAAAGTTACAGGCTGAAAGTCAAGATCTCTCACGTTAAACCCAATGTTGCAACTTTAACTGGGCAAACTCTCATTAGAGACCAGGGGGCAATGACTGTGCGGATGGAAGCTGATGTCTTTTCAGGGTGACTTCAGTGCAGTAAAGCTCTTGCTAAGACGTTTAACTCTAAAATCGGGCACTGGGGAGGCACTGCACCCTCTGAAATTAGAGGTCAGGGGATTTGGATTTCATTTCCAAACATCCGCCACCCATTCAGCCACTCACGTTCAAGTGACAAGCCTTAGGCCAGTCACTTTCTGTATCTGTTTCTCGACTTTTGCACAGCGGTTTCTGTGGGACGTGAGGCCCACTGGGAAATGATCCCCTTTTCAGCTCAGTGCCTGGGATTCTGGGCATACTTGTCCACCTGGACTTATATACACCTATGATTTTGGACTAACTCTATTACCTCTGCTAGAAATTAACACAGAAATTTCACAGTTGATTGACAAGAATGAGAATCAGTGCTAAAGAGTCAAAATGTAACCAAATCCTTTCTCACTGAAAGAATGCTCAACGCAAGTGGACACAGTTCCCCCATTTGAACTTCATCATCTATGCACTTAGAGGCAAGTTTTTCAAATTACACAGCTAAAACTGTCCCCGCTTTAAGTGCTGTAAAGCACTTACAGCGGGGACAGTTTTAGCTGTGTATTTTCCAAAAGTTGTGTGCTCTACAAATAAAAAGCTGCTTTTGTTGTTACCTTTGGTCCGCAGGAGGAATGGGAGTCCTTTGCGGAGAGCATGGGAGACCCGTGAGTCCTTTGCAGTCCCCTTTCCTGCCTCTGAGGGTGAAATGAGAGTGTGCAGCACTTTGGTAGGTAGCCATTCTCCCAGTTCGGCTCGGGGCGCAGCATAGCTGCAGTCGTCCTTGTGTGGCTCCATTCAGCATGAGCCGTGTCTGAAAGAACTGATCGCATTTCACATGCTAGCATGCTGTCTGTTTGACTGTGCTGTTGTTTTAACGAGAGCATCGTTGACAATTCTGTAACCTGAGAGCGCTGCCTAATCGTATTCTATGTACTAATGCGTGGGCTTGAGGAGGAGGCAGGTTTGGGGGAGAAGGAGGGAGAATGCACGTGTGGATCAGGGAAAGGCCTCTCCTTCTTTGGAGCATGGGTGGGTTCAGTGCCCTCCTCATACTGCTAAGTCTTTGGCTCGACACTACCAGTTGTGTGTCTAAGGTTTCTGTGTGTGTGTTTGCATGTGTGTGTCTGTCTCTAGGGCTGAGCAGGACCTCCACCTTCCTGTGGTAGCATGTTACTCAGAACCTTGCACAAATCCCAGCCCTCCTGGAGACACGATACATGTATGTTCTTGGAAAGTTTTCTTAATGATTGGTGACAGAGCGGTGATTTAAAGGAGCTCATTCTCCATTTCCCACTAAGGCCAGCTCCTCTTTGCGGAAGAGGGTCCTTGACTCTTACTTTGTAGCAGGAAGCCCTAAGTACATCGACCCTTTTCAAAAGTTACAGGCTGAAAGTCAAGATCTCTCACGTTAAACCCAATGTTGCAACTTTAACTGGGCAAACTCTCATTAGAGACCAGGGGGCAATGACTGTGCAGATGGAAGCTGATGTCTTTTCAGGGTGACTTCAGTGCAGTAAAGCTCTTGCTAAGACGTTTAACTCTAAAATCGGGCACTGGGGAGGCACTGCACCCTCTGAAGTTAGAGGTCAGGGGATTTGGATTTCATGTCCAAACATCCGCCACCCATTCAGCCACTCACGTTCAAGTGACAAGCCTTAGGCCAGTCACTTTCTGTATCTGTTTCTCGACTTTTGCACAGCGGTTTCTGTGGGACGTGAGGCCCACTGGGAAATGATCCCCTTTTCAGCTCAGTGCCTGGGATTCTGGGCATACTTGTCCACCTGGACTTATATACACCTATGATTTTGGACTAACTCTATTACCTCTGCTAGAAATTAACACAGAAATTTCACAGTTGATTGACAAGAATGAGAATCAGTGCTAAAGAGTCAAAATGTAACCAAATCCTTTCTCACTGAAAGAATGCTCAACGCAAGTGGACACAGTTCCCCCATTCGAACTTCATCATCTATGCACTTAGAGGCAAGTTTTTCAAATTACACAGCTAAAACTGTCCCCGCTTTAAGTGCTGTAAAGCACTTAAAGCGGGGACAGTTTTAGCTGTGTATTTTCCAAAAGTTGTGTGCTCTACAAATAAAAAGCTGCTTTTGTTGTTACCTTTGGTCCGCAGGAGGAATGGGAGTCCTTTGCGGAGAGCATGGGAGACCCGTGAGTCCTTTGCAGTCCTCTTTTCTGCCTCTGAGGGTGAAATGAGAGTGTGCAGCACTTTGGTAGGTAGCCATTCTCCCAGTTCGGCTCGGGGCGCAGCATAGCTGCAGTCCTCCTTGTGTGGCTCCATTCATCATGAGCCGTGTCTGAAAGAACTGATCGCATTTCACATGCTAGCATGCTGTCTGTTTGACTGTGCTGTTGTTTTAACGAGAGCATCGTTGACAATTCTGTAACCTGAGAGCGCTGCCTAATCGTATTCTATGTACTAATGCGTGGGCTTGAGGAGGAGGCAGGTTTGGGGGAGAAGGAGGGAGAATGCACGTGTGGATCAGGGAAAGGCCTCTCCTTCTTTGGAGCATGGGTGGGTTCAGTGCCCTCCTCATACTGCTAAGTCTTTGGCTCGACACTACCAGTTGTGTGTCTAAGGTTTCTGTGTGTGTGTTTGCATGTGTGTGTCTGTCTCTAGGGCTGAGCAGGACCTCCACCTTCCTGTGGTAGCATGTTACTCAGAACCTTGCACAAATCCCAGCCCTCCTGGAGACACGATACATGTATGTTCTTGGAAAGTTTTCTTAATGATTGGTGACAGAGCGGTGATTTAAAGGAGCTCATTCTCCATTTCCCACTAAGGCCAGCTCCTCTTTGCGGAAGAGGGTCCTTGACTCTTACTTTGTAGCAGGAAGCCCTAAGTACATCGACCCTTTTCAAAAGTTACAGGCTGAAAGTCAAGATCTCTCACGTTAAACCCAATGTTGCAACTTTAACTGGGCAAACTCTCATTAGAGACCAGGGGGCAATGACTGTGCGGATGGAAGCTGATGTCTTTTCAGGGTGACTTCACTGCAGTAAAGCTCTTGCTAAGACGTTTAACTCTAAAATCGGGCACTGGGGAGGCACTGCACCCTCTGAAATTAGAGGTCAGGGGATTTGGATTTCATTTCCAAACATCCGCCACCCATTCAGCCACTCACGTTCAAGTGACAAGCCTTAGGCCAGTCACTTTCTGTATCTGTTTCTCGACTTTTGCACAGCGGTTTCTGTGGGACGTGAGGCCCACTGGGAAATGATCCCCTTTTCAGCTCAGTGCCTGGGATTCTGGGCCTACTTGTCCACCTGGACTTATATACACCTATGATTTTGGACTAACTCTATTACCTCTGCTAGAAATTAACACAGAAATTTCACAGTTGATTGACAAGAATGAGAATCAGTGCTAAAGAGTCAAAATGTAACCAAATCCTTTCTCACTGAAAGAATGCTCAACGCAAGTGGACACAGTTCCCCCATTTGAACTTCATCATCTATGCACTTAGAGGCAAGTTTTTCAAATTACACAGCTAAAACTGTCCCCGCTTTAAGTGCTGTAAAGCACTTAAAGTGGGGACAGTTTTAGCTGTGTATTTTCCAAAAGTTGTGTGCTCTACAAATAAAAAGCTGCTTTTGTTGTTACCTTTGGTCCGCAGGAGGAATGGGAGTCCTTTGCGGAGAGCGTGGGAGACCCGTGAGTCCTTTGCAGTCCCCTTTCCTGCCTCTGAGGGTGAAATGAGAGTGTGCAGCACTTTGGTAGGTAGCCATTCTCCCAGTTCGGCTCGGGGCGCAGCATAGCTGCAGTCGTCCTTGTGTGGCTCCATTCATCATGAGCCGTGTCTGAAAGAACTGATCGCATTTCACATGCTAGCATGCTGTCTGTTTGACTGTGCTGTTGTTTTAACGAGAGCATCGTTGACAATTCTGTAACCTGAGAGCGCTGCCTAATCGTATTCTATGTAATAATGCGTGGGCTTGAGGAGGAGGCAGGTTTGGGGGAGAAGGAGGGAGAATGCACGTGTGGATCAGGGATAGGCCTCTCCTTCTTTGGAGCATGGGTGGGTTCAGTGCCCTCCTCATACTGCTAAGTCTTTGGCTCGACACTACCAGTTGTGTGTCTAAGGTTTCTGTGTGTGTGTTTGCATGTGTGTGTCTGTCTCTAGGGCTGAGCAGGACCTCCACCTTCCTGTGGTAGCATGTTACTCAGAACCTTGCACAAATCCCAGCCCTCCTGGAGACACGATACATGTATGTTCTTGGAAAGTTTTCTTAATGATTGGTGACAGAGCGGTGATTTAAAGGAGCTCATTCTCCATTTCCCACTAAGGCCAGCTCCTCTTTGCGGAAGAGGGTCCTTGACTCTTACTTTGTAGCAGGAAGCCCTAAGTACATCGACCCTTTTCAAAAGTTACAGGCTGAAAGTCAAGATCTCTCACGTTAAACCCAATGTTGCAACTTTAACTGGGCAAACTCTCATTAGAGACCAGGGGGCAATGACTGTGCGGATGGAAGCTAATGTCTTTTCAGGGTGACTTCAGTGCAGTAAAGCTCTTGCTAAGACGTTTAACTCTAAAATCGGGCACTGGGGAGGCACTGCACCCTCTGAAATTAGAGGTCAGGGGATTTGGATTTCATTTCCAAACATCCGCCACCCATTCAGCCACTCACGTTCAAGTGACAAGCCTTAGGCCAGTCACTTTCTGTATCTGTTTCTCGACTTTTGCACAGCGGTTTCTGTGGGACGTGAGGCCCACTGGGAAATGATCCCCTTTTCAGCTCAGTGCCTGGGATTCTGGGCATACTTGTCCACCTGGACTTATATACACCTATGATTTTGGACTAACTCTATTACCTCTGCTAGAAATTAACACAGAAATTTCACAGTTGATTGACAAGAATGAGAATCAGTGCTAAAGAGTCAAAATGTAACCAAATCCTTTCTCACTGAAAGAATGCTCAACGCAAGTGGACACAGTTCCCCCATTCGAACTTCATCATCTATGCACTTAGAGGCAAGTTTTTCAAATTACACAGCTAAAACTGTCCCCGCTTTAAGTGCTGTAAAGCACTTAAAGCGGGGACAGTTTTAGCTGTGTATTTTCCAAAAGTTGTGTGCTCTACAAATAAAAAGCTGCTTTTGTTGTTACCTTTGGTCCGCAGGAGGAATGGGAGTCCTTTGCGGAGAGCATGGGAGACCCGTGAGTCCTTTGCAGGCCTCTTTTCTGCCTCTGAGGGTGAAATGAGAGTGTGCAGCACTTTGGTAGGTAGCCATTCTCCCAGTTCGGCTCGGGGCGCAGCATAGCTGCAGTCCTCCTTGTGTGGCTCCATTCATCATGAGCCGTGTCTGAAAGAACTGATCGCATTTCACATGCTAGCATGCTGTCTGTTTGACTGTGCTGTTGTTTTAACGAGAGCATCGTTGACAATTCTGTAACCTGAGAGCGCTGCCTAATCGTATTCTATGTACTAATGCGTGGGCTTGAGGAGGAGGCAGGTTTGGGGGAGAAGGAGGGAGAATGCACGTGTGGATCAGGGAAAGGCCTCTCCTTCTTTGGAGCATGGGTGGGTTCAGTGCCCTCCTCATACTGCTAAGTCTTTGGCTTGACACTACCAGTTGTGTGTCTAAGGTTTCTGTGTGTGTGTTTGCATGTGTGTGTCTGTCTCTAGGGCTGAGCAGGACCTCCACCTTCCTGTGGTAGCATGTTACTCAGAACCTTGCACAAATCCCAGCCCTCCTGGAGACACGATACATGTATGTTCTTGGAAAGTTTTCTTAATGATTGGTGACAGAGCGGTGATTTAAAGGAGCTCATTCTCCATTTCCCACTAAGGCCAGCTCCTCTTTGCGGAAGAGGGTCCTTGACTCTTACTTTGTAGCAGGAAGCCCTAAGTACATTGACCCTTTTCAAAAGTTACAGGCTGAAAGTCAAGATCTCTCACGTTAAACCCAATGTTGCAACTTTAACTGGGCAAACTCTCATTAGAGACCAGGGGGCAATGACTGTGCGGATGGAAACTAATGTCTTTTCAGGGTGACTTCAGTGCAGTAAAGCTCTTGCTAAGACGTTTAACTCTAAAATCGGGCACTGGGGAGGCACTGCACCCTCTGAAGTTAGAGGTCAGGGGATTTGGATTTCATTTCCAAACATCCGCCACCCATTCAGCCACTCACGTTCAAGTGACAAGCCTTAGGCCAGTCACTTTCTGTATCTGTTTCTCGACTTTTGCACAGCGGTTTCTGTGGGACGTGAGGCCCACTGGGAAATGATCCCCTTTTCAGCTCAGTGCCTGGGATTCTGGGCATACTTGTCCACCTGGACTTATATACACCTATGATTTTGGACTAACTCTATTACCTCTGCTAGAAATTAACACAGAAATTTCACAGTTGATTGACAAGAATGAGAATCAGTGCTAAAGAGTCAAAATGTAACCAAATCCTTTCTCACTGAAAGAATGCTCAACGCAAGTGGACACAGTTCCCCCATTCGAACTTCATCATCTATGCACTTAGAGGCAAGTTTTTCAAATTACACAGCTAAAACTGTCCCCGCTTTAAGTGCTGTAAAGCACTTAAAGCGGGGACAGTTTTAGCTGTGTATTTTCCAAAAGTTGTGTGCTCTACAAATAAAAAGCTGCTTTTGTTGTTACCTTTGGTCCGCAGGAGGAATGGGAGTCCTTTGCGGAGAGCATGGGAGACCCGTGAGTCCTTTGCAGTCCTCTTTTCTGCCTCTGAGGGTGAAATGAGAGTGTGCAGCACTTTGGTAGGTAGCCATTCTCCCAGTTCGGCTCGGGGCGCAGCATAGCTGCAGTCCTCCTTGTGTGGCTCCATTCATCATGAGCCGTGTCTGAAAGAACTGATCGCATTTCACATGCTAGCATGCTGTCTGTTTGACTGTGCTGTTGTTTTAACGAGAGCATCGTTGACAATTCTGTAACCTGAGAGCGCTGCCTAATCGTATTCTATGTAATAATGCGTGGGCTTGAGGAGGAGGCAGGTTTGGGGGAGAAGGAGGGAGAATGCACGTGTGGATCAGGGAAAGGCCTCTCCTTCTTTGGAGCATGGGTGGGTTCAGTGCCCTCCTCATACTGCTAAGTCTTTGGCTCGACACTACCAGTTGTGTGTCTAAGGTTTCTGTGTGTGTGTTTGCATGTGTGTGTCTGTCTCTAGGGCTGAGCAGGACCTCCACCTTCCTGTGGTAGCATGTTACTCAGAACCTTGCACAAATCCCAGCCCTCCTGGAGACACGATACATGTATGTTCTTGGAAAGTTTTCTTAATGATTGGTGACAGAGCGGTGATTTAAAGGAGCTCATTCTCCATTTCCCACTAAGGCCAGCTCCTCTTTGCGGAAGAGGGTCCTTGACTCTTACTTTGTAGCAGGAAGCCCTAAGTACATCGACCCTTTTCAAAAGTTACAGGCTGAAAGTCAAGATCTCTCACGTTAAACCCAATGTTGCAACTTTAACTGGGCAAACTCTCATTAGAGACCAGGGGGCAATGACTGTGCGGATGGAAGCTGATGTCTTTTCAGGGTGACTTCAGTGCAGTAAAGCTCTTGCTAAGACGTTTAACTCTAAAATCGGGCACTGGGGAGGCACTGCACCCTCTGAAATTAGAGGTCAGGGGATTTGGATTTCATTTCCAAACATCCGCCACCCATTCAGCCACTCACGTTCAAGTGACAAGCCTTAGGCCAGTCACTTTCTGTATCTGTTTCTCGACTTTTGCACAGCGGTTTCTGTGGGACGTGAGGCCCACTGGGAAATGATCCCCTTTTCAGCTCAGTGCCTGGGATTCTGGGCCTACTTGTCCACCTGGACTTATATACACCTATGATTTTGGACTAACTCTATTACCTCTGCTAGAAATTAACACAGAAATTTCACAGTTGATTGACAAGAATGAGAATCAGTGCTAAAGAGTCAAAATGTAACCAAATCCTTTCTCACTGAAAGAATGCTCAACGCAAGTGGACACAGTTCCCCCATTCGAACTTCATCATCTATGCACTTAGAGGCAAGTTTTTCAAATTACACAGCTAAAACTGTCCCCGCTTTAAGTGCTTTACAGCACTTAAAGCGGGGACAGTTTTAGCTGTGTATTTTCCAAAAGTTGTGTGCTCTACAAATAAAAAGCTGCTTTTGTTGTTACCTTTGGTCCGCAGGAGGAATGGGAGTCCTTTGCGGAGAGCATGGGAGACCCGTGAGTCCTTTGCAGTCCTCTTTTCTGCCTCTGAGGGTGAAATGAGAGTGTGCAGCACTTTGGTAGGTAGCCATTCTCCCAGTTCGGCTCGGGGCGCAGCATAGCTGCAGTCCTCCTTGTGTGGCTCCATTCATCATGAGCCGTGTCTGAAAGAACTGATCGCATTTCACATGCTAGCATGCTGTCTGTTTGACTGTGCTGTTGTTTTAACGAGAGCATCGTTGACAATTCTGTAATCTGAGAGCGCTGCCTAATCGTATTCTATGTACTAATGCGTGGGCTTGAGGAGGAGGCAGGTTTGGGGGAGAAGGAGGGAGAATGCACGTGTGGATCAGGGAAAGGCCTCTCCTTCTTTGGAGCATGGGTGGGTTCAGTGCCCTCCTCATACTGCTAAGTCTTTGGCTCGACACTACCAGTTGTGTGTCTAAGGTTTCTGTGTGTGTGTTTGCATGTGTGTGTCTGTCTCTAGGGCTGAGCAGGACCTCCACCTTCCTGTGGTAGCATGTTACTCAGAACCTTGCACAAATCCCAGCCCTCCTGGAGACACGATACATGTATGTTCTTGGAAAGTTTTCTTAATGATTGGTGACAGAGCGGTGATTTAAAGGAGCCCATTCTCCATTTCCCACTAAGGCCAGCTCCTCTTTGCGGAAGAGGGTCCTTGACTCTTACTTTGTAGCAGGAAGCCCTAAGTACATCGACCCTTTTCAAAAGTTACAGGCTGAAAGTCAAGATCTCTCACGTTAAACCCAATGTTGCAACTTTAACTGGGCAAACTCTCATTAGAGACCAGGGGGCAATGACTGTGAGGATGGAAGCTAATGTCTTTTCAGGGTGACTTCAGTGCAGTAAAGCTCTTGCTAAGACGTTTAACTCTAAAATCGGTCATTAGGGAGGCACTGCACCCTCTGAAGTTAGAGGTCAGGGGATTTGGATTTCATTTCCAACCATCCGCCACTCATTCAGCCACTCACATTCAAGTGACAAGCCTTAGGCCAGTCACTTTCTGTATCTGTTTCTCGACTTTTGCACAGCGATTTCTGTGGGACGTGAGGCCCACTGGGAAATGATCCCCTTTTCAGCTCAGTGCCTGGGATTCTGGGCATACTTGTCCACCTGGACTTATATACACCTATGATTTTGGACTAACTCTATTACCTCTGCTAGAAATTAACACAGAAATTTCACAGTTGATTGACAAGAATGAGAATCAGTGCTAAAGAGTCAAAATGTAACCAAATCCTTTCTCACTGAAAGAATGCTCAACGCAAGTGGACACAGTTCCCCCATTCGAACTTCATCATCTATGCACTTAGAGGCAAGTTTTTCAAATTACACAGCTAAAACTGTCCCCGCTTTAAGTGCTGTAAAGCACTTGAAGCGGGGACAGTTTTAGCTGTGTATTTTCCAAAAGTTGTGTGCTCTACAAATAAAAAGCTGCTTTTGTTGTTACCTTTGGTCCGCAGGAGGAATGGGAGTCCTTTGCGGAGAGCATGGGAGACGGGTGAGTCCTTTGCACGCCTCTTTTCTGCCTCTGAGGGTGAAATGAGAGTGTCCAGGACTTTGGTACGTAGCCATTCTCCCAGTTCGGCTCGGGGCGCAGCATAGCTGCAGTCCTCCTTGTGTGGCTCCATTCATCATGAGCCGTGTCTGAAAGAACTGATCGCATTTCACATGCTAGCATGCTGTCTGTTTGACTGTGCTGTTGTTTTAACGAGAGCATCGTTGACAATTTTGTAACCTGAGAGCGCTGCCTAATCGTATTCTATGTACTAATGCGTGGGCTTGAGGAGGAGGCAGGTTTGGGGGAGAAGGAGGGAGAATGCACGTGTGGATCAGGGATAGGCCTCTCCTTCTTTGGAGCATGGGTGGGTTCAGTGCCCTCCTCATACTGCTAAGTCTTTGGCTCGACACTACCAGTTGTGTGTCTAAGGTTTCTGTGTGTGTGTTTGCATGTGTGTGTCTGTCTCTAGGGCTGAGCAGGACCTCCACCTTCCTGTGGTAGCATGTTACTCAGAACCTTGCACAAATCCCAGCCCTCCTGGAGACACGATACATGTATGTTCTTGGAAAGTTTTCTTAATGATTGGTGACAGAGCGGTGATTTAAAGGAGCTCATTCTCCATTTCCCACTAAGGCCAGCTCCTCTTTGCGGAAGAGGGTCCTTGACTCTTACTTTGTAGCAGGAAGCCCTAAGTACATCGACCCTTTTCAAAAGTTACAGGCTGAAAGTCAAGATCTCTCACGTTAAACCCAATGTTGCAACTTTAACTGGGCAAACTCTCATTAGAGACCAGGGGCCAATGACTGTGCGGATGGAAGCTAATGTCTTTTCAGGGTGACTTCAGTGCAGTAAAGCTCTTGCTAAGACGTTTAACTCTAAAATCGGTCATTGGGGAGGCACTGCACCCTCTGAAGTTAGAGGTCAGGGGATTTGGATTTCATTTCCAACCATCCGCCACTCATTCAGCCACTCACATTCAAGTGATAAGCCTTAGGCCAGTCACTTTCTGTATCTGTTTCTCGACTTTTGCACAGCGGTTTCTGTGGGACGTGAGGCCCACTGGGAAATGATCCCCTTTTCAGCTCAGTGCCTGGGATTCTGGGCCTACTTGTCCACCTGGACTTATATACACCTATGATTTTGGACTAACTCTATTACCTCTGCTAGAAATTAACACAGAAATTTCACAGTTGATTGACAAGAATGAGAATCAGTGCTAAAGAGTCAAAATGTAACCAAATCCTTTCTCACTGAAAGAATGCTCAACGCAAGTGGACACAGTTCCCCCATTCGAACTTCATCATCTATGCACTTAGAGGCAAGTTTTTCAAATTACACAGCTAAAACTGTCCCCGCTTTAAGTGCTGTAAAGCACTTAAAGCGGGGACAGTTTTAGCTGTGTATTTTCCAAAAGTTGTGTGCTCTACAAATAAAAAGCTGCTTTTGTTGTTACCTTTGGTCCGCAGGAGGAATGGGAGTCCTTTGCGGAGAGCATGGGAGACCCGTGAGTCCTTTGCAGTCCCCTTTCCTGCCTCTGAGGGTGAAATGAGAGTGTGCAGCACTTTGGTAGGTAGCCATTCTCCCAGTTCGGCTCGGGGCGCAGCATAGCTGCAGTCCTCCTTGTGTGGCTCCATTCATCATGAGCCGTGTCTGAAAGAACTGATCGCATTTCACATGCTAGCATGCTGTCTGTTTGACTGTGCTGTTGTTTTAACGAGAGCATCGTTGACAATTCTGTAACCTGAGAGCGCTGCCTAATCGTATTCTATGTAATAATGCGTGGGCTTGAGGAGGAGGCAGGTTTGGGGGAGAAGGAGGGAGAATGCACGTGTGGATCAGGGAAAGGCCTCTCCTTCTTTGGAGCGTGGGTGGGTTCAGTGCCCTCCTCATACTGCTAAGTCTTTGGCTCGACACTACCAGTTGTGTGTCTAAGGTTTCTGTGTGTGTGTTTGCATGTGTGTGTCTGTCTCTAGGGCTGAGCAGGACCTCCACCTTCCTGTGGTAGCATGTTACTCAGAACCTTGCACAAATCCCAGCCCTCCTGGAGACACGATACATGTATGTTCTTGGAAAGGTTTCTTAACGATTGGTGAACAGAGCGGTGATTTAAAGGAGCTCATTCTCCATTTCCCACTAAGGCCAGCTCCTCTTTGCGGAAGAGGGTCCTTGACTCTTACTTTGTAGCAGGAAGCCCTAAGTACATCGACCCTTTTCAAAAGTTACAGGCTGAAAGTCAAGATCTCTCACGTTAAACCCAATGTTGCAACTTTAACTGGGCAAACTCTCATTAGAGACCAGGGGGCAATGACTGTGCGGATGGAAGCTGATGTCTTTTCAGGGTGACTTCAGTGCAGTAAAGCTCTTGCTAAGACGTTTAACTCTAAAATCGGGCACTGGGGAGGCACTGCACCCTCTGAAATTAGAGGTCAGGGGATTTGGATTTCATTTCCAAACATCCGCCACCCATTCAGCCACTCACGTTCAAGTGACAAGCCTTAGGCCAGTCACTTTCTGTATCTGTTTCTCGACTTTTGCACAGCGGTTTCTGTGGGACGTGAGGCCCACTGGGAAATGATCCCCTTTTCAGCTCAGTGCCTGGGATTCTGGGCATACTTGTCCACCTGGACTTATATACACCTATGATTTTGGACTAACTCTATTACCTCTGCTAGAAATTAACACAGAAATTTCACAGTTGATTGACAAGAATGAGAATCAGTGCTAAAGAGTCAAAATGTAACCAAATCCTTTCTCACTGAAAGAATGCTCAACGCAAGTGGACACAGTTCCCCCATTTGAACTTCATCATCTATGCACTTAGAGGCAAGTTTTTCAAATTACACAGCTAAAACTGTCCCCGCTTTAAGTGCTGTAAAGCACTTACAGCGGGGACAGTTTTAGCTGTGTATTTTCCAAAAGTTGTGTGCTCTACAAATAAAAAGCTGCTTTTGTTGTTACCTTTGGTCCGCAGGAGGAATGGGAGTCCTTTGCGGAGAGCATGGGAGACCCGTGAGTCCTTTGCAGTCCCCTTTCCTGCCTCTGAGGGTGAAATGAGAGTGTGCAGCACTTTGGTAGGTAGCCATTCTCCCAGTTCGGCTCGGGGCGCAGCATAGCTGCAGTCGTCCTTGTGTGGCTCCATTCATCATGAGCCGTGTCTGAAAGAACTGATCGCATTTCACATGCTAGCATGCTGTCTGTTTGACTGTGCTGTTGTTTTAACGAGAGCATCGTTGACAATTCTGTAACCTGAGAGCGCTGCCTAATCGTATTCTATGTACTAATGCGTGGGCTTGAGGAGGAGGCAGGTTTGGGGGAGAAGGAGGGAGAATGCACGTGTGGATCAGGGAAAGGCCTCTCCTTCTTTGGAGCATGGGTGGGTTCAGTGCCCTCCTCATACTGCTAAGTCTTTGGCTCGACACTACCAGTTGTGTGTCTAAGGTTTCTGTGTGTGTGTTTGCATGTGTGTGTCTGTCTCTAGGGCTGAGCAGGACCTCCACCTTCCTGTGGTAGCATGTTACTCAGAACCTTGCACAAATCCCAGCCCTCCTGGAGACACGATACATGTATGTTCTTGGAAAGTTTTCTTAATGATTGGTGACAGAGCGGTGATTTAAAGGAGCTCATTCTCCATTTCCCACTAAGGCCAGCTCCTCTTTGCGGAAGAGGGTCCTTGACTCTTACTTTGTAGCAGGAAGCCCTAAGTACATCGACCCTTTTCAAAAGTTACAGGCTGAAAGTCAAGATCTCTCACGTTAAACCCAATGTTGCAACTTTAACTGGGCAAACTCTCATTAGAGACCAGGGGGCAATGACTGTGCAGATGGAAGCTGATGTCTTTTCAGGGTGACTTCAGTGCAGTAAAGCTCTTGCTAAGACGTTTAACTCTAAAATCGGGCACTGGGGAGGCACTGCACCCTCTGAAGTTAGAGGTCAGGGGATTTGGATTTCATGTCCAAACATCCGCCACCCATTCAGCCACTCACGTTCAAGTGACAAGCCTTAGGCCAGTCACTTTCTGTATCTGTTTCTCGACTTTTGCACAGCGGTTTCTGTGGGACGTGAGGCCCACTGGGAAATGATCCCCTTTTCAGCTCAGTGCCTGGGATTCTGGGCATACTTGTCCACCTGGACTTATATACACCTATGATTTTGGACTAACTCTATTACCTCTGCTAGAAATTAACACAGAAATTTCACAGTTGATTGACAAGAATGAGAATCAGTGCTAAAGAGTCAAAATGTAACCAAATCCTTTCTCACTGAAAGAATGCTCAACGCAAGTGGACACAGTTCCCCCATTCGAACTTCATCATCTATGCACTTAGAGGCAAGTTTTTCAAATTACACAGCTAAAACTGTCCCCGCTTTAAGTGCTGTAAAGCACTTAAAGCGGGGACAGTTTTAGCTGTGTATTTTCCAAAAGTTGTGTGCTCTACAAATAAAAAGCTGCTTTTGTTGTTACCTTTGGTCCGCAGGAGGAATGGGAGTCCTTTGCGGAGAGCATGGGAGACCCGTGAGTCCTTTGCAGTCCTCTTTTCTGCCTCTGAGGGTGAAATGAGAGTGTGCAGCACTTTGGTAGGTAGCCATTCTCCCAGTTCGGCTCGGGGCGCAGCATAGCTGCAGTCCTCCTTGTGTGGCTCCATTCATCATGAGCCGTGTCTGAAAGAACTGATCGCATTTCACATGCTAGCATGCTGTCTGTTTGACTGTGCTGTTGTTTTAACGAGAGCATCGTTGACAATTCTGTAACCTGAGAGCGCTGCCTAATCGTATTCTATGTACTAATGCGTGGGCTTGAGGAGGAGGCAGGTTTGGGGGAGAAGGAGGGAGAATGCACGTGTGGATCAGGGAAAGGCCTCTCCTTCTTTGGAGCATGGGTGGGTTCAGTGCCCTCCTCATACTGCTAAGTCTTTGGCTCGACACTACCAGTTGTGTGTCTAAGGTTTCTGTGTGTGTGTTTGCATGTGTGTGTCTGTCTCTAGGGCTGAGCAGGACCTCCACCTTCCTGTGGTAGCATGTTACTCAGAACCTTGCACAAATCCCAGCCCTCCTGGAGACACGATACATGTATGTTCTTGGAAAGTTTTCTTAATGATTGGTGACAGAGCGGTGATTTAAAGGAGCTCATTCTCCATTTCCCACTAAGGCCAGCTCCTCTTTGCGGAAGAGGGTCCTTGACTCTTACTTTGTAGCAGGAAGCCCTAAGTACATCGACCCTTTTCAAAAGTTACAGGCTGAAAGTCAAGATCTCTCACGTTAAACCCAATGTTGCAACTTTAACTGGGCAAACTCTCATTAGAGACCAGGGTGCAATGACTGTGCGGATGGAAGCTGATGTCTTTTCAGGGTGACTTCAGTGCAGTAAAGCTCTTGCTAAGACGTTTAACTCTAAAATCGGGCACTGGGGAGGCACTGCACCCTCTGAAATTAGAGGTCAGGGGATTTGGATTTCATTTCCAAACATCCGCCACCCATTCAGCCACTCACGTTCAAGTGACAAGCCTTAGGCCAGTCACTTTCTGTATCTGTTTCTCGACTTTTGCACAGCGGTTTCTGTGGGACGTGAGGCCCACTGGGAAATGATCCCCTTTTCAGCTCAGTGCCTGGGATTCTGGGCCTACTTGTCCACCTGGACTTATATACACCTATGATTTTGGACTAACTCTATTACCTCTGCTAGAAATTAACACAGAAATTTCACAGTTGATTGACAAGAATGAGAATCAGTGCTAAAGAGTCAAAATGTAACCAAATCCTTTCTCACTGAAAGAATGCTCAACGCAAGTGGACACAGTTCCCCCATTCGAACTTCATCATCTATGCACTTAGAGGCAAGTTTTTCAAATTACACAGCTAAAACTGTCCCCGCTTTAAGTGCTGTAAAGCACTTAAAGCGGGGACAGTTTTAGCTGTGTATTTTCCAAAAGTTGTGTGCTCTACAAATAAAAAGCTGCTTTTGTTGTTACCTTTGGTCCGCAGGAGGAATGGGAGTCCTTTGCGGAGAGCATGGGAGACCCGTGAGTCCTTTGCAGGCCTCTTTTCTGCCTCTGAGGGTGAAATGAGAGTGTGCAGCACTTTGGTAGGTAGCCATTCTCCCAGTTCGGCTCGGGGCGCAGCATAGCTGCAGTCCTCCTTGTGTGGCTCCATTCATCATGAGCCGTGTCTGAAAGAACTGATCGCATTTCACATGCTAGCATGCTGTCTGTTTGACTGTGCTGTTGTTTTAACGAGAGCATCGTTGACAATTCTGTAACCTGAGAGCGCTGCCTAATCGTATTCTATGTAATAATGCGTGGGCTTGAGGAGGAGGCAGGTTTGGGGGAGAAGGAGGGAGAATGCACGTGTGGATCAGGGAAAGGCCTCTCCTTCTTTGGAGCATGGGTGGGTTCAGTGCCCTCCTCATACTGCTAAGTCTTTGGCTCGACACTACCAGTTGTGTGTCTAAGGTTTCTGTGTGTGTGTTTGCATGTGTGTGTCTGTCTCTAGGGCTGAGCAGGACCTCCACCTTCCTGTGGTAGCATGTTACTCAGAACCTTGCACAAATCCCAGCCCTCCTGGAGACACGATACATGTATGTTCTTGGAAAGTTTTCTTAATGATTGGTGACAGAGCGGTGATTTAAAGGAGCTCATTCTCCATTTCCCACTAAGGCCAGCTCCTCTTTGCGGAAGAGGGTCCTTGACTCTTACTTTGTAGCAGGAAGCCCTAAGTACATCGACCCTTTTCAAAAGTTACAGGCTGAAAGTCAAGATCTCTCACGTTAAACCCAATGTTGCAACTTTAACTGGGCAAACTCTCATTAGAGACCAGGGGGCAATGACTGTGCGGATGGAAGCTAATGTCTTTTCAGGGTGACTTCAGTGCAGTAAAGCTCTTGCTAAGACGTTTAACTCTAAAATCGGGCACTGGGGAGGCACTGCACCCTCTGAAGTTAGAGGTCAGGGGATTTGGATTTCATTTCCAAACATCCGCCACCCATTCAGCCACTCACGTTCAAGTGACAAGCCTTAGGCCAGTCACTTTCTGTATCTGTTTCTCGACTTTTGCACAGCGGTTTCTGTGGGACGTGAGGCCCACTGGGAAATGATCCCCTTTTCAGCTCAGTGCCTGGGATTCTGGGCATACTTGTCCACCTGGACTTATATACACCTATGATTTTGGACTAACTCTATTACCTCTGCTAGAAATTAACACAGAAATTTCACAGTTGATTGACAAGAATGAGAATCAGTGCTAAAGAGTCAAAATGTAACCAAATCCTTTCTCACTGAAAGAATGCTCAACGCAAGTGGACACAGTTCCCCCATTCGAACTTCATCATCTATGCACTTAGAGGCAAGTTTTTCAAATTACACAGCTAAAACTGTCCCCGCTTTAAGTGCTGTAAAGCACTTAAAGCGGGGACAGTTTTAGCTGTGTATTTTCCAAAAGTTGTGTGCTCTACAAATAAAAAGCTGCTTTTGTTGTTACCTTTGGTCCGCAGGAGGAATGGGAGTCCTTTGCGGAGAGCATGGGAGACCCGTGAGTCCTTTGCAGTCCTCTTTTCTGCCTCTGAGGGTGAAATGAGAGTGTGCAGCACTTTGGTAGGTAGCCATTCTCCCAGTTCTGCTCGGGGCGCAGCATAGCTGCAGTCCTCCTTGTGTGGCTCCATTCATCATGAGCCGTGTCTGAAAGAACTGATCGCATTTCACATGCTAGCATGCTGTCTGTTTGACTGTGCTGTTGTTTTAACGAGAGCATCGTTGACAATTCTGTAACCTGAGAGCGCTGCCTAATCGTATTCTATGTAATAATGCGTGGGCTTGAGGAGGAGGCAGGTTTGGGGGAGAAGGAGGGAGAATGCACGTGTGGATCAGGGAAAGGCCTCTCCTTCTTTGGAGCATGGGTGGGTTCAGTGCCCTCCTCATACTGCTAAGTCTTTGGCTCGACACTACCAGTTGTGTGTCTAAGGTTTCTGTGTGTGTGTTTGCATGTGTGTGTCTGTCTCTAGGGCTGAGCAGGACCTCCACCTTCCTGTGGTAGCATGTTACTCAGAACCTTGCACAAATCCCAGCCCTCCTGGAGACACGATACATGTATGTTCTTGGAAAGTTTTCTTAATGATTGGTGACAGAGCGGTGATTTAAAGGAGCTCATTCTCCATTTCCCACTAAGGCCAGCTCCTCTTTGCGGAAGAGGGTCCTTGACTCTTACTTTGTAGCAGGAAGCCCTAAGTACATCGACCCTTTTCAAAAGTTACAGGCTGAAAGTCAAGATCTCTCACGTTAAACCCAATGTTGCAACTTTAACTGGGCAAACTCTCATTAGAGACCAGGGGGCAATGACTGTGCGGATGGAAGCTAATGTCTTTTCAGGGTGACTTCAGTGCAGTAAAGCTCTTGCTAAGACGTTTAACTCTAAAATCGGGCATTGGGGAGGCACTGCACCCTCTGAAATTAGAGGTCAGAGGATTTGGATTTCATTTCCAATGATCCGCCACTCATTCAGCCACTCACATTCAAGTGACAAGCCTTAGGCCAGTCACTTTCTGTATCTGTTTCTCGACTTTTGCACAGCGGTTTCTGTGGGACGTGAGGCCCACTGGGAAATGATCCCCTTTTCAGCTCAGTGCCTGGGATTCTGGGCATACTTGTCCACCTGGACTTATATACACCTATGATTTTGGACTAACTCTATTACCTCTGCTAGAAATTAACACAGAAATTTCACAGTTGATTGACAAGAATGAGAATCAGTGCTAAAGAGTCAAAATGTAACCAAATCCTTTCTCACTGAAAGAATGCTCAACGCAAGTGGACACAGTTCCCCCATTCGAACTTCATCATCTATGCACTTAGAGGCAAGTTTTTCAAATTACACAGCTAAAACTGTCCCCGCTTTAAGTGCTGTAAAGCACTTAAAGCGGGGACAGTTTTAGCTGTGTATTTTCCAAAAGTTGTGTGCTCTACAAATAAAAAGCTGCTTTTGTTGTTACCTTTGGTCCGCAGGAGGAATGGGAGTCCTTTGCGGAGAGCATGGGAGACCCGTGAGTCCTTTGCAGTCCTCTTTTCTGCCTCTGAGGGTGAAATGAGAGTGTGCAGCACTTTGGTAGGTAGCCATTCTCCCAGTTCGGCTCGGGGCGCAGCATAGCTGCAGTCCTCCTTGTGTGGCTCCATTCATCATGAGCCGTGTCTGAAAGAACTGATCGCATTTCACATGCTAGCATGCTGTCTGTTTGACTGTGCTGTTGTTTTAACGAGAGCATCGTTGACAATTCTGTAACCTGAGAGCGCTGCCTAATCGTATTCTATGTAATAATGCGTGGGCTTGAGGAGGAGGCAGGTTTGGGGGAGAAGGAGGGAGAATGCACGTGTGGATCAGGGAAAGGCCTCTCCTTCTTTGGAGCATGGGTGGGTTCAGTGCCCTCCTCATACTGCTAAGTCTTTGGCTCGACACTACCAGTTGTGTGTCTAAGGTTTCTGTGTGTGTGTTTGCATGTGTGTGTCTGTCTCTAGGGCTGAGCAGGACCTCCACCTTCCTGTGGTAGCATGTTACTCAGAACCTTGCACAAATCCCAGCCCTCCTGGAGACACGATACATGTATGTTCTTGGAAAGTTTTCTTAATGATTGGTGACAGAGCGGTGATTTAAAGGAGCTCATTCTCCATTTCCCACTAAGGCCAGCTCCTCTTTGCGGAAGAGGGTCCTTGACTCTTACTTTGTAGCAGGAAGCCCTAAGTACATCGACCCTTTTCAAAAGTTACAGGCTGAAAGTCAAGATCTCTCACGTTAAACCCAATGTTGCAACTTTAACTGGGCAAACTCTCATTAGAGACCAGGGGGCAATGACTGTGCGGATGGAAGCTGATGTCTTTTCAGGGTGACTTCAGTGCAGTAAAGCTCTTGCTAAGACGTTTAACTCTAAAATCGGGCACTGGGGAGGCACTGCACCCTCTGAAATTAGAGGTCAGGGGATTTGGATTTCATTTCCAAACATCCGCCACCCATTCAGCCACTCACGTTCAAGTGACAAGCCTTAGGCCAGTCACTTTCTGTATCTGTTTCTCGACTTTTGCACAGCGGTTTCTGTGGGACGTGAGGCCCACTGGGAAATGATCCCCTTTTCAGCTCAGTGCCTGGGATTCTGGGCCTACTTGTCCACCTGGACTTATATACACCTCTGATTTTGGACTAACTCTATTACCTCTGCTAGAAATTAACACAGAAATTTCACAGTTGATTGACAAGAATGAGAATCAGTGCTAAAGAGTCAAAATGTAACCAAATCCTTTCTCACTGAAAGAATGCTCAACGCAAGTGGACACAGTTCCCCCATTCGAACTTCATCATCTATGCACTTAGAGGCAAGTTTTTCAAATTACACAGCTAAAACTGTCCCCGCTTTAAGTGCTTTACAGCACTTAAAGCGGGGACAGTTTTAGCTGTGTATTTTCCAAAAGTTGTGTGCTCTACAAATAAAAAGCTGCTTTTGTTGTTACCTTTGGTCCGCAGGAGGAATGGGAGTCCTTTGCGGAGAGCATGGGAGACCCGTGAGTCCTTTGCAGTCCTCTTTTCTGCCTCTGAGGGTGAAATGAGAGTGTGCAGCACTTTGGTAGGTAGCCATTCTCCCAGTTCGGCTCGGGGCGCAGCATAGCTGCAGTCCTCCTTGTGTGGCTCCATTCATCATGAGCCGTGTCTGAAAGAACTGATCGCATTTCACATGCTAGCATGCTGTCTGTTTGACTGTGCTGTTGTTTTAACGAGAGCATCGTTGACAATTCTGTAATCTGAGAGCGCTGCCTAATCGTATTCTATGTACTAATGCGTGGGCTTGAGGAGGAGGCAGGTTTGGGGGAGAAGGAGGGAGAATGCACGTGTGGATCAGGGAAAGGCCTCTCCTTCTTTGGAGCATGGGTGGGTTCAGTGCCCTCCTCATACTGCTAAGTCTTTGGCTCGACACTACCAGTTGTGTGTCTAAGGTTTCTGTGTGTGTGTTTGCATGTGTGTGTCTGTCTCTAGGGCTGAGCAGGACCTCCACCTTCCTGTGGTAGCATGTTACTCAGAACCTTGCACAAATCCCAGCCCTCCTGGAGACACGATACATGTATGTTCTTGGAAAGTTCTCTTAATGATTGGTGACAGAGCGGTGATTTAAAGGAGCCCATTCTCCATTTCCCACTAAGGCCAGCTCCTCTTTGCGGAAGAGGGTCCTTGACTCTTACTTTGTAGCAGGAAGCCCTAAGTACATCGACCCTTTTCAAAAGTTACAGGCTGAAAGTCAAGATCTCTCACGTTAAACCCAATGTTGCAACTTTAACTGGGCAAACTCTCATTAGAGACCAGGGGGCAATGACTGTGAGGATGGAAGCTAATGTCTTTTCAGGGTGACTTCAGTGCAGTAAAGCTCTTGCTAAGACGTTTAACTCTAAAATCGGTCATTAGGGAGGCACTGCACCCTCTGAAGTTAGAGGTCAGGGGATTTGGATTTCATTTCCAACCATCCGCCACTCATTCAGCCACTCACATTCAAGTGACAAGCCTTAGGCCAGTCACTTTCTGTATCTGTTTCTCGACTTTTGCACAGCGATTTCTGTGGGACGTGAGGCCCACTGGGAAATGATCCC
Source organism: Aotus nancymaae (assembly GCF_030222135.1). NCBI lineage: Eukaryota > Metazoa > Chordata > Mammalia > Primates > Aotidae > Aotus > Aotus nancymaae. The sequence continues at coordinate 13,749,853 of NW_026988476.1, read as the reverse complement.
CTTTTCAGCTCAGTGCCTGGGATTCTGGGCATACTTGTCCACCTGGACTTATATACACCTATGATTTTGGACTAACTCTATTACCTCTGCTAGAAATTAACACAGAAATTTCACAGTTGATTGACAAGAATGAGAATCAGTGCTAAAGAGTCAAAATGTAACCAAATCCTTTCTCACTGAAAGAATGCTCAACGCAAGTGGACACAGTTCCCCCATTCGAACTTCATCATCTATGCACTTAGAGGCAAGTTTTTCAAATTACACAGCTAAAACTGTCCCCGCTTTAAGTGCTGTAAAGCACTTGAAGCGGGGACAGTTTTAGCTGTGTATTTTCCAAAAGTTGTGTGCTCTACAAATAAAAAGCTGCTTTTGTTGTTACCTTTGGTCCGCAGGAGGAATGGGAGTCCTTTGCGGAGAGCATGGGAGACGGGTGAGTCCTTTGCACGCCTCTTTTCTGCCTCTGAGGGTGAAATGAGAGTGTCCAGGACTTTGGTAGGTAGCCATTCTCCCAGTTCGGCTCGGGGCGCAGCATAGCTGCAGTCCTCCTTGTGTGGCTCCATTCATCATGAGCCGTGTCTGAAAGAACTGATCGCATTTCACATGCTAGCATGCTGTCTGTTTGACTGTGCTGTTGTTTTAACGAGAGCATCGTTGACAATTTTGTAACCTGAGAGCGCTGCCTAATCGTATTCTATGTACTAATGCGTGGGCTTGAGGAGGAGGCAGGTTTGGGGGAGAAGGAGGGAGAATGCACGTGTGGATCAGGGAAAGGCCTCTCCTTCTTTGGAGCATGGGTGGGTTCAGTGCCCTCCTCATACTGCTAAGTCTTTGGCTCGACACTACCAGTTGTGTGTCTAAGGTTTCTGTGTGTGTGTTTGCATGTGTGTGTCTGTCTCTAGGGCTGAGCAGGACCTCCACCTTCCTGTGGTAGCATGTTACTCAGAACCTTGCACAAATCCCAGCCCTCCTGGAGACACGATACATGTATGTTCTTGGAAAGTTTTCTTAATGATTGGTGACAGAGCGGTGATTTAAAGGAGCTCATTCTCCATTTCCCACTAAGGCCAGCTCCTCTTTGCGGAAGAGGGTCCTTGACTCTTACTTTGTAGCAGGAAGCCCTAAGTACATCGACCCTTTTCAAAAGTTACAGGCTGAAAGTCAAGATCTCTCACGTTAAACCCAATGTTGCAACTTTAACTGGGCAAACTCTCATTAGAGACCAGGGGCCAATGACTGTGCGGATGGAAGCTAATGTCTTTTCAGGGTGACTTCAGTGCAGTAAAGCTCTTGCTAAGACGTTTAACTCTAAAATCGGTCATTGGGGAGGCACTGCACCCTCTGAAGTTAGAGGTCAGGGGATTTGGATTTCATTTCCAACCATCCGCCACTCATTCAGCCACTCACATTCAAGTGACAAGCCTTAGGCCAGTCACTTTCTGTATCTGTTTCTCGACTTTTGCACAGCGGTTTCTGTGGGACGTGAGGCCCACTGGGAAATGATCCCCTTTTCAGCTCAGTGCCTGGGATTCTGGCCATACTTGTCCACCTGGACTTATATACACCTATGATTTTGGACTAACTCTATTACCTCTGCTAGAAATTAACACAGAAATTTCACAGTTGATTGACAAGAATGAGAATCAGTGCTAAAGAGTCAAAATGTAACCAAATCCTTTCTCACTGAAAGAATGCGCAACGCAAGTGGACACAGTTCCCCCATTCGAACTTCATCATCTATGCACTTAGAGGCAAGTTTTTCAAATTACACAGCTAAAACTGTCCCCGCTTTAAGTGCTTAACAGCACTTAAAGCGGGGACAGTTTTAGCTGTGTATTTTCCAAAAGTTGTGTGCTCTACAAATAAAAAGCTGCTTTTGTTGTTACCTTTGGTCCGCAGGAGGAATGGGAGTCCTATGCGGAGAGCATGGGAGACTCGTGAGTCCTTTGCAGTCCTCTTTTCTGCCTCTGAGGGTGAAATGAGAGTGTGCAGCACTTTGGTAGGAAGCCATTCTCCCAGTTCGGCTCGGGGCGCAGCATAGCTGCAGTCCTCCTTCTGTGGCTCCATTCATCATGAGCCGTGTCTGAAAGAACTGATCGCATTTCACATGCTAGCATGCTGTCTGTTTGACTGTGCTGTTGTTTTAACGAGAGCATCGTTGACAATTCTGTAACCTGAGAGCGCTGCCTAATCGTATTCTATGTACTAATGCGTGGGCTTGAGGAGGAGGCAGGTTTGGGGGAGAAGGAGGGAGAATGCACGTGTGGATCAGGGAAAGGCCTCTCCTTCTTTGGAGCATGGGTGGGTTCAGTGCCCTCCTCATACTGCTAAGTCTTTGGCTCGACACTACCAGTTGTGTGTCTAAGGTTTCTGTGTGTGTGTTTGCATGTGTGTGTCTGTCTCTAGGGCTGAGCAGGACCTCCACCTTCCTGTGGTAGCATGTTACTCAGAATCTTGCACAAATCCCAGCCCTCCTGGAGACACGATACATGTATGTTCTTGGAAAGTTTTCTTAATGATTGGTGACAGAGTGGTGATTTAAAGGAGCTCATTCTCCATTTCCCACTAAGGCCAGCTCCTCTTTGCGGAAGAGGGTCCTTGACTCTTACTTTGTAGCAGGAAGCCCTAAGTACATCGACCCGTTTCAAAAGTTACAGGCTGAAAGTCAAGATCTCTCACGCTAAACCCAATGTTGCAACTTTAACTGGGCAAACTCTCATTAGAGACCAGGGGGCAATGACTGTGCGGATGGAAGCTAATGTCTTTTCAGGGTGACTTCAGTGCAGTAAAGCTCTTGCTAAGACGTTTAACTCTAAAATCGGGCATTGGGGAGGCACTGCACCCTCTGAAATTAGAGGTCAGAGGATTTGGATTTCATTTCCAACCATCCGCCACTCATTCAGCCACTCACATTCAAGTGACAAGCCTTAGGCCAGTCACTTTCTGTATCTGTTTCTCGACTTTTGCACAGCGGTTTCTGTGGGACGTGAGGCCCACTGGGAAATGATCCCCTTTTCAGCTCAGTGCCTGGGATTCTGGGCCTACTTGTCCACCTGGACTTATATACACCTATGATTTTGGACTAACTCTATTACCTCTGCTAGAAATTAACACAGAAATTTCACAGTTGATTGACAAGAATGAGAATCAGTGCTAAAGAGTCAAAATGTAACCAAATCCTTTCTCACTGAAAGAATGCTCAACGCAGGTGGACACAGTTCCCCCATTCGAACTTCATCATCTATGCACTTAGAGGCAAGTTTTTCAAATTACACAGCTAAAACTGTGCCCGCTTTAAGTGCTGTAAAGCACTTAAAGCGGGGACAGTTTTAGCTGTGTATTTTCCAAAAGTTGTGTGCTCTACAAATAAAAAGCTGCTTTTGTTGTTACCTTTGGTCCGCAGGAGGAATGGGAGTCCTTTGCGGAGAGCATGGGAGACCCGTGAGTCCTTTGCAGGCCTCTTTTCTGCCTCTGAGGGTGAAATGAGAGTGTGCAGCACTTTGGTAGGTAGCCATTCTCCCAGTTCGGCTCGGGGCGCAGCATAGCTGCAGTCCTCCTTGTGTGGCTCCATTCATCATGAGCCGTGTCTGAAAGAACTGATCGCATTTCACATGCTAGCATGCTGTCTGTTTGACTGTGCTGTTGTTTTAACGAGAGCATCGTTGGCAATTCTGTAACCTGAGAGCGCTGCCTAATCGTATTCTATGTAATAATGCGTGGGCTTGAGGAGGAGGCAGGTTTGGGGGAGAAGGAGGGAGAATGCACGTGTGGATCAGGGAAAGGCCTCTCCTTCTTTGGAGCATGGGTGGGTTCAGTGCCCTCCTCATACTGCTAAGTCTTTGGCTCGACACTACCAGTTGTGTGTCTAAGGTTTCTGTGTGTGTGTTTGCATGTGTGTGTCTGTCTCTAGGGCTGAGCAGGACCTCCAACTTCCTGTGGTAGCATGTTACTCAGAACCTTGCACAAATCCCAGCCCTCCTGGAGACACGATACATGTATGTTCTTGGAAAGTTTTCTTAATGATTGGTGACAGAGCGGTGATTTAAAGGAGCTCATTCTCCATTTCCCACTAAGGCCAGCTCCTCTTTGCGGAAGAGGGTCCTTGACTCTTACTTTGTAGCAGGAAGCCCTAAGTACATCGACCCTTTTCAAAAGTTACAGGCTGAAAGTCAAGATCTCTCACGTTAAACCCAATGTTGCAACTTAAACTGGGCAAACTCTCATTAGAGACCAGGGGACAATGACTGTGCGGATGGAAGCTAATGTCTTTTCAGGGTGACTTCAGTGCAGTAAAGCTCCTGCTAAGACGTTTAACTCTAAAATCGGGCATTGGGGAGGCACTGCACCCTCTGAAATTAGAGGTCAGGGGATTTGGATTTCAATTCCAACCATCCGCCACACATTCCGCCACTCACGTTCAAGTGACAAGCCTTAGGCCAGTCACTTTCTGTATCTGTTTCTCGACTTTTGCACAGCGGTTTCTGTGGGACGTGAGGCCCACTGGGAAATGATCCCCTTTTCAGCTCAGTGCCTGGGATTCTTGGCCTACTTGTCCACCTGGAATTATATACACCTATGATTTTGGACTAACTCTATTACCTCTGCTAGAAATTAACCCAGAAATTTCACAGTTGATTGACAAGAATGAGAATCAGTGCTAAAGAGTCAAAATGTAACCAAATCCTTTCTCACTGAAAGAATGCTCAACGCAAGTGGACACAGTTCCCCCATTCGAACTTCATCATCTATGCACTTAGAGGCAAGTTTTTCAAATTACACAGCTAAAACTGTCCCCGCTTTAAGTGCTATAAAGCACTTAAAGCGGGGACAGTTTTAGCTGTGTATTTTCCAAAAGTTGTGTGCTCTACAAATAAAAAGCTGCTTTTGTTGTTACCTTTGGTCCGCAGGAGGAATGGGAGTCCTTTGCGGAGAGCATGGGAGACCCGTGAGTCCTTTGCAGTCCTCTTTTCTGCCTCTGAGGGTGAAATGAGAGTGTGCAGCACTTTGGTAGGTAGCCATTCTCCCAGTTCGGCTCGGGGCGCAGCATAGCTGCAGTCCTCCTTGTGTGGCTCCATTCATCATGAGCCGTGTCTGAAAGAACTGATCGCATTTCACATGCTAGCATGCTGTCTGTTTGACTGTGCTGTTGTTTTAACGAGAGCATCGTTGACAATTCTGTAACCTGAGAGCGCTGCCTAATCGTATTCTATGTAATAATGCGTGGGCTTGAGGAGGAGGCAGGTTTGGGGGAGAAGGAGGGAGAATGCACGTGTGGATCAGGGAAAGGCCTCTCCTTCTTTGGAGCATGGGTGGGTTCAGTGCCCTCCTCATACTGCTAAGTCTTTGGCTCGACACTACCAGTTGTGTGTCTAAGGTTTCTGTGTGTGTGTTTGCATGTGTGTGTCTGTCTCTAGGGCTGAGCAGGACCTCCACCTTCCTGTGGTAGCATGTTACTCAGAACCTTGCACAAATCCCAGCCCTCCTGGAGGCACGATACATGTATGTTCTTGGAAAGTTTTCTTAATGATTGGTGACAGAGCGGTGATTTAAAGGAGCTCATTCTCCATTTCCCACTAAGGCCAGCTCCTCTTTGCGGAAGAGGGTCCTTGACTCTTACTTTGTAGCAGGAAGCCCTAAGTACATCGACCCTTTTCAAAAGTTACAGGCTGAAAGTCAAGATCTCTCACGTTAAACCCAATGTTGCAACTTTAACTGGGCAAACTCTCATTAGAGACCAGGGGGCAATGACTGTGAGGATGGAAGCTAATGTCTTTTCAGGATGATTTCAGTGCAGTAAAGCTCTTGCTAAGACGTTTAACTCTAAAATCGGGCATTGGGGAGGCACTGCACCCTCTGAAGTTAGAGGTCAGGGGATTTGGATTTCATTTCCAACCATCCGCCACTCATTCAGCCACTCACATTCAAGTGACAAGCCTTAGGCCAGTCACTTTCTGTATCTGTTTCTCGACTTTTGCACAGCGGTTTCTGTGGGACGTGAGGCCCACTGGGAAATGATCCCCTTTTCAGCTCAGTGCCTGGGATTCTGGGCATACTTGTCCACCTGGACTTATATACACCTATGATTTTGGACTAACTCTATTACCTCTGCTAGAAATTAACACAGAAATTTCACAGTTGATTGACAAGAATGAGAATCAGTGCTAAAGAGTCAAAATGTAACCAAATCCTTTCTCACTGAAAGAATGCTCAACGCAAGTGGACACAGTTCCCCCATTCGAACTTCATCATCTATGCACTTAGAGGCAAGTTTTTCAAATTACACAGCTAAAACTGTCCCCGCTTTAAGTGCTGTAAAGCACTTAAAGTGGGGACAGTTTTAGCTGTGTATTTTCCAAAAGTTGTGTGCTCTTCAAATAAAAAGCTGCTTTTGTTGTTACCTTTGGTCCGCAGGAGGAATGGGAGTCCTTTGCGGAGAGCATGGGAGACCCGTGAGTCCTTTGCAGTCCTCTTTTCTGCCTCTGAGGGTGAAATGAGAGTGTGCAGCACTTTGGTAGGTAGCCATTCTCCCAGTTCGGCTCGGGGCGCAGCATAGCTGCAGTCCTCCTTGTGTGGCTCCATTCATCATGAGCCGTGTCTGAAAGAACTGATCGCATTTCACATGCTAGCATGCTGTCTGTTTGACTGTGCTGTTGTTTTAACGAGAGCATCGTTGACAATTCTGTAACCTGAGAGCGCTGCCTAATCGTATTCTATGTACTAATGCGTGGGCTTGAGGAGGAGGCAGGTTTGGGGGAGATGGAGGGAGAATGCACGTGTGGATCAGGGAATGGCCTCTCCTTCTTTGGAGCATGGGTGGGTTCAGTGCCCTCCTCATACTGCTAAGTCTTTGGCTCGACACTACCAGTTGTGTGTCTAAGGTTTCTGTGTGTGTGTTTTCATGTGTGTGTCTGTCTCTAGGGCTGAGCAGGACCTCCACCTTCCTGTGGTAGCATGTTACTCAGAACCTTGCACAAATCCCAGCCCTCCTGGAGACACGATACATGTATGTTCTTGGAAAGTTTTCTTAATGATTGGTGACAGAGCGGTGATTTAAAGGAGCTCATTCTCCATTTCCCACTAAGGCCAGCTCCTCTTTGCGGAAGAGGGTCCTTGACTCTTACTTTGTAGCAGGTAGCCCTAAGTACATCGACCCTTTTCAAAAGTTACAGGCTGAAAGTCAAGATCTCTCACGTTAAACCCAATGTTGCAACTTTAACTGGGCAAACTCTCATTAGAGACCAGGGGGCAATGACTGTGAGGATGGAAGCTAATGTCTTTTCAGGGTGACTTCAGTGCAGTAAAGCTCTTGCTAAGACGTTTAACTCTAAAATCGGTCATTGGGGAGGCACTGCACCCTCTGAAGTTAGAGGTCAGGGGATTTGGATTTCATTTCCAACCATCCGCCACTCATTCAGCCACTCACATTCAAGTGACAAGCCTTAGGCCAGTCACTTTCTGTATCTGTTTCTCGACTTTTGCACAGCGGTTTCTGTGGGACGTGAGGCCCACTGGGAAATGATCCCCTTTTCAGCTCAGTGCCTGGGATTCTGGGCCTACTTGTCCACCTGGACTTATATACACCTATGATTTTGGACTAACTCTATTACCTCTGCTAGAAATTAACCCAGAAATTTCACAGTTGATTGACAAGAATGAGAATCAGTGCTAAAGAGTCAAAATGTAACCAAATCCTTTCTCACTGAAAGAATGCTCAACGCAAGTGGACACAGTTCCCCCATTCGAACTTCATCATCTATGCACTTAGAGGCAAGTTTTTCAAATTACACAGCTAAAACTGTCCCCGCTTTAAGTGCTGTAAAGCACTTAAAGCGGGGACAGTTTTAGCTGTGTATTTTCCAAAAGTTGTGTGCTCTACAAATAAAAAGCTGCTTTTGTTGTTACCTTTGGTCCGCAGGAGGAATGGGAGTCCTTTGCGGAGAGCATGGGAGACCCGTGAGTCCTTTGCAGTCCTCTTTTCTGCCTCTGAGGGTGAAATGAGAGTGTGCAGCACTTTGGTAGGTAGCCATTCTCCCAGTTCGGCTCGGGGCGCAGCATAGCTGCAGTCCTCCTTGTGTGGCTCCATTCATCATGAGCCGTGTCTGAAAGAACTGATCGCATTTCACATGCTAGCATGCTGTCTGTTTGACTGTGCTGTTGTTTTAACGAGAGCATCGTTGACAATTCTGTAACCTGAGAGCGCTGCCTAATCGTATTCTATGTAATAATGCGTGGGCTTGAGGAGGAGGCAGGTTTGGGGGAGAAGGAGGGAGAATGCACGTGTGGATCAGGGAAAGGCCTCTCCTTCTTTGGAGCATGGGTGGATTCAGTTCCCTCCTCATACTGCTAAGTCTTTGGCTCGACACTACCAGTTGTGTGTCTAAGGTTTCTGTGTGTGTGTTTGCATGTGTGTGTCTGTCTCTAGGGCTGAGCAGGACCTCCACCTTCCTGTGGTAGCATGTTACTCAGAACCTTGCACAAATCCCAGCCCTCCTGGAGACACGATACATGTATGTTCTTGGAAAGTTTTCTTAATGATTGGTGACAGAGCGGTGATTTAAAGGAGCTCATTCTCCATTTCCCACTAAGGCCAGCTCCTCTTTGCGGAAGAGGGTCCTTGACTCTTACTTTGTAGCAGGAAGCCCTAAGTACATCGACCCTTTTCAAAAGTTACAGGCTGAAAGTCAAGATCTCTCACGTTAAACCCAATGTTGCAACTTTAACTGGGCAAACTCTCATTAGAGACCAGGGGGCAATGACTGTGCGGATGGAAGCTGATGTCTTTTCAGGGTGACTTCAGTGCAGTAAAGCTCCTGCTAAGACGTTTAACTCTAAAATCGGGCATTGGGGAGGCACTGCACCCTCTGAAATTAGAGGTCAGGGGATTTGGATTTCATTTCCAACCATCCGCCACTCATTCAGCCACTCACATTCAAGTGACAAGCCTTAGGCCAGTCACTTTCTGTATCTGTTTCTCGACTTTTGCACAGCGGTTTCTGTGGGACGTGAGGCCCACTGGGAAATGATCCCCTTTTCAGCTCAGTGCCTGCGATTCTGGGCATACTTGTCCACCTGGACTTATATACACCTATGATTTTGGACTAACTCTATTACCTCTGCTAGAAATTAACACAGAAATTTCACAGTTGATTGACAAGAATGAGAATCAGTGCTAAAGAGTCAAAATGTAACCAAATCCTTTCTCACTGAAAGAATGCTCAACGCAAGTGGACACAGTTCCCCCATTCGAACTTCATCATCTATGCACTTAGAGGCAAGTTTTTCAAATTACACAGCTAAAACTGTCCCCGCTTTAAGTGCTGTAAAGCACTTAAAGCGGGGACAGTTTTAGCTGTGTATTTTCCAAAAGTTGTGTGCTCTACAAATAAAAAGCTGCTTTTGTTGTTACCTTTGGTCCGCAGGAGGAATGGGAGTCCTTTGCGGAGAGCATGGGAGACCCGTGAGTCCTTTGCAGGCCTCTTTTCTGCCTCTGAGGGTGAAATGAGAGTGTGCAGCACTTTGGTAGGTAGCCATTCTCCCAGTTCGGCTCGGGGCGCAGCATAGCTGCAGTCCTCCTTGTGTGGCTCCATTCATCATGAGCCGTGTCTGAAAGAACTGATCGCATTTCACATGCTAGCATGCTGTCTGTTTGACTGTGCTGTTGTTTTAACGAGAGCATCGTTGACAATTCTGTAACCTGAGAGCGCTGCCTAATCGTATTCTATGTAATAATGCGTGGGCTTGAGGAGGAGGCAGGTTTGGGGGAGAAGGAGGGAGAATGCACGTGTGGATCAGGGAAAGGCCTCTCCTTCTTTGGAGCATGGGTGGGTTCAGTGCCCTCCTCATACTGCTAAGTCTTTGGCTCGACACTACCAGTTGTGTGTCTAAGGTTTCTATGTGTGTGTTTGCATGTGTGTGTCTGTCTCTAGGGCTGAGCAGGACCTCCACCTTCCTGTGGTAGCATGTTACTCAGAACCTTGCACAAATCCCAGCCCTCCTGGAGACACGATACATGTATGTTCTTGGAAAGTTTTCTTAATGATTGGTGACAGAGCGGTGATTTAAAGGAGCTCATTCTCCATTTCCCACTAAGGCCAGCTCCTCTTTGCGGAAGAGGGTCCTTGACTCTTACTTTGTAGCAGGAAGCCCTAAGTACATCGACCCTTTTCAAAAGTTACAGGCTGAAAGTCAAGATCTCTCACGTTAAACCCAATGTTGCAACTTTAACTGGGCAAACTCTCATTAGAGACCAGGGGGCAATGACTGTGCGGATGGAAGCTAATGTCTTTTCAGGGTGACTTCAGTGCAGTAAAGCTCTTGCTAAGACGTTTAACTCTAAAATCGGCCATGGGGGAGGCACTGCACCCTCTGAAATTAGAGGTCAGGGGATTTGGATTTCATTTAAAACCATCCGCCACTCATTCAGCCACTCACATTCAAGTGACAAGCCTTAGGCCAGTCACTTTCTGTATCTGTTTCTCGACTTTTGCACAGCGGTTTCTGTGGGACGTGAGGCCCACTGGGAAATGATCCCCTTTTCAGCTCAGTGCCTGGGATTCTGGGCATACTTGTCCACCTGGACTTATATACACCTATGATTTTGGACTAACTCTATTACCTCTGCTAGAAATTAACACAGAAATTTCACAGTTGATTGACAAGAATGAGAATCAGTGCTAAAGAGTCAAAATGTAACCAAATCCTTTCTCACTGAAAGAATGCTCAACGCAAGTGGACACAGTTCCCCCATTCGAACTTCATCATCTATGCACTTAGAGGCAAGTTTTTCAAATTACACAGCGAAAACTGTCCCGGCTTTAAGTGCTGTAAAGCACTTAAAGCGGGGACAGTTTTAGCTGTGTATTTTCCAAAAGTTGTGTGCTCTACAAATAAAAAGCTGCTTTTGTTGTGACCTTTGGTCCGCAGGAGGAATGGGAGTCCTTTGCGGAGAGCATGGGAGACCCGTGAGTCCTTTGCAGGCCTCTTTTCTGCCTCTGAGGGTGAAATGAGAGTGTGCAGCACTTTGGTAGGTAGCCATTCTCCCAGTTCGGCTCGGGGCGCAGCATAGCTGCAGTCCTCCTTGTGTGGCTCCATTCATCATGAGCCGTGTCTGAAAGAACTGATCGCATTTCACATGCTAGCATGCTGTCTGTTTGACTGTGCTGTTGTTTTAACGAGAGCATCGTTGACAATTCTGTAACCTGAGAGCGCTGCCTAATCGTATTCTATGTAATAATGCGTGGGCTTGAGGAGGAGGCAGGTTTGGGGGAGAAGGAGGGAGAATGCACGTGTGGATCAGGGAAAGGCCTCTCCTTCTTTGGAGCATGGGTGGGTTCAGTGCCCTCCTCATACTGCTAAGTCTTTGGCTCGACACTACCAGTTGTGTGTCTAAGGTTTCTGTGTGTGTGTTTGCATGTGTGTGTCTGTCTCTAGGGCTGAGCAGGACCTCCACCTTCCTGTGGTAGCATGTTACTCAGAACCTTGCACAAATCCCAGCCCTCCTGGAGACACGATACATGTATGTTCTTGGAAAGTTTTCTTAATGATTGGTGACAGAGCGGTGATTTAAAGGAGCTCATTCTCCATTTCCCACTAAGGCCAGCTCCTCTTTGCGGAAGAGGGTCCTTGACTCTTACTTTGTAGCAGGAAGCCCTAAGTACATCGACCCTTTTCAAAAGTTACAGGCTGAAAGTCAAGATCTCTCACGTTAAACCCAATGTTGCAACTTTAACTGGGCAAACTCTCATTAGAGACCAGGGGGCAATGACTGTGCGGATGGAAGCTGATGTCTTTTCAGGGTGACTTCAGTGCAGTAAAGCTCCTGCTAAGACGTTTAACTCTAAAATCGGGCATTGGGGAGGCACTGCACCCTCTGAAATTAGAGGTCAGGGGATTTGGATTTCATTTCCAACCATCCGCCACTCATTCAGCCACTCACATTCAAGTGACAAGCCTTAGGCCAGTCACTTTCTGTATCTGTTTCTCGACTTTTGCACAGCGGTTTCTGTGGGACGTGAGGCCCACTGGGAAATGATCCCCTTTTCAGCTCAGTGCCTGGGATTCTGGGCATACTTGTCCACCTGGACTTATATACACCTATGATTTTGGACTAACTCTATTACCTCTGCTAGAAATTAACACAGAAATTTCACAGTTGATTGACAAGAATGAGAATCAGTGCTAAAGAGTCAAAATGTAACCAAATCCTTTCTCACTGAAAGAATGCTCAACGCAAGTGGACACAGTTCCCCCATTCGAACTTCATCATCTATGCACTTAGAGGCAAGTTTTTCAAATTACACAGCTAAAACTGTCCCCGCTTTAAGTGCTGTAAAGCACTTAAAGCGGGGACAGTTTTAGCTGTGTATTTTCCAAAAGTTGTGTGCTCTACAAATAAAAAGCTGCTTTTGTTGTTACCTTTGGTCCGCAGGAGGAATGGGAGTCCTTTGCGGAGAGCATGGGAGACCCGTGAGTCCTTTGCAGGCCTCTTTTCTGCCTCTGAGGGTGAAATGAGAGTGTGCAGCACTTTGGTAGGTAGCCATTCTCCCAGTTCGGCTCGGGGCGCAGCATAGCTGCAGTCCTCCTTGTGTGGCTCCATTCATCATGAGCCGTGTCTGAAAGAACTGATCGCATTTCACATGCTAGCATGCTGTCTGTTTGACTGTGCTGTTGTTTTAACGAGAGCATCGTTGACAATTCTGTAACCTGAGAGCGCTGCCTAATCGTATTCTATGTAATAATGCGTGGGCTTGAGGAGGAGGCAGGTTTGGGGGAGAAGGAGGGAGAATGCACGTGTGGATCAGGGAAAGGCCTCTCCTTCTTTGGAGCATGGGTGGGTTCAGTGCCCTCCTCATACTGCTAAGTCTTTGGCTCGACACTACCAGTTGTGTGTCTAAGGTTTCTATGTGTGTGTTTGCATGTGTGTGTCTGTCTCTAGGGCTGAGCAGGACCTCCACCTTCCTGTGGTAGCATGTTACTCAGAACCTTGCACAAATCCCAGCCCTCCTGGAGACACGATACATGTATGTTCTTGGAAAGTTTTCTTAATGATTGGTGACAGAGCGGTGATTTAAAGGAGCTCATTCTCCATTTCCCACTAAGGCCAGCTCCTCTTTGCGGAAGAGGGTCCTTGACTCTTACTTTGTAGCAGGAAGCCCTAAGTACATCGACCCTTTTCAAAAGTTACAGGCTGAAAGTCAAGATCTCTCACGTTAAACCCAATGTTGCAACTTTAACTGGGCAAACTCTCATTAGAGACCAGGGGGCAATGACTGTGCGGATGGAAGCTAATGTCTTTTCAGGGTGACTTCAGTGCAGTAAAGCTCTTGCTAAGACGTTTAACTCTAAAATCGGCCATGGGGGAGGCACTGCACCCTCTGAAATTAGAGGTCAGGGGATTTGGATTTCATTTAAAACCATCCGCCACTCATTCAGCCACTCACATTCAAGTGACAAGCCTTAGGCCAGTCACTTTCTGTATCTGTTTCTCGACTTTTGCACAGCGGTTTCTGTGGGACGTGAGGCCCACTGGGAAATGATCCCCTTTTCAGCTCAGTGCCTGGGATTCTGGGCATACTTGTCCACCTGGACTTATATACACCTATGATTTTGGACTAACTCTATTACCTCTGCTAGAAATTAACACAGAAATTTCACAGTTGATTGACAAGAATGAGAATCAGTGCTAAAGAGTCAAAATGTAACCAAATCCTTTCTCACTGAAAGAATGCTCAACGCAAGTGGACACAGTTCCCCCATTCGAACTTCATCATCTATGCACTTAGAGGCAAGTTTTTCAAATTACACAGCGAAAACTGTCCCGGCTTTAAGTGCTGTAAAGCACTTAAAGCGGGGACAGTTTTAGCTGTGTATTTTCCAAAAGTTGTGTGCTCTACAAATAAAAAGCTGCTTTTGTTGTGACCTTTGGTCCGCAGGAGGAATGGGAGTCCTTTGCGGAGAGCATGGGAGACCCGTGAGTCCTTTGCAGTCCTCTTTTCTGCCTCTGAGGGTGAAATGAGAGTGTGCAGCACTTTGGTAGGTAGCCATTCTCCCAGTTCGGCTCGGGGCGCAGCATAGCTGCAGTCCTCCTTGTGTGGCTCCATTCATCATGAGCCGTGTCTGAAAGAACTGATGGCATTTCACATGCTAGCATGCTGTCTGTTTGACTGTGCTGTTGTTTTAACGAGAGCATCGTTGACAATTCTGTAACCTGAGAGCGCTGCCTAATCGTATTCTATGTAATAATGCGTGGGCTTGAGGAGGAGGCAGGTTTGGGGGAGAAGGAGGGAGAATGCACGTGTGGATCAGGGAAAGGCCTCTCCTTCTTTGGAGCATGGGTGGGTTCAGTGCCCTCCTCATACTGCTAAGTCTTTGGCTCGACACTACCAGTTGTGTGTCTAAGGTTTCTGTGTGTGTGTTTGCATGTGTGTGTCTGTCTCTAGGGCTGAGCAGGACCTCCACCTTCCTGTGGTAGCATGTTACTCAGAACCTTGCACAAATCCCAGCCCTCCTGGAGACACGATACATGTATGTTCTTGGAAAGTTTTCTTAATGATTGGTGACAGAGCGGTGATTTAAAGGAGCTCATTCTCCATTTCCCACTAAGGCCAGCTCCTCTTTGCGGAAGAGGGTCCTTGACTCTTACTTTGTAGCAGGAAGCCCTAAGTACATCGACCCTTTTCAAAAGTTACAGGCTGAAAGTCAAGATCTCTCACGTTAAACCCAATGTTGCAACTTAAACTGGGCAAACTCTCATTAGAGACCAGGGGGCAATGACTGTGCGGATGGAAGCTAATGTCTTTTCAGGGTGACTTCAGTGCAGTAAAGCTCCTGCTAAGACGTTTAACTCTAAAATCGGGCATTGGGGAGGCACTGCACCCTCTGAAATTAGAGGTCAGGGGATTTGGATTTCAATTCCAACCATCCGCCACACATTCCGCCACTCACGTTCAAGTGACAAGCCTTAGGCCAGTCACTTTCTGTATCTGTTTCTCGACTTTTGCACAGCGGTTTCTGTGGGACGTGAGGCCCACTGGGAAATGATCCCCTTTTCAGCTCAGTGCCTGGGATTCTTGGCCTACTTGTCCACCTGGACTTATATACACCTATGATTTTGGACTAACTCTATTACCTCTGCTAGAAATTAACCCAGAAATTTCACAGTTGATTGACAAGAATGAGAATCAGTGCTAAAGAGTCAAAATGTAACCAAATCCTTTCTCACTGAAAGAATGCTCAACGCAAGTGGACACAGTTCCCCCATTCGAACTTCATCATCTATGCACTTAGAGGCAAGTTTTTCAAATTACACAGCTAAAACTGTCCCCGCTTTAAGTGCTATAAAGCACTTAAAGCGGGGACAGTTTTAGCTGTGTATTTTCCAAAAGTTGTGTGCTCTACAAATAAAAAGCTGCTTTTGTTGTTACCTTTGGTCGGCAGGAGGAATGGGAGTCCTTTGCGGAGAGCATGGGAGACCCGTGAGTCCTTTGCAGTCCTCTTTTCTGCCTCTGAGGGTGAAATGAGAGTGTGCAGCACTTTGGTAGGTAGCCATTCTCCCAGTTCGGCTCGGGGCGCAGCATAGCTGCAGTCCTCCTTGTGTGGCTCCATTCATCATGAGCCGTGTCTGAAAGAACTGATGGCATTTCACATGCTAGCATGCTGTCTGTTTGACTGTGCTGTTGTTTTAACGAGAGCATCGTTGACAATTCTGTAACCTGAGAGCGCTGCCTAATCGTATTCTATGTAATAATGCGTGGGCTTGAGGAGGAGGCAGGTTTGGGGGAGAAGGAGGGAGAATGCACGTGTGGATCAGGGAAAGGCCTCTCCTTCTTTGGAGCATGGGTGGGTTCAGTGCCCTCCTCATACTGCTAAGTCTTTGGCTCGACACTACCAGTTGTGTGTCTAAGGTTTCTGTGTGTGTGTTTGCATGTGTGTGTCTGTCTCTAGGGCTGAGCAGGACCTCCACCTTCCTGTGGTAGCATGTTACTCAGAACCTTGCACAAATCCCAGCCCTCCTGGAGGCACGATACATGTATGTTCTTGGAAAGTTTTCTTAATGATTGGTGACAGAGCGGTGATTTAAAGGAGCTCATTCTCCATTTCCCACTAAGGCCAGCTCCTCTTTGCGGAAGAGGGTCCTTGACTCTTACTTTGTAGCAGGAAGCCCTAAGTACATCGACCCTTTTCAAAAGTTACAGGCTGAAAGTCAAGATCTCTCACGTTAAACCCAATGTTGCAACTTTAACTGGGCAAACTCTCATTAGAGACCAGGGGGCAATGACTGTGAGGATGGAAGCTAATGTCTTTTCAGGATGATTTCAGTGCAGTAAAGCTCTTGCTAAGACGTTTAACTCTAAAATCGGGCATTGGGGAGGCACTGCACCCTCTGAAGTTAGAGGTCAGGGGATTTGGATTTCATTTCCAACCATCCGCCACTCATTCAGCCACTCACATTCAAGTGACAAGCCTTAGGCCAGTCACTTTCTGTATCTGTTTCTCGACTTTTGCACAGCGGTTTCTGTGGGACGTGAGGCCCACTGGGAAATGATCCCCTTTTCAGCTCAGTGCCTGGGATTCTGGGCATACTTGTCCACCTGGACTTATATACACCTATGATTTTGGACTAACTCTATTACCTCTGCTAGAAATTAACACAGAAATTTCACAGTTGATTGACAAGAATGAGAATCAGTGCTAAAGAGTCAAAATGTAACCAAATCCTTTCTCACTGAAAGAATGCTCAACGCAAGTGGACACAGTTCCCCCATTCAAACTTCATCATCTATGCACTTAGAGGCAAGTTTTTCAAATTACACAGCTAAAACTGTCCCCGCTTTAAGTGCTGTAAAGCACTTAAAGCGGGGACAGTTTTAGCTGTGTATTTTCCAAAAGTTGTGTGCTCTTCAAATAAAAAGCTGCTTTTGTTGTTACCTTTGGTCCGCAGGAGGAATGGGAGTCCTTTGCGGAGAGCATGGGAGACCCGTGAGTCCTTTGCAGTCCTCTTTTCTGCCTCTGAGGGTGAAATGAGAGTGTGCAGCACTTTGGTAGGTAGCCATTCTCCCAGTTCGGCTCGGGGCGCAGCATAGCTGCAGTCGTCCTTGTGTGGCTCCATTCATCATGAGCCGTGTCTGAAAGAACTGATCGCATTTCACATGCTAGCATGCTGTCTGTTTGACTGTGCTGTTGTTTTAACGAGAGCATCGTTGACAATTCTGTAACCTGAGAGCGCTGCCTAATCGTATTCTATGTAATAATGCGTGGGCTTGAGGAGGAGGCAGGTTTGGGGGAGATGGAGGGAGAATGCACGTGTGGATCAGGGAATGGCCTCTCCTTCTTTGGAGCATGGGTGGGTTCAGTGCCCTCCTCATACTGCTAAGTCTTTGGCTCGACACTACCAGTTGTGTGTCTAAGGTTTCTGTGTGTGTGTTTTCATGTGTGTGTCTGTCTCTAGGGCTGAGCAGGACCTCCACCTTCCTGTGGTAGCATGTTACTCAGAACCTTGCACAAATCCCAGCCCTCCTGGAGACACGATACATGTATGTTCTTGGAAAGTTTTCTTAATGATTGGTGACAGAGCGGTGATTTAAAGGAGCTCATTCTCCATTTCCCACTAAGGCCAGCTCCTCTTTGCGGAAGAGGGTCCTTGACTCTTACTTTGTAGCAGGTAGCCCTAAGTACATCGACCCTTTTCAAAAGTTACAGGCTGAAAGTCAAGATCTCTCACGTTAAACCCAATGTTGCAACTTTAACTGGGCAAACTCTCATTAGAGACCAGGGGGCAATGACTGTGAGGATGGAAGCTAATGTCTTTTCAGGGTGACTTCAGTGCAGTAAAGCTCTTGCTAAGACGTTTAACTCTAAAATCGGTCATTGGGGAGGCACTGCACCCTCTGAAGTTAGAGGTCAGGGGATTTGGATTTCATTTCCAACCATCCGCCACTCATTCAGCCACTCACATTCAAGTGACAAGCCTTAGGCCAGTCACTTTCTGTATCTGTTTCTCGACTTTTGCACAGCGGTTTCTGTGGGACGTGAGGCCCACTGGGAAATGATCCCCTTTTCAGCTCAGTGCCTGGGATTCTGGGCCTACTTGTCCACCTGGACTTATATACACCTATGATTTTGGACTAACTCTATTACCTCTGCTAGAAATTAACCCAGAAATTTCACAGTTGATTGACAAGAATGAGAATCAGTGCTAAAGAGTCAAAATGTAACCAAATCCTTTCTCACTGAAAGAATGCTCAACGCAAGTGGACACAGTTCCCCCATTCGAACTTCATCATCTATGCACTTAGAGGCAAGTTTTTCAAATTACACAGCTAAAACTGTCCCCGCTTTAAGTGCTGTAAAGCACTTAAAGCGGGGACAGTTTTAGCTGTGTATTTTCCAAAAGTTGTGTGCTCTACAAATAAAAAGCTGCTTTTGTTGTTACCTTTGGTCCGCAGGAGGAATGGGAGTCCTTTGCGGAGAGCATGGGAGACCCGTGAGTCCTTTGCAGTCCCCTTTTCTGCCTCTGAGGGTGAAATGAGAGTGTGCAGCACTTTGGTAGGTAGGCATTCTCCCAGTTCGGCTCGGGGCGCAGCATAGCTGCAGTCCTCCTTGTGTGGCTCCATTCATCATGAGCCGTGTCTGAAAGAACTGATCGCATTTCACATGCTAGCATGCTGTCTGTTTGACTGTGCTGTTGTTTTAACGAGAGCATCGTTGACAATTCTGTAACCTGAGAGCGCTGCCTAATCGTATTCTATGTAATAATGCGTGGGCTTGAGGAGGAGGCAGGTTTGGGGGAGAAGGAGGGAGAATGCACGTGTGGATCAGGGAAAGGCCTCTCCTTCTTTGGAGCATGGGTGGATTCAGTTCCCTCCTCATACTGCTAAGTCTTTGGCTCGACACTACCAGTTGTGTGTCTAAGGTTTCTGTGTGTGTGTTTGCATGTGTGTGTCTGTCTCTAGGGCTGAGCAGGACCTCCACCTTCCTGTGGTAGCATGTTACTCAGAACCTTGCACAAATCCCAGCCCTCCTGGAGACACGATACATGTATGTTCTTGGAAAGTTTTCTTAATGATTGGTGACAGAGCGGTGATTTAAAGGAGCTCATTCTCCATTTCCCACTAAGGCCAGCTCCTCTTTGCGGAAGAGGGTCCTTGACTCTTACTTTGTAGCAGGAAGCCCTAAGTACATCGACCCTTTTCAAAAGTTACAGGCTGAAAGTCAAGATCTCTCACGTTAAACCCAATGTTGCAACTTAAACTGGGCAAACTCTCATTAGAGACCAGGGGGCAATGACTGTGCGGATGGAAGCTAATGTCTTTTCAGGGTGACTTCAGTGCAGTAAAGCTCCTGCTAAGACGTTTAACTCTAAAATCGGGCATTGGGGAGGCACTGCACCCTCTGAAATTAGAGGTCAGGGGATTTGGATTTCATTTCCAACCATCCGCCACTCATTCAGCCACTCACATTCAAGTGACAAGCCTTAGGCCAGTCACTTTCTGTATCTGTTTCTCGACTTTTGCACAGCGGTTTCTGTGGGACGTGAGGCCCACTGGGAAATGATCCCCTTTTCAGCTCAGTGCCTGGGATTCTGGGCATACTTGTCCACCTGGACTTATATACACCTATGATTTTGGACTAACTCTATTACCTCTGCTAGAAATTAACACAGAAATTTCACAGTTGATTGACAAGAATGAGAATCAGTGCTAAAGAGTCAAAATGTAACCAAATCCTTTCTCACTGAAAGAATGCTCAACGCAAGTGGACACAGTTCCCCCATTCGAACTTCATCATCTATGCACTTAGAGGCAAGTTTTTCAAATTACACAGCTAAAACTGTCCCCGCTTTAAGTGCTGTAAAGCACTTAAAGCGGGGACAGTTTTAGCTGTGTATTTTCCAAAAGTTGTGTGCTCTACAAATAAAAAGCTGCTTTTGTTGTTACCTTTGGTCCGCAGGAGGAATGGGAGTCCTTTGCGGAGAGCATGGGAGACCCGTGAGTCCTTTGCAGGCCTCTTTTCTGCCTCTGAGGGTGAAATGAGAGTGTGCAGCACTTTGGTAGGTAGCCATTCTCCCAGTTCGGCTTGGGGCGCAGCATAGCTGCAGTCCTCCTTGTGTGGCTCCATTCATCATGAGCCGTGTCTGAAAGAACTGATCGCATTTCACATGCTAGCATGCTGTCTGTTTGACTGTGCTGTTGTTTTAACGAGAGCATCGTTGACAATTCTGTAACCTGAGAGCGCTGCCTAATCGTATTCTATGTAATAATGCGTGGGCTTGAGGAGGAGGCAGGTTTGGGGGAGAAGGAGGGAGAATGCACGTGTGGATCAGGGAAAGGCCTCTCCTTCTTTGGAGCATGGGTGGGTTCAGTGCCCTCCTCATACTGCTAAGTCTTTGGCTCGACACTACCAGTTGTGTGTCTAAGGTTTCTGTGTGTGTGTTTGCATGTGTGTGTCTGTCTCTAGGGCTGAGCAGGACCTCCACCTTCCTGTGGTAGCATGTTACTCAGAACCTTGCACAAATCCCAGCCCTCCTGGAGACACGATACATGTATGTTCTTGGAAAGTTTTCTTAATGATTGGTGACAGAGCGGTGATTTAAAGGAGCTCATTCTCCATTTCCCACTAAGGCCAGCTCCTCTTTGCGGAAGAGGGTCCTTGACTCTTACTTTGTAGCAGGAAGCCCTAAGTACATCGACCCTTTTCAAAAGTTACAGGCTGAAAGTCAAGATCTCTCACGTTAAACCCAATGTTGCAACTTTAACTGGGCAAACTCTCATTAGAGACCAGGGGGCAATGACTGTGCGGATGGAAGCTAATGTCTTTTCAGGGTGACTTCAGTGCAGTAAAGCTCTTGCTAAGACGTTTAACTCTAAAATCGGCCATGGGGGAGGCACTGCACCCTCTGAAATTAGAGGTCAGGGGATTTGGATTTCATTTAAAACCATCCGCCACGCATTCAGCCACTCACATTCAAGTGACAAGCCTTAGGCCAGTCACTTTCTGTATCTGTTTCTCGACTTTTGCACAGCGGTTTCTGTGGGACGTGAGGCCCACTGGGAAATGATCCCCTTTTCAGCTCAGTGCCTGGGATTCTGGGCATACTTGTCCACCTGGACTTATATACACCTATGATTTTGGACTAACTCTATTACCTCTGCTAGAAATTAACACAGAAATTTCACAGTTGATTGACAAGAATGAGAATCAGTGCTAAAGAGTCAAAATGTAACCAAATCCTTTCTCACTGAAAGAATGCTCAACGCAAGTGGACACAGTTCCCCCATTCGAACTTCATCATCTATGCACTTAGAGGCAAGTTTTTCAAATTACACAGCGAAAACTGTCCCGGCTTTAAGTGCTGTAAAGCACTTAAAGCGGGGACAGTTTTAGCTGTGTATTTTCCAAAAGTTGTGTGCTCTACAAATAAAAAGCTGCTTTTGTTGTGACCTTTGGTCCGCAGGAGGAATGGGAGTCCTTTGCGGAGAGCATGGGAGACCCGTGAGTCCTTTGCAGTCCTCTTTTCTGCCTCTGAGGGTGAAATGAGAGTGTGCAGCACTTTGGTAGGTAGCCATTCTCCCAGTTCGGCTCGGGGCGCAGCATAGCTGCAGTCGTCCTTGTGTGGCTCCATTCATCATGAGCCGTGTCTGAAAGAACTGATCGCATTTCACATGCTAGCATGCTGTCTGTTTGACTGTGCTGTTGTTTTAACGAGAGCATCGTTGACAATTCTGTAACCTGAGAGCGCTGCCTAATCGTATTCTATGTAATAATGCGTGGGCTTGAGGAGGAGGCAGGTTTTGGGGAGAAGGAGGGAGAATGCACGTGTGGATCAGGGAAAGGCCTCTCCTTCTTTGGAGCATGGGTGGGTTCAGTGCCCTCCTCATACTGCTAAGTCTTTGGCTCGACACTACCAGTTGTGTGTCTAAGGTTTCTGTGTGTGTGTTTTCATGTGTGTGTCTGTCTCTAGGGCTGAGCAGGACCTCCACCTTCCTGTGGTAGCATGTTACTCAGAACCTTGCACAAATCCCAGCCCTCCTGGAGACACGATACATGTATGTTCTTGGAAAGTTTTCTTAATGATTGGTGACAGAGCGGTGATTTAAAGGAGCTCATTCTCCATTTCCCACTAAGGCCAGCTCCTCTTTGCGGAAGAGGGTCCTTGACTCTTACTTTGTAGCAGGTAGCCCTAAGTACATCGACCCTTTTCAAAAGTTACAGGCTGAAAGTCAAGATCTCTCACGTTAAACCCAATGTTGCAACTTTAACTGGGCAAACTCTCATTAGAGACCAGTGGGCAATGACTGTGAGGATGGAAGCTAATGTCTTTTCAGGGTGACTTCAGTGCAGTAAAGCTCTTGCTAAGACGTTTAACTCTAAAATCGGTCATTGGGGAGGCACTGCAACCTCTGAAGTTAGAGGTCAGGGGATTTGGATTTCATTTCCAACCATCCGCCACTCATTCAGCCACTCACATTCAAGTGACAAGCCTTAGGCCAGTCACTTTCTGTATCTGTTTCTCGACTTTTGCACAGCGGTTTCTGTGGGACGTGAGGCCCACTGGGAAATGATCCCCTTTTCAGCTCAGTGCCTGGGATTCTGGGCCTACTTGTCCACCTGGACTTATATACACCTATGATTTTGGACTAACTCTATTACCTCTGCTAGAAATTAACCCAGAAATTTCACAGTTGATTGACAAGAATGAGAATCAGTGCTAAAGAGTCAAAATGTAACCAAATCCTTTCTCACTGAAAGAATGCTCAACGCAAGTGGACACAGTTCCCCCATTCGAACTTCATCATCTATGCACTTAGAGGCAAGTTTTTCAAATTACACAGCTAAAACTGTCCCCGCTTTAAGTGCTGTAAAGCACTTAAAGCGGGGACAGTTTTAGCTGTGTATTTTCCAAAAGTTGTGTGCTCTACAAATAAAAAGCTGCTTTTGTTGTTACCTTTGGTCCGCAGGAGGAATGGGAGTCCTTTGCGGAGAGCATGGGAGACCCGTGAGTCCTTTGCAGTCCCCTTTTCTGCCTCTGAGGGTGAAATGAGAGTGTGCAGCACTTTGGTAGGTAGCCATTCTCCCAGTTCGGCTCGGGGCGCAGCATAGCTGCAGTCGTCCTTGTGTGGCTCCATTCATCATGAGCCGTGTCTGAAAGAACTGATCGCATTTCACATGCTAGCAGGCTGTCTGTTTGACTGTGCTGTTGTTTTAACGAGAGCATCGTTGACAATTCTGTAACCTGAGAGCGCTGCCTAATCGTATTCTATGTACTAATGCGTGGGCTTGAGGAGGAGGCAGGTTTGGGGGAGAAGGAGGGAGAATGCACGTGTGGATCAGGGAAAGGCCTCTCCTTCTTTGGAGCATGGGTGGGTTCAGTGCCCTCCTCATACTGCTAAGTCTTTGGCTCGACACTACCAGTTGTGTGTCTAAGGTTTCTGTGTGTGTGTTTGCATGTGTGTGTCTGTCTCTAGGGCTGAGCAGGACCTCCACCTTCCTGTGGTAGCATGTTACTCAGAACCTTGCACAAATCCCAGCCCTCCTGGAGACACGATACATGTATGTTCTTGGAAAGTTTTCTTAATGATTGGTGACAGAGCGGTGATTTAAAGGAGCTCATTCTCCATTTCCCACTAAGGCCAGCTCCTCTTTGCGGAAGAGGGTCCTTGACTCTTACTTTGTAGCAGGAAGCCCTAAGTACATCGACCCTTTTCAAAAGTTACAGGCTGAAAGTCAAGATCTCTCACGTTAAACCCAATGTTGCAACTTTAACTGGGCAAACACTCATTAGAGACCAGGGGGCAATGACTGTGCGGATGGAAGCTAATGTCTTTTCAGGGTGACTTCAGTGCAGTAAAGCTCTTGCTAAGATGTTTAACTCTAAAATCGGGCATTGGGGAGGCACTGCACCCTCTGAAGTTAGAGGTCAGGGGATTTGGATTTCATTTCCAACCATCCGCCACTCATTCAGCCACTCACATTCAAGTGACAAGCCTTAGGCCAGTCACTTTCTGTATCTGTTTCTCGACTTTTGCACAGCGGTTTCTGTGGGACGTGAGGCCCACTGGGAAATGATCCCCTTTTCAGCTCAGTGCCTGGGATTCTGGGCATACTTGTCCACCTGGACTTATATACACCTATGATTTTGGACTAACTCTATTACCTCTGCTAGAAATTAACCCAGAAATTTCACAGTTGATTGACAAGAATGAGAATCAGTGCTAAAGAGTCAAAATGTAACCAAATCCTTTCTCACTGAAAGAATGCTCAACGCAAGTGGACACAGTTCCCCCATTCGAACTTCATCATCTATGCACTTAGAGGCAAGTTTTTCAAATTACACAGCTAAAACTGTCCCCGCTTTAAGTGCTGTAAAGCACTTAAAGCGGGGACAGTTTTAGCTGTGTATTTTCCAAAAGTTGTGTGCTCTACAAATATAAAGCTGCTTTTGTTGTTACCTTTGGTCCGCAGGAGGAATGGGAGTCCTTTGCGGAGAGCATGGGAGACCCGTGAGTCCTTTGCAGGCCTCTTTTCTGCCTCTGAGGGTGAAATGAGAGTGTGCAGCACTTTGGTAGGTAGCCATTCTCCCAGTTCGGCTCGGGGCGCAGCATAGCTGCAGTCCTCCTTGTGTGGCTCCATTAATCATGAGCCGTGTCTGAAAGAACTGATCGCATTTCACATGCTAGCATGCTGTCTGTTTGACTGTGCTGTTGTTTTAACGAGAGCATCGTTGACAATTCTGTAACCTGAGAGCGCTGCCTAATCGTATTCTATGTAATAATGCGTGGGCTTGAGGAGGAGGCAGGTTTGGGGGAGAAGGAGGGAGAATGCACGTGTGGATCAGGGAAAGGCCTCTCCTTCTTTGGAGCATGGGTGGGTTCAGTGCCCTCCTCATACTGCTAAGTCTTTGGCTCGACACTACCAGTTGTGTGTCTAAGGTTTCTGTGTGTGTGTTTGCATGTGTGTGTCTGTCTCTAGGGCTGAGCAGGACCTCCACCTTCCTGTGGTAGCATGTTACTCAGAACCTTGCACAAATCCCAGCCCTCCTGGAGACACGATACATGTATGTTCTTGGAAAGTTTTCTTAATGATTGGTGACAGAGCGGTGATTTAAAGGAGCTCATTCTCCATTTCCCACTAAGGCCAGCTCCTCTTTGCGGAAGAGGGTCCTTGACTCTTACTTTGTAGCAGGAAGCCCTAAGTACATCGACCCTTTTCAAAAGTTACAGGCTGAAAGTCAAGATCTCTCACGTTAAACCCAATGTTGCAACTTTAACTGGGCAAACTCTCATTAGAGACCAGGGGGCAATGACTGTGCGGATGGAAGCTAATGTCTTTTCAGGGTGACTTCAGTGCAGTAAAGCTCTTGCTAAGACGTTTAACTCTAAAATCGGCCATGGGGGAGGCACTGCACCCTCTGAAATTAGAGGTCAGGGGATTTGGATTTCATTTAAAACCATCCGCCACTCATTCAGCCACTCACATTCAAGTGACAAGCCTTAGGCCAGTCACTTTCTGTATCTGTTTCTCGACTTTTGCACAGCGGTTTCTGTGGGACGTGAGGCCCACTGGGAAATGATCCCCTTTTCAGCTCAGTGCCTGGGATTCTGGGCATACTTGTCCACCTGGACTTATATACACCTATGATTTTGGACTAACTCTATTACCTCTGCTAGAAATTAACACAGAAATTTCACAGTTGATTGACAAGAATGAGAATCAGTGCTAAAGAGTCAAAATGTAACCAAATCCTTTCTCACTGAAAGAATGCTCAACGCAAGTGGACACAGTTCCCCCATTCGAACTTCATCATCTATGCACTTAGAGGCAAGTTTTTCAAATTACACAGCGAAAACTGTCCCGGCTTTAAGTGCTGTAAAGCACTTAAAGCGGGGACAGTTTTAGCTGTGTATTTTCCAAAAGTTGTGTGCTCTACAAATAAAAAGCTGCTTTTGTTGTGACCTTTGGTCCGCAGGAGGAATGGGAGTCCTTTGCGGAGAGCATGGGAGACCCGTGAGTCCTTTGCAGTCCTCTTTTCTGCCTCTGAGGGTGAAATGAGAGTGTGCAGCACTTTGGTAGGTAGCCATTCTCCCAGTTCGGCTCGGGGCGCAGCATAGCTGCAGTCCTCCTTGTGTGGCTCCATTCATCATGAGCCGTGTCTGAAAGAACTGATCGCATTTCACATGCTAGCATGCTGTCTGTTTGACTGTGCTGTTGTTTTAACGAGAGCATCGTTGACAATTCTGTAACCTGAGAGCGCTGCCTAATCGTATTCTATGTAATAATGCGTGGGCTTGAGGAGGAGGCAGGTTTTGGGGAGAAGGAGGGAGAATGCACGTGTGGATCAGGGAAAGGCCTCTCCTTCTTTGGAGCATGGGTGGGTTCAGTGCCCTCCTCATACTGCTAAGTCTTTGGCTCGACACTACCAGTTGTGTGTCTAAGGTTTCTGTGTGTGTGTTTTCATGTGTGTGTCTGTCTCTAGGGCTGAGCAGGACCTCCACCTTCCTGTGGTAGCATGTTACTCAGAACCTTGCACAAATCCCAGCCCTCCTGGAGACACGATACATGTATGTTCTTGGAAAGTTTTCTTAATGATTGGTGACAGAGCGGTGATTTAAAGGAGCTCATTCTCCATTTCCCACTAAGGCCAGCTCCTCTTTGCGGAAGAGGGTCCTTGACTCTTACTTTGTAGCAGGTAGCCCTAAGTACATCGACCCTTTTCAAAAGTTACAGGCTGAAAGTCAAGATCTCTCACGTTAAACCCAATGTTGCAACTTTAACTGGGCAAACTCTCATTAGAGACCAGGGGGCAATGACTGTGAGGATGGAAGCTAATGTCTTTTCAGGGTGACTTCAGTGCAGTAAAGCTCTTGCTAAGACGTTTAACTCTAAAATCGGTCATTGGGGAGGCACTGCAACCTCTGAAGTTAGAGGTCAGGGGATTTGGATTTCATTTCCAACCATCCGCCACTCATTCAGCCACTCACATTCAAGTGACAAGCCTTAGGCCAGTCACTTTCTGTATCTGTTTCTCGACTTTTGCACAGCGGTTTCTGTGGGACGTGAGGCCCACTGGGAAATGATCCCCTTTTCAGCTCAGTGCCTGGGATTCTGGGCCTACTTGTCCACCTGGACTTATATACACCTATGATTTTGGACTAACTCTATTACCTCTGCTAGAAATTAACCCAGAAATTTCACAGTTGATTGACAAGAATGAGAATCAGTGCTAAAGAGTCAAAATGTAACCAAATCCTTTCTCACTGAAAGAATGCTCAACGCAAGTGGACACAGTTCCCCCATTCGAACTTCATCATCTATGCACTTAGAGGCAAGTTTTTCAAATTACACAGCTAAAACTGTCCCCGCTTTAAGTGCTGTAAAGCACTTAAAGCGGGGACAGTTTTAGCTGTGTATTTTCCAAAAGTTGTGTGCTCTTCAAATAAAAAGCTGCTTTTGTTGTTACCTTTGGTCCGCAGGAGGAATGGGAGTCCTTTGCGGAGAGCATGGGAGACCCGTGAGTCCTTTGCAGTCCCCTTTTCTGCCTCTGAGGGTGAAATGAGAGTGTGCAGCACTTTGGTAGGTAGCCATTCTCCCAGTTCGGCTCGGGGCGCAGCATAGCTGCAGTCGTCCTTGTGTGGCTCCATTCATCATGAGCCGTGTCTGAAAGAACTGATCGCATTTCACATGCTAGCAGGCTGTCTGTTTGACTGTGCTGTTGTTTTAACGAGAGCATCGTTGACAATTCTGTAACCTGAGTGCGCTGCCTAATCGTATTCTATGTACTAATGCGTGGGCTTGAGGAGGAGGCAGGTTTGGGGGAGAAGGAGGGAGAATGCACGTGTGGATCAGGGAAAGGCCTCTCCTTCTTTGGAGCATGGGTGGGTTCAGTGCCCTCCTCATACTGCTAAGTCTTTGGCTCGACACTACCAGTTGTGTGTCTAAGGTTTCTGTGTGTGTGTTTGCATGTGTGTGTCTGTCTCTAGGGCTGAGCAGGACCTCCACCTTCCTGTGGTAGCATGTTACTCAGAACCTTGCACAAATCCCAGCCCTCCTGGAGACACGATACATGTATGTTCTTGGAAAGTTTTCTTAATGATTGGTGACAGAGCGGTGATTTAAAGGAGCTCATTCTCCATTTCCCACTAAGGCCAGCTCCTCTTTGCGGAAGAGGGTCCTTGACTCTTACTTTGTAGCAGGAAGCCCTAAGTACATCGACCCTTTTCAAAAGTTACAGGCTGAAAGTCAAGATCTCTCACGTTAAACCCAATGTTGCAACTTTAACTGGGCAAACACTCATTAGAGACCAGGGGGCAATGACTGTGCGGATGGAAGCTAATGTCTTTTCAGGGTGACTTCAGTGCAGTAAAGCTCTTGCTAAGATGTTTAACTCTAAAATCGGGCATTGGGGAGGCACTGCACCCTCTGAAGTTAGAGGTCAGGGGATTTGGATTTCATTTCCAACCATCCGCCACTCATTCAGCCACTCACATTCAAGTGACAAGCCTTAGGCCAGTCACTTTCTGTATCTGTTTCTCGACTTTTGCACAGCGGTTTCTGTGGGACGTGAGGCCCACTGGGAAATGATCCCCTTTTCAGCTCAGTGCCTGGGATTCTGGGCCTACTTGTCCACCTGGACTTATATACACCTATGATTTTGGACTAACTCTATTACCTCTGCTAGAAATTAACCCAGAAATTTCACAGTTGATTGACAAGAATGAGAATCAGTGCTAAAGAGTCAAAATGTAACCAAATCCTTTCTCACTGAAAGAATGCTCAACGCAAGTGGACACAGTTCCCCCATTCGAACTTCATCATCTATGCACTTAGAGGCAAGTTTTTCAAATTACACAGCTAAAACTGTCCCCGCTTTAAGTGCTGTAAAGCACTTAAAGCGGGGACAGTTTTAGCTGTGTATTTTCCAAAAGTTGTGTGCTCTACAAATATAAAGCTGCTTTTGTTGTTACCTTTGGTCCGCAGGAGGAATGGGAGTCCTTTGCGGAGAGCATGGGAGACCCGTGAGTCCTTTGCAGGCCTCTTTTCTGCCTCTGAGGGTGAAATGAGAGTGTGCAGCACTTTGGTAGGTAGCCATTCTCCCAGTTCGGCTCGGGGCGCAGCATAGCTGCAGTCCTCCTTGTGTGGCTCCATTAATCATGAGCCGTGTCTGAAAGAACTGATCGCATTTCACATGCTAGCATGCTGTCTGTTTGACTGTGCTGTTGTTTTAACGAGAGCATCGTTGACAATTCTGTAACCTGAGAGCGCTGCCTAATCGTATTCTATGTAATAATGCGTGGGCTTGAGGAGGAGGCAGGTTTGGGGGAGAAGGAGGGAGAATGCACGTGTGGATCAGGGAAAGGCCTCTCCTTCTTTGGAGCATGGGTGGGTTCAGTGCCCTCCTCATACTGCTAAGTCTTTGGCTCGACACTACCAGTTGTGTGTCTAAGGTTTCTGTGTGTGTGTTTGCATGTGTGTGTCTGTCTCTAGGGCTGAGCAGGACCTCCACCTTCCTGTGGTAGCATGTTACTCAGAACCTTGCACAAATCCCAGCCCTCCTGGAGACACGATACATGTATGTTCTTGGAAAGTTTTCTTAATGATTGGTGACAGAGCGGTGATTTAAAGGAGCTCATTCTCCATTTCCCACTAAGGCCAGCTCCTCTTTGCGGAAGAGGGTCCTTGACTCTTACTTTGTAGCAGGAAGCCCTAAGTACATCGACCCTTTTCAAAAGTTACAGGCTGAAAGTCAAGATCTCTCACGTTAAACCCAATGTTGCAACTTTAACTGGGCAAACTCTCATTAGAGACCAGGGGGCAATGACTGTGCGGATGGAAGCTAATGTCTTTTCAGGGTGACTTCAGTGCAGTAAAGCTCTTGCTAAGACGTTTAACTCTAAAATCGGCCATGGGGGAGGCACTGCACCCTCTGAAATTAGAGGTCAGGGGATTTGGATTTCATTTCCAACCATCCGCCACTCATTCAGCCACTCACATTCAAGTGACAAGCCTTAGGCCAGTCACTTTCTGTATCTGTTTCTCGACTTTTGCACAGCGGTTTCTGTGGGACGTGAGGCCCACTGGGAAATGATCCCCTTTTCAGCTCAGTGCCTGGGATTCTGGGCATACTTGTCCACCTGGACTTATATACACCTATGATTTTGGACTAACTCTATTACCTCTGCTAGAAATTAACACAGAAATTTCACAGTTGATTGACAAGAATGAGAATCAGTGCTAAAGAGTCAAAATGTAACCAAATCCTTTCTCACTGAAAGAATGCTCAACGCAAGTGGACACAGTTCCCCCATTCGAACTTCATCATCTATGCACTTAGAGGCAAGTTTTTCAAATTACACAGCTAAAACTGTCCCGGCTTTAAGTGCTGTAAAGCACTTAAAGCGGGGACAGTTTTAGCTGTGTATTTTCCAAAAGTTGTGTGCTCTACAAATAAAAAGCTGCTTTTGTTGTGACCTTTGGTCCGCAGGAGGAATGGGAGTCCTTTGCGGAGAGCATGGGAGACCCGTGAGTCCTTTGCAGTCCTCTTTTCTGCCTCTGAGGGTGAAATGAGAGTGTGCAGCACTTTGGTAGGTAGCCATTCTCCCAGTTCGGCTCGGGGCGCAGCATAGCTGCAGTCCTCCTTGTGTGGCTCCATTCATCATGAGCCGTGTCTGAAAGAACTGATCGCATTTCACATGCTAGCATGCTGTCTGTTTGACTGTGCTGTTGTTTTAACGAGAGCATCGTTGACAATTCTGTAACCTGAGAGCGCTGCCTAATCGTATTCTATGTAATAATGCGTGGGCTTGAGGAGGAGGCAGGTTTGGGGGAGAAGGAGGGAGAATGCACGTGTGGATCAGGGAAAGGCCTCTCCTTCTTTGGAGCATGGGTGGGTTCAGTGCCCTCCTCATACTGCTAAGTCTTTGGCTCGACACTACCAGTTGTGTGTCTAAGGTTTCTGTGTGTGTGTTTGCATGTGTGTGTCTGTCTCTAGGGCTGAGCAGGACCTCCACCTTCCTGTGGTAGCATGTTACTCAGAACCTTGCACAAATCCCAGCCCTCCTGGAGACACGATACATGTATGTTCTTGGAAAGTTTTCTTAATGATTGGTGACAGAGCGGTGATTTAAAGGAGCTCATTCTCCATTTCCCACTAAGGCCAGCTCCTCTTTGCGGAAGAGGGTCCTTGACTCTTACTTTGTAGCAGGAAGCCCTAAGTACATCGACCCTTTTCAAAAGTTACAGGCTGAAAGTCAAAATCTCTCACGTTAAACCCAATGTTGCAACTTTAACTGGGCAAACTCTCATTAGAGACCAGGGGGCAATGACTGTGCGGATGGAAGCTAATGTCTTTTCAGGGTGACTTCAGTGCAGTAAAGCTCTTGCTAAGACGTTTAACTCTAAAATCGGGCATTGGGGAGGCACTGCACCCTCTGAAATTAGAGGTCAGAGGATTTGGATTTCATTTCCAATGATCCGCCACTCATTCAGCCACTCACATTCAAGTGACAAGCCTTAGGCCAGTCACTTTCTGTATCTGTTTCTCGACTTTTGCACAGCGGTTTCTGTGGGACGTGAGGCCCACTGGGAAATGATCCCCTTTTCAGCTCAGTGCCTGGGATTCTGGGCATACTTGTCCACCTGGACTTATATACACCTATGATTTTGGACTAACTCTATTACCTCTGCTAGAAATTAACACAGAAATTTCACAGTTGATTGACAAGAATGAGAATCAGTGCTAAAGAGTCAAAATGTAACCAAATCCTTTCTCACTGAAAGAATGCTCAACGCAAGTGGACACAGTTCCCCCATTCGAACTTCATCATCTATGCACTTAGAGGCAAGTTTTTCAAATTACACAGCTAAAACTGTCCCCGCTTTAAGTGCTGTAAAGCACTTAAAGCGGGGACAGTTTTAGCTGTGTATTTTCCAAAAGTTGTGTGCTCTACAAATAAAAAGCTGCTTTTGTTGTTACCTTTGGTCCGCAGGAGGAATGGGAGTCCTTTGCGGAGAGCATGGGAGACCCGTGAGTCCTTTGCAGGCCTCTTTTCTGCCTCTGAGGGTGAAATGAGAGTGTGCAGCACTTTGGTAGGTAGCCATTCTCCCAGTTCGGCTCGGGGCGCAGCATAGCTGCAGTCGTCCTTGTGTGGCTCCATTCATCATGAGCCGTGTCTGAAAGAACTGATCGCATTTCACATGCTAGCATGCTGTCTGTTTGACTGTGCTGTTGTTTTAACGAGAGCATCGTTGACAATTCTGTAACCTGAGAGCGCTGCCTAATCGTATTCTATGTAATAATGCGTGGGCTTGAGGAGGAGGCAGGTTTGGGGGAGAAGGAGGGAGAATGCACGTGTGGATCAGGGAAAGGCCTCTCCTTCTTTGGAGCATGGGTGGGTTCAGTGCCCTCCTCATACTGCTAAGTCTTTGGCTCGACACTACCAGTTGTGTGTCTAAGGTTTCTGTGTGTGTGTTTGCATGTGTGTGTCTGTCTCTAGGGCTGAGCAGGACCTCCACCTTCCTGTGGTAGCATGTTACTCAGAACCTTGCACAAATCCCAGCCCTCCTGGAGACACGATACATGTATGTTCTTGGAAAGTTTTCTTAATGATTGGTGACAGAGCGGTGATTTAAAGGAGCTCATTCTCCATTTCCCACTAAGGCCAGCTCCTCTTTGCGGAAGAGGGTCCTTGACTCTTACTTTGTAGCAGGAAGCCCTAAGTACATCGACCCTTTTCAAAAGTTACAGGCTGAAAGTCAAGATCTCTCACGTTAAACCCAATGTTGCAACTTTAACTGGGCAAACTCTCATTAGAGACCAGGGGGCAATGACTGTGCGGATGGAAGCTAATGTCTTTTCAGGGTGACTTCAGTGCAGTAAAGCTCTTGCTAAGACGTTTAACTCTAAAATCGGCCATGGGGGAGGCACTGCACCCTCTGAAGTTAGAGGTCAGGGGATTTGGATTTCATTTCCAACCATCCGCCACTCATTCAGCCACTCACATTCAAGTGACAAGCCTTAGGCCAGTCACTTTCTGTATCTGTTTCTCGACTTTTGCACAGCGGTTTCTGTGGGACGTGAGGCCCACTGGGAAATGATCCCCTTTTCAGCTCAGTGCCTGGGATTCTGGGCATACTTGTCCACCTGGACTTATATACACCTATGATTTTGGACTAACTCTATTACCTCTGCTAGAAATTAACACAGAAATTTCACAGTTGATTGACAAGAATGAGAATCAGTGCTAAAGAGTCAAAATGTAACCAAATCCTTTCTCACTGAAAGAATGCTCAACGCAAGTGGACACAGTTCCCCCATTCGAACTTCATCATCTATGCACTTAGAGGCAAGTTTTTCAAATTACACAGCGAAAACTGTCCCGGCTTTAAGTGCTGTAAAGCACTTAAAGCGGGGACAGTTTTAGCTGTGTATTTTCCAAAAGTTGTGTGCTCTACAAATAAAAAGCTGCTTTTGTTGTTACCTTTGGTCGGCAGGAGGAATGGGAGTCCTTTGCGGAGAGCATGGGAGACCCGTGAGTCCTTTGCAGTCCTCTTTTCTGCCTCTGAGGGTGAAATGAGAGTGTGCAGCACTTTGGTAGGTAGCCATTCTCCCAGTTCGGCTCGGGGCGCAGCATAGCTGCAGTCCTCCTTGTGTGGCTCCATTCATCATGAGCCGTGTCTGAAAGAACTGATCGCATTTCACATGCTAGCATGCTGTCTGTTTGACTGTGCTGTTGTTTTAACGAGAGCATCGTTGACAATTCTGTAACCTGAGAGCGCTGCCTAATCGTATTCTATGTAATAATGCGTGGGCTTGAGGAGGAGGCAGGTTTGGGGGAGAAGGAGGGAGAATGCCCGTGTGGATCAGGGAAAGGCCTCTCCTTCTTTGGAGCATGGGTGGGTTCAGTGCCCTCCTCATACTGCTAAGTCTTTGGCTCGACACTACCAGTTGTGTGTCTAAGGTTTCTGTGTGTGTGTTTGCATGTGTGTGTCTGTCTCTAGGGCTGAGCAGGACCTCCACCTTCCTGTGGTAGCATGTTACTCAGAACCTTGCACAAATCCCAGCCCTCCTGGAGACACGATACATGTATGTTCTTGGAAAGTTTTCTTAATGATTGGTGACAGAGCGGTGATTTAAAGGAGCTCATTCTCCATTTCCCACTAAGGCCAGCTCCTCTTTGCGGAAGAGGGTCCTTGACTCTTACTTTGTAGCAGGAAGCCCTAAGTACATCGACCATTTTCAAAAGTTACAGGCTGAAAGTCAAAATCTCTCACGTTAAACCCAATGTTGCAACTTTAACTGGGCAAACTCTCATTAGAGACCAGGGGGCAATGACTGTGCGGATGGAAGCTAATGTCTTTTCAGGGTGACTTCAGTGCAGTAAAGCTCTTGCTAAGACGTTTAACTCTAAAATCGGGCATTGGGGAGGCACTGCACCCTCTGAAATTAGAGGTCAGAGGATTTGGATTTCATTTCCAATGATCCGCCACTCATTCAGCCACTCACATTCAAGTGACAAGCCTTAGGCCAGTCACTTTCTGTATCTGTTTCTCGACTTTTGCACAGCGGTTTCTGTGGGACGTGAGGCCCACTGGGAAATGATCCCCTTTTCAGCTCAGTGCCTGGGATTCTGGGCATACTTGTCCACCTGGACTTATATACACCTATGATTTTGGACTAACTCTATTACCTCTGCTAGAAATTAACACAGAAATTTCACAGTTGATTGACAAGAATGAGAATCAGTGCTAAAGAGTCAAAATGTAACCAAATCCTTTCTCACTGAAAGAATGCTCAACGCAAGTGGACACAGTTCCCCCATTCGAACTTCATCATCTATGCACTTAGAGGCAAGTTTTTCAAATTACACAGCTAAAACTGTCCCCGCTTTAAGTGCTGTAAAGCACTTAAAGCGGGGACAGTTTTAGCTGTGTATTTTCCAAAAGTTGTGTGCTCTACAAATAAAAAGCTGCTTTTGTTGTTACCTTTGGTCCGCAGGAGGAATGGGAGTCCTTTGCGGAGAGCATGGGAGACCCGTGAGTCCTTTGCAGGCCTCTTTTCTGCCTCTGAGGGTGAAATGAGAGTGTGCAGCACTTTGGTAGGTAGCCATTCTCCCAGTTCGGCTCGGGGCGCAGCATAGCTGCAGTCCTCCTTGTGTGGCTCCATTCATCATGAGCCGTGTCTGAAAGAACTGATCGCATTTCACATGCTAGCATGCTGTCTGTTTGACTGTGCTGTTGTTTTAACGAGAGCATCGTTGACAATTCTGTAACCTGAGAGCGCTGCCTAATCGTATTCTATGTAATAATGCGTGGGCTTGAGGAGGAGGCAGGTTTGGGGGAGAAGGAGGGAGAATGCACGTGTGGATCAGGGAAAGGCCTCTCCTTCTTTGGAGCATGGGTGGGTTCAGTGCCCTCCTCATACTGCTAAGTCTTTGGCTCGACACTACCAGTTGTGTGTCTAAGGTTTCTGTGTGTGTGTTTGCATGTGTGTGTCTGTCTCTAGGGCTGAGCAGGACCTCCACCTTCCTGTGGTAGCATGTTACTCAGAACCTTGCACAAATCCCAGCCCTCCTGGAGACACGATACATGTATGTTCTTGGAAAGTTTTCTTAATGATTGGTGACAGAGCGGTGATTTAAAGGAGCTCATTCTCCATTTCCCACTAAGGCCAGCTCCTCTTTGCGGAAGAGGGTCCTTGACTCTTACTTTGTAGCAGGAAGCCCTAAGTACATCGACCCTTTTCAAAAGTTACAGGCTGAAAGTCAAGATCTCTCACGTTAAACCCAATGTTGCAACTTTAACTGGGCAAACTCTCATTAGAGACCAGGGGGCAATGACTGTGCGGATGGAAGCTAATGTCTTTTCAGGGTGACTTCAGTGCAGTAAAGCTCTTGCTAAGACGTTTAACTCTAAAATCGGTCATTGGGGAGGCACTGCACCCTCTGAAGTTAGAGGTCAGGGGATTTGGATTTCATTTCCAACCATCCGCCACTCATTCAGCCACTCACATTCAAGTGACAAGCCTTAGGCCAGTCACTTTCTGTATCTGTTTCTCGACTTTTGCACAGCGGTTTCTGTGGGACGTGAGGCCCACTGGGAAATGATCCCCTTTTCAGCTCAGTGCCTGGGATTCTGGGCATACTTGTCCACCTGGACTTATATACACCTATGATTTTGGACTAACTCTATTACCTCTGCTAGAAATTAACACAGAAATTTCACAGTTGATTGACAAGAATGAGAATCAGTGCTAAAGAGTCAAAATGTAACCAAATCCTTTCTCACTGAAAGAATGCTCAACGCAAGTGGACACAGTTCCCCCATTCGAACTTCATCATCTATGCACTTAGAGGCAAGTTTTTCAAATTACACAGCTAAAACTGTCCCCGCTTTAAGTGCTATAAAGCACTTAAAGCGGGGACAGTTTTAGCTGTGTATTTTCCAAAAGTTGTGTGCTCTACAAATAAAAAGCTGCTTTTGTTGTTACCTTTGGTCGGCAGGAGGAATGGGAGTCCTTTTCGGAGAGCATGGGAGACCCGTGAGTCCTTTGCAGTCCCCTTTTCTGCCTCTGAGGGTGAAATGAGAGTGTGCAGCACTTTGGTAGGTAGCCATTCTCCCAGTTCGGCTCGGGGCGCAGCATAGCTGCAGTCGTCCTTGTGTGGCTCCATTCATCATGAGCCGTGTCTGAAAGAACTGATCGCATTTCACATGCTAGCATGCTGTCTGTTTGACTGTGCTGTTGTTTTAACGAGAGCATCGTTGACAATTCTGTAACCTGAGAGTGCTGCCTAATCGTATTCTATGTACTAATGCGTGGGCTTGAGGAGGAGGCAGGTTTGGGGGAGAAGGAGGGAGAATTCACGTGTGGATCAGGGAAAGGCCTCTCCTTCTTTGGAGCATGGGTGGGTTCAGTGCCCCCCTCATACTGCTAAGTCTTTGGCTCGACACTACCAGTTGTGTGTCTAAGGTTTCTGTGTGTGTGTTTGCATGTGTGTGTCTGTCTCTAGGGCTGAGCAGGACCTCCACCTTCCTGTGGTAGCATGTTACTCAGAACCTTGCACAAATCCCAGCCCTCCTGGAGACACGATACATGTATGTTCTTGGAAAGTTTTCTTAATGATTGGTGACAGAGCGGTGATTTAAAGGAGCTCATTCTCCATTTCCCACTAAGGCCAGCTCCTCTTTGCGGAAGAGGGTCCTTGACTCTTACTTTGTAGCAGGAAGCCCTAAGTACATCGACCCTTTTCAAAAGTTACAGGCTGAAAGTCAAGATCTCTCACGTTAAACCCAATGTTGCAACTTTAACTGGGCAAACTCTCATTAGAGACCAGGGGGCAATGACTGTGAGGATGGAAGCTAATGTCTTTTCAGGGTGACTTCAGTGCAGTAAAGCTCTTGCTAAGACGTTTAACTCTAAAATCGGGCATTGGGGAGGCACTGCACCCTCTGAAGTTAGAGGTCAGGGGATTTGGATTTCATTTCCAACCATCCGCCACTCATTCAGCCACTCACATTCAAGTGACAAGCCTTAGGCCAGTCACTTTCTGTATCTGTTTCTCGACTTTTGCACAGCGGTTTCTGTGGGACGTGAGGCCCACTGGGAAATGATCCCCTTTTCAGCTCAGTGCCTGGAATTCTGGGCATACTTGTCCACCTGGACTTATATACACCTATGATTTTGGACTAACTCTATTACCTCTGCTAGAAATTAACACAGAAATTTCACAGTTGATTGACAAGAATGAGAATCAGTGCTAAAGAGTCAAAATGTAACCAAATCCTTTCTCACTGAAAGAATGCTCAACGCAAGTGGACACAGTTCCCCCATTCGAACTTCATCATCTATGCACTTAGAGGCAAGTTTTTCAAATTACACAGCTAAAACTGTCCCCGCTTTAAGTGCTGTAAAGCACTTAAAGCGGGGACAGTTTTAGCTGTGTATTTTCCAAAAGTTGTGTGCTCTACGAATAAAAAGCTGCTTTTGTTGTTACCTTTGGTCCGCAGGAGGAATGGGAGTCCTTTGCGGAGAGCATGGGAGACCCGTGAGTCCTTTGCAGGCCTCTTTTCTGCCTCTGAGGGTGAAATGAGAGTGTGCAGCACTTTGGTAGGTAGCCATTCTCCCAGTTCGGCTCGGGGCGCAGCATAGCTGCAGTCCTCCTTGTGTGGCTCCATTCATCATGAGCCGTGTCTGAAAGAACTGATCGCATTTCACATGCTAGCATGCTGTCTGTTTGACTGTGCTGTTGTTTTAACGAGAGCATCGTTGACAATTCTGTAACCTGAGAGCGCTGCCTAATCGTATTCTATGTAATAATGCGTGGGCTTGAGGAGGAGGCAGGTTTGGGGGAGAAGGAGGGAGAATGCACGTGTGGATCAGGGAAAGGCCTCTCCTTCTTTGGAGCATGGGTGGGTTCAGTGCCCTCCTCATACTGCTAAGTCTTTGGCTCGACACTACCAGTTGTGTGTCTAAGGTTTCTGTGTGTGTGTTTGCATGTGTGTGTCTGTCTCTAGGGCTGAGCAGGACCTCCACCTTCCTGTGGTAGCATGTTACTCAGAACCTTGCACAAATCCCAGCCCTCCTGGAGACACGATACATGTATGTTCTTGGAAAGTTTTCTTAATGATTGGTGACAGAGCGGTGATTTAAAGGAGCTCATTCTCCATTTCCCACTAAGGCCAGCTCCTCTTTGCGGAAGAGGGTCCTTGACTCTTACTTTGTTGCAGGAAGCCCTAAGTACATCGACCCTTTTCAAAAGTTACAGGCTGAAAGTCAAGATCTCTCACGTTAAACCCAAGGTTGCAACTTTAACTGGGCAAACTCTCATTAGAGA
Organism: Aotus nancymaae; assembly: GCF_030222135.1. Lineage (NCBI taxonomy): Eukaryota > Metazoa > Chordata > Mammalia > Primates > Aotidae > Aotus > Aotus nancymaae. Next base: position 13,711,034 of record NW_026988476.1, on the reverse strand, counting down.
CCAGGGGGCAATGACTGTGCGGATGGAAGCTAATGTCTTTTCAGGGTGACTTCAGTGCAGTAAAGCTCTTGCTAAGACGTTTAACTCTAAAATCGGGCATTGGGGAGGCACTGCACCCTCTGAAGTTAGAGGTCAGGGGATTTGGATTTCATTTCCAACCATCCGCCACTCATTCAGCCACTCACATTCAAGTGACAAGCCTTAGGCCAGTCACTTTCTGTATCTGTTTCTCGACTTTTGCACAGCGGTTTCTGTGGGACGTGAGGCCCACTGGGAAATGATCCCCTTTTCAGCTCAGTGCCTGGGATTCTGGGCATACTTGTCCACCTGGACTTATATACACCTATGATTTTGGACTAACTCTATTACCTCTGCTAGAAATTAACACAGAAATTTCACAGTTGATTGACAAGAATGAGAATCAGTGCTAAAGAGTCAAAATGTAACCAAATCCTTTCTCACTGAAAGAATGCTCAACGCAAGTGGACACAGTTCCCCCATTCGAACTTCATCATCTATGCACTTAGAGGCAAGTTTTTCAAATTACACAGCTAAAACTGTCCCCGCTTTAAGTGCTATAAAGCACTTAAAGCGGGGACAGTTTTAGCTGTGTATTTTCCAAAAGTTGTGTGCTCTACAAATAAAAAGCTGCTTTTGTTGTTACCTTTGGTCCGCAGGAGGAATGGGAGTCCTTTGCGGAGAGCATGGGAGACCCGTGAGTCCTTTGCAGTCCCCTTTTCTGCCTCTGAGGGTGAAATGAGAGTGTGCAGCACTTTGGTAGGTAGCCATTCTCCCAGTTCGGCTCGGGGCGCAGCATAGCTGCAGTCGTCCTTGTGTGGCTCCATTCATCATGAGCCGTGTCTGAAAGAACTGATCGCATTTCACATGCTAGCATGCTGTCTGTTTGACTGTGCTGTTGTTTTAACGAGAGCATCGTTGACAATTCTGTAACCTGAGAGCGCTGCCTAATCGTATTCTCTGTAATAATGCGTGGGCTTGAGGAGGAGGCAGGTTTGGGGGAGAAGGAGGGAGAATGCACGTGTGGATCAGGGAAAGGCCTCTCCTTCTTTGGAGCATGGGTGGGTTCAGTGCCCTCCTCATACTGCTAAGTCTTTGGCTCGACACTACCAGTTGTGTGTCTAAGGTTTCTGTGTGTGTGTTTGCATGTGTGTGTCTGTCTCTAGGGCTGAGCAGGACCTCCACCTTCCTGTGGTAGCATGTTACTCAGAACCTTGCACAAATCCCAGCCCTCCTGGAGACACGATACATGTATGTTCTTGGAAAGTTTTCTTAATGATTGGTGACAGAGCGGTGATTTAAAGGAGCCCATTCTCCATTTCCCACTAAGGCCAGCTCCTCTTTGCGGAAGAGGGTCCTTGACTCTTACTTTGTAGCAGGAAACCCTAAGTACATCGACCCTTTTCAAAAGTTACAGGCTGAAAGTCAAGATCTCTCACGTTAAACCCAATGTTGCAACTTTAACTGGGCAAACTCTCATTAGAGACCAGGGGGCAATGTCTGTGCGGATGGAAGCTAATGTCTTTTCAGGGTGACTTCAGTGCAGTAAAGCTCTTGCTAAGACGTTTAACTCTAAAATCGGTCATTGGGGAGGCACTGCACCCTCTGAAGTTAGAGGTCAGGGGATTTGGATTTCATTTCCAACCATCCGCCACTCATTCAGCCACTCACATTCAAGTGACAAGCCTTAGGCCACTCACTTTCTGTATCTGTTTCTCGACTTTTGCACAGCGGTTTCTGTGGGACGTGAGGCCCACTGGGAAATGATCCCCTTTTCAGCTCAGTGCCTGGAATTCTGGGCATACTTGTCCACCTGGACTTATATACACCTATGATTTTGGACTAACTCTATTACCTCTGCTAGAAATTAACACAGAAATTTCACAGTTGATTGACAAGAATGAGAATCAGTGCTAAAGAGTCAAAATGTAACCAAATCCTTTCTCACTGAAAGAATGCTCAACGCAAGTGGACACAGTTCCCCCATTCGAACTTCATCATCTATGCACTTAGAGGCAAGTTTTTCAAATTACACAGCTAAAACTGTCCCCGCTTTAAGTGCTGTAAAGCACTTAAAGCGGGGACAGTTTTAGCTGTGTATTTTCCAAAAGTTGTGTGCTCTACGAATAAAAAGCTGCTTTTGTTGTTACCTTTGGTCCGCAGGAGGAATGGGAGTCCTTTGCGGAGAGCATGGGAGACCCGTGAGTCCTTTGCACGCCTCTTTTCTGCCTCTGAGGGTGAAATGAGAGTGTGCAGCACTTTGGTAGGTAGCCATTCTCCCAGTTCGGCTCGGGGCGCAGCATAGCTGCAGTCCTCCTTGTGTGGCTCCATTCATCATGAGCCGTGTCTGAAAGAACTGATCGCATTTCACATGCTAGCATGCTGTCTGTTTGACTGTGCTGTTGTTTTAACGAGAGCATCGTTGACAATTCTGTAACCTGAGAGCGCTGCCTAATCGTATTCTATGTACTAATGCGTGGGCTTGAGGAGGAGGCAGGTTTGGGGGAGAAGGAGGGAGAATGCACGTGTGGATCAGGGAAAGGCCTCTCCTTCTTTGGAGCATGGGTGGGTTCAGTGCCCTCCTCATACTGCTAAGTCTTTGGCTCGACACTACCAGTTGTGTGTCTAAGGTTTCTGTGTGTGTGTTTGCATGTGTGTGTCTGTCTCTAGGGCTGAGCAGGACCTCCACCTTCCTGTGGTAGCATGTTACTCAGAACCTTGCACAAATCCCAGCCCTTCTGGAGACACGATACATGTATGTTCTTGGAAAGTTTTCTTAATGATTGGTGACAGAGCGGTGATTTAAAGGAGCTCATTCTCCATTTCCCACTAAGGCCAGCTCCTCTTTGCGGAAGAGGGTCCTTGACTCTTACTTTGTAGCAGGAAGCCCTAAGTACATCGACCCTTTTCAAAAGTTACAGGCTGAAAGTCAAGATCTCTCACGTTAAACCCAATGTTGCAACTTTAACTGGGCAAACTCTCATTAGAGACCAGGGGGCAATGACTGTGAGGATGGAAGCTAATGTCTTTTCAGGGTGACTTCAGTGCAGTAAAGCTCTTGCTAAGACGTTTAACTCTAAAATCGGGCATTGGGGAGGCACTGCACCCTCTGAAGTTAGAGGTCAGGGGATTTGGATTTCATTTCCAACCATCCGCCACTCATTCAGCCACTCACATTCAAGTGACAAGCCTTAGGCCAGTCACTTTCTGTATCTGTTTCTCGACTTTTGCACAGCGGTTTCTGTGGGACGTGAGGCCCACTGGGAAATGATCCCCTTTTCAGCTCAGTGCCTGGAATTCTGGGCATACTTGTCCACCTGGACTTATATACACCTATGATTTTGGACTAACTCTATTACCTCTGCTAGAAATTAACACAGAAATTTCACAGTTGATTGACAAGAATGAGAATCAGTGCTAAAGAGTCAAAATGTAACCAAATCCTTTCTCACTGAAAGAATGCTCAACGCAAGTGGACACAGTTCCCCCATTCGAACTTCATCATCTATGCACTTAGAGGCAAGTTTTTCAAATTACACAGCTAAAACTGTCCCCGCTTTAAGTGCTGTAAAGCACTTAAAGCGGGGACAGTTTTAGCTGTGTATTTTCCAAAAGTTGTGTGCTCTACGAATAAAAAGCTGCTTTTGTTGTTACCTTTGGTCCGCAGGAGGAATGGGAGTCCTTTGCGGAGAGCATGGGAGACCCGTGAGTCCTTTGCAGGCCTCTTTTCTGCCTCTGAGGGTGAAATGAGAGTGTGCAGCACTTTGGTAGGTAGCCATTCTCCCAGTTCGGCTCGGGGCGCAGCATAGCTGCAGTCCTCCTTGTGTGGCTCCATTCATCATGAGCCGTGTCTGAAAGAACTGATCGCATTTCACATGCTAGCATGCTGTCTGTTTGACTGTGCTGTTGTTTTAACGAGAGCATCGTTGACAATTCTGTAACCTGAGAGTGCTGCCTAATCGTATTCTATGTAATAATGCGTGGGCTTGAGGAGGAGGCAGGTTTGGGGGAGAAGGAGGGAGAATGCACGTGTGGATCAGGGAAAGGCCTCTCCTTCTTTGGAGCATGGGTGGGTTCAGTGCCCTCCTCATACTGCTAAGTCTTTGGCTCGACACTACCAGTTGTGTGTCTAAGGTTTCTGTGTGTGTGTTTGCATGTGTGTGTCTGTCTCTAGGGCTGAGCAGGACCTCCACCTTCCTGTGGTAGCATGTTACTCAGAACCTTGCACAAATCCCAGCCCTCCTGGAGACACGATACATGTATGTTCTTGGAAAGTTTTCTTAATGATTGGTGACAGAGCGGTGATTTAAAGGAGCTCATTCTCCATTTCCCACTAAGGCCAGCTCCTCTTTGCGGAAGAGGGTCCTTGACTCTTACTTTGTAGCAGGAAGCCCTAAGTACATCGACCCTTTTCAAAAGTTACAGGCTGAAAGTCAAGATCTCTCACGTTAAGCCCAGTGCTCCAACTTTAACTGGGCAAACTCTCATTAGAGACCAGGGGACAATGACTGTGCGGATGGAAGCTGATGTCTTTTCAGGGTGACTTCAGTGCAGTAAAGCTCTTGCTAAGACGTTTAACTCTAAAATCGGGCATTGGGGAGGCACTGCACCCTCTGAAATTAGAGTTCAGGGGATTTGGATTTCATTTAAAACCATCCGCCACTCATTCAGCCACTCACATTCAAGTGACAAGCCTTAGGCCAGTCACTTTCTGTATCTGTTTCTCGACTTTTGCACAGCGGTTTCTGTGGGACGTGAGGCCCACTGGGAAATGATCCCCTTTTCAGCTCAGTGCCTGGGATTCTGGGCATACTTGTCCACCTGGACTTATATACACCTATGATTTTGGACTAACTCTATTACCTCTGCTAGAAATTAACACAGAAATTTCACAGTTGATTGACAAGAATGAGAATCAGTGCTAAAGAGTCAAAATGTAACCAAATCCTTTCTCACTGAAAGAATGCGCAACGCAAGTGGACTCAGTTCCCCCATTCGAACTTCATCATCTATGCACTTAGAGGCAAGTTTTTCAAATTACACAGCTAAAACTGTCCCCGCTTTAAGTGCTGTAAAGCACTTAAAGCGGGGACAGTTTTAGCTGTGTATTTTCCAAAAGTTGTGTGCTCTACAAATAAAAAGCTGCTTTTGTTGTTACCTTTGGTCCGCAGGAGGAATGGGAGTCCTTTGCGGAGAGCATGGGAGACCCGTGAGTCCTTTGCACGCCTCTTTTCTGCCTCTGAGGGTGAAATGAGAGTGTGCAGCACTTTGGTAGGTAGCCATTCTCCCAGTTCGGCTCGGGGCGCAGCATAGCTGCAGTCCTCCTTGTGTGGCTCCATTCATCATGAGCCGTGTCTGAAAGAACTGATCGCATTTCACATGCTAGCATGCTGTCTGTTTGACTGTGCTGTTGTTTTAACGAGAGCATCGTTGACAATTCTGTAACCTGAGAGCGCTGCCTAATCGTATTCTATGTAATAATGCGTGGGCTTGAGGAGGAGGCAGGTTTGGGGGAGAAGGAGGGAGAATGCACGTGTGGATCAGGGAAAGGCCTCTCCTTCTTTGGAGCATGGGTGGGTTCAGTGCCCTCCTCATACTGCTAAGTCTTTGGCTCGACACTACCAGTTGTGTGTCTAAGGTTTCTGTGTGTGTGTTTGCATGTGTGTGTCTGTCTCTAGGGCTGAGCAGGACCTCCACCTTCCTGTGGTAGCATGTTACTCAGAACCTTGCACAAATCCCAGCCCTCCTGGAGACACGATACATGTATGTTCTTGGAAAGTTTTCTTAATGATTGGTGACAGAGCGGTGATTTAAAGGAGCTCATTCTCCATTTCCCACTAAGGCCAGCTCCTCTTTGCGGAAGAGGGTCCTTGACTCTTACTTTGTAGCAGGAAGCCCTAAGTACATCGACCCTTTTCAAAAGTTACAGGCTGAAAGTCAAGATCTCTCACGTTAAACCCAATGTTGCAACTTTAACTGGGCAAACTCTCATTAGAGACCAGGGGGCAATGACTGTGAGGATGGAAGCTAATGTCTTTTCAGGGTGACTTCAGTGCAGTAAAGCTCTTGCTAAGACGTTTAACTCTAAAATCGGGCATTGGGGAGGCACTGCACCCTCTGAAATTAGAGGTCAGGGGATTTGGATTTCATTTCCAACCATCCGCCACTCATTCAGCCACTCACATTCAAGTGACAAGCCTTAGGCCAGTCACTTTCTGTATCTGTTTCTCGACTTTTGCACAGCGGTTTCTGTGGGACGTGAGGCCCACTGGGAAATGATCCCCTTTTCAGCTCAGTGCCTGGGATTCTGGGCATACTTGTCCACCTGGACTTATATACACCTATGATTTTGGACTAACTCTATTACCTCTGCTAGAAATTAACACAGAAATTTCACAGTTGATTGACAAGAATGAGAATCAGTGCTAAAGAGTCAAAATGTAACCAAATCCTTTCTCACTGAAAGAATGCTCAACGCAAGTGGACACAGTTCCCCCATTCGAACTTCATCATCTATGCACTTAGAGGCAAGTTTTTCAAATTACACAGCTAAAACTGTCCCCGCTTTAAGTGCTGTAAAGCACTTAAAGCGGGGACAGTTTTAGCTGTGTATTTTCCAAAAGTTGTGTGCTCTACAAATAAAAAGCTGCTTTTGTTGTTACCTTTGGTCCGCAGGAGGAATGGGAGTCCTTTGCGGAGAGCATGGGAGACCCGTGAGTCCTTTGCAGTCCTCTTTTCTGCCTCTGAGGGTGAAATGAGAGTGTGCAGCACTTTGGTAGGTAGCCATTCTCCCAGTTCGGCTCGGGGCGCAGCATAGCTGCAGTCCTCCTTGTGTGGCTCCATTCATCATGAGCCGTGTCTGAAAGAACTGATCGCATTTCACATGCTAGCATGCTGTCTGTTTGACTGTGCTGTTGTTTTAACGAGAGCATCGTTGACAATTCTGTAACCTGAGAGCGCTGCCTAATCGTATTCTATGTAATAATGCGTGGGCTTGTGGAGGAGGCAGGTTTGGGGGAGAAGGAGGGAGAATGCACGTGTGGATCAGGGAAAGGCCTCTCCTTCTTTGGAGCATGGGTGGGTTCAGTGCCCTCCTCATACTGCTAAGTCTTTGGCTCGACACTACCAGTTGTGTGTCTAAGGTTTCTGTGTGTGTGTTTGCATGTGTGTGTCTGTCTCTAGGGCTGAGCAGGACCTCCACCTTCCTGTGGTAGCATGTTACTCAGAACCTTGCACAAATCCCAGCCCTCCTGGAGACACGATACATGTATGTTCTTGGAAAGTTTTCTTAATGATTGGTGACAGAGCGGTGATTTAAAGGAGCTCATTCTCCATTTCCCACTAAGGCCAGCTCCTCTTTGCGGAAGAGGGTCCTTGACTCTTACTTTGTAGCAGGAAGCCCTAAGTACATCGACCCTTTTCAAAAGTTACAGGCTGAAAGTCAAGATCTCTCACGTTAAACCCAATGTTGCAACTTTAACTGGGCAAACTCTCATTAGAGACCAGGGGGCAATGACTGTGCGGATGGAAGCTGATGTCTTTTCAGGGTGACTTCAGTGCAGTAAAGCTCTTGCTAAGACGTTTAACTCTAAAATCGGGCACTGGGGAGGCACTGCACCCTCTGAAATTAGAGGTCAGGGGATTTGGATTTCATTTCCAAACATCCGCCACCCATTCAGCCACTCACGTTCAAGTGACAAGCCTTAGGCCAGTCACTTTCTGTATCTGTTTCTCGACTTTTGCACAGCGGTTTCTGTGGGACGTGAGGCCCACTGGGAAATGATCCCCTTTTCAGCTCAGTGCCTGGGATTCTGGGCATACTTGTCCACCTGGACTTATATACACCTATGATTTTGGACTAACTCTATTACCTCTGCTAGAAATTAACACAGAAATTTCACAGTTGATTGACAAGAATGAGAATCAGTGCTAAAGAGTCAAAATGTAACCAAATCCTTTCTCACTGAAAGAATGCTCAACGCAAGTGGACACAGTTCCCCCATTCGAACTTCATCATCTATGCACTTATCTTTAAGTGCTGTAAAGCACTTAAAGCGGGGACAGTTTTAGCTGTGTATTTTCCAAAAGTTGTGTGCTCTACAAATAAAAAGCTGCTTTTGTTGTTACCTTTGGTCCGCAGGAGGAATGGGAGTCCTTTGCGGAGAGCATGGGAGACCCGTGAGTCCTTTGCAGTCCTCTTTTCTGCCTCTGAGGGTGAAATGAGAGTGTGCAGCACTTTGGTAGGTTGCCATTCTCCCAGTTCGGCTCGGGGCGCAGCATAGCTGCAGTCCTCCTTGTGTGGCTCCATTCATCATGAGCCGTGTCTGAAAGAACTGATCGCATTTCACATGCTAGCATGCTGTCTGTTTGACTGTGCTGTTGTTTTAACGAGAGCATCGTTGACAATTCTGTAACCTGAGTGCGCTGCCTAATCGTATTCTATGTACTAATGCGTGGGCTTGAGGAGGAGGCAGGTTTGGGGGAGAAGGAGGGAGAATGCACGTGTGGATCAGGGAAAGGCCTCTCCTTCTTTGGAGCATGGGTGGGTTCAGTGCCCTCCTCATACTGCTAAGTCTTTGGCTCGACACTACCAGTTGTGTGTCTAAGGTTTCTGTGTGTGTGTTTGCATGTGTGTGTCTGTCTCTAGGGCTGAGCAGGACCTCCACCTTCCTGTGGTAGCATGTTACTCAGAACCTTGCACAAATCCCAGTCCTCCTGGAGACACGATACATGTATGTTCTTGGAAAGTTTTCTTAATGATTGGTGACAGAGCGGTGATTTAAAGGAGCTCATTCTCCATTTCCCACTAAGGCCAGCTCCTCTTTGCGGAAGAGGGTCCTTGACTCTTACTTTGTAGCAGGAAGCCCTAAGTACATCGACCCTTTTCAAAAGTTACAGGCTGAAAGTCAAGATCTCTCACGTTAAACCCAATGTTGCAACTTTAACTGGGCAAACTCTCATTAGAGACCAGGGGGCAATGACTGTGCGGATGGAAGCTGATGTCTTTTCAGGGTGACTTCAGTGCAGTAAAGCTCTTGCTAAGACGTTTAACTCTAAAATCGGGCACTGGGGAGGCACTGCACCCTCTGAAATTAGAGGTCAGGGGATTTGGATTTCATTTCCAAACATCCGCCACCCATTCAGCCACTCACGTTCAAGTGACAAGCCTTAGGCCAGTCACTTTCTGTATCTGTTTCTCGACTTTTGCACAGCGGTTTCTGTGGGACGTGAGGCCCACTGGGAAATGATCCCCTTTTCAGCTCAGTGCCTGGGATTCTGGGCATACTTGTCCACCTGGACTTATATACACCTATGATTTTGGACTAACTCTATTACCTCTGCTAGAAATTAACACAGAAATTTCACAGTTGATTGACAAGAATGAGAATCAGTGCTAAAGAGTCAAAATGTAACCAAATCCTTTCTCACTGAAAGAATGCTCAACGCAAGTGGACACAGTTCCCCCATTCGAACTTCATCATCTATGCACTTAGAGGCAAGTTTTTCAAATTACACAGCTAAAACTGTCCCCGCTTTAAGTGCTGTAAAGCACTTAAAGTGGGGACAGTTTTAGCTGTGTATTTTCCAAAAGTTGTGTGCTCTACAAATAAAAAGCTGCTTTTGTTGTTACCTTTGGTCCGCAGGAGGAATGGGAGTCCTTTGCGGAGGACATGGGAGACCCGTGAGTCCTTTGCACGCCTCTTTTCTGCCTCTGAGGGTGAAATGAGAGTGTGCAGCACTTTGGTAGGTAGCCATTCTCCCAGTTCGGCTCGGGGCGCAGCATAGCTGCAGTCCTCCTTCTGTGGCTCCATTCATCATGAGCCGTGTCTGAAAGAACTGATCGCATTTCACATGCTAGCATGCTGTCTGTTTGACTGTGCTGTTGTTTTAACGAGAGCATCGTTGACAATTCTGTAACCTGAGAGCGCTGCCTAATCGTATTCTATGTAATAATGCGTGGGCTTGAGGAGGAGGCAGGTTTGGGGGAGAAGGAGGGAGAATGCACGTGTGGATCAGGGAAAGGCCTCTCCTTCTTTGGAGCATGGGTTGGTTCAGTGCCCTCCTCATACTGCTAAGTCTTTGGCTCGACACTACCAGTTGTGTGTCTAAGGTTTCTGTGTGTGTGTTTGCATGTGTGTGTCTGTCTCTAGGGCTGAGCAGGACCTCCACCTTCCTGTGGTAGCATGTTACTCAGAACCTTGCACAAATCCCAGCCCTTCTGGAGACACGATACATGTATGTTCTTGGAAAGTTTTCTTAATGATTGGTGACAGAGCGGTGATTTAAAGGAGCTCATTCTCCATTTCCCACTAAGGCCAGCTCCTCTTTGCGGAAGAGGGTCCTTGACTCTTACTTTGTAGCAGGAAGCCCTAAGTACATCGACCCTTTTCAAAAGTTACAGGATGAAAGTCAAGATCTCTCACGTTAAACCCAATGTTGCAACTTTAACTGGGCAAACTCTCATTAGAGACCAGGGGACAATGACTGTGCAGATGGAAGCTAATGTCTTTTCAGGGTGACTTCAGTGCAGTAAAGCTCTTGCTAAGACGTTTAACTCTAAAATCGGCCATGGGGGAGGCACTGCACCCTCTGAAGTTAGAGGTCAGGGGATTTGGATTTCATTTCCAACCATCCGCCACTCATTCAGCCACTCACATTCAAGTGACAAGCCTTAGGCCAGTCACTTTCTGTATCTGTTTCTCGACTTTTGCACAGTGGTTTCTGTGGGACGTGAGGCCCACTGGGAAATGATCCCCTTTTCAGCTCAGTGCCTGGGATTCTGGGCATACTTGTCCACCTGGACTTATATACACCTATGATTTTGGACTAACTCTATTACCTCTGCTAGAAATTAACACAGAAATTTCACAGTTGATTGACAAGAATGAGAATCAGTGCTAAAGAGTCAAAATGTAACCAAATCCTTTCTCACTGAAAGAATGCTCAACGCAAGTGGACACAGTTCCCCCATTCGAACTTCATCATCTATGCACATAGAGGCAAGTTTTTCAAATTACACAGCTAAAACTGTCCCCGCTTTAAGTGCTGTAAAGCACTTAAAGCGGGGACAGTTTTAGCTGTGTATTTTCCAAAAGTTGTGTGCTCTACAAATAAAAAGCTGCTTTTGTTGTTACCTTTGGTCCGCAGGAGGAATGGGAGTCCTTTGCGGAGAGCATGGGAGACCCGTGAGTCCTTTGCAGTCCTCTTTTCTGCCTCTGAGGGTGAAATGAGAGTGTGCAGCACTTTGGTAGGTAGGCATTCTCCCAGTTCGGCTCGGGGCGCAGCATAGCTGCAGTCCTCCTTGTGTGGCTCCATTCATCATGAGCCGTGTCTGAAAGAACTGATCGCATTTCACATGCTAGCATGCTGTCTGTTTGACTGTGCTGTTGTTTTAACGAGAGCATCGTTGACAATTCTGTAACCTGAGAGTGCTGCCTAATCGTATTCTATGTAATAATGCGTGGGCTTGAGGAGGAGGCAGGTTTGGGGGAGAAGGAGGGAGAATGCACGTGTGGATCAGGGAAAGGCCTCTCCTTCTTTGGAGCATGGGTGGGTTCAGTGCCCTCCTCATACTGCTAAGTCTTTGGCTCGACACTACCAGTTGTGTGTCTAAGGTTTCTGTGTGTGTGTTTGCATGTGTGTGTCTGTCTCTAGGGCTGAGCAGGACCTCCACCTTCCTGTGGTAGCATGTTACTCAGAACCTTGCACAAATCCCAGCCCTCCTGGAGACACGATACATGTATGTTCTTGGAAAGTTTTCTTAATGATTGGTGACAGAGCGGTGATTTAAAGGAGCTCATTCTCCATTTCCCACTAAGGCCAGCTCCTCTTTGCGGAAGAGGGTCCTTGACTCTTACTTTGTAGCAGGAAGCCCTAAGTACATCGACCCTTTTCAAAAGTTACAGGCTGAAAGTCAAGATCTCTCACGTTAAACCCAGTGTTGCAACTTTAACTGGGCAAACTCTCATTAGAGACCAGGGGACAATGACTGTGCGGATGGAAGCTGATGTCTTTTCAGGGTGACTTCAGTGCAGTAAAGCTCTTGCTAAGACGTTTAACTCTAAAATCGGGCATTGGGGAGGCACTGCACCCTCTGAAGTTAGAGGTCAGGGGATTTGGATTTCATTTCCAACCATCCGCCACTCATTCAGCCACTCACATTCAAGTGACAAGCCTTAGGCCAGTCACTTTCTGTATCTGTTTCTCGACTTTTGCACAGCGGTTTCTGTGGGACGTGAGGCCCACTGGGAAATGATCCCCTTTTCAGCTCAGTGCCTGGGATTCTGGGCATACTTGTCCACCTGGACTTATATACACCTATGATTTTGGACTAACTCTATTACCTCTGCTAGAAATTAACACAGAAATTTCACAGTTGATTGACAAGAATGAGAATCAGTGCTAAAGAGTCAAAATGTAACCAAATCCTTTCTCACTGAAAGAATGCTCAACGCAAGTGGACACAGTTCCCCCATTCGAACTTCATCATCTATGCACTTATCTTTAAGTGCTGTAAAGCACTTAAAGCGGGGACAGTTTTAGCTATGTATTTTCCAAAAGTTGTGTGCTCTACAAATAAAAAGCTGCTTTTGTTGTTACCTTTGGTCCGCAGGAGGAATGGGAGTCCTTTGCGGAGAGCATGGGAGACCCGTGAGTCCTTTGCAGTCCTCTTTTCTGCCTCTGAGGGTGAAATGAGAGTGTGCAGCACTTTGGTAGGTAGCCATTCTCCCAGTTCGGCTCGGGGCGCAGCATAGCTGCAGTCCTCCTTGTGTGGCTCCATTCATCATGAGCCGTGTCTGAAAGAACTGATCGCATTTCACATGCTAGCATGCTGTCTGTTTGACTGTGCTGTTGTTTTAACGAGAGCATCGTTGACAATTCTGTAACCTGAGAGCGCTGCCTAATCGTATTCTTTGTAATAATGCGTGGGCTTGAGGAGGAGGCAGGTTTGGGGGAGAAGGAGGGAGAATGCACGTGTGGATCAGGGAAAGGCCTCTCCTTCTTTGGAGCATGGGTGGGTTCAGTGCCCTCCTCATACTGCTAAGTCTTTGGCTCGACACTACCAGTTGTGTGTCTAAGGTTTCTGTGTGTGTGTTTGCATGTGTGTGTCTGTCTCTAGGGCTGAGCAGGACCTCCACCTTCCTGTGGTAGCATGTTACTCAGAACCTTGCACAAATCCCAGTCCTCCTGGAGACACGATACATGTATGTTCTTGGAAAGTTTTCTTAATGATTGGTGACAGAGCGGTGATTTAAAGGAGCTCATTCTCCATTTCCCACTAAGGCCAGCTCCTCTTTGCGGAAGAGGGTCCTTGACTCTTACTTTGTAGCAGGAAGCCCTAAGTACATCGACCCTTTTCAAAAGTTACAGGCTGAAAGTCAAGATCTCTCACGTTAAACCCAATGTTGCAACTTTAACTGGGCAAACTCTCATTAGAGACCAGGGGGCAATGACTGTGCGGATGGAAGCTGATGTCTTTTCAGGGTGACTTCAGTGCAGTAAAGCTCTTGCTAAGACGTTTAACTCTAAAATCGGGCACTGGGGAGGCACTGCACCCTCTGAAGTTAGAGGTCAGGGGATTTGGATTTCATTTCCAAACATCCGCCACCCATTCAGCCACTCACGTTCAAGTGACAAGCCTTAGGCCAGTCACTTTCTGTATCTGTTTCTCGACTTTTGCACAGCGGTTTCTGTGGGACGTGAGGCCCACTGGGAAATGATCCCCTTTTCAGCTCAGTGCCTGGGATTCTGGGCATACTTGTCCACCTGGACTTATATACACCTATGATTTTGGACTAACTCTATTACCTCTGCTAGAAATTAACACAGAAATTTCACAGTTGATTGACAAGAATGAGAATCAGTGCTAAAGAGTCAAAATGTAACCAAATCCTTTCTCACTGAAAGAATGCTCAACGCAAGTGGACACAGTTCCCCCATTCGAACTTCATCATCTATGCACTTAGAGGCAAGTTTTTCAAATTACACAGCTAAAACTGTCCCCGCTTTAAGTGCTGTAAAGCACTTAAAGTGGGGACAGTTTTAGCTGTGTATTTTCCAAAAGTTGTGTGCTCTACAAATAAAAAGCTGCTTTTGTTGTTACCTTTGGTCCGCAGGAGGAATGGGAGTCCTTTGCGGAGGGCATGGGAGACGGGTGAGTCCTTTGCATGCCTCTTTTCTGCCTCTGAGGGTGAAATGAGAGTGTGCAGCACTTTGGTAGGTAGCCATTCTCCCAGTTCGGCTCGGGGCGCAGCATAGCTGCAGTCCTCCTTCTGTGGCTCCATTCATCATGAGCCGTGTCTGAAAGAACTGATCGCATTTCACATGCTAGCATGCTGTCTGTTTGACTGTGCTGTTGTTTTAACGAGAGCATCGTTGACAATTCTGTAACCTGAGAGCGCTGCCTAATCGTATTCTATGTAATAATGCGTGGGCTTGAGGAGGAGGCAGGTTTGGGGGAGAAGGAGGGAGAATGCACGTGTGGATCAGGGAAAGGCCTCTCCTTCTTTGGAGCATGGGTTGGTTCAGTGCCCTCCTCATACTGCTAAGTCTTTGGCTCGACACTACCAGTTGTGTGTCTAAGGTTTCTGTGTGTGTGTTTGCATGTGTGTGTCTGTCTCTAGGGCTGAGCAGGACCTCCACCTTCCTGTGGTAGCATGTTACTCAGAACCTTGCACAAATCCCAGCCCTTCTGGAGACACGATACATGTATGTTCTTGGAAAGTTTTCTTAATGATTGGTGACAGAGCGGTGATTTAAAGGAGCTCATTCTCCATTTCCCACTAAGGCCAGCTCCTCTTTGCGGAAGAGGGTCCTTGACTCTTACTTTGTAGCAGGAAGCCCTAAGTACATCGACCCTTTTCAAAAGTTACAGGCTGAAAGTCAAGATCTCTCACGTTAAACCCAATGTTGCAACTTTAACTGGGCAAACTCTCATTAGAGACCAGGGGGCAATGACTGTGAGGATGGAAGCTAATGTCTTTTCAGGGTGACTTCAGTGCAGTAAAGCTCTTGCTAAGACGTTTAACTCTAAAATCGGGCATTGGGGAGGCACTGCACCCTCTGAAGTTAGAGGTCAGGGGATTTGGATTTCATTTCCAACCATCCGCCACTCATTCAGCCACTCACATTCAAGTGACAAGCCTTAGGCCAGTCACTTTCTGTATCTGTTTCTCGGCTTTTGCACAGCGGTTTCTGTGGGACGTGAGGCCCACTGGGAAATGATCCCCTTTTCAGCTCAGTGCCTGGGTTTCTGGGCATACTTGTCCACCTGGACTTATATACACCTATGATTTTGGACTAACTCTATTACCTCTGCTAGAAATTAACACAGAAATTTCACAGTTGATTGACAAGAATGAGAATCAGTGCTAAAGAGTCAAAATGTAACCAAATCCTTTCTCACTGAAAGAATGCTCAACGCAAGTGGACACAGTTCCCCCATTCGAACTTCATCATCTATGCACATAGAGGCAAGTTTTTCAAATTACACAGCTAAAACTGTCCCCGCTTTAAGTGCTGTAAAGCACTTAAAGCGGGGACAGTTTTAGCTGTGTATTTTCCAAAAGTTGTGTGCTCTACAAATAAAAAGCTGCTTTTGTTGTTACCTTTGGTCCGCAGGAGGAATGGGAGTCCTTTGCGGAGAGCATGGGAGACCCGTGAGTCCTTTGCAGTCCTCTTTTCTGCCTCTGAGGGTGAAATGAGAGTGTGCAGCACTTTGGTAGGTAGGCATTCTCCCAGTTCGGCTCGGGGCGCAGCATAGCTGCAGTCCTCCTTGTGTGGCTCCATTCATCATGAGCCGTGTCTGAAAGAACTGATCGCATTTCACATGCTAGCATGCTGTCTGTTTGACTGTGCTGTTGTTTTAACGAGAGCATCGTTGACAATTCTGTAACCTGAGAGTGCTGCCTAATCGTATTCTATGTAATAATGCGTGGGTTTGAGGAGGAGGCAGGTTTGGGGGAGAAGGAGGGAGAATGCACGTGTGGATCAGGGAAAGGCCTCTCCTTCTTTGGAGCATGGGTGGGTTCAGTGCCCTCCTCATACTGCTAAGTCTTTGGCTCGACACTACCAGTTGTGTGTCTAAGGTTTCTGTGTGTGTGTTTGCATGTGTGTGTCTGTCTCTAGGGCTGAGCAGGACCTCCACCTTCCTGTGGTAGCATGTTACTCAGAACCTTGCACAAATCCCAGCCCTCCTGGAGACACGATACATGTATGTTCTTGGAAAGTTTTCTTAATGATTGGTGACAGAGCGGTGATTTAAAGGAGCTCATTCTCCATTTCCCACTAAGGCCAGCTCCTCTTTGCGGAAGAGGGTCCTTGACTCTTACTTTGTAGCAGGAAGCCCTAAGTACATCGACCCTTTTCAAAAGTTACAGGCTGAAAGTCAAGATCTCTCACGTTAAACCCAGTGTTGCAACTTTAACTGGGCAAACTCTCATTAGAGACCAGGGGACAATGACTGTGCGGATGGAAGCTGATGTCTTTTCAGGGTGACTTCAGTGCAGTAAAGCTCTTGCTAAGACGTTTAACTCTAAAATCGGGCATTGGGGAGGCACTGCACCCTCTGAAGTTAGAGGTCAGGGGATTTGGATTTCATTTCCAACCATCCGCCACTCATTCAGCCACTCACATTCAAGTGACAAGCCTTAGGCCAGTCACTTTCTGTATCTGTTTCTCGACTTTTGCACAGCGGTTTCTGTGGGACGTGAGGCCCACTGGGAAATGATCCCCTTTTCAGCTCAGTGCCTGGGATTCTGGGCATACTTGTCCACCTGGACTTATATACACCTATGATTTTGGACTAACTCTATTACCTCTGCTAGAAATTAACACAGAAATTTCACAGTTGATTGACAAGAATGAGAATCAGTGCTAAAGAGTCAAAATGTAACCAAATCCTTTCTCACTGAAAGAATGCTCAACGCAAGTGGACACAGTTCCCCCATTCGAACTTCATCATCTATGCACTTAGAGGCAAGTTTTTCAAATTACACAGCTAAAACTGTCCCCGCTTTAAGTGCTGTAAAGCACTTAAAGCGGGGACAGTTTTAGCTGTGTATTTTCCAAAAGTTGTGTGCTCTACAAATAAAAAGCTGCTTTTGTTGTTACCTTTGGTCCGCAGGAGGAATGGGAGTCCTTTGCGGAGAGCATGGGAGACCCGTGAGTCCTTTGCAGTCCTCTTTTCTGCCTCTGAGGGTGAAATGAGAGTGTGCAGCACTTTGGTAGGTAGCCATTCTCCCAGTTCGGCTCGGGGCGCAGCATAGCTGCAGTCCTCCTTGTGTGGCTCCATTCATCATGAGCCGTGTCTGAAAGAACTGATCGCATTTCACATGCTAGCATGCTGTCTGTTTGACTGTGCTGTTGTTTTAACGAGAGCATCGTTGACAATTCTGTAACCTGAGAGCGCTGCCTAATCGTATTCTATGTACTAATGCGTGGGCTTGAGGAGGAGGCAGGTTTGGGGGAGAAGGAGGGAGAATGCACGTGTGGATCAGGGAAAGGCCTCTCCTTCTTTGGAGCATGGGTGGGTTCAGTGCCCTCCTCATACTGCTAAGTCTTTGGCTCGACACTACCAGTTGTGTGTCTAAGGTTTCTGTGTGTGTGTTTGCATGTGTGTGTCTGTCTCTAGGGCTGAGCAGGACCTCCACCTTCCTGTGGTAGCATGTTACTCAGAACCTTGCACAAATCCCAGCCCTCCTGGAGACACGATACATGTATGTTCTTGGAAAGTTTTCTTAATGATTGGTGACAGAGCGATGATTTAAAGGAGCTCATTCTCCATTTCCCACTAAGGCCAGCTCCTCTTTGCGGAAGAGGGTCCTTGACTCTTACTTTGTAGCAGGAAGCCCTAAGTACATCGACCCTTTTCAAAAGTTACAGGCTGAAAGTCAAGATCTCTCACGTTAAACCCAATGTTGCAACTTTAACTGGGCAAACTCTCATTAGAGACCAGGGGGCAATGACTGTGCGGATGGAAGCTGATGTCTTTTCAGGGTGACTTCAGTGCAGTAAAGCTCTTGCTAAGACGTTTAACTCTAAAATCGGGCACTGGGGAGGCACTGCACCCTCTGAAGTTAGAGGTCAGGGGATTTGGATTTCATTTCCAAACATCCGCCACCCATTCAGCCACTCACGTTCAAGTGACAAGCCTTAGGCCAGTCACTTTCTGTATCTGTTTCTCGACTTTTGCACAGCGGTTTCTGTGGGACGTGAGGCCCACTGGGAAATGATCCCCTTTTCAGCTCAGTGCCTGGGATTCTGGGCATACTTGTCCACCTGGACTTATATACACCTATGATTTTGGACTAACTCTATTACCTCTGCTAGAAATTAACACAGAAATTTCACAGTTGATTGACAAGAATGAGAATCAGTGCTAAAGAGTCAAAATGTAACCAAATCCTTTCTCACTGAAAGAATGCTCAACGCAAGTGGACACAGTTCCCCCATTCGAACTTCATCATCTATGCACTTAGAGGCAAGTTTTTCAAATTACACAGCTAAAACTGTCCCCGCTTTAAGTGCTGTAAAGCACTTAAAGCGGGGACAGTTTTAGCTGTGTATTTTCCAAAAGTTGTGTGCTCTACAAATAAAAAGCTGCTTTTGTTGTTACCTTTGGTCCGCAGGAGGAATGGGAGTCCTTTGCGGAGAGCATGGGAGACCCGTGAGTCCTTTGCAGTCCCCTTTTCTGCCTCTGAGGGTGAAATGAGAGTGTGCAGCACTTTGGTAGGTAGCCATTCTCCCAGTTCGGCTCGGGGCGCAGCATAGCTGCAGTCCTCCTTGTGTGGCTCCATTCATCATGAGCCGTGTCTGAAAGAACTGATCGCATTTCACATGCTAGCATGCTGTCTGTTTGACTGTGCTGTTGTTTTAACGAGAGCATCGTTGACAATTCTGTAACCTGAGAGCGCTGCCTAATCGTATTCTATGTAATAATGCGTGGGCTTGAGGAGGAGGCAGGTTTGGGGGAGAAGGAGGGAGAATGCACGTGTGGATCAGGGAAAGGCCTCTCCTTCTTTGGAGCATGGGTGGGTTCAGTGCCCTCCTCATACTGCTAAGTCTTTGGCTCGACACTACCAGTTGTGTGTCTAAGGTTTCTGTGTGTGTGTTTGCATGTGTGTGTCTGTCTCTAGGGCTGAGCAGGACCTCCACCTTCCTGTGGTAGCATGTTACTCAGAACCTTGCACAAATCCCAGCCCTCCTGGAGACACGATACATGTATGTTCTTGGAAAGTTTTCTTAATGATTGGTGACAGAGCGGTGATTTAAAGGAGCTCATTCTCCATTTCCCACTAAGGCCAGCTCCTCTTTGCGGAAGAGGGTCCTTGACTCTTACTTTGTAGCAGGAAGCCCTAAGTACATCGACCCTTTTCAAAAGTTACAGGCTGAAAGTCAAGATCTCTCACGTTAAACCCAATGTTGCAACTTTAACTGGGCAAACTCTCATTAGAGACCAGGGGGCAATGACTGTGCGGATGGAAGCTGATGTCTTTTCAGGGTGACTTCAGTGCAGTAAAGCTCTTGCTAAGACGTTTAACTCTAAAATCGGGCACTGGGGAGGCACTGCACCCTCTGAAATTAGAGGTCAGGGGATTTGGATTTCATTTCCAAACATCCGCCACCCATTCAGCCACTCACGTTCAAGTGACAAGCCTTAGGCCAGTCACTTTCTGTATCTGTTTCTCGACTTTTGCACAGCGGTTTCTGTGGGACGTGAGGCCCACTGGGAAATGATCCCCTTTTCAGCTCAGTGCCTGGGATTCTGGGCATACTTGTCCACCTGGACTTATATACACCTATGATTTTGGACTAACTCTATTACCTCTGCTAGAAATTAACACAGAAATTTCACAGTTGATTGACAAGAATGAGAATCAGTGCTAAAGAGTCAAAATGTAACCAAATCCTTTCTCACTGAAAGAATGCTCAACGCAAGTGGACACAGTTCCCCCATTCGAACTTCATCATCTATGCACTTAGAGGCAAGTTTTTCAAATTACACAGCTAAAACTGTCCCCGCTTTAAGTGCTGTAAAGCACTTAAAGCGGGGACAGTTTTAGCTGTGTATTTTCCAAAAGTTGTGTGCTCTACAAATAAAAAGCTGCTTTTGTTGTTACCTTTGGTCCGCAGGAGGAATGGGAGTCCTTTGCGGAGAGCATGGGAGACCCGTGAGTCCTTTGCAGTCCCCTTTCCTGCCTCTGAGGGTGAAATGAGAGTGTGCAGCACTTTGGTAGGTAGCCATTCTCCCAGTTCGGCTCGGGGCGCAGCATAGCTGCAGTCCTCCTTGTGTGGCTCCATTCATCATGAGCCGTGTCTGAAAGAACTGATCGCATTTCACATGCTAGCATGCTGTCTGTTTGACTGTGCTGTTGTTTTAACGAGAGCATCGTTGACAATTCTGTAACCTGAGAGCGCTGCCTAATCGTATTCTATGTAATAATGCGTGGGCTTGAGGAGGAGGCAGGTTTGGGGGAGAAGGAGGGAGAATGCACGTGTGGATCAGGGAAAGGCCTCTCCTTCTTTGGAGCATGGGTGGGTTCAGTGCCCTCCTCATACTGCTAAGTCTTTGGCTCGACACTACCAGTTGTGTGTCTAAGGTTTCTGTGTGTGTGTTTGCATGTGTGTGTCTGTCTCTAGGGCTGAGCAGGACCTCCACCTTCCTGTGGTAGCATGTTACTCAGAACCTTGCACAAATCCCAGCCCTCCTGGAGACACGATACATGTATGTTCTTGGAAAGTTTTCTTAATGATTGGTGACAGAGCGGTGATTTAAAGGAGCTCATTCTCCATTTCCCACTAAGGCCAGCTCCTCTTTGCGGAAGAGGGTCCTTGACTCTTACTTTGTAGCAGGAAGCCCTAAGTACATCGACCCTTTTCAAAAGTTACAGGCTGAAAGTCAAGATCTCTCACGTTAAACCCAATGTTGCAACTTTAACTGGGCAAACTCTCATTAGAGACCAGGGGGCAATGACTGTGCGGATGGAAGCTAATGTCTTTTCAGGGTGACTTCAGTGCAGTAAAGCTCTTGCTAAGACGTTTAACTCTAAAATCGGGCACTGGGGAGGCACTGCACCCTCTGAAATTAGAGGTCAGGGGATTTGGATTTCATTTCCAAACATCCGCCACCCATTCAGCCACTCACGTTCAAGTGACAAGCCTTAGGCCAGTCACTTTCTGTATCTGTTTCTCGACTTTTGCACAGCGGTTTCTGTGGGACGTGAGGCCCACTGGGAAATGATCCCCTTTTCAGCTCAGTGCCTGGGATTCTGGGCATACTTGTCCACCTGGACTTATATACACCTATGATTTTGGACTAACTCTATTACCTCTGCTAGAAATTAACACAGAAATTTCACAGTTGATTGACAAGAATGAGAATCAGTGCTAAAGAGTCAAAATGTAACCAAATCCTTTCTCACTGAAAGAATGCTCAACGCAAGTGGACACAGTTCCCCCATTCGAACTTCATCATCTATGCACTTAGAGGCAAGTTTTTCAAATTACACAGCTAAAACTGTCCCCGCTTTAAGTGCTGTAAAGCACTTAAAGCGGGGACAGTTTTAGCTGTGTATTTTCCAAAACTTATGTGCTCTACAAATAAAAAGCTGCTTTTGTTGTTACCTTTGGTCCGCAGGAGGAATGGGAGTCCTTTGCGGAGAGCATGGGAGACCCGTGAGTCCTTTGCAGTCCTCTTTTCTGCCTCTGAGGGTGAAATGAGAGTGTGCAGCACTTTGGTAGGTAGCCATTCTCCCAGTTCGGCTCGGGGCGCAGCATAGCTGCAGTCCTCCTTGTGTGGCTCCATTCATCATGAGCCGTGTCTGAAAGAACTGATCGCATTTCACATGCTAGCATGCTGTCTGTTTGACTGTGCTGTTGTTTTAACGAGAGCATCGTTGACAATTCTGTAATCTGAGAGCGCTGCCTAATCGTATTCTATGTAATAATGCGTGGGCTTGAGGAGGAGGCCGGTTTGGGGGAGAAGGAGGGAGAATGCACGTGTGGATCAGGGAAAGGCCTCTCCTTCTTTGGAGCATGGGTGGGTTCAGTGCCCTCCTCATACTGCTAAGTCTTTGGCTCGACACTACCAGTTGTGTGTCTAAGGTTTCTGTGTGTGTGTTTGCATGTGTGTGTCTGTCTCTAGGACTGAGCAGGACCTCCACCTTCCTGTGGTAGCATGTTACTCAGAATCTTGCACAAATCCCAGCCCTCCTGGAGACACGATACATGTATGTTCTTGGAAAGTTTTCTTAATGATTGGTGACAGAGCGGTGATTTAAAGGAGCCCATTCTCCATTTCCCACTAAGGCCAGCTCATCTTTGCGGAAGAGGGTCCTTGACTCTTACTTTGTAGCAGGAAGCCCTAAGTACATCGACCCTTTTCAAAAGTTACAGGCTGAAAGTCAAGATCTCTCACGTTAAACCCAATGTTGCAACTTTAACTGGGCAAACTCTCATTAGAGACCAGGGGGCAATGACTGTGCGGATGGAAGCTAATGTCTTTTCAGGGTGACTTCAGTGCAGTAAAGCTCTTGCTAAGACGTATAACTCTAAAATCGGGCATTGGGGAGGCACTGCACCCTCTGAAATTAGAGGTCAGGGGATTTGGATTTCATTTCCAACCATCCGCCACTCATTCAGCCACTCACATTCAAGTGACAAGCCTTAGGCCAGTCACTTTCTGTATCTGTTTCTCGACTTTTGCACAGCGGTTTCTGTGGGACGTGAGGCCCACTGGGAAATGATCCCCTTTTCAGCTCAGTGCCTGGGATTCTGGGCATACTTGTCCACCTGGACTTATATACACCTATGATTTTGGACTAACTCTATTACCTCTGCTAGAAATTAACACAGAAATTTCACAGTTGATTGACAAGAATGAGAATCAGTGCTAAAGAGTCAAAATGTAACCAAATCCTTTCTCACTGAAAGAATGCTCAACGCAAGTGGACACAGTTCCCCCATTCGAACTTCATCATCTATGCACTTAGAGGCAAGTTTTTCAAATTACACAGCTAAAACTGTCCCCGCTTTAAGTGCTGTAAAGCACTTAAAGCGGGGACAGTTTTAGCTGTGTATTTTCCAAAAGTTGTGTGCTCTACAAATAAAAAGCTGCTTTTGTTGTTACCTTTGGTCCGCAGGAGGAATGGGAGTCCTTTGCGGAGAGCATGGGAGACCCGTGAGTCCTTTGCAGTCCCCTTTCCTGCCTCTGAGGGTGAAATGAGAGTGTGCAGCACTTTGGTAGGTAGCCATTCTCCCAGTTCGGCTCGGGGCGCAGCATAGCTGCAGTCCTCCTTGTGTGGCTCCATTCATCATGAGCCGTGTCTGAAAGAACTGATCGCATTTCACATGCTAGCATGCTGTCTGTTTGACTGTGCTGTTGTTTTAACGAGAGCATCGTTGACAATTCTGTAACCTGAGAGCGCTGCCTAATCGTATTCTATGTAATAATGCGTGGGCTTGAGGAGGAGGCAGGTTTGGGGGAGAAGGAGGGAGAATGCACGTGTGGATCAGGGAAAGGCCTCTCCTTCTTTGGAGCATGGGTGGGTTCAGTGCCCTCCTCATACTGCTAAGTCTTTGGCTCGACACTACCAGTTGTGTGTCTAAGGTTTCTGTGTGTGTGTTTGCATGTGTGTGTCTGTCTCTAGGGCTGAGCAGGACCTCCACCTTCCTGTGGTAGCATGTTACTCAGAACCTTGCACAAATCCCAGCCCTCCTGGAGACACGATACATGTATGTTCTTGGAAAGTTTTCTTAATGATTGGTGACAGAGCGGTGATTTAAAGGAGCTCATTCTCCATTTCCCACTAAGGCCAGCTCCTCTTTGCGGAAGAGGGTCCTTGACTCTTACTTTGTAGCAGGAAGCCCTAAGTACATCGACCCTTTTCAAAAGTTACAGGCTGAAAGTCAAGATCTCTCACGTTAAACCCAATGTTGCAACTTTAACTGGGCAAACTCTCATTAAAGACCAGGGGGCAATGACTGTGCGGATGGAAGCTAATGTCTTTTCAGGGTGACTTCAGTGCAGTAAAGCTCTTGCTAAGACGTTTAACTCTAAAATCGGGCACTGGGGAGGCACTGCACCCTCTGAAATTAGAGGTCAGGGGATTTGGATTTCATTTCCAAACATCCGCCACCCATTCAGCCACTCACGTTCAAGTGACAAGCCTTAGGCCAGTCACTTTCTGTATCTGTTTCTCGACTTTTGCACAGCGGTTTCTGTGGGACGTGAGGCCCACTGGGAAATGATCCCCTTTTCAGCTCAGTGCCTGGGATTCTGGGCATACTTGTCCACCTGGACTTATATACACCTATGATTTTGGACTAACTCTATTACCTCTGCTAGAAATTAACACAGAAATTTCACAGTTGATTGACAAGAATGAGAATCAGTGCTAAAGAGTCAAAATGTAACCAAATCCTTTCTCACTGAAAGAATGCTCAACGCAAGTGGACACAGTTCCCCCATTCGAACTTCATCATCTATGCACTTAGAGGCAAGTTTTTCAAATTACACAGCTAAAACTGTCCCCGCTTTAAGTGCTGTAAAGCACTTAAAGCGGGGACAGTTTTAGCTGTGTATTTTCCAAAACTTATGTGCTCTACAAATAAAAAGCTGCTTTTGTTGTTACCTTTGGTCCGCAGGAGGAATGGGAGTCCTTTGCGGAGAGCATGGGAGACCCGTGAGTCCTTTGCAGTCCTCTTTTCTGCCTCTGAGGGTGAAATGAGAGTGTGCAGCACTTTGGTAGGTAGCCATTCTCCCAGTTCGGCTCGGGGCGCAGCATAGCTGCAGTCCTCCTTGTGTGGCTCCATTCATCATGAGCCGTGTCTGAAAGAACTGATCGCATTTCACATGCTAGCATGCTGTCTGTTTGACTGTGCTGTTGTTTTAACGAGAGCATCGTTGACAATTCTGTAACCTGAGAGCGCTGCCTAATCGTATTCTATGTAATAATGCGTGGGCTTGAGGAGGAGGCAGGTTTGGGGGAGAAGGAGGGAGAATGCACGTGTGGATCAGGGAAAGGCCTCTCCTTCTTTGGAGCATGGGTGGGTTCAGTGCCCTCCTCATACTGCTAAGTCTTTGGCTCGACACTACCAGTTGTGTGTCTAAGGTTTCTGTGTGTGTGTTTGCATGTGTGTGTCTGTCTCTAGGGCTGAGCAGGACCTCCACCTTCCTGTGGTAGCATGTTACTCAGAACCTTGCACAAATCCCAGCCCTCCTGGAGACACGATACATGTATGTTCTTGGAAAGTTTTCTTAATGATTGGTGACAGAGCGGTGATTTAAAGGAGCTCATTCTCCATTTCCCACTAAGGCCAGCTCCTCTTTGCGGAAGAGGGTCCTTGACTCTTACTTTGTAGCAGGAAGCCCTAAGTACATCGACCCTTTTCAAAAGTTACAGGCTGAAAGTCAAGATCTCTCACGTTAAACCCAATGTTGCAACTTTAACTGGGCAAACTCTCATTAGAGACCAGGGGGCAATGACTGTGCGGATGGAAGCTAATGTCTTTTCAGGGTGACTTCAGTGCAGTAAAGCTCTTGCTAAGACGTATAACTCTAAAATCGGGCATTGGGGAGGCACTGCACCCTCTGAAATTAGAGGTCAGGGGATTTGGATTTCATTTCCAACCATCCGCCACTCATTCAGCCACTCACATTCAAGTGACAAGCCTTAGGCCAGTCACTTTCTGTATCTGTTTCTCGACTTTTGCACAGCGGTTTCTGTGGGACGTGAGGCCCACTGGGAAATGATCCCCTTTTCAGCTCAGTGACTGGGATTCTGGGCATACTTGTCCACCTGGACTTATATACACCTATGATTTTGGACTAACTCTATTACCTCTGCTAGAAATTAACACAGAAATTTCACAGTTGATTGACAAGAATGAGAATCAGTGCTAAAGAGTCAAAATGTAACCAAATCCTTTCTCACTGAAAGAATGCTCAACGCAAGTGGACACAGTTCCCCCATTCGAACTTCATCATCTATGCACTTAGAGGCAAGTTTTTCAAATTACACAGCTAAAACTGTCCCCGCTTTAAGTGCTGTAAAGCACTTAAAGCGGGGACAGTTTTAGCTGTGTATTTTCCAAAAGTTGTGTGCTCTACAAATAAAAAGCTGCTTTTGTTGTTACCTTTGGTCCGCAGGAGGAATGGGAGTCCTTTGCGGAGAGCATGGGAGACCCGTGAGTCCTTTGCAGTCCCCTTTCCTGCCTCTGAGGGTGAAATGAGAGTGTGCAGCACTTTGGTAGGTAGCCATTCTCCCAGTTCGGCTCGGGGCGCAGCATAGCTGCAGTCCTCCTTGTGTGGCTCCATTCATCATGAGCCGTGTCTGAAAGAACTGATCGCATTTCACATGCTAGCATGCTGTCTGTTTGACTGTGCTGTTGTTTTAACGAGAGCATCGTTGACAATTCTGTAACCTGAGAGCGCTGCCTAATCGTATTCTATGTAATAATGCGTGGGCTTGAGGAGGAGGCAGGTTTGGGGGAGAAGGAGGGAGAATGCACGTGTGGATCAGGGAAAGGCCTCTCCTTCTTTGGAGCATGGGTGGGTTCAGTGCCCTCCTCATACTGCTAAGTCTTTGGCTCGACACTACCAGTTGTGTGTCTAAGGTTTCTGTGTGTGTGTTTGCATGTGTGTGTCTGTCTCTAGGGCTGAGCAGGACCTCCACCTTCCTGTGGTAGCATGTTACTCAGAACCTTGCACAAATCCCAGCCCTCCTGGAGACACGATACATGTATGTTCTTGGAAAGTTTTCTTAATGATTGGTGACAGAGCGGTGATTTAAAGGAGCTCATTCTCCATTTCCCACTAAGGCCAGCTCCTCTTTGCGGAAGAGGGTCCTTGACTCTTACTTTGTAGCAGGAAGCCCTAAGTACATCGACCCTTTTCAAAAGTTACAGGCTGAAAGTCAAGATCTCTCACGTTAAACCCAATGTTGCAACTTTAACTGGGCAAACTCTCATTAAAGACCAGGGGGCAATGACTGTGCGGATGGAAGCTAATGTCTTTTCAGGGTGACTTCAGTGCAGTAAAGCTCTTGCTAAGACGTTTAACTCTAAAATCGGGCACTGGGGAGGCACTGCACCCTCTGAAATTAGAGGTCAGGGGATTTGGATTTCATTTCCAAACATCCGCCACCCATTCAGCCACTCACGTTCAAGTGACAAGCCTTAGGCCAGTCACTTTCTGTATCTGTTTCTCGACTTTTGCACAGCGGTTTCTGTGGGACGTGAGGCCCACTGGGAAATGATCCCCTTTTCAGCTCAGTGCCTGGGATTCTGGGCATACTTGTCCACCTGGACTTATATACACCTATGATTTTGGACTAACTCTATTACCTCTGCTAGAAATTAACACAGAAATTTCACAGTTGATTGACAAGAATGAGAATCAGTGCTAAAGAGTCAAAATGTAACCAAATCCTTTCTCACTGAAAGAATGCTCAACGCAAGTGGACACAGTTCCCCCATTCGAACTTCATCATCTATGCACTTAGAGGCAAGTTTTTCAAATTACACAGCTAAAACTGTCCCCGCTTTAAGTGCTGTAAAGCACTTAAAGCGGGGACAGTTTTAGCTGTGTATTTTCCAAAACTTATGTGCTCTACAAATAAAAAGCTGCTTTTGTTGTTACCTTTGGTCCGCAGGAGGAATGGGAGTCCTTTGCGGAGAGCATGGGAGACCCGTGAGTCCTTTGCAGTCCTCTTTTCTGCCTCTGAGGGTGAAATGAGAGTGTGCAGCACTTTGGTAGGTAGCCATTCTCCCAGTTCGGCTCGGGGCGCAGCATAGCTGCAGTCGTCCTTGTGTGGCTCCATTCATCATGAGCCGTGTCTGAAAGAACTGATCGCATTTCACATGCTAGCATGCTGTCTGTTTGACTGTGCTGTTGTTTTAACGAGAGCATCGTTGACAATTCTGTAACCTGAGAGCGCTGCCTAATCGTATTCTATGTAATAATGCGTGGGCTTGAGGAGGAGGCAGGTTTGGGGGAGAAGGAGGGAGAATGCACGTGTGGATCAGGGAAAGGCCTCTCCTTCTTTGGAGCATGGGTGGGTTCAGTGCCCTCCTCATACTGCTAAGTCTTTGGCTCGACACTACCAGTTGTGTGTCTAAGGTTTCTGTGTGTGTGTTTGCATGTGTGTGTCTGTCTCTAGGGCTGAGCAGGACCTCCACCTTCCTGTGGTAGCATGTTACTCAGAACCTTGCACAAATCCCAGCCCTCCTGGAGACACGATACATGTATGTTCTTGGAAAGTTTTCTTAATGATTGGTGACAGAGCGGTGATTTAAAGGAGCTCATTCTCCATTTCCCACTAAGGCCAGCTCCTCTTTGCGGAAGAGGGTCCTTGACTCTTACTTTGTAGCAGGAAGCCCTAAGTACATCGACCCTTTTCAAAAGTTACAGGCTGAAAGTCAAGATCTCTCACGTTAAACCCAATGTTGCAACTTTAACTGGGCAAACTCTCATTAGAGACCAGGGGGCAATGACTGTGCGGATGGAAGCTAATGTCTTTTCAGGGTGACTTCAGTGCAGTAAAGCTCTTGCTAAGACGTTTAACTCTAAAATCTGGCACTGGGGAGGCACTGCACCCTCTGAAATTAGAGGTCAGGGGATTTGGATTTCATTTCCAAACATCCGCCACCCATTCAGCCACTCACGTTCAAGTGACAAGCCTTAGGCCAGTCACTTTCTGTATCTGTTTCTCGACTTTTGCACAGCGGTTTCTGTGGGACGTGAGGCCCACTGGGAAATGATCCCCTTTTCAGCTCAGTGCCTGGGATTCTGGGCATACTTGTCCACCTGGACTTATATACACCTATGATTTTGGACTAACTCTATTACCTCTGCTAGAAATTAACACAGAAATTTCACAGTTGATTGACAAGAATGAGAATCAGTGCTAAAGAGTCAAAATGTAACCAAATCCTTTCTCACTGAAAGAATGCGCAACGCAAGTGGACACAGTTCCCCCATTCGAACTTCATCATCTATGCACTTAGAGGCAAGTTTTTCAAATTACACAGCTAAAACTGTCCCTGCTTTAAGTGCTAGCACTTAAAGCGGGGACAGTTTTAGCTGTGTATTTTCCAAAAGTTGTGTGCTCTACAAATAAAAAGCTGCTTTTGTTGTTACCTTTGGTCCGCAGGAGGAATGGGAGTCCTTTGCGGAGAGCATGGGAGACCCGTGAGTCCTTTGCAGGCCTCTTTTCTGCCTCTGAGGGTGAAATGAGAGTGTGCAGCACTTTGGTAGGTAGCCATTCTCCCAGTTCGGCTCGGGGCGCAGCATAGCTGCAGTCCTCCTTGTGTGGCTCCATTCATCATGAGCCGTGTCTGAAAGAACTGATCGCATTTCACATGCTAGCATGCTGTCTGTTTGACTGTGCTGTTGTTTTAACGAGAGCATCGTTGACAATTCTGTAATCTGAGAGCGCTGCCTAATCGTATTCTATGTAATAATGCGTGGGCTTGAGGAGGAGGCCGGTTTGGGGGAGAAGGAGGGAGAATGCACGTGTGGATCAGGGAAAGGCCTCTCCTTCTTTGGAGCATGGGTGGGTTCAGTGCCCTCCTCATACTGCTAAGTCTTTGGCTCGACACTACCAGTTGTGTGTCTAAGGTTTCTGTGTGTGTGTTTGCATGTGTGTGTCTGTCTCTAGGACTGAGCAGGACCTCCACCTTCCTGTGGTAGCATGTTACTCAGAATCTTGCACAAATCCCAGCCCTCCTGGAGACACGATACATGTATGTTCTTGGAAAGTTTTCTTAATGATTGGTGACAGAGTGGTGATTTAAAGGAGCTCATTCTCCATTTCCCACTAAGGCCAGCTCCTCTTTGCGGAAGAGGGTCCTTGACTCTTACTTTGTAGCAGGAAGCCCTAAGTACATCGACCCTTTTCAAAAGTTACAGGCTGAAAGTCAAGATCTCTCACGTTAAACCCAATGTTGCAACTTTAACTGGGCAAACTCTCATTAGAGACCAGGGGGCAATGACTGTGCGGATGGAAGCTAATGTCTTTTCAGGGTGGCTTCAGTGCAGTAAAGCTCTTGCTAAGACGTTTAACTCTAAAATCGGTCATTGGGGAGGCACTGCACCCTCTGAAGTTAGAGGTCAGGGGATTTGGATTTCATTTCCAACCATCCGCCACTCATTCAGCCACTCACATTCAAGTGACAAGCCTTAGGCCAGTCACTTTCTGTATCTGTTTCTCGACTTTTGCACAGCGGTTTCTGTGGGACGTGAGGCCCACTGGGAAATGATCCCCTTTTCAGCTCAGTGCCTGGGATTCTGGACCTACTTGTCCACCTGGACTTATATACACCTATGATTTTGGACTAACTCTATTACCTCTGCTAGAAATTAACACAGAAATTTCACAGTTGATTGACAAGAATGAGAATCAGTGCTAAAGAGTCAAAATGTAACCAAATCCTTTCTCACTGAAAGAATGCTCAACGCAAGTGGACACAGTTCCCCCATTCGAACTTCATCATCTATGCACTTAAAGGCAAGTTTTTCAAATTACACAGCTAAAACTGTCCCCGCTTTAAGTGCTGTAAAGCACTTAAAGCGGGGACAGTTTTAGCTGTGTATTTTCCAAAAGTTGTGTGCTCTACAAATAAAAAGCTGCTTTTGTTGTTACCTTTGGTCCGCAGGAGGAATGGGAGTCCTTTGCGGAGAGCATGGGAGACCCGTGAGTCCTTTGCAGGCCTCTTTTCTGCCTCTGAGGGTGAAATGAGAGTGTGCAGCACTTTGGTAGGTAGCCATTCTCCCAGTTCGGCTCGGGGCGCAGCATAGCTGCAGTCCTCCTTGTGTGGCTCCATTCATCATGAGCCGTGTCTGAAAGAACTGATCGCATTTCACATGCTAGCATGCTGTCTGTTTGACTGTGCTGTTGTTTTAACGAGAGCATCGTTGACAATTCTGTAACCTGAGAGCGCTGCCTAATCGTATTCTATGTAATAATGCGTGGGCTTGAGGAGGAGGCAGGTTTGGGGGAGAAGGAGGGAGAATGCACGTGTGGATCAGGGAAAGGCCTCTCCTTCTTTGGAGCATGGGTGGGTTCAGTGCCCTCCTCATACTGCTAAGTCTTTGGCTCGACACTACCAGTTGTGTGTCTAAGGTTTCTGTGTGTGTGTTTGCATGTGTGTGTCTGTCTCTAGGGCTGAGCAGGACCTCCACATTCCTGTGGTAGCATGTTACTCAGAACCTTGCACAAATCCCAGCCCTCCTGGAGACACGATACATGTATGTTCTTGGAAAGTTTTCTTAATGATTGGTGACAGAGCGGTGATTTAAAGGAGCTCATTCTCCATTTCCCACTAAGGCCAGCTCCTCTTTGCGGAAGAGGGTCCTTGACTCTTACTTTGTAGCAGGAAGCCCTAAGTACATCGACCCTTTTCAAAAGTTACAGGCTGAAAGTCAAGATCTCTCACGTTAAACCCAATGTTGCAACTTTAACTGGGCAAACTCTCATTAGAGACCAGGGGGCAATGACTGTGCGGATGGAAGCTAATGTCTTTTCAGAGTGGCTTCAGTGCAGTAAAGCTCTTGCTAAGACGTTTAACTCTAAAATCGGTCATTGGGGAGGCACTGCACCCTCTGAAGTTAGAGGTCAGGGGATTTGGATTTCATTTCCAACCATCCGCCACTCATTCAGCCACTCACATTCAAGTGACAAGCCTTAGGCCAGTCACTTTCTGTATCTGTTTCTCGACTTTTGCACAGCGGTTTCTGTGGGACGTGAGGCCCACTGGGAAATGATCCCCTTTTCAGCTCAGTGCCTGGGATTCTGGACCTACTTGTCCACCTGGACTTATATACACCTATGATTTTGGACTAACTCTATTACCTCTGCTAGAAATTAACACAGAAATTTCACAGTTGATTGACAAGAATGAGAATCAGTGCTAAAGAGTCAAAATGTAACCAAATCCTTTCTCACTGAAAGAATGCTCAACGCAAGTGGACACAGTTCCCCCATTCGAACTTCATCATCTATGCACTTAAAGGCAAGTTTTTCAAATTACACAGCTAAAACTGTCCCCGCTTTAAGTGCTGTAAAGCACTTAAAGCGGGGACAGTTTTAGCTGTGTATTTTCCAAAAGTTGTGTGCTCTACAAATAAAAAGCTGCTTTTGTTGTTACCTTTGGTCCGCAGGAGGAATGGGAGTCCTTTGCGGAGAGCATGGGAGACCCGTGAGTCCTTTGCAGGCCTCTTTTCTGCCTCTGAGGGTGAAATGAGAGTGTGCAGCACTTTGGTAGGTAGCCATTCTCCCAGTTCGGCTCGGGGCGCAGCATAGCTGCAGTCCTCCTTGTGTGGCTCCATTCATCATGAGCCGTGTCTGAAAGAACTGATCGCATTTCACATGCTAGCATGCTGTCTGTTTGACTGTGCTGTTGTTTTAACGAGAGCATCGTTGACAATTCTGTAACCTGAGAGCGCTGCCTAATCGTATTCTATGTAATAATGCGTGGGCTTGAGGAGGAGGCAGGTTTGGGGGAGAAGGAGGGAGAATGCACGTGTGGATCAGGGAAAGGCCTCTCCTTCTTTGGAGCATGGGTGGGTTCAGTGCCCTCCTCATACTGCTAAGTCTTTGGCTCGACACTACCAGTTGTGTGTCTAAGGTTTCTGTGTGTGTGTTTGCATGTGTGTGTCTGTCTCTAGGGCTGAGCAGGACCTCCACATTCCTGTGGTAGCATGTTACTCAGAACCTTGCACAAATCCCAGCCCTCCTGGAGACACGATACATGTATGTTCTTGGAAAGTTTTCTTAATGATTGGTGACAGAGCGGTGATTTAAAGGAGCTCATTCTCCATTTCCCACTAAGGCCAGCTCCTCTTTGCGGAAGAGGGTCCTTGACTCTTACTTTGTAGCAGGAAGCCCTAAGTACATCGACCCTTTTCAAAAGTTACAGGCTGAAAGTCAAGATCTCTCACGTTAAACCCAATGTTGCAACTTTAACTGGGCAAACTCTCATTAGAGACCAGGGGGCAATGACTGTGAGGATGGAAGCTAATGTCTTTTCAGGGTGACTTCAGTGCAGTAAAGCTCTTGCTAAGACGTTTAACTCTAAAATCGGTCATTGGTGAGGCACTGCACCCTCTGAAGTTAGAGGTCAGGGGATATGGATTACATTTCCAACCATCCGCCACTCTTTCAGCCACTCACATTCAAGTGACAAGCCTTAGGCCAGTCACTTTCTGTATCTGTTTCTCGACTTTTGCACAGCGGTTTCTGTGGGACGTGAGGCCCACTGGGAAATGATCCCCTTTTCAGCTCAGTGCCTGGGATTCTGGGCATACTTGTCCACCTGGACTTATATACACCTATGATTTTGGACTAACTCTATTACCTCTGCTAGAAATTAACACAGAAATTTCACAGTTGATTGACAAGAATGAGAATCAGTGCTAAAGAGTCAAAATGTAACCAAATCCTTTCTCACTGAAAGAATGCTCAACGCAAGTGGACACAGTTCCCCCATTCGAACTTCATCATCTATGCACTTAGAGGCAAGTTTTTCAAATTACACAGCTAAAACTGTCCCCGCTTTAAGTGCTGTAAAGCACTTAAAGCGGGGACAGTTTTAGCTGTGTATTTTCCAAAAGTTGTGTGCTCTACAAATAAAAAGCTGCTTTTGTTGTTACCTTTGGTCCGCAGGAGGAATGGGAGTCCTTTGCGGAGAGCATGGGAAACCCGTGAGTCCTTTGCAGTCCCCTTTTCTGCCTCTGAGGGTGAAATGAGAGTGTGCAGCACTTTGGTAGGTAGCCATTCTCCCAGTTCGGCTCGGGGCGCAGCATAGCTGCAGTCCTCCTTGTGTGGCTCCATTCATCATGAGCCGTGTCTGAAAGAAGTGATCGCATTTCACATGCTAGCATGCTGTCTGTTTGACTGTGCTGTTGTTTTAACGAGAGCATCGTTGACAATTCTGTAACCTGAGAGCGCTGCCTAATCGTATTCTATGTACTAATGCGTGGGCTTGAGGAGGAGGCAGGTTTGGGGGAGAAGGAGGGAGAATGCACGTGTGGATCAGGGAAAGGCCTCTCCTTCTTTGGAGCATGGGTGGGTTCAGTGCCCTCCTCATACTGCTAAGTCTTTGGCTCGACACTACCAGTTGTGTGTCTAAGGTTTCTGTGTGTGTGTTTGCATGTGTGTGTCTGTCTCTAGGGCTGAGCAGGACCTCCACCTTCCTGTGGTAGCATGTTACTCAGAACCTTGCACAAATCCCAGCCCTCCTGGAGACACGATACATGTATGTTCTTGGAAAGTTTTCTTAATGATTGGTGACAGAGCGGTGATTTAAAGGAGCTCATTCTCCATTTCCCACTAAGGCCAGCTCCTCTTTGCGGAAGAGGGTCCTTGACTCTTACTTTGTAGCAGGAAGCCCTAAGTACATCGACCCTTTTCAAAAGTTACAGGCTGAAAGTCAAGATCTCTCACGTTAAACCCAATGTTGCAACTTTAACTGGGCAAACTCTCATTCGAGACCAGGGGGCAATGACTGTGCGGATGGAAGCTAATGTCTTTTCAGGGTGACTTCAGTGCAGTAAAGCTCTTGCTAAGACGTTTAACTCTAAAATCGGCTATGGGGGAGGCACTGCACCCTCTGAAATTAGAGGTCAGGGGATTTGGATTTCATTTCCAACCATCCGCCACTCATTCAGCCACTCACATTCAAGTGACAAGCCTTAGGCCAGTCACTTTCTGTATCTGTTTCTCGACTTTTGCACAGCGGTTTCTGTGGGACGTGAGGCCCACTGGGAAATGATCCCCTTTTCAGCTCAGTGCCTGGGATTCTGGGCATACTTGTCCACCTGGACTTATATACACCTATGATTTTGGACTAACTCTATTACCTCTGCTAGAAATTAACACAGAAATTTCACAGTTGATTGACAAGAATGAGAATCAGTGCTAAAGAGTCAAAATGTAACCAAATCCTTTCTCACTGAAAGAATGCTCAACGCAAGTGGACACAGTTCCCCCATTCGAACTTCATCATCTATGCACTTAGAGGCAAGTTTTTCAAATTACACAGCTAAAACTGTCCCCGCTTTAAGTGCTTTACAGCACTTAAAGCGGGGACAGTTTTAGCTGTGTATTTTCCAAAAGTTGTGTGCTCTACAAATAAAAAGCTGCTTTTGTTGTTACCTTTGGTCGGCAGGAGGAATGGGAGTCCTTTGCGGAGAGCATGGGAGACCCGTGAGTCCTTTGTAGTCCTCTTTTCTGCCTCTGAGGGTGAAATGAGAGTGTGCAGCACTTTGGTAGGTAGCCATTCTCCCAGTTCGGCTCGGGGCGCAGCATAGCTGCAGTCCTCCTTGTGTGGCTCCATTCATCATGAGCCGTGTCTGAAAGAACTGATCGCATTTCACATGCTAGCATGCTGTCTGTTTGACTGTGCTGTTGTTTTAACGAGAGCATCGTTGACAATTCTGTAACCTGAGAGCGCTGCCTAATCGTATTCTATGTAATAATGCGTGGGCTTGAGGAGGAGGCAGGTTTGGGGGAGAAGGAGGGAGAATGCACGTGTGGATCTGGGAAAGGCCTCTCCTTCTTTGGAGCATGGGTGGGTTCAGTGCCCTCCTCATACTGCTAAGTCTTTGGCTCGACACTACCAGTTGTGTGTCTAAGGTTTCTGTGTGTGTGTTTGCATGTGTGTGTCTGTCTCTAGGGCTGAGCAGGACCTCCACCTTCCTGTGGTAGCATATTACTCAGAACCTTGCACAAATCCCAGCCCTCCTGGAGACACGATACATGTATGTTCTTGGAAAGTTTTCTTAATGATTGGTGACAGAGCGGTGATTTAAAGGAGCTCATTCTCCATTTCCCACTAAGGCCAGCTCCTCTTTGCGGAAGAGGGTCCTTGACTCTTACTTTGTAGCAGGAAGCCCTAAGTACATCGACCCTTTTCAAAAGTTACAGGCTGAAAGTCAAGATCTCTCACGTTAAACCCAATGTTGCAACTTTAACTGGGCAAACTCTCATTAGAGACCAGGGGGCAATGACTGTGCGGATGGAAGCTAATGTCTTTTCAGGGTGACTTCAGTGCAGTAAAGCTCTTGCTAAGACGTTTAACTCTAAAATCGGGCATTGGGGACGCACTGCACCCTCTGAAATTAGAGGTCAGAGGATTTGGATTTCATTTCCAACCATCCGCCACTCATTCAGCCACTCACATTCAAGTGACAAGCCTTAGGCCAGTCACTTTCTGTATCTGTTTCTCGACTTTTGCACAGCGGTTTCTGTGGGACGTGAGGCCCACTGGGAAATGATCCCCTTTTCAGCTCAGTGCCTGGGATTCTGGGCCTACTTGTCCACCTGGACTTATATACACCTATGATTTTGGACTAACTCTATTACCTCTGCTAGAAATTAACACAGAAATTTCACAGTTGATTGACAAGAATGAGAATCAGTGCTAAAGAGTCAAAATGTAACCAAATCCTTTCTCACTGAAAGAATGCTCAACGCAAGTGGACACAGTTCCCCCATTCGAACTTCATCATCTATGCACTTAGAGGCAAGTTTTTCAAATTACACAGCTAAAACTGTCCCCGCTTTAAGTGCTGTAAAGCACATAAGCGGGGACAGTTTTAGCTGTGTATTTTCCAAAAGTTGTGTGCTCTACAAATAAAAAGCTGCTTTTGTTGTTACCTTTGGTCCGCAGGAGGAATGGGAGTCCTTTGCGGAGAGCATGGGAGACCCGTGAGTCCTTTGCAGGCCTCTTTTCTGCCTCTGAGGGTGAAATGAGAGTGTGCAGCACTTTGGTAGGTAGCCATTCTCCCAGTTCAGCTCGGGGCGCAGCATAGCTGCAGTCGTCCTTGTGTGGCTCCATTCATCATGAGCCGTGTCTGAAAGAACTGATCGCATTTCACATGCTAGCATGCTGTCTGTTTGACTGTGCTGTTGTTTTAACGAGAGCATCGTTGACAATTCTGTAACCTGAGAGCGCTGCCTAATCGTATTCTATGTAATAATGCTTGGGCTTGAGGAGGAGGCAGGTTTGGGGGAGAAGGAGGGAGAATGCACGTGTGGATCAGGGAAAGGCCTCTCCTTCTTTGGAGCATGGGTGGGTTCAGTGCCCTCCTCATACTGCTAAGTCTTTGGCTCGACACTACCAGTTGTGTGTCTAAGGTTTCTGTGTGTGTTTGCATGTGTGTGTCTGTCTCTAGGGCTGAGCAGGACCTCCACCTCCCTGTGGTAGCATGTTACTCAGAACCTTGCACAAATCCCAGCCCTCCTGGAGACACGATACATGTATGTTCTTGGAAAGTTTTCTTAATGATTGGTGACAGAGCGGTGATTTAAAGGAGCTCATTCTCCATTTCCCACTAAGGCCAGCTCCTCTTTGCGGAAGAGGGTCCTTGACTCTTACTTTGTAGCAGGAAGCCCTAAGTACATCGACCCTTTTCAAAAGTTACAGGCTGAAAGTCAAGATCTCTCACGTTAAACCCAATGTTGCAACTTTAACTGGGCAAACTCTCATTAGAGACCAGGGGGCAATGACTGTGCGGATGGAAGCTAATGTCTTTTCAGGGTGACTTCAGTGCAGTAAAGCTCTTGCTAAGACGTTTAACTCTAAAATCGGCCATGGGGGAGGCACTGCACCCTCTGAAATTAGAGGTCAGGGGATTTGGATTTCATTTCCAACCATCCGCCACTCATTCAGCCACTCACATTCAAGTGACAAGCCTTAGGCCAGTCACTTTCTGTATCTGTTTCTCGACTTTTGCACAGCGGTTTCTGTGGGACGTGAGGCCCACTGGGAAATGATCCCCTTTTCAGCTCAGTGCCTGGGATTCTGGGCATACTTGTCCACCTGGACGTATATACACCTATGATTTTGGACTAACTCTATTACCTCTGCTAGAAATTAACACAGAAATTTCACAGTTGATTGACAAGAATGAGAATCAGTGCTAAAGAGTCAAAATGTAACCAAATCCTTTCTCACTGAAAGAATGCTCAACGCAAGTGGACACAGTTCCCCCATTCGAACTTCATCATCTATGCACTTAGAGGCAAGTTTTTCAAATTACACAGCTAAAACTGTCCCCGCTTTAAGTGCTGTAAAGCACTTAAAGCGGGGACAGTTTTAGCTGTGTATTTTCCAAAAGTTGTGTGCTCTACAAATAAAAAGCTGCTTTTGTTGTTACCTTTGGTCCGCAGGAGGAATGGGAGTCCTTTGCGGAGAGCATGGGAGACCCGTGAGTCCTTTGCAGTCCTCTTTTCTGCCTCTGAGGGTGAAATGAGAGTGTGCAGCACTTTGGTAGGTAGCCATTCTCCCAGTTCGGCTCGGGGCGCAGCATAGCTGCAGTCCTCCTTGTGTGGCTCCATTCATCATGAGCCGTGTCTGAAAGAACTGATCGCATTTCACATGCTAGCATGCTGTCTGTTTGACTGTGCTGTTGTTTTAACGAGAGCATCGTTGACAATTCTGTAACCTGAGAGCGCTGCCTAATCGTATTCTATGTAATAATGCGTGGGCTTGAGGAGGAGGCAGGTTTGGGGGAGAAGGAGGGAGAATGCACGTGTGGATCAGGGAAAGGCCTCTCCTTCTTTGGAGCATGGGTGGGTTCAGTGCCCTCCTCATACTGCTAAGTCTTTGGCTCGACACTACCAGTTGTGTGTCTAAGGTTTCTGTGTGTGTGTTTGCATGTGTGTGTCTGTCTCTAGGGCTGAGCAGGACCTCCACCTTCCTGTGGTAGCATGTTACTCAGAACCTTGCACAAATCCCAGCCCTCCTGGAGACACG
Organism: Aotus nancymaae; assembly: GCF_030222135.1. Lineage (NCBI taxonomy): Eukaryota > Metazoa > Chordata > Mammalia > Primates > Aotidae > Aotus > Aotus nancymaae. The sequence goes on along the minus strand of NW_026988476.1, from coordinate 13,672,256 downwards.
ATACATGTATGTTCTTGGAAAGTTTTCTTAATGATTGGTGACAGAGCGGTGATTTAAAGGAGCTCATTCTCCATTTCCCACTAAGGCCAGCTCCTCTTTGCGGAAGAGGGTCCTTGACTCTTACTTTGTAGCAGGAAGCCCTAAGTACATCGACCCTTTTCAAAAGTTACAGGCTGAAAGTCAAGATCTCTCACGTTAAACCCAAAGTTGCAACTTTAACTGGGCAAACTCTCATTAGAGACCAGGGGGCAATGACTGTGAGGATGGAAGCTAATGTCTTTTCAGGGTGACTTCAGTGCAGTAAAGCTCTTGCTAAGACGTTTAACTCTAAAATCGGTCATTGGGGAGGCACTGCACCCTCTGAAGTTAGAGGTCAGGGGATTTGGATTTCATTTCCAACCATCCGCCACTCATTCAGCCACTCACATTCAAGTGACAAGCCTTAGGCCAGTCACTTTCTGTATCTGTTTCTCGACTTTTGCACAGCGGTTTCTGTGGGACGTGAGGCCCACTGGGAAATGATCCCCTTTTCAGCTCAGTGCCTGGAATTCTGGGCATACTTGTCCACCTGGACTTATATACACCTATGATTTTGGACTAACTCTATTACCTCTGCTAGAAATTAACACAGAAATTTCACAGTTGATTGACAAGAATGAGAATCAGTGCTAAAGAGTCAAAATGTAACCAAATCCTTTCTCACTGAAAGAATGCTCAACGCAAGTGGACACAGTTCCCCCATTCGAACTTCATCATCTATGCACTTAGAGGCAAGTTTTTCAAATTACACAGCTAAAACTGTCCCCGCTTTAAGTGCTGTAAAGCACTTAAAGCGGGGACAGTTTTAGCTGTGTATTTTCCAAAAGTTGTGTGCTCTACGAATAAAAAGCTGCTTTTGTTGTTACCTTTGGTCCGCAGGAGGAATGGGAGTCCTTTGCGGAGAGCATGGGAGACCCGTGAGTCCTTTGCAGGCCTCTTTTCTGCCTCTGAGGGTGAAATGAGAGTGTGCAGCACTTTGGTAGGTAGCCATTCTCCCAGTTCGGCTCGGGGCGCAGCATAGCTGCAGTCCTCCTTGTGTGGCTCCATTCATCATGAGCCGTGTCTGAAAGAACTGATCGCATTTCACATGCTAGCATGCTGTCTGTTTGACTGTGCTGTTGTTTTAACGAGAGCATCGTTGACAATTCTGTAACCTGAGAGCGCTGCCTAATCGTATTCTATGTAATAATGCGTGGGCTTGAGGAGGAGGCAGGTTTGGGGGAGAAGGAGGGAGAATGCACGTGTGGATCAGGGAAAGGCCTCTCCTTCTTTGGAGCATGGGTGGGTTCAGTGCCCTCCTCATACTGCTAAGTCTTTGGCTCGACACTACCAGTTGTGTGTCTAAGGTTTCTGTGTGTGTGTTTGCATGTGTGTGTCTGTCTCTAGGGCTGAGCAGGACCTCCACCTTCCTGTGGTAGCATGTTACTCAGAACCTTGCACAAATCCCAGCCCTCCTGGAGACACGATACATGTATGTTCTTGGAAAGTTTTCTTAATGATTGGTGACAGAGCGGTGATTTAAAGGAGCTCATTCTCCATTTCCCACTAAGGCCAGCTCCTCTTTGCGGAAGAGGGTCCTTGACTCTTACTTTGTAGCAGGAAGCCCTAAGTACATCGACCCTTTTCAAAAGTTACAGGCTGAAAGTCAAGATCTCTCACGTTAAACCCAATGTTGCAACTTTAACTGGGCAAACTCTCATTAGAGACCAGGGGGCAATGACTGTGCGGATGGAAGCTAATGTCTTTTCAGGGTGACTTCAGTGCAGTAAAGCTCTTGCTAAGACGTTTAACTCTAAAATCGGTCATTGGGGAGGCACTGCACCCTCTGAAGTTAGAGGTCAGGGGATTTGGATTTCATTTCCAACCATCCGCCACTCATTCAGCCACTCACATTCAAGTGACAAGACTTAGGCCAGTCACTTTCTGTATCTGTTTCTCGACTTTTGCACAGCGGTTTCTGTGGGACGTGAGGCCCACTGGGAAATGATCCCCTTTTCAGCTCAGTGCCTGGAATTCTGGGCATACTTGTCCACCTGGACTTATATACACCTATGATTTTGGACTAACTCTATTACCTCTGCTAGAAATTAACACAGAAATTTCACAGTTGATTGACAAGAATGAGAATCAGTGCTAAAGAGTCAAAATGTAACCAAATCCTTTCTCACTGAAAGAATGCTCAACGCAAGTGGACACAGTTCCCCCATTCGAACTTCATCATCTATGCACTTAGAGGCAAGTTTTTCAAATTACACAGCTAAAACTGTCCCCGCTTTAAGTGCTGTAAAGCACTTAAAGCGGGGACAGTTTTAGCTGTGTATTTTCCAAAAGTTGTGTGCTCTACGAATAAAAAGCTGCTTTTGTTGTTACCTTTGGTCCGCAGGAGGAATGGTAGTCCTTTGCGGAGAGCATGGGAGACCCGTGAGTCCTTTGCAGTCCTCTTTTCTGCCTCTGAGGGTGAAATGAGAGTGTGCAGCACTTTGGTAGGTAGCCATTCTCCCAGTTCGGCTCGGGGCGCAGCATAGCTGCAGTCCTCCTTGTGTGGCTCCATTCATCATGAGCCGTGTCTGAAAGAACTGATCGCATTTCACATGCTAGCATGCTGTCTGTTTGACTGTGCTGTTGTTTTAACGAGAGCATCGTTGACAATTCTGTAACCTGAGAGCGCTGCCTAATCGTATTCTATGTAATAATGCGTGGGCTTGAGGAGGAGGCAGGTTTGGGGGAGAAGGAGGGAGAATGCACGTGTGGATCAGGGAAAGGCCTCTCCTTCTTTGGAGCATGGGTGGGTTCAGTGCCCTCCTCATACTGCTAAGTCTTTGGCTCGACACTACCAGTTGTGTGTCTAAGGTTTCTGTGTGTGTGTTTGCATGTGTGTGTCTGTCTCTAGGGCTGAGCAGGACCTCCACCTTCCTGTGGTAGCATGTTACTCAGAACCTTGCACAAATCCCAGTCCTCCTGGAGACACGATACATGTATGTTCTTGGAAAGTTTTCTTAATGATTGGTGACAGAGCGGTGATTTAAAGGAGCTCATTCTCCATTTCCCACTAAGGCCAGCTCCTCTTTGCGGAAGAGGGTCCTTGACTCTTACTTTGTAGCAGGAAGCCCTAAGTACATCGACCCTTTTCAAAAGTTACAGGCTGAAAGTCAAGATCTCTCACGTTAAACCCAAGGTTGCAACTTTAACTGGGCAAACTCTCATTAGAGACCAGGGGGCAATGACTGTGAGGATGGAAGCTAATGTCTTTTCAGGGTGACTTCAGTGCAGTAAAGCTCTTGCTAAGACGTTTAACTCTAAAATCGGTCATTGGGGAGGCACTGCACCCTCTGAAGTTAGAGGTCAGGGGATTTGGATTTCATTTCCAACCATCCGCCACTCATTCAGCCACTCACATTCAAGTGACAAGCCTTAGGACAGTCACTTTCTGTATCTGTTTCTCGACTTTTGCACAGCGGTTTCTGTGGGACGTGAGGCCCACTGGGAAATGATCCCCTTTTCAGCTCAGTGCCTGGAATTCTGGGCATACTTGTCCACCTGGACTTATATACACCTATGATTTTGGACTAACTCTATTACCTCTGCTAGAAATTAACACAGAAATTTCACAGTTGATTGACAAGAATGAGAATCAGTGCTAAAGAGTCAAAATGTAACCAAATCCTTTCTCACTGAAAGAATGCTCAACGCAAGTGGACACAGTTCCCCCATTCGAACTTCATCATCTATGCACTTAGAGGCAAGTTTTTCAAATTACACAGCTAAAACTGTCCCCGCTTTAAGTGCTGTAAAGCACTTAAAGCGGGGACAGTTTTAGCTGTGTATTTTCCAAAAGTTGTGTGCTCTACGAATAAAAAGCTGCTTTTGTTGTTACCTTTGGTCCGCAGGAGGAATGGGAGTCCTTTGCGGAGAGCATGGGAGACCCGTGAGTCCTTTGCAGGCCTCTTTTCTGCCTCTGAGGGTGAAATGAGAGTGTGCAGCACTTTGGTAGGTAGCCATTCTCCCAGTTCGGCTCGGGGCGCAGCATAGCTGCAGTCCTCCTTGTGTGGCTCCATTCATCATGAGCCGTGTCTGAAAGAACTGATCGCATTTCACATGCTAGCATGCTGTCTGTTTGACTGTGCTGTTGTTTTAACGAGAGCATCGTTGACAATTCTGTAACCTGAGAGCGCTGCCTAATCGTATTCTATGTAATAATGCGTGGGCTTGAGGAGGAGGCAGGTTTGGGGGAGAAGGAGGGAGAATGCACGTGTGGATCAGGGAAAGGCCTCTCCTTCTTTGGAGCATGGGTGGGTTCAGTGCCCTCCTCATACTGCTAAGTCTTTGGCTCGACACTACCAGTTGTGTGTCTAAGGTTTCTGTGTGTGTGTTTGCATGTGTGTGTCTGTCTCTAGGGCTGAGCAGGACCTCCACCTTCCTGTGGTAGCATGTTACTCAGAACCTTGCACAAATCCCAGTCCTCCTGGAGACACGATACATGTATGTTCTTGGAAAGTTTTCTTAATGATTGGTGACAGAGCGGTGATTTAAAGGAACTCATTCTCCATTTCCCACTAAGGCCAGCTCGTCTTTGCGGAAGAGGGTCCTTGACTCTTACTTTGTAGCAGGAAGCCCTAAGTACATCGACCCTTTTCAAAAGTTACAGGCTGAAAGTCAAGATCTCTCACGTTAAACCCAATGTTGCAACTTTAACTGGGCAAACTCTCATTAGAGACCAGGGGGCAATGACTGTGAGGATGGAAGCTAATGTCTTTTCAGGGTGACTTCAGTGCAGTAAAGCTCTTGCTAAGACGTTTAACTCTAAAATCGGTCATTGGGGAGGCACTGCACCCTCTGAAGTTAGAGGTCAGGGGATTTGGATTTCATTTCCAACCATCCGCCACTCATTCAGCCACTCACATTCAAGTGACAAGCCTTAGGCCAGTCACTTTCTGTATCTGTTTCTCGACTTTTGCACAGCGGTTTCTGTGGGACGTGAGGCCCACTGGGAAATGATCCCCTTTTCAGCTCAGTGCCTGGGATTCTGGGCATACTTGTCCACCTGGACTTATATACACCTATGATTTTGGACTAACTCTATTACCTCTGCTAGAAATTAACACAGAAATTTCACAGTTGATTGACAAGAATGAGAATCAGTGCTAAAGAGTCAAAATGTAACCAAATCCTTTCTCACTGAAAGAATGCTCAACGCAAGTGGACACAGTTCCCCCATTCGAACTTCATCATCTATGCACTTAGAGGCAAGTTTTTCAAATTACACAGCTAAAACTGTCCCCGCTTTAAGTGCTGTAAAGCACTTAAAGCGGGGACAGTTTTAGCTGTGTATTTTCCAAAAGTTGTGTGCTCTACGAATAAAAAGCTGCTTTTGTTGTTACCTTTGGTCCGCAGGAGGAATGGGAGTCCTTTGCGGAGAGCATGGGAGACCCGTGAGTCCTTTGCAGGCCTCTTTTCTGCCTCTGAGGGTGAAATGAGAGTGTGCAGCACTTTGGTAGGTAGCCATTCTCCCAGTTCGGCTCGGGGCGCAGCATAGCTGCAGTCCTCCTTGTGTGGCTCCATTCATCATGAGCCGTGTCTGAAAGAACTGATCGCATTTCACATGCTAGCATGCTGTCTGTTTGACTGTGCTGTTGTTTTAACGAGAGCATCGTTGACAATTCTGTAACCTGAGAGCGCTGCCTAATCGTATTCTATGTACTAATGCGTGGGCTTGAGGAGGAGGCAGGTTTGGGGGAGAAGGAGGGAGAATGCACGTGTGGATCAGGGAAAGGCCTCTCCTTCTTTGGAGCATGGGTGGGTTCAGTGCCCTCCTCATACTGCTAAGTCTTTGGCTCGACACTACCAGTTGTGTGTCTAAGGTTTCTGTGTGTGTGTTTGCATGTGTGTGTCTGTCTCTAGGGCTGAGCAGGACCTCCACCTTCCTGTGGTAGCATGTTACTCAGAACCTTGCACAAATCCCAGCCCTCCTGGAGACACGATACATGTATGTTCTTGGAAAGTTTTCTTAATGATTGGTGACAGAGCGGTGATTTAAAGGAGCTCATTCTCCATTTCCCACTAAGGCCAGCTCCTCTTTGCGGAAGAGGGTCCTTGACTCTTACTTTGTAGCAGGAAGCCCTAAGTACATCGACCCTTTTCAAAAGTTACAGGCTGAAAGTCAAGATCTCTCACGTTAAACCCAATGTTGCAACTTTAACTGGGCAAACTCTCATTAGAGACCAGGGGGCAATGACTGTGAGGATGGAAGCTAATGTCTTTTCAGGGTGACTTCAGTGCAGTAAAGCTCTTGCTAAGACGTTTAACTCTAAAATCGGGCATTGGGGAGGCACTGCACCCTCTGAAGTTAGAGGTCAGGGGATTTGGATTTCATTTCCAACCATCCGCCACTCATTCAGCCACTCACATTCAAGTGACAAGCCTTAGGACAGTCACTTTCTGTATCTGTTTCTCGACTTTTGCACAGCGGTTTCTGTGGGACGTGAGGCCCACTGGGAAATGATCCCCTTTTCAGCTCAGTGCCTGGGATTCTGGGCATACTTGTCCACCTGGACTTATATACACCTATGATTTTGGACTAACTCTATTACCTCTGCTAGAAATTAACACAGAAATTTCACAGTTGATTGACAAGAATGAGAATCAGTGCTAAAGAGTCAAAATGTAACCAAATCCTTTCTCACTGAAAGAATGCTCAACGCAAGTGGACACAGTTCCCCCATTCGAACTTCATCATCTATGCACTTAGAGGCAAGTTTTTCAAATTACACAGCTAAAACTGTCCCCGCTTTAAGTGCTTTACAGCACTTAAAGCGGGGACAGTTTTAGCTGTGTATTTTCCAAAAGTTGTGTGCTCTACAAATAAAAAGCTGCTTTTGTTGTTACCTTTGGTCCGCAGGAGGAATGGGAGTCCTTTGCGGAGAGCATGGGAGACCCGTGAGTCCTTTGCACGCCTCTTTTCTGCCTCTGAGGGTGAAATGAGAGTGTGCAGCACTTTGGTAGGTAGCCATTCTCCCAGTTCGGCTCGGGGCGCAGCATAGCTGCAGTCGTCCTTGTGTGGCTCCATTCATCATGAGCCGTGTCTGAAAGAACTGATCGCATTTCACATGCTAGCATGCTGTCTGTTTGACTGTGCTGTTGTTTTAACGAGAGCATCGTTGACAATTCTGTAACCTGAGAGCGCTGCCTAATCGTATTCTATGTAATAATGCGTGGGCTTGAGGAGGAGGCCGGTTTGGGGGAGAAGGAGGGAGAATGCACGTGTGGATCAGGGAAAGGCCTCTCCTTCTTTGGAGCATGGGTGGGTTCAGTGCCCTCCTCATACTGCTAAGTCTTTGGCTCGACACTACCAGTTGTGTGTCTAAGGTTTCTGTGTGTGTGTTTGCATGTGTGTGTCTGTCTCTAGGGCTGAGCAGGACCTCCACCTTCCTGTGGTAGCATGTTACTCAGAACCTTGCACAAATCCCAGCCCTCCTGGAGACACGATACATGTATGTTCTTGGAAAGTTTTCTTAATGATTGGTGACAGAGCGGTGATTTAAAGGAGCTCATTCTCCATTTCCCACTAAGGCCAGCTCCTCTTTGCGGAAGAGGGTCCTTGACTCTTACTTTGTAGCAGGAAGCCCTAAGTACATCGACCCTTTTCAAAAGTTACAGGCTGAAAGTCAAGATCTCTCACGTTAAACCCAATGTTGCAACTTTAACTGGGCAAACTCTCATTAGAGACCAGGGGGCAGTGACTGTGCGGATGGAAGCTAATGTCTTTTCAGGGTGACTTCAGTGCACTAAAGCTCTTGCTAAGACGTTTAACTCTAAAATCGGTCATTGGGGAGGCACTGCACCCTCTGAAGTTAGAGGTCAGGGGATTTGGATTTCATTTCCAACCATCCGCCACTCATTCAGCCACTCACATTCAAGTGACAAGCCTTAGGCCAGTCACTTTCTGTATCTGTTTCTCGACTTTTGCACAGCGGTTTCTGTGGGACATGAGGCCCACTGGGAAATGATCCCCTTTTCAGCTCAGTGCCTGGGATTCTGGGCATACTTGTCCACCTGGACTTATATACACCTATGATTTTGGACTAACTCTATTACCTCTGCTAGAAATTAACACAGAAATTTCACAGTTGATTGACAAGAATGAGAATCAGTGCTAAAGAGTCAAAATGTAACCAAATCCTTTCTCACTGAAAGAATGCTCAACGCAAGTGGACACAGTTCCCCCATTCGAACTTCATCATCTATGCACTTAGAGGCAAGTTTTTCAAATTACACAGCTAAAACTGTCCCCGCTTTAAGTGCTGTAAAGCACTTAAAGCGGGGGACAGTTTTAGCTGTGTATTTTCCAAAAGTTGTGTGCTCTACAAATAAAAAGCTGCTTTTGTTGTTACCTTTGGTCCGCAGGAGGAATGGGAGTCCTTTGCGGAGAGCATGGGAGACCCGTGAGTCCTTTGCAGGCCTCTTTTCTGCCTCTGAGGGTGAAATGAGAGTGTGCAGCACTTTGGTAGGTAGCCATTCTCCCAGTTCGGCTCGGGGCGCAGCATAGCTGCAGTCCTCCTTGTGTGGCTCCATTCATCATGAGCCGTGTCTGAAAGAACTGATCGCATTTCACATGCTAGCATGCTGTCTGTTTGACTGTGCTGTTGTTTTAACGAGAGCATCGTTGACAATTCTGTAACCTGAGAGCGCTGCCTAATCGTATTCTATGTAATAATGCGTGGGCTTGAGGAGGAGGCAGGTTTGGGGGAGAAGGAGGGAGAATGCACGTGTGGATCAGGGAAAGGCCTCTCCTTCTTTGGAGCATGGGTGGGTTCAGTGCCCTCCTCATACTGCTAAGTCTTTGACTCGACACTACCAGTTGTGTGTCTAAGGTTTCTGTGTGTGTGTTTGCATGTGTGTGTCTGTCTCTAGGGCTGAGCAGGACCTCCACCTTCCTGTGGTAGCATGTTACTCAGAACCTTGCACAAATCCCAGCCCTCCTGGAGACACGATACATGTATGTTCTTGGAAAGTTTTCTTAATGATTGGTGACAGAGCGGTGATTTAAAGGAGCTCATTCTCCATTTCCCAGTAAGGCCAGCTCCTCTTTGCGGAAGAGGGTCCTTGACTCTTACTTTGTAGCAGGAAGCCCTAAGTACATCGACCCTTTTCAAAAGTTACAGGCTGAAAGTCAAGATCTCTCACGTTAAACCCAATGTTGCAACTTTAACTGGGCAAACTCTCATTAGAGACCAGGGGGCAATGACTGTGAGGATGGAAGCTAATGTCTTTTCAGGGTGACTTCAGTGCAGTAAAGCTCTTGCTAAGACGTTTAACTCTAAAATCGGTCATTGGGGAGGCACTGCACCCTCTGAAGTTAGAGGTCAGGGGATTTGGATTTCATTTCCAACCATCCGCCACTCATTCAGCCACTCACATTCAAGTGACAAGCCTTAGGCCAGTCACTTTCTGTATCTGTTTCTCGACTTTTGCACAGCGGTTTCTGTGGGACGTGAGGCCCACTGGGAAATGATCCCCTTTTCAGCTCAGTGCCTGGGATTCTGGGCATACTTGTCCACATGGACTTAGATACACCTATGATTTTGGACTAACTCTATTACCTCTGCTAGAAATTAACACAGAAATTTCACAGTTGATTGACAAGAATGAGAATCAGTGCTAAAGAGTCAAAATGTAACCAAATCCTTTCTCACTGAAAGAATGCTCAACGCAAGTGGACACAGTTCCCCCATTCGAACTTCATCATCTATGCACTTAGAGGCAAGTTTTTCAAATTACACAGCTAAAACTGTCCCCGCTTTAAGTGCTATAAAGCACTTAAAGCGGGGACAGTTTTAGCTGTGTATTTTCCAAAAGTTGTGTGCTCTACAAATAAAAAGCTGCTTTTGTTGTTACCTTTGGTCCGCAGGAGGAATGGGAGTCCTTTGCGGAGAGCATGGGAGACCCGTGAGTCCTTTGCAGTCCCCTTTTCTGCCTCTGAGGGTGAAATGAGAGTGTGCAGCACTTTGGTAGGTAGCCATTCTCCCAGTTCGGCTCGGGGCGCAGCATAGCTGCAGTCGTCCTTGTGTGGCTCCATTCATCATGAGCCGTGTCTGAAAGAACTGATCGCATTTCACATGCTAGCATGCTGTCTGTTTGACTGTGCTGTTGTTTTAACGAGAGCATCGTTGACAATTCTGTAACCTGAGAGCGCTGCCTAATCGTATTCTATGTAATAATGCGTGGGCTTGAGGAGGAGGCAGGTTTGGGGGAGAAGGAGGGAGAATGCACGTGTGGATCAGGGAAAGGCCTCTCCTTCTTTGGAGCATGGGTGGGTTCAGTGCCCTCCTCATACTGCTAAGTCTTTGGCTCGACACTACCAGTTGTGTGTCTAAGGTTTCTGTGTGTGTGTTTGCATGTGTGTGTCTGTCTCTAGGGCTGAGCAGGACCTCCACCTTCCTGTGGTAGCATGTTACTCAGAACCTTGCACAAATCCCAGCCCTCCTGGAGACACGATACATGTATGTTCTTGGAAAGTTTTCTTAATGATTGGTGACAGAGCGGTGATTTAAAGGAGCCCATTCTCCATTTCCCACTAAGGCCAGCTCCTCTTTGCGGAAGAGGGTCCTTGACTCTTACTTTGTAGCAGGAAGCCCTAAGTACATCGACCCTTTTCAAAAGTTACAGGCTGAAAGTCAAGATCTCTCACGTTAAACCCAGTGTTGCAACTTTAACTGGGCAAACTCTCATTAGAGACCAGGGGGCAATGACTGTGCGGATGGAAGCTAATGTCTTTTCAGGGTGACTTCAGTGCAGTAAAGCTCTTGCTAAGACGTTTAACTCTAAAATCGGTCATTGGGGAGGCACTGCACCCTCTGAAGTTAGAGGTCAGGGGATTTGGATTTCATTTCCAACCATCCGCCACTCATTCAGCCACTCACATTCAAGTGACAAGCCTTAGGCCAGTCACTTTCTGTATCTGTTTCTCGACTTTTGCACAGCGGTTTCTGTGGGACGTGAGGCCCACTGGGAAATGATCCCCTTTTCAGCTCAGTGCCTGGGATTCTGGGCATACTTGTCCACCTGGACTTATATACACCTATGATTTTGGACTAACTCTATTACCTCTGATAGAAATTAACACAGAAATTTCCAGTTGATTGACAAGAATGAGAATCAGTGCTAAAGAGTCAAAATGTAACCAAATCCTTTCTCACTGAAAGAATGCTCAACGCAAGTGGACCCAGTTCCCCCATTCGAACTTCATCATCTATGCACTTAGAGGCAAGTTTTTCAAATTACACAGCTAAAACTGTCCCCGCTTTAAGTGCTGTAAAGCACTTAAAGCGGGGACAGTTTTAGCTGTGTATTTTCCAAAAGTTGTGTGCTCTACAAATAAAAAGCTGCTTTTGTTGTTACTTTTGGTCCGCAGGAGGAATGGGAGTCCTTTGCGGAGGGCATGGGAGACGGGTGAGTCCTTTGCACGCCTCTTTTCTGCCTCTGAGGGTGAAATGAGAGTGTGCAGCACTTTGGTAGGTAGCCATTCTCCCAGTTCGGCTCGGGGCGCAGCATAGCTGCAGTCGTCCTTGTGTGGCTCCATTCATCATGAACCGTGTCTGAAAGAACTGATCGCATTTCACATGCTAGCATGCTGTCTGTTTGACTGTGCTGTTGTTTTAACGAGAGCATCGTTGACAATTCTGTAACCTGAGAGCGCTGCCTAATCGTATTCTATGTAATAATGCGTGGGCTTGAGGAGGAGGCAGGTTTGGGGGAGAAGGAGGGAGAATGCACGTGTGGATCAGGGAAAGGCCTCTCCTTCTTTGGAGCATGGGTGGGTTCAGTGCCCTCCTCATACTGCTAAGTCTTTGGCTCGACACTACCAGTTGTGTGTCTAAGGTTTCTGTGTGTGTGTTTGCATGTGTGTGTCTGTCTCTAGGGCTGAGCAGGACCTCCACCTTCCTGTGGTAGCATGTTACTCAGAACCTTGCACAAATCCCAGCCCTTCTGGAGACACGATACATGTATGTTCTTGGAAAGTTTTCTTAATGATTGGTGACAGAGCGGTGATTTAAAGGAGCCCATTCTCCATTTCCCACTAAGGCCAGCTCCTCTTTGCGGAAGAGGGTCCTTGACTCTTACTTTGTAGCAGGAAGCCCTAAGTACATCGACCCTTTTCAAAAGTTACAGGCTGAAAGTCAAGATCTCTCACGTTAAACCCAATGTTGCAACTTTAACTGGGCAAACTCTCATTAGAGACCAGGGGACAATGACTGTGAGGATGGAAGCTAATGTCTTTTCAGGGTGACTTCAGTGCAGTAAAGCTCTTGCTAAGACGTTTAACTCTAAAATCGGTCATTGGTGAGGCACTGCACCCTCTGAAGTTAGAGGTCAGGGGATTTGGATTTCATTTCCAACCATCCGCCACTCATTCAGCCACTCACATTCAAGTGACAAGCCTTAGGCCAGTCACTTTCTGTATCTGTTTCTCGACTTTTGCACAGTGGTTTCTGTGGGACGTGAGGCCCACTGGGAAATGATCCCCTTTTCAGCTCAGTGCCTGGGATTCTGGGCATACTTGTCCACCTGGACGTATATACACCTATGATTTTGGACTAACTCTATTACCTCTGCTAGAAATTAACACAGAAATTTCACAGTTGATTGACAAGAATGAGAATCAGTGCTAAAGAGTCAAAATGTAACCAAATCCTTTCTCACTGAAAGAATGCTCAACGCAAGTGGACACAGTTCCCCCATTCGAACTTCATCTTCTATGCAATTAGAGGCAAGTTTTTCAAATTACACAGCTAAAACTGTCCCCGCTTTAAGTGCTGTAAAGCACTTAAAGCGGGGACAGTTTTAGCTGTGTATTTTCCAAAAGTTGTGTGCTCTACAAATAAAAAGCTGCTTTTGTTGTTACCTTTGGTCCGCAGGAGGAATGGGAGTCCTTTGCGGAGAGCATGGGAGACCCGTGAGTCCTTTGCAGTCCTCTTTTCTGCCTCTGAGGGTGAAATGAGAGTGTGCAGCACTTTGGTAGGTAGCCATTCTCCCAGTTCGGCTCGGGGCGCAGCATAGCTGCAGTCCTCCTTGTGTGGCTCCATTCATCATGAGCCGTGTCTGAAAGAACTGATCGCATTTCACATGCTAGCATGCTGTCTGTTTGACTGTGCTGTTGTTTTAACGAGAGCATCGTTGACAATTCTGTAACCTGAGAGCGCTGCCTAATCGTATTCTATGTAATAATGCGTGGGCTTGAGGAGGAGGCAGGTTTGGGGGAGAAGGAGGGAGAATGCACGTGTGGATCAGGGAAAGGCCTCTCCTTCTTTGGAGCATGGGTGGGTTCAGTGCCCTCCTCATACTGCTAAGTCTTTGGCTCGACACTACCAGTTGTGTGTCTAAGGTTTCTGTGTGTGTGTTTGCATGTGTGTGTCTGTCTCTAGGGCTGAGCAGGACCTCCACCTTCCTGTGGTAGCATGTTACTCAGAACCTTGCACAAATCCCAGCCCTCCTGGAGACACGATACATGCATGTTCTTGGAAAGTTTTCTTAATGATTGGTGACAGAGCGGTGATTTAAAGGAGGTCATTCTCCATTTCCCACTAAGGCCAGCTCCTCTTTGCGGAAGAGGGTCCTTGACTCTTACTTTGTAGCAGGAAGCCCTAAGTACATCGACCCTTTTCAAAAGTTACAGGCTGAAAGTCAAGATCTCTCACGTTAAACCCAATGTTGCAACTTTAACTGGGCAAACTCTCATTAGAGACCAGGGGGCAATGACTGTGAGGATGGAAGCTAATGTCTTTTCAGGGTGACTTCAGTGCAGTAAAGCTCTTGCTAAGACGTTTAACTCTAAAATCGGTCATTGGGGAGGCACTGCACCCTCTGAAGTTAGAGGTCAGGGGATTTGGATTTCATTTCCAACCATCCGCCACTCATTCAGCCACTCACATTCAAGTGACAAGCCTTAGGCCAGTTACTTTCTGTATCTGTTTCTCGACTTTTGCACAGCGGTTTCTGTGGGACGTGAGGCCCACTGGGAAATGATCCCCTTTTCAGCTCAGTGCCTGGGATTCTGGGCATACTTGTCCACCTGGACTTATAAACACCTATGATTTTGGACTAACTCTATTACCTCTGCTAGAAATTAACACAGAAATTTCACAGTTGATTGACAAGAATGAGAATCAGTGCTAAAGAGTCAAAATGTAACCAAATCCTTTCTCACTGAAAGAATGCTCAACGCAAGTGGACACAGTTCCCCCATTCGAACTTAATCATCTATGCACTTAGAGGCAAGTTTTTCAAATTACACAGCTAAAACTGTCCCCGCTTTAAGTGCTGTAAAGCACTTAAAGCGGGGACAGTTTTAGCTGTGTATTTTCCAAAAGTTGTGTGCTCTACAAATAAAAAGCTGCTTTTGTTGTTACCTTTGGTCCGCAGGAGGAATGGGAGTCCTTTGCGGAGAGCATGGGAGACCCGTGAGTCCTTTGCAGGCCTCTTTTCTGCCTCTGAGGGTGAAATGAGAGTGTGCAGCACTTTGGTAGGTAGCCATTCTCCCAGTTCGGCTCGGGGCGCAGCATAGCTGCAGTCCTCCTTGTGTGGCTCCATTCATCATGAGCCGTGTCTGAAAGAACTGATCGCATTTCACATGCTAGCATGCTGTCTGTTTGACTGTGCTGTTGTTTTAACGAGAGCATCGTTGACAATTCTGTAACCTGAGAGCGCTGCCTAATCGTATTCTATGTACTAATGCGTGGGCTTGAGGAGGAGGCAGGTTTGGGGGAGAAGGAGGGAGAATGCACGTGTGGATCAGGGAAAGGCCTCTCCTTCTTTGGAGCATGGGTGGGTTCAGTGCCCTCCTCATACTGCTAAGTCTTTGGCTCGACACTACCAGTTGTGTGTCTAAGGTTTCTGTGTGTGTGTTTGCATGTGTGTGTCTGTCTCTAGGGCTGAGCAGGACCTCCACCTTCCTGTGGTAGCATGTTACTCAGAACCTTGCACAAATCCCAGCCCTCCTGGAGACACGATACATGTATGTTCTTGGAAAGTTTTCTTAATGATTGGTGACAGAGCGGTGATTTAAAGGAGCTCATTCTCCATTTCCCACTAAGGCCAGCTCCTCTTTGCGGAAGAGGGTCCTTGACTCTTACTTTGTAGCAGGAAGCCCTAAGTACATCGACCCTTTTCAAAAGTTACAGGCTGAAAGTCAAGATCTCTCATGTTAAACCCAATGTTGCAACTTTAACTGGGCAAACTCTCATTAGAGACCAGGGGGCAATGACTGTGCGGATGGAAGCTAATGTCTTTTCAGGGTGACTTCAGTGCAGTAAAGCTCTTGCTAAGACGTTTAACTCTAAAATCGGGCATGGGGGAGGCACTGCACCCTCTGAAGTTAGAGGTCAGGGGATTTGGATTTCATTTCCAACCATCCGCCACTCATTCAGCCACTCACATTCAAGTGACAAGCCTTAGGCCAGTCACTTTCTGTATCTGTTTCTCGACTTTTGCACAGCGGTTTCTGTGGGACGTGAGGCCCACTGGGAAATGATCCCCTTTTCAGCTCAGTGCCTGGGATTCTGGGCATACTTGTCCACCTGGACTTATATACACCTATGATTTTGGACTAACTCTATTACCTCTGCTAGAAATTAACACAGAAATTTCACAGTTGATTGACAAGAATGAGAATCAGTGCTAAAGAGTCAAAATGTAACCAAATCCTTTCTCACTGAAAGAATGCTCAACGCAAGTGGACACAGTTCCCACATTCGAACTTCATCATCTATGCACTTAGAGGCAAGTTTTTCAAATTACACAGCTAAAACTGTCCCCGCTTTAAGTGCTGTAAATCTGTGTATTTTACAAAAGTTGTGTGCTCTACAAATAAAAAGCTGCTTTTGTTGTTACCTTTGGTCCGCAGGAGGAATGGGAGTCCTTTGCGGAGAGCATGGGAGACCCGTGAGTCCTTTGCACGCCTCTTTTCTGCCTCTGAGGGTGAAATGAGAGTGTGCAGCACTTTGGTAGGTAGCCATTCTCCCAGTTCGGCTCGGGGCGCAGCATAGCTGCAGTCCTCCTTGTGTGGCTCCATTCATCATGAGCCGTGTCTGAAAGAACTGATCGCATTTCACATGCTAGCATGCTGTCTGTTTGACTGTGCTGTTGTTTTAAGAGAGCATCGTTGACAATTCTGTAACCTGAGAGCGCTGCCTAATCGTATTCTATGTAATAATGCGTGGGCTTGAGGAGGAGGCAGGTTTGGGGGAGAAGGAGGGAGAATGCACGTGTGGATCAGGGAAAGGCCTCTCCTTCTTTGGAGCATGGGTGGGTTCAGTGCCCTCCTCATACTGCTAAGTCTTTGGCTCGACACTACCAGTTGTGTGTCTAAGGTTTCTGTGTGTGTGTTTGCATGTGTGTGTCTGTCTCTAGGGCTGAGCAGGACCTCCACCTTCCTGTGGTAGCATGTTACTCAGAACCTTGCACAAATCCCAGCCCTCCTGGAGACACGATACATGTATGTTCTTGGAAAATTTTCTTAATGATTGGTGACAGAGCGGTGATTTAAAGGAGCTCATTCTCCATTTCCCACTAAGGCCAGCTCCTCTTTGCGGAAGAGGGTCCTTGACTCTTACTTTGTAGCAGGAAGCCCTAAGTACATCGACCCTTTTCAAAAGTTACAAGCTGAAAGTCAAGATCTCTCACGTTAAACCCAATGTTGCAACTTTAACTGGGCAAACTCTCATTAGAGACCAGGGGTCAATGACTGTGCAGATGGAAGCTAATGTCTTTTCAGGGTGACTTCAGTGCAGTAAAGCTCTTGCTAAGACGTTTAACTCTAAAATCGGGCATTGGGGAGTCACTGCACCCTCTGAAGTTAGAGGTCAGGGGATTTGGATTTCATTTCCAACCATCCGCCACTCATTCAGCCACTCACATTCAAGTGACAAGCCTTAGGACAGTCACTTTCTGTATCTGTTTCTCGACTTTTGCACAGCGGTTTCTGTGGGACGTGAGGCCCACTGGGAAATGATCCCCTTTTCAGCTCAGTGCCTGGGATTCTGGGCCTACTTGTCCACCTGGACTTATATACACCTATGATTTTGGACTAACTCTATTACCTCTGCTAGAAATTAACACAGAAATTTCACAGTTGATTGACAAGAATGAGAATCAGTGCTAAAGAGTCAAAATGTAACCAAATCCTTTCTCACTGAAAGAATGCTCAACGCAAGTGGACACAGTTCCCCCATTCGAACTTCATCATCTATGCACTTAGAGGCAAGTTTTTCAAATTACACAGCTAAAACTGTCCCCGCTTTAAGTGCTGTAAATCTGTGTATTTTCCAAAAGTTGTGTGCTCTACAAATAAAAAGCTGCTTTTGTTGTTACCTTTGGTCCGCAGGAGGAATGGGAGTCCTTTGCGGAGAGCATGGGAGACCCGTGAGTCCTTTGCAGTCCTCTTTTCTGCCTCTGAGGGTGAAATGAGAGTGTGCAGCACTTTGGTAGGTAGCCATTCTCCCAGTTCGGCTCGGGGCGCAGCATAGCTGCAGTCCTCCTTGTGTGGCTCCATTCATCATGAGCCGTGTCTGAAAGAACTGATCGCATTTCACATGCTAGCATGCTGTCTGTTTGACTGTGCTGTTGTTTTAACGAGAGCATCGTTGACAATTCTGTAACCTGAGAGCGCTGCCTAATCGTATTCTATGTAATAATGCGTGGGCTTGAGGAGGAGGCAGGTTTGGGGGAGAAGGAGGGAGAATGCACGTGTGGATCAGGGAAAGGCCTCTCCTTCTTTGGAGCATGGGTGGGTTCAGTGCCCTCCTCATACTGCTAAGTCTTTGGCTCGACACTACCAGTTGTGTGTCTAAGGTTTCTGTGTGTGTGTTTGCATGTGTGTGTCTGTCTCTAGGGCTGAGCAGGACCTCCACCTTCCTGTGGTAGCATGTTACTCAGAACCTTGCACAAATCCCAGCCCTCCTGGAGACACGATACATGTATGTTCTTGGAAAGTTTTCTTAATGATTGGTGACAGAGCGGTGATTTAAAGGAGCTCATTCTCCATTTCCCACTAAGGCCAGCTCCTCTTTGCGGAAGAGGGTCCTTGACTCTTACTTTGTAGCAGGAAGCCCTAAGTACATCGACCCTTTTCAAAAGTTACAGGCTGAAAGTCAAGATCTCTCACGTTAAACCCAATGTTGCAGCTTAAACTGGGCAAACTCTCATTAGAGACCAGGGGGCAATGACTGTGCGGATGGAAGCTAATGTCTTTTCAGGGTGACTTCAGTGCAGTAAAGCTCTTGCTAAGACGTTTAACTCTAAAATCGGCCATGGGGGAGGCACTGCACCCTGAAGTTAGAGGTCAGGGGATTTGGATTTCATTTCCAACCATCCGCCACTCATTCAGCCACTCACATTCAAGTGACAAGCCTTAGGCCAGTCACTTTCTGTATCTGTTTCTCGACTTTTGCACAGCGGTTTCTGTGGGACGTGAGGCCCACTGGGAAATGATCCCCTTTTCAGCTCAGTGCCTGGGATTCTGGGCCTACTTGTCCACCTGGACTTATATACACCTATGATTTTGGACTATCTCTATTACCTCTGCTAGAAATTAACACAGAAATTTCACAGTTGATTGACAAGAATGAGAATCAGTGCTAAAGAGTCAAAATGTAACCAAATCCTTTCTCACTGAAAGAATGCTCAACGCAAGTGGACACAGTTCCCCCATTCGAACTTCATCATCTATGCACTTAGAGGCAAGTTTTTCAAATTACACAGCTAAAACTGTCCCCGCTTTAAGTGCTGTAAAGCACTTAAAGCGGGGACAGTTTTAGCTGTGTATTTTCCAAAAGTTGTGTGCTCTACAAATAAAAAGCTGCTTTTGTTGTTACCTTTGGTCCGCAGGAGGAATGGGAGTCCTTTGCGGAGAGCATGGGAGACCCGTGAGTCCTTTGCAGTCCCCTTTCCTGCCTCTGAGGGTGAAATGAGAGTGTGCAGCACTTTGGTAGGTAGCCATTCTCCCAGTTCGGCTCGGGGCGCAGCATAGCTGCAGTCCTCCTTGTGTGGCTCCATTCATCATGAGCCGTGTCTGAAAGAACTGATCGCATTTCACATGCTAGCATGCTGTCTGTTTGACTGTGCTGTTGTTTTAACGAGAGCATCGTTGACAATTCTGTAACCTGAGAGCGCTGCCTAATCGTATTCTATGTAATAATGCGTGGGCTTGAGGAGGAGGCAGGTTTGGGGGAGAAGGAGGGAGAATGCACGTGTGGATCAGGGAAAGGCCTCTCCTTCTTTGGAGCATGGGTGGGTTCAGTGCCCTCCTCATACTGCTAAGTCTTTGGCTCGACACTACCAGTTGTGTGTCTAAGGTTTCTGTGTGTGTGTTTGCATGTGTGTGTCTGTCTCTAGGGCTGAGCAGGACCTCCACCTTCCTGTGGTAGCATGTTACTCAGAACCTTGCACAAATCCCAGCCCTCCTGGAGACACGATACATGTATGTTCTTGGAAAGTTTTCTTAATGATTGGTGACAGAGCGGTGATTTAAAGGAGCCCATTCTCCATTTCCCACTAAGGCCAGCTCCTCTTTGCGGAAGAGGGTCCTTGACTCTTACTTTGTAGCAGGAAGCCCTAAGTACATCGACCCTTTTCAAAAGTTACAGGCTGAAAGTCAAGATCTCTCACGTTAAACCCAGTGTTGCAACTTTAACTGGGCAAACTCTCATTAGAGACCAGGGGGCAATGACTGTGCGGATGGAAGCTAATGTCTTTTCAGGGTGACTTCAGTGCAGTAAAGCTCTTGCTAAGACGTTTAACTCTAAAATCGGTCATTGGGGAGGCACTGCACCCTCTGAAGTTAGAGGTCAGGGGATTTGGATTTCATTTCCAACCATCCGCCACTCATTCAGCCACTCACATTCAAGTGACAAGCCTTAGGCCAGTCACTTTCTGTATCTGTTTCTCGACTTTTGCACAGCGGTTTCTGTGGGACGTGAGGCCCACTGGGAAATGATCCCCTTTTCAGCTCAGTGCCTGGGATTCTGGGCATACTTGTCCACCTGGACTTATATACACCTATGATTTTGGACTAACTCTATTACCTCTGATAGAAATTAACACAGAAATTTCCAGTTGATTGACAAGAATGAGAATCAGTGCTAAAGAGTCAAAATGTAACCAAATCCTTTCTCACTGAAAGAATGCTCAACGCAAGTGGACCCAGTTCCCCCATTCGAACTTCATCATCTATGCACTTAGAGGCAAGTTTTTCAAATTACACAGCTAAAACTGTCCCCGCTTTAAGTGCTGTAAAGCACTTAAAGCGGGGACAGTTTTAGCTGTGTATTTTCCAAAAGTTGTGTGCTCTACAAATAAAAAGCTGCTTTTGTTGTTACTTTTGGTCCGCAGGAGGAATGGGAGTCCTTTGCGGAGGGCATGGGAGACGGGTGAGTCCTTTGCACGCCTCTTTTCTGCCTCTGAGGGTGAAATGAGAGTGTGCAGCACTTTGGTAGGTAGCCATTCTCCCAGTTCGGCTCGGGGCGCAGCATAGCTGCAGTCGTCCTTGTGTGGCTCCATTCATCATGAGCCGTGTCTGAAAGAACTGATCGCATTTCACATGCTAGCATGCTGTCTGTTTGACTGTGCTGTTGTTTTAACGAGAGCATCGTTGACAATTCTGTAACCTGAGAGCGCTGCCTAATCGTATTCTATGTAATAATGCGTGGGCTTGAGGAGGAGGCAGGTTTGGGGGAGAAGGAGGGAGAATGCACGTGTGGATCAGGGAAAGGCCTCTCCTTCTTTGGAGCATGGGTGGGTTCAGTGCCCTCCTCATACTGCTAAGTCTTTGGCTCGACACTACCAGTTGTGTGTCTAAGGTTTCTGTGTGTGTGTGTTTGCATGTGTGTGTCTGTCTCTAGGGCTGAGCAGGACCTCCACCTTCCTGTGGTAGCATGTTACTCAGAACCTTGCACAAATCCCAGCCCTTCTGGAGACACGATACATGTATGTTCTTGGAAAGTTTTCTTAATGATTGGTGACAGAGCGGTGATTTAAAGGAGCCCATTCTCCATTTCCCACTAAGGCCAGCTCCTCTTTGCGGAAGAGGGTCCTTGACTCTTACTTTGTAGCAGGAAGCCCTAAGTACATCGACCCTTTTCAAAAGTTACAGGCTGAAAGTCAAGATCTCTCACGTTAAACCCAATGTTGCAACTTTAACTGGGCAAACTCTCATTAGAGACCAGGGGACAATGACTGTGAGGATGGAAGCTAATGTCTTTTCAGGGTGACTTCAGTGCAGTAAAGCTCTTGCTAAGACGTTTAACTCTAAAATCGGTCATTGGTGAGGCACTGCACCCTCTGAAGTTAGAGGTCAGGGGATTTGGATTTCATTTCCAACCATCCGCCACTCATTCAGCCACTCACATTCAAGTGACAAGCCTTAGGCCAGTCACTTTCTGTATCTGTTTCTCGACTTTTGCACAGTGGTTTCTGTGGGACGTGAGGCCCACTGGGAAATGATCCCCTTTTCAGCTCAGTGCCTGGGATTCTGGGCATACTTGTCCACCTGGACGTATATACACCTATGATTTTGGACTAACTCTATTACCTCTGCTAGAAATTAACACAGAAATTTCACAGTTGATTGACAAGAATGAGAATCAGTGCTAAAGAGTCAAAATGTAACCAAATCCTTTCTCACTGAAAGAATGCTCAACGCAAGTGGACACAGTTCCCCCATTCGAACTTCATCTTCTATGCAATTAGAGGCAAGTTTTTCAAATTACACAGCTAAAACTGTCCCCGCTTTAAGTGCTGTAAAGCACTTAAAGCGGGGACAGTTTTAGCTGTGTATTTTCCAAAAGTTGTGTGCTCTACAAATAAAAAGCTGCTTTTGTTGTTACCTTTGGTCCGCAGGAGGAATGGGAGTCCTTTGCGGAGAGCATGGGAGACCCGTGAGTCCTTTGCAGTCCTCTTTTCTGCCTCTGAGGGTGAAATGAGAGTGTGCAGCACTTTGGTAGGTAGCCATTCTCCCAGTTCGGCTCGGGGCGCAGCATAGCTGCAGTCCTCCTTGTGTGGCTCCATTCATCATGAGCCGTGTCTGAAAGAACTGATCGCATTTCACATGCTAGCATGCTGTCTGTTTGACTGTGCTGTTGTTTTAACGAGAGCATCGTTGACAATTCTGTAACCTGAGAGCGCTGCCTAATCGTATTCTATGTAATAATGCGTGGGCTTGAGGAGGAGGCAGGTTTGGGGGAGAAGGAGGGAGAATGCACGTGTGGATCAGGGAAAGGCCTCTCCTTCTTTGGAGCATGGGTGGGTTCAGTGCCCTCCTCATACTGCTAAGTCTTTGGCTCGACACTACCAGTTGTGTGTCTAAGGTTTCTGTGTGTGTGTTTGCATGTGTGTGTCTGTCTCTAGGGCTGAGCAGGACCTCCACCTTCCTGTGGTAGCATGTTACTCAGAACCTTGCACAAATCCCAGCCCTCCTGGAGACACGATACATGCATGTTCTTGGAAAGTTTTCTTAATGATTGGTGACAGAGCGGTGATTTAAAGGAGGTCATTCTCCATTTCCCACTAAGGCCAGCTCCTCTTTGCGGAAGAGGGTCCTTGACTCTTACTTTGTAGCAGGAAGCCCTAAGTACATCGACCCTTTTCAAAAGTTACAGGCTGAAAGTCAAGATCTCTCACGTTAAACCCAATGTTGCAACTTTAACTGGGCAAACTCTCATTAGAGACCAGGGGGCAATGACTGTGAGGATGGAAGCTAATGTCTTTTCAGGGTGACTTCAGTGCAGTAAAGCTCTTGCTAAGACGTTTAACTCTAAAATCGGTCATTGGGGAGGCACTGCACCCTCTGAAGTTAGAGGTCAGGGGATTTGGATTTCATTTCCAACCATCCGCCACTCATTCAGCCACTCACATTCAAGTGACAAGCCTTAGGCCAGTCACTTTCTGTATCTGTTTCTCGACTTTTGCACAGCGGTTTCTGTGGGACGTGAGGCCCACTGGGAAATGATCCCCTTTTCAGCTCAGTGCCTGGGATTCTGGGCATACTTGTCCACCTGGACTTATAAACACCTATGATTTTGGACTAACTCTATTACCTCTGCTAGAAATTAACACAGAAATTTCACAGTTGATTGACAAGAATGAGAATCAGTGCTAAAGAGTCAAAATGTAACCAAATCCTTTCTCACTGAAAGAATGCTCAACGCAAGTGGACACAGTTCCCCCATTCGAACTTAATCATCTATGCACTTAGAGGCAAGTTTTTCAAATTACACAGCTAAAACTGTCCCCGCTTTAAGTGCTGTAAAGCACTTAAAGCGGGGACAGTTTTAGCTGTGTATTTTCCAAAAGTTGTGTGCTCTACAAATAAAAAGCTGCTTTTGTTGTTACCTTTGGTCCGCAGGAGGAATGGGAGTCCTTTGCGGAGAGCATGGGAGACCCGTGAGTCCTTTGCAGGCCTCTTTTCTGCCTCTGAGGGTGAAATGAGAGTGTGCAGCACTTTGGTAGGTAGCCATTCTCCCAGTTCGGCTCGGGGCGCAGCATAGCTGCAGTCCTCCTTGTGTGGCTCCATTCATCATGAGCCGTGTCTGAAAGAACTGATCGCATTTCACATGCTAGCATGCTGTCTGTTTGACTGTGCTGTTGTTTTAACGAGAGCATCGTTGACAATTCTGTAACCTGAGAGCGCTGCCTAATCGTATTCTATGTACTAATGCGTGGGCTTGAGGAGGAGGCAGGTTTGGGGGAGAAGGAGGGAGAATGCACGTGTGGATCAGGGAAAGGCCTCTCCTTCTTTGGAGCATGGGTGGGTTCAGTGCCCTCCTCATACTGCTAAGTCTTTGGCTCGACACTACCAGTTGTGTGTCTAAGGTTTCTGTGTGTGTGTTTGCATGTGTGTGTCTGTCTCTAGGGCTGAGCAGGACCTCCACCTTCCTGTGGTAGCATGTTACTCAGAACCTTGCACAAATCCCAGCCCTCCTGGAGACACGATACATGTATGTTCTTGGAAAGTTTTCTTAATGATTGGTGACAGAGCGGTGATTTAAAGGAGCTCATTCTCCATTTCCCACTAAGGCCAGCTCCTCTTTGCGGAAGAGGGTCCTTGACTCTTACTTTGTAGCAGGAAGCCCTAAGTACATCGAACCTTTTCAAAAGTTACAGGCTGAAAGTCAAGATCTCTCATGTTAAACCCAATGTTGCAACTTTAACTGGGCAAACTCTCATTAGAGACCAGGGGGCAATGACTGTGCGGATGGAAGCTAATGTCTTTTCAGGGTGACTTCAGTGCAGTAAAGCTCTTGCTAAGACGTTTAACTCTAAAATCGGGCATGGGGGAGGCACTGCACCCTCTGAAGTTAGAGGTCAGGGGATTTGGATTTCATTTCCAACCATCCGCCACTCATTCAGCCACTCACATTCAAGTGACAAGCCTTAGGCCAGTCACTTTCTGTATCTGTTTCTCGACTTTTGCACAGCGGTTTCTGTGGGACGTGAGGCCCACTGGGAAATGATCCCCTTTTCAGCTCAGTGCCTGGGATTCTGGGCATACTTGTCCACCTGGACTTATATACACCTATGATTTTGGACTAACTCTATTACCTCTGCTAGAAATTAACACAGAAATTTCACAGTTGATTGACAAGAATGAGAATCAGTGCTAAAGAGTCAAAATGTAACCAAATCCTTTCTCACTGAAAGAATGCTCAACGCAAGTGGACACAGTTCCCACATTCGAACTTCATCATCTATGCACTTAGAGGCAAGTTTTTCAAATTACACAGCTAAAACTGTCCCCGCTTTAAGTGCTGTAAATCTGTGTATTTTACAAAAGTTGTGTGCTCTACAAATAAAAAGCTGCTTTTGTTGTTACCTTTGGTCCGCAGGAGGAATGGGAGTCCTTTGCGGAGAGCATGGGAGACCCGTGAGTCCTTTGCACGCCTCTTTTCTGCCTCTGAGGGTGAAATGAGAGTGTGCAGCACTTTGGTAGGTAGCCATTCTCCCAGTTCGGCTCGGGGCGCAGCATAGCTGCAGTCCTCCTTGTGTGGCTCCATTCATCATGAGCCGTGTCTGAAAGAACTGATCGCATTTCACATGCTAGCATGCTGTCTGTTTGACTGTGCTGTTGTTTTAAGAGAGCATCGTTGACAATTCTGTAACCTGAGAGCGCTGCCTAATCGTATTCTATGTAATAATGCGTGGGCTTGAGGAGGAGGCAGGTTTGGGGGAGAAGGAGGGAGAATGCACGTGTGGATCAGGGAAAGGCCTCTCCTTCTTTGGAGCATGGGTGGGTTCAGTGCCCTCCTCATACTGCTAAGTCTTTGGCTCGACACTACCAGTTGTGTGTCTAAGGTTTCTGTGTGTGTGTTTGCATGTGTGTGTCTGTCTCTAGGGCTGAGCAGGACCTCCACCTTCCTGTGGTAGCATGTTACTCAGAACCTTGCACAAATCCCAGCCCTCCTGGAGACACGATACATGTATGTTCTTGGAAAATTTTCTTAATGATTGGTGACAGAGCGGTGATTTAAAGGAGCTCATTCTCCATTTCCCACTAAGGCCAGCTCCTCTTTGCGGAAGAGGGTCCTTGACTCTTACTTTGTAGCAGGAAGCCCTAAGTACATCGACCCTTTTCAAAAGTTACAAGCTGAAAGTCAAGATCTCTCACGTTAAACCCAATGTTGCAACTTTAACTGGGCAAACTCTCATTAGAGACCAGGGGTCAATGACTGTGCAGATGGAAGCTAATGTCTTTTCAGGGTGACTTCAGTGCAGTAAAGCTCTTGCTAAGACGTTTAACTCTAAAATCGGGCATTGGGGAGTCACTGCACCCTCTGAAGTTAGAGGTCAGGGGATTTGGATTTCATTTCCAACCATCCGCCACTCATTCAGCCACTCACATTCAAGTGACAAGCCTTAGGACAGTCACTTTCTGTATCTGTTTCTCGACTTTTGCACAGCGGTTTCTGTGGGACGTGAGGCCCACTGGGAAATGATCCCCTTTTCAGCTCAGTGCCTGGGATTCTGGGCCTACTTGTCCACCTGGACTTATATACACCTATGATTTTGGACTAACTCTATTACCTCTGCTAGAAATTAACACAGAAATTTCACAGTTGATTGACAAGAATGAGAATCAGTGCTAAAGAGTCAAAATGTAACCAAATCCTTTCTCACTGAAAGAATGCTCAACGCAAGTGGACACAGTTCCCCCATTCGAACTTCATCATCTATGCACTTAGAGGCAAGTTTTTCAAATTACACAGCTAAAACTGTCCCCGCTTTAAGTGCTGTAAATCTGTGTATTTTCCAAAAGTTGTGTGCTCTACAAATAAAAAGCTGCTTTTGTTGTTACCTTTGGTCCGCAGGAGGAATGGGAGTCCTTTGCGGAGAGCATGGGAGACCCGTGAGTCCTTTGCAGTCCTCTTTTCTGCCTCTGAGGGTGAAATGAGAGTGTGCAGCACTTTGGTAGGTAGCCATTCTCCCAGTTCGGCTCGGGGCGCAGCATAGCTGCAGTCCTCCTTGTGTGGCTCCATTCATCATGAGCCGTGTCTGAAAGAACTGATCGCATTTCACATGCTAGCATGCTGTCTGTTTGACTGTGCTGTTGTTTTAACGAGAGCATCGTTGACAATTCTGTAACCTGAGAGCGCTGCCTAATCGTATTCTATGTAATAATGCGTGGGCTTGAGGAGGAGGCAGGTTTGGGGGAGAAGGAGGGAGAATGCACGTGTGGATCAGGGAAAGGCCTCTCCTTCTTTGGAGCATGGGTGGGTTCAGTGCCCTCCTCATACTGCTAAGTCTTTGGCTCGACACTACCAGTTGTGTGTCTAAGGTTTCTGTGTGTGTGTTTGCATGTGTGTGTCTGTCTCTAGGGCTGAGCAGGACCTCCACCTTCCTGTGGTAGCATGTTACTCAGAACCTTGCACAAATCCCAGCCCTCCTGGAGACACGATACATGTATGTTCTTGGAAAGTTTTCTTAATGATTGGTGACAGAGCGGTGATTTAAAGGAGCTCATTCTCCATTTCCCACTAAGGCCAGCTCCTCTTTGCGGAAGAGGGTCCTTGACTCTTACTTTGTAGCAGGAAGCCCTAAGTACATCGACCCTTTTCAAAAGTTACAGGCTGAAAGTCAAGATCTCTCACGTTAAACCCAATGTTGCAGCTTAAACTGGGCAAACTCTCATTAGAGACCAGGGGGCAATGACTGTGCGGATGGAAGCTAATGTCTTTTCAGGGTGACTTCAGTGCAGTAAAGCTCTTGCTAAGACGTTTAACTCTAAAATCGGCCATGGGGGAGGCACTGCACCCTCTGAAGTTAGAGGTCAGGGGATTTGGATTTCATTTCCAACCATCCGCCACTCATTCAGCCACTCACATTCAAGTGACAAGCCTTAGGACAGTCACTTTCTGTATCTGTTTCTCGACTTTTGCACAGCGGTTTCTGTGGGACGTGAGGCCCACTGGGAAATGATCCCCTTTTCAGCTCAGTGCCTGGGATTCTGGGCCTACTTGTCCACCTGG
Source organism: Aotus nancymaae (assembly GCF_030222135.1). Classification (NCBI taxonomy): domain Eukaryota; kingdom Metazoa; phylum Chordata; class Mammalia; order Primates; family Aotidae; genus Aotus; species Aotus nancymaae. The sequence continues at coordinate 13,644,711 of NW_026988476.1, read as the reverse complement.
ACTTATATACACCTATGATTTTGGACTAACTCTATTACCTCTGCTAGAAATTAACACAGAAATTTCACAGTTGATTGACAAGAATGAGAATCAGTGCTAAAGAGTCAAAATGTAACCAAATCCTTTCTCACTGAAAGAATGCTCAACGCAAGTGGACACAGTTCCCCCATTCGAACTTCATCATCTATGCACTTAGAGGCAAGTTTTTCAAATTACACAGCTAAAACTGTCCCCGCTTTAAGTGCTGTAAAGCACTTAAAGCGGGGACAGTTTTAGCTGTGTATTTTCCAAAAGTTGTGTGCTCTACAAATAAAAAGCTGCTTTTGTTGTTACCTTTGGTCCGCAGGAGGAATGGGAGTCCTTTGCGGAGAGCATGGGAGACCCGTGAGTCCTTTGCAGTCCCCTTTCCTGCCTCTGAGGGTGAAATGAGAGTGTGCAGCACTTTGGTAGGTAGCCATTCTCCCAGTTCGGCTCGGGGCGCAGCATAGCTGCAGTCCTCCTTGTGTGGCTCCATTCATCATGAGCCGTGTCTGAAAGAACTGATCGCATTTCACATGCTAGCATGCTGTCTGTTTGACTGTGCTGTTGTTTTAACGAGAGCATCGTTGACAATTCTGTAACCTGAGAGCGCTGCCTAATCGTATTCTATGTAATAATGCGTGGGCTTGAGGAGGAGGCAGGTTTGGGGGAGAAGGAGGGAGAATGCACGTGTGGATCAGGGAAAGGCCTCTCCTTCTTTGGAGCATGGGTGGGTTCAGTGCCCTCCTCATACTGCTAAGTCTTTGGCTCGACACTACCAGTTGTGTGTCTAAGGTTTCTGTGTGTGTGTTTGCATGTGTGTGTCTGTCTCTAGGGCTGAGCAGGACCTCCACCTTCCTGTGGTAGCATGTTACTCAGAACCTTGCACAAATCCCAGCCCTCCTGGAGACACGATACATGTATGTTCTTGGAAAGTTTTCTTAATGATTGGTGACAGAGCGGTGATTTAAAGGAGCTCATTCTCCATTTCCCAGTAAGGCCAGCTCCTCTTTGCGGAAGAGGGTCCTTGACTCTTACTTTGTAGCAGGAAGCCCTAAGTACATCGACCCTTTTCAAAAGTTACAGGCTGAAAGTCAAGATCTCTCACGTTAAACCCAGTGTTGCAACTTTAACTGGGCAAACTCTCATTAGAGACCAGGGGGCAATGACTGTGCGGATGGAAGCTAATGTCTTTTCAGGGTGACTTCAGTGCAGTAAAGCTCTTGCTAAGATGTTTAACTCTAAAATCGGGCATTGGGGAGGCACTGCACCCTCTGAGGTTAGAGGTCAGGGGATTTGGATTTCATTTCCAACCATCCGCCACTCATTCAGCCACTCACATTCAAGTGACAAGCCTTAGGCCAGTCACTTTCTGTATCTGTTTCTCGACTTTTGCACAGCGGTTTCTGTGGGACGTGAGGCCCACTGGGAAATGATCCCCTTTTCAGCTCAGTGCCTGGGATTCTGGGCCTACTTGTCCACCTGGACTTATATACACCTATGATTTTGGACTAACTCTATTACCTCTGCTAGAAATTAACACAGAAATTTCACAGTTGATTGACAAGAATGAGAATCAGTGCTAAAGAGTCAAAATGTAACCAAATCCTTTCTCACTGAAAGAATGCTCAACGCAAGTGGACACAGTTCCCCCATTCGAACTTCATCATCTATGCACGTAGAGGCAAGATTTTCAAATTACACAGCTAAAACTGTCCCCGCTTTAAGTGCTGTAAAGCACTTAAAGCGGGGACAGTTTTAGCTGTGTATTTTCCAAAAGTTGTGTGCTCTACAAATATAAAGCTGCTTTTGTTGTTACCTTTGGTCCGCAGGAGGAATGGGAGTCCTTTGCGGAGAGCATGGGAGACCCGTGAGTCCTTTGCAGTCCCCTTTTCTGCCTCTGCGGGTGAAATGAGAGTGTGCAGCACTTTGGTAGGTAGCCATTCTCCCAGTTCGGCTCGGGGCGCAGCATAGCTGCAGTCCTCCTTGTGTGGCTCCATTCATCATGAGCCGTGTCTGAAAGAACTGATCGCATTTCACATGCTAGCATGCTGTCTGTTTGACTGTGCTGTTGTTTTAACGAGAGCATCGTTGACAATTCTGTAACCTGAGAGCGCTGCCTAATCGTATTCTTTGTAATAATGCGTGGGCTTGAGGAGGAGGCAGGTTTGGGGGAGAAGGAGGGAGAATGCACGTGTGGATCAGGGAAAGGCCTCTCCTTCTTTGCAGCATGGGTGGGTTCAGTGCCCTCCTCATACTGCTAAGTCTTTGGCTCGACACTACCAGTTGTGTGTCTAAGGTTTCTGTGTGTGTGTTTGCATGTGTGTGTCTGTCTCTAGGGCTGAGCAGGACCTCCACCTTCCTGTGGTAGCATGTTACTCAGAACCTTGCACAAATCCCAGCCCTCCTGGAGACACGATACATGTATGTTCTTGGAAAGTTTTCTTAATGATTGGTGACAGAGCGGTGATTTAAAGGAGCTCATTCTCCATTTCCCACTAAGGCCAGCTCCTCTTTGCGGAAGAGGGTCCTTGACTCTTACTTTCTAGCAGGAAGCCCTAAGTACATCGACCCTTTTCAAAAGTTACAGGCTGAAAGTCAAGATCTCTCACGTTAAACCCAATGTTGCAACTTTAACTGGGCAAACTCTCATTAGAGACCAGGGGGCAATGACTGTGCAGATGGAAGCTAATGTCTTTTCAGGGTGACTTCAGTGCAGTAAAGCTCTTGCTAAGACGTTTAACTCTAAAATCGGTCATTGGGGAGGCACTGCACCCTCTGAAGTTAGAGGTCAGGGGATTTGGATTTCATTTCCAACCATCCGCCACTCATTCAGCCACTCACATTCAAGTGACAAGCCTTAGGCCAGTCACTTTCTGTATCTGTTTCTCGACTTTTGCACAGCGGTTTCTGTGGGACGTGAGGCCCACTGGGAAATGATCCCCTTTTCAGCTCAGTGCCTGGGATTCTGGGCCTACTTGTCCACCTGGACTTATATACACCTATGATTTTGGACTAACTCTATTACCTCTGCTAGAAATTAACACAGAAATTTCACAGTTGATTGACAAGAATGAGAATCAGTGCTAAAGAGTCAAAATGTAACCAAATCCTTTCTCACTGAAAGAATGCTCAACGCAAGTGGACACAGTTCCCACATTCGAACTTCATCATCTATGCACTTAGAGGCAAGTTTTTCAAACTACACAGCTAAAACTGTCCCCGCTTTAAGTGCTGTAAATCTGTGTATTTTCCAAAAGTTGTGTGCTCTACAAATAAAAAGCTGCTTTTGTTGTTACCTTTGGTCCGCAGGAGGAATGGGAGTCCTTTGCGGAGAGCATTGGAGACCCGTGAGTCCTTTGCAGTCCTCTTTTCTGCCTCTGATGGTGAAATGAGAGTGTGCAGCACTTTGGTAGGTAGCCATTCTCCCAGTTCGGCTCGGGGCGCAGCATAGCTGCAGTCCTCCTTGTGTGGCTCCATTCATCATGAGCCGTGTCTGAAAGAACTGATCGCATTTCACATGCTAGCATGCTGTCTGTTTGACTGTGCTGTTGTTTTAACGAGAGCATCGTTGACAATTCTGTAACCTGAGAGCGCTGCCTAATCGTATTCTATGTAATAATGCGTGGGCTTGAGGAGGAGGCAGGTTTGGGGGAGAAGGAGGGAGAATGCACGTGTGGATCAGGGAAAGGCCTCTCCTTCTTTGGAGCATGGGTGGGTTCAGTGCCCTCCTCATACTGCTAAGTCTTTGGCTCGACACTACCAGTTGTGTGTCTAAGGTTTCTGTGTGTGTGTTTGCATGTGTGTGTCTGTCTCTAGGGCTGAGCAGGACCTCCACCTTCCTGTGGTAGCATGTTACTCAGAACCTTGCACAAATCCCAGCCCTCCTGGAGACACGATACATGTATGTTCTTGGAAAGTTTTCTTAATGATTGGTGACAGAGCGGTGATTTAAAGGAGCTCATTCTCCATTTCCCACTAAGGCCAGCTCCTCTTTGCGGAAGAGGGTCCTTGACTCTTACTTTGTAGCAGGAAGCCCTAAGTACATCGACCCTTTTCAAAAGTTACAGGCTGAAAGTCAAGATCTCTCACGTTAAACCCAATGTTGCAACTTAAACTGGGCAAACTCTCATTAGAGACCAGGGGGCAATGACTGTGCGGATGGAAGCTAATGTCTTTTCAGGGTGACTTCAGTGCACTAAAGCTCTTGCTAAGACGTTTAACTCTAAAATCGGCCATGGGGGAGGCACTGCACCCTCTGAAGTTAGAGGTCAGGGGATTTCGATTTCATTTCCAACCATCCGCCACTCATTCAGCCACTCACATTCAAGTGACAAGCCTTAGGCCAGTCACTTTCTGTATCTGTTTCTCGACTTTTGCACAGCGGTTTCTGTGGGACGTGAGGCCCACTGGGAAATGATCCCCTTTTCAGCTCAGTGCCTGGGATTCTGGGCATACTTGTCCACCTGAACTTATATACACCTATGATTTTGGACTAACTCTATTACCTCTGCTAGAAATTAACACAGAAATTTCACAGTTGATTGACAAGAATGAGAATCAGTGCTAAAGAGTCAAAATGTAACCAAATCCTTTCTCACTGAAAGAATGCTCAACGCAAGTGGACACAGTTCCCCCATTCGAACTTCATCATCTATGCACGTAGAGGCAAGATTTTCAAATTACACAGCTAAAACTGTCCCCGCTTTAAGTGCTGTAAAGCACTTAAAGCGGGGACAGTTTTAGCTGTGTATTTTCCAAAAGTTGTGTGCTCTACAAATATAAAGCTGCTTTTGTTGTTACCTTTGGTCCGCAGGAGGAATGGGAGTCCTTTGCGGAGAGCATGGGAGACCCGTGAGTCCTTTGCAGTCCCCTTTTCTGCCTCTGCGGGTGAAATGAGAGTGTGCAGCACTTTGGTAGGTAGCCATTCTCCCAGTTCGGCTCGGGGCGCAGCATAGCTGCAGTCCTCCTTGTGTGGCTCCATTCATCATGAGCCGTGTCTGAAAGAACTGATCGCATTTCACATGCTAGCATGCTGTCTGTTTGACTGTGCTGTTGTTTTAACGAGAGCATCGTTGACAATTCTGTAACCTGAGAGCGCTGCCTAATCGTATTCTTTGTAATAATGCGTGGGCTTGAGGAGGAGGCAGGTTTGGGGGAGAAGGAGGGAGAATGCACGTGTGGATCAGGGAAAGGCCTCTCCTTCTTTGCAGCATGGGTGGGTTCAGTGCCCTCCTCATACTGCTAAGTCTTTGGCTCGACACTACCAGTTGTGTGTCTAAGGTTTCTGTGTGTGTGTTTGCATGTGTGTGTCTGTCTCTAGGGCTGAGCAGGACCTCCACCTTCCTGTGGTAGCATGTTACTCAGAACCTTGCACAAATCCCAGCCCTCCTGGAGACACGATACATGTATGTTCTTGGAAAGTTTTCTTAATGATTGGTGACAGAGCGGTGATTTAAAGGAGCTCATTCTCCATTTCCCACTAAGGCCAGCTCCTCTTTGCGGAAGAGGGTCCTTGACTCTTACTTTCTAGCAGGAAGCCCTAAGTACATCGACCCTTTTCAAAAGTTACAGGCTGAAAGTCAAGATCTCTCACGTTAAACCCAATGTTGCAACTTTAACTGGGCAAACTCTCATTAGAGACCAGGGGGCAATGACTGTGCAGATGGAAGCTAATGTCTTTTCAGGGTGACTTCAGTGCAGTAAAGCTCTTGCTAAGACGTTTAACTCTAAAATCGGTCATTGGGGAGGCACTGCACCCTCTGAAGTTAGAGGTCAGGGGATTTGGATTTCATTTCCAACCATCCGCCACTCATTCAGCCACTCACATTCAAGTGACAAGCCTTAGGCCAGTCACTTTCTGTATCTGTTTCTCGACTTTTGCACAGCGGTTTCTGTGGGACGTGAGGCCCACTGGGAAATGATCCCCTTTTCAGCTCAGTGCCTGGGATTCTGGGCCTACTTGTCCACCTGGACTTATATACACCTATGATTTTGGACTAACTCTATTACCTCTGCTAGAAATTAACACAGAAATTTCACAGTTGATTGACAAGAATGAGAATCAGTGCTAAAGAGTCAAAATGTAACCAAATCCTTTCTCACTGAAAGAATGCTCAACGCAAGTGGACACAGTTCCCACATTCGAACTTCATCATCTATGCACTTAGAGGCAAGTTTTTCAAACTACACAGCTAAAACTGTCCCCGCTTTAAGTGCTGTAAATCTGTGTATTTTCCAAAAGTTGTGTGCTCTACAAATAAAAAGCTGCTTTTGTTGTTACCTTTGGTCCGCAGGAGGAATGGGAGTCCTTTGCGGAGAGCATTGGAGACCCGTGAGTCCTTTGCAGTCCTCTTTTCTGCCTCTGATGGTGAAATGAGAGTGTGCAGCACTTTGGTAGGTAGCCATTCTCCCAGTTCGGCTCGGGGCGCAGCATAGCTGCAGTCCTCCTTGTGTGGCTCCATTCATCATGAGCCGTGTCTGAAAGAACTGATCGCATTTCACATGCTAGCATGCTGTCTGTTTGACTGTGCTGTTGTTTTAACGAGAGCATCGTTGACAATTCTGTAACCTGAGAGCGCTGCCTAATCGTATTCTATGTAATAATGCGTGGGCTTGAGGAGGAGGCAGGTTTGGGGGAGAAGGAGGGAGAATGCACGTGTGGATCAGGGAAAGGCCTCTCCTTCTTTGGAGCATGGGTGGGTTCAGTGCCCTCCTCATACTGCTAAGTCTTTGGCTCGACACTACCAGTTGTGTGTCTAAGGTTTCTGTGTGTGTGTTTGCATGTGTGTGTCTGTCTCTAGGGCTGAGCAGGACCTCCACCTTCCTGTGGTAGCATGTTACTCAGAACCTTGCACAAATCCCAGCCCTCCTGGAGACACGATACATGTATGTTCTTGGAAAGTTTTCTTAATGATTGGTGACAGAGCGGTGATTTAAAGGAGCTCATTCTCCATTTCCCACTAAGGCCAGCTCCTCTTTGCGGAAGAGGGTCCTTGACTCTTACTTTGTAGCAGGAAGCCCTAAGTACATCGACCCTTTTCAAAAGTTACAGGCTGAAAGTCAAGATCTCTCACGTTAAACCCAATGTTGCAACTTAAACTGGGCAAACTCTCATTAGAGACCAGGGGGCAATGACTGTGCGGATGGAAGCTAATGTCTTTTCAGGGTGACTTCAGTGCACTAAAGCTCTTGCTAAGACGTTTAACTCTAAAATCGGCCATGGGGGAGGCACTGCACCCTCTGAAGTTAGAGGTCAGGGGATTTCGATTTCATTTCCAACCATCCGCCACTCATTCAGCCACTCACATTCAAGTGACAAGCCTTAGGCCAGTCACTTTCTGTATCTGTTTCTCGACTTTTGCACAGCGGTTTCTGTGGGACGTGAGGCCCACTGGGAAATGATCCCCTTTTCAGCTCAGTGCCTGGGATTCTGGGCATACTTGTCCACCTGAACTTATATACACCTATGATTTTGGACTAACTCTATTACCTCTGCTAGAAATTAACACAGAAATTTCACAGTTGATTGACAAGAATGAGAATCAGTGCTAAAGAGTCAAAATGTAACCAAATCCTTTCTCACTGAAAGAATGCTCAACGCAAGTGGACACAGTTCCCCCATTCGAACTTCATCATCTATGCACTTAGAGGCAAGTTTTTCAAATTACACAGCTAAAACTGTCCCCGCTTTAAGTGCTGTAAAGCACTTAAAGCGGGGACAGTTTTAGCTGTGTATTTTCCAAAAGTTGTGTGCTCTACAAATATAAAGCTGCTTTTGTTGTTACCTTTGGTCCGCAGGAGGAATGGGAGTCCTTTGCGGAGAGCATGGGAGACCCGTGAGTCCTTTGCAGTCCCCTTTTCTGCCTCTGAGGGTGAAATGAGAGTGTGCAGCACTTTGGTAGGTAGCCATTCTCCCAGTTCGGCTCGGGGCGCAGCATAGCTGCAGTCCTCCTTGTGTGGCTCCATTCATCATGAGCCGTGTCTGAAAGAACTGATCGCATTTCACATGCTAGCATGCTGTCTGTTTGACTGTGCTGTTGTTTTAACGAGAGCATCGTTGACAATTCTGTAACCTGAGAGCGCTGCCTAATCGTATTCTTTGTAATAATGCGTGGGCTTGAGGAGGAGGCAGGTTTGGGGGAGAAGGAGGGAGAATGCACGTGTGGATCAGGGAAAGGCCTCTCCTTCTTTGGAGCATGGGTGGGTTCAGTGCCCTCCTCATACTGCTAAGTCTTTGGCTCGACACTACCAGTTGTGTGTCTAAGGTTTCTGTGTGTGTGTTTGCATGTGTGTGTCTGTCTCTAGGGCTGAGCAGGACCTCCACCTTCCTGTGGTAGCATGTTACTCAGAACCTTGCACAAATCCCAGCCCTCCTGGAGACACGATACATGTATGTTCTTGGAAAGTTTTCTTAATGATTGGTGACAGAGCGGTGATTTAAAGGAGCTCATTCTCCATTTCCCACTAAGGCCAGCTCCTCTTTGCGGAAGAGGGTCCTTGACTCTTACTTTGTAGCAGGAAGCCCTAAGTACATCGACCCTTTTCAAAAGTTACAGGCTGAAAGTCAAGATCTCTCACGTTAAACCCAATGTTGCAGCTTAAACTGGGCAAACACTCATTAGAGACCAGGGGGCAATGACTGTGCGGATGGAAGCTAATGTCTTTTCAGGGTGACTTCAGTGCAGTAAAGCTCTTGCTAAGACGTTTAACTCTAAAATCGGCCATGGGGGAGGCACTGCACCCTCTGAAGTTAGAGGTCAGGGGATTTGGATTTCATTTCCAACCATCCGCCACTCATTCAGCCACTCACATTCAAGTGACAAGCCTTAGGCCAGTCACTTTCTGTATCTGTTTCTCGACTTTTGCACAGCGGTTTCTGTGGGACGTGAGGCCCACTGGGAAATGATCCCCTTTTCAGCTCAGTGCCTGGGATTCTGGGCATACTTGTCCACCTGGACTTATATACACCTATGATTTTGGACTAACTCTATTACCTCTGCTAGAAATTAACACAGAAATTTCACAGTTGATTGACAAGAATGAGAATCAGTGCTAAAGAGTCAAAATGTAACCAAATCCTTTCTCACTGAAAGAATGCTCAACGCAAGTGGACACAGTTCCCCCATTCGAACTTCATCATCTATGCACGTAGAGGCAAGATTTTCAAATTACACAGCTAAAACTGTCCCCGCTTTAAGTGCTGTAAAGCACTTAAAGCGGGGACAGTTTTAGCTGTGTATTTTCCAAAAGTTGTGTGCTCTACAAATAAAAAGCTGCTTTTGTTGTTACCTTTGGTCCGCAGGAGGAATGGGAGTCCTTTGCGGAGAGCATGGGAGACCCGTGAGTCCTTTGCAGTCCCCTTTTCTGCCTCTGAGGGTGAAATGAGAGTGTGCAGCACTTTGGTAGGTAGCCATTCTCCCAGTTCGGCTCGGGGCGCAGCATAGCTGCAGTCCTCCTTGTGTGGCTCCATTCATCATGAGCCGTGTCTGAAAGAACTGATCGCATTTCACATGCTAGCATGCTGTCTGTTTGACTGTGCTGTTGTTTTAACGAGAGCATCGTTGACAATTCTGTAACCTGAGAGCGCTGCCTAATCGTATTCTTTGTAATAATGCGTGGGCTTGAGGAGGAGGCAGGTTTGGGGGAGAAGGAGGGAGAATGCACGTGTGGATCAGGGAAAGGCCTCTCCTTCTTTGGAGCATGGGTGGGTTCAGTGCCCTCCTCATACTGCTAAGTCTTTGGCTCGACACTACCAGTTGTGTGTCTAAGGTTTCTGTGTGTGTGTTTGCATGTGTGTGTCTGTCTCTAGGGCTGAGCAGGACCTCCACCTTCCTGTGGTAGCATGTTACTCAGAACCTTGCACAAATCCCAGCCCTCCTGGAGACACGATACATGTATGTTCTTGGAAAGTTTTCTTAATGATTGGTGACAGAGCGGTGATTTAAAGGAGCTCATTCTCCATTTCCCACTAAGGCCAGCTCCTCTTTGCGGAAGAGGGTCCTTGACTCTTACTTTGTAGCAGGAAGCCCTAAGTACATCGACCCTTTTCAAAAGTTACAGGCTGAAAGTCAAGATCTCTCACGTTAAACCCAATGTTGCAGCTTAAACTGGGCAAACACTCATTAGAGACCAGGGGGCAATGACTGTGCGGATGGAAGATAATGTCTTTTCAGGGTGACTTCAGTGCAGTAAAGCTCTTGCTAAGACGTTTAACTCTAAAATCGGCCATGGGGGAGGCACTGCACCCTCTGAAGTTAGAGGTCAGGTGATTTGGATTTCATTTCCAACCATCCGCCACTCATTCAGCCACTCACATTCAAGTGACAAGCCTTAGGCCAGTCACTTTCTGTATCTGTTTCTCGACTTTTGCACAGCGGTTTCTGTGGGACGTGAGGCCCACTGGGAAATGATCCCCTTTTCAGCTCAGTGCCTGGGATTCTGGGCATACTTGTCCACCTGGACGTATATACACCTATGATTTTGGACTAACTCTATTACCTCTGCTAGAAATTAACACAGAAATTTCACAGTTGATTGACAAGAATGAGAATCAGTGCTAAAGAGTCAAAATGTAACCAAATCCTTTCTCACTGAAAGAATGCTCAACGCAAGTGGACACAGTTCCCCCATTCGAACTTCATCATCTATGCACGTAGAGGCAAGATTTTCAAATTACACAGCTAAAACTGTCCCCGCTTTAAGTGCTGTAAAGCACTTAAAGCGGGGACAGTTTTAGCTGTGTATTTTCCAAAAGTTGTGTGCTCTACAAATATAAAGCTGCTTTTGTTGTTACCTTTGGTCCGCAGGAGGAATGGGAGTCCTTTGCGGAGAGCATGGGAGACCCGTGAGTCCTTTGCAGTCCCCTTTTCTGCCTCTGAGGGTGAAATGAGAGTGTGCAGCACTTTGGTAGGTAGCCATTCTCCCAGTTCGGCTCGGGGCGCAGCATAGCTGCAGTCCTCCTTGTGTGGCTCCATTCATCATGAGCCGTGTCTGAAAGAACTGATCGCATTTCACATGCTAGCATGCTGTCTGTTTGACTGTGCTGTTGTTTTAACGAGAGCATCGTTGACAATTCTGTAACCTGAGAGCGCTGCCTAATCGTATTCTTTGTAATAATGCGTGGGCTTGAGGAGGAGGCAGGTTTGGGGGAGAAGGAGGGAGAATGCACGTGTGGATCAGGGAAAGGCCTCTCCTTCTTTGGAGCATGGGTGGGTTCAGTGCCCTCCTCATACTGCTAAGTCTTTGGCTCGACACTACCAGTTGTGTGTCTAAGGTTTCTGTGTGTGTGTTTGCATGTGTGTGTCTGTCTCTAGGGCTGAGCAGGACCTCCACCTTCCTGTGGTAGCATGTTACTCAGAACCTTGCACAAATCCCAGCCCTCCTGGAGACACGATACATGTATGTTCTTGGAAAGTTTTCTTAATGATTGGTGACAGAGCGGTGATTTAAAGGAGCTCATTCTCCATTTCCCACTAAGGTCAGCTCCTCTTTGCGGAAGAGGGTCCTTGACTCTTACTTTGTAGCAGGAAGCCCTAAGTACATCGACCCTTTTCAAAAGTTACAGGCTGAAAGTCAAGATCTCTCACGTTAAACCCAATGTTGCAACTTTAACTGGGCAAACTCTCATTAGAGACCAGGGGGCAATGACTGTGCGGATGGAAGCTAATGTCTTTTCAGGGTGACTTCAGTGCAGTAAAGCTCTTGCTAAGACGTTTAACTCTAAAATCGGGCATTGGGGAGGCACTGCACCCTCTGAAGTTAGAGGTCAGGGGATTTGGATTTCATTTCCAACCATCCGCCACTCATTCAGCCACTCACATTCAAGTGACAAGCCTTAGGCCAGTCACTTTCTGTATCTGTTTCTCGACTTTTGCACAGCGGTTTCTGTGGGACGTGAGGCCCACTGGGAAATGATCCCCTTTTCAGCTCAGTGCCTGGGATTCTGGGCCTACTTGTCCACCTGGACTTATATACACCTATGATTTTGGACTAACTCTATTACCTCTGCTAGAAATTAACACAGAAATTTCACAGTTGATTGACAAGAATGAGAATCAGTGCTAAAGAGTCAAAATGTAACCAAATCCTTTCTCACTGAAAGAATGCTCAACGCAAGTGGACACAGTTCCCCCATTCGAACTTCATCATCTATGCACTTAGAGGCAAGTTTTTCAAATTACACAGCTAAAACTGTCCCCGCTTTAAGTGCTGTAAAGCACTTAAAGCGGGGACAGTTTTAGCTGTGTATTTTCCAAAAGTTGTGTGCTCTACGAATAAAAAGCTGCTTTTGTTGTTACCTTTGGTCCGCAGGAGGAATGGGAGTCCTTTGCGGAGAGCATTGGAGACCCGTGAGTCCTTTGCAGTCCTCTTTTCTGCCTCTGAGGGTGAAATGAGAGTGTGCAGCACTTTGGTAGGTAGCCATTCTCCCAGTTCGGCTCGGGGCGCAGCATAGCTGCAGTCCTCCTTCTGTGGCTCCATTCATCATGAGCCGTGTCTGAAAGAACTGATCGCATTTCACATGCTAGCATGCTGTCTGTTTGACTGTGCTGTTGTTTTAACGAGAGCATCGTTGACAATTCTGTAACCTGAGAGCGCTGCCTAATCGTATTCTATGTAATAATGCGTGGGCTTGAGGAGGAGGCAGGTTTGGGGGAGAAGGAGGGAGAATGCACGTGTGGATCAGGGAAAGGCCTCTCCTTCTTTGGAGCATGGGTGGGTTCAGTGCCCTCCTCATACTGCTAAGTCTTTGGCTCGACACTACCAGTTGTGTGTCTAAGGTTTCTGTGTGTGTGTTTGCATGTGTGTGTCTGTCTCTAGGGCTGAGCAGGACCTCCACCTTCCTGTGGTAGCATGTTACTCAGAACCTTGCACAAATCCCAGCCCTCCTGGAGACACGATACATGTATGTTCTTGGAAAGTTTTCTTAATGATTGGTGACAGAGCGGTGATTTAAAGGAGCTCATTCTCCATTTCCCACTAAGGCCAGCTCCTCTTTGCGGAAGAGGGTCCTTGACTCTTACTTTGTAGCAGGAAGCCCTAAGTACATCGACCCTTTTCAAAAGTTACAGGCTGAAAGTCAAGATCTCTCACGTTAAACCCAATGTTGCAACTTAAACTGGGCAAACTCTCATTAGAGACCAGGGGGCAATGACTGTGCGGATGGAAGCTAATGTCTTTTCAGGGTGACTTCAGTGCAGTAAAGCTCTTGCTAAGACGTTTAACTCTAAAATCGGGCATTGGGGAGGCACTGCACCCTCTGAAGTTAGAGGTCAGGGGATTTGGATTTCATTTCCAACCATCCGCCACTCATTCAGCCACTCACATTCAAGTGACAAGCCTTAGGCCAGTCACTTTCTGTATCTGTTTCTCGACTTTTGCACAGCGGTTTCTGTGGGACGTGAGGCCCACTGGGAAATGATCCCCTTTTCAGCTCAGTGCCTGGGATTCTGGGCCTACTTGTCCACCTGAACTTATATACACCTATGATTTTGGACTAACTCTATTACCTCTGCTAGAAATTAACACAGAAATTTCACAGTTGATTGACAAGAATGAGAATCAGTGCTAAAGAGTCAAAATGTAACCAAATCCTTTCTCAGTGAAAGAATGCTCAACGCAAGTGGACACAGTTCCCCCATTCGAACTTCATCATCTATGCACTTAGAGGCAAGTTTTTCAAATTACACAGCTAAAACTGTCCCCGCTTTAAGTGCTGTAAAGCACTTAAAGCGGGGACAGTTTTAGCTGTGTATTTTCCAAAAGTTGTGTGCTCTACAAAGAAAAAGCTGCTTTTGTTGTTACCTTTGGTCCGCAGGAGGAATGGGAGTCCTTTGCGGAGAGCATGGGAGACCCGTGAGTCCTTTGCAGGCCTCTTTTCTGCCTCTGAGGGTGAAATGAGAGTGTGCAGCACTTTGGTAGGTAGCCATTCTCCCAGTTCGGCTCGGGGCGCAGCATAGCTGCAGTCCTCCTTCTGTGGCTCCATTCATCATGAGCCGTGTCTGAAAGAACTGATCGCATTTCACATGCTAGCATGCTGTCTGTTTGACTGTGCTGTTGTTTTAACGAGAGCATCGTTGACAATTCTGTAACCTGAGAGCGCTGCCTAATCGTATTCTATGTACTAATTCGTGGGCTTGAGGACGAGGCAGGTTTGGGGGAGAAGGAGGGAGAATGCACGTGTGGATCAGGGAAAGGCCTCTCCTTCTTTGGAGCATGGGTGGGTTCAGTGCCCTCCTCATACTGCTAAGTCTTTGGCTCGACACTACCAGTTGTGTGTCTAAGGTTTCTGTGTGTGTGTTTGCATGTGTGTGTCTGTCTCTAGGGCTGAGCAGGACCTCCACCTTCCTGTGGTAGCATGTTACTCAGAACCTTGCACAAATCCCAGCCCTCCTGGAGACACGATACATGTATGTTCTTGGAAAGTTTTCTTAATGATTGGTGACAGAGCGGTGATTTAAAGGAGCTCATTCTCCATTTCCCACTAAGGCCAGCTCCTCTTTGCGGAAGAGGGTCCTTGACTCTTACTTTGTAGCAGGAAGCCCTAAGTACATCGACCCTTTTCAAAAGTTACAGGCTGAAAGTCAAGATCTCTGACGTTAAACCCAATGTTGCAGCTTAAACTGGGCAAACACTCATTAGAGACCAGGGGGCAATGACTGTGCGGATGGAAGCTAATGTCTTTTCAGGGTGACTTCAGTGCAGTAAAGCTCTTGCTAAGACGTTTAACTCTAAAATCGGCCATGGGGGAGGCACTGCACCCTCTGAAGTTAGAGGTCAGGGGATTTGGATTTCATTTCCAACCATCCGCCACTCATTCAGCCACTCACGTTCAAGTGACAAGCCTTAGGCCAGTCACTTTCTGTATCTGTTTCTCGACTTTTGCACAGCGGTTTCTGTGGGACGTGAGGCCCACTGGGAAATGATCCCCTTTTCAGCTCAGTGCCTGGGATTCTGGACCTACTTGTCCACCTGGACTTATATACACCTATGATTTTGGACTAACTCTATTACCTCTGCTAGAAATTAACACAGAAATTTCACAGTTGATTGACAAGAATGAGAATCAGTGCTAAAGAGTCAAAATGTAACCAAATCCTTTCTCACTGAAAGAATGCTCAACGCAAGTGGACACAGTTCCCCCATTCGAACTTCATCATCTATGCACTTAGAGGCAAGTTTTTCAAATTACACAGCTAAAACTGTCCCCGCTTTAAGTGCTGTAAAGCACTTAAAGCGGGGACAGTTTTAGCTGTGTATTTTCCAAAAGTTGTGTGCTCTACAAATATAAAGCTGCTTTTGTTGTTACCTTTGGTCCGCAGGAGGAATGGGAGTCCTTTGCGGAGAGCATGGGAGACCCGTGAGTCCTTTGCAGTCCCCTTTTCTGCCTCTGAGGGTGAAATGAGAGTGTGCAGCACTTTGGTAGGTAGCCATTCTCCCAGTTCGGCTCGGGGCGCAGCATAGCTGCAGTCCTCCTTGTGTGGCTCCATTCATCATGAGCCGTGTCTGAAAGAACTGATCGCATTTCACATGCTAGCATGCTGTCTGTTTGACTGTGCTGTTGTTTTAACGAGAGCATCGTTGACAATTCTGTAACCTGAGAGCGCTGCCTAATCGTATTCTTTGTAATAATGCGTGGGCTTGAGGAGGAGGCAGGTTTGGGGGAGAAGGAGGGAGAATGCACGTGTGGATCAGGGAAAGGCCTCTCCTTCTTTGGAGCATGGGTGGGTTCAGTGCCCTCCTCATACTGCTAAGTCTTTGGCTCGACACTACCAGTTGTGTGTCTAAGGTTTCTGTGTGTGTGTTTGCATGTGTGTGTCTGTCTCTAGGGCTGAGCAGGACCTCCACCTTCCTGTGGTAGCATGTTACTCAGAACCTTGCACAAATCCCAGCCCTCCTGGAGACACGATACATGTATGTTCTTGGAAAGTTTTCTTAATGATTGGTGACAGAGCGGTGATTTAAAGGAGCTCATTCTCCATTTCCCACTAAGGCCAGCTCCTCTTTGCGGAAGAGGGTCCTTGACTCTTACTTTGTAGCAGGAAGCCCTAAGTACATCGACCCTTTTCAAAATTTACAGGCTGAAAGTCAAGATCTCTCACGTTAAACCCAATGTTGCAACTTTAACTGGGCAAACTCTCATTAGAGACCAGGGGGCAATGACTGTGCGGATGGAAGCTAATGTCTTTTCAGGGTGACTTCAGTGCAGTAAAGCTCTTGCTAAGACGTTTAACTCTAAAATCGGGCATTGGGGAGGCACTGCACCCTCTGAAGTTAGAGGTCAGGGGATTTGGATTTCATTTCCAACCATCCGCCACTCATTCAGCCACTCACATTCAAGTGACAAGCCTTAGGCCAGTCACTTTCTGTATCTGTTTCTCGACTTTTGCACAGCGGTTTCTGTGGGACGTGAGGCCCACTGGGAAATGATCCCCTTTTCAGCTCAGTGCCTGGGATTCTGGGCCTACTTGTCCACCTGGACTTATATACACCTATGATTTTGGACTAACTCTATTACCTCTGCTAGAAATTAACACAGAAATTTCACAGTTGATTGACAAGAATGAGAATCAGTGCTAAAGAGTCAAAATGTAACCAAATCCTTTCTCACTGAAAGAATGCGCAACGCAAGTGGACACAGTTCCCCCATTCGAACTTCATCATCTATGCACTTAGAGGCAAGTTTTTCAAATTACACAGCTAAAACTGTCCCCGCTTTAAGTGCTGTAAAGCACTTAAAGCGGGGACAGTTTTAGCTGTGTGTTTTCCAAAAGTTGTGTGCTCTACAAATAAAAAGCTGCTTTTGCTGTTACCTTTGGTCCGCAGGAGGAATGGGAGTCCTTTGCGGAGAGCATGGGAGACCCGTGAGTCCTTTGCAGGCCTCTTTTCTGCCTCTGAGGGTGAAATGAGAGTGTGCAGCACTTTGGTAGGTAGCCATTCTCCCAGTTCGGCTCGGGGCACAGCATAGCTGCAGTCCTCCTTGTGTGGCTCCATTCATCATGAGCCGTGTCTGAAAGAACTGATCGCATTTCACATGCTAGCATGCTGTCTGTTTGACTGTGCTGTTGTTTTAACGAGAGCATCGTTGACAATTCTGTAACCTGAGAGCGCTGCCTAATCGTATTCTATGTAATAATGCGTGGGCTTGAGGAGGAGGCAGGTTTGGGGGAGAAGGAGGGAGAATGCACGTGTGGATCAGGGAAAGGCCTCTCCTTCTTTGGAGCATGGGTGGGTTCAGTGCCCTCCTCATACTGCTAAGTCTTTGGCTCGACACTACCAGTTGTGTGTCTAAGGTTTCTGTGTGTGTGTTTGCATGTGTGTGTCTGTCTCTAGGGCTGAGCAGGACCTCCACCTTCCTGTGGTAGCATGTTACTCAGAACCTTGCACAAATCCCAGCCCTCCTGGAGACACGATACATGTATGTTCTTGGAAAGTTTTCTTAATGATTGGTGACAGAGCGGTGATTTAAAGGAGCTCATTCTCCATTTCCCACTAAGGCCAGCTCCTCTTTGCGGAAGAGGGTCCTTGACTCTTACTTTGTAGCAGGAAGCCCTAAGTACATCGACCCTTTTCAAAAGTTACAGGCTGAAAGTCAAGATCTCTCACGTTAAACCCAATGTTGCAACTTTAACTGGGCAAACTCTCATTAGAGACCAGGGGGCAATGACTGTGCGGATGGAAGCTGATGTCTTTTCAGGGTGACTTCAGTGCAGTAAAGCTCTTGCTAAGACGTTTAACTCTAAAATCTGTCATTGGGGAGGCACTGCACCCTCTGAAGTTAGAGGTCAGGGGATTTGGATTTCATTTCCAACCATCCGCCACTCATTCAGCCACTCACATTCAAGTGACAAGCCTTAGGCCAGTCACTTTCTGTATCTGTTTCTCGACTTTTGCACAGCGGTTTCTGTGGGACGTGAGGCCCACTGGGAAATGATCCCCTTTTCAGCTCAGTGCCTGGGATTCTGGGCCTACTTGTCCACCTGGACTTATATACACCTATGATTTTGGACTAACTCTATTACCTCTGCTAGAAATTAACACAGAAATTTCACAGTTGATTGACAAGAATGAGAATCAGTGCTAAAGAGTCAAAATGTAACCAAATCCTTTCTCACTGAAAGAATGCTCAACGCAAGTGGACACAGTTCCCCCATTCGAACTTCATCATCTATGCACTTAGAGGCAAGTTTTTCAAATTACACAGCTAAAACTGTCCCCGCTTTAAGTGCTGTAAAGCACTTAAAGCGGGGACAGTTTTAGCTGTGTATTTTCCAAAAGTTGTGTGCTCTACAAATAAAAAGCTGCTTTTGTTGTTACCTTTGGTCCGCAGGAGGAATGGGAGTCCTTTGCGGAGAGCGTGGGAGACCCGTGAGTCCTTTGCAGTCCCCTTTTCTGCCTCTGAGGGTGAAATGAGAGTGTGCAGCACTTTGGTAGGTAGCCATTCTCCCAGTTCGGCTCGGGGCGCAGCATAGCTGCAGTCCTCCTTCTGTGGCTCCATTCATCATGAGCCGTGTCTGAAAGAACTGATCGCATTTCACATGCTAGCATGCTGTCTGTTTGACTGTGCTGTTGTTTTAACGAGAGCATCGTTGACAATTCTGTAATCTGAGAGCGCTGCCTAATCGTATTCTATGTACTAATGCGTGGGCTTGAGGAGGAGGCAGGTTTGGGGGAGAAGGAGGGAGAATGCACGTGTGGATCAGGGAAAGGCCTCTCCTTCTTTGGAGCATGGGTGGGTTCAGTGCCCTCCTCATACTGCTAAGTCTTTGGCTCGACACTACCAGTTGTGTGTCTAAGGTTTCTGTGTGTGTGTTTGCATGTGTGTGTCTGTCTCTAGGGCTGAGCAGGACCTCCACCTTCCTGTGGTAGCATGTTACTCAGAACCTTGCACAAATCCCAGCCCTCCTGGAGACACGATACATGTATGTTCTTGGAAAGTTTTCTTAATGATTGGTGACAGAGTGGTGATTTAAAGGATCTCATTCTCCATTTCCCACTAAGGCCAGCTCCTCTTTGCGGAAGAGGGTCCTTGACTCTTACTTTGTAGCAGGAAGCCCTAAGTACATCGACCCTTTTCAAAAGTTACAGGCTGAAAGTCAAGATCTCTCACGTTAAACCCAATGTTGCAACTTTAACTGGGCAAACTCTCATTAGAGACCAGGGGGCAATGACTGTGCGGATGGAAGCTAATGTCTTTTCAGGGTGACTTCACTGCAGTAAAGCTCTTGCTAAGACGTTTAACTCTAAAATCGGGCATTGGGGACGCACTGCACCCTCTGAAATTAGAGGTCAGGGGATTTGGATTTCATTTCCAACCATCCGCCACTCATTCAGCCACTCACATTCAAGTGACAAGCCTTAGGCCAGTCACTTTCTGTATCTGTTTCTCGACTTTTGCACAGCGGTTTCTGTGGGACGTGAGGCCCACTGGGAAATGATCCCCTTTTCAGCTCAGTGCCTGGGATTCTGGGCATACTTGTCCACCTGGACATATATACACCGATGATTTTGGACTAACTCTATTACCTCTGCTAGAAATTAACACAGAAATTTCACAGTTGATTGACAAGAATGAGAATCAGTGCTAAAGAGTCAAAATGTAACCAAATCCTTTCTCACTGATAGAATGCTCAACGCAAGTGGACACAGTTCCCCCATTCGAACTTCATCATCTATGCACTTAGAGGCAAGTTTTTCAAATTACACAGCTAAAACTGTCCCCGCTTTAAGTGCTGTAAAGCACTTAAAGCGGGGACAGTTTTAGCTGTGTATTTTCCAAAAGTTGTGTGCTCTACGAATAAAAAGCTGCTTTTGTTGTTACCTTTGGTCCGCAGGAGGAATGGGAGTCCTTTGCGGAGAGCATGGGAGACCCGTGAGTCCTTTGCAGTCCCCTTTTCTGCCTCTGAGGGTGAAATGAGAGTGTGCAGCACTTTGGTAGGTAGCCATTCTCCCAGTTCGGCTCGGGGCGCAGCATGGCTGCAGTCCTCCTTGTGTGGCTCCATTCATCATGAGCCGTGTCTGAAAGAACTGATCGCATTTCACATGCTAGCATGCTGTCTGTTTGACTGTGCTGTTGTTTTAACGAGAGCATCGTTGACAATTCTGTAATCTGAGAGCGCTGCCTAATCGTATTCTATGTACTAATGCTTGGGCTTGAGGAGGAGGCAGGTTTGGGGGAGAAGGAGGGAGAATGCACGTGTGGATCAGGGAAAGGCCTCTCCTTCTTTGGAGCATGGGTGGGTTCAGTGCCCTCCTCATACTGCTAAGTCTTTGGCTCGACACTACCAGTTGTGTGTCTAAGGTTTCTTTGTGTGTGTTTGCATGTGTGTGTCTGTCTCTAGGGCTGAGCAGGACCTCCACCTTCCTGTGGTAGCATGTTACTCAGAATCTTGCACAAATCCCAGCCCTCCTGGAGACACGATACATGTATGTTCTTGGAAAGTTTTCTTAATGATTGGTGACAGAGCGGTGATTTAAAGGAGCTCATTCTCCATTTCCCACTAAGGCCAGCCCCTCTTTGCGGAAGAGGGTCCTTGACTCTTACTTTGTAGCAGGAAGCCCTAAGTACATCGACCCTTTTCAAAAGTTACAGGCTGAAAGTCAAGATCTCTCACGTTAAACCCAGTGTTGCAACTTTAACTGGGCAAACTCTCATTAGAGACCAGGGGGCAATGACTGTGCGGATGGAAGCTAATGTCTTTTCAGGGTGACTTCAGTGCAGTAAAGCTCTTGCTAAGACGTTTAACTCTAAAATCGGGCATTGGGGAGGCACTGCACCCTCTGAAATTAGAGGTCAGGGGATTTGGATTTCATTTCCAACCATCCGCCACTCCTTCAGCCACTCACGTTCAAGTGACAAGCCTTAGGCCAGTCACTTTCTGTATCCGTTTCTCGACTTTTGCACAGCGGTTTCTGTGGGACGTGAGGCCCACTGGCAAATGATCCCCTTTTCAGCTCAGTGCCTGGGATTCTGGGCATACTTGTCCACCTGGACATATATACACCTATGATTTTGGACTAACTCTATTACCTCTGCTAGAAATTAACACAGAAATTTCACAGTTGATTGACAAGAATGAGAATCAGTTCTAAAGAGTCAAAATGTAACCAAATCCTTTCTCACTGAAAGAATGCGCAACGCAAGTGGACACAGTTCCCCCATTCGAACTTCATCATCTATGCACTTAGAGGCAAGTTTTTCAAATTACACAGCTAAAACTGTCCCCGCTTTAAGTGCTTTACAGCACTTAAAGCGGGGACAGTTTTAGCTGTGTATTTTCCAAAAGTTGTGTGCTCTACAAATAAAAAGCTGCTTTTGTTGTTACCTTTGGTCCGCAGGAGGAATGGGAGTCCTTTGCGGAGAGCATGGGAGACCCGTGAGTCCTTTGCAGTCCTCTTTTCTGCCTCTGAGGGTGAAATGAGAGTGTGCAGCACTTTGGTAGGTAGCCATTCTCCCAGTTCGGCTCGGGGCGCAGCATAGCTGCAGTCCTCCTTGTGTGGCTCCATTCATCATGAGCCGTGTCTGAAAGAACTGATCGCATTTCACATGCTAGCATGCTGTCTGTTTGACTGTGCTGTTGTTTTAACGAGAGCATCGTTGACAATTCTGTAACCTGAGAGCGCTGCCTAATCGTATTCTATGTACTAATGCGTGGGCTTGAGGAGGAGGCAGGTTTGGGGGAGAAGGAGGGAGAATGCACGTGTGGATCAGGGAAAGGCCTCTCCTTCTTTGGAGCATGGGTGGGTTCAGTGCCCTCCTCATACTGCTAAGTCTTTGGCTCGACGCTACCAGTTGTGTGTCTAAGGTTTCTGTGTGTGTGTTTGCATGTGTGTGTCTGTCTCTAGGGCTGAGCAGGACCTCCACCTTCCTGTGGTAGCATGTTACTCAGAACCTTGCACAAATCCCAGCCCTCCTGGAGACACGATACATGTATGTTCTTGGAAAGTTTTCTTAATGATTGGTGACAGAGCGGTGATTTAAAGGAGCTCATTCTCCATTTCCCACTAAGGCCAGCTCCTCTTTGCGGAAGAGGGTCCTTGACTCTTACTTTGTAGCAGGAAGCCCTAAGTACATCGACCCTTTTCAAAAGTTACAGGCTGAAAGTCAAGATCTCTCACGTTAAACCCAATGTTGCAACTTTAACTGGGCAAACTCTCATTAGAGACCAGGGGGCAATGACTGTGCGGATGGAAGCTAATGTCTTTTCAGGGTGACTTCAGTGCACTAAAGCTCTTGCTAAGACGTTTAACTCTAAAATCGGGCATTGGGGAGGCACTGCACCCTCTGAAGTTAGAGGTCAGGGGATTTGGATTTCATTTCCAACCATCCGCCACTCATTCAGCCACTCACATTCAAGTGACAAGCCTTAGGCCAGTCACTTTCTGTATCTGTTTCTCGACTTTTGCACAGCGGTTTCTGTGGGACGTGAGGCCCACTGGGAAATGATCCCCTTTTCAGCTCAGTGCCTGGGATTCTGGGCATACTTGTCCACCTGGACTTATATACACCTATGATTTTGGACTAACTCTATTACCTCTGCTAGAAATTAACACAGAAATTTCACAGTTGATTGACAAGAATGAGAATCAGTGCTAAAGAGTCAAAATGTAACCAAATCCTTTCTCACTGAAAGAATGCTCAACGCAAGTGGACACAGTTCCCCCATTCGAACTTCATCATCTATGCACTTAGAGGCAAGTTTTTCAAATTACACAGCTAAAACTGTCCCCGCTTTAAGTGCTGTAAAGCACTTAAAGCGGGGACAGTTTTAGCTGTGTATTTTCCAAAAGTTGTGTGCTCTACAAATAAAAAGCTGCTTTTGTTGTTACCTTTGGTCCGCAGGAGGAATGGGAGTCCTTTGCGGAGAGCATGGGAGACGGGTGAGTCCTTTGCAGTCCTCTTTTCTGCCTCTGAGGGTGAAATGAGAGTGTGCAGCACTTTGGTAGGTAGCCATTCTCCCAGTTCGGCTCGGGGCGCAGCATAGCTGCAGTCCTCCTTGTGTGGCTCCATTCATCATGAGCCGTGTCTGAAAGAACTGATCGCATTTCACATGCTAGCATGCTGTCTGTTTGACTGTGCTGTTGTTTTAACGAGAGCATCGTTGACAATTCTGTAACCTGAGAGCGCTGCCTAATCGTATTCTATGTAATAATGCGTGGGCTTGAGGAGGAGGCAGGTTTGGGGGAGAAGGAGGGAGAATGCACGTGTGGATCAGGGAAAGGCCTCTCCTTCTTTGGAGCATGGGTGGGCTCAGTGCCCTCCTCATACTGCTAAGTCTTTGGCTCGACACTACCAGTTGTGTGTCTAAGGTTTCTGTGTGTGTGTTTGCATGTGTGTGTCTGTCTCTAGGGCTGAGCAGGACCTCCACCTTCCTGTGGTAGCATGTTACTCAGAACCTTGCACAAATCCCAGCCCTCCTGGAGACACGATACATGTATGTTCTTGGAAAGTTTTCTTAATGATTGGTGACAGAGCGGTGATTTAAAGGAGCTCATTCTCCATTTCCCACTAAGGCCAGCTCCTCTTTGCGGAAGAGGGTCCTTGACTCTTACTTTGTAGCAGGAAGCCCTAAGTACATCGACCCTTTTCAAAAGTTACAGGCTGAAAGTCAAGATCTCTCACGTTAAACCCAATGTTGCAACTTTAACTGGGCAAACTCTCATTAGAGACCAGGGGGCAATGACTGTGCGGATGGAAGCTGATGTCTTTTCAGGGTGACTTCAGTGCAGTAAAGCTCTTGCTAAGACGTTTAACTCTAAAATCGGTCATTGGGGAGGCACTGCACCCTCTGAAGTTAGAGGTCAGGGGATTTGGATTTCATTTCCAACCATCCGCCACTCATTCAGCCACTCACATTCAAGTGACAAGCCTTAGGCCAGTCACTTTCTGTATCTGTTTCTCGACTTTTGCACAGCGGTTTCTGTGGGACGTGAGGCCCACTGGGAAATGATCCCCTTTTCAGCTCAGTGCCTGGGATTCTGGGCCTACTTGTCCACCTGGACTTATATACACCTATGATTTTGGACTAACTCTATTACCTCTGCTAGAAATTAACACAGAAATTTCACAGTTGATTGACAAGAATGAGAATCAGTGCTAAAGAGTCAAAATGTAACCAAATCCTTTCTCACTGAAAGAATGCTCAACGCAAGTGGACACAGTTCCCCCATTCGAACTTCATCATCTATGCACTTAGAGGCAAGTTTTTCAAATTACACAGCTAAAACTGTCCCCGCTTTAAGTGCTGTAAAGCACTTAAAGCGGGGACAGTTTTAGCTGTGTATTTTCCAAAAGTTGTGTGCTCTACAAATAAAAAGCTGCTTTTGTTGTTACCTTTGGTCCGCAGGAGAAATGGGAGTCCTTTGCGGAGAGCATGGGAGACCCGTGAGTCCTTTGCAGTCCCCTTTTCTGCCTCTGAGGGTGAAATGAGAGTGTGCAGCACTTTGGTAGGTAGCCATTCTCCCAGTTCGGCTCGGGGCGCAGCATAGCTGCAGTCGTCCTTGTGTGGCTCCATTCATCATGAGCCGTGTCTGAAAGAACTGATCGCATTTCACATGCTAGCATGCTGTCTGTTTGACTGTGCTGTTGTTTTAACGAGAGCATCGTTGACAATTCTGTAACCTGAGAGCGCTGCCTAATCGTATTCTATGTAATAATGCGTGGGCTTGAGGAGGAGGCAGGTTTGGGGGAGAAGGAGGGAGAATGCACGTGTGGATCAGGGAAAGGCCTCTCCTTCTTTGGAGCATGGGTGGGTTCAGTGCCCTCCTCATACTGCTAAGTCTTTGGCTCGACACTACCAGTTGTGTGTCTAAGGTTTCTGTGTGTGTGTTTGCATGTGTGTGTCTGTCTCTAGGACTGAGCAGGACCTCCACCTTCCTGTGGTAGCATGTTACTCAGAATCTTGCACAAATCCCAGCCCTCCTGGAGACACGATACATGTATGTTCTTGGAAAGTTTTCTTAATGATTGGTGACAGAGCGGTGATTTAAAGGAGCCCATTCTCCATTTCCCACTAAGGCCAGCTCCTCTTTGCGGAAGAGGGTCCTTGACTCTTACTTTGTAGCAGGAAGCCCTAAGTACATCGACCCTTTTCAAAAGTTACAGGCTGAAAGTCAAGATCTCTCACGTTAAACCCAATGTTGCAACTTTAACTGGGCAAACTCTCATTAGAGACCAGGGGGCAATGTCTGTGCGGATGGAAGCTAATGTCTTTTCAGGGTGACTTCAGTGCAGTAAAGCTCTTGCTAAGACGTTTAACTCTAAAATCGGGCATGGGGGAGGCACTGCACCCTCTGAAATTAGAGGTCATGGGATTTGGATTTCATTTCCAACCATCCGCCACTCATTCAGCCACTCACATTCAAGTGACAAGCCTTAGGCCAGTCACTTTCTGTATCTGTTTCTCGACTTTTGCACAGCGGTTTCTGTGGGACGTGAGGCCCACTGGGAAATGATCCCCTTTTCAGCTCAGTGCCTGGGATTCTGGGCATACTTGTCCACCTGGACTTATATACACCTATGATTTTGGACTAACTCTATTACCTCTGCTAGAAATTAACACAGAAATTTCACAGTTGATTGACAAGAATGAGAATCAGTGCTAAAGAGTCAAAATGTAACCAAATCCTTTCTCACTGAAAGAATGCTCAACGCAAGTGGACACAGTTCCCCCATTCGAACTTCATCATCTATGCACTTAGAGGCAAGTTTTTCAAATTACACAGCTAAAACTGTCCCCGCTTTAAGTGCTGTAAAGCACTTAAAGCGGGGACAGTTTTAGCTGTGTATTTTCCAAAAGTTGTGTGCTCTACAAATAAAAAGCTGCTTTTGTTGTGACCTTTGGTCCGCAGGAGGAATGGGAGTCCTTTGCGGAGAGCATGGGAGACCCGTGAGTCCTTTGCAGTCCCCTTTTCTGCCTCTGAGGGTGAAATGAGAGTGTGCAGCACTTTGGTAGGTAGCCATTCTCCCAGTTCGGCTCGGGGCGCAGCATAGCTGCAGTCCTCCTTGTGTGGCTCCATTCATCATGAGCCGTGTCTGAAAGAACTGATCGCATTTCACATGCTAGCATGCTGTCTGTTTGACTGTGCTGTTGTTTTAACGAGAGCATCGTTGACAATTCTGTAACCTGAGAGCGCTGCCTAATCGTATTCTATGTAATAATGCGTGGGCTTGAGGAGGAGGCAGGTTTGGGGGAGAAGGAGGGAGAATGCACGTGTGGATCAGGGAAAGGCCTCTCCTTCTTTGGAGCATGGGTGGGTTCAGTGCCCTCCTCATACTGCTAAGTCTTTGGCTCGACACTACCAGTTGTGTGTCTAAGGTTTCTGTGTGTGTGTTTGCATGTGTGTGTCTGTCTCTAGGGCTGAGCAGGACCTCCACCTTCCTGTGGTAGCATGTTACTCAGAATCTTGCACAAATCCCAGCCCTCCTGGAGACACGATACATGTATGTTCTTGGAAAGTTTTCTTAATGATTGGTGACAGAGCGGTGATTTAAAGGAGCCCATTCTCCATTTCCCACTAAGGCCAGCTCCTCTTTGCGGAAGAGGGTCCTTGACTCTTACTTTGTAGCAGGAAGCCCTAAGTACATCGACCCTTTTCAAAAGTTACAGGCTGAAAGTCAAGATCTCTCACGTTAAACCCAATGTTGCAACTTTAACTGGGCAAACTCTCATTAGAGACCAGGGGGCAATGTCTGTGCGGATGGAAGCTAATGTCTTTTCAGGGTGACTTCAGTGCAGTAAAGCTCTTGCTAAGACGTTTAACTCTAAAATCGGGCATGGGGGAGGCACTGCACCCTCTGAAATTAGAGGTCATGGGATTTGGATTTCATTTCCAACCATCCGCCACTCATTCAGCCACTCACATTCAAGTGACAAGCCTTAGGCCAGTCACTTTCTGTATCTGTTTCTCGACTTTTGCACAGCGGTTTCTGTGGGACGTGAGGCCCACTGGGAAATGATCCCCTTTTCAGCTCAGTGCCTGGAATTCTGGGCATACTTGTCCACCTGGACTTATATACACCTATGATTTTGGACTAACTCTATTACCTCTGCTAGAAATTAACACAGAAATTTCACAGTTGATTGACAAGAATGAGAATCAGTGCTAAAGAGTCAAAATGTAACCAAATCCTTTCTCACTGAAAGAATGCTCAACGCAAGTGGACACAGTTCCCCCATTCGAACTTCATCATCTATGCACTTAGAGGCAAGTTTTTCAAATTACACAGCTAAAACTGTCCCCGCTTTAAGTGCTGTAAAGCACTTAAAGCGGGGACAGTTTTAGCTGTGTATTTTCCAAAAGTTGTGTGCTCTACAAATAAAAAGCTGCTTTTGTTGTGACCTTTGGTCCGCAGGAGGAATGGGAGTCCTTTGCGGAGAGCATGGGAGACCCGTGAGTCCTTTGCAGTCCCCTTTTCTGCCTCTGAGGGTGAAATGAGAGTGTGCAGCACTTTGGTAGGTAGCCATTCTCCCAGTTCGGCTCGGGGCGCAGCATAGCTGCAGTCCTCCTTGTGTGGCTCCATTCATCATGAGCCGTGTCTGAAAGAACTGATCGCATTTCACATGCTAGCATGCTGTCTGTTTGACTGTGCTGTTGTTTTAACGAGAGCATCGTTGACAATTCTGTAACCTGAGAGCGCTGCCTAATCGTATTCTATGTAATAATGCGTGGGCTTGAGGAGGAGGCAGGTTTGGGGGAGAAGGAGGGAGAATGCACGTGTGGATCAGGGAAAGGCCTCTCCTTCTTTGGAGCATGGGTGGGTTCAGTGCCCTCCTCATACTGCTAAGTCTTTGGCTCGACACTACCAGTTGTGTGTCTAAGGTTTCTGTGTGTGTGTTTGCATGTGTGCGTCTGTCTCTAGGGCTGAGCAGGACCTCCACCTTCCTGTGGTAGCATGTTACTCAGAACCTTGCACAAATCCCAGCCCTCCTGGAGACACGATACATGTATGTTCTTGGAAAGTTTTCTTAATGATTGGTGACAGAGCGGTGATTTAAAGGAGCTCATTCTCCATTTCCCACTAAGGCCAGCTCCTCTTTGCGGAAGAGGGTCCTTGACTCTTACTTTGTAGCAGGAAGCCCTAAGTACATCGACCCTTTTCAAAAGTTACAGGCTGAAAGTCAAGATCTCTCACGTTAAACCCAATGTTGCAACTTTAACTGGGCAAACTCTCATTAGAGAACAGGGGGCAATGACTGTGCGGATGGAAGCTAATGTCTTTTCAGGGTGACTTCAGTGCAGTAAAGCTCTTGCTAAGACGTTTAACTCTAAAATCAGTCATTGGGGAGGCACTGCACCCTCTAAAGTTAGAGGTCAGGGGATTTGGATTTCATTTCCAACCATCCGCCACTCATTCAGCCACTCACATTCAAGTGACAAGCCTTAGGCCAGTCACTTTCTGTATCTGTTTCTCGACTTTTGCACAGCGGTTTCTGTGGGACGTGAGGCCCACTGGGAAATGATCCCCTTTTCAGCTCAGTGCCTGGGATTCTGGGCATACTTGTCCACCTGGACTTATATACACCTATGATTTTGGACTAACTCTATTACCTCTGCTAGAAATTAACACAGAAATTTCACAGTTGATTGACAAGAATGAGAATCAGTGCTAAAGAGTCAAAATGTAACCAAATCCTTTCTCACTGAAAGAATGCTCAACGCAAGTGGACACAGTTCCCCCATTCGAACTTCATCATCTATGCACTTAGAGGCAAGTTTTTCAAATTACACAGCTAAAACTGTCCCCGCTTTAAGTGCTGTAAAGCACTTAAAGCGGGGACAGTTTTAGCTGTGTATTTTCCAAAAGTTGTGTGCTCTACAAATAAAAAGCTGCTTTTGTTGTGACCTTTGGTCCGCAGGAGGAATGGGAGTCCTTTGCGGAGAGCATGGGAGACCCGTGAGTCCTTTGCAGTCCCCTTTTCTGCCTCTGAGGGTGAAATGAGAGTGTGCAGCACTTTGGTAGGTAGCCATTCTCCCAGTTCGGCTCGGGGCGCAGCATAGCTGCAGTCCTCCTTGTGTGGCTCCATTCATCATGAGCCGTGTCTGAAAGAACTGATCGCATTTCACATGCTAGCATGCTGTCTGTTTGACTGTGCTGTTGTTTTAACGAGAGCATCGTTGACAATTCTGTAACCTGAGAGCGCTGCCTAATCGTATTCTATGTAATAATGCGTGGGCTTGAGGAGGAGGCAGGTTTGGGGGAGAAGGAGGGAGAATGCACGTGTGGATCAGGGAAAGGCCTCTCCTTCTTTGGAGCATGGGTGGGTTCAGTGCCCTCCTCATACTGCTAAGTCTTTGGCTCGACACTACCAGTTGTGTGTCTAAGGTTTCTGTGTGTGTGTTTGCATGTGTGTGTCTGTCTCTAGGGCTGAGCAGGACCTCCACCTTCCTGTGGTAGCATGTTACTCAGAATCTTGCACAAATCCCAGCCCTCCTGGAGACACGATACATGTATGTTCTTGGAAAGTTTTCTTAATGATTGGTGACAGAGCGGTGATTTAAAGGAGCCCATTCTCCATTTCCCACTAAGGCCAGCTCCTCTTTGCGGAAGAGGGTCCTTGACTCTTACTTTGTAGCAGGAAGCCCTAAGTACATCGACCCTTTTCAAAAGTTACAGGCTGAAAGTCAAGATCTCTCACGTTAAACCCAATGTTGCAACTTTAACTGGGCAAACTCTCATTAGAGACCAGGGGGCAATGTCTGTGCGGATGGAAGCTAATGTCTTTTCAGGGTGACTTCAGTGCAGTAAAGCTCTTGCTAAGACGTTTAACTCTAAAATCGGGCATGGGGGAGGCACTGCACCCTCTGAAATTAGAGGTCATGGGATTTGGATTTCATTTCCAACCATCCGCCACTCATTCAGCCACTCACATTCAAGTGACAAGCCTTAGGCCAGTCACTTTCTGTATCTGTTTCTCGACTTTTGCACAGCGGTTTCTGTGGGACGTGAGGCCCACTGGGAAATGATCCCCTTTTCAGCTCAGTGCCTGGAATTCTGGGCATACTTGTCCACCTGGACTTATATACACCTATGATTTTGGACTAACTCTATTACCTCTGCTAGAAATTAACACAGAAATTTCACAGTTGATTGACAAGAATGAGAATCAGTGCTAAAGAGTCAAAATGTAACCAAATCCTTTCTCACTGAAAGAATGCTCAACGCAAGTGGACACAGTTCCCCCATTCGAACTTCATCATCTATGCACTTAGAGGCAAGTTTTTCAAATTACACAGCTAAAACTGTCCCCGCTTTAAGTGCTGTAAAGCACTTAAAGCGGGGACAGTTTTAGCTGTGTATTTTCCAAAAGTTGTGTGCTCTACAAATAAAAAGCTGCTTTTGTTGTTACCTTTGGTCCGCAGGAGGAATGGGAGTCCTTTGCGGAGAGCATGGGAGACCCGTGAGTCCTTTGCAGTCCCCTTTTCTGCCTCTGAGGGTGAAATGAGAGTGTGCAGCACTTTGGTAGGTAGCCATTCTCCCAGTTCGGCTCGGGGCGCAGCATAGCTGCAGTCCTCCTTGTGTGGCTCCATTCATCATGAGCCGTGTCTGAAAGAACTGATCGCATTTCACATGCTAGCATGCTGTCTGTTTGACTGTGCTGTTGTTTTAACGAGAGCATCGTTGACAATTCTGTAACCTGAGAGCGCTGCCTAATCGTATTCTATGTAATAATGCGTGGGCTTGAGGAGGAGGCAGGTTTGGGGGAGAAGGAGGGAGAATGCACGTGTGGATCAGGGAAAGGCCTCTCCTTCTTTGGAGCATGGGTGGGTTCAGTGCCCTCCTCATACTGCTAAGTCTTTGGCTCGACACTACCAGTTGTGTGTCTAAGGTTTCTGTGTGTGTGTTTGCATGTGTGCGTCTGTCTCTAGGGCTGAGCAGGACCTCCACCTTCCTGTGGTAGCATGTTACTCAGAACCTTGCACAAATCCCAGCCCTCCTGGAGACACGATACATGTATGTTCTTGGAAAGTTTTCTTAATGATTGGTGACAGAGCGGTGATTTAAAGGAGCTCATTCTCCATTTCCCACTAAGGCCAGCTCCTCTTTGCGGAAGAGGGTCCTTGACTCTTACTTTGTAGCAGGAAGCCCTAAGTACATCGACCCTTTTCAAAAGTTACAGGCTGAAAGTCAAGATCTCTCACGTTAAACCCAATGTTGCAACTTTAACTGGGCAAACTCTCATTAGAGAACAGGGGGCAATGACTGTGCGGATGGAAGCTAATGTCTTTTCAGGGTGACTTCAGTGCAGTAAAGCTCTTGCTAAGACGTTTAACTCTAAAATCAGTCATTGGGGAGGCACTGCACCCTCTAAAGTTAGAGGTCAGGGGATTTGGATTTCATTTCCAACCATCCGCCACTCATTCAGCCACTCACATTCAAGTGACAAGCCTTAGGCCAGTCACTTTCTGTATCTGTTTCTCGACTTTTGCACAGCGGTTTCTGTGGGACGTGAGGCCCACTGGGAAATGATCCCCTTTTCAGCTCAGTGCCTGGGATTCTGGGCATACTTGTCCACCTGGACTTATATACACCTATGATTTTGGACTAACTCTATTACCTCTGCTAGAAATTAACACAGAAATTTCACAGTTGATTGACAAGAATGAGAATCAGTGCTAAAGAGTCAAAATGTAACCAAATCCTTTCTCACTGAAAGAATGCTCAACGCAAGTGGACACAGTTCCCCCATTCGAACTTCATCATCTATGCACTTAGAGGCAAGTTTTTCAAATTACACAGCTAAAACTGTCCCCGCTTTAAGTGCTGTAAAGCACTTAAAGCGGGGACAGTTTTAGCTGTGTATTTTCCAAAAGTTGTGTGCTCTACAAATAAAAAGCTGCTTTTGTTGTGACCTTTGGTCCGCAGGAGGAATGGGAGTCCTTTGCGGAGAGCATGGGAGACCCGTGAGTCCTTTGCAGTCCCCTTTTCTGCCTCTGAGGGTGAAATGAGAATGTGCAGCACTTTGGTAGGTAGCCATTCTCCCAGTTCGGCTCGGGGCGCAGCATAGCTGCAGTCCTCCTTGTGTGGCTCCATTCATCATGAGCCGTGTCTGAAAGAACTGATCGCATTTCACATGCTAGCATGCTGTCTGTTTGACTGTGCTGTTGTTTTAACGAGAGCATCGTTGACAATTCTGTAACCTGAGAGCGCTGCCTAATCGTATTCTATGTAATAATGCGTGGGCTTGAGGAGGAGGCAGGTTTGGGGGAGAAGGAGGGAGAATGCACGTGTGGATCAGGGAAAGGCCTCTCCTTCTTTGGAGCATGGGTGGGTTCAGTGCCCTCCTCATACTGCTAAGTCTTTGGCTCGACACTACCAGTTGTGTGTCTAAGGTTTCTGTGTGTGTGTTTGCATGTGTGCGTCTGTCTCTAGGGCTGAGCAGGACCTCCACCTTCCTGTGGTAGCATGTTACTCAGAACCTTGCACAAATCCCAGCCCTCCTGGAGACACGATACATGTATGTTCTTGGAAAGTTTTCTTAATGATTGGTGACAGAGCGGTGATTTAAAGGAGCTCATTCTCCATTTCCCACTAAGGCCAGCTCCTCTTTGCGGAAGAGGGTCCTTGACTCTTACTTTGTAGCAGGAAGCCCTAAGTACATCGACCCTTTTCAAAAGTTACAGGCTGAAAGTCAAGATCTCTCACGTTAAACCCAATGTTGCAACTTTAACTGGGCAAATTCTCATTAGAGAACAGGGGGCAATGACTGTGCGGATGGAAGCTGATGTCTTTTCAGGGTGACTTCAGTGCAGTAAAGCTCTTGCTAAGACGTTTAACTCTAAAATCGGTCATTGGGGAGGCACTGCACCCTCTGAAGTTAGAGGTCAGGGGATTTGGATTTCATTTCCAACCATCCGCCACTCATTCAGCCACTCACATTCAAGTGACAAGCCTTAGGCCAGTCACTTTCTGTATCTGTTTCTCGACTTTTGCACAGCGGTTTCTGTGGGACGTGAGGCCCACTGGGAAATGATCCCCTTTTCAGCTCAGTGCCTGGGATTCTGGGCCTACTTGTCCACCTGGACTTATATACACCTATGATTTTGGACTAACTCTATTACCTCTGCTAGAAATTAACACAGAAATTTCACAGTTAATTGACAAGAATGAGAATCAGTGCTAAAGAGTCAAAATGTAACCAAATCCTTTCTCACTGAAAGAATGCTCAACGCAAGTGGACACAGTTCCCCCATTCGAACTTCATCATCTATGCACTTAGAGGCAGGTTTTTCAAATTACACAGCTAAAACTGTCCCCGCTTTAAGTGCTGTAAAGCACTTAAAGCGGGGACAGTTTTAGCTGTGTATTTTCCAAAAGTTGTGTGTTCTACAAATATAAAGCTGCTTTTGTTGTTACCTTTGGTCCGCAGGAGGAATGGGAGTCCTTTGCGGAGAGCATGGGAGACCCGTGAGTCCTTTGCAGTCCCCTTTCCTGCCTCTGAGGGTGAAATGAGAGTGTGCAGCACTTTGGTAGGTAGCCATTCTCCCAGTTCGGCTCGGGGCGCAGCATAGCTGCAGTCGTCCTTGTGTGGCTCCATTCATCATGAGCCGTGTCTGAAAGAACT
This sequence comes from Aotus nancymaae, assembly GCF_030222135.1. Lineage (NCBI taxonomy): Eukaryota > Metazoa > Chordata > Mammalia > Primates > Aotidae > Aotus > Aotus nancymaae. The sequence goes on along the minus strand of NW_026988476.1, from coordinate 13,611,130 downwards.
GATCGCATTTCACATGCTAGCATGCTGTCTGTTTGACTGTGCTGTTGTTTTAACGAGAGCATCGTTGACAATTCTGTAACCTGAGAGCGCTGCCTAATCGTATTCTATGTAATAATGCGTGGGCTTGAGGAGGAGGCAGGTTTGGGGGAGAAGGAGGGAGAATGCACGTGTGGATCAGGGAAAGGCCTCTCCTTCTTTGGAGCATGGGTGGGTTCAGTGCCCTCCTCATACTGCTAAGTCTTTGGCTCGACACTACCAGTTGTGTGTCTAAGGTTTCTGTGTGTGTGTTTGCATGTGTGTGTCTGTCTCTAGGGCTGAGCAGGACCTCCACCTTCCTGTGGTAGCATGTTACTCAGAACCTTGCACAAATCCCAGCCCTCCTGGAGACACGATACATGTATGTTCTTGGAAAGTTTTCTTAATGATTGGTGACAGAGCGGTGATTTCAAGGAGCCCATTCTCCATTTCCCACTAAGGCCAGCTCCTCTTTGCGGAAGAGGGTCCTTGACTCTTACTTTGTAGCAGGAAGCCCTAAGTACATCGACCCTTTTCAAAAGTTACAGGCTGAAAGTCAAGATCTCTCACGTTAAACCCAATGTTGCAACTTTAACTGGGCAAACTCTCATTAGAGACCAGGGGGCAATGTCTGTGCGGATGGAAGCTAATGTCTTTTCAGGGTGACTTCAGTGCTGTAAAGCTCTTGCTAAGACGTTTAACTCTAAAATCGGGCATCGGGGAGGCACTGCACCCTCTGAAATTAGAGGTCAGGGGATTTGGATTTCATTTAAAACCATCCGCCACTCATTCAGCCACTCACATTCAAGTGACAAGCCTTAGACCAGTCACTTTCTGTATCTGTTTCTCGACTTTTGCACAGCGGTTTCTGTGGGACGTGAGGCCCACTGGGAAATGATCCCCTTTTCAGCTCAGTGCCTGGGATTCTGGGCATACTTGTCCACCTGGACTTATATACACCTATGATTTAGGACTAACTCTATTACCTCTGCTAGAAATTAACACAGAAATTTCACAGTTGATTGACAAGAATGAGAATCAGTGCTAAAGAGTCAAAATGTAACCAAATCCTTTCTCACTGAAAGAATGCTCAACGCAAGTGGACACAGTTCCCCCATTCGAACTTCATCATCTATGCACTTAGAGGCAAGTTTTTCAAATTACACAGCTAAAACTGTCCCCGCTTTAAGTGCTGTAAAGCACTTGAAGCGGGGACAGTTTTAGCTGTGTATTTTCCAAAAGTTGTGTGCTCTACAAATAAAAAGCTGCTTTTGTTGTTACCTTTGGTCCGCAGGAGGAATGGGAGTCCTTTGCGGAGAGCATGGGAGACGGGTGAGTCCTTTGCACGCCTCTTTTCTGCCTCTGAGGGTGAAATGAGAGTGTCCAGCACTTTGGTAGGTAGCCATTCTCCCAGTTCGGCTCGGGGCGCAGCATAGCTGCAGTCCTCCTTCTGTGGCTCCATTCATCATGAGCCGTGTCTGAAAGAACTGATCGCATTTCACATGCTAGCATGCTGTCTGTTTGACTGTGCTGTTGTTTTAACGAGAGCATCGTTGACAATTTTGTAACCTGAGAGCGCTGCCTAATCGTATTCTATGTAATAATGCGTGGGCTTGAGGAGGAGGCAGGTTTGGGGGAGAAGGAGGGAGAATGCACGTGTGGATCAGGGAAAGGCCTCTCCTTCTTTGGAGCATGGGTGGGTTCAGTGCCCTCCTCATACTGCTAAGTCTTTGGCTCGACACTACCAGTTGTGTGTCTAAGGTTTCTGTGTGTGTGTTTGCATGTGTGTGTCTGTCTCTAGGGCTGAGCAGGACCTCCACCTTCCTGTGGTAGCATGTTACTCAGAACCTTGCACAAATCCCAGCCCTCCTGGAGACACGATACATGTATGTTCTTGGAAAGTTTTCTTAATGATTGGTGACAGAGCGGTGATTTCAAGGAGCCCATTCTCCATTTCCCACTAAGGCCAGCTCCTCTTTGCGGAAGAGGGTCCTTGACTCTTACTTTGTAGCAGGAAGCCCTAAGTACATCGACCCTTTTCAAAAGTTACAGGCTGAAAGTCAAGATCTCTCACGTTAAACCCAATGTTGCAACTTTAACTGGGCAAACTCTCATTAGAGACCAGGGGACAATGACTGTGCGGATGGAAGCTAATGTCTTTTCAGGGTGACTTCAGTGCAGTAAAGCTCTTGCTAAGACGTTTAACTCTAAAATCGGTCATTGGGGAGGCACTGCACCCTCTGAAGTTAGAGGTCAGGGGATTTGGATTTCATTTCCAACCATCCGCCACTCATTCAGCCACTCACATTCAAGTGACAAGCCTTAGGCCAGTCACTTTCTGTATCTGTTTCTCGACTTTTGCACAGTGCTTTCTGTGGGACGTGAGGCCCACTGGGAAATGATCCCCTTTTCAGCTCAGTGCCTGGAATTCTGGGCATACTTGTCCACCTGGACTTATATACACCTATGATTTTGGACTAACTCTATTACCTCTGCTAGAAATTAACACAGAAATTTCACAGTTGATTGACAAGAATGAGAATCAGTGCTAAAGAGTCAAAATGTAACCAAATCCTTTCTCACTGAAAGAATGCGCAACGCAAGTGGACACAGTTCCCCCATTCGAACTTCATCATCTATGCACTTAGAGGCAAGTTTTTCAAATTTAAGTGCTTTACAGCACTTAAAGCGGGGACAGTTTTAGCTGTGTATTTTCCAAAAGTTGTGTGCTCTACAAATAAAAAGCTGCTTTTGTTGTTACCTTTGGTCCGCAGGAGGAATGGGAGTCCTTTGCGGAGAGCATGGGAGACCCGTGAGTCCTTTGCAGTCCCCTTTTCTGCCTCTGAGGGTGAAATGAGAGTGTGCAGCACTTTGGTAGGTAGCCATTCTCCCAGTTCGGCTCGGGGCGCAGCATAGCTGCAGTCCTCCTTGTGTGGCTGATTCATCATGAGCCGTGTCTGAAAGAACTGATCGCATTTCACATGCTAGCATGCTGTCTGTTTGACTGTGCTGTTGTTTTAACGAGAGCATCGTTGACAATTCTGTAACCTGAGAGCGCTGCCTAATCGTATTCTATGTAATAATGCGTGGGCTTGAGGAGGAGGCAGGTTTGGGGGAGAAGGAGGGAGAATGCACGTGTGGATCAGGGAAAGGCCTCTCCTTCTTTGGAGCATGGGTGGGTTCAGTGCCCTCCTCATACTGCTAAGTCTTTGGCTCGACACTACCAGTTGTGTGTCTAAGGTTTCTGTGTGTGTGTTTGCATGTGTGTGTCTGTCTCTAGGGCTGAGCAGGACCTCCACCTTCCTGTGGTAGCATGTTACTCAGAACCTTGCACAAATCCCAGCCCTCCTGGAGACACGATACATGCATGTTCTTGGAAAGTTTTCTTAATGATTGGTGACAGAGCGGTGATTTAAAGGAGCTCATTCTCCATTTCCCACTAAGGCCAGCTCCTCTTTGCGGAAGAGGGTCCTTGACTCTTACTTTGTAGCAGGAAGCCCTAAGTACATCGACCCTTTTCAAAAGTTACAGGCTGAAAGTCAAGATCTCTCACGTTAAACCCAATGTTGCAACTTTAACTGGGCAAACTCTCATTAGAGACCAGGGGGCAATGACTGTGAGGATGGAAGCTAATGTCTTTTCAGGGTGACTTCAGTGCAGTAAAGCTCTTGCTAAGACGTTTAACTCTAAAATCGGGCATTGGGGAGGCACTGCACCCTCTGAAGTTAGAGGTCAGGGGATTTGGATTTCATTTCCAACCATCCGCCACTCATTCAGCCACTCACATTCAAGTGACAAGCCTTAGGCCAGTCACTTTCTGTATCTGTTTCTCGACTTTTGCACAGCGGTTTCTGTGGGACGTGAGGCCCACTGGGAAATGATCCCCTTTTCAGCTCAGTGCCTGGGATTCTGGGCCTACTTGTCCACCTGGACTTATATACACCTATGATTTTGGACTAACTCTATTACCTCTGCTAGAAATTAACACAGAAATTTCACAGTTGATTGACAAGAATGAGAATCAGTGCTAAAGAGTCAAAATGTAACCAAATCCTTTCTCACTGAAAGAATGCTCAACGCAAGTGGACACAGTTCCCCCATTCGAACTTCATCATCTATGCACTTAGAGGCAAGTTTTTCAAATTACACAGCTAAAACTGTCCCCGCTTTAAGTGCTGTAAAGCACTTGAAGCGGGGACAGTTTTAGCTGTGTATTTTCCAAAAGTTGTGTGTTCTACAAATAAAAAGCTGCTTTTGTTGTTACCTTTGGTCCGCAGGAGGAATGGGAGTCCTTTGCGGAGAGCATGGGAGACCCGTGAGTCCTTTGCAGGCCTCTTTTCTGCCTCTGAGGGTGAAATGAGAGTGTGCAGCACTTTGGTAGGTAGCCATTCTCCCAGTTCGGCTCGGGGCGCAGCATAGCTGCAGTCCTCCTTGTGTGGCTCCATTCATCATGAGCCGTGTCTGAAAGAACTGATCGCATTTCACATGCTAGCATGCTGTCTGTTTGACTGTGCTGTTGTTTTAACGAGAGCATCGTTGACAATTCTGTAACCTGAGAGCGCTGCCTAATCGTATTCTATGTAATAATGCGTGGGCTTGAGGAGGAGGCAGGTTTGGGGGAGAAGGAGGGAGAATGCACGTGTGGATCAGGGAAAGGCCTCTCCTTCTTTGGAGCATGGGTGGGTTCAGTGCCCTCCTCATACTGCTAAGTCTTTGGCTCGACACTACCAGTTGTGTGTCTAAGGTTTCTGTGTGTGTGTTTGCATGTGTGTGTCTGTCTCTAGGGCTGAGCAGGACCTCCACCTTCCTGTGGTAGCATGTTACTCAGAACCTTGCACAAATCCCAGCCCTCCTGGAGACACGATACATGTATGTTCTTGGAAAGTTTTCTTAATGATTGGTGACAGAGCGGTGATTTAAAGGAGCTCATTCTCCATTTCCCACTAAGGCCAGCTCCTCTTTGCGGAAGAGGGTCCTTGACTCTTACTTTGTAGCAGGAAGCCCTAAGTACATCGACCCTTTTCAAAAGTTACAGGCTGAAAGTCAAGATCTCTCACGTTAAACCCAATGTTGCAACTTTAACTGGGCAAACTCTCATTAGAGACCAGGGGGCAATGACTGTGCGGATGGAAGCTAATGTCTTTTCAGGGTGACTTCAGTGCAGTAAAGCTCTTGCTAAGACGTTTAACTCTAAAATCGGGCATTGGGGAGGGACTGCACCCTCTGAAATTAGAGGTCAGGGGATTTGGATTTCATTTCCAACCATCCGCCACTCATTCAGCCACTCACATTCAAGTGACAAGCCTTAGGCCAGTCACTTTCTGTATCTGTTTCTCGACTTTTGCACAGCGGTTTCTGTGGGACGTGAGGCCCACTGGGAAATGATCCCCTTTTCAGCTCAGTGCCTGGGATTCTGGGCCTACTTGTCCACCTGGACTTATATACACCTATGATTTTGGACTAACTCTATTACCTCTGCTACAAATTAACACAGAAATTTCACAGTTGATTGACAAGAATGAGAATCAGTGCTAAAGAGTCAAAATGTAACCAAATCCTTTCTCACTGAAAGAATGCTCAACGCAAGTGGACACAGTTCCCCCATTCGAACTTCATCATCTATGCACTTAGAGGCAAGTTTTTCAAATTACACAGCTAAAACTGTCCCCGCTTTAAGTGCAAAGCACTTAAAGCGGGGACAGTTTTAGCTGTGTATTTTCCAAAAGTTGTGTGCTCTACAAATAAAAAGCTGCTTTTGTTGTTACCTTTGGTCCGCAGGAGGAATGGGAGTCCTTTGCGGAGAGCATGGGAGACCCGTGAGTCCTTTGCAGTCCCCTTTTCTGCCTCTGAGGGTGAAATGAGAGTGTGCAGCACTTTGGTAGGTAGCCATTCTCCCAGTTCGGCTCGGGGCGCAGCATAGCTGCAGTCCTCCTTGTGTGGCTCCATTCATCATGAGCCGTGTCTGAAAGAACTGATCGCATTTCACATGCTAGCATGCTGTCTGTTTGACTGTGCTGTTGTTTTAACGAGAGCATCGTTGACAATTCTGTAACCTGAGAGCGCTGCCTAATCGTATTCTATGTAATAATGCGTGGGCTTGAGGAGGAGGCAGGTTTGGGGGAGAAGGAGGGAGAATGCACGTGTGGATCAGGGAAAGGCCTCTCCTTCTTTGGAGCATGGGTGGGTTCAGTGCCCTCCTCATACTGCTAAGTCTTTGGCTCGACACTACCAGTTGTGTGTCTAAGGTTTCTGTGTGTGTGTTTGCATGTGTGTGTCTGTCTCTAGGGCTGAGCAGGACCTCCACCTTCCTGTGGTAGCATGTTACTCAGAACCTTGCACAAATCCCAGCCCTCCTGGAGACACGATACATGTATGTTCTTGGAAAGTTTTCTTAATGATTGGTGACAGAGCGGTGATTTAAAGGAGCTCATTCTCCATTTCCCACTAAGGCCAGCTCCTCTTTGCGGAAGAGGGTCCTTGACTCTTACTTTCTAGCAGGAAGCCCTAAGTACATCGACCCTTTTCAAAAGTTACAGGCTGAAAGTCAAGATCTCTCACGTTAAACCCAATGTTGCAACTTTAACTGGGCAAACTCTCATTAGAGACCAGGGGGCAATGACTGTGCGGATGGAAGCTAATGTCTTTACAGGGTGACTTCAGTGCAGTAAAGCTCTTGCTAAGACGTTTAACTCTAAAATCGGGCATTGGGGAGGCACTGCACCCTCTGAAATTAGAGGTCAGGGGATTTGGATTTCATTTCCAACCATCCGCCACTCATTCAGGCACTCACATTCAAGTGACAAGCCTTAGGCCAGTCACTTTCTGTATCTGTTTCTCGACTTTTGCACAGCGGTTTCTGTGGGACGTGAGGCCCACTGGGAAATGATCCCCTTTTCAGCTCAGTGCCTGGGATTCTGGGCCTACTTGTCCACCTGGACTTATATACACCTATGATTTTGGACTAACTCTATTACCTCTGCTAGAAATTCACACAGAAATTTCACAGTTGATTGACAAGAATGAGAATCAGTGCAAAAGAGTCAAAATGTAACCAAATCCTTTCTCACTGAAAGAATGCTCAACGCAAGTGGACACAGTTCCCCCATTCGAACTTCATCATCTATGCACTTAGAGGCAACTTTTTCAAATTACACAGCTAAAACTGTCCCCGCTTTAAGTGCTGTAAAGCACTTAAAGCGGGGACAGTTTTAGCTGTGTATTTTCCAAAAGTTGTGTGCTCTACAAATAAAAAGCTGCTTTTGTTGTTACCTTTGGTCCGCAGGAGGAACGGGAGTCCTTTGCGGAGAGCATGGGAGACCCGTGAGTCCTTTGCAGTCCGCTTTTCTGCCTCTGAGGGTGAAATGAGAGTGTGCAGCACTTTGGTAGGTAACCATTCTCCCAGTTCGGATCGGGGCGCAGCATAGCTGCAGTCCTCCTTGTGTGGCTCCATTCATCATGACTTTTGCACAGCGGTTTCTGTGGGACGTGAGGCCCACTGGGAAATGATCCCCTTTTCAGCTCAGTGCCTGGGATTCTGGGCATACTTGTCCACCTGGACTTATATACACCTGTGATTTTGGACTAACTCTATTACCTCTGCTAGAAATTAACACAGAAATTTCACAGTTGATTGACAAGAATGAGAATCAGTGCTAAAGAGTCAAAATGTAACCAAATCCTTTCTCACTGAAAGAATGCGCAACGCAAGTGAACACAGTTCCACCATTCGAACTTCATCATCTATTCACTTAGAGGCAAGTTTTTCAAATTTAAGTGCTTTACAGCACTTAAAGCGGGGACAGTTTTAGCTGTGTATTTTCCAAAAGTTGTGTGCTCTACAAATAAAAAGCTGCTTTTGTTGTTACCTTTGGTCCGCAGGAGGAATGGGAGTCCTTTGCGGAGAGCATGGGAGACCCGTGAGTCATTTGCACGCCTCTTTTCTGCCTCTGAGGGTGAAATGAGAGTGTGCAGCACTTTGGTAGGTAGCCATTCTCCCAGTTCGGCTCGGGGCGCAGCATAGCTGCAGTCCTCCTTGTGTGGCTCCATTCATCATGAGCCGTGTCTGAAAGAACTGATCGCATTTCACATGCTAGCATGCTGTCTGTTTGACTGTGCTGTTGTTTTAACGAGAGCATCGTTGACAATTCTGTAACCTGAGAGCACTGCCTAATCGTATTCTATGTAATAATGCGTGGGCTTGAGGAGGAGGCAGGTTTGGGGGAGAAGGAGGGAGAATGCACGTGTGGATCAGGGAAAGGCCTCTCCTTCTTTGGAGCATGGGTGGGTTCAGTGCCCTCCTCATACTGCTAAGTCTTTGGCTCGACACTACCAGTTGTGTGTCTAAGGTTTCTGTGTGTGTGTTTGCATGTGTGTGTCTGTCTCTAGGGCTGAGCAGGACCTCCACCTTCCTGTGGTAGCATGTTACTCAGAACCTTGCACAAATCCCAGCCCTCCTGGAGACACGATACATGTATGTTCTTGGAAAGTTTTCTTAATGATTGGTGACAGAGCGGTGATTTAAAGGAGCCCATTCTCCATTTCCCACTAAGGCCAGCTCCTCTTTGCGGAAGAGGGTCCTTGACTCTTACTTTGTAGCAGGAAGCCCTAAGTACATCGACCCTTTTCAAAAGTTACAGGCTGAAAGTCAAGATCTCTCACGTTAAACCCAATGTTGCAACTTTAACTGGGAAACTCTCATTAGAGACCAGGGGACAATGACTGTGCGGATGGAAGCTAATGTCTTTTCAGGGTGACTTCAGTGCAGTAAAGCTCTTGCTAAGACGTTTAACTCTAAAATCGGTCATTGGGGAGGCACTGCACCCTCTGAAGTTAGAGGTCAGGGGATTTGGATTTCATTTCCAACCATCCGCCACTCATTCAGCCACTCACATTCAAGTGACAAGCCTTAGGCCAGTCACTTTCTGTATCTGTTTCTCGACTTTTGCACAGCGGTTTCTGTGGGACGTGAGGCCCACTGGGAAATGATCCCCTTTTCAGCTCAGTGCCTGGGATTCTGGGCATACTTGTCCACCTGGACTTATATACACCTATGATTTTGGACTAACTCTATTACCTCTGCTAGAAATTAACACAGAAATTTCACAGTTGATTGACAAGAATGAGAATCAGTGCTAAAGAGTCAAAATGTAACCAAATCCTTTCTCACTGAAAGAATGCTCAACGCAAGTGGACACAGTTCCCCCATTCGAACTTCATCATCTATGCACTTAGAGGCAAGTTTTTCAAATTACACAGCTAAAACTGTCCCCGCTTTAAGTGCTGTAAAGCACTTAAAGCGGGGACAGTTTTAGCTGTGTATTTTCCAAAAGTTGTGTGCTCTACAAATAAAAAGCTGCTTTTGTTGTTACCTTTGGTCCGCAGGAGGAATGGGAGTCCTTTGCGGAGAGCATGGGAGACCCGTGAGTCCTTTGCAGTCCTCTTTTCTGCCTCTGAGGGTGAAATGAGAGTGTGCAGCACTTTGGTAGGTAGCCATTCTCCCAGTTCGGCTCGGGGCGCAGCATAGCTGCAGTCCTCCTTGTGTGGCTCCATTCATCATGAGCCGTGTCTGAAAGAACTGATCGCATTTCACATGCTAGCATGCTGTCTGTTTGACTGTGCTGTTGTTTTAACGAGAGCATCGTTGACAATTCTGTAACCTGAGAGCGCTGCCTAATCGTATTCTATGTAATAATGCGTGGGCTTGAGGAGGAGGCAGGTTTGGGGGAGAAGGAGGGAGAATGCACGTGTGGATCAGGGAAAGGCCTCTCCTTCTTTGGAGCATGGGTGGGTTCAGTGCCCTCCTCATACTGCTAAGTCTTTGGCTCGACACTACCAGTTGTGTGTCTAAGGTTTCTGTGTGTGTGTTTGCATGTGTGTGTCTGTCTCTAGGGCTGAGCAGGACCTCCACCTTCCTGTGGTAGCATGTTACTCAGAACCTTGCACAAATCCCAGCCCTCCTGGAGACACGATACATGTATGTTCTTGGAAAGTTTTCTTAATGATTGGTGACAGAGCGGTGATTTAAAGGAGCTCATTCTACATTTCCCACTAAGGCCAGCTCCTCTTTGCGGAAGAGGGTCCTTGACTCTTACTTTGTAGCAGGAAGCCCTAAGTACATCGACCCTTTTCAAAAGTTACAGGCTGAAAGTCAAGATCTCTCACGTTAAACCCAGTGTTGCAACTTTAACTGGGCAAACTCTCATTAGAGACCAGGGGGCAATGACTGTGCGGATGGAAGCTAATGTCTTTTCAGGGTGACTTCAGTGCAGTAAAGCTCTTGCTAAGACGTTTAACTCTAAAATCGGGCATTGGGGAGGCACTGCACCCTCTGAAATTAGAGGTCAGGGGATTTGGATTTCATTTCCAACCATCCGCCACTCATTCAGCCACTCACATTCAAGAGACAAGCCTTAGGTCAGTCACTTTCTGTATCTGTTTCTCGACTTTTGCACAGCGGTTTCTGTGGGACGTGAGGCCCACTGGGAAATGATCCCCTTTTCAGCTCAGTGCCTGGGATTCTGGGCCTACTTGTCCACCTGGACTTATATACACCTATGATTTTGGACTAACTCTATTACCTCTGCTACAAATTAACACAGAAATTTCACAGTTGATTGACAAGAATGAGAATCAGTGCTAAAGAGTCAAAATGTAACCAAATCCTTTCTCACTGAAAGAATGCTCAACGCAAGTGGACACAGTTCCCCCATTCGAACTTCATCATCTATGCACTTAGAGGCAAGTTTTTCAAATTACACAGCTAAAACTGTCCCCGCTTTAAGTGCAAAGCACTTAAAGCGGGGACAGTTTTAGCTGTGTATTTTCCAAAAGTTGTGTGCTCTACAAATAAAAAGCTGCTTTTGTTGTTACCTTTGGTCCGCAGGAGGAATGGGAGTCCTTTGCGGAGAGCATGGGAGACCCGTGAGTCCTTTGCAGTCCCCTTTTCTGCCTCTGAGGGTGAAATGAGAGTGTGCAGCACTTTGGTAGGTAGCCATTCTCCCAGTTCGGCTCGGGGCGCAGCATAGCTGCAGTCCTCCTTGTGTGGCTCCATTCATCATGAGCCGTGTCTGAAAGAACTGATCGCATTTCACATGCTAGCATGCTGTCTGTTTGACTGTGCTGTTGTTTTAACGAGAGCATCGTTGACAATTCTGTAACCTGAGAGCGCTGCCTAATCGTATTCTATGTAATAATGCGTGGGCTTGAGGAGGAGGCAGGTTTGGGGGAGAAGGAGGGAGAATGCACGTGTGGATCAGGGAAAGGCCTCTCCTTCTTTGGAGCATGGGTGGGTTCAGTGCCCTCCTCATACTGCTAAGTCTTTGGCTCGACACTACCAGTTGTGTGTCTAAGGTTTCTGTGTGTGTGTTTGCATGTGTGTGTCTGTCTCTAGGGCTGAGCAGGACCTCCACCTTCCTGTGGTAGCATGTTACTCAGAACCTTGCACAAATCCCAGCCCTCCTGGAGACACGATACATGTATGTTCTTGGAAAGTTTTCTTAATGATTGGTGACAGAGCGGTGATTTAAAGGAGCTCATTCTCCATTTCCCACTAAGGCCAGCTCCTCTTTGCGGAAGAGGGTCCTTGACTCTTACTTTGTAGCAGGAAGCCCTAAGTACATCGACCCTTTTCAAAAGTTACAGGCTGAAAGTCAAGATCTCTCACGTTAAACCCAATGTTGCAACTTTAACTGGGCAAACACTCATTGGAGACCAGGGGGCAATGACTGTGCGGATGGAAGCTGATGTCTTTTCTGGGTGACTTCAGTGCAGTAAAGCTCTTGCTAAGACGTTTAACTCTAAAATCGGGCACTGGGGAGGCACTGCACCCTCTGAAATTAGAGGTCAGGGGATTTGGATTTCATTTCCAAACATCCGCCACCCATTCAGCCACTCACGTTCAAGTGACAAGCCTTAGGCCAGTCACTTTCTGTATCTGTTTCTCGACTTTTGCACAGCGGTTTCTGTGGGACGTGAGGCCCACTGGGAAATGATCCCCTTTTCAGCTCAGTGCCTGGGATTCTGGGCCTACTTGTCCACCTGGACTTATATACACCTATGATTTTGGACTAACTCTATTACCTCTGCTAGAAATTAACACAGAAATTTCACAGTTGATTGACAAGAATGAGAATCAGTGCTAAAGAGTCAAAATGTAACCAAATCCTTTCTCACTGAAAGAATGCTCAACGCAAGTGGACACAGTTCCCCCATTCGAACTTCATCATCTATGCACTTAGAGGCAAGTTTTTCAAATTACACAGCTAAAACTGTCCCCGCTTTAAGTGCTGTAAAGCACTTAAAGCGGGGACAGTTTTAGCTGTGTATTTTCCAAAAGTTGTGTGCTCTACAAATAAAAAGCTGCTTTTGTTGTTACCTTTGGTCCGCAGGAGGAATGGGAGTCCTTTGCGGAGAGCATGGGAGACCCGTGAGTCCTTTGCAGGCCTCTTTTCTGCCTCTGAGGGTGAAATGAGAGTGTGCAGCACTTTGGTAGGTAGCCATTCTCCCAGTTCGGCTCGGGGCGCAGCATAGCTGCAGTCCTCCTTGTGTGGCTCCATTCATCATGAGCCGTGTCTGAAAGAACTGATCGCATTTCACATGCTAGCATGCTGTCTGTTTGACTGTGCTGTTGTTTTAACGAGAGCATCGTTGACAATTCTGTAACCTGAGAGCGCTGCCTAATCGTATTCTATGTAATAATGCGTGGGCTTGAGGAGGAGGCAGGTTTGGGGGAGAAGGAGGGAGAATGCACGTGTGGATCAGGGAAAGGCCTCTCCTTCTTTGGAGCATGGGTGGGTTCAGTGCCCTCCTCATACTGCTAAGTCTTTGGCTCGACACTACCAGTTGTGTGTCTAAGGTTTCTGTGTGTGTGTTTGCATGTGTGTGTCTGTCTCTAGGGCTGAGCAGGACCTCCACCTTCCTGTGGTAGCATGTTACTCAGAACCTTGCACAAATCCCAGCCCTCCTGGAGACACGATACATGTATGTTCTTGGAAAGTTTTCTTAATGATTGGTGACAGAGCGGTGATTTAAAGGAGCTCATTCTCCATTTCCCACTAAGGCCAGCTCCTCTTTGCGGAAGAGGGTCCTTGACTCTTACTTTGTAGCAGGAAGCCCTAAGTACATCGACCCTTTTCAAAAGTTACAGGCTGAAAGTCAAGATCTCTCACGTTAAACCCAGTGTTGCAACTTTAACTGGGCAAACTCTCATTAGAGACCAGGGGGCAATGACTGTGCGGATGGAAGCTAATGTCTTTTCAGGGTGACTTCAGTGCAGTAAAGCTCTTGCTAAGACGTTTAACTCTAAAATCGGGCATTGGGGAGGCACTGCACCCTCTGAGGTTAGAGGTCAGGGGATTTGGATTTCATTTCCAAACATCCGCCACTCATTCAGCCACTCACATTCAAGTGACAAGCCTTAGGCCAGTCACTTTCTGTATCTGTTTCTCGACTTTTGCACAGCGGTTTCTGTGGGACGTGAGGCCCACTGGGAAATGATCCCCTTTTCAGCTCAGTGCCTGGGATTCTGGGCATACTTGTCCACCTGGACTTATATACACCTATGATTTTGGACTAACTATATTACCTCTGCTAGAAATTAACACAGAAATTTCACAGTTGATTGACAAGAATGAGAATCAGTGCTAAAGAGTCAAAATGTAACCAAATCCTTTCTCACTGAAAGAATGCTCAACGCAAGTGGACACAGTTCCCCCATTCGAACTTCATCATCTATGCACTTAGAGGCAAGTTTTTCAAATTACACAGCTAAAACTGTCCCCGCTTTAAGTGCTGTAAAGCACTTAAAGCGGGGACAGTTTTAGCTGTGTATTTTCCAAAAGTTGTGTGCTCTACAAATAAAAAGCTGCTTTTGTTGTTACCTTTGGTCCGCAGGAGGAATGGGAGTCCTTTGCGGAGAGCATGGGAGACCCGTGAGTCCTTTGCAGTCCCCTTTCCTGCCTCTGAGGGTGAAATGAGAGTGTGCAGCACTTTGGTAGGTAGCCATTCTCCCAGTTCGGCTCGGGGCGCAGCATAGCTGCAGTCCTCCTTGTGTGGCTCCATTCATCATGAGCCGTGTCTGAAAGAACTGATCGCATTTCACATGCTAGCATGCTGTCTGTTTGACTGTGCTGTTGTTTTAACGAGAGCATCGTTGACAATTCTGTAACCTGAGAGCGCTGCCTAATCGTATTCTATGTAATAATGCGTGGGCTTGAGGAGGAGGCAGGTTTGGGGGAGAAGGAGGGAGAATGCACGTGTGGATCAGGGAAAGGCCTCTCCTTCTTTGGAGCATGGGTGGGTTCAGTGCCCTCCTCATAGTGCTAAGTCTTTGGCTCGACACTACCAGTTGTGTGTCTAAGGTTTCTGTGTGTGTGTTTGCATGTGTGTGTCTGTCTCTAGGGCTGAGCAGGACCTCCACCTTCCTGTGGTAGCATGTTACTCAGAACCTTGCACAAATCCCAGCCCTCCTGGAGACACGATACATGTATGTTCTTGGAAAGTTTTCTTAATGATTGGTGACAGAGCGGTGATTTAAAGGAGCTCATTCTCCATTTCCCACTAAGGCCAGCTCCTCTTTGCGGAAGAGGGTCCTTGACTCTTACTTTGTAGCAGGAAGCCCTAAGTACATCGACCCTTTTCAAAAGTTACAGGCTGAAAGTCAAGATCTCTCACGTTAAACCCAGTGTTGCAACTTTAACTGGGCAAACTCTCATTGGAGACCAGGGGGCAATGACTGTGCGGATGGAAGCTGATGTCTTTTCTGGGTGACTTCAGTGCAGTAAAGCTCTTGCTAAGACGTTTAACTCTAAAATCGGGCACTGGGGAGGCACTGCACCCTCTGAAATTAGAGGTCAGGGGATTTGGATTTCATTTCCAAACATCCGCCACTCATTCAGCCACTCACGTTCAAGTGACAAGCCTTAGGCCAGTCACTTTCTGTATCTGTTTCTCGACTTTTGCACAGCGGTTTCTGTGGGACGTGAGGCCCACTGGGAAATGATCCCCTTTTCAGCTCAGTGCCTGGGATTCTGGGCCTACTTGTCCACCTGGACTTATATACACCTATGATTTTGGACTAACTCTATTACCTCTGCTAGAAATTAACACAGAAATTTCACAGTTGATTGACAAGAATGAGAATCAGTGCTAAAGAGTCAAAATGTAACCAAATCCTTTCTCACTGAAAGAATGCTCAACGCAAGTGGACACAGTTCCCCCATTCGAACTTCATCATCTATGCACTTAGAGGCAAGTTTTTCAAATTACACAGCTAAAACTGTCCCCCGCTTTAAGTGCTGTAAAGCACTTAAAGCGGGGACAGTTTTAGCTGTGTATTTTCCAAAAGTTGTGTGCTCTACAAATAAAAAGCTGCTTTTGTTGTTACCTTTGGTCCGCAGGAGGAATGGGAGTCCTTTGCGGAGAGCATGGGAGACCCGTGAGTCCTTTGCAGGCCTCTTTTCTGCCTCTAAGGGTGAAATGAGAGTGTGCAGCACTTTGGTAGGTAGCCATTCTCCCAGTTCGGCTCGGGGCGCAGCATAGCTGCAGTCCTCCTTGTGTGGCTCCATTCATCATGAGCCGTGTCTGAAAGAACTGATCGCATTTCACATGCTAGCATGCTGTCTGTTTGACTGTGCTGTTGTTTTAACGAGAGCATCGTTGACAATTCTGTAACCTGAGAGCGCTGCCTAATCGTATTCTATGTAATAATGCATGGGCTTGAGGAGGAGGCAGGTTTGGGGGAGAAGGAGGGAGAATGCACGTGTGGATCAGGGAAAGGCCTCTCCTTCTTTGGAGCATGGGTGGGTTCAGTGCCCTCCTCATACTGCTAAGTCTTTGGCTCGACACTACCAGTTGTGTCTAAGGTTTCTGTGTGTGTGTTTGCATGTGTGTGTCTGTCTCTAGGGCTGAGCAGGACCTCCACCTTCCTGTGGTAGCATGTTACTCAGAACCTTGCACAAATCCCAGCCCTCCTGGAGACACGATACATGTATGTTCTTGGAAAGTTTTCTTAATGATTGGTGACAGAGCGGTGATTTAAAGGAGCTCATTCTCCATTTCCCACTAAGGCCAGCTCCTCTTTGCGGAAGAGGGTCCTTGACTCTTACTTTGTAGCAGGAAGCCCTAAGTACATCGACCCTTTTCAAAAGTTACAGGCTGAAAGTCAAGATCTCTCACGTTAAACCCAGTGTTGCAACTTTAACTGGGCAAACTCTCATTAGAGACCAGGGGGCAATGACTGTGCGGATGGAAGCTAATGTCTTTTCAGGGTGACTTCAGTGCAGTAAAGCTCTTGCTAAGACGTTTAACTCTAAAATCGGGCATTGGGGAGGCACTGCACCCTCTGAGGTTAGAGGTCAGGGGATTTGGATTTCATTTCCAAACATCCGCCACTCATTCAGCCACTCACATTCAAGTGACAAGCCTTAGGCCAGTCACTTTCTGTATCTGTTTCTCGACTTTTGCACAGCGGTTTCTGTGGGACGTGAGGCCCACTGGGAAATGATCCCCTTTTCAGCTCAGTGCCTGGGATTCTGGGCCTACTTGTCCACCTGGACTTATATACACCTATGATTTTGGACTAACTCTATTACCTCTGCTAGAAATTAACACAGAAATTTCACAGTTGATTGACAAGAATGAGAATCAGTGCTAAAGAGTCAAAATGTAACCAAATCCTTTCTCACTGAAAGAATGCTCAACGCAAGTGGACACAGTTCCCCCATTCGAACTTCATCATCTATGCACTTAGAGGCAAGTTTTTCAAATTACACAGCTAAAACTGTCCCCGCTTTAAGTGCTGTAAAGCACTTAAAGCGGGGACAGTTTTAGCTGTGTATTTTCCAAAAGTTGTGTGCTCTACAAATAAAAAGCTGCTTTTGTTGTTACCTTTGGTCCGCAGGAGGAATGGGAGTCCTTTGCGGAGAGCATGGGAGACCCGTGAGTCCTTTGCAGGCCTCTTTTCTGCCTCTGAGGGTGAAATGAGAGTGTGCAGCACTTTGGTAGGTAGCCATTCTCCCAGTTCGGCTCGGGGCGCAGCATAGCTGCAGTCCTCCTTGTGTGGCTCCATTCATCATGAGCCGTGTCTGAAAGAACTGATCGCATTTCACATGCTAGCATGCTGTCTGTTTGACTGTGCTGTTGTTTTAACGAGAGCATCGTTGACAATTCTGTAACC
Source organism: Aotus nancymaae (assembly GCF_030222135.1). Taxonomy (NCBI): domain Eukaryota; kingdom Metazoa; phylum Chordata; class Mammalia; order Primates; family Aotidae; genus Aotus; species Aotus nancymaae. The sequence continues at coordinate 13,593,942 of NW_026988476.1, read as the reverse complement.
TGAGAGCGCTGCCTAATCGTATTCTATGTAATAATGCGTGGGCTTGAGGAGGAGGCAGGTTTGGGGGAGAAGGAGGGAGAATGCACGTGTGGATCAGGGAAAGGCCTCTCCTTCTTTGGAGCATGGGTGGGTTCAGTGCCCTCCTCATACTGCTAAGTCTTTGGCTCGACACTACCAGTTGTGTGTCTAAGGTTTCTGTGTGTGTGTTTGCATGTGTGTGTCTGTCTCTAGGGCTGAGCAGGACCTCCACCTTCCTGTGGTAGCATGTTACTCAGAACCTTGCACAAATCCCAGCCCTCCTGGAGACACGATACATGTATGTTCTTGGAAAGTTTTCTTAATGATTGGTGACAGAGCGGTGATTTAAAGGAGCTCATTCTCCATTTCCCACTAGGCCAGCTCCTCTTTGTGGAAAAGGGTCCTTGACTCTTACTTTGTAGCAGGAAGCCCTAAGTACATCGACCCTTTTCAAAAGTTACAGGCTGAAAGTCAAGATCTCTCACGTTAAACCCAATGTTGCAACTTTAACTGGGCAAACTCTCATTAGAGACCAGGGGGCAATGACTGTGCGGATGGAAGCTAATGTCTTTTCAGGGTGACTTCAGTGCAGTAAAGCTCTTGCTAAGACGTTTAACTCTAAAATCGGGCATTGGGGAGGCACTGCACCCTCTGAAATTAGAGGTCAGGTGATTTGGATTTCATTTCCAACCATCCGCCACTCATTCAGCCACTCACGTTCATGTGACAAGCCTTAGGCCAGTCACTTTCTGTATCTGTTTCTCGACTTTTGCACAGCGGTTTCTGTGGGACGTGAGGCCCACTGGGAAATGATCCCCTTTTCAGCTCAGTGCCTGGGATTCTGGGCCTACTTGTCCACCTGGACTTATATACACCTATGATTTTGGACTAACTCTATTACCTCTGCTAGAAATTAACACAGAAATTACACAGTTGATTGACAAGAATGGGAATCAGTGCTAAAGAGTCAAAATGTAACCAAATCCTTTCTCACTGAAAGAATGCTCAACGCAAGTGGACACAGTTCCCCCATTCGAACTTCATCATCTATGCACTTAGAGGCAAGTTTTTCAAATTACACAGCTAAAACTGTCCCCGCTTTAAGTGCTGTAAAGCACTTAAAGCGGGGACAGTTTTAGCTGTGTATTTTCCAAAAGTTGTGTGCTCTACAAATAAAAAGCTGCTTTTGTTGTTACCTTTGGTCCGCAGGAGGAATGGGAGTCCTTTGCGGAGAGCATGGGAGACCCGTGAGTCCTTTGCAGTCCCCTTTCCTGCCTCTGAGGGTGAAATGAGAGTGTGCAGCACTTTGGTAGGTAGCCATTCTCCCAGTTCGGCTCGGGGCGCAGCATAGCTGCAGTCGTCCTTGTGTGGCTCCATTCATCATGAGCCGTGTCTGAAAGAACTGATCGCATTTCACATGCTAGCATGCTGTCTGTTTGACTGTGCTGTTGTTTTAACGAGAGCATCGTTGACAATTCTGTAACCTGAGAGCGCTGCCTAATCGTATTCTATGTAATAATGCGTGGGCTTGAGGAGGAGGCAGGTTTGGGGGAGAAGGAGGGAGAATGCACGTGTGGATCAGGGAAAGGCCTCTCCTTCTTTGTAGCATGGGTGGGTTCAGTGCCCTCCTCATAGTGCTAAGTCTTTGGCTCGACACTACCAGTTGTGTGTCTAAGGTTTCTGTGTGTGTGTTTGCATGTGTGTGTCTGTCTCTAGGGCTGAGCAGGACCTCCACCTTCCTGTGGTAGCATGTTACTCAGAACCTTGCACAAATCCCAGCCCTCCTGGAGACACGATACATGTATGTTCTTGGAAAGTTTTCTTAATGATTGGTGACAGAGCGGTGATTTAAAGGAGCTCATTCTCCATTTCCCACTAAGGCCAGCTCCTCTTTGCGGAAGAGGGTCCTTGACTCTTACTTTGTAGCAGGAAGCCCTAAGTACATCGACCCTTTTCAAAAGTTACAGGCTGAAAGTCAAGATCTCTCACGTTAAACCCAATGTTGCAACTTTAACTGGGCAAACTCTCATTAGAGACCAGGGGGCAATGACTGTGCGGATGGAAGCTAATGTCTTTTCAGGGTGACTTCAGTGCAGTAAAGCTCTTGCTAAGACGTTTAACTCTAAAATCGGGCATTGGGGAGGCACTGCACCCTCTGAAGTTAGAGGTCAGGGGATTTGGATTTCATTTCCAACCATCCGCCACTCATTCAGCCACTCACATTCAAGTGAGAAGCCTTAGGCCAGTCACTTTCTGTATCTGTTTCTCGACTTTTGCACAGCGGTTTCTGTGGGACGTGAGGCCCACTGGGAAATGATCCCCTTTTCAGCTCAGTGCCTGGGATTCTGGGCCTACTTGTCCACCTGGACTTATATACACCTATGATTTTGGACTAACTCTATTACCTCTGCTAGAAATTAACACAGAAATTTCACAGTTGATTGACAAGAATGAGAATCAGTGCTAAAGAGTCAAAATGTAACCAAATCCTTTCTCACTGAAAGAATGCTCAACGCAAGTGGACACAGTTCCCCCATTCGAACTTCATCATCTATGCACTTAGAGGCAAGTTTTTCAAATTACACAGCTAAAACTGTCCCCGCTTTAAGTGCTGTAAAGCACTTAAAGCGGGGACAGTTTTAGCTGTGTATTTTCCAAAAGTTGTGTGCTCTACAAATAAAAAGCTGCTTTTGTTGTTACCTTTGGTCCGCAGGAGGAATGGGAGTCCTTTGCGGAGAGCATGGGAGACCCGTGAGTCCTTTGCAGTCCCCTTTCCTGCCTCTGAGGGTGAAATGAGAGTGTGCAGCACTTTGGTAGGTAGCCATTCTCCCAGTTCGGCTCGGGGCGCAGCATAGCTGCAGTCCTCCTTGTGTGGCTCCATTCATCATGAGCCGTGTCTGAAAGAACTGATCGCATTTCACATGCTAGCATGCTGTCTGTTTGACTGTGCTGTTGTTTTAACGAGAGCATCGTTGACAATTCTGTAACCTGAGAGCGCTGCCTAATCGTATTCTATGTAATAATGCGTGGGCTTGAGGAGGAGGCAGGTTTGGGGGAGAAGGAGGGAGAATGCACGTGTGGATCAGGGAAAGGCCTCTCCTTCTTTGGAGCATGGGTGGGTTCAGTGCCCTCCTCATACTGCTAAGTCTTTGGCTCGACACTACCAGTTGTGTGTCTAAGGTTTCTGTGTGTGTGTTTGCATGTGTGTGTCTGTCTCTAGGGCTGAGCAGGACCTCCACCTTCCTGTGGTAGCATGTTACTCAGAACCTTGCACAAATCCCAGCCCTCCTGGAGACACGATACATGTATGTTCTTGGAAAGTTTTCTTAATGATTGGTGACAGAGCGGTGATTTAAAGGAGCTCATTCTCCATTTCCCACTAGGCCAGCTCCTCTTTGTGGAAAAGGGTCCTTGACTCTTACTTTGTAGCAGGAAGCCCTAAGTACATCGACCCTTTTCAAAAGTTACAGGCTGAAAGTCAAGATCTCTCACGTTAAACCCAAGGTTGCAACTTTAACTGGGCAAACTCTCATTAGAGACCAGGGGGCAATGACTGTGCGGATGGAAGCTAATGTCTTTTCAGGGTGACTTCAGTGCAGTAAAGCTCTTGCTAAGACGTTTAACTCTAAAATCGGTCATTGGGGAGGCACTGCACCCTCTGAAATTAGAGGTCAGGTGATTTGGATTTCATTTCCAACCATCCGCCACTCATTCAGCCACTCACGTTCAAGTGACAAGCCTTAGGCCAGTCACTTTCTGTATCTGTTTCTCGACTTTTGCACAGCGGTTTCTGTGGGACGTGAGGCCCACTGGGAAATGATCCCCTTTTCAGCTCAGTGCCTGGGATTCTGGGCCTACTTGTCCACCTGGACTTATATACACCTATGATTTTGGACTAACTCTATTACCTCTGCTAGAAATTAACACAGAAATTACACAGTTGATTGACAAGAATGAGAATCAGTGCTAAAGAGTCAAAATGTAACCAAATCCTTTCTCACTGAAAGAATGCTCAACGCAAGTGGACACAGTTCCCCCATTCGAACTTCATCATCTATGCACTTAGAGGCAAGTTTTTCAAATTACACAGCTAAAACTGTCCCCGCTTTAAGTGCTGTAAAGCACTTAAAGCGGGGACAGTTTTAGCTGTGTATTTTCCAAAAGTTGTGTGCTCTACAAATAAAAAGCTGCTTTTGTTGTTACCTTTGGTCCGCAGGAGGAATGGGAGTCCTTTGCGGAGAGCATGGGAGACCCGTGAGTCCTTTGCAGTCCCCTTTCCTGCCTCTGAGGGTGAAATGAGAGTGTGCAGCACTTTGGTAGGTAGCCATTCTCCCAGTTCGGCTCGGGGCGCAGCATAGCTGCAGTCCTCCTTGTGTGGCTCCATTCATCATGAGCCGTGTCTGAAAGAACTGATCGCATTTCACATGCTAGCATGCTGTCTGTTTGACTGTGCTGTTGTTTTAACGAGAGCATCGTTGACAATTCTGTAACCTGAGAGCGCTGCCTAATCGTATTCTATGTAATAATGCGTGGGCTTGAGGAGGAGGCAGGTTTGGGGGAGAAGGAGGGAGAATGCACGTGTGGATCAGGGAAAGGCCTCTCCTTCTTTGGAGCATGGGTGGGTTCAGTGCCCTCCTCATACTGCTAAGTCTTTGGCTCGACACTACCAGTTGTGTGTCTAAGGTTTCTGTGTGTGTGTTTGCATGTGTGTGTCTGTCTCTAGGGCTGAGCAGGACCTCCACCTTCCTGTGGTAGCATGTTACTCAGAACCTTGCACAAATCCCAGCCCTCCTGGAGACACGATACATGTATGTTCTTGGAAAGTTTTCTTAATGATTGGTGACAGAGCGGTGATTTAAAGGAGCTCATTCTCCATTTCCCACTAGGCCAGCTCCTCTTTGTGGAAAAGGGTCCTTGACTCTTACTTTGTAGCAGGAAGCCCTAAGTACATCGACCCTTTTCAAAAGTTACAGGCTGAAAGTCAAGATCTCTCACGTTAAACCCAAGGTTGCAACTTTAACTGGGCAAACTCTCATTAGAGACCAGGGGGCAATGACTGTGCGGATGGAAGCTAATGTCTTTTCAGGGTGACTTCAGTGCAGTAAAGCTCTTGCTAAGACGTTTAACTCTAAAATCGGGCATTGGGGAGGCACTGCACCCTCTGAAATTAGAGGTCAGGTGATTTGGATTTCATTTCCAACCATCCGCCACTCATTCAGCCACTCACGTTCAAGTGACAAGCCTTAGGCCAGTCACTTTCTGTATCTGTTTCTCGACTTTTGCACAGCGGTTTCTGTGGGACGTGAGGCCCACTGGGAAATGATCCCCTTTTCAGCTCAGTGCCTGGGATTCTGGGCCTACTTGTCCACCTGGACTTATATACACCTATGATTTTGGACTAACTCTATTACCTCTGCTAGAAATTAACACAGAAATTACACAGTTGATTGACAAGAATGAGAATCAGTGCTAAAGAGTCAAAATGTAACCAAATCCTTTCTCACTGAAAGAATGCTCAACGCAAGTGGACACAGTTCCCCCATTCGAACTTCATCATCTATGCACTTAGAGGCAAGTTTTTCAAATTACACAGCTAAAACTGTCCCCGCTTTAAGTGCTGTAAAGCACTTAAAGCGGGGGACAGTTTTAGCTGTGTATTTTCCAAAAGTTGTGTGCTCTACAAATAAAAAGCTGCTTTTGTTGTTACCTTTGGTCCGCAGGAGGAATGGGAGTCCTTTGCGGAGAGCATGGGAGACCCGTGAGTCCTTTGCAGTCCCCTTTCCTGCCTCTGAGGGTGAAATGAGAGTGTGCAGCACTTTGGTAGGTAGCCATTCTCCCAGTTCGGCTCGGGGCGCAGCATAGCTGCAGTCCTCCTTGTGTGGCTCCATTCATCATGAGCCGTGTCTGAAAGAACTGATCGCATTTCACATGCTAGCATGCTGTCTGTTTGACTGTGCTGTTGTTTTAACGAGAGCATCGTTGACAATTCTGTAACCTGAGAGCGCTGCCTAATCGTATTCTATGTAATAATGCGTGGGCTTGAGGAGGAGGCAGGTTTGGGGGAGAAGGAGGGAGAATGCACGTGTGGATCAGGGAAAGGCCTCTCCTTCTTTGGAGCATGGGTGGGTTCAGTGCCCTCCTCATACTGCTAAGTCTTTGGCTCGACACTACCAGTTGTGTGTCTAAGGTTTCTGTGTGTGTGTTTGCATGTGTGTGTCTGTCTCTAGGGCTGAGCAGGACCTCCACCTTCCTGTGGTAGCATGTTACTCAGAACCTTGCACAAATCCCAGCCCTCCTGGAGACACGATACATGTATGTTCTTGGAAAGTTTTCTTAATGATTGGTGACAGAGCGGTGATTTAAAGGAGCTCATTCTCCATTTCCCACTAAGGCCAGCTCCTCTTTGCGGAAGAGGGTCCTTGACTCTTACTTTGTAGCAGGAAGCCCTAAGTACATCGACCCTTTTCAAAAGTTACAGGCTGAAAGTCAAGATCTCTCACGTTAAACCCAATGTTGCAACTTTAACTGGGCAAACTCTCATTAGAGACCAGGGGGCAATGACTGTGCGGATGGAAGCTGATGTCTTTTCAGGGTGACTTCAGTGCAGTAAAGCTCTTGCTAAGACGTTTAACTCTAAAATCGGGCACTGGGGAGGCACTGCACCCTCTGAATTTAGAGGTCAGGGGATTTGGATTTCATTTCCAAACATCCGCCACCCATTCAGCCACTCACGTTCAAGTGACAAGCCTTAGGCCAGTCACTTTCTGTATCTGTTTCTCGACTTTTGCACAGCGGTTTCTGTGGGACGTGAGGCCCACTGGGAAATGATCCCCTTTTCAGCTCAGTGCCTGGGATTCTGGGCATACTTGTCCACCTGGACTTATATACACCTATGATTTTGGACTAACTCTATTACCTCTGCTAGAAATTAACACAGAAATTTCACAGTTGATTGACAAGAATGAGAATCAGTGCTAAAGAGTCAAAATGTAACCAAATCCTTTCTCACTGAAAGAATGCTCAACGCAAGTGGACACAGTTCCCCCATTCGAACTTCATCATCTATGCACTTAGAGGCAAGTTTTTCAAATTACACAGCTAAAACTGTCCCCGCTTTAAGTGCTGTAAAGCACTTAAAGCGGGGACAGTTTTAGCTGTGTATTTTCCAAAAGTTGTGTGCTCTACAAATAAAAAGCTGCTTTTGTTGTTACCTTTGGTCCGCAGGAGGAATGGGAGTCCTTTGCGGAGAGCATGGGAGACCCGTGAGTCCTTTGCAGTCCCCTTTCCTGCCTCTGAGGGTGAAATGAGAGTGTGCAGCACTTTGGTAGGTAGGCATTCTCCCAGTTCGGCTCGGGGCGCAGCATAGCTGCAGTCCTCCTTGTGTGGCTCCATTCATCATGAGCCGTGTCTGAAAGAACTGATCGCATTTCACATGCTAGCATGCTGTCTGTTTGACTGTGCTGTTGTTTTAACGAGAGCATCGTTGACAATTCTGTAACCTGAGAGCGCTGCCTAATCGTATTCTATGTAATAATGCGTGGGCTTGAGGAGGAGGCAGGGTTGGGGGAGAAGGAGGGAGAATGCACGTGTGGATCAGGGAAAGGCCTCTCCTTCTTTGGAGCATGGGTGGGTTCAGTGCCCTCCTCATACTGCTAAGTCTTTGGCTCGACACTACCAGTTGTGTGTCTAAGGTTTCTGTGTGTGTGTTTGCATGTGTGTGTCTGTCTCTAGGGCTGAGCAGGACCTCCACCTTCCTGTGGTAGCATGTTACTCAGAACCTTGCACAAATCCCAGCCCTCCTGGAGACACGATACATGTATGTTCTTGGAAAGTTTTCTTAATGATTGGTGACAGAGCGGTGATTTAAAGGAGCTCATTCTCCATTTCCCACTAGGCCAGCTCCTCTTTGTGGAAAAGGGTCCTTGACTCTTACTTTGTAGCAGGAAGCCCTAAGTACATCGACCCTTTTCAAAAGTTACAGGCTGAAAGTCAAGATCTCTCACGTTAAACCCAAGGTTGCAACTTTAACTGGGCAAACTCTCATTAGAGACCAGGGGGCAATGACTGTGCGGATGGAAGCTAATGTCTTTTCAGGGTGACTTCAGTGCAGTAAAGCTCTTGCTAAGACGTTTAACTCTAAAATCGGGCATTGGGGAGGCACTGCACCCTCTGAAATTAGAGGTCAGGTGATTTGGATTTCATTTCCAACCATCCGCCACTCATTCAGCCACTCACGTTCAAGTGACAAGCCTTAGGCCAGTCACTTTCTGTATCTGTTTCTCGACTTTTGCACAGCGGTTTCTGTGGGACGTGAGGCCCACTGGGAAATGATCCCCTTTTCAGCTCAGTGCCTGGGATTCTGGGCCTACTTGTCCACCTGGACTTATATACACCTATGATTTTGGACTAACTCTATTACCTCTGCTAGAAATTAACACAGAAATTACACAGTTGATTGACAAGAATGAGAATCAGTGCTAAAGAGTCAAAATGTAACCAAATCCTTTCTCACTGAAAGAATGCTCAACGCAAGTGGACACAGTTCCCCCATTCGAACTTCATCATCTATGCACTTAGAGGCAAGTTTTTCAAATTACACAGCTAAAACTGTCCCCGCTTTAAGTGCTGTAAAGCACTTAAAGCGGGGACAGTTTTAGCTGTGTATTTTCCAAAAGTTGTGTGCTCTACAAATAAAAAGCTGCTTTTGTTGTTACCTTTGGTCCGCAGGAGGAATGGGAGTCCTTTGCGGAGAGCATGGGAGACCCGTGAGTCCTTTGCAGTCCCCTTTCCTGCCTCTGAGGGTGAAATGAGAGTGTGCAGCACTTTGGTAGGTAGCCATTCTCCCAGTTCGGCTCGGGGCGCAGCATAGCTGCAGTCCTCCTTGTGTGGCTCCATTCATCATGAGCCGTGTCTGAAAGAACTGATCGCATTTCACATGCTAGCATGCTGTCTGTTTGACTGTGCTGTTGTTTTAACGAGAGCATCGTTGACAATTCTGTAACCTGAGAGCGCTGCCTAATCGTATTCTATGTAATAATGCGTGGGCTTGAGGAGGAGGCAGGTTTGGGGGAGAAGGAGGGAGAATGCACGTGTGGATCAGGGAAAGGCCTCTCCTTCTTTGGAGCATGGGTGGGTTCAGTGCCCTCCTCATACTGCTAAGTCTTTGGCTCGACACTACCAGTTGTGTGTCTAAGGTTTCTGTGTGTGTGTTTGCATGTGTGTGTCTGTCTCTAGGGCTGAGCAGGACCTCCACCTTCCTGTGGTAGCATGTTACTCAGAACCTTGCACAAATCCCAGCCCTCCTGGAGACACGATACATGTATGTTCTTGGAAAGTTTTCTTAATGATTGGTGACAGAGCGGTGATTTAAAGGAGCTCATTCTCCATTTCCCACTAAGGCCAGCTCCTCTTTGCGGAAGAGGGTCCTTGACTCTTACTTTGTAGCAGGAAGCCCTAAGTACATCGACCCTTTTCAAAAGTTACAGGCTGAAAGTCAAGATCTCTCACGTTAAACCCAATGTTGCAACTTTAACTGGGCAAACTCTCATTAGAGACCAGGGGGCAATGACTGTGCGGATGGAAGCTGATGTCTTTTCAGGGTGACTTCAGTGCAGTAAAGCTCTTGCTAAGACGTTTAACTCTAAAATCGGGCACTGGGGAGGCACTGCACCCTCTGAATTTAGAGGTCAGGGGATTTGGATTTCATTTCCAAACATCCGCCACCCATTCAGCCACTCACGTTCAAGTGACAAGCCTTAGGCCAGTCACTTTCTGTATCTGTTTCTCGACTTTTGCACAGCGGTTTCTGTGGGACGTGAGGCCCACTGGGAAATGATCCCCTTTTCAGCTCAGTGCCTGGGATTCTGGGCATACTTGTCCACCTGGACTTATATACACCTATGATTTTGGACTAACTCTATTACCTCTGCTAGAAATTAACACAGAAATTTCACAGTTGATTGACAAGAATGAGAATCAGTGCTAAAGAGTCAAAATGTAACCAAATCCTTTCTCACTGAAAGAATGCTCAACGCAAGTGGACACAGTTCCCCCATTCGAACTTCATCATCTATGCACTTAGAGGCAAGTTTTTCAAATTACACAGCTAAAACTGTCCCCGCTTTAAGTGCTGTAAAGCACTTAAAGCGGGGACAGTTTTAGCTGTGTATTTTCCAAAAGTTGTGTGCTCTACAAATAAAAAGCTGCTTTTGTTGTTACCTTTGGTCCGCAGGAGGAATGGGAGTCCTTTGCGGAGAGCATGGGAGACCCGTGAGTCCTTTGCAGTCCCCTTTCCTGCCTCTGAGGGTGAAATGAGAGTGTGCAGCACTTTGGTAGGTAGGCATTCTCCCAGTTCGGCTCGGGGCGCAGCATAGCTGCAGTCCTCCTTGTGTGGCTCCATTCATCATGAGCCGTGTCTGAAAGAACTGATCGCATTTCACATGCTAGCATGCTGTCTGTTTGACTGTGCTGTTGTTTTAACGAGAGCATCGTTGACAATTCTGTAACCTGAGAGCGCTGCCTAATCGTATTCTATGTAATAATGCGTGGGCTTGAGGAGGAGGCAGGTTTGGGGGAGAAGGAGGGAGAATGCACGTGTGGATCAGGGAAAGGCCTCTCCTTCTTTGGAGCATGGGTGGGTTCAGTGCCCTCCTCATACTGCTAAGTCTTTGGCTCGACACTACCAGTTGTGTGTCTAAGGTTTCTGTGTGTGTGTTTGCATGTGTGTGTCTGTCTCTAGGGCTGAGCAGGACCTCCACCTTCCTGTGGTAGCATGTTACTCAGAACCTTGCACAAATCCCAGCCCTCCTGGAGACACGATACATGTATGTTCTTGGAAAGTTTTCTTAATGATTGGTGACAGAGCGGTGATTTAAAGGAGCTCATTCTCCATTTCCCACTAAGGCCAGCTCCTCTTTGCGGAAGAGGGTCCTTGACTCTTACTTTGTAGCAGGAAGCCCTAAGTACATCGACCCTTTTCAAAAGTTACAGGCTGAAAGTCAAGATCTCTCACGTTAAACCCAATGTTGCAACTTTAACTGGGCAAACTCTCATTAGAGACCAGGGGGCAATGACTGTGCGGATGGAAGCTGATGTCTTTTCAGGGTGACTTCAGTGCAGTAAAGCTCTTGCTAAGACGTTTAACTCTAAAATCGGGCACTGGGGAGGCACTGCACCCTCTGAAATTAGAGGTCAGGGGATTTGGATTTCATTTCCAACCATCCGCCACCCATTCAGCCAGTCACGTTCAGGTGACAAGCCTTAGGCCAGTCACTTTCTGTATCTGTTTCTCGACTTTTGCACAGCGGTTTCTGTGGGACGTGAGGCCCACTGGGAAATGATCCCCTTTTCAGCTCAGTGCCTGGGATTCTGGGCATACTTGTCCACCTGGACTTATATACACCTATGATTTTGGACTAACTCTATTACCTCTGCTAGAAATTAACACAGAAATTTCACAGTTGATTGACAATAATGAGAATCAGTGCTAAAGAGTCAAAATGTAACCAAATCCTTTCTCACTGAAAGAATGCTCAACGCAAGTGGACACAGTTCCCCCATTCGAACTTCATCATCTATGCACTTAGAGGCAAGTTTTTCAAATTACACAGCTAAAACTGTCCCCGCTTTAAGTGCTGTAAAGCACTTAAAGCGGGGACAGTTTTAGCTGTGTATTTTCCAAAAGTTGTGTGCTCTACAAATAAAAAGCTGCTTTTGTTGTTACCTTTGGTCCGCAGGAGGAATGGGAGTCCTTTGCGGAGAGCATGGGAGACCCGTGAGTCCTTTGCAGTCCTCTTTTCTGCCTCTGAGGGTGAAATGAGAGTGTGCAGCACTTTGGTAGGTAGCCATTCTCCCAGTTCGGCTCGGGGCGCAGCATAGCTGCAGTCCTCCTTGTGTGGCTCCATTCATCATGAGCCGTGTCTGAAAGAACTGATCGCATTTCACATGCTAGCATGCTGTCTGTTTGACTGTGCTGTTGTTTTAACGAGAGCATCGTTGACAATTCTGTAACCTGAGAGCGCTGCCTAATCGTATTCTATGTAATAATGCGTGGGCTTGAGGAGGAGGCAGGTTTGGGGGAGAAGGAGGGAGAATGCACGTGTGGATCAGGGAAAGGCCTCTCCTTCTTTGGAGCATGGGTGGGTTCAGTGCCCTCCTCATACTGCTAAGTCTTTGGCTCGACACTACCAGTTGTGTGTCTAAGGTTTCTGTGTGTGTGTTTGCATGTGTGTGTCTGTCTCTAGGGCTGAGCAGGACCTCCACCTTCCTGTGGTAGCATGTTACTCAGAACCTTGCACAAATCCCAGCCCTCCTGGAGACACGATACATGTATGTTCTTGGAAAGTTTTCTTAATGATTGGTGACAGAGCGGTGATTTAAAGGAGCTCATTCTCCATTTCCCACTAAGGCCAGCTCCTCTTTGCGGAAGAGGGTCCTTGACTCTTACTTTGTTGCAGGAAGCCCTAAGTACATCGACCCTTTTCAAAAGTTACAGGCTGAAAGTCAAGATCTCTCACGTTAAACCCAAGGTTGCAACTTTAACTGGGCAAACTCTCATTAGAGACCAGGGGGCAATGACTGTGCGGATGGAAGCTAATGTCTTTTCAGGGTGACTTCAGTGCAGTAAAGCTCTTGCTAAGACGTTTAACTCTAAAATCGGGCATTGGGGAGGCACTGCACCCTCTGAAATTAGAGGTCAGGTGATTTGGATTTCATTTCCAACCATCCGCCACCCATTCAGCCACTCACGTTCAAGTGACAAGCCTTAGGCCAGTCACTTTCTGTATCTGTTTCTCGACTTTTGCACAGCGGTTTCTGTGGGACGTGAGGCCCACTGGGAAATGATCCCCTTTTCAGCTCAGTGCCTGGGATTCTGGGCATACTTGTCCACCTGGACTTATATACACCTATGATTTTGGACTAACTCTATTACCTCTGCTAGAAATTAACACAGAAATTTCACAGTTGATTGACAAGAATGAGAATCAGTGCTAAAGAGTCAAAATGTAATCAAATCCTTTCTCACTGAAAGAATGCGCAACGCAAGTGGACACAGTTCCCCCATTCGAACTTCATCATCTATGCTCTTAGAGGCAAGTTTTTCAAATTACACAGCTAAAACTGTCCCCGTTTTAAGTGCTGTAAAGCACTTAAAGCGGGGACAGTTTTAGCTGTGTATTTTCCAAAAGTTGTGTGCTCTACAAATAAAAAGCTGCTTTTGTTGTTACCTTTGGTCCGCAGGAGGAATGGGAGTCCTTTGCGGAGAGCATGGGAGACCCGTGAGTCCTTTGCAGGCCTCTTTTCTGCCTCTGAGGGTGAAATGAGAGTGTGCAGCACTTTGGTAGGTAGCCATTCTCCCAGTTCGGCTCGGGGCGCAGCATAGCTGCAGTCCTCCTTGTGTGGCTCCATTCATCATGAGCCGTGTCTGAAAGAACTGATCGCATTTCACATGCTAGCATGCTGTCTGTTTGACTGTGCTGTTGTTTTAACGAGAGCATCGTTGACAATTCTGTAACCTGAGAGCGCTGCCTAATCGTATTCTATGTAATAATGCGTGGGCTTGAGGAGGAGGCAGGTTTGGGGGAGAAGGAGGGAGAATGCACGTGTGGATCAGGGAAAGGCCTCTCCTTCTTTGGAGCATGGGTGGGTTCAGTGCCCTCCTCATACTGCTAAGTCTTTGGCTCGACACTACCAGTTGTGTGTCTAAGGTTTCTGTGTGTGTGTTTGCATGTGTGTGTCTGTCTCTAGGGCTGAGCAGGACCTCCACCTTCCTGTGGTAGCATGTTACTCAGAACCTTGCACAAATCCCAGCCCTCCTGGAGACACGATACATGTATGTTCTTGGAAAGTTTTCTTAATGATTGGTGACAGAGCGGTGATTTAAAGGAGCTCATTCTCCATTTCCCACTAAGGCCAGCTCCTCTTTGCGGAAGAGGGTCCTTGACTCTTACTTTGTAGCAGGAAGCCCTAAGTACATCGACCCTTTTCAAAAGTTACAGGCTGAAAGTCAAGATCTCTCACGTTAAACCCAATGTTGCAACTTTAACTGGGCAAACTCTCATTAGAGACCAGGGGGCAATGACTGTGCGGATGGAAGCTGATGTCTTTTCAGGGTGACTTCAGTGCAGTAAAGCTCTTGCTAAGACGTTTAACTCTAAAATCGGGCACTGGGGAGGCACTGCACCCTCTGAATTTAGAGGTCAGGGGATTTGGATTTCATTTCCAAACATCCGCCACCCATTCAGCCACTCACGTTCAAGTGACAAGCCTTAGGCCAGTCACTTTCTGTATCTGTTTCTCGACTTTTGCACAGCGGTTTCTGTGGGACGTGAGGCCCACTGGGAAATGATCCCCTTTTCAGCTCAGTGCCTGGGATTCTGGGCATACTTGTCCACCTGGACTTATATACACCTATGATTTTGGACTAACTCTATTACCTCTGCTAGAAATTAACACAGAAATTTCACAGTTGATTGACAAGAATGAGAATCAGTGCTAAAGAGTCAAAATGTAACCAAATCCTTTCTCACTGAAAGAATGCTCAACGCAAGTGGACACAGTTCCCCCATTCGAACTTCATCATCTATGCACTTAGAGGCAAGTTTTTCAAATTACACAGCTAAAACTGTCCCCGCTTTAAGTGCTGTAAAGCACTTAAAGCGGGGACAGTTTTAGCTGTGTATTTTCCAAAAGTTGTGTGCTCTACAAATAAAAAGCTGCTTTTGTTGTTACCTTTGGTCCGCAGGAGGAATGGGAGTCCTTTGCGGAGAGCATGGGAGACCCGTGAGTCCTTTGCAGTCCCCTTTCCTGCCTCTGAGGGTGAAATGAGAGTGTGCAGCACTTTGGTAGGTAGCCATTCTCCCAGTTCGGCTCGGGGCGCAGCATAGCTGCAGTCCTCCTTGTGTGGCTCCATTCATCATGAGCCGTGTCTGAAAGAACTGATCGCATTTCACATGCTAGCATGCTGTCTGTTTGACTGTGCTGTTGTTTTAACGAGAGCATCGTTGACAATTCTGTAACCTGAGAGCGCTGCCTAATCGTATTCTATGTAATAATGCGTGGGCTTGAGGAGGAGGCAGGGTTGGGGGAGAAGGAGGGAGAATGCACGTGTGGATCAGGGAAAGGCCTCTCCTTCTTTGGAGCATGGGTGGGTTCAGTGCCCTCCTCATACTGCTAAGTCTTTGGCTCGACACTACCAGTTGTGTGTCTAAGGTTTCTGTGTGTGTGTTTGCATGTGTGTGTCTGTCTCTAGGGCTGAGCAGGACCTCCACCTTCCTGTGGTAGCATGTTACTCAGAACCTTGCACAAATCCCAGCCCTCCTGGAGACACGATACATGTATGTTCTTGGAAAGTTTTCTTAATGATTGGTGACAGAGCGGTGATTTAAAGGAACTCATTCTCCATTTCCCACTAAGGCCAGCTCCTCTTTGCGGAAGAGGGTCCTTGACTCTTACTTTGTAGCAGGAAGCCCTAAGTACATCGACCCTTTTCAAAAGTTACAGGCTGAAAGTCAAGATCTCTCACGTTAAACCCAATGTTGCAACTTTAACTGGGCAAACTCTCATTAGAGACCAGGGGGCAATGACTGTGCGGATGGAAGCTGATGTCTTTTCAGGGTGACTTCAGTGCAGTAAAGCTCTTGCTAAGACGTTTAACTCTAAAATCGGGCACTGGGGAGGCACTGCACCCTCTGAAATTAGAGGTCAGGGGATTTGGATTTCATTTCCAACCATCCGCCACCCATTCAGCCAGTCACGTTCAGGTGACAAGCCTTAGGCCAGTCACTTTCTGTATCTGTTTCTCGACTTTTGCACAGCGGTTTCTGTGGGACGTGAGGCCCACTGGGAAATGATCCCCTTTTCAGCTCAGTGCCTGGGATTCCGGGCATACTTGTCCACCTGGACTTATATACACCTATGATTTTGGACTAACTCTATTACCTCTGCTAGAAATTAACACAGAAATTTCACAGTTGATTGACAAGAATGAGAATCAGTGCTAAAGAGTCAAAATGTAACCAAATCCTTTCTCACTGAAAGAATGCTCAACGCAAGTGGACACAGTTCCCCCATTCGAACTTCATCATCTATGCACTTAGAGGCAAGTTTTTCAAATTACACAGCTAAAACTGTCCCCGCTTTAAGTGCTGTAAAGCACTTAAAGCGGGGACAGTTTTAGCTGTGTATTTTCCAAAAGTTGTGTGCTCTACAAATAAAAAGCTGCTTTTGTTGTTACCTTTGGTCCGCAGGAGGAATGGGAGTCCTTTGCGGAGAGCATGGGAGACCCGTGAGTCCTTTGCAGTCCTCTTTTCTGCCTCTGAGGGTGAAATGAGAGTGTGCAGCACTTTGGTAGGTAGCCATTCTCCCAGTTCGGCTCGGGGCGCAGCATAGCTGCAGTCCTCCTTGTGTGGCTCCATTCATCATGAGCCGTGTCTGAAAGAACTGATCGCATTTCACATGCTAGCATGCTGTCTGTTTGACTGTGCTGTTGTTTTAACGAGAGCATCGTTGACAATTCTGTAACCTGAGAGCGCTGCCTAATCGTATTCTATGTAATAATGCGTGGGCTTGAGGAGGAGGCAGGTTTGGGGGAGAAGGAGGGAGAATGCACGTGTGGATCAGGGAAAGGCCTCTCCTTCTTTGGAGCATGGGTGGGTTCAGTGCCCTCCTCATACTGCTAAGTCTTTGGCTCGACACTACCAGTTGTGTGTCTAAGGTTTCTGTGTGTGTGTTTGCATGTGTGTGTCTGTCTCTAGGGCTGAGCAGGACCTCCACCTTCCTGTGGTAGCATGTTACTCAGAACCTTGCACAAATCCCAGCCCTCCTGGAGACACGATACATGTATGTTCTTGGAAAGTTTTCTTAATGATTGGTGACAGAGCGGTGATTTAAAGGAGCTCATTCTCCATTTCCCACTAAGGCCAGCTCCTCTTTGCGGAAGAGGGTCCTTGACTCTTACTTTGTAGCAGGAAGCCCTAAGTACATCGACCCTTTTCAAAAGTTACAGGCTGAAAGTCAAGATCTCTCACGTTAAACCCAATGTTGCAACTTTAACTGGGCAAACTCTCATTAGAGACCAGGGGGCAATGACTGTGCGGATGGAAGCTAATGTCTTTTCAGGGTGACTTCAGTGCAGTAAAGCTCTTGCTAAGACGTTTAACTCTAAAATCGGGCATTGGGGAGGCACTGCACCCTCTGAAATTAGAGGTCAGGTGATTTGGATTTCATTTCCAACCATCCGCCACCCATTCAGCCACTCACGTTCAAGTGACAAGCCTTAGGCCAGTCACTTTCTGTATCTGTTTCTCGACTTTTGCACAGCGGTTTCTGTGGGACGTGAGGCCCACTGGGAAATGATCCCCTTTTCAGCTCAGTGCCTGGGATTCTGGGCATACTTGTCCACCTGGACTTATATACACCTATGATTTTGGACTAACTCTATTACCTCTGCTAGAAATTAACACAGAAATTTCACAGTTGATTGACAAGAATGAGAATCAGTGCTAAAGAGTCAAAATGTAATCAAATCCTTTCTCACTGAAAGAATGCGCAACGCAAGGGGACACAGTTCCCCCATTCGAACTTCATCATCTATGCTCTTAGAGGCAAGTTTTTCAAATTACACAGCTAAAACTGTCCCCGCTTTAAGTGCTGTAAAGCACTTAAAGCGGGGACAGTTTTAGCTGTGTATTTTCCAAAAGTTGTGTGCTCTACAAATAAAAAGCTGCTTTTGTTGTTACCTTTGGTCCGCAGGAGGAATGGGAGTCCTTTGCGGAGAGCATGGGAGACCCGTGAGTCCTTTGCAGGCCTCTTTTCTGCCTCTGAGGTTGAAATGAGAGTGTGCAGCACTTTGGTAGGTAGCCATTCTCCCAGTTCGGCTCGGGGCGCAGCATAGCTGCAGTCCTCCTTGTGTGGCTCCATTCATCATGAGCCGTGTCTGAAAGAACTGATCGCATTTCACATGCTAGCATGCTGTCTGTTTGACTGTGCTGTTGTTTTAACGAGAGCATCGTTGACAATTCTGTAACCTGAGAGCGCTGCCTAATCGTATTCTATGTAATAATGCGTGGGCTTGAGGAGGAGGCAGGTTTGGGGGAGAAGGAGGGAGAATGCACGTGTGGATCAGGGAAAGGCCTCTCCTTCTTTGGAGCATGGGTGGGCTCAGTGCCCTCCTCATACTGCTAAGTCTTTGGCTCGACACTACCAGTTGTGTGTCTAAGGTTTCTGTGTGTGTGTTTGCATGTGTGTGTCTGTCTCTAGGGCTGAGCAGGACCTCCACCTTCCTGTGGTAGCATGTTACTCAGAACCTTGCACAAATCCCAGCCCTCCTGGAGACACGATACATGTATGTTCTTGGAAAGTTTTCTTAATGATTGGTGACAGAGCGGTGATTTAAAGGAGCTCATTCTCCATTTCCCACTAAGGCCAGCTCCTCTTTGCGGAAGAGGGTCCTTGACTCTTACTTTGTAGCAGGAAGCCCTAAGTACATCGACCCTTTTCAAAAGTTACAGGCTGAAAGTCAAGATCTCTCACGTTAAACCCAATGTTGCAACTTTAACTGGGCAAACTCTCATTAGAGACCAGGGGGCAATGACTGTGCGGATGGAAGCTGATGTCTTTTCAGGGTGACTTCAGTGCAGTAAAGCTCTTGCTAAGACGTTTAACTCTAAAATCGGACACTGGGGAGGCACTGCACCCTCTGAAATTAGAGGTCAGGAGATTTGGATTTCATTTCCAAACATCCGCCACCCATTCAGCCACTCACGTTCAAGTGACAAGCCTTAGGCCAGTCATTTTCTGTATCTGTTTCTCGACTTTTGCACAGCGGTTTCTGTGGGACGTGAGGCCCACTGGGAAATGATCCCCTTTTCAGCTCAGTGCCTGGGATTCTGGGCATACTTGTCCACCTGGACTTATATACACCTATGATTTTGGACTAACTCTATTACCTCTGCTAGAAATTAACACAGAAATTACACAGTTGATTGACAAGAATGAGAATCAGTGCTAAAGAGTCAAAATGTAACCAAATCCTTTCTCACTGAAAGAATGCTCAACGCAAGTGGACACAGTTCCCCCATTCGAACTTCATCATCTATGCACTTAGAGGCAAGTTTTTCAAATTACACAGCTAAAACTGTCCCCGCTTTAAGTGCTGTAAAGCACTTAAAGCGGGGACAGTTTTAGATGTGTATTTTCCAAAAGTTGTGTGCTCTACAAATAAAAAGCTGCTTTTGTTGTTACCTTTGGTCCGCAGGAGGAATGGGAGTCCTTTGCGGAGAGCATGGGAGACCCGTGAGTCCTTTGCAGTCCCCTTTCCTGCCTCTGAGGGTGAAATGAGAGTGTGCAGCACTTTGGTAGGTAGCCATTCTCCCAGTTCGGCTCGGGGCGCAGCATAGCTGCAGTCGTCCTTGTGTGGCTCCATTCATCATGAGCCGTGTCTGAAAGAACTGATCGCATTTCACATGCTAGCATGCTGTCTGTTTGACTGTGCTGTTGTTTTAACGAGAGCATCGTTGACAATTCTGTAACCTGAGAGCGCTGCCTAATCGTATTCTATGTAATAATGCGTGGGCTTGAGGAGGAGGCAGGTTTGGGGGAGAAGGAGGGAGAATGCACGTGTGGATCAGGGAAAGGCCTCTCCTTCTTTGGAGCATGGGTGGGTTCAGTGCCCTCCTCATAGTGCTAAGTCTTTGGCTCGACACTACCAGTTGTGTGTCTAAGGTTTCTGTGTGTGTGTTTGCATGTGTGTGTCTGTCTCTAGGGCTGAGCAGGACCTCCACCTTCCTGTGGTAGCATGTTACTCAGAACCTTGCACAAATCCCAGCCCTCCTGGAGACACGATACATGTATGTTCTTGGAAAGTTTTCTTAATGATTGGTGACAGAGCGGTGATTTAAAGGAGCTCATTCTCCATTTCCCACTAAGGCCAGCTCCTCTTTGCGGAAGAGGGTCCTTGACTCTTACTTTGTAGCAGGAAGCCCTAAGTACATCGACCCTTTTCAAAAGTTACAGGCTGAAAGTCAAGATCTCTCACGTTAAACCCAATGTTGCAACTTTAACTGGGCAAACTCTCATTAGAGACCAGGGGGCAATGACTGTGCGGATGGAAGCTAATGTCTTTTCAGGGTGACTTCAGTGCAGTAAAGCTCTTGCTAAGACGTTTAACTCTAAAATCGGGCATTGGGGAGGCACTGCACCCTCTGAAGTTAGAGGTCAGGGGATTTGGATTTCATTTCCAACCATCCGCCACTCATTCAGCCACTCACATTCAAGTGAGAAGCCTTAGGCCAGTCACTTTCTGTATCTGTTTCTCGACTTTTGCACAGCGGTTTCTGTGGGACGTGAGGCCCACTGGGAAATGATCCCCTTTTCAGCTCAGTGCCTGGGATTCTGGGCCTACTTGTCCACCTGGACTTATATACACCTATGATTTTGGACTAACTCTATTACCTCTGCTAGAAATTAACACAGAAATTTCACAGTTGATTGACAAGAATGAGAATCAGTGCTAAAGAGTCAAAATGTAACCAAATCCTTTCTCACTGAAAGAATGCTCAACGCAAGTGGACACAGTTCCCCCATTCGAACTTCATCATCTATGCACTTAGAGGCAAGTTTTTCAAATTACACAGCTAAAACTGTCCCCGCTTTAAGTGCTGTAAAGCACTTAAAGCGGGGACAGTTTTAGCTGTGTATTTTCCAAAAGTTGTGTGCTCTACAAATAAAAAGCTGCTTTTGTTGTTACCTTTGGTCCGCAGGAGGAATGGGAGTCCTTTGCGGAGAGCATGGGAGACCCGTGAGTCCTTTGCAGGCCTCTTTTCTGCCTCTGAGGGTGAAATGAGAGTGTGCAGCACTTTGGTAGGTAGCCATTCTCCCAGTTCGGCTCGGGGCGCAGCATAGCTGCAGTCCTCCTTGTGTGGCTCCATTCATCATGAGCCGTGTCTGAAAGAACTGATCGCATTTCACATGCTAGCATGCTGTCTGTTTGACTGTGCTGTTGTTTTAACGAGAGCATCGTTGACAATTCTGTAACCTGAGAGCGCTGCCTAATCGTATTCTATGTAATAATGCGTGGGCTTGAGGAGGAGGCAGGTTTGGGGGAGAAGGAGGGAGAATGCACGTGTGGATCAGGGAAAGGCCTCTCCTTCTTTGGAGCATGGGTGGGTTCAGTGCCCTCCTCATACTGCTAAGTCTTTGGCTCGACACTACCAGTTGTGTGTCTAAGGTTTCTGTGTGTGTGTTTGCATGTGTGTGTCTGTCTCTAGGGCTGAGCAGGACCTCCACCTTCCTGTGGTAGCATGTTACTCAGAACCTTGCACAAATCCCAGCCCTCCTGGAGACACGATACATGTATGTTCTTGGAAAGTTTTCTTAATGATTGGTGACAGAGCGGTGATTTAAAGGAGCTCATTCTCCATTTCCCACTAGGCCAGCTCCTCTTTGTGGAAAAGGGTCCTTGACTCTTACTTTGTAGCAGGAAGCCCTAAGTACATCGACCCTTTTCAAAAGTTACAGGCTGAAAGTCAAGATCTCTCACGTTAAACCCAATGTTGCAACTTTAACTGGGCAAACTCTCATTAGAGACCAGGGGGCAATGACTGTGCGGATGGAAGCTAATGTCTTTTCAGGGTGACTTCAGTGCAGTAAAGCTCTTGCTAAGACGTTTAACTCTAAAATCGGTCATTGGGGAGGCACTGCACCCTCTGAAATTAGAGGTCAGGTGATTTGGATTTCATTTCCAACCATCCGCCACTCATTCAGCCACTCACGTTCATGTGACAAGCCTTAGGCCAGTCACTTTCTGTATCTGTTTCTCGACTTTTGCACAGCGGTTTCTGTGGGACGTGAGGCCCACTGGGAAATGATCCCCTTTTCAGCTCAGTGCCTGGGATTCTGGGCCTACTTGTCCACCTGGACTTATATACACCTATGATTTTGGACTAACTCTATTACCTCTGCTAGAAATTAACACAGAAATTACACAGTTGATTGACAAGAATGAGAATCAGTGCTAAAGAGTCAAAATGTAACCAAATCCTTTCTCACTGAAAGAATGCTCAACGCAAGTGGACACAGTTCCCCCATTCGAACTTCATCATCTATGCACTTAGAGGCAAGTTTTTCAAATTACACAGCTAAAACTGTCCCCGCTTTAAGTGCTGTAAAGCACTTAAAGCGGGGACAGTTTTAGCTGTGTATTTTCCAAAAGTTGTGTGCTCTACAAATAAAAAGCTGCTTTTGTTGTTACCTTTGGTCCGCAGGAGGAATGGGAGTCCTTTGCGGAGAGCATGGGAGACCCGTGAGTCCTTTGCAGTCCCCTTTCCTGCCTCTGAGGGTGAAATGAGAGTGTGCAGCACTTTGGTAGGTAGCCATTCTCCCAGTTCGGCTCGGGGCGCAGCATAGCTGCAGTCGTCCTTGTGTGGCTCCATTCATCATGAGCCGTGTCTGAAAGAACTGATCGCATTTCACATGCTAGCATGCTGTCTGTTTGACTGTGCTGTTGTTTTAACGAGAGCATCGTTGACAATTCTGTAACCTGAGAGCGCTGCCTAATCGTATTCTATGTAATAATGCGTGGGCTTGAGGAGGAGGCAGGTTTGGGGGAGAAGGAGGGAGAATGCACGTGTGGATCAGGGAAAGGCCTCTCCTTCTTTGGAGCATGGGTGGGTTCAGTGCCCTCCTCATACTGCTAAGTCTTTGGCTCGACACTACCAGTTGTGTGTCTAAGGTTTCTGTGTGTGTGTTTGCATGTGTGTGTCTGTCTCTAGGGCTGAGCAGGACCTCCACCTTCCTGTGGTAGCATGTTACTCAGAACCTTGCACAAATCCCAGCCCTCCTGGAGACACGATACATGTATGTTCTTGGAAAGTTTTCTTAATGATTGGTGACAGAGCGGTGATTTAAAGGAGCTCATTCTCCATTTCCCACTAGGCCAGCTCCTCTTTGTGGAAAAGGGTCCTTGACTCTTACTTTGTAGCAGGAAGCCCTAAGTACATCGACCCTTTTCAAAAGTTACAGGCTGAAAGTCAAGATCTCTCTCGTTAAACCCAAGGTTGCAACTTTAACTGGGCAAACTCTCATTAGAGACCAGGGGGCAATGACTGTGCGGATGGAAGCTAATGTCTTTTCAGGGTGACTTCAGTGCAGTAAAGCTCTTGCTAAGACGTTTAACTCTAAAATCGGGCATTGGGGAGGCACTGCACCCTCTGAAATTAGAGGTCAGGTGATTTGGATTTCATTTCCAACCATCCGCCACTCATTCAGCCACTCACGTTCAAGTGACAAGCCTTAGGCCAGTCACTTTCTGTATCTGTTTCTCGACTTTTGCACAGCGGTTTCTGTGGGACGTGAGGCCCACTGGGAAATGATCCCCTTTTCAGCTCAGTGCCTGGGATTCTGGGCCTACTTGTCCACCTGGACTTATATACACCTATGATTTTGGACTAACTCTATTACCTCTGCTAGAAATTAACACAGAAATTACACAGTTGATTGACAAGAATGAGAATCAGTGCTAAAGAGTCAAAATGTAACCAAATCCTTTCTCACTGAAAGAATGCTCAACGCAAGTGGACACAGTTCCCCCATTCGAACTTCATCATCTATGCACTTAGAGGCAAGTTTTTCAAATTACACAGCTAAAACTGTCCCCGCTTTAAGTGCTGTAAAGCACTTAAAGCGGGGGACAGTTTTAGCTGTGTATTTTCCAAAAGTTGTGTGCTCTACAAATAAAAAGCTGCTTTTGTTGTTACCTTTGGTCCGCAGGAGGAATGGGAGTCCTTTGCGGAGAGCATGGGAGACCCGTGAGTCCTTTGCAGTCCCCTTTCCTGCCTCTGAGGGTGAAATGAGAGTGTGCAGCACTTTGGTAGGTAGCCATTCTCCCAGTTCGGCTCGGGGCGCAGCATAGCTGCAGTCCTCCTTGTGTGGCTCCATTCATCATGAGCCGTGTCTGAAAGAACTGATCGCATTTCACATGCTAGCATGCTGTCTGTTTGACTGTGCTGTTGTTTTAACGAGAGCATCGTTGACAATTCTGTAACCTGAGAGCGCTGCCTAATCGTATTCTATGTAATAATGCGTGGGCTTGAGGAGGAGGCAGGTTTGGGGGAGAAGGAGGGAGAATGCACGTGTGGATCAGGGAAAGGCCTCTCCTTCTTTGGAGCATGGGTGGGTTCAGTGCCCTCCTCATACTGCTAAGTCTTTGGCTCGACACTACCAGTTGTGTGTCTAAGGTTTCTGTGTGTGTGTTTGCATGTGTGTGTCTGTCTCTAGGGCTGAGCAGGACCTCCACCTTCCTGTGGTAGCATGTTACTCAGAACCTTGCACAAATCCCAGCCCTCCTGGAGACACGATACATGTATGTTCTTGGAAAGTTTTCTTAATGATTGGTGACAGAGCGGTGATTTAAAGGAGCTCATTCTCCATTTCCCACTAGGCCAGCTCCTCTTTGTGGAAAAGGGTCCTTGACTCTTACTTTGTAGCAGGAAGCCCTAAGTACATCGACCCTTTTCAAAAGTTACAGGCTGAAAGTCAAGATCTCTCACGTTAAACCCAAGGTTGCAACTTTAACTGGGCAAACTCTCATTAGAGACCAGGGGGCAATGACTGTGCGGATGGAAGCTAATGTCTTTTCAGGGTGACTTCAGTGCAGTAAAGCTCTTGCTAAGACGTTTAACTCTAAAATCGGGCATTGGGGAGGCACTGCACCCTCTGAAATTAGAGGTCAGGTGATTTGGATTTCATTTCCAACCATCCGCCACTCATTCAGCCACTCACGTTCAAGTGACAAGCCTTAGGCCAGTCACTTTCTGTATCTGTTTCTCGACTTTTGCACAGCGGTTTCTGTGGGACGTGAGGCCCACTGGGAAATGATCCCCTTTTCAGCTCAGTGCCTGGGATTCTGGGCCTACTTGTCCACCTGGACTTATATACACCTATGATTTTGGACTAACTCTATTACCTCTGCTAGAAATTAACACAGAAATTACACAGTTGATTGACAAGAATGAGAATCAGTGCTAAAGAGTCAAAATGTAACCAAATCCTTTCTCACTGAAAGAATGCTCAACGCAAGTGGACACAGTTCCCCCATTCGAACTTCATCATCTATGCACTTAGAGGCAAGTTTTTCAAATTACACAGCTAAAACTGTCCCCGCTTTAAGTGCTGTAAAGCACTTAAAGCGGGGACAGTTTTAGCTGTGTATTTTCCAAAAGTTGTGTGCTCTACAAATAAAAAGCTGCTTTTGTTGTTACCTTTGGTCCGCAGGAGGAATGGGAGTCCTTTGCGGAGAGCATGGGAGACCCGTGAGTCCTTTGCAGTCCCCTTTCCTGCCTCTGAGGGTGAAATGAGAGTGTGCAGCACTTTGGTAGGTAGCCATTCTCCCAGTTCGGCTCGGGGCGCAGCATAGCTGCAGTCCTCCTTGTGTGGCTCCATTCATCATGAGCCGTGTCTGAAAGAACTGATCGCATTTCACATGCTAGCATGCTGTCTGTTTGACTGTGCTGTTGTTTTAACGAGAGCATCGTTGACAATTCTGTAACCTGAGAGCGCTGCCTAATCGTATTCTATGTAATAATGCGTGGGCTTGAGGAGGAGGCAGGTTTGGGGGAGAAGGAGGGAGAATGCACGTGTGGATCAGGGAAAGGCCTCTCCTTCTTTGGAGCATGGGTGGGTTCAGTGCCCTCCTCATAGTGCTAAGTCTTTGGCTCGACACTACCAGTTGTGTGTCTAAGGTTTCTGTGTGTGTGTTTGCATGTGTGTGTCTGTCTCTAGGGCTGAGCAGGACCTCCACCTTCCTGTGGTAGCATGTTACTCAGAACCTTGCACAAATCCCAGCCCTCCTGGAGACACGATACATGTATGTTCTTGGAAAGTTTTCTTAATGATTGGTGACAGAGCGGTGATTTAAAGGAGCTCATTCTCCATTTCCCACTAAGGCCAGCTCCTCTTTGCGGAAGAGGGTCCTTGACTCTTACTTTGTAGCAGGAAGCCCTAAGTACATCGACCCTTTTCAAAAGTTACAGGCTGAAAGTCAAGATCTCTCACGTTAAACCCAATGTTGCAACTTTAACTGGGCAAACTCTCATTAGAGACCAGGGGGCAATGACTGTGCGGATGGAAGCTGATGTCTTTTCAGGGTGACTTCAGTGCAGTAAAGCTCTTGCTAAGACGTTTAACTCTAAAATCGGGCACTGGGGAGGCACTGCACCCTCTGAATTTAGAGGTCAGGGGATTTGGATTTCATTTCCAAACATCCGCCACCCATTCAGCCACTCACGTTCAAGTGACAAGCCTTAGGCCAGTCACTTTCTGTATCTGTTTCTCGACTTTTGCACAGCGGTTTCTGTGGGACGTGAGGCCCACTGGGAAATGATCCCCTTTTCAGCTCAGTGCCTGGGATTCTGGGCATACTTGTCCACCTGGACTTATATACACCTATGATTTTGGACTAACTCTATTACCTCTGCTAGAAATTAACACAGAAATTTCACAGTTGATTGACAAGAATGAGAATCAGTGCTAAAGAGTCAAAATGTAACCAAATCCTTTCTCACTGAAAGAATGCTCAACGCAAGTGGACACAGTTCCCCCATTGGAACTTCATCATCTATGCACTTAGAGGCAAGTTTTTCAAATTACACAGCTAAAACTGTCCCCGCTTTAAGTGCTGTAAAGCACTTAAAGCGGGGACAGTTTTAGCTGTGTATTTTCCAAAAGTTGTGTGCTCTACAAATAAAAAGCTGCTTTTGTTGTTACCTTTGGTCCGCAGGAGGAATGGGAGTCCTTTGCGGAGAGCATGGGAGACCCGTGAGTCCTTTGCAGTCCCCTTTCCTGCCTCTGAGGGTGAAATGAGAGTGTGCAGCACTTTGGTAGGTAGGCATTCTCCCAGTTCGGCTCGGGGCGCAGCATAGCTGCAGTCCTCCTTGTGTGGCTCCATTCATCATGAGCCGTGTCTGAAAGAACTGATCGCATTTCACATGCTAGCATGCTGTCTGTTTGACTGTGCTGTTGTTTTAACGAGAGCATCGTTGACAATTCTGTAACCTGAGAGCGCTGCCTAATCGTATTCTATGTAATAATGCGTGGGCTTGAGGAGGAGGCAGGGTTGGGGGAGAAGGAGGGAGAATGCACGTGTGGATCAGGGAAAGGCCTCTCCTTCTTTGGAGCATGGGTGGGTTCAGTGCCCTCCTCATACTGCTAAGTCTTTGGCTCGACACTACCAGTTGTGTGTCTAAGGTTTCTGTGTGTGTGTTTGCTTGTGTGTGTCTGTCTCTAGGGCTAAGCAGGACCTCCACCTTCCTGTGGTAGCATGTTACTCAGAACCTTGCACAAATCCCAGCCCTCCTGGAGACACGATACATGTATGTTCTTGGAAAGTTTTCTTAATGATTGGTGACAGAGCGGTGATTTAAAGGAGCTCATTCTCCATTTCCCACTAGGCCAGCTCCTCTTTGTGGAAAAGGGTCCTTGACTCTTACTTTGTAGCAGGAAGCCCTAAGTACATCGACCCTTTTCAAAAGTTACAGGCTGAAAGTCAAGATCTCTCACGTTAAACCCAAGGTTGCAACTTTAACTGGGCAAACTGTCATTAGAGACCAGGGGGCAATGACTGTGCGGATGGAAGCTAATGTCTTTTCAGGGTGACTTCAGTGCAGTAAAGCTCTTGCTAAGACGTTTAACTCTAAAATCGGGCATTGGGGAGGCACTGCACCCTCTGAAATTAGAGGTCAGGTGATTTGGATTTCATTTCCAACCATCCGCCACTCATTCAGCCACTCACGTTCAAGTGACAAGCCTTAGGCCAGTCACTTTCTGTATCTGTTTCTCGACTTTTGCACAGCGGTTTCTGTGGGACGTGAGGCCCACTGGGAAATGATCCCCTTTTCAGCTCAGTGCCTGGGATTCTGGGCCTACTTGTCCACCTGGACTTATATACACCTATGATTTTGGACTAACTCTATTACCTCTGCTAGAAATTAACACAGAAATTACACAGTTGATTGACAAGAATGAGAATCAGTGCTAAAGAGTCAAAATGTAACCAAATCCTTTCTCACTGAAAGAATGCTCAACGCAAGTGGACACAGTTCCCCCATTCGAACTTCATCATCTATGCACTTAGAGGCAAGTTTTTCAAATTACACAGCTAAAACTGTCCCCGCTTTAAGTGCTGTAAAGCACTTAAAGCGGGGACAGTTTTAGCTGTGTATTTTCCAAAAGTTGTGTGCTCTACAAATAAAAAGCTGCTTTTGTTGTTACCTTTGGTCCGCAGGAGGAATGGGAGTCCTTTGCGGAGAGCATGGGAGACCCGTGAGTCCTTTGCAGTCCCCTTTCCTGCCTCTGAGGGTGAAATGAGAGTGTGCAGCACTTTGGTAGGTAGCCATTCTCCCAGTTCGGCTCGGGGCGCAGCATAGCTGCAGTCCTCCTTGTGTGGCTCCATTCATCATGAGCCGTGTCTGAAAGAACTGATCGCATTTCACATGCTAGCATGCTGTCTGTTTGACTGTGCTGTTGTTTTAACGAGAGCATCGTTGACAATTCTGTAACCTGAGAGCGCTGCCTAATCGTATTCTATGTAATAATGCGTGGGCTTGAGGAGGAGGCAGGTTTGGGGGAGAAGGAGGGAGAATGCACGTGTGGATCAGGGAAAGGCCTCTCCTTCTTTGGAGCATGGGTGGGTTCAGTGCCCTCCTCATACTGCTAAGTCTTTGGCTCGACACTACCAGTTGTGTGTCTAAGGTTTCTGTGTGTGTGTTTGCATGTGTGTGTCTGTCTCTAGGGCTGAGCAGGACCTCCACCTTCCTGTGGTAGCATGTTACTCAGAACCTTGCACAAATCCCAGCCCTCCTGGAGACACGATACATGTATGTTCTTGGAAAGTTTTCTTAATGATTGGTGACAGAGCGGTGATTTAAAGGAGCTCATTCTCCATTTCCCACTAAGGCCAGCTCCTCTTTGCGGAAGAGGGTCCTTGACTCTTACTTTGTAGCAGGAAGCCCTAAGTACATCGACCCTTTTCAAAAGTTACAGGCTGAAAGTCAAGATCTCTCACGTTAAACCCAATGTTGCAACTTTAACTGGGCAAACTCTCATTAGAGACCAGGGGGCAATGACTGTGCGGATGGAAGCTGATGTCTTTTCAGGGTGACTTCAGTGCAGTAAAGCTCTTGCTAAGACGTTTAACTCTAAAATCGGGCACTGGGGAGGCACTGCACCCTCTGAATTTAGAGGTCAGGGGATTTGGATTTCATTTCCAAACATCCGCCACCCATTCAGCCACTCACGTTCAAGTGACAAGCCTTAGGCCAGTCACTTTCTGTATCTGTTTCTCGACTTTTGCACAGCGGTTTCTGTGGGACGTGAGGCCCACTGGGAAATGATCCCCTTTTCAGCTCAGTGCCTGGGATTCTGGGCATACTTGTCCACCTGGACTTATATACACCTATGATTTTGGACTAACTCTATTACCTCTGCTAGAAATTAACACAGAAATTTCACAGTTGATTGACAAGAATGAGAATCAGTGCTAAAGAGTCAAAATGTAACCAAATCCTTTCTCACTGAAAGAATGCTCAACGCAAGTGGACACAGTTCCCCCATTCGAACTTCATCATCTATGCACTTAGAGGCAAGTTTTTCAAATTACACAGCTAAAACTGTCCCCGCTTTAAGTGCTGTAAAGCACTTAAAGCGGGGACAGTTTTAGCTGTGTATTTTCCAAAAGTTGTGTGCTCTACAAATAAAAAGCTGCTTTTGTTGTTACCTTTGGTCCGCAGGAGGAATGGGAGTCCTTTGCGGAGAGCATGGGAGACCCGTGAGTCCTTTGCAGTCCCCTTTCCTGCCTCTGAGGGTGAAATGAGAGTGTGCAGCACTTTGGTAGGTAGGCATTCTCCCAGTTCGGCTCGGGGCGCAGCATAGCTGCAGTCCTCCTTGTGTGGCTCCATTCATCATGAGCCGTGTCTGAAAGAACTGATCGCATTTCACATGCTAGCATGCTGTCTGTTTGACTGTGCTGTTGTTTTAACGAGAGCATCGTTGACAATTCTGTAACCTGAGAGCGCTGCCTAATCGTATTCTATGTAATAATGCGTGGGCTTGAGGAGGAGGCAGGTTTGGGGGAGAAGGAGGGAGAATGCACGTGTGGATCAGGGAAAGGCCTCTCCTTCTTTGGAGCATGGGTGGGTTCAGTGCCCTCCTCATACTGCTAAGTCTTTGGCTCGACACTACCAGTTGTGTGTCTAAGGTTTCTGTGTGTGTGTTTGCATGTGTGTGTCTGTCTCTAGGGCTGAGCAGGACCTCCACCTTCCTGTGGTAGCATGTTACTCAGAACCTTGCACAAATCCCAGCCCTCCTGGAGACACGATACATGTATGTTCTTGGAAAGTTTTCTTAATGATTGGTGACAGAGCGGTGATTTAAAGGAGCTCATTCTCCATTTCCCACTAAGGCCAGCTCCTCTTTGCGGAAGAGGGTCCTTGACTCTTACTTTGTTGCAGGAAGCCCTAAGTACATCGACCCTTTTCAAAAGTTACAGGCTGAAAGTCAAGATCTCTCACGTTAAACCCAAGGTTGCAACTTTAACTGGGCAAACTCTCATTAGAGACCAGGGGGCAATGACTGTGCGGATGGAAGCTAATGTCTTTTCAGGGTGACTTCAGTGCAGTAAAGCTCTTGCTAAGACGTTTAACTCTAAAATCGGGCATTGGGGAGGCACTGCACCCTCTGAAATTAGAGGTCAGGTGATTTGGATTTCATTTCCAACCATCCGCCACCCATTCAGCCACTCACGTTCAAGTGACAAGCCTTAGGCCAGTCACTTTCTGTATCTGTTTCTCGACTTTTGCACAGCGGTTTCTGTGGGACGTGAGGTCCACTGGGAAATGATCCCCTTTTCAGCTCAGTGCCTGGGATTCTGGGCATACTTGTCCACCTGGACTTATATACACCTATGATTTTGGACTAACTCTATTACCTCTGCTAGAAATTAACACAGAAATTTCACAGTTGATTGACAAGAATGAGAATCAGTGCTAAAGAGTCAAAATGTAATCAAATCCTTTCTCACTGAAAGAATGCGCAACGCAAGTGGACACAGTTCCCCCATTCGAACTTCATCATCTATGCTCTTAGAGGCAAGTTTTTCAAATTACACAGCTAAAACTGTCCCCGTTTTAAGTGCTGTAAAGCACTTAAAGCGGGGACAGTTTTAGCTGTGTATTTTCCAAAAGTTGTGTGCTCTACAAATAAAAAGCTGCTTTTGTTGTTACCTTTGGTCCGCAGGAGGAATGGGAGTCCTTTGCGGAGAGCATGGGAGACCCGTGAGTCCTTTGCAGGCCTCTTTTCTGCCTCTGAGGGTGAAATGAGAGTGTGCAGCACTTTGGTAGGTAGCCATTCTCCCAGTTCGGCTCGGGGCGCAGCATAGCTGCAGTCCTCCTTGTGTGGCTCCATTCATCATGAGCCGTGTCTGAAAGAACTGATCGCATTTCACATGCTAGCATGCTGTCTGTTTGACTGTGCTGTTGTTTTAACGAGAGCATCGTTGACAATTCTGTAACCTGAGAGCGCTGCCTAATCGTATTCTATGTAATAATGCGTGGGCTTGAGGAGGAGGCAGGTTTGGGGGAGAAGGAGGGAGAATGCACGTGTGGATCAGGGAAAGGCCTCTCCTTCTTTGGAGCATGGGTGGGTTCAGTGCCCTCCTCATACTGCTAAGTCTTTGGCTCGACACTACCAGTTGTGTGTCTAAGGTTTCTGTGTGTGTGTTTGCATGTGTGTGTCTGTCTCTAGGGCTGAGCAGGACCTCCACCTTCCTGTGGTAGCATGTTACTCAGAACCTTGCACAAATCCCAGCCCTCCTGGAGACACGATACATGTATGTTCTTGGAAAGTTTTCTTAATGATTGGTGACAGAGCGGTGATTTAAAGGAGCTCATTCTCCATTTCCCACTAAGGCCAGCTCCTCTTTGCGGAAGAGGGTCCTTGACTCTTACTTTGTAGCAGGAAGCCCTAAGTACATCGACCCTTTTCAAAAGTTACAGGCTGAAAGTCAAGATCTCTCACGTTAAACCCAATGTTGCAACTTTAACTGGGCAAACTCTCATTAGAGACCAGGGGGCAATGACTGTGCGGATGGAAGCTGATGTCTTTTCAGGGTGACTTCAGTGCAGTAAAGCTCTTGCTAAGACGTTTAACTCTAAAATCGGGCACTGGGGAGGCACTGCACCCTCTGAATTTAGAGGTCAGGGGATTTGGATTTCATTTCCAAACATCCGCCACCCATTCAGCCACTCACGTTCAAGTGACAAGCCTTAGGCCAGTCACTTTCTGTATCTGTTTCTCGACTTTTGCACAGCGGTTTCTGTGGGACGTGAGGCCCACTGGGAAATGATCCCCTTTTCAGCTCAGTGCCTGGGATTCTGGGCATACTTGTCCACCTGGACTTATATACACCTATGATTTTGGACTAACTCTATTACCTCTGCTAGAAATTAACACAGAAATTTCACAGTTGATTGACAAGAATGAGAATCAGTGCTAAAGAGTCAAAATGTAACCAAATCCTTTCTCACTGAAAGAATGCTCAACGCAAGTGGACACAGTTCCCCCATTCGAACTTCATCATCTATGCACTTAGAGGCAAGTTTTTCAAATTACACAGCTAAAACTGTCCCCGCTTTAAGTGCTGTAAAGCACTTAAAGCGGGGACAGTTTTAGCTGTGTATTTTCCAAAAGTTGTGTGCTCTACAAATAAAAAGCTGCTTTTGTTGTTACCTTTGGTCCGCAGGAGGAATGGGAGTCCTTTGCGGAGAGCATGGGAGACCCGTGAGTCCTTTGCAGTCCCCTTTCCTGCCTCTGAGGGTGAAATGAGAGTGTGCAGCACTTTGGTAGGTAGCCATTCTCCCAGTTCGGCTCGGGGCGCAGCATAGCTGCAGTCCTCCTTGTGTGGCTCCATTCATCATGAGCCGTGTCTGAAAGAACTGATCGCATTTCACATGCTAGCATGCTGTCTGTTTGACTGTGCTGTTGTTTTAACGAGAGCATCGTTGACAATTCTGTAACCTGAGAGCGCTGCCTAATCGTATTCTATGTAATAATGCGTGGGCTTGAGGAGGAGGCAGGGTTGGGGGAGAAGGAGGGAGAATGCACGTGTGGATCAGGGAAAGGCCTCTCCTTCTTTGGAGCATGGGTGGGTTCAGTGCCCTCCTCATACTGCTAAGTCTTTGGCTCGACACTACCAGTTGTGTGTCTAAGGTTTCTGTGTGTGTGTTTGCATGTGTGTGTCTGTCTCTAGGGCTGAGCAGGACCTCCACCTTCCTGTGGTAGCATGTTACTCAGAACCTTGCACAAATCCCAGCCCTCCTGGAGACACGATACATGTATGTTCTTGGAAAGTTTTCTTAATGATTGGTGACAGAGCGGTGATTTAAAGGAACTCATTCTCCATTTCCCACTAAGGCCAGCTCCTCTTTGCGGAAGAGGGTCCTTGACTCTTACTTTGTAGCAGGAAGCCCTAAGTACATCGACCCTTTTCAAAAGTTACAGGCTGAAAGTCAAGATCTCTCACGTTAAACCCAATGTTGCAACTTTAACTGGGCAAACTCTCATTAGAGACCAGGGGGCAATGACTGTGCGGATGGAAGCTGATGTCTTTTCAGGGTGACTTCAGTGCAGTAAAGCTCTTGCTAAGACGTTTAACTCTAAAATCGGGCACTGGGGAGGCACTGCACCCTCTGAAATTAGAGGTCAGGGGATTTGGATTTCATTTCCAACCATCCGCCACCCATTCAGCCAGTCACGTTCAGGTGACAAGCCTTAGGCCAGTGACTTTCTGTATCTGTTTCTCGACTTTTGCACAGCGGTTTCTGTGGGACGTGAGGCCCACTGGGAAATGATCCCCTTTTCAGCTCAGTGCCTGGGATTCTGGGCATACTTGTCCACCTGGACTTATATACACCTATGATTTTGGACTAACTCTATTACCTCTGCTAGAAATTAACACAGAAATTTCACAGTTGATTGACAAGAATGAGAATCAGTGCTAAAGAGTCAAAATGTAACCAAATCCTTTCTCACTGAAAGAATGCTCAACGCAAGTGGACACAGTTCCCCCATTCGAACTTCATCATCTATGCACTTAGAGGCAAGTTTTTCAAATTACACAGCTAAAACTGTCCCCGCTTTAAGTGCTGTAAAGCACTTAAAGCGGGGGACAGTTTTAGCTGTGTATTTTCCAAAAGTTGTGTGCTCTACAAATAAAAAGCTGCTTTTGTTGTTACCTTTGGTCCGCAGGAGGAATGGGAGTCCTTTGCGGAGAGCATGGGAGACCCGTGAGTCCTTTGCAGTCCTCTTTTCTGCCTCTGAGGGTGAAATGAGAGTGTGCAGCACTTTGGTAGGTAGCCATTCTCCCAGTTCGGCTCGGGGCGCAGCATAGCTGCAGTCCTCCTTGTGTGGCTCCATTCATCATGAGCCGTGTCTGAAAGAACTGATCGCATTTCACATGCTAGCATGCTGTCTGTTTGACTGTGCTGTTGTTTTAACGAGAGCATCGTTGACAATTCTGTAACCTGAGAGCGCTGCCTAATCGTATTCTATGTAATAATGCGTGGGCTTGAGGAGGAGGCAGGTTTGGGGGAGAAGGAGGGAGAATGCACGTGTGGATCAGGGAAAGACCTCTCCTTCTTTGGAGCATGGGTGGGTTCAGTGCCCTCCTCATACTGCTAAGTCTTTGGCTCGACACTACCAGTTGTGTGTCTAAGGTTTCTGTGTGTGTGTTTGCATGTGTGTGTCTGTCTCTAGGGCTGAGCAGGACCTCCACCTTCCTGTGGTAGCATGTTACTCAGAACCTTGCACAAATCCCAGCCCTCCTGGAGACACGATACATGTATGTTCTTGGAAAGTTTTCTTAATGATTGGTGACAGAGCGGTGATTTAAAGGAGCTCATTCTCCATTTCCCACTAAGGCCAGCTCCTCTTTGCGGAAGAGGGTCCTTGACTCTTACTTTGTAGCAGGAAGCCCTAAGTACATCGACCCTTTTCAAAAGTTACAGGCTGAAAGTCAAGATCTCTCACGTTAAACCCAATGTTGCAACTTTAACTGGGCAAACTCTCATTAGAGACCAGGGGGCAATGACTGTGCGGATGGAAGCTAATGTCTTTTCAGGGTGACTTCAGTGCAGTAAAGCTCTTGCTAAGACGTTTAACTCTAAAATCGGGCATTGGGGAGGCACTGCACCCTCTGAAATTAGAGGTCAGGTGATTTGGATTTCATTTCCAACCATCCGCCACCCATTCAGCCACTCACGTTCAAGTGACAAGCCTTAGGCCAGTCACTTTCTGTATCTGTTTCTCGACTTTTGCACAGCGGTTTCTGTGGGACGTGAGGCCCACTGGGAAATGATCCCCTTTTCAGCTCAGTGCCTGGGATTCTGGGCATACTTGTCCACCTGGACTTATATACACCTATGATTTTGGACTAACTCTATTACCTCTGCTAGAAATTAACACAGAAATTTCACAGTTGATTGACAAGAATGAGAATCAGTGCTAAAGAGTCAAAATGTAATCAAATCCTTTCTCACTGAAAGAATGCGCAACGCAAGGGGACACAGTTCCCCCATTCGAACTTCATCATCTATGCTCTTAGAGGCAAGTTTTTCAAATTACACAGCTAAAACTGTCCCCGCTTTAAGTGCTGTAAAGCACTTAAAGCGGGGACAGTTTTAGCTGTGTATTTTCCAAAAGTTGTGTGCTCTACAAATAAAAAGCTGCTTTTGTTGTTACCTTTGGTCCGCAGGAGGAATGGGAGTCCTTTGCGGAGAGCATGGGAGACCCGTGAGTCCTTTGCAGGCCTCTTTTCTGCCTCTGAGGTTGAAATGAGAGTGTGCAGCACTTTGGTAGGTAGCCATTCTCCCAGTTCGGCTCGGGGCGCAGCATAGCTGCAGTCCTCCTTGTGTGGCTCCATTCATCATGAGCCGTGTCTGAAAGAACTGATCGCATTTCACATGCTAGCATGCTGTCTGTTTGACTGTGCTGTTGTTTTAACGAGAGCATCGTTGACAATTCTGTAACCTGAGAGCGCTGCCTAATCGTATTCTATGTAATAATGCGTGGGCTTGAGGAGGAGGCAGGTTTGGGGGAGAAGGAGGGAGAATGCACGTGTGGATCAGGGAAAGGCCTCTCCTTCTTTGGAGCATGGGTGGGCTCAGTGCCCTCCTCATACTGCTAAGTCTTTGGCTCGACACTACCAGTTGTGTGTCTAAGGTTTCTGTGTGTGTGTTTGCATGTGTGTGTCTGTCTCTAGGGCTGAGCAGGACCTCCACCTTCCTGTGGTAGCATGTTACTCAGAACCTTGCACAAATCCCAGCCCTCCTGGAGACACGATACATGTATGTTCTTGGAAAGTTTTCTTAATGATTGGTGACAGAGCGGTGATTTAAAGGAGCTCATTCTCCATTTCCCACTAAGGCCAGCTCCTCTTTGCGGAAGAGGGTCCTTGACTCTTACTTTGTAGCAGGAAGCCCTAAGTACATCGACCCTTTTCAAAAGTTACAGGCTGAAAGTCAAGATCTCTCACGTTAAACCCAACGTTGCAACTTTAACTGGGCAAACTCTCATTAGAGACCAGGGGGCAATGACTGTGCGGATGGAAGCTGATGTCTTTTCAGGGTGACTTCAGTGCAGTAAAGCTCTTGCTAAGACGTTTAACTCTAAAATCGGACACTGGGGAGGCACTGCACCCTCTGAAATTAGAGGTCAGGAGATTTGGATTTCATTTCCAAACATCCGCCACCCATTCAGCCACTCACGTTCAAGTGACAAGCCTTAGGCCAGTCATTTTCTGTATCTGTTTCTCGACTTTTGCACAGCGGTTTCTGTGGGACGTGAGGCCCACTGGGAAATGATCCCCTTTTCAGCTCAGTGCCTGGGATTCTGGGCATACTTGTCCACCTGGACTTATATACACCTATGATTTTGGACTAACTCTATTACCTCTGCTAGAAATTAACACAGAAATTTCACAGTTGATTGACAAGAATGAGAATCAGTGCTAAAGAGTCAAAATGTAACCAAATCCTTTCTCACTGAAAGAATGCTCAACGCAAGTGGACACAGTTCCCCCATTCGAACTTCATCATCTATGCACTTAGAGGCAAGTTTTTCAAATTACACAGCTAAAACTGTCCCCGCTTTAAGTGCTGTAAAGCACTTAAAGCGGGGACAGTTTTAGCTGTGTATTTTCCAAAAGTTGTGTGCTCTACAAATAAAAAGCTGCTTTTGTTGTTACCTTTGGTCCGCAGGAGGAATGGGAGTCCTTTGCGGAGAGCATGGGAGACCCGTGAGTCCTTTGCAGTCCCCTTTCCTGCCTCTGAGGGTGAAATGAGAGTGTGCAGCACTTTGGTAGGTAGCCATTCTCCCAGTTCGGCTCGGGGCGCAGCATAGCTGCAGTCCTCCTTGTGTGGCTCCATTCATCATGAGCCGTGTCTGAAAGAACTGATCGCATTTCACATGCTAGCATGCTGTCTGTTTGACTGTGCTGTTGTTTTAACGAGAGCATCGTTGACAATTCTGTAACCTGAGAGCGCTGCCTAATCGTATTCTATGTAATAATGCGTGGGCTTGAGGAGGAGGCAGGTTTGGGGGAGAAGGAGGGAGAATGCACGTGTGGATCTGGGAAAGGCCTCTCCTTCTTTGGAGCATGGGTGGGTTCAGTGCCCTCCTCATACTGCTAAGTCTTTGGCTCGACACTACCAGTTGTGTGTCTAAGGTTTCTGTGTGTGTGTTTGCATGTGTGTGTCTGTCTCTAGGGCTGAGCAGGACCTCCACCTTCCTGTGGTAGCATGTTACTCAGAACCTTGCACAAATCCCAGCCCTCCTGGAGACACGATACATGTATGTTCTTGGAAAGTTTTCTTAATGATTGGTGACAGAGCGGTGATTTAAAGGAACTCATTCTCCATTTCCCACTAAGGCCAGCTCCTCTTTGCGGAAGAGGGTCCTTGACTCTTACTTTGTAGCAGGAAGCCCTAAGTACATCGACCCTTTTCAAAAGTTACAGGCTGAAAGTCAAGATCTCTCACGTTAAACCCAATGTTGCAACTTTAACTGGGCAAACTCTCATTAGAGACCAGGGGGCAATGACTGTGCGGATGGAAGCTGATGTCTTTTCAGGGTGACTTCAGTGCAGTAAAGCTCTTGCTAAGACGTTTAACTCTAAAATCGGGCACTGGGGAGGCACTGCACCCTCTGAAATTAGAGGTCAGGGGATTTGGATTTCATTTCCAACCATCCGCCACCCATTCAGCCAGTCACGTTCAGGTGACAAGCCTTAGGCCAGTGACTTTCTGTATCTGTTTCTCGACTTTTGCACAGCGGTTTCTGTGGGACGTGAGGCCCACTGGGAAATGATCCCCTTTTCAGCTCAGTGCCTGGGATTCTGGGCATACTTGTCCACCTGGACTTATATACACCTATGATTTTGGACTAACTCTATTACCTCTGCTAGAAATTAACACAGAAATTTCACAGTTGATTGACAAGAATGAGAATCAGTGCTAAAGAGTCAAAATGTAACCAAATCCTTTCTCACTGAAAGAATGCTCAACGCAAGTGGACACAGTTCCCCCATTCGAACTTCATCATCTATGCACTTAGAGGCAAGTTTTTCAAATTACACAGCTAAAACTGTCCCCGCTTTAAGTGCTGTAAAGCACTTAAAGCGGGGACAGTTTTAGCTGTGTATTTTCCAAAAGTTGTGTGCTCTACAAATAAAAAGCTGCTTTTGTTGTTACCTTTGGTCCGCAGGAGGAATGGGAGTCCTTTGCGGAGAGCATGGGAGACCCGTGAGTCCTTTGCAGTCCTCTTTTCTGCCTCTGAGGGTGAAATGAGAGTGTGCAGCACTTTGGTAGGTAGCCATTCTCCCAGTTCGGCTCGGGGCGCAGCATAGCTGCAGTCCTCCTTGTGTGGCTCCATTCATCATGAGCCGTGTCTGAAAGAACTGATCGCATTTCACATGCTAGCATGCTGTCTGTTTGACTGTGCTGTTGTTTTAACGAGAGCATCGTTGACAATTCTGTAACCTGAGAGCGCTGCCTAATCGTATTCTATGTAATAATGCGTGGGCTTGAGGAGGAGGCAGGTTTGGGGGAGAAGGAGGGAGAATGCACGTGTGGATCAGGGAAAGGCCTCTCCTTCTTTGGAGCATGGGTGGGTTCAGTGCCCTCCTCATACTGCTAAGTCTTTGGCTCGACACTACCAGTTGTGTGTCTAAGGTTTCTGTGTGTGTGTTTGCATGTGTGTGTCTGTCTCTAGGGCTGAGCAGGACCTCCACCTTCCTGTGGTAGCATGTTACTCAGAACCTTGCACAAATCCCAGCCCTCCTGGAGACACGATACATGTATGTTCTTGGAAAGTTTTCTTAATGATTGGTGACAGAGCGGTGATTTAAAGGAGCTCATTCTCCATTTCCCACTAAGGCCAGCTCCTCTTTGCGGAAGAGGGTCCTTGACTCTTACTTTGTAGCAGGAAGCCCTAAGTACATCGACCCTTTTCAAAAGTTACAGGCTGAAAGTCAAGATCTCTCACGTTAAACCCAATGTTGCAACTTTAACTGGGCAAACTCTCATTAGAGACCAGGGGGCAATGACTGTGCGGATGGAAGCTAATGTCTTTTCAGGGTGACTTCAGTGCAGTAAAGCTCTTGCTAAGACGTTTAACTCTAAAATCGGGCATTGGGGAGGCACTGCACCCTCTGAAATTAGAGGTCAGGTGATTTGGATTTCATTTCCAACCATCCGCCACCCATTCAGCCACTCACGTTCAAGTGACAAGCCTTAGGCCAGTCACTTTCTGTATCTGTTTCTCGACTTTTGCACAGCGGTTTCTGTGGGACGTGAGGCCCACTGGGAAATGATCCCCTTTTCAGCTCAGTGCCTGGGATTCTGGGCATACTTGTCCACCTGGACTTATATACACC
Source organism: Aotus nancymaae (assembly GCF_030222135.1). Lineage (NCBI taxonomy): Eukaryota > Metazoa > Chordata > Mammalia > Primates > Aotidae > Aotus > Aotus nancymaae. The sequence goes on along the minus strand of NW_026988476.1, from coordinate 13,553,948 downwards.
TATGATTTTGGACTAACTCTATTACCTCTGCTAGAAATTAACACAGAAATTTCACAGTTGATTGACAAGAATGAGAATCAGTGCTAAAGAGTCAAAATGTAATCAAATCCTTTCTCACTGAAAGAATGCGCAACGCAAGGGGACACAGTTCCCCCATTCGAACTTCATCATCTATGCTCTTAGAGGCAAGTTTTTCAAATTACACAGCTAAAACTGTCCCCGCTTTAAGTGCTGTAAAGCACTTAAAGCGGGGACAGTTTTAGCTGTGTATTTTCCAAAAGTTGTGTGCTCTACAAATAAAAAGCTGCTTTTGTTGTTACCTTTGGTCCGCAGGAGGAATGGGAGTCCTTTGCGGAGAGCATGGGAGACCCGTGAGTCCTTTGCAGGCCTCTTTTCTGCCTCTGAGGTTGAAATGAGAGTGTGCAGCACTTTGGTAGGTAGCCATTCTCCCAGTTCGGCTCGGGGCGCAGCATAGCTGCAGTCCTCCTTGTGTGGCTCCATTCATCATGAGCCGTGTCTGAAAGAACTGATCGCATTTCACATGCTAGCATGCTGTCTGTTTGACTGTGCTGTTGTTTTAACAAGAGCATCGTTGACAATTCTGTAACCTGAGAGCGCTGCCTAATCGTATTCTATGTAATAATGCGTGGGCTTGAGGAGGAGGCAGGTTTGGGGGAGAAGGAGGGAGAATGCACGTGTGGATCAGGGAAAGGCCTCTCCTTCTTTGGAGCATGGGTGGGCTCAGTGCCCTCCTCATACTGCTAAGTCTTTGGCTCGACACTACCAGTTGTGTGTCTAAGGTTTCTGTGTGTGTGTTTGCATGTGTGTGTCTGTCTCTAGGGCTGAGCAGGACCTCCACCTTCCTGTGGTAGCATGTTACTCAGAACCTTGCACAAATCCCAGCCCTCCTGGAGACACGATACATGTATGTTCTTGGAAAGTTTTCTTAATGATTGGTGACAGAGCGGTGATTTAAAGGAGCTCATTCTCCATTTCCCACTAAGGCCAGCTCCTCTTTGCGGAAGAGGGTCCTTGACTCTTACTTTGTAGCAGGAAGCCCTAAGTACATCGACCCTTTTCAAAAGTTACAGGCTGAAAGTCAAGATCTCTCACGTTAAACCCAATGTTGCAACTTTAACTGGGCAAACTCTCATTAGAGACCAGGGGGCAATGACTGTGCGGATGGAAGCTGATGTCTTTTCAGGGTGACTTCAGTGCAGTAAAGCTCTTGCTAAGACGTTTAACTCTAAAATCGGACACTGGGGAGGCACTGCACCCTCTGAAATTAGAGGTCAGGAGATTTGGATTTCATTTCCAAACATCCGCCACCCATTCAGCCACTCACGTTCAAGTGACAAGCCTTAGGCCAGTCATTTTCTGTATCTGTTTCTCGACTTTTGCACAGCGGTTTCTGTGGGACGTGAGGCCCACTGGGAAATGATCCCCTTTTCAGCTCAGTGCCTGGGATTCTGGGCATACTTGTCCACCTGGACTTATATACACCTATGATTTTGGACTAACTCTATTACCTCTGCTAGAAATTAACACAGAAATTTCACAGTTGATTGACAAGAATGAGAATCAGTGCTAAAGAGTCAAAATGTAACCAAATCCTTTCTCACTGAAAGAATGCTCAACGCAAGTGGACACAGTTCCCCCATTCGAACTTCATCATCTATGCACTTAGAGGCAAGTTTTTCAAATTACACAGCTAAAACTGTCCCCGCTTTAAGTGCTGTAAAGCACTTAAAGCGGGGACAGTTTTAGCTGTGTATTTTCCAAAAGTTGTGTGTTCTACAAATAAAAAGCTGCTTTTGTTGTTACCTTTGGTCCGCAGGAGGAATGGGAGTCCTTTGCGGAGAGCATGGGAGACCCGTGAGTCCTTTGCAGTCCTCTTTTCTGCCTCTGAGGGTGAAATGAGAGTGTGCAGCACTTTGGTAGGTAGCCATTCTCCCAGTTCGGCTCGGGGCGCAGCATAGCTGCAGTCCTCCTTGTGTGGCTCCATTCATCATGAGCCGTGTCTGAAAGAACTGATCGCATTTCACATGCTAGCATGCTGTCTGTTTGACTGTGCTGTTGTTTTAACGAGAGCATCGTTGACAATTCTGTAACCTGAGAGCGCTGCCTAATCGTATTCTATGTAATAATGCGTGGGCTTGAGGAGGAGGCAGGTTTGGGGGAGAAGGAGGGAGAATGCACGTGTGGATCAGGGAAAGGCCTCTCCTTCTTTGGAGCATGGGTGGGTTCAGTGCCCTCCTCATACTGCTAAGTCTTTGGCTCGACACTACCAGTTGTGTGTCTAAGGTTTCTGTGTGTGTGTTTGCATGTGTGTGTCTGTCTCTAGGGCTGAGCAGGACCTCCACCTTCCTGTGGTAGCATGTTACTCAGAACCTTGCACAAATCCCAGCCCTCCTGGAGACACGATACATGTATGTTCTTGGAAAGTTTTCTTAATGATTGGTGACAGAGCGGTGATTTAAAGGAGCTCATTCTCCATTTCCCACTAAGGCCAGCTCCTCTTTGCGGAAGAGGGTCCTTGACTCTTACTTTGTAGCAGGAAGCCCTAAGTACATCGACCCTTTTCAAAAGTTACAGGCTGAAAGTCAAGATCTCTCACGTTAAACCCAGTGTTGAAATTTTAACTGGGCAAACTCTCATTAGAGACCAGGAGGCAATGACTGTGCGGATGGAAGCTAATGTCTTTTCAGGGTGACTTCAGTGCTGTAAAGCTCTTGCTAAGACGTTTAACTCTAAAATCGGGCATTGGGGAGGCACTGCACCCTCTGAGGTTAGAGGTCAGGGGATTTGGATTTCATTTCCAAACATCCGCCACTCATTCAGCCACTCACATTCAAGTGACAAGCCTTAGGCCAGTCACTTTCTGTATCTGTTTCTCGACTTTTGCACAGCGGTTTCTGTGGGACGTGAGGCCCACTGGGAAATGATCCCCTCTTCAGCTCAGTGCCTGGGATTCTGGGCATACTTGTCCACCTGGACTTATATACACCTATGATTTTGGACTAACTCTATTACCTCTGCTAGAAATTAACACAGAAATTTCACAGTTGATTGACAAGAATGAGAATCAGTGCTAAAGAGTCAAAATGTAACCAAATCCTTTCTCACTGAAAGAATGCTCAACGCAAGTGGACACAGTTCCCCCATTCGAACTTCATCATCTATGCACTTAGAGGCAAGTTTTTCAAATTACACAGCTAAAACTGTCCCCGCTTTAAGTGCTGTACAGCACTTAAAGCGGGGACAGTTTTAGCTGTGTATTTTCCAAAAGTTGTGTGCTCTACAAATAAAAAGCTGCTTTTGTTGTTACCTTTGGTCCGCAGGAGGAATGGGAGTCCTTTGCGGAGAGCATGGGAGACCCGTGAGTCCTTTGCAGTCCTCTTTTCTGCCTCTGAGGGTGAAATGAGAGTGTGCAGCACTTTGGTAGGTAGCCATTCTCCCAGTTCGGCTCGGGGCGCAGCATAGCTGCAGTCCTCCTTGTGTGGCTCCATTCATCATGAGCCGTGTCTGAAAGAACTGATCGCATTTCACATGCTAGCATGCTGTCTGTTTGACTGTGCTGTTGTTTTAACGAGAGCATCGTTGACAATTCTGTAACCTGAGAGCGCTGCCTAATCGTATTCTCTGTAATAATGCGTGGGCTTGAGGAGGAGGCAGGTTTGGGGGAGAAGGAGGGAGAATGCACGTGTGGATCAGGGAAAGGCCTCTCCTTCTTTGGAGCATGGGTGGGTTCAGTGCACTCCTCATACAGCTAAGTCTTTGGTTCGACACTACCAGTTGTGTGTCTAAGGTTTCTGTGTGTGTGTTTGCATGTGTGTGTCTGTCTCTAGGGCTGAGCAGGACCTCCACCTTCCTGTGGTAGCATGTTACTCAGAACCTTGCACAAATCCCAGCCCTCCTGGAGACACGATACATGTATGTTCTTGGAAAGTTTTCTTAATGATTGGTGACAGAGCGGTGATTTAAAGGAGCTCATTCTGCATTTCCCACTAAGGCCAGCTCCTCTTTGCGGAAGAGGGTCCTTGACTCTTACTTTGTAGCAGGAAGCCCTAAGTACATCGACCCTTTTCAAAAGTTACAGGCTGAAAGTCAAGATCTCTCACGTTAAACCCAATGTTGCAACTTTAACTGGGCAAACTCTCATTAGAGACCAGGGGGCAATGACTGTGCGGATGGAAGCTAATGTCTTTTCAGGGTGACTTCAGTGCAGTAAAGCTCTTGCTAAGACGTTTAACTCTAAAATCGGGCATTGGGGAGGCACTGCACCCTCTGAGGTTAGAGGTCATGGGATTTGGATTTCATTTCCAAACATCCGCCACTCATTCAGCCACTCACATTCAAGTGACAAGCCTTAGGCCAGTCACTTTCTGTATCTGTTTCTCGACTTTTGCACAGCGGTTTCTGTGGGACGTGAGGCCCACTGGGAAATGATCCCCTCTTCAGCTCAGTGCCTGGGATTCTGGGCATACTTGTCCACCTGGACTTATATACACCTATGATTTTGGACTAACTCTATTACCTCTGCTAGAAATTAACACAGAAATTTCACAGTTGATTGACAAGAATGAGAATCAGTGCTAAAGAGTCAAAATGTAACCAAATCCTTTCTCACTGAAAGAATGCTCAACGCAAGTGGACACAGTTCCCCCATTCGAACTTCATCATCTATGCACTTAGAGGCAAGTTTTTCAAATTACACAGCTAAAACTGTCCCCGCTTTAAGTGCTGTAAAGCACTTAAAGCGGGGACAGTTTTAGCTGTGTATTTTCCAAAAGTTGTGTGCTCTACAAATAAAAAGCTGCTTTTGTTGTTACCTTTGGTCCGCAGGAGGAATGGGAGTCCTTTGCGGAGAGCATGGGAGACCCGTGAGTCCTTTGCAGTCCTCTTTTCTGCCTCTGAGGGTGAAATGAGAGTGTGCAGCACTTTGGTAGGTAGCCATTCTCCCAGTTCGGCTCGGGGCGCAGCATAGCTGCAGTCCTCCTTGTGTGGCTCCATTCATCATGAGCCGTGTCTGAAAGAACTGATCGCATTTCACATGCTAGCATGCTGTCTGTTTGACTGTGCTGTTGTTTTAACGAGAGCATCGTTGACAATTCTGTAACCTGAGAGCGCTGCCTAATCGTATTCTATGTAATAATGCGTGGGCTTGAGGAGGAGGCAGGTTTGGGGGAGAAGGAGGGAGAATGCACGTGTGGATCAGGGAAAGGCCTCTCCTTCTTTGGAGCATGGGTGGGTTCAGTGCCCTCCTCATACTGCTAAGTCTTTGGCTCGACACTACCAGTTGTGTGTCTAAGGTTTCTGTGTGTGTGTTTGCATGTGTGTGTCTGTCTCTAGGGCTGAGCAGGACCTCCACCTTCCTGTGGTAGCATGTTACTCAGAACCTTGCACAAATCCCAGCCCTCCTGGAGACACGATACATGTATGTTCTTGGAAAGTTTTCTTAATGATTGGTGACAGAGCGGTGATTTAAAGGAGCTCATTCTCCATTTCCCACTAAGGCCAGCTCCTCTTTGCGGAAGAGGGTCCTTGACTCTTACTTTGTAGCAGGAAGCCCTAAGTACATCGACCCTTTTCAAAAGTTACAGGCTGAAAGTCAAGATCTCTCACGTTAAACCCAATGTTGCAACTTTAACTGGGCAAACTCTCATTAGAGACCAGGGGGCAATGACTGTGCGGATGGAAGCTGATGTCTTTTCAGGGTGACTTCAGTGCAGTAAATCTCTTGCTAAGACGTTTAACTCTAAAATCGGTCATTGGGGAGGCACTGCACCCTCTGAAGTTAGAGGTCAGGGGATTTGGATTTCATTTCCAACCATCCGCCACTCATTCAGCCACTCACATTCAAATGACAAGCCTTAGGCCAGTCACTTTCTGTATCTGTTTCTCGACTTTTGCACAGCGGTTTCTGTGGGATGTGAGGCCCACTGGGAAATGATCCCCTTTTCAGCTCAGTGCCTGGGATTCTGGGCATACTTGTCCACCTGGACTTATATACACCTATGATTTTGGACTAACTCTATTACCTCTGCTAGAAATTAACACAGAAATTTCACAGTTGATTGACAAGAATGAGAATCAGTGCTAAAGAGTCAAAATGTAACCAAATCCTTTCTCACTGAAAGAATGCTCAACGCAAGTGGACACAGTTCCCCCATTCGAACTTCATCATCTATGCACTTAGAGGCAAGTTTTTCAAATTACACAGCTAAAACTGTCCCCGCTTTAAGTGCTGTAAAGCACTTAAAGCGGGGACAGTTTTAGCTGTGTATTTTCCAAAAGTTGTGTGCTCTACAAATAAAAAGCTGCTTTTGTTGTTACCTTTGGTCCGCAGGAGGAATGGGAGTCCTTTGCGGAGAGCATGGGAGACCCGTGAGTCCTTTGCACGCCTCTTTTCTGCCTCTGAGGGTGAAATGAGAGTGTGCAGCACTTTGGTAGGTAGCCATTCTCCCAGTTCGGCTCGGGGCGCAGCATAGCTGCAGTCCTCCTTGTGTGGCTCCATTCATCATGAGCCGTGTCTGAAAGAACTGATCGCATTTCACATGCTAGCATGCTGTCTGTTTGACTGTGCTGTTGTTTTAACGAGAGCATCGTTGACAATTCTGTAACCTGAGAGCGCTGCCTAATCGTATTCTATGTAATAATGCGTGGGCTTGAGGAGGAGGCAGGTTTGGGGGAGAAGGAGGGAGAATGCACGTGTGGATCAGGGAACGGCCTCTCCTTCTTTGGAGCATGGGTGGGTTCAGTGCCCTCCTCATACTGCTAAGTCTTTGGCTCGACACTACCAGTTGTGTGTCTAAGGTTTCTGTGTGTGTGTTTGCATGTGTGTGTCTGTCTCTAGGGCTGAGCAGGACCTCCACCTTCCTGTGGTAGCATGTTACTCAGAACCTTGCACAAATCCCAGCCCTCCTGGAGACACGATACATGTATGTTCTTGGAAAGTTTTCTTAATGATTGGTGACAGAGCGGTGATTTAAAGGAGCTCATTCTCCATTTCCCACTAAGGCCAGCTCCTCTTTGCGGAAGAGGGTCCTTGACTCTTACTTTGTAGCAGGAAGCCCTAAGTACATCGACCCTTTTCAAAACTTACAAGCTGAAAGTCAAGATCTCTCACGTTAAACCCAATGTTGCAACTTTAACTGGGCAAACTCTCATTAGAGACCAGGGGGCAATGACTGTGCGGATGGAAGCTAATGTCTTTTCAGGGTGACTTCAGTGCAGTAAAGCTCTTGCTAAGACGTTTAACTCTAAAATCGGTCATTGGGGAGGCACTGCACCCTCTGAAGTTAGAGGTCAGGAGATTTGGATTTCATTTCCAACCATCCGCCACTCATTCAGCCACTCACATTCAAGTGACAAGCCTTAGACCAGTCACTTTCTGTATCTGTTTCTCGACTTTTGCACAGCGGTTTCTGTGGGACGTGAGGCCCACTGGGAAATGATCCCCTTTTCAGCTCAGTGCCTGGGATTCTGGGCATACTTGTCCACCTGGACTTATATACACCTATGATTTTGGACTAACTCTATTACCTCTGCTAGAAATTAACACAGAAATTTCACAGTTGATTGACAAGAATGAGAATCAGTGCTAAAGAGTCAAAATGTAACCAAATCCTTTCTCACTGAAAGAATGCTCAACGCAAGTGGACACAGTTCCCCCATTCGAACTTCATCATCTATGCACTTAGAGGCAAGTTTTTCAAATTACACAGCTAAAACTGTCCCCGCTTTAAGTGCTGTAAAGCACTTAAAGCGGGGACAGTTTTAGCTGTGTATTTTCCAAAAGTTGTGTGCTCTACAAATAGAAAGCTGCTTTTGTTGTTACCTTTGGTCCGCAGGAGGAATGGGAGTCCTTTGCGGAGAGCATGGGAGACCCGTGAGTCATTTGCACGCCTCTTTTCTGCCTCTGAGGGTGAAATGAGAGTGTGCAGCACTTTGGTAGGTAGCCATTCTCCCAGTTCGGCTCGGGGCGCAGCATAGCTGCAGTCCTCCTTGTGTGGCTCCATTCATCATGAGCCGTGTCTGAAAGAACTGATCGCATTTCACATGCTAGCATGCTGTCTGTTTGACTGTGCTGTTGTTTTAACGAGAGCATCGTTGACAATTCTGTAACCTGAGAGCGCTGCCTAATCGTATTCTATGTAATAATGCGTGGGCTTGAGGAGGAGGCAGGTTTGGGGGAGAAGGAGGGAGAATGCACGTGTGGATCAGGGAAAGGCCTCTCCTTCTTTGGAGCATGGGTGGGTTCAGTGCCCTCCTCATACTGCTAAGTCTTTGGCTCGACACTACCAGTTGTGAGTCTAAGGTTTCTGTGTGTGTGTTTGCATGTGTGTGTCTGTCTCTAGGGCTGAGCAGGACCTCCACCTTCCTGTGGTAGCATGTTACTCAGAACCTTGCACAAATCCCAGCCCTCCTGGAGACACGATACATGTATGTTCTTGGAAAGTTTTCTTAATGATTGGTGACAGAGCGGTGATTTAAAGGAGCTCATTCTCCATTTCCCACTAAGGCCAGCTCCTCTTTGCGGAAGAGGGTCCTTGACTCTTACTTTGTAGCAAGAAGCCCTAAGTACATCGACCCTTTTCAAATGTTACAGGCTGAAAGTCAAGATCTCTCACGTTAAACCCAGTGTTGAAACTTTAACTGGGCAAACTCTCATTAGAGACCAGGGGGCAATGACTGTGCGGATGGAAGCTAATGTCTTTTCAGGGTGACTTCAGTGCAGTAAAGCTCTTGCTAAGACGTTTAACTCTAAAATCGGGCATTGGGGAGGCACTGCACCCTCTGAGGTTAGAGGTCAGGGGATTTGGATTTCATTTCCAACCATCCGCCACTCATTCAGCCACTCACATTCAAGTGACAAGCCTTAGGCCAGTCACTTTCTGTATCTGTTTCTCGACTTTTGCACAGCGGTTTCTGTGGGACGTGAGGCCCACTGGGAAATGATCCCCTCTTCAGCTCAGTGCCTGGGATTCTGGGCATACTTGTCCACCTGGACTTATATAAACCTATGATTTTGGACTAACTCTATTACCTCTGCTAGAAATTAACACAGAAATTTCACAGTTGATTGACAAGAATGAGAATCAGTGCTAAAGAGTCAAAATGTAACCAAATCCTTTCTCACTGAAAGAATGCTCAACGCAAGTGGACACTGTTCCCCCATTCGAACTTCATCATCTATGCACTTAGAGGCAAGTTTTTCAAATTACACAGCTAAAACTGTCCCCGCTTTAAGTGCTGTAAAGCACTTAAAGCGGGGACAGTTTTAGCTGTGTATTTTCCAAAAGTTGTGTGCTCTACAAATAAAAAGCTGCTTTTGTTGTTACCTTTGGTCCGCAGGAGGAATGGGAGTCCTTTGCGGAGAGCATGGGAGACCCGTGAGTCCTATGCAGTCCCCTTTTCTGCCTCTGAGGGTGAAATGAGAGTGTGCAGCACTGTGGTAGGTAGCCATTCTCCCAGTTCGGCTCGGGGCGCAGCATAGCTGCAGTCCTCCTTGTGTGGCTCCATTCATCATGAGCCGTGTCTGAAAGAAGTGATCGCATTTCACATGCTAGCATGCTGTCTGTTTGACTGTGCTGTTGTTTTAACGAGAGCATCGTTGACAATTCTGTAACCTGAGAGCGCTGCCTAATCGTATTCTCTGTAATAATGCGTGGGCTTGAGGAGGAGGTAGGTTTGGGGGAGAAGGAGGGAGAATGCACGTGTGGATCAGGGAAAGGCCTCTCCTTCTTTGGAGCATGGGTGGGTTCAGTGCCCTCCTCATACTGCTAAGTCTTTGGCTCGACACTACCAGTTGTGTGTCTAAGGTTTCTGTGTGTGTGTTTGCATGTGTGTGTCTGTCTCTAGGGCTGAGCAGGACCTCCACCTTCCTGTGGTAGCATGTTACTCAGAACCTTGCACAAATCCCAGCCCTCCTGGAGACACGATACATGTATGTTCTTGGAAAGTTTTCTTAATGATTGGTGACAGAGCGGTGATTTAAAGGAGCTCATTCTGCATTTCCCACTAAGGCCAGCTCCTCTTTGCAGAAGAGGGTCCTTGACTCTTACTTTGTAGCAGGAAGCCCTAAGTACATCGACCCTTTTCAAAAGTTACAGGCTGAAAGTCAAGATCTCTCACGTTAAACCCAATGTTGCAACTTTAACTGGGCAAACTCTCATTAGAGACCAGGGGGCAATGACTGTGCGGATGGAAGCTAATGTCTTTTCAGGGTGACTTCAGTGCAGTAAAGCTCTTGCTAAGACGTTTAACTCTAAAATCGGTCATTGGGGAGGCACTGCACCCTCTGAAGTTAGAGGTCAGGGGATTTGGATTTCATTTCCAACCATCCGCCACTCATTCAGCCACTCACATTCAAGTGACAAGCCTTAGGCCAGTCACTTTCTGTATCTGTTTCTCGACTTTTGCACAGCGGTTTCTGTGGGATGTGAGGCCCACTGGGAAATGATCCCCTTTTCAGCTCAGTGCCTGGGATTCTGGGCATACTTGTCCACCTGGACTTATATACACCTATGATTTTGGACTAACTCTATTACCTCTGCTAGAAATTAACACAGAAATTTCACAGTTGATTGACAAGAATGAGAATCAGTGCTAAAGAGTCAAAATGTAACCAAATCCTTTCTCACTGAAAGAATGCTCAACGCAAGTGGACACAGTTCCCCCATTCGAACTTCATCATCTATGCACTTAGAGGCAAGTTTTTCAAATTACACAGCTAAAACTGTCCCCGCTTTAAGTGCTGTAAAGCACTTAAAGCGGGGACAGTTTTAGCTGTGTATTTTCCAAAAGTTGTGTGCTCTACAAATAGAAAGCTGCTTTTGTTGTTACCTTTGGTCCGCAGGAGGAATGGGAGTCCTTTGCGGAGAGCATGGGAGACCCGTGAGTCCTTTGCACGCCTCTTTTCTGCCTCTGAGGGTGAAATGAGAGTGTGCAGCACTTTGGTAGGTAGCCATTCTCCCAGTTCGGCTCGGGGCGCAGCATAGCTGCAGTCCTCCTTGTGTGGCTCCATTCATCATGAGCCGTGTCTGAAAGAACTGATCGCATTTCACATGCTAGCATGCTGTCTGTTTGACTGTGCTGTTGTTTTAACGAGAGCATCGTTGACAATTCTGTAACCTGAGAGCGCTGCCTAATCGTATTCTATGTAATAATGCGTGGGCTTGAGGAGGAGGCAGGTTTGGGGGAGAAGGAGCGAGAATGCACGTGTGGATCAGGGAACGGCCTCTCCTTCTTTGGAGCATGGGTGGGTTCAGTGCCCTCCTCATACTGCTAAGTCTTTGGCTCGACACTACCAGTTGTGTGTCTAAGGTTTCTGTGTGTGTGTTTGCATGTGTGTGTCTGTCTCTAGGGCTGAGCAGGACCTCCACCTTCCTGTGGTAGCATGTTACTCAGAACCTTGCACAAATCCCAGCCCTCCTGGAGACACGATACATGTATGTTCTTGGAAAGTTTTCTTAATGATTGGTGACAGAGCGGTGATTTAAAGGAGCTCATTCTCCATTTCCCACTAAGGCCAGCTCCTCTTTGCGGAAGAGGGTCCTTGACTCTTACTTTGTAGCAGGAAGCCCTAAGTACATCGACCCTTTTCAAAAGTTACAGGCTGAAAGTCAAGATCTCTCACGTTAAACCCAATGTTGCAACTTTAACTGGGCAAACTCTCATTAGAGACCAGGGGGCAATGACTGTGCGGATGGAAGCTAATGTCTTTTCAGGGTGACTTCAGTGCAGTAAAGCTCTTGCTAAGACGTTTAACTCTAAAATCGGGCCTTGGGGAGGCACTGCACCCTCTGAAGATATATGTCAGGGGATTTGGATTTCATTTCAAACCATCCGCCACTCATTCAGCCACTCACATTCAAGTGACAAGCCTTAGGCCAGTCACTTTCTGTATCTGTTTCTCGACTTTTGCACAGCGGTTTCTGTGGGACGTGAGGCCCACTGGGAAATGATCCCCTTTTCAGCTCAGTGCCTGGGATTCTGGGCCTACTTGTCCACCTGGACTTATATACACCTATGATTTTGGACTAACTCTATTACCTCTGCTAGAAATTAACACAGAAATTTCACAGTTGATTGACAAGAATGAGAATCAGTGCTAAAGAGTCAAAATGTAACCAAATCCTTTCTCACTGAAAGAATGCTCAACGCAAGTGGACACAGTTCCCCCATTCGAACTTCATCATCTATGCACTTAGAGGCAAGTTTTTCAAATTACACAGCTAAAACTGTCCCCGCTTTAAGTGCTGTAAAGCACTTAAAGCGGGGACAGTTTTAGCTGTGTATTTTCCAAAAGTTGTGTGCTCTACAAATAAAAAGCTGCTTTTGTTGTTACCTTTGGTCCGCAGGAGGAATGGGAGTCCTTTGCGGAGAGCATGGGAGACCCGTGAGTCCTTTGCAGTCCCCTTTCCTGCCTCTGAGGGTGAAATGAGAGTGTGCAGCACTTTGGTAGGTAGCCATTCTCCCAGTTCGGCTCGGGGCGCAGCATAGCTGCAGTCCTCCTTGTGTGGCTCCATTCATCATGAGCCGTGTCTGAAAGAACTGATCGCATTTCACATGCTAGCATGCTGTCTGTTTGACTGTGCTGTTGTTTTAACGAGAGCATCGTTGACAATTCTGTAACCTGAGAGCGCTGCCTAATCGTATTCTATGTAATAATGCGTGGGCTTGAGGAGGAGGCAGGTTTGGGGGAGAAGGAGGGAGAATGCACGTGTGGATCAGGGAAAGGCCTCTCCTTCTTTGGAGCATGGGTGGGTTCAGTGCCCTCCTCATACTGCTAAGTCTTTGGCTCGACACTACCAGTTGTGTGTCTAAGGTTTCTGTGTGTGTGTTTGCATGTGTGTGTCTGTCTCTAGGGCTGAGCAGGACCTCCACCTTCCTGTGGTAGCATGTTACTCAGAACCTTGCACAAATCCCAGCCCTCCTGGAGACACGATACATGTATGTTCTTGGAAAGTTTTCTTAATGATTGGTGACAGAGCGGTGATTTAAAGGAGCTCATTCTCCATTTCCCACTAAGGCCAGCTCCTCTTTGCGGAAGAGGGTCCTTGACTCTTACTTTGTAGCAGGAAGCCCTAAGTACATCGACCCTTTTCAAAAGTTACAGGCTGAAAGTCAAGATCTCTCACGTTAAACCCAATGTTGCAACTTTAACTGGGCAAACTCTCATTAGAGACCAGGGGGCAATGACTGTGCGGATGGAAGCTAATGTCTTTTCAGGGTGACTTCAGTGCAGTAAAGCTCTTGCTAAGACGTTTAACTCTAAAATCGGGCGTGGGGGAGGCACTGCACCCTCTGAAATTAGAGGTCAGGGGATTTGGATTTCATTTCCAACCATCCGCCACTCATTCAGCCACTCACATTCAAGTGACAAGCCTTAGGCCAGTCACTTTCTGTATCTGTTTCTCGACTTTTGCACAGCGGTTTCTGTGGGACGTGAGGCCCACTGGGAAATGATCCCCTTTTCAGCTCAGTGCCTGGGATTCTGGGCATACTTGTCCACCTGGACTTATATACACCTATGATTTTGGACTAACTCTATTACCTCTGCTAGAAATTAACACAGAAATTTCACAGTTGATTGACAAGAATGAGAATCAGTGCTAAAGAGTCAAAATGTAACCAAATCCTTTCTCACTGAAAGAATGCTCAACGCAAGTGGACACAGTTCCCCCATTCGAACTTCATCATCTATGCACTTAGAGGCAAGTTTTTCAAATTACACAGCTAAAACTGTCCCCGCTTTAAGTGCTGTAAAGCACTCAAATACACAGTTTTAGCTGTGTATTTTCCAAAAGTTGTGTGCTCTACAAATAAAAAGCTGCTTTTGTTGTTACCTTTGGTCCGCAGGAGGAATGGGAGTCCTTTGCGGAGAGCATGGGAGACCCGTGAGTCCTTTGCACGCCTCTTTTCTGCCTCTGAGTGTGAAATGAGAGTGTGCAGCACTTTGGTAGGTAGCCATTCTCCCAGTTCGGCTCGGGGCGCAGCATAGCTGCAGTCCTCCTTGTGTGGCTCCATTCATCATGAGCCGTGTCTGAAAGAACTGATCGCATTTCACATGCTAGCATGCTGTCTGTTTGACTGTGCTGTTGTTTTAACGAGAGCATCGTTGACAATTCTGTAACCTGAGAGCGCTGCCTAATCGTATTCTATGTAATAATGCGTGGGCTTGAGGAGGAGGCAGGTTTGGGGGAGAAGGAGGGAGAATGCACGTGTGGATCAGGGAAAGGCCTCTCCTTCTTTGGAGCATGGGTGGGTTCAGTGCCCTCCTCATACTGCTAAGTCTTTGGCTCGACACTACCAGTTGTGTGTCTAAGGTTTCTGTGTGTGTGTTTGCATGTGTGTGTCTGTCTCTAGGGCTGAGCAGGACCTCCACCTTCCTGTGGTAGCATGTTACTCAGAACCTTGCACAAATCCCAGCCCTCCTGGAGACACGATACATGTATGTTCTTGGAAAGTTTTCTTAATGATTGGTGACAGAGCGGTGATTTAAAGGAGCTCATTCTCCATTTCCCACTAAGGCCAGCTCCTCTTTGCGGAAGAGGGTCCTTGACTCTTACTTTGTAGCAGGAAGCCCTAAGTACATCGACCCTTTTCAAAAGTTACAGGCTGAAAGTCAAGATCTCTCACGTTAAACCCAATGTTGCAACTTTAACTGGGCAAACTCTCATTAGAGACCAGGGGGCAATGACTGTGAGGATGGAAGCTAATGTCTTTTCAGGGTGACTTCAGTGCAGTAAAGCTCTTGCTAAGACATTTAACTCTAAAATCGGGCATGGGGTAGGCACTGCACCCTCTGAAATTAGAGGTCAGGGGATTTGGATTTCATTTCCAACCATCCGCCACTCATTCAGCCACTCACATTCAAGTGACAAGCCTTAGGCCAGTCACTTTCTGTATCTGTTTCTCGACTTTTGCACAGCGGTTTCTGTGGGACGTGAGGCCCACTGGGAAATGATCCCCTTTTCAGCTCAGTGCCTGGGATTCTGGGCATACTTGTCCACCTGGACTTATATACACCTATGATTTTGGACTAACTCTATTACCTCTGCTAGAAATTAACACAGAAATTTCACAGTTGATTGACAAGAATGAGAATCAGTGCTAAAGAGTCAAAATGTAACCAAATCCTTTCTCACTGAAAGAATGCTCAACGCAAGTGGACACAGTTCCCCCATTCGAACTTCATCATCTATGCACTTAGAGGCAAGTTTTTCAAATTACACAGCTAAAACTGTCCCCGCTTTAAGTGGTGTAAAGCACTCAAATACACAGTTTTAGCTGTGTATTTTCCAAAAGTTGTGTGCTCTACAAATAAAAAGCTGCTTTTGTTGTTACCTTTGGTCCGCAGGAGGAATGGGAGTCCTTTGCGGAGAGCATGGGAGACGGGTGAGTCCTTTGCAGTCCTCTTTTCTGCCTCTGAGGGTGAAATGAGAGTGTGCAGCACTTTGGTAGGTAGCCATTCTCCCAGTTCGGCTCGGGGCGCAGCATAGCTGCAGTCCTCCTTGTGTGGCTCCATTCATCATGAGCCGTGTCTGAAAGAAGTGATCGCATTTCACATGCTAGCATGCTGTCTGTTTGACTGTGCTGTTGTTTTAACGAGAGCATCGTTGACAATTCTGTAACCTGAGAGCGCTGCCTAATCGTATTCTATGTAATAATGCGTGGGCTTGAGGAGGAGGCAGGTTTGGGGGAGAAGGAGGGAGAATGCACGTGTGGATCTGGGAAAGGCCTCTCCTTCTTTGGAGCATGGGTGGGTTCAGTGCCCTCCTCATACTGCTAAGTCTTTGGCTCGACACTACCAGTTGTGTGTCTAAGGTTTCTGTGTGTGTGTTTGCATGTGTGTGTCTGTCTCTAGGGCTGAGCAGGACCTCCACCTTCCTGTGGTAGCATGTTACTCAGAACCTTGCACAAATCCCAGCCCTCCTGGAGACACGATACATGTATGTTCTTGGAAAGTTTTCTTAATGATTGGTGACAGAGCGGTGATTTAAAGGAGCTCATTCTCCATTTCCCACTAAGGCCAGCTCCTCTTTGCGGAAGAGGGTCCTTGACTCTTACTTTGTAGCAGGAAGCCCTAAGTACATCGACCCTTTTCAAAAGTTACAGGCTGAAAGTCAAGATCTCTCACGTTAAACCCAATGTTGCAACTTTAACTGGGCAAACTCTCATTAGAGACCAGGGGGCAATGACTGTGCGGATGGAAGCTAATGTCTTTTCAGGGTGACTTCAGTGCAGTAAAGCTCTTGCTAAGACGTTTAACTCTAAAATCGGGCCTTGGGGAGGCACTGCACCCTCTGAAGATATATGTCAGGGGATTTGGATTTCATTTCAAACCATCCGCCACTCATTCAGCCACTCACATTCAAGTGACAAGCCTTAGGCCAGTCACTTTCTGTATCTGTTTCTCGACTTTTGCACAGCGGTTTCTGTGGGACGTGAGGCCCACTGGGAAATGATCCCCTTTTCAGCTCAGTGCCTGGGATTCTGGGCATACTTGTCCACCTGGACTTATATACACCTATGATTTTGGACTAACTCTATTACCTCTGCTAGAAATTAACACAGAAATTTCACAGTTGATTGACAAGAATGAGAATCAGTGCTAAAGAGTCAAAATGTAACCAAATCCTTTCTCACTGAAAGAATGCGCAACGCAAGTGGACACAGTTCCCCCATTCGAACTTCATCATCTATGCACTTAGAGGCAAGTTTTTCAAATTACACAGCTAAAACTGTCCCCGCTTTAAGTGCTTTACAGCACTCAAATACACAGTTTTAGCTGTGTATTTTCCAAAAGTTGTGTGCTCTACAAATAAAAAGCTGCTTTTGTTGTTACCTTTGGTCCGCAGGAGGAATGGGAGTCCTTTGCGGAGAGCATGGGAGACCCGTGAGTCCTTTGCACGCCTCTTTTCTGCCTCTGAGTGTGAAATGAGAGTGTGCAGCACTTTGGTAGGTAGCCATTCTCCCAGTTCGGCTCGGGGCACAGCATAGCTGCAGTCCTCCTTGTGTGGCTCCATTCATCATGAGCCGTGTCTGAAAGAACTGATCGCATTTCACATGCTAGCATGCTGTCTGTTTGACTGTGCTGTTGTTTTAACGAGAGCATCGTTGACAATTCTGTAACCTGAGAGCGCTGCCTAATCGTATTCTATGTAATAATGCGTGGGCTTGAGGAGGAGGCAGGTTTGGGGGAGAAGGAGGGAGAATGCACGTGTGGATCAGGGAAAGGCCTCTCCTTCTTTGGAGCATGGGTGGGTTCAGTGCCCTCCTCATACTGCTAAGTCTTTGGCTCGACACTACCAGTTGTGTGTCTAAGGTTTCTGTGTGTGTGTTTGCATGTGTGTGTCTGTCTCTAGGGCTGAGCAGGACCTCCACCTTCCTGTGGTAGCATGTTACTCAGAACCTTGCACAAATCCCAGCCCTCCTGGAGACACGATACATGTATGTTCTTGGAAAGTTTTCTTAATGATTGGTGACAGAGCGGTGATTTAAAGGAGCTCATTCTCCATTTCCCACTAAGGCCAGCTCCTCTTTGCGGAAGAGGGTCCTTGACTCTTACTTTGTAGCAGGAAGCCCTAAGTACATCGACCCTTTTCAAAAGTTACAGGCTGAAAGTCAAGATCTCTCACGTTAAACCCAATGTTGCAACTTTAACTGGGCAAACTCTCATTAGAGACCAGGGGGCAATGACTGTGCGGATGGAAGCTAATGTCTTTTCAGGGTGACTTCAGTGCAGTAAAGCTCTTGCTAAGACGTTTAACTCTAAAATCGGGCATGGGGGAGGCACTGCACCCTCTGAAATTAGAGGTCAGGGGATTTGGATTTCATTTCCAACCATCCGCCACTCATTCAGCCACTCACATTCAAGTGACAAGCCTTAGGCCAGTCACTTTCTGTATCTGTTTCTCGACTTTTGCACAGCGGTTTCTGTGGGACGTGAGGCCCACTGGGAAATGATCCCCTTTTCAGCTCAGTGCCTGGGATTCTGGGCATACTTGTCCACCTGGACTTATATACACCTATGATTTTGGACTAACTCTATTACCTCTGCTAGAAATTAACACAGAAATTTCACAGTTGATTGACAAGAATGAGAATCAGTGCTAAAGAGTCAAAATGTAACCAAATCCTTTCTCACTGAAAGAATGCTCAACGCAAGTGGACACAGTTCCCCCATTCGAACTTCATCATCTATGCACTTAGAGGCAAGTTTTTCAAATTACACAGCTAAAACTGTCCCCGCTTTAAGTGCTGTAAAGCACTCAAATACACAGTTTTAGCTGTGTATTTTCCAAAAGTTGTGTGCTCTACAAATAAAAAGCTGCTTTTGTTGTTACCTTTGGTCCGCAGGAGGAATGGGAGTCCTTTGCGGAGAGCATGGGAGACCCGTGAGTCCTTTGCAGTCCTCTTTTCTGCCTCTGAGGGTGAAATGAGAGTGTGCAGCACTTTGGTAGGTAGCCATTCTCCCAGTTCGGCTCGGGGCGCAGCATAGCTGCAGTCCTCCTTGTGTGGCTCCATTCATCATGAGCCGTGTCTGAAAGAACTGATCGCATTTCACATGCTAGCATGCTGTCTGTTTGACTGTGCTGTTGTTTTAACGAGAGCATCGTTGACAATTCTGTAACCTGAGAGCGCTGCCTAATCCTATTCTATGTAATAATGCGTGGGCTTGAGGAGGAGGCAGGTTTGGGGGAGAAGGAGGGAGAATGCACGTGTGGATCTGGGAAAGGCCTCTCCTTCTTTGGAGCATGGGTGGGTTCAGTGCCCTCCTCATACTGCTAAGTCTTTGGCTCGACACTACCAGTTGTGTGTCTAAGGTTTCTGTGTGTGTGTTTGCATGTGTGTGTCTGTCTCTAGGGCTGAGCAGGACCTCCACCTTCCTGTGGTAGCATGTTACTCAGAACCTTGCACAAATCCCAGCCCTCCTGGAGACACGATACATGTATGTTCTTGGAAAGTTTTCTTAATGATTGGTGACAGAGCGGTGATTTAAAGGAGCTCATTCTCCATTTCCCACTAAGGCCAGCTCCTCTTTGCGGAAGAGGGTCCTTGACTCTTACTTTGTAGCAGGAAGCCCTAAGTACATCGACCCTTTTCAAAAGTTACAGGCTGAAAGTCAAGATCTCTCACGTTAAACCCAATGTTGCAACTTTAACTGGGCAAACTCTCATTAGAGACCAGGGGGCAATGACTGTGCGGATGGAAGCTAATGTCTTTTCAGGGTGACTTCAGTGCAGTAAAGCTCTTGCTAAGACGTTTAACTCTAAAATCGGGCATGGGGGAGGCACTGCACCCTCTGAAATTAGAGGTCAGGGGATTTGGATTTCATTTCCAACCATCCGCCACTCATTCAGCCACTCACATTCAAGTGACAAGCCTTAGGCCAGTCACTTTCTGTATCTGTTTCTCGACTTTTGCACAGCGGTTTCTGTGGGACGTGAGGCCCACTGGGAAATGATCCCCTTTTCAGCTCAGTGCCTGGGATTCTGGGCATACTTGTCCACCTGGACTTATATACACCTATGATTTTGGACTAACTCTATTACCTCTGCTAGAAATTAACACAGAAATTTCACAGTTGATTGACAAGAATGAGAATCAGTGCTAAAGAGTCAAAATGTAACCAAATCCTTTCTCACTGAAAGAATGCTCAACGCAAGTGGACACAGTTCCCCCATTCGAACTTCATCATCTATGCACTTAGAGGCAAGTTTTTCAAATTACACAGCTAAAACTGTCCCCGCTTTAAGTGCTGTAAAGCACTCAAATACACAGTTTTAGCTGTGTATTTTCCAAAAGTTGTGTGCTCTACAAATAAAAAGCTGCTTT
This sequence comes from Aotus nancymaae, assembly GCF_030222135.1. Classification (NCBI taxonomy): domain Eukaryota; kingdom Metazoa; phylum Chordata; class Mammalia; order Primates; family Aotidae; genus Aotus; species Aotus nancymaae. The sequence continues at coordinate 13,534,100 of NW_026988476.1, read as the reverse complement.
TGTTGTTACCTTTGGTCCGCAGGAGGAATGGGAGTCCTTTGCGGAGAGCATGGGAGACCCGTGAGTCCTTTGCAGTCCTCTTTTCTGCCTCTGAGGGTGAAATGAGAGTGTGCAGCACTTTGGTAGGTAGCCATTCTCCCAGTTCGGCTCGGGGCGCAGCATAGCTGCAGTCCTCCTTGTGTGGCTCCATTCATCATGAGCCGTGTCTGAAAGAACTGATCGCATTTCACATGCTAGCATGCTGTCTGTTTGACTGTGCTGTTGTTTTAACGAGAGCATCGTTGACAATTCTGTAACCTGAGAGCGCTGCCTAATCGTATTCTATGTAATAATGCGTGGGCTTGAGGAGGAGGCAGGTTTGGGGGAGAAGGAGGGAGAATGCACGTGTGGATCTGGGAAAGGCCTCTCCTTCTTTGGAGCATGGGTGGGTTCAGTGCCCTCCTCATACTGCTAAGTCTTTGGCTCGACACTACCAGTTGTGTGTCTAAGGTTTCTGTGTGTGTGTTTGCATGTGTGTGTCTGTCTCTAGGGCTGAGCAGGACCTCCACCTTCCTGTGGTAGCATGTTACTCAGAACCTTGCACAAATCCCAGCCCTCCTGGAGACACGATACATGTATGTTCTTGGAAAGTTTTCTTAATGATTGGTGACAGAGCGGTGATTTAAAGGAGCTCATTCTCCATTTCCCACTAAGGCCAGCTCCTCTTTGCGGAAAAGGGTCCTTGACTCTTACTTTGTAGCAGGAAGCCCTAAGTACATCGACCCTTTTCAAAAGTTACAGGCTGAAAGTCAAGATCTCACACGTTAAACCCAATGTTGCAACTTTAACTGGGCAAACTCTCATTAGAGACCAGGGGGCAATGACTGTGCGGATGGAAGCTAATGTCTTTTCAGGGTGACTTCAGTGCAGTAAAGCTCTTGCTAAGACGTTTAACTCTAAAATCGGGCATGGGGGAGGCACTGCACCCTCTGAAATTAGAGGTCAGGGGATTTGGATTTCATTTCCAACCATCCGCCACTCATTCAGCCACTCACATTCAAGTGACAAGCCTTAGGCCAGTCACTTTCTGTATCTGTTTCTCGACTTTTGCACAGCGGTTTCTGTGGGACGTGAGGCCCACTGGGAAATGATCCCCTTTTCAGCTCAGTGCCTGGGATTCTGGGCATACTTGTCCACCTGGACTTATATACACCTATGATTTTGGACTAACTCTATTACCTCTGCTAGAAATTAACACAGAAATTTCACAGTTGATTGACAAGAATGAGAATCAGTGCTAAAGAGTCAAAATGTAACCAAATCCTTTCTCACTGAAAGAATGCTCAACGCAAGTGGACACAGTTCCCCCATTCGAACTTCATCATCTATGCACTTAGAGGCAAGTTTTTCAAATTACACAGCTAAAACTGTCCCCGCTTTAAGTGCTGTAAAGCACTCAAATACACAGTTTTAGCTGTGTATTTTCCAAAAGTTGTGTGCTCTACAAATAAAAAGCTGCTTTTGTTGTTACCTTTGGTCCGCAGGAGGAATGGGAGTCCTTTGCGGAGAGCATGGGAGACCCGTGAGTCCTTTGCAGTCCTCTTTTCTGCCTCTGAGGGTGAAATGAGAGTGTGCAGCACTTTGGTAGGTAGCCATTCTCCCAGTTCGGCTCGGGGCGCAGCATAGCTGCAGTCCTCCTTGTGTGGCTCCATTCATCATGAGCCGTGTCTGAAAGAACTGATCGCATTTCACATGCTAGCATGCTGTCTGTTTGACTGTGCTGTTGTTTTAACGAGAGCATCGTTGACAATTCTGTAACCTGAGAGCGCTGCCTAATCGTATTCTATGTAATAATGCGTGGGCTTGAGGAGGAGGCAGGTTTGGGGGAGAAGGAGGGAGAATGCACGTGTGGATCAGGGAAAGGCCTCTCCTTCTTTGGAGCATGGGTGGGTTCAGTGCCCTCCTCATACTGCTAAGTCTTTGGCTCGACACTACCAGTTGTGTGTCTAAGGTTTCTGTGTGTGTGTTTGCATGTGTGTGTCTGTCTCTAGGGCTGAGCAGGACCTCCACCTTCCTGTGGTAGCATGTTACTCAGAACCTTGCACAAATCCCAGCCCTCCTGGAGACACGATACATGTATGTTCTTGGAAAGTTTTCTTAATGATTGGTGACAGAGCGGTGATTTAAAGGAGCTCATTCTCCATTTCCCACTAAGGCCAGCTCCTCTTTGCGGAAGAGGGTCCTTGACTCTTACTTTGTAGCAGGAAGCCCTAAGTACATCGACCCTTTTCAAAAGTTACAGGCTGAAAGTCAAGATCTCTCACGTTAAACCCAATGTTGCAACTTTAACTGGGCAAACTCTCATTAGAGACCAGGGGGCAATGACTGTGCGGATGGAAGCTAATGTCTTTTCAGGGTGACTTCAGTGCAGTAAAGCTCTTGCTAAGACGTTTAACTCTAAAATCGGGCATTGGGGAGGCACTGCACCCTCTGAAATTAGAGGTCAGGGGATTTGGATTTCATTTCCAACCATCCGCCACTCATTCAGCCACTCACATTCAAGTGACAAGCCTTAGGCCAGTCACTTTCTGTATCTGTTTCTCGACTTTTGCACAGCGGTTTCTGTGGGACGTGAGGCCCACTGGGAAATGATCCCCTTTTCAGCTCAGTGCCTGGGATTCTGGGCATACTTGTCCACCTGGACTTATATACACCTATGATTTTGGACTAACTCTATTACCTCTGCTAGAAATTAACACAGAAATTTCACAGTTGATTGACAAGAATGAGAATCAGTGCTAAAGAGTCAAAATGTAACCAAATCCTTTCTCACTGAAAGAATGCTCAACGCAAGTGGACACAGTTCCCCCATTCGAACTTCATCATCTATGCACTTAGAGGCAAGTTTTTCAAATTACACAGCTAAAACTGTCCCCGCTTTAAGTGCTGTAAAGCACTTAAAGCGGGGACAGTTTTAGCTGTGTATTTTCCAAAAGTTGTGTGCTCTACAAATAAAAAGCTGCTTTTGTTGTTACCTTTGGTCCGCAGGAGGAATGGGAGTCCTTTGCGGAGAGCATGGGAGACCCGTGAGTCCTTTGCAGTCCTCTTTTCTGCCTCTGAGGGTGAAATGAGAGTGTGCAGCACTTTGGTAGGTAGCCATTCTCCCAGTTCGGCTCGGGGCGCAGCATAGCTGCAGTCCTCCTTGTGTGGCTCCATTCATCATGAGCCGTGTCTGAAAGAAGTGATCGCATTTCACATGCTAGCATGCTGTCTGTTTGACTGTGCTGTTGTTTTAACGAGAGCATCGTTGACAATTCTGTAACCTGAGAGCGCTGCCTAATCGTATTCTATGTAATAATGCGTGGGCTTGAGGAGGAGGCAGGTTTGGGGGAGAAGGAGGGAGAATGCACGTGTGGATCTGGGAAAGGCCTCTCCTTCTTTGGAGCATGGGTGGGTTCAGTGCCCTCCTCATACTGCTAAGTCTTTGGCTCGACACTACCAGTTGTGTGTCTATGGTTTCTGTGTGTGTGTTTGCATGTGTGTCTGTCTCTAGGGCTGAGCAGGACCTCCACCTTCCTGTGGTAGCATGTTACTCAGAACCTTGCACAAATCCCAGCCCTCCTGGAGACACGATACATGTATGTTCTTGGAAAGTTTTCTTAATGATTGGTGACAGAGCGGTGATTTAAAGGAGCTCATTCTCCATTTCCCACTAAGGCCAGCTCCTCTTTGCGGAAGAGGGTCCTTGACTCTTACTTTGTAGCAGGAAGCCCTAAGTACATCGACCCTTTTCAAAAGTTACAGGCTGAAAGTCAAGATCTCTCACGTTAAACCCAATGTTGCAACTTTAACTGGGCAAACTCTCATTAGAGACCAGGGGGCAATGACTGTGCGGATGGAAGCTAATGTCTTTTCAGGGTGACTTCAGTGCAGTAAAGCTCTTGCTAAGACGTTTAACTCTAAAATCGGGCATGGGGGAGGCACTGCACCCTCTGAAATTAGAGGTCAGGGGATTTGGATTTCATTTCCAACCATCCGCCACTCATTCAGCCACTCACATTCAAGTGACAAGCCTTAGGCCAGTCACTTTCTGTATCTGTTTCTCGACTTTTGCACAGCGGTTTCTGTGGGACGTGAGGCCCACTGGGAAATGATCCCCTTTTCAGCTCAGTGCCTGGGATTCTGGGCATACTTGTCCACATGGACTTATATACACCTATGATTTTGGACTAACTCTATTACCTCTGCTAGAAATTAACACAGAAATTTCACAGTTGATTGACAAGAATGAGAATCAGTGCTAAAGAGTCAAAATGTAACCAAATCCTTTCTCACTGAAAGAATGCGCAACGCAAGTGGACACAGTTCCCCCATTCGAACTTCATCATCTATGCACTTAGAGGCAAGTTTTTCAAATTACACAGCTAAAACTGTCCCCGCTTTAAGTGCTGTAAAGCACTCAAATACACAGTTTTAGCTGTGTATTTTCCAAAAGTTGTGTGCTCTACAAATAAAAAGCTGCTTTTGTTGTTACCTTTGGTCCGCAGGAGGAATGGGAGTCCTTTGCGGAGAGCATGGGAGACCCGTGAGTCCTTTGCAGTCCTCTTTTCTGCCTCTGAGGGTGAAATGAGAGTGTGCAGCACTTTGGTAGGTAGCCATTCTCCCAGTTCGGCTCGGGGCGCAGCATAGCTGCAGTCCTGCTTGTGTGGCTCCATTCATCATGAGCCGTGTCTGAAAGAACTGATCGCATTTCACATGCTAGCATGCTGTCTGTTTGACTGTGCTGTTGTTTTAACGAGAGCATCGTTGACAATTCTGTAACCTGAGAGCGATGCCTAATCGTATTCTATGTAATAATGCGTGGGCTTGAGGAGGAGGCAGGTTTGGGGGAGAAGGAGGGAGAATGCACGTGTGGATCTGGGAAAGGCCTCTCCTTCTTTGGAGCATGGGTGGGTTCAGTGCCCTCCTCATACTGCTAAGTCTTTGGTTCGACACTACCAGTTGTGTGTCTAAGGTTTCTGTGTGTGTGTTTGCATGTGTGTGTCTGTCTCTAGGGCTGAGCAGGACCTCCACCTTCCTGTGGTAGCATGTTACTCAGAACCTTGCACAAATCCCAGCCCTCCTGGAGACACGATACATGTATGTTCTTGGAAAGTTTTCTTAATGATTGGTGACAGAGCGGTGATTTAAAGGAGCTCATTCTCCATTTCCCACTAAGGCCAGCTCCTCTTTGCGGAAGAGGGTCCTTGACTCTTACTTTGTAGCAGGAAGCCCTAAGTACATCGACCCTTTTCAAAAGTTACAGGCTGAAAGTCAAGATCTCTCACGTTAAACCCAATGTTGCAACTTAAACTGGGCAAACTCTCATTAGAGATCAGGGGGCAATGACTGTGCGGATGGAAGCTAATGTCTTTTCAGGGTGACTTCAGTGCAGTAAAGCTCTTGCTAAGACGTTTAACTCTAAAATCGGGCATGGGGGAGGCACTGCACCCTCTGAAATTAGAGGTCAGGGAATTTGGATTTCATTTCCAACCATCCGCCACTCATTCAGCCACTCACATTCAAGTGACAAGCCTTAGGCCAGTCACTTTCTGTATCTGTTTCTCGACTTTTGCACAGCGGTTTCTGTGGGACGTGAGGCCCACTGGGAAATGATCCCCTTTTCAGCTCAGTGCCTGGGATTCTGGGCATACTTGTCCACCTGGACTTATATACACCTATGATTTTGGACTAACTCTATTACCTCTGCTAGAAATTAACACAGAAATTTCACAGTTGATTGACAAGAATGAGAATCAGTGCTAAAGAGTCAAAATGTAACCAAATCCTTTCTCACTGAAAGAATGCTCAACGCAAGTGGACACAGTTCCCCCATTCGAACTTCATCATCTATGCACTTAGAGGCAAGTTTTTCAAATTACACAGCTAAAACTGTCCCCGCTTTAAGTGCTTTACAGCACTCAAATACACAGTTTTAGCTGTGTATTTTCCAAAAGTTGTGTGCTCTACAAATAAAAAGCTGCTTTTGTTGTTACCTTTGGTCCGCAGGAGGAATGGGAGTCCTTTGCGGAGAGCATGGGAGACCCGTGAGTCCTTTGCACGCCTCTTTTCTGCCTCTGAGTGTGAAATGAGAGTGTGCAGCACTTTGGTAGGTAGCCATTCTCCCAGTTCGGCTCGGGGCACAGCATAGCTGCAGTCCTCCTTGTGTGGCTCCATTCATCATGAGCCGTGTCTGAAAGAACTGATCGCATTTCACATGCTAGCATGCTGTCTGTTTGACTGTGCTGTTGTTTTAACGAGAGCATCGTTGACAATTCTGTAACCTGAGAGCGCTGCCTAATCGTATTCTATGTAATAATGCGTGGGCTTGAGGAGGAGGCAGGTTTGGGGGAGAAGGAGGGAGAATGCACGTGTGGATCAGGGAAAGGCCTCTCCTTCTTTGGAGCATGGGTGGGTTCAGTGCCCTCCTCATACTGCTAAGTCTTTGGCTCGACACTACCAGTTGTGTGTCTAAGGTTTCTGTGTGTGTGTTTGCATGTGTGTGTCTGTCTCTAGGGCTGAGCAGGACCTCCACCTTCCTGTGGTAGCATGTTACTCAGAACCTTGCACAAATCCCAGCCCTCCTGGAGACACGATACATGTATGTTCTTGGAAAGTTTTCTTAATGATTGGTGACAGAGCGGTGATTTAAAGGAGCTCATTCTCCATTTCCCACTAAGGCCAGCTCCTCTTTGCGGAAGAGGGTCCTTGACTCTTACTTTGTAGCAGGAAGCCCTAAGTACATCGACCCTTTTCAAAAGTTACAAGCTGAAAGTCAAGATCTCTCACGTTAAACCCAATGTTGCAACTTTAACTGGGCAAACTCTCATTAGAGACCAGGGGGCAATGACTGTGCGGATGGAAGCTAATGTCTTTTCAGGGTGACTTCAGTGCAGTAAAGCTCTTGCTAAGACGTTTAACTCTAAAATCGGGCATGGGGGAGGCACTGCACCCTCTGAAATTAGAGGTCAGGGGATTTGGATTTCATTTCCAACCATCCGCCACTCATTCAGCCACTCACATTCAAGTGACAAGCCTTAGGCCAGTCACTTTCTGTATCTGTTTCTCGACTTTTGCACAGCGGTTTCTGTGGGACGTGAGGCCCACTGGGAAATGATCCCCTTTTCAGCTCAGTGCCTGGGATTCTGGGCATACTTGTCCACCTGGACTTATATACACCTATGATTTTGGACTAACTCTATTACCTCTGCTAGAAATTAACACAGAAATTTCACAGTTGATTGACAAGAATGAGAATCAGTGCTAAAGAGTCAAAATGTAACCAAATCCTTTCTCACTGAAAGAATGCTCAACGCAAGTGGACACAGTTCCCCCATTCGAACTTCATCATCTATGCACTTAGAGGCAAGTTTTTCAAATTACACAGCTAAAACTGTCCCCGCTTTAAGTGCTGTAAAGCACTCAAATACACAGTTTTAGCTGTGTATTTTCCAAAAGTTGTGTGCTCTACAAATAAAAAGCTGCTTTTGTTGTTACCTTTGGTCCGCAGGAGGAATGGGAGTCCTTTGCGGAGAGCATGGGAGACCCGTGAGTCCTTTGCAGTCCTCTTTTCTGCCTCTGAGGGTGAAATGAGAGTGTGCAGCACTTTGGTAGGTAGCCATTCTCCCAGTTCGGCTCGGGGCGCAGCATAGCTGCAGTCCTCCTTGTGTGGCTCCATTCATCATGAGCCGTGTCTGAAAGAAGTGATCGCATTTCACATGCTAGCATGCTGTCTGTTTGACTGTGCTGTTGTTTTAACGAGAGCATCGTTGACAATTCTGTAACCTGAGAGCGCTGCCTAATCGTATTCTATGTAATAATGCGTGGGCTTGAGGAGGAGGCAGGTTTGGGGGAGAAGGAGGGAGAATGCACGTGTGGATCTGGGAAAGGCCTCTCCTTCTTTGGAGCATGGGTGGGTTCAGTGCCCTCCTCATACTGCTAAGTCTTTGGCTCGACACTACCAGTTGTGTGTCTAAGGTTTCTGTGTGTGTGTTTGCATGTGTGTGTCTGTCTCTAGGGCTGAGCAGGACCTCCACCTTCCTGTGGTAGCATGTTACTCAGAACCTTGCACAAATCCCAGCCCTCCTGGAGACACGATACATGTATGTTCTTGGAAAGTTTTCTTAATGATTGGTGACAGAGCGGTGATTTAAAGGAGCTCATTCTCCATTTCCCACTAAGGCCAGCTCCTCTTTGCGGAAGAGGGTCCTTGACTCTTACTTTGTAGCAGGAAGCCCTAAGTACATCGACCCTTTTCAAAAGTTACAGGCTGAAAGTCAAGATCTCTCACGTTAAACCCAATGTTGCAACTTTAACTGGGCAAACTCTCATTAGAGACCAGGGGGCAATGACTGTGCGGATGGAAGCTAATGTCTTTTCAGGGTGACTTCAGTGCAGTAAAGCTCTTGCTAAGACGTTTAACTCTAAAATCGGGCATGGGGGAGGCACTGCACCCTCTGAAGTTAGAGGTCAGGGGATTTGGATTTCATTTCCAACCATCCGCCACTCATTCAGCCACTCACATTCAAGTGACAAGCCTTAGGCCAGTCACTTTCTGTATCTGTTTCTCGACTTTTGCACAGCGGTTTCTGTGGGACGTGAGGCCCACTGGGAAATGATCCCCTTTTCAGCTCAGTGCCTGGGATTCTGGGCATACTTGTCCACCTGGACTTATATACACCTATGATTTTGGACTAACTCTATTACCTCTGCTAGAAATTAACACAGAAATTTCACAGTTGATTGACAAGAATGAGAATCAGTGCTAAAGAGTCAAAATGTAACCAAATCCTTTCTCACTGAAAGAATGCTCAACGCAAGTGGACACAGTTCCCCCATTCGAACTTCATCATCTATGCACTTAGAGGCAAGTTTTTCAAATTACACAGCTAAAACTGTCCCCGCTTTAAGTGCTGTAAAGCACTCAAATACACAGTTTTAGCTGTGTATTTTCCAAAAGTTGTGTGCTCTACAAATAAAAAGCTGCTTTTGTTGTTACCTTTGGTCCGCAGGAGGAATGGGAGTCCTTTGCGGAGAGCATGGGAGACCCGTGAGTCCTTTGCAGTCCTCTTTTCTGCCTCTGAGGGTGAAATGAGAGTGTGCAGCACTTTGGTAGGTAGCCATTCTCCCAGTTCGGCTCGGGGCGCAGCATAGCTGCAGTCCTCCTTGTGTGGCTCCATTCATCATGAGCCGTGTCTGAAAGAACTGATCGCATTTCACATGCTAGCATGCTGTCTGTTTGACTGTGCTGTTGTTTTAACGAGAGCATCGTTGACAATTCTGTAACCTGAGAGCGCTGCCTAATCGTATTCTATGTAATAATGCGTGGGCTTGAGGAGGAGGCAGGTTTGGGGGAGAAGGAGGGAGAATGCACGTGTGGATCTGGGAAAGGCCTCTCCTTCTTTGGAGCATGGGTGGGTTCAGTGCCCTCCTCATACTGCTAAGTCTTTGGCTCGACACTACCAGTTGTGTGTCTAAGGTTTCTGTGTGTGTGTTTGCATGTGTGTGTCTGTCTCTAGGGCTGAGCAGGACCTCCACCTTCCTGTGGTAGCATGTTACTCAGAACCTTGCACAAATCCCAGCCCTCCTGGAGACACGATACATGTATGTTCTTGGAAAGTTTTCTTAATGATTGGTGACAGAGCGGTGATTTAAAGGAGCTCATTCTCCATTTCCCACTAAGGCCAGCTCCTCTTTGCGGAAGAGGGTCCTTGACTCTTACTTTGTAGCAGGAAGCCCTAAGTACATCGACCCTTTTCAAAAGTTACAGGCTGAAAGTCAAGATCTCTCACGTTAAACCCAATGTTGCAACTTTAACTGGGCAAACTCTCATTAGAGACCAGGGGGCAATGTCTGTGCGGATGGAAGCTAATGTCTTTTCAGGGTGACTTCAGTGCAGTAAAGCTCTTGCTAAGACGTTTAACTCTAAAATCGGGCATGGGGGAGGCACTGCACCCTCTGAAATTAGAGGTCAGGGGATTTGGATTTCATTTCCAACCATCCGCCACTCATTCAGCCACTCACATTCAAGTGACAAGCCTTAGGCCAGTCACTTTCTGTATCTGTTTCTCGACTTTTGCACAGCGGTTTCTGTGGGACGTGAGGCCCACTGGGAAATGATCCCCTTTTCAGCTCAGTGCCTGGGATTCTGGGCATACTTGTCCACCTGGACTTATATACACCTATGATTTTGGACTAACTCTATTACCTCTGCTAGAAATTAACACAGAAATTTCACAGTTGATTGACAAGAATGAGAATCAGTGCTAAAGAGTCAAAATGTAACCAAATCCTTTCTCACTGAAAGAATGCTCAACGCAAGTGGACACAGTTCCCCCATTCGAACTTCATCATCTATGCACTTAGAGGCAAGTTTTTCAAATTACACAGCTAAAACTGTCCCCGCTTTAAGTGCTGTAAAGCACTCAAATACACAGTTTTAGCTGTGTATTTTCCAAAAGTTGTGTGCTCTACAAATAAAAAGCTGCTTTTGTTGTTACCTTTGGTCCGCAGGAGGAATGGGAGTCCTTTGCGGAGAGCATGGGAGACCCGTGAGTCCTTTGCAGTCCTCTTTTCTGCCTCTGAGGGTGAAATGAGAGTGTGCAGCACTTTGGTAGGTAGCCATTCTCCCAGTTCGGCTCGGGGCGCAGCATAGCTGCAGTCCTCCTTGTGTGGCTCCATTCATCATGAGCCGTGTCTGAAAGAACTGATCGCATTTCACATGCTAGCATGCTGTCTGTTTGACTGTGCTGTTGTTTTAACGAGAGCATCGTTGACAATTCTGTAACCTGAGAGCGCTGCCTAATCGTATTCTATGTAATAATGCGTGGGCTTGAGGAGGAGGCAGGTTTGGGGGAGAAGGAGGGAGAATGCACGTGTGGATCTGGGAAAGGCCTCTCCTTCTTTGGAGCATGGGTGGGTTCAGTGCCCTCCTCATACTGCTAAGTCTTTGGCTCGACACTACCAGTTGTGTGTCTAAGGTTTCTGTGTGTGTGTTTGCATGTGTGTGTCTGTCTCTAGGGCTGAGCAGGACCTCCACCTTCCTGTGGTAGCATGTTACTCAGAACCTTGCACAAATCCCAGCCCTCCTGGAGACACGATACATGTATGTTCTTGGAAAGTTTTCTTAATGATTGGTGACAGAGCGGTGATTTAAAGGAGCTCATTCTCCATTTCCCACTAAGGCCAGCTCCTCTTTGCGGAAGAGGGTCCTTGACTCTTACTTTGTAGCAGGAAGCCCTAAGTACATCGACCCTTTTCAAAAGTTACAGGCTGAAAGTCAAGATCTCTCACGTTAAACCCAATGTTGCAACTTTAACTGGGCAAACTCTCATTAGAGACCAGGGGGCAATGACTGTGCGGATGGAAGCTAATGTCTTTTCAGGGTGACTTCAGTGCAGTAAAGCTCTTGCTAAGACGTTTAACTCTAAAATCGGGCATGGGGGAGGCACTGCACCCTCTGAAGTTAGAGGTCAGGGGATTTGGATTTCATTTCCAACCATCCGCCACTCATTCAGCCACTCACATTCAAGTGACAAGCCTTAGGCCAGTCACTTTCTGTATCTGTTTCTCGACTTTTGCACAGCGGTTTCTGTGGGACGTGAGGCCCACTGGGAAATGATCCCCTTTTCAGCTCAGTGCCTGGGATTCTGGGCATACTTGTCCACCTGGACTTATATACACCTATGATTTTGGACTAACTCTATTACCTCTGCTAGAAATTAACACAGAAATTTCACAGTTGATTGACAAGAATGAGAATCAGTGCTAAAGAGTCAAAATGTAACCAAATCCTTTCTCACTGAAAGAATGCTCAACGCAAGTGGACACAGTTCCCCCATTCGAACTTCATCATCTATGCACTTAGAGGCAAGTTTTTCAAATTACACAGCTAAAACTGTCCCCGCTTTAAGTGCTGTAAAGCACTCAAATACACAGTTTTAGCTGTGTATTTTCCAAAAGTTGTGTGCTCTACAAATAAAAAGCTGCTTTTGTTGTTACCTTTGGTCCGCAGGAGGAATGGGAGTCCTTTGCGGAGAGCATGGGAGACCCGTGAGTCCTTTGCAGTCCTCTTTTCTGCCTCTGAGGGTGAAATGAGAGTGTGCAGCACTTTGGTAGGTAGCCATTCTCCCAGTTCGGCTCGGGGCGCAGCATAGCTGCAGTCCTCCTTGTGTGGCTCCATTCATCATGAGCCGTGTCTGAAAGAAGTGATCGCATTTCACATGCTAGCATGCTGTCTGTTTGACTGTGCTGTTGTTTTAACGAGAGCATCGTTGACAATTCTGTAACCTGAGAGCGCTGCCTAATCGTATTCTATGTAATAATGCGTGGGCTTGAGGAGGAGGCAGGTTTGGGGGAGAAGGAGGGAGAATGCACGTGTGGATCTGGGAAAGGCCTCTCCTTCTTTGGAGCATGGGTGGGTTCAGTGCCCTCCTCATACTGCTAAGTCTTTGGCTCGACACTACCAGTTGTGTGTCTAAGGTTTCTGTGTGTGTGTTTGCATGTGTGTGTCTGTCTCTAGGGCTGAGCAGGACCTCCACCTTCCTGTGGTAGCATGTTACTCAGAACCTTGCACAAATCCCAGCCCTCCTGGAGACACGATACATGTATGTTCTTGGAAAGTTTTCTTAATGATTGGTGACAGAGCGGTGATTTAAAGGAGCTCATTCTCCATTTCCCACTAAGGCCAGCTCCTCTTTGCGGAAGAGGGTCCTTGACTCTTACTTTGTAGCAGGAAGCCCTAAGTACATCGACCCTTTTCAAAAGTTACAGGCTGAAAGTCAAGATCTCTCACGTTAAACCCAATGTTGCAACTTTAACTGGGCAAACTCTCATTAGAGACCAGGGGGCAATGTCTGTGCGGATGGAAGCTAATGTCTTTTCAGGGTGACTTCAGTGCAGTAAAGCTCTTGCTAAGACGTTTAACTCTAAAATCGGGCATGGGGGAGGCACTGCACCCTCTGAAATTAGAGGTCAGGGGATTTGGATTTCATTTCCAACCATCCGCCACTCATTCAGCCACTCACATTCAAGTGACAAGCCTTAGGCCAGTCACTTTCTGTATCTGTTTCTCGACTTTTGCACAGCGGTTTCTGTGGGACGTGAGGCCCACTGGGAAATGATCCCCTTTTCAGCTCAGTGCCTGGGATTCTGGGCATACTTGTCCACCTGGACTTATATACACCTATGATTTTGGACTAACTCTATTACCTCTGCTAGAAATTAACACAGAAATTTCACAGTTGATTGACAAGAATGAGAATCAGTGCTAAAGAGTCAAAATGTAACCAAATCCTTTCTCACTGAAAGAATACTCAACGCAAGTGGACACAGTTCCCCCATTCGAACTCCATCATCTATGCACTTAGAGGCAAGTTTTTCAAATTACACAGCTAAAACTGTCCCCGCTTTAAGTGCTGTACAGCACTTAAAGCGGGGACAGTTTTAGCTGTGTATTTTCCAAAAGTTGTGTGCTCTACAAATAAAAAGCTGCTTTTGTTGTTACCTTTGGTCCGCAGGAGGAATGGGAGTCCTTTGCGGAGAGCATGGGAGACCCGTGAGTCCTTTGCAGTCCTCTTTTCTGCCTCTGAGGGTGAAATGAGAGTGTGCAGCACTTTGGTAGGTAGCCATTCTCCCAGTTCGGCTCGGGGCGCAGCATAGCTGCAGTCCTCCTTGTGTGGCTCCATTCATCATGAGCCGTGTCTGAAAGAACTGATCGCATTTCACATGCTAGCATGCTGTCTGTTTGACTGTGCTGTTGTTTTAACGAGAGCATCGTTGACAATTCTGTAACCTGAGAGCGCTGCCTAATCGTATTCTATGTAATAATGCGTGGGCTTGAGGAGGAGGCAGGTTTGGGGGAGAAGGAGGGAGAATGCACGTGTGGATCTGGGAAAGGCCTCTCCTTCTTTGGAGCATGGGTGGGTTCAGTGCCCTCCTCATACTGCTAAGTCTTTGGCTCGACACTACCAGTTGTGTGTCTAAGGTTTCTGTGTGTGTGTTTGCATGTGTGTGTCTGTCTCTAGGGCTGAGCAGGACCTCCACCTTCCTGTGGTAGCATGTTACTCAGAACCTTGCACAAATCCCAGCCCTCCTGGAGACACGATACATGTATGTTCTTGGAAAGTTTTCTTAATGATTGGTGACAGAGCGGTGATTTAAAGGAGCTCATTCTCCATTTCCCACTAAGGCCAGCTCCTCTTTGCGGAAGAGGGTCCTTGACTCTTACTTTGTAGCAGGAAGCCCTAAGTACATCGACCCTTTTCAAAAGTTACAGGCTGAAAGTCAAGATCTCTCACGTTAAACCCAATGTTGCAACTTTAACTGGGCAAACTCTCATTAGAGACCAGGGGGCAATGTCTGTGCGGATGGAAGCTAATGTCTTTTCAGGGTGACTTCAGTGCAGTAAAGCTCTTGCTAAGACGTTTAACTCTAAAATCGGGCATGGGGGAGGCACTGCACCCTCTGAAATTAGAGGTCAGGGGATTTGGATTTCATTTCCAACCATCCGCCACTCATTCAGCCACTCACATTCAAGTGAGAAGCCTTAGGCCAGTCACTTTCTGTATCTGTTTCTCGACTTTTGCACAGCGGTTTCTGTGGGACGTGAGGCCCACTGGGAAATGATCCCCTTTTCAGCTCAGTGCCTGGGATTCTGGGCCTACTTGTCCACCTGGACTTATATACACCTATGATTTTGGACTAACTCTATTACCTCTGCTAGAAATTAACACAGAAATTTCACAGTTGATTGACAAGAATGAGAATCAGTGCTAAAGAGTCAAAATGTAACCAAATCCTTTCTCACTGAAAGAATACTCAACGCAAGTGGACACAGTTCCCCCATTCGAACTCCATCATCTATGCACTTAGAGGCAAGTTTTTCAAATTACACAGCTAAAACTGTCCCCGCTTTAAGTGCTGTACAGCACTTAAAGCGGGGACAGTTTTAGCTGTGTATTTTCCAAAAGTTGTGTGCTCTACAAATAAAAAGCTGCTTTTGTTGTTACCTTTGGTCCGCAGGAGGAATGGGAGTCCTTTGCGGAGAGCATGGGAGACCCGTGAGTCCTTTGCAGTCCTCTTTTCTGCCTCTGAGGGTGAAATGAGAGTGTGCAGCACTTTGGTAGGTAGCCATTCTCCCAGTTCGGCTCGGGGCGCAGCATAGCTGCAGTCCTCCTTGTGTGGCTCCATTCATCATGAGCCGTGTCTGAAAGAACTGATCGCATTTCACATGCTAGCATGCTGTCTGTTTGACTGTGCTGTTGTTTTAACGAGAGCATCGTTGACAATTCTGTAACCTGAGAGCGCTGCCTAATCGTATTCTATGTAATAATGCGTGGGCTTGAGGAGGAGGCAGGTTTGGGGGAGAAGGAGGGAGAATGCACGTGTGGATCTGGGAAAGGCCTCTCCTTCTTTGGAGCATGGGTGGGTTCAGTGCCCTCCTCATACTGCTAAGTCTTTGGCTCGACACTACCAGTTGTGTGTCTAAGGTTTCTGTGTGTGTGTTTGCATGTGTGTGTCTGTCTCTAGGGCTGAGCAGGACCTCCACCTTCCTGTGGTAGCATGTTACTCAGAACCTTGCACAAATCCCAGCCCTCCTGGAGACACGATACATGTATGTTCTTGGAAAGTTTTCTTAATGATTGGTGACAGAGCGGTGATTTAAAGGAGCTCATTCTCCATTTCCCACTAAGGCCAGCTCCTCTTTGCGGAAGAGGGTCCTTGACTCTTACTTTGTAGCAGGAAGCCCTAAGTACATCGACCCTTTTCAAAAGTTACAGGCTGAACGTCAAGATCTCTCACGTTAAACCCAATGTTGCAACTTTAACTGGGCAAACTCTCATTAGAGACCAGGGGGCAATGACTGTGCGGATGGAAGCTAATGTCTTTTCAGGGTGACTTCAGTGCAGTAAAGCTCTTGCTAAGACGTTTAACTCTAAAATCGGGCATGGGGGAGGCACTGCACCCTCTGAAATTAGGGGTCAGGGGATTTGGATTTCTTTTCCAACCATCCGCCACTCATTCAGCCACTCACATTCAAGTGACAAGCCTTAGGCCAGTCACTTTCTGTATCTGTTTCTCGACTTTTGCACAGCGGTTTCTGTGGGACGTGAGGCCCACTGGGAAATGATCCCCTTTTCAGCTCAGTGCCTGGGATTCTGGGCCTACTTGTCCACCTGGACTTATATACACCTATGATTTTGGACTAACTCTATTACCTCTGCTAGAAATTAACACAGAAATTTCACAGTTGATTGACAAGAATGAGAATCAGTGCTAAAGAGTCAAAATGTAACCAAATCCTTTCTCACTGAAAGAATGCTCAACGCAAGTGGACACAGTTCCCCCATTCGAACTTCATCATCTATGCACTTAGAGGCAAGTTTTTCAAATTACACAGCCAAAACTGTCCCCGCTTTAAGTGCTGGGACAAATTGAGACTTAAACCAATTTGGTGAGTATAAATTTGAAAATTTTCCCCTTTAATATTATTAATTTTTACTGGCCATTTATACTTACCAGTTTTATGTTGGCTGGAATATCTGTTTTGCAGTGTTTCTTTTACCTCAATAATGATGTAGAAGTTTTCTTCTCAGTCACTTTGCAAACCAGGGACCTCATTCAGGGATGCCCTGCCTGGGCCCCACTCAGCCACGCTGGCATGCTCCAGCTCACCTTTGTTATAGCTTGTACCCATGTTCAGTGGTTCCTGAGCTCTTGCACAGTGCCCAAGAAAAATGAGGATATGATGGACATTGAAGTGTGAGGAGTGCAGAGAAGAATTTTATTGAACAATGAATCAGCTTTCAGCAGAAAGCAGACACAGGAGTGGTCCCCTCACCCGAAGGTGGGAAAGCCCCCCACCCCTTGTGGCTGGCTCTAGGGCCTTTTATGGACTCAGAATAGGGAATGTGTGCCATTTGGTTTATGGATATGAAGAAAAGGTTAAAGTGAAGACACTGTTCAAGGTTGGGCATGACAGTGTAGAAAACAAATTAGGAAAGGGTAGTTATATGTAAAATAGATGAAGGGTGGGGATCAATCAGAGCAAAGAGGCCGAAAGAAAACACAAGTTCTCAGTCTGGTCTGAGAAATTAACTCATAGCTTGGCTTTCAGGCTTTAAACTGTCTTTAGCTTGGAGGTGGGGTTTCACCAGGGACCCGCCCCTATCTGCCTAGGCACTTGGTTACCTCCTGCCACTCTCAGTAAGACTCTGAGGCATAACATTTATGTTAGTGGTAAATAGATATAACAACAATATTTTTAGAAAGTAACACTCATTCCTTTATAAATAAATTAATCCATGTTTATCTTATTCCTCTAGAGAGATGTAAGTTTAGCATAAATGACATAATTTATATCCTTTGAGGATAATTTATTATTTCTCTAGGCACTATTATGTTTATATCTATTCTCTAGAAAAGCTTACTGCTATCACATGCAAAAAGACTATTGTGCAATTTATTAGAAAGGATAGACTGGTTAAAATATAATCTTTCTTAGAAGTTCCATTCTTCCATGAAATCCGTTAATATTCTTATTTGAATGAATGTGACACCTCCAGAGCTTAACAATACACAGTGCAAAATGCTCTCACCTTTAATCTGCATGAGTAGTGAGATCAGAGGGAGAAAACTCCTTTAGTTTTTGTGAATTATTCTTAAATGACTTATTCTTCTTGCATGACAATGTGAAATTAAATTCAACATTTAAACCCCTTACACACACACACACACACACACACACAGAGTGCTATTTAAAAGGAATCATATAACACAGTGAGACAAATGATGAAGAACTTTGAAATGAAAATTTGAACTTCCCACTACTTTTTTTTCCATTTAAAAAGAACTTTAATGATTATCATCTAATCCTTATTTGTTCAAGAAATAGTTATTGATGCACACTCTGTTGGACACTGCATTAATACTGGAGACAAAGAGATGAGTAACAGAGTTTCTACATTTGAGATGTGTACAGTCTAATGAGAATGAATATACATATATATATATATATTTTCAGTGTACTCCTTTTGCAGAGGAAGTAACTAAAACTAAATGCTGGTGAGGCCTAAATATCTTACACTTACTTAGCTTCCAGGAGACAGAGACAGGACTTGATTCAATTCCTGATCTGAGATTCTTCTAGTCATAGTAGTATGACTTTCTCTTTTTTTCAAATTTCAATAGCCTTCGGAGTACAAATGCTTTGTGGTTACATGGATGAATTCTACAGTGGTGAATTCTGAAATTTTAGTGCACCCATCACCTGAGAAGTATGTTCTGTACTCAATAGGTAGTCTTCTACTCCTCATTCCACCTCCCAACTACCCCCCACCAGAGTCCCCACAGTCCGTTATATCACTTTGTATGTCTTTGAGTCCTCACAGCTTAACTCCCACTTATAAGTGAGACTATACAATGTTTAGTTTTCCATTCTTGAGTTACTTCACTTAGAATAATGGCCTCCAGCTCCATCCAAGTGGCTGCAATAGATATTATTTTGTTCTTTTTTATGGCTGAGTAGTATTCCATATTTTCTTTATCCACTCATTGGTGGGTGGTCACATAGGTTGGTTCCATATCTTTGCAATTATGAATTGCACTGCTATAAACATGTGTGTGCTTGTGTCTTTTTGACATAATGACTTCTGTTCTTTTGGGTAGATACCCTGTTGTGGGGTTGCTGAATTGAATGGTAGATCTACTTTTAGTTTTTTAAGGAATGCTCATACCATTTTCGTTAGAGGTTGTACTAACTTGTATTCCCACTAGCAGTTTAAAAGTGTTTTGTTTCAACACATCCACACTGACATCTATTGTTTTTTGACTTTTGAATTATGACCATTCTTGCATGAGTAAGGTGGTATCCCATTGTGGTTTTAATTTTTATTTTATTGATGATTAATGATGTTGAGCATTTGTCATGTTTGTTGGCCATTTGTGTATCTTCTTTGAGACATGTCTATTCATGTCTTTTGTCCACTCTTGATTACATTATGTATATTTATCTTGCAGACGTGATTGTATTTCTTGTAGATTCTGGATACTGCTTCATCAGAGGCATAGTTTGCAAATATTTTCTTCCATTCTATGACTTGTCTCTTTGCTGATTATTTCTTTTGCTGTGCCAAAGCTTTTTAGTTAAATTAGATCCCTTTTATTTATTTTGTTTTTGTCGTATTTGCTTTTGGGGTCTTAATAATTATTTGATCCATCTGGAGTTGATTTTTGTATAAAGAGAGATAGGGATCCAGTTTCATTATTGTACATGTGGCTTTCCAGTTTTCCTAGCACCATTTGTTGAATAGGGTGCCCTTTCCCCAAGTTATGCTTTTGTATGCTTTGTTGAAGATCAGTTGGCTGTAAGTACTTGGCTTTATTTCTGGGT
Organism: Aotus nancymaae; assembly: GCF_030222135.1. NCBI lineage: Eukaryota > Metazoa > Chordata > Mammalia > Primates > Aotidae > Aotus > Aotus nancymaae. The sequence goes on along the minus strand of NW_026988476.1, from coordinate 13,514,692 downwards.
TCTCTATTCTGTTCCATTGGTCTACATACCTATTTTTTTTTTCCATTTGAAAACACAGATAATTTCTTACTATGAAAGTACTATGATTACTTTCATAGTAATAATAGATGACACAAACAAATAGAAACAAATTTGTAGTTTTCCTTGCAGAGATCTTTTACCTTCTTGGTTAACCATATTTCTAGGTAGTTTGGTTTTTTTGCAGCTACTATAAAGGGGATTGAGTTCTTGATTTGAATCTCATATTAGTTGTTGTTGATGTATAGCAGTGCTACTGATTTGTGTACATTCACTTTGTAAACTGAGATGTTACTGAATTAATTTATCAGATCTAGGAGCTCTTCGGATGAGTCTTTAGGGTTTTCCAGCTATACAATTATATCATGAGTCAATGAGAGTAGTTTGTCTTCCTCTTCTCCAATTCGAATGCTCTTTATTTCTTGCTCTTGAGTGATTGCTCTCTAGGACTTCCAGTACTGTGTTGAATAAATGTGGTGAACTTTCTGTGCCTAGTTGGTTGAGGGTTTTCATCATAAAAGGATGCTGAATATAATCAAATGCTTTCTCTGCACCTATTGAGATTATTATGTTTTTTAATTATGTTTATATGATATATCACATTTGTTGACTTGTGTATGTTAAACCATCCCAGCATCACTGGGGTGAAACCCACTTGATGATGATGCATTATCTTTTTGATATGCCATTGGATTTGGTTAAGTAGTATCTTGTTGAGGATTTTTGCATTTATGTTCATCAGGAATATTGGTCTGTAGTTTTCTTTTTCTGTTATGTATTTTCCTGGTTTGGTGTTAAGCTAATATTGGTTTCACAGGACAATTCAGAGAGGATTCTCTGTTTATCTTTTGGAATAGTTTCAGTAGAATTGCAACCAGTTCTTCTTTGACTGTCTGGTACAATCCACAGCTGTGTATCCACCTGGCCCTGTACTTGTTTTATGTTGGCATTTTAAAGTTACTGATTCAATAGTACTGCTTGTCATTGGTCTCTTTAGGGTTCCAATTTCTTCCTGATTTAATCTAGTGGGGTTGTATTTTTCCAGGAATTAATCCATTTCCTATAGATTTTCTAGATTATGTGACTAAAGGTGCTCATAATAGTCTCAAATAATCTTATGTATTTCTGTGGAATTGGTTGTAATGTCTCCACTTTTATTTCTAATTGAGGTTATTTGACTCCTCTTTCTTCTTTCTTGGTTACTGTCACTAATGATCTATAGATTTTGTTCATCTTTTTAGAGAACCAGATTTTTGTTTTATTTTGTATTTCTTTTTGTTCCAATTATATTTAGTCCTTCTTTGATCTTTTTTTTTTTCTTCTGCTAGCTTTGAGTTTGGTGTGTTCTTGTTTCTCCAGTTCTTTGAAATATAACATTAGGTTATCAATTTGTGCTCTATCAGACTTTTTAATGTAGACATTTAACACTATGAACTTTCCTCTCAGCACTACTTTTTCTGGATTCCAGAGGTTTTGATAACTTGTGAAACTATTATTAATTTAAAAGGATTTTTAAATTTTCCTCTTGATTTCACTGTTAACCCCTAAAGTATTCAAGACCACATAATTTAATTTTATTTATTTGTATAGTTTGAGGGTTTTGCTTGGAGTTGATATCTAGTTTCTTTTTTTCTTTTTCTTTTTTATTTATTAACTTTCATTACTTTAAGTTCTGGGGTACATGTGCAGATTGTGAAGGATTGTCACATAGGTATACACACGCCATGGTGGTTTGCTGCATTAATACCCCCATCACCTACATTAGGTAGTTATCTTAATGTTATCCCTCCCCAATCCTCCTGCCCCCTGCTATCCCTCCACTAGACCTCTACCCCCAACAGGCCCTGATGTGTGATGTTCCCTCCCTGTGTCCATGTGTTCTCATTGTTCAGCAACCACTTATGAGTGAGAACATGAAGTGTTCGGTTTTCTATTCTTGTGTCAGTTTGCTGAGAATGATAGTTTCCAGCTTCATCCATGTCCCTGCCAAGGACATGAACTCATCCTTTTTTATGGTTGCATAGTATTCCATGGTGTATATGTGCAACATTTTCTTTATCCATGGGCATTTGGGTTGGCTCCAAGTCTTTGCTATTGTAAACAGTGCTGCAATGAACATACATGTGCATGTGTCTTTATAGTAGAATGATTTATAATCCTTTGGGTATATACCCAATAATGGGATTGCTGGGTCAAATGGTGTTTCTACTTCTAGATCCTTGAGGAATTGCCACACTGTCTTCCACAATGGTTGAACTAATTTACACTCCCACCAACAGTGTAAAACTGTTCCTATTTCTCCACATCCCTTCCAGTATCTGTTGTCTCCAGATTTTTGGTCACCATTCTAACTGGCATGAGTTGGTATCTCAATGTGGTTTTGATTTGCATTTCTCTAATGACCAGTGATGATGAGCATTTTTCATATGTTTATTGGCTGCATAAATGTCTTCTTTTGAAAAGTGCCTGTTCATATCCTTTGCCCACATTTTGATGGGGTTGTTTGTTTTTTCTTGTAAATTTGTTTAAGTTCTTTGTAGATTCTGGATATTAGCCCTTTGTCAGATGGGTAGATTGCAAAAGTTTTTACCCATTCTTTTGGTTTGAGGTTCACTCTAATGATTATTTCTTTTGCTGTGCAGAAGCTCTTAAGTTTAATTAGATCCCATTAGTCTATTTTGGCTTTTGTTGCCATTGCTTTTTGTGTTTCAGTCATGAAGTCCTTGCCTATGCCTATGCCATGAAGTCCTCAATGGTATTGTCTTGGTTTTCTTATCGGGTTTTTATGGTGTTAGATCTTATGTTTAAGTCTTTAATCCATCTGGAGTTAATCTTTGTATAAGGTATAAGGAAGGGGTCCAACTTCAAATTTCTGCACATGGCTAACCAGTTTTCCCAACACCATTTATTAAACAGGGAATCCTTTCCCCATTGCTTGTTTTTGTCAGGTTTGTCAAAGATCAGATGGTTGTAGATGTGTGGCATTGCCTCCGTGGCCTCTTTTCTGTTCCATTGGTCTATATCTCTGTTTTGGTACCAGTACCAGGCTCTTTTGGTTACTGTAGCCTAGTGGTATAGTTTGAAGTCAGGTAGTGTAATGCCTCCAGCTTTGTTCTTTTTGCTTTGGCTATGCGGGCTCTTTTTTGGTTCCATATGAAGTTTAAGGTGTTTTTTTCCAGTTCTCTGAAGAAAGTCAATGGTAACTTGATGGGGATAGCATTAAATCTATAATTACTTTGGGCAGTATGGCCATTCCATTGTGGTCTGAAATGTACTTGATATAATTTTAATTTTCTTAAATTTATTGAGACTTGTTTTGTGGCCTATAGTATTGTCTATCTTGAAGAATGTTCCATGTGCTGATGAAGGAACTATATTCTGCAGATGGGTGGAATGTTCTGTAAATCTTCTGTAAATATGTGTTAAGTCTATTTGTTCTACAGTATAGTTTAAGTCTGTTGTTTCTTTGTTAACTTTCTGTCTTGATGATCTGTTTAGTGCTGTCAGTAGAGTATTATTGTGTTGCTATTTATTTCACTTCTTTGGTCTAGTAGAAATTGTTCTATAAATCTAGGAGGTCAAGTATTAGGTGTATATAAATTTAAGATTGTAATAGCTTCTTGTTGTATTGATCCTTTTATCATTATATAGTAACCTTCATTGTTTTTATTGTTGTTGCTTTAAAGTATGTTTTGTCTGATGTAAGAATAGCTACTCCTGCTTGCTTTTGGCTTCCATTTGTGTGAAATACCTTTTTTTACCCCTTTACCTTAAATTTATAAAAATTAATATGTTAGTTGAATTTCTTAAAGACAGAAGATATTTGGTTTGTGGCTGTATTAATTCCACCATTCTGTATCTTTTAGTGGAACATTTAGGCCGCTTATATTCAATGTTAATATTGAAGATATGAGGTACTGCTCTATTCATCATAATAGTTGTTACATAGATACTGTATTTTTTATTATGTTATTGTTTTATATACCCTATGAATCTTATGCTTTCAAGAAGATCTATTTTGGTGCATATCAACCTTTTGTTTCAAAACTTAGAACTCCTTTTGCATTTCTTGTAGTGATGGCTTGGTAGTGGCAAATTTCCTCAGTATTTGTTAGTTGGAAATAGATCTTATTTCTCCTTCATTCATGAAGGATACAGAATTAGTTTTGCTTAATACAAAATTTTTGATTGACCATTATTCTGTTTAAGGAGGCTAAAAATAGGGTCCCAATCTCTTCTAGCTTGTAATGTTTCTTCTGAGAAGTGTGCTGTTAGTTTGATAGGTACTTTTTTATACATTACCTGATGCTTTTGTCTCACAGCCCTTAAAATTGTTTCCTCATGTTGACTTTGGATAGCCCGATGACTAAATGCCTCGGTGATAATATTTTTGCAATGAATTTCCCAGAAATTCTCTCAGCTCCTTGTATTAGGATATCTAAATCTGTAGCAAGGTCAAGGGAGTTTTCCTCAATTATTTCCTCAAATAAGTAGTCCAAATTTTAAGCCCTCTTTTCTCCCTCAGTAACACCAATTAATTTTAGGTTTGGCTATTTACATTATCACATATTTCTTGGAGACTTTGCTCATTTCTTTTGATTATTTTTTATCTTGGTATGATTCAAAATGTTTGTCTTCATGTTCTGAAATTCTTTATTCTGCTTGTTCTAGTCTATTTCCAGCAGTTCTGATTGTTTTTTGTTTATTTGTTTGAATATCTCTCTGAAATTTATTTATTTATTTATTTATTTATTTTTGAGATGGAGTTTCGCTCTTGTTACCCAGGCTGGAGTGCAATGGCGCGATCTCGGCTCACCGCAACCTCCGCCTCCTGGGTTCAGGCAATTCTCCTGCCTCAGCCTCCTGAGTAGCTGGGATTACAGGCACGCGCCACCGTGCCCAGCTAATTTTTTGTATTTTTAGTAGAGACGGGGTTTCACCATGTTGACCAGGATGGTCTCGATCTCTTGACCTCGTGATCCACCTGCCTCGGCCTCCCAAAGTGCTGGGATTACAGGCGTGAGCCACCGCGCCCGGCCTGAAATTTATTTTTACTTTTATCCTGAACTGTTGTTTTGTTTTGTTTTGTTTTAATTTTCTTTGTTGGTTTTTATCTTCCTCTGGTATTTTCCTTGAGTGGTTAAATAATTGACTTCCAAAATTCTTTATCTGGTACTTCAAATATTTTATCTTGGTTTAGATTCATTGCTGGGGAGCTAGTTTGATCTTTTGAAGGTGTTGCAGAACTCTGTTTTGTCATATTACTAGAATTACTTTTCTGGTTCCTTCTCATTTGCATAGACTATTTATTCTAATTGCTCTTGGATTTATTGTTTATTTGACTGTTTTTGTTCATTTCTTTTTTTTTTTCCTTTTAAGAATGTGACTTTAATGTTTATACTTTTTATAGTGTAATTTGGTTCTTGGTGCCTTTAGGTGTGAAACTCTGTATGAGTTCCTTGGTTATAGAGAGGATCTGTATGATGGCTTTCTCAGATTCTGTGTGTCGTAGCTATATACTTGGTATGTGGGCAAGTTCACTGTCCATGGGGTTGGGTTGACCAAGGTCTTTTGAAGCTTATTCTATTCTTCTGCTGTATTTACTTTTTATTTATTTAACTTTTCTCCAATATTTTATTTACTGAGTCGATGGTTCAGTCTTTAGGCCAATAAGGGAGGTATCTCTGGGTAGGAACTGGTTTTAGCTAAAGCAGGTGGGTAGATGCAATACCCGATGGTGGAGAGGTTCCAGCCTTGATAAAAGAACTGGGGAAGCTCCCAATTAGATACGCTAGGGTCTTATCAGGGTGAAAGATGAAAGCTACTGCAGCTTTCCTGCAAGGTCAGCAGGAAAGCTATCCACCTCCCAGCCTCACTTCTCCCCCAGTGTTTTGGCCATTCAGATGAGACAGGCACCTCTTTTGTCTGTAGCAATATTGCTGTTCCAGCTGGAGAGGAATTGTGTCTTTGCCTCCTGTGCAAGTCTGAACCCAGGCAGTGTTCCTCCTGTGGAAACACAGTCTCCCTGAAGTGTTCCAGAAAGGCTCCTATAGATGAACCCAAACCAAGCTCTTGTGGGAGAAGTTCCAGTTGTGTCTGTATTGGTGGATGAGGGGGCAAAAGAAGACTCCTTCTTCAAGACTGTTCACAAGCATCAAGGCTGCCTGACTGATGGGGTAGAGGTGCAGACTTTTCCTGCTGAGCCCAGCACTGCAATTGTGCCTCTGTTAAAAGAAACTTGTCATCAGCAGAAAGATCTGGGACTCAAGGACTACCATCCAGATACTTTTGTCCCATGGGGTGTTCCCTTGACATAGTGCTCTCCTGCTTCTCAAAGGAGGAGGAGTTCCTGAGAGCCAGACTATAGTGATTGCTATTGCTTTTCTGGTTTTAGCCACCCAATGAGGCTGCCATACTCCACGCTGGTGCTAAGGAGTGTCTACAAGGGATCTGGGGATGTGACCTGTCCTCAAGTTTCCCAGCAGCAGGTACTAGCACCAGTTCTGATGAGAGTGGCAGGGGAGTGATATATACTCTGCTAGATTCCTTGGTTGTAGATTGACTTAGTGTGCTGGCTTTCTTAAATGTTGGTTGTAATAGTACTATACTTGTCAGGTGGACAGACTTGGGACTTCTCGTTAGCCAGTATGTTGCTAGCAATGATGATAGCTGAGGTTACATATCAGTCTTCTCCTTTCTGGGCACGGTGTTGTTCTACCTAGAGATGCTGTAATGGACTGTGTCAGTTGACCTCCAGCAAAGAGGTGGTTTTTAGAAAAGAGTAGCACTGCAGTAGCAGCAGTGGAATTTGAGCTTGCCCCATGTTACCTAGGGGAGGTATTCTGGTTTCTCAGGCAATAAGCAGGGCCATAATGTTCCCCAAAATTTATGTCCTTCTTCTAAGTTAACAGGGAAAAGGAAGAGACACAGCCAGGTGAAGACTGGGTCAGGTAGGTCTGTGCTCTGACTCTTCACATGCAGTGCAAGCAGCAGCCCCTTTGTGGGTCAGGGTGGGGTTCTCCAATGTCTCAGGTAATGTTCCTGTTGGAATGTAACTGTCTCTGCTGCACAGAAGAATTCTCACAGGGAGTGGGGAGTAGCAGGCAGCAGTAAACCTCCCCCAGCTCCCATGCTGTTGGTAAGGCTGGTCTCACTTCCACAGTGCTTTGCTAACAACACCAAGCTAAGTTCTAGCAGACTGGACTAAGAACTCAGAGTTGCCCCAGCTCATAAGCTTTCCTCATGGAGATAGCAACTGTGGTTTGTAGTCCACATCCTTCTCCATTCACTCACAAGCCCAGGATAGCTCCAGTGCTCATATCTGCAGCGCACATCCCACTCACACCCTGGGTTCTGGCAAAGGGAGTTCATCTCTACTTGAGAATATATTGCAAATTTCAGTTGGGAGCTTCTTTCAACCTCTGACCCCCACCCAAGCTAGTTGGCTAACTTCACCAAGTTTCTTTGTGAGATAAAAAAAAGGGTTTCCCTTGGTTCATGCTGGAGATTGGAAATACCTGCACGGCACTTCCTGCCACTGCCTCTACTTTTGGATTTCATGCCACTCCCTAAATCAGTTCCAGCTTCGGGTAGGGTTAAGCCCTTCCCACATGGTCTGGATTTTCAGCTCCCCCAAGTTGGGATGTTTTTCCTGAAGGCAGTATCTTCCCCTGTCACTCTCTAGGGACTTAACAGTGTTTCACCTGTCTCACAATGTAGTCCGCAGTTTTCCATTCCTTCAGAGGGTCTGCAGATTCAGTTTTCTGTTAAGTTTCTGTGTTGCTGCTTGGAAAAAAAGTTCACAGTGTGAATCTCTAAACACTATTTTGTTCTTCCAAGGGGAGAGGCATGCTAACACTACCTCTAATCTGCCATACGGAAGAAAATAAAAACAAAACACTATTTTTATAGAACAAAGACAGACTGGATTTTGATATCTACAGGTATTATTCAAGTTCAGTCAAGAAATGGAAACCTCTCTAGCTACTTAGAGCAAGTGGATTATATAGGGAAATGATAACTTAATATTTCCCTGTTAGAAAATCTGACAAGCTAAGATCAGGGATTCTGTAGGAATTGGAAAAGCAATATTTGCATGGCACCTTCCGCTTTTCTCAATTACATATAATTTCATTTCAAAGTGGTCCTAGTAGAACCCTTAAAATTATGGGTATAATCTCTCATTGGCCAGTAGCTGAAACTTATGTCCTTGCCTCAGGTAATAATGGTCATCAGGGAATAATGGCTTTTACTATTTTCTCAATATTTTGTAAATACCTCTCCTTGATTAGGATTAACTACAATCCTACTAGCAAGAACTAATGGTTGATAAATCATGAATATTTATATTCTTGTAGTAAATGATACTAAATATGAAGAAATAATATCTGGCAACCAAATAAAAGAGAGTGCTGACTCTGAAAACAGTTGGAACATTTTGATGTTTCTAATTAAGTCTAATTAAGTATCTAAGTAAAGGGACTAATTACTAAAGTTACAATAATCATCCTTTTAAAAAGGTTATTTTTCTAATGGGAAATATAATCACACTCATGAAGTTTAAAATAAACCAAGTTACCATTCTTTATAGTATTCATAAATTTCCTTATTAAAGGGTATAAACATAAAACATATTTATATTTGCTTTCATTTTTTAAAAGTCTATGAGGAGAGGTATAAAAATTAGTAACAATGGTTACTTGCTTTGTTTGAAGAATTGGATTGGGGCAGAACAATTGGGGGAATGCATATGAGTGAAATTTTCACTATGCATTCTTTCATAATTAAAACAAAATTAAACTTTGTAATTTTGAATGCATTTCTCATTCAAACAATATTTTTAAAAGAATGATTACTTCAGCTTTTGTAATTTTTTTCTGATACAAACATTCACAAGTGCTTGACTGTAAAATAAATTATTAGAAATGAAATTGAGCCTGAGGCAGCAGCAGCAACATCTGGGCGGTTGTTAGAAATGCAAAATATTACCTACACCCAGACCTACTAAATCCAGATTTCCAGAGTTGAGACTCAGGAGTCTATATTTAACTAGTACTACAGGTAATACTTATGGATGCTAATTGAAAGAAACCATTTTCATACATTATGGGCAATCCCTCTTTAAGACTAGTAACAAAACTTTGGAATTTTACCAAGCCCATAACTAAAAAAAAAAGTATCATAGTGCCATTTTATCTTTTATTTGTACTATTTTATCTATGTCTAACAGTATAAACTTACTTGTACTTCATATAAATGGAATTGCACATTATGCATTTATATCTGACTTATTTTGTTCAACATAATAATGTTTGTGAGAATCATCTATATTGTGTCATTGTAGATTATTGATTTTCATTTATCCAAGCCAGATTTGCATTCATGTGAATATACCAACATCTATTTGTCAGTTCAGTTGATGAATGGTTTTAAGGTACTTTGAAGTTTGGTGATATTATAATGTAGCTGGGCACATCCTGTTATAGGTATTTTGGGAAATATATGAATATAATTCTTTTGGGTCTATATCTTAAACTGTTGTTGAGTCATTCAACATGCATTCATCCAACTGTCATGCATATTGCCAAATATTTAAAGCGTTTGTACCAGTTTACTCTCACATCAGCAGTGCATAGGGTTTGGTAATTGCTCTACATTCCTGACAACATTTGGTGTGTCAGCCTTTTTAATTTTAGCCATTCTTGTGGTGTGTACTGGTGTCTCATTGTAAGCTTAGTTGCATTTACCCTATGACCAATAAAGTTGAGCACCTTTTTTATGTTTGATTTTAATATTATTTTTAATGAAGTGTTCTTTCTCCAGGGGAAGCCCATATCCAATGACTGGCTAATATGCAGTACACAAACACATAGCTTCATTATCTTGAATTGGGAACAACTCTGAAGGGATATTTTAGCTCAGTTTCTCTCCTTGAGATTAAATAAGACCTGCATTGCAGTTGTTTCCCAGTTCAATTTCTATTTCTGACCAATCTTGATTCTCTCAGTCTCTTGCAGTTGGCCCTTAAAGCACTTCACAAAAATCTCCCTACATAAAATTTTTATCACAGAGTTTCCAAGGAATTCTGACCTATTGTCAGTTTATGCCTAAGAATTTAAAAATATTTTTAGATTTTTGAGTAGTATCACTGTCAGCTGCCAATAAAGATCAAGTCACTAGTGCTAGTGAAGTTATGATAGCACCAAGAAAGTGGCAGCAGTGGAATTGTTCAAACTGTCACTGGGGTCAGCTAAATTAAATACTGATGGATGAGAATATATTGGTATAATTGTATCTTGTCATTTTTTTTGTGTAGTTTGGAAGTGAACATAAGTACTTTTGAATTGGATGGTCAATGCTGGTTAATGCATTGGAGAAAGCCAGGGGAAGATCTGAGAGAGACTGCTCATCAGATTAAGGAGTATATAAATTAGAGACCCACCTTAGAATCATTTAAAACACAAACACACACAAAATGACTCTTCTTTCCTGCACCTAGAGGGCAAAATAGGTAAGTATTTTGTTCAGGTTTGTAAGTCAGTGCAGGTGAAATATAATGTTGGATCAGAGCACACTTATCAGTATAGAAATATGCACTTCTGTCACGTGATATACTTACTCATACTTGATCCACTAGCAAAATTTTTCTTTCTCTTCCCATGACCTTATGCTATGTTGACCTAGATGTCTTAGTTCCAAAAGGAAGAATGCTTTCACCGGGAGATAATACAATGATTCCGAAATGGCCACTTTGGATTTCTTAAACATCTGAACCAATGGCAAAGAAGGGAGTTACTGTGCAGACTGGGGTAATTAATCTTAAATACCAAGGAGAAATTGAACTCCTACTTCACAATGAATATTAAAAAAAAGAGTGTTTCAAATACAGGAGATTCCTTAGAGTTTTTCTTACTATTACTATGGCCTATGATTAAGGTCAATGGAAAAATCTAACAACTCAATCCAGGCATGACTACTTACAGCTCATGACTTTCAGGAATACTAGTTCAGATTGTTCCACCAGATAAAGAACCACAGCCAGCTATAGTACTTGCTGAAGGCAAAGGGAATAAAGCACAGGTAGTAGAAGAAGGTTATTAAAAATACCAGCTATGACCACGTGACCAGTTATAGAAATAAGAACTCTACCTCCCTTGAGTACTCTCCTTATTTTGTTATGAATGTGTTTATTCATGTGTGTGTGTATATATGTATATGCAAATATATTTACTTTTTCTTCTATTTCCTTATGATATAACATAAGTTGTCCTGAAATATCAAAGTATTTGAGTACTGTCAATTCTGTCAATTTACATCATAGTATTTAATTTATGGGATGTTAAGATGAAGTATAAACATCACTCAAGGACTTTTCTGGGGAAGTGTTAGTGTCTTTTTAGTTGTATGAAGAATAGTTGTATAATGTTAGGTAGAATTATGACCTAGTTATTGTCTTCCTTTGGAGATTATGGTTTAAGGAGAGGCTATACAGCACTAAATTGACAGTGTTTGGATGTTGATGGTTAATTTTATAATTTTGGATGATCTCATTTATGCTACTTCAAAAAACTTCTTTCCTGCCTTCATTGGATTAATAAAATATTTTATTCATTTATTGATTTTTATACATACTGTATGTTAATTCAGTTTATTGGTTACTGCTCTGGTATGAATATGTGCCCCACAACTCATGTTCTGGAAACTGAATCCCTAGTGCAACAGTGTTAGGAGGTAAGGCATAAAGGGAGGTGTGTAGGTCATGAGGGCTTTGCCCATATGAAGGGATTAATGCCATTAAAAAAAGGTCTTGCAAGAGTGGATTTGCCTTCTGTTTTCCCCTCAGGTGAGGACACAGAATTCATCTTCTCTCTTGCTCTTTCACCTTCTGCTATGTGAGGTCACAGCAAAAAGTTCCTCATCATGTGCTGGAAGCTTGGACCTCCCAGCCTCTAGAAATGTAAAAATCAATTACTATTTTGATGAATTACTCAGTCTTAGGTATTCTGCTGTAGAAGCACAGAATAAACTAAGACAGTTAACTTTCAACCACAGCCTTGACATATGACAGTCTAAGGCAAATTAATACATTTAGCACTTCCCTGAGAGTGCTGGAACTTTAGAACTTTTAATCTCCTTTTATTCTGTCCCCATTTGCATTAATCCTGTCATGGATTTGCTAACTGTGATTTCAGCTTCAGCATACATCAAGCTATTATTTGTACAAACTATGTGGTATTTACCCACATAGTTACATTTTCTAATTTTACCTACACTGCTGTCTTTTCATTTTTCTGGGATCATTTTTCTTTTGCCTTAACAACTTCATTAGTTTTTATTTTAGTGCAGGCCTATTTGCAACAAATTACTTATTTTCAAAAGCAAACATCTTTATTTCATCTTCATATTAAAAGGTAAAAACATATTGATATATCATCATTGTATTTTCACTGAGCATGGATTTCTAAGCTGGCAGTTATGTTCATTCAGCCCTGTAAAGATTAAAAGATTCCTTCTAGATTTGATCATTTTTTTGTGTGTGAGACAGCCTTCAGTTTCATCATTGCTTCTTTGAAGATAATATGTCTTTATTCTCTGGATGACTAGACAGATTTTTTGACTTTCAGTTGTCTTACTGTGATATTATTAGGTATGGCTTTCTTTCTTTTTATCTTTGGTGATGTTTGTAGTAATTTTTGCATCTGTATCTTGATTTCTCCCTTCAGTGTTTCAAAACTATTAATCATTATCTCTTCAGGAATTGACTCACTCTCACTCTTTTTCCTACTCTTATGCAGCTTCCATTGTGTCTATATGAAATTTAAGATTTTGCTTTCTTTGATTTTTTTGTATTTTTATCTGTTTATTCTTTTCCTGCTATTATCTGCCAATGACTTATATTACCTTTTCTTGATTCTTTCTTCTCTGAGTCTAATTTGCTATTAAATTCATATTGAGGGTTTTCTTTAGTTCTATAGTTTCCATTTGATATGTTACATTTCAGTTCTCATGAAATATAAAATCTTGGCTGGGCGTGGTGAGTCACGCCTGTAACCCAGCATTTTGGGAGGCTGAGGTGGGCAGATCGCCTGAGGTCAGGAGTTCGAGACCAGACTGGCCAACATGGCAAAACCCTCTCTCTGCTAAAAATACAAAAAAAAAATTTGCTTAGCATAGTGACCGGCACCTGTAATCCCAGCTACATGGGAGGCTGAGGCAGGGAGAATCACTTGAACCCGGGAGGCAGAGGTTTCAGTGAGCTAAGATCTCACCTTTTGCACTCCAGCCTAGGCAACAGAGCGAGACTCCATCATTAAAAAACAAAAACATGTATATATATATATATGTTTATGTGTATACATATGTGTGTGTGTATATATATATGTGTATGTAAAATCTTGTAATCTCTTTTCTTCAACATATTATTCACAATTGTTTTATAGTCCATATATGAAAACCTCATTTTCACCTGCATTTTATTTCTCTGTGTGTTGTTCCTATCTCAATGTAAATCTTATAATTTATTATTGGATGCTAAATATTATCTAATACAATTTTAAATGCTTCATGTTATCTTTATACACTGTGTATAGACATTATAGTGCTGGGGAAGATTTTGCTAAATCAGGCCTTAGAGTTTTGCTATATTAGGCATTAGAGTTGGAGAAGATAAATGTATTGTGATATTTGAGTTGATTTAGAACTAAGTTTCAGCCTTTGTGAAAGCACGTCTAGCACTAATTTGTCATTACTTCTGTAGTATAGTACTTGAGGAAACCTAACTGAACCCTTGGTTTTACTAAAGTAACTGGCACTTTCTTATATGTGCCTTAAAAAAATAGAAATTCTTCATCTCATGATAATGAGATAGTCTGAAGCTCTGTTTTGAACCTCTGTTTCAACATTTTGTCAGCTGTCTATAAATAAGTGAATGTCTCAATAGAAAAATCTACTCTAAATGTCAAGATTACTTCCCTACACTTCCTTTCTTTCATAATTTTGGCCACTCAGCCTAGATGTCTTGAGTTCTCCAATTCCATCTTTTATCTCTCTAGCTCCCGGAAACTACAAAAGCCACTGTCTGGCTTCCATACAATTAGCCATTGCTTTCTGATTAGGTTCTGGCTTTGAATCAGGAAATATCTATAGGAGATAGATATCCCAATTACTTAGATTACACATTGTATACTTGTATCAAAATATCACATGTAGCCCTTAAATGGAAAAAACTATCATGTATCCATAAATATTAAAAATTTAAAGAAAATTTTAAAATACAAGCATAAAAAAGAAAATACCTCCAGGAGGAAAGCATAGAACAGTGCAGGGTTTGCCACAATCTCGTTTACTTTTCTTTAGTTTCTTTGGTCAGTTTAATGTTAGCTTGACTTTTCTCAAATCCTTTAAAAGGGATAATTTTTGGTTGTTGCTGGACTTTCTCTAGTATTTGCTCTTGATGGATAGTTTGCCCCATGTACGTTTTAGATAATAACCAGACAGAGCTTTACATTACTGCTGCCAAGTGTTTAATTCTGTTGCTGCTGAGGTTTTGCATCAAAGAACTCTCTCACTGTCTTCTTTCTGTTTTTTTTTTTAATCTAAGCACTGCTTTAATTTGAGCTGCACTTGATAAATTTAGAAATATATTGGCATCTTAGACTCATACCTTCCTCCTAGAGACCCTAAAAATGAAGTATGTATTATAATTTTTTTAAATTTTTATTATTTTGCTGTATTTGGATAACTTTCAGTAAGCAAAGGAGAATACCAATTCAAAGAGCCCTCATCCTAGAAATCTAAATTGCACTTTTTAAGGTGATTCATATAGTTATCTTTGAAGGTAGTACTCTCATTGATGTACTCTATGTGAAAAAAAGATATTCATAATACATATTTTGGTTAGGTTGAAATAATGACATGAAGATATCTAATACATCTCATCTATTAAGTATTACTGTTTTCAGAATCTGTGAAAACAATCATGGACACATTTTGCCAAAAACTATTGTGTGTGGTGATTAATATTGAGTGTCAATTTGATTGTATTGAAAGATGCGAAGTACTGTTCCCGGGTATGTCTGTGAGGGTGTTGCCAAAGGAAATTAACATTTGAGTCAGTGGACTGAGAGAGGCAGACTCACCCTCCATCTGCGTAGACACCATCTAATCAGCTACCAGCATAGCTAGAATAAAGCAGGCAGGAGAAGACAGAAGGGTAGGCTGACTGAGTCTTCCAGCCTTCATCTTTCTCATGTGCTGGATGCTTCCTGCCCTCAAACATCAGACTCCAATTTCTTCAGCTTTTGGACTCTTGGACTTAGAGCAGTGGTTTACCAGGGGGATCTCTGGTCTTTGGTCACAGACTGAAGCTGGCACTGTCAGCTTTCCTACTTTTGAGGTTTTGGGACTCAGACTATTCCACCACTGGAGTCCTTGTTCCTCAACTTGCAGATAGCCTATCATGGGACTTTACGTTGTGATCATGTGAGTCAATTATCTTTCATAAACTCCTTCTCATATATACATATACATATTAGTTTTGTCCCTGTAGAGAACCCTGACTAAAACAATGTGGAAAACATGTACATATACAAACATTTACATTAAGTATGTTTGGTATGATATGTTCTAGGTGGAAGTACAGCAAGGTAGTGGTTTTTAGCATAGAGATTTGACTTCAGAAATATCTTATTCAAACATTATTATATCAGTATTATAAGTTTGATTTATGTATTCTCCCTAATCTTAAATTTCATAATCTATAAGTATAATTTCCATAATTATTAATTGATATAATGTATATAAGAGGCTTACCATAATTTAAATATCATAATCTCATTATCACAAATTTAAATCTCAACAATGTATTTGCCCAACATTATTATCATAAAATACTTATGCTGCAGGAGGCTAATCTAATTAACTCTTATCATGAGGTGGAAATGATGAAGAGAAAGAATAGTAGGATTTTATCTGAATTTTCTCAAGTATATTCTAGCTGTAAAAATAAGTGAAAGAGGAATCTAATTAGGACAGAATATGCCAATATTACATACATGGGGCTCCTTGTGTGTTTGAAGAACTGTTCAGTATGATTGGCATGGAGCCTGTGTTATGAAAATGGTAGGAGCTGAGACTGAGCAAGAAATTGAGTCATATCATGAAAAGCCTCATAGATAATTCTAAGCTTTAGGACTTTATCCCATATTGGTTGATGGGAAAAGATTTTAAGCAGTTAGAGTGATTATATTTGTATTTTAAAACGAATATCTTGGCACAACTCAAATTATCAAGTTTGTGGACATCACATACAGCTTGTATTCCTCACTAGTGATAGAGCATGTTTCTAAATATTATTGTTTGGAAGCATATAATAGGCTTGATTTTACTCAAAACTTTAATTAGTTGTGTTTACATTAAAATAATTATAAGAAGAGTTACTGGAAATAATAGCTAATCAAATCTGAGAATTATATTACAATTCCAAAGTAAAAATCAATTTATTAGTTTGCTCAATAGTCACTGGATGTTTTGGTGACATCTGACACAGATATTCAATAATATAGCCAGTTCTTTGATAACTCTGATTTATTCCAAAGTCTTCATAATCTTGCTCTGTTTTTATTATCACAATCTAAGAAAGGCTTGTAATTAAATTTTGAAAGTTAAAAAATTGCTTGAATGTAATTCTTGGTGAAGTTTTATTACTATTATTGTCTCTAAGAAATAATATATGGTCAAGTAATTTTTAACTTATCTTTTAATTGAGGAATAAAAATTGCACATATTTATTGAGTATAATGTTTTGAAATATGTACACAGTATGAAATGGCTAAATAATGCTAATTAACATATGCATTGCCTCATAAGCTTAGCATTTTTTGTATGATGAGAACACTTAAAATCTACTCCCTTAGCAGTTTGCTAAAATACAACACATTATTAATAACCATAGGTACCACACTATACAGATCTGTTGAATTTTTTTCTCCTACATAAAATTTTTGTCCTTTGGCCAACATCTCCCCAAACCCATCCCATCCCTTCAGTCCCTGTTAACCATCATTCTTCTCTTTTTTTAAAATTGTACTTTAGATTCTGGGGTACATGTGCAGATCATCAGGATTGTTACCTAGGTACATACATGGCAAGGTGGTTTGCTGCCTTCATCTCCCCATCACCTATATCTGATATTTTTCCCCTCAGTATCCCTCCCCACTCCCCTATCAGTAACCTAGCCCCCCACCAACTGACTGCAGTATGTGATGCTCCCATCCCTGTGTCCATGTGTTCTAATTGTTCAACACCTACCCATGAGTGATTTGGTTTTCTGTTCTTGTGTGAATTTGCTGAGAATAATGGTTTCCAGATTCATCCATGTCCCTGTGAAGGACATGAACTCATCACTTTTTATGGCTGCATAGTATTCCATGGTGTATATGTGCCACATTTTCTTTATCCAGTCTATTGTTGATGGACATTTGGGTTGGTTCCAGGTCTTTGCTATTGTAAACACTGCTGCAATGAACATACGTATGCATGTGTATTTATAATAGAAGAATTTATAGTTATTTGGGTATATACACAGCAATGGGATTGCTAGGGCAAATGGTATTTCTATTTCTAGGTCCTTGAGGAATTGCTACACTGTCTTCCACAATGGTTGCACTAATTTGCACTCCCAATGGTGTAAAAGTGTTCCTGTTTCTCCACATCCTCTCCAATATCTGTTGTATCCAAATTTTTTAATGATCACCATTCTAACTGTTGTGAGATAGTATCCCAATATGGTTTTGATTTGCATTTCTCTAATGACCAGTAATGATGAACATTTTTTCATATGTTTGTTGGCCTCATAGACATCTTTTGTAAAGTGTCTATTCATATCCTTCACTCACTTTTGAACGGGTTTGTTTTTTTCTTGTAAATCTGTTTTAGTTCTTAGTAGATTCTGGATATCAGCCCTTTGTCAGATGGGTAGATTGCAAAAATTTTTTCCCATTCTGTTGGTTGCCAGTTCACACTAATGATTGTTTGCTTTGCTGTACAGAAGCTCTGGAGTTTAATTAGATCCCATTTGTCTATTCTGGCTTTTGTTGCCATTACTGTTGGTGTTTTAGTCATGAAGTCCTTGCCTATGCCTATGTCCTGAATGGTTTTGCCTAGATTTTCTTCTAGGATTTTTATGGTGTTAGGTCTTATATTTAAGTCTTTAATCCATCTGGAGTTAATTTTAATGTAAGGTGTCAGGAAGGGGTCCAGTTTCTGCTTTCTGCACATGGCTAGCCTGTTTTCCCAACACTATTTATTTATTTTTTTTATTATTTTTTTTTTGAAAGAAAGAAAGAAAATGAAGAAGAGGAAGAAAAAGGAAGAGAAAGAGAGAGAGAGAATGGGAGTATTGCTTTCTTGCCCAGGCTAGAATGCAGTTTAGTAATGGGTATTGAAAACCTCTTTTATACCAATAATTATACTTGATGTAGACAGGAAGGAATAAGGGAAGAAAATAACAAACAAGCAGCCAACCAATATTTCATTTAAACCTATGAAATGCTATGTGATTACTAAGGAGTGATTTACTTCCAATTATGTAGTCACTTTTGGAATAGGTGTGAGGTGGTAATGTATGTTTTGTGTATTTGAAGTGGAGAGTTCTGTAAATGTTTATTAAGTTTACTTGTTCCGGGTCTGAGTTCAAGTTCTGAATGTCCTTGTTAATTTTCTGTCTCGTTGATCTATAAAATCGTTAGCTCTTCTTGTTACATTGATCCTTTTGCCATTATATAATGTCCTTCTTTGCCTCTTTTGCTCTTTGTTGCTTTAAAGTCTACTTTATCAGAGGTGAGAATTGCATCTCCTGCTTTTTGTTTATTTGTTTATTTTTACTCTCTGATTGGTTGATAAATCTTCCTCCTTCTCTTTGAGTCTTTGTGTATCGTTGCATGTGAGATGGGTCTGGATGCAGCATACTGATGGGTTTTGGCTTTTTATCCAATTAGAATATATATATAGGTTTAATACTGGCATTTGATGCTAGCTGGCTGTTTTGCCCATTAGTGTAAATTTTTCATTGTGTTAATGCTCTTTGCTTATTGATATATTTTTGGAAAGGCTGATATTGGTTGTTCCTTTATATGTATAGTGCTTCTTTCAGAAGCTCTTGTAAAGCAGACCTGGTGGTGGTGAAGTCTCTAAGTACTTGTTTGTTTGCAAAAGATTTAATTTTTCCTGCGATTATAAAGCTTAGTTTGACTGGATAGGAAATTCTGGGTTGAAAGTTCTTTTCCTTAAGGATGTTAAATATTGGTCCCCACTCTTTTCTGGCTTGTAGGGTTTCTGCTGAGACATCTGCTGTAAGTCTGATAGGTTTCCCTTTATGGGTAACCTGACCTTTCTCTCTGGCTGCCCTTAGTATTTTCTCCTTCATTTCAACCCTAATAAATCTGGCAATTATGTGCCTTGGGGTTGGTCTTCTTAAAGAATATCTTTGTGGTGTTCTCTGTATTACCTGGAGTTGAATATTACCCTGCCTTGCCAGGTTGGGAAAGTTTTCCTGAATGATAGCCTGAAGAGTATTTTCCAACTTGGATTCATTCTCTTCGTCACATTCAGATACACCTATCAAACGTAAATTAGGTCTTTTCACATAGTCCCATATTTCCTGGAGACTTTGCTCATTCCTTTTCATCCTTTTTTCTCCATTCTTGTCTTCTCGTTTCATTTCACTGAGCTGGTCCTCGACTTCTGATATCCTTTCTTCTGCTTGATCAATTCGACTGTTTAAACTTGTGCATGCTTCACGAAGTTCTCGTGTTGTGTTTTTCAGCTCCATCAATTCACTTATATTCTTCTCTAAATTGTCCATTCTCGTTAACATTTCGTCAAACCTTTTTTCAAGGTTCTTAGTTTATTTGCATTGGGTTAGAACAAGTTCTTTTAATTCACAGAAGTTTCTTATCACCCACGTTTTGAAACCTGCTTCTGTTATTGGAACACACTCATAATCTATTAAGCCTTGTTCCGTTACTGATGAGGAATTGCGATCCCCTGTAGAGGAAGAGGCATTCTGATTTTGAGTATTCTCTGCCTTTTTATGCTGGTTTCTTCTCTTCATTATATATTTATCCATCTGTCGTCTTTGTAATTACCGACTTTCTAACTAGGTCTCTGAGCTGACATCCAGCTTGTTGATTCCCAGCGCCAAAATCTGAGCAATCCACTGTGCCGGCCAAAATAGCGGTGTTAAGATTGATGGTGCTTTTCTGCCCGGGAATCTCCGGACTCTGCACCAAGAACTGGCGTGCTAAGGCGCCAGCAAAACCACCACACCAGCCACAAGAGTCGCCCTGGCGACCCGTGGGGCTCCTCTGCTGAGAATCTCCTAGTCCGTGAGCAACAAATATTCGTCTGAAAGTGTGGCGTCCTCTCGTTCTCTGCACTTTCACTGGGAATTACGAGCCCTAGATGCTAGTGATCAGCCATCTTGGATCTCTCTCCCCTAACACCATTTATTAAACAGGGAATCCTGTGCTCACTTTGGCAGCACATACACTAAAATTGGAATGATACAGAGCAGATTAGCATGGCCTCTGTGCAAGGATGACATGAAAATTCGTGAAGCATTCCATAAAAAAAAAAAAAAAATGGAATCCTTCCACCATTGCTTGTTTTTCTCAGATTTGTCAAATATCAGATGATTGTAGATGTGTGGTGTTGCTTCTGAGGCCGCTGTTCTGTTCCATTCATCTATGTCTCTGTTTTGGCTACTGTAGCCTTGTAGTATAGTGTGAAGTCAGGCATCATGATGCCTCCAGCTTTGTACTTTTCACTTAGGATTGTTTTGGCAATGTGGGCTCTCTTTTGATTCCATATGAAGTTTGAAGTGGTTTTTTCCAGTTCTGTGAAGAAGGTCATTGGTAGCTTGATGGGGATAGCATTGAATCTATAAATTACTTTGGGCAGTATGGCCATTTTCACAATATTGATTCTTCCTAACCATGAGCATGGAATGTTTTTCCATCTGTTTGTTTACTCTCTTATTTCACTGAGCAGTGGTTTGTAGTTCTCCTTGAAGAGATCCTTTATATCCTTTGTTGGTTGTATTCCTAGGTATTTTATTCTCTTTGTAGCAATTGTGAATGGGAGTTCGCTCATGATTTGGCTGTTTGTCTGTTATTGGTGTATAGAAATGCTTGTGATTTCTGCACACTGATTTTGTATCCTGAGACTTTGCTGAAGTTGCTTATCAATTTCAGAAGATTTTGAGCTGAGACAATGGGGTCTTCTAGATATACAATCATGTCACCTGCAAATAGAGACAATTTGACTTCCTCCTTTCCTAACTGAATACCCTTTATTTCTTTTTCATGCCTGATTGCTCTGGCTAGAACTTCCAATACCATATTGAATAGGAGTGGAGAGAGAGGACATCCTTGTCTAGTGCCAGATTTCAAAGGGAATGCTTCCAGTTTTTGCCCATTCAGTATGATATTGGCTGTTGGTTTGTCATAAATAGCTTTTATTATTTTGTGATACATTCCATTGATACCTAGTTTATTGAGGATTTTTAGCATAAAGGGCTGTTGAATTTTGTCAAAGGTCTTCTCTGCATCTGTTGAGATTATCATGTGGTTTCTGTCTTTGGTTCTGTTTATGTGCTGGAGTATATTTATAGACTTGCGTATGTTGAACCAACCTTGCATCCCCAGGATGAAGCCTACTTGATCATGATGAATAAGCTGTTTGATTTGCTGTTGCATTCTGTTTGCCAGTATTTTATTGAAGATTTTTGTGTCTATGTTCATCATGGATATTGACCTGAAGTTTTCTTTTTTTGCTGAGTGTCTGCCTGGTTTTGGTATTAGTATGATGTTGGTCTCATAAAATGAGTTGGGGAGGATTCCCTCTTTTTGTATTGTTGAGAATAGTTTCAGAATGTCTGGTAGAATTCGGCTGTAAACCCATCTGGACCTGTGCTTTTTTTAATTGGTAGGCTATGAATTGCTGCCTCAACTTCAGACCTTGTTATTGGTCCATTCAGGGTTTCAACTTCTTCCTGGTTTTGTCTTGGGAGAGTGCAAGTGTCCAGGAATTTATCCAATTCTTCCAGATTTAATGGTTTGTGTGCATAGAGTTGTTTGTAGTAATCTCTGATGGTAGTTTGTATTTCTGTGGGATTGGTGGTGATGTCCCTTTTATCATTTTTTATTTATTTGATTCTTCTCTCTTTTCTTTTTTATTAATCTGGCTAGCGGTCTGTCAATTTTGTTGATCTTTTCGAAAAACCAACTCCTGGATATATTGATTTTTTGAGTCTCTATCTCCTTCAGTTCTGCTCTGATCTTACTTATTTCTTGTCTTCTGCTAGTTTTTGAGTTTCTTTGATCTTTCTCTTCTAACTCTTTCAATTTTGATGATAGGGTGTCAATTTTAGACCTTTCCTAGCTCCTCATGTGGGCATTTATTGCTATGAATTTCCCTCTAGACACTGCTTTAAATGTGTCTCAGAGATTCTGGTATGTTGTGTCTTCATTCTCATTGGTTTCAAAGAACATCTTTATTTCTGCCCTCATTTCATTGTTCATCCAGTTGACATTCAGGAGCCAGTTGTTCATTTTCCATGAAGTTGTGCAGTTTTGAGTTAGTTTCTTAATCCTAAATTCTGATTTGATTGCCCTGTAGTCTGCGAGACTGTTTGTTATGATTTCCATTATTTTGCCTTTGCTGAGGAATGATTTCCTTCCAATTATGTGGTCAGTTTTAATGTAAGTGTGATGTAGTGCTGAGAAGAATGTATATTCTATGGATTTGGGGTTGAGAGTTCTGTAAATGTTTATTAAGTTTGCTTGGTCTAGATATGTGTTCAAGTCCTTGATTTCCTTGTTGATTTTCTGTCTCGTTGATTTGTCTAATATTGACAATGGAGTGTTAAAGTCTCCCACTATTATTGTGTGAGAGTCTGTCTCTTTGTAGGTTTTTAAGGACCTGCTTTATGTATCTGGGTGCTCCTGTATTGGGTGCATATATATTTAGTATAGTTGACTCTTCTTGTTGTGTTGATCCTTTTACCAATATGTAATGCCCTTCTTTGTCTCTCTTGATTTTTGTTGGTTTAAAGTCCATTTTATCAGAGACTAGGATTGCCACCCCCTTTTTTTTTTCTCTCCATTTGCTTGGTAAATCTTCTTCCATCCCTTTATTTTGAATCTATGTGTGTCTTTGTACATAAGATGGGTCTCCTGAATACAGCACACTGATGGTGCTTGGCTTTTTATCCAATTTGCCAGTCTGGGTCTTTTGATTGGGGCATTTAGTCTGTTTACATTTAATGTTAATACTGTTATTTGTGAATTTGATCCTGACATTTCATTACTGGCTGGTTGTTTTGCCTGTTAGTTGATGCAGTTTCTTCGTTGAGTCATTGGTCTTTACCATTTGGTATGTTTTTGCAGTGGCTGGTACTGGTTGTTCCTTTCCTTGTTTAGTGCTTCCTTCATTAGCTCTTGTAAGGCCAGCCTGGTGGTGATGAAATCTCTCAGCAATTGCTCATCCATAAAGGATTTTATTTTATTTCTCTATCACTTATAAAGCTTAGTTTGGCTGGATATGAAATTATGGGTTGAAAGTTTTTTTCTTTAAGGATGTTGAATATTGGCCCCCACTCTCTTCTGGCTTGTAGGGTTTCTGCTGAGAGATCCGCTGTTAGTCTGATGTGCTTCCCTTTGTGGGTGACCCAACCTTTCTCTCTGGCTGTGTTTAGTATTTTTTCTTTCGTTTCAACCCTGTTGAATCTGATGATTATATGCCTTGGGGTTGCTCTTCTAGAGGAATATCATTGTGGTGGTCTCTGTATTTCCTGTATTTAAATGTTGGCCTGCCTTGCTAAGTTGGGGAAGTTCTCCTGGATAATATCCTGAAGAGTATTTTCCAGCTTGGATTCATTCTCCCCATCATCTTCCGGTACACCAATTAAGCTTAGATTAGGTCTTTTCACGTAATCCCATATTTCTTGAAGATTTTATTCATTTCTTTTCATTCTTTGTTCTCTTTTCTTGCCATCTCATTTTATTTCATTGAGTTGTCCTTTCTTCTGCTTGATTTATTCAACTATTGAAACTTAGGCCAGGTGTGGTGGCTCACACCTGTAACCCAAGCACTGAGACCAAGGTGGGCAGATCACCTGAGGTGGGGAGTTCAAGACCAGCCTGACCAACATGGTGAAACCCCATCTTAAAAAAAAAAAAAGGAAGAAACTTGTGTATGCTTCTTGAAGTCCTTGGGCTGTGTTTTTCTGCTCCATCAAATCATTTATGTTCTTGAGCTATTACTCAATGATTACTGTTGCCAAGCATTTTTTAATACACCTTTTGGCAATCTGTATGTCTTTTGAGAAATGTCTATTCAGGTACTTTGTCCATTTTTAAATTGGATTATTTGTTTTACTGAGTTGAGATTTTTTATGTATTCTGGATATTAACACATTATTAAAGGCATGGTTTACAAATATTTCTCCCATTTTATAGGTTGTATCTTTAGTCTATTTTTTAAAATATTGCTGTACAGAAGCTTTTTAATTTGATATATCCCACTTGTTTGCCTTCACTTTTGTAGCCTGTGGTATTTTTATTCAACAAATTACTGCCCAGAATAATGTCATGCAGCTGACATTATTTCCCTATGTTTTCTTCTAGTAGTTTTATATATAGCTTCCAGTCTTAAATTTAAGTCTTTAATCCATTTTGAGTTGATTTTATATAAGAATCTAAAGTACTTCTTCTGCAGGTGAAATATCCAGTGTTCTCACACTACTTGTTGAAGAGACTGTTCTTTCCTTTTGTGTGTTCTTGGAACCTTTGTTGAAGCAATCTCACTACTAGGTATAAACACAAAGGGAAATAAATTATTCTACCAAAAAAACATGTGCACACATATGTTCATTGCAGCACTATTCACAATAGCAAAGACATGGAATCAGTCTAGGTGCCCGACAATGGTGGACTAGATAAATGAGATGTGGTACACATACACCATGAAATACTACACAGCCATAAAAAGAAGAAAATCATGTCCTTTACAGCAACATGCATAGTTCAGGAGGCAATTATCCTAAGCAAATTAACACAGAAACAGAAATCAAAATACTGCATGTTCTCACTTATATGTGGGAGCTAAACATCAATTATACATGGACATAAAGATGGGACCAATAGACAATGAGGGATACTAGCATGGGTAGGAGAGGAGGGAAACGTGGACTGACAAACCACCTGCTGTCTACTATGCTCACTACCTGGGAGATGGATGAGACCATCCATACCCCAAACCTCAGCAATACACAATATACCCATGTAACAAATATGTACATGTACCCCTGAATCCCATATCTTAAAAAGTTAAAATAAACTGACTGCAAACTTGTAACATTGTTTTTGGACTCACTCAGGTAGATTTGTAGTAATATACACAAATTATAAAGTTTTAGTGAAAAAAACTGATATTTTAATGTACTAAGAATTATGCACATACAAACTGATTAAAACAATTTATTAGACAGATTGTTGTGAAATTTAAATATATTTCAGCATAATAAAGAATTCCTTATTCCTATGGATTACCCCGTTATCTTTAAATATAAAATTCAACATTAAGATTGATACATTTTATATGTTATCACTAATTTAAAATAATTAGAAATGTAGTAACCATTAAGTGAAATATTTTTCTATCATGCCATATCATGTTATTCTATGAATGATAGTTTCTATGTTCGCAGTACAAATTTAAATTTAAATTTAGGTGTTAACTTTTATCATCTTTCCTTGGAGGTGAGTTTATGTTTAAGACTAATGGATATATCTTTTCTTCATTAATTACTACCTTAAATATTATACAAGCAGGTTTTCTGCAAATTTGAACTTAATATATGATTTAGCAAAATCTCAAAATCATATTTCATTTTGCTTAAATCAAGGACTATCTAAGCTACCTAATCATTTATATTCTTTTTTTATTTTCTAAGGAAATACAGCTGACTATATCAAGTAGAAGGATTACTGTAAAGTCAGAGTGACATAGTAATAATTTAAAACCCTAAGAATTTCTGTGAAATAATTTATTCTGGGGATTATCAGAGCATTTATTTCCAGTTCCAGATAAGATTTCAAGGACTACAAACTTATAATAGTGCTTGGGCATACAAATTTGCTTAGAAATTAAAAAATACAGTCAAGGCGGGTGGATCACGAGGTCAAGAGATCGAGACCATACTGGTCAATATGGTGAAACCCCGTCTCTATTAAAAATACAAAAAAATTAGCTGGGCACGGTGGTGCACGCCTGTAATCCCAGCTACTTGGGAGGCTGAGGCAGGAGAATTGCTTGAACCCAGGAGGTGGAGGTGGCGGTGAGCTGAGACTGTGCCATTGCACTCCAGCCTGGGTAACAAGAGGGAAACTCCGTCTCAAAAAAAAAAAAAAAAAAAAAAGAAAAAGAAAAAAAACATATATGAGTTTGGATTAATAAAAATTGCTGAAAACTTTACATGAAAATGGAAAACATTTTAGTATTCTTCTTGAAAATATCTCAAAACAATTCCAAAGTATATGGAGTAATGAAAGTAGTCAACCATGCTTAGAAAACAGATTCTGGAATTAAATTCTGTGTTCTACAAAATAAGATATTTAAGCCCTGGTGCTCATGTGACCCTCAAATTAAAGCAGAAGCAAAATTAGAAAGCAATTATGAAAATGTGAAATTAGTTCAATGATCTGCTTTTTATTCTCATAAAATATTAGTCAATGTAAATATTTTATAACTAAATAGACTTCCAAATTTTCAGGATAGTTATCACTTATTAAATCTTTACTTATGATGTGGCGTGTGTGTGTGTGTGTGTGTATATACTAAAATTTATAGGAATATATAGGGCTTGTGTTCAGATGCTGTAGAGTGAAATCTAGCAGTTCTACATGGAAAGAGGACACAGAATGAGGAAGTAAACAGAGAAGTTGTAATTTTAGTTAAGGTTTACGTAAGTACTTCCCAAGCAGGGAGTCCCTAGATGAAACTTCAGTTTCTTAACTTTAACTCCACATGTATTCATTATGCTGTCTATGTGTTTCTATATGTGTGTATGAGTGTGTGTGCGTACATATACAAACAAATATGTGTGTGCATTTTTTTGTTTATTTGTTTTTATAACTGATCAAAATCTCCCAGAAGTAGTAATTCAGAGATCAGGAAGCAGATTCATGAAGCTCCTGTTACTGCAGGTACTGATGCATGTTTTTTGACAAACTCATTAAACTTGTGACTGTGCATGGCAGAGCATTATGTTAAGTACTCAAAAATGAGCATATGTTTCTAGATGGTTACATTAAAGAAAGTGCTAATGTTGAATCTCTATAGCAACAGTTAACCTCTATATGAGGTAACTATAATTGCATTGCTTACCAGAAAAATATGAATTTTGATTGAATTAAGACCATCAAGATAAAAATACAAGTTAAAATTAAATAAATATGAAAAAGGTAAAGGGGATCAATCAGATCAAACAAGAAAGAAAGAAAAAAAAAGACCTTTCAAGAATTAAAATAATATAAAATAGTATGAAACTTTTTAAGTATAAACTTTTTAAGTTTATACTAGTATAAAGTTTTATGTTTATGCTTAGTATAAATTTTTTAAGTTTAATAAGTTAGTGAAAAGAAACCACTAGAGATAAATTTTTAATATGTTAATTAAGGTATTCTCAGTGTAGATAAAACACATAATACATAATGTACAAAATGGAGCTGTATGATCTTTACAAGCTTAATGCTGTTTATTTATAGGTAGAAAGCAAACTCCCAAGCCAGGCCACTTTGGATAAGATTCTTTCAAAATAGTTACTCAAAATAGGGTATGTTGTAATTTCTATTTCACAGAATAAAAAGCAGAAAACTAGCAAAATATACAGGAATTGAACAATCATGTTTATAGAAATCTGACCAGAAATTCATATTTTATAAGCACATGTGAAATATTAATATTTGACTATATACTAGACAGAAAGATGCAAGGAGTCCAAGTCTTTGAAAACCTGTAAAACACCACCAGTCTCTTTTAGTCTTTTTGTTTTATAACGATATGAACAATATTGAGTTACAACCCATTGTTAATTGGATTTTCTAATATTTTCAGCCAATATTTGTTTAAATTAGCAGTGCTAAGGCCAAACATAACTACATGGGCAAAAGTGTTTATTGAAGAAATATTTCACCGCTTTTGCTTGCAATCTATGCTGATAATTTTTCATTAACTGTTCATTTCCAATTAAATCAAATCTAGTGAATAGACTTGCCAGATGTAAGTACAGTTCAGTAGCATGGTAAAACTTCTAAAGAACAATGAAGTTACTTTTTGTTGAAGACTGTGTGATTTTATGACCTTTAAATTTTTGATGGCTTGAGTTCTATCAGTTATGACTATATTTTGTTTATTGAGACAGTTAATTGTTAACTGTGCATGCTTACATTGAAACAGATTTCATTTTAGTCTGGAGCTATGGAAAGGATAATCCTTTTATTATGTGAAAAAGATTTTACTTGAGGTTTAACTTTATATAAAATGTAATATATTTTATTGTATTATATATAATATAGAATATTTTGTTACTTATTTTTCCAAATGTTTTAAAAATGTGACATCTAATTTTGTAATTTCAACTTTCTAAGTTTTGAAATGTTAAGGAAAAAGTTTAAAAAGGCAGAGAAGTCTCAGATTATTTGGTTGACACTTTTTTGCTTGGCATTTGGTTGTCATTTCTCTTTATTCCAATTTTAGAGCAGTTCCACCACATTTATTTCATTTTATTTTCCAAGTCATTAATATCTTTAAGATGCCGAGTTGTGTTGTAGAACTCTTTCAACTGTTTTCATTGCATTGATTTAAAAATTAATCTGTTGGAGTCTATATTCATTTTTCTTATTTTTAAAGAAGAGTCATTTATATAGTTTCAAATTTAAGAGGACCTGTCCAGATTTTTAATTTTGTTTTCAAACACAGCTATTATCAATAACTTGATATTATTATTATTATTTATTGAAATAAATTATTTCACTCTGTTGCCCAGGCTGGAGTGCAATGGTGCCATCTGGGCTCACTGCAACCCCCACCTCCAAGGTTCAAGTGATTCTCCTGCCTCAGCCTCACCAGTAACTGGAACTACAGGCATGCACCACCATGTCTGGCTATTTTGTGTGTGTGTGTGTGTGTGCGTGCGTGTGTGTGGTATTTTTAGTAGAGATGGGTTTCATCATATTGCCAGGCTAGTCTTGAACTCCTGATGTTAGGTGATTCACCCACCTCATCCCCCCAAAGTGCTTGGATTACAGGCATGAACCATCATACCTGGATATAACTGGGTGTTTATAATAATATAGTATGAAAACTCTGGGAATTAGATGTCCCCTCCTTTCCCAGGATTTGTCGTTATTGCTGTTTTATTGCTGTTCTGTTTGCCTTGACTAATAGTCTAAATTTTTTTTTTTCATGTGTAGCCATGAACATCTCTTTTCTATTAGCTTAGTTGCCTGCTAATGCTTGGACAGAGACTTTTTTTAATGTCTTGGACCAGTATTTCTCTCACCATTTCTGAAGGAGCTCTATTTGAATTAAGGCATGCCTTCAATGATCTTAAAGTTTACACCTATACCTTAGCATCCACTTATGGCTTGCACAGAGCCTGAATTACTGTCAGAAGCCAGATTAGGGTCTTCTCTCTTTTCTGTGTGTGGCCTGTTATATTCCCATTAATATATCAGAGAGCTTTTCAAAGCCCCCAGTGAGTATTTCATTTTTCAGGGTTTTTTAAATTTATTGGCCAATCATATGTTTGCTCCACTTGGTGTTACTGCCTCATACTGCTACAGTAGTCAACAATTTCCCCTGATTATTTTAGACAAATTTTTTTTATGATAGGAATTTCATCACTTGGGGAAATCGGAATCAGTTCAAATAAAACAAGGCTTTGTTTTTTGGGAAATTGCCAGACAGGTCAAATAGTAGTAATTCTCTTGGGATGGGTCTTTAGAGAACAAAAGTTATTTCTTCCCTCTCAAGTGTGTGCTTGGATGCTGGTTTTATCAGCTGCCATTATTTGATGTTACTGATTATTAAGAATACCACAAAGATAGAAAGAGAGATATGGGATGATTAGTGGAATTATTTAGAGTCTTTTCTACTCAATTAAAACATCACAAATATCTCTGTTCTTACTGAAACTCATCTTATTTTCTTTTTTATTTAATTTTGTTTTTTAAATTAACAAATAATAATTATACATCTTCATGAAGTACATAGTAATGTTTCAATACCTATGCAGTATGGTGAGCTGATCAGGGTAATTAGCATACCTATCATCTCAAACATGTATCAGTTATTTGAACTAGAAACTTTCAATGTCCTTCTAGCTATTTAAAATTATATATTATTGTTAACTGTAGTCCTTCTACTATAGTATAGAATACATAAACTCATTCCTCCTATGTAGCCATAATTTTGTAACTGTTAACAAGTCTCTCCCTGTCTCTCTCTTCCCATCCTAGATAATATCGTTTACATGTTTGTCCACTCCAAATCTCATGTTGAAAAGCAATCCCCAATGCCAGAAGTGAGACCTAGTAGTGGTAAGTCTTTGAGTCATGGTGGCATCTCGCTCATAAAAGTCTTGGTGACAAATCAAGGTAATGAATTTGCCCACTTTTGAAGTCAAAAATATTTTTTTGTTGTTGTTGAAATGTTTCTGATCATTGAATTTTTACAAGCTTTGGTTAATAATTTTTACAGTTATGAAAAATGTGATTTTTGACAATATTTTCCAGGAATCTTATTACTTGCATTTGGAGTCAATTTTGGAGGCTCTTATTCTATCATTCTGGACATACTGGTTTCTGGAATGTGTTTTTGGAGAAAGTCAAGTGTCTTTAAAAAATCTCTACTTTTAAAGGACATTGGTAGCTTCAGATAACATTCTCTCTAAACTATCAGCTCTTAGGTTATATTTAGATTAGTTTTAATGTGCATTTTCATTTAGATATTAAAGATATGTATGAATCCTTCATAGTAGGATTTAGAGATACTGATGATACAAGTTGAACACATCAATATCTCATTGTCTGTTTGTTTTGGATAAATCATTCATCTAGTCTATAAATATTTTGTTCTAATATGTTTATGATACAATAATTTTCACTAACTACATTTCTTTTAAAATCTCTTAAAAGATATTTTTGGTTTGAATTTTGGCTTGTTTCTGGGAAAATAATATCTCAAAATTATGTAAATTATACACTGTGTATGCCCTAAGAGAATCCAGGAAAAAAACAGTTCTAACCTTGATGAGTCATATAAGTATCTGGGGATATGCCTCTGCTTACTCTGGGTTCTGCATATTGGTGTCAGATTAAAATCATTGTATTCTACCTTACATCGTGTAAAGTGAGAAATATTCATAGGTAATGCTATTGATTCTCCAGAAGCTTTACAAAACTGATATGGAAGTATTTCACTGCAATATTAAGTTAGAATGTTGTGTATGAAAATAGATGCCCAAAGAATGTACGTGTCACATGCTCATAATTAGTGAATTAATGTTTTCATAGCTGTTAAGGAAATCTTTAAATTTACCTTCAGGATTTTTGTTTGTTTGAAGAAGAATTGAAACAAGTTGAGAGCTGATAAAGTTTAAATTGATCAAATAAAATTCTGTACAAGTCAAAATTCCTATGTAGAAAATAAGTAGATATAGAATAAGATACAGAATACTTACTTATGTCATTTTACTAGTTATTTAAGATAAATACATTAGATCTGAAAGCTATATCATATATTTACTGTAATGAAAGACAAATTGTTATCTCTGATTTTTAACTGCAAACATTCATTTGTGTAAAACAGTCTTATGATAATACTTATTTTCCATCTTACCTTGAATTTTTAATAATTTATATTTCCAGATTTTTTTGTCTTATCTTTTAGAGTATTAAGGGAAATTTGAACAAGCTGTGAGTGATTCAGCTATTCTCCTCCAGACAAAGTGGCACAGGTAAAGTAATCATGTACATCTGACCTTTAAAATGTAATACTCCAGTGATTACCAAAAGGCCAGTTCGATGTTTTACTGTGCTGCTGCACTTTCACATGTAATAATCAAGAGTTGACATTTATAAAACTGCTGATGCACTCTGGTAACACCCTGATATCTGAGGTGTTATATGATTCGATTCTATCTTTAACATAGTAATGGATATGTAAGTGTATTAGAGGATAATACTTGGGAACTTTGATCAAAAACTTTTATCACTTAGTTAAACAAGTATTTAAAATCATAAATATAACTTTATAGGTATTTGCTGTAAATACACAAATTCATATTCATTTTATTATATTCATTTTATTCAAAGTGATCATTTAAATAAATCAGTAAGAAAAATAACACATAAAGAAGGTTGAAAACGAATGTAAAATAGTTTTAAATAATTGACAACTTTTAACATCATTTTTCACTTTCCCGCTATATCATTAAATGTAATGTTTATTTTGCAACAAATTTTCACAAGAAGGCAAATGGGAGATCTCCATGGGCTGTGAAAAAAAAAAAACTTACTGAAATATTTTTATCATTTTTATAAATTTCATCTAGAAAAATTATTTCTAATATGGTCTGAAATTTTAAATAATTGCAATAGAGGATAAGTGAATACTATTTTAATATATATAATTATTTTATCTATAATATTTAGATTTAGAACACTTTCATTCATCAAATACATGTGTATAGTTTTAACCATCCTGGTGAATATCTTCAAGTTAAAAGTTACACAGAAGATAACTTTAGGAAATGCAACTTTAGTATTTATATCTGCATTTAATGGGTTCTTCATAAATTAGAATATGTTTTCAATTATTTATATTATAAACATTTTTCTCATGTCTAATGCTTGAGACACTTATAATTAATAGGAATCATATTTTCAATTGGAATATTCTTCTGCAATTTAACCAAATATGTATAGATTTAATCACATTTGTTTCTTTAAATGTACTTTCAAAAATATACAAGATGACATTTTATTAAATTTAGAAAACAGTGAAATTTACTGATGTCATAGAAAATATTTGTGAACATTTAGGTTTTTTTCACTCTCTGTTCAACGAATTGACCAGTTCAGACATATTTCTGAAGAGACACCTACATAAACACACTTGTAGATAAATATAGGCCCACCATCAACATCTCAAAACTGACATTTGGACAGTTACCTGCCACCACACACACATGCACATGCCGTACTCCAGAAAAGAAAAAAAAATGTTTTATTCAAGATATTGTTTTATCTTGACTGAAGAGCTATCACTGGAATATTTCTATTTTTTCAAATAGATACTAGAGATACTCTCACCTATTTTCTTTGCTGAAATAGCTAAATCTCTGGAAGAAAGTTTTCTAAAGTAGTGCCCAATACTAGGGTATGCTTAAATT
The DNA here is from genome assembly GCF_030222135.1 of Aotus nancymaae. Lineage (NCBI taxonomy): Eukaryota > Metazoa > Chordata > Mammalia > Primates > Aotidae > Aotus > Aotus nancymaae. Next base: position 13,481,157 of record NW_026988476.1, on the reverse strand, counting down.
TAACCTGAGCATCTTTTTGAAAATTAGTGTGTGATGGTTAACTTGATTGGTCTGAAGGATGCAAAGTATTGTTCATGGGTATGTCTGTGAGGGTGTTGCCAAATGGAATTAACATTTGAGTCAATGGACTTGGAAAGGCAGACCCACCCTTAATGTGGGTGGGCACAATATAATCAGCTGCCAGCATAGCCAGAATATAAAGCAGGCAGAAAAAATATGTTCAATGGCTGGACTTACTTAGCCTATATCTTTCTTCCATGCTGGATGCTTCCTGTCCTCAAACATTGGATTCCAAGTTCTTCAGCCTTGGGACTTGAACTAGATTCCTTGCTCCTCATCTTGCTGATGACCTGTTGTGGGACCTTGTGTTCATGTAAGTTAATATTTCTTAAGAAACTCTCATATATATATATATAAGTTCTGTCCCTCTAGAGAACACTGATTAATACCAAGTGCCAGCTAATAATTTTTACTGAATACCTGTTGTGTCCAAATTGTGCTGTATTTGTTGAGACAAATTGATAAAGAGAGAAAAGGATACTTAGTAGGTGTATGAAATGGCTTGTGTTTTAGTGTCTTCTCACACTGCTATGAGGAAATACCTATAATTTGGTAATTTACAAAGAAAAGAGGTTTAATTAACTCACAGTTTTGCATAACTAGAGAGGCCTCAGGAAACTTACTTACAATCATGGCAAAAAGGCCTCTTTTCACAGGACAGTGGAAGAGAAAATAAGTGCTAGCAGGTCAAATGCCAGATACTTATAAAACAATCAGATCTCATGAGAATTACTTACTTATTGAAGCAAAAGTATACTCCACAGCGTAGTTGTGGACTCCAGCAAGCGGCTCAAGAGCCCTGGATATAGTATCCCTTGGGTTTTATTGGACTAAAAGAATTTGGTAACATTTTTAGGTATCCTTTTGAGGCCTCTAATTGGTTACACCCTATGCAAATGAAGACATGGCCCATGACCAATCAGAGGCTGATGTTTTATTTTCAGTTTAATTCCAAAAATCCATAGGTTGGCCTTAGGCTCCCTGTCTCGACATGATCCCTGTAAATCTTTATGAGAGGAAGAGGGACCGATTATCTTTTTTAAAATTTATTAAGTTCTGGGATACATCTGCAGAATGTGCAGGTTTGTTACATAGGTATACATGTTGCATGATGGTTTGCTGCACCTATCAACCATCATCTAGGTTTTAAGCCCCACATGCATTAGGTATTTTTCCTAGTGGCATTTCTTCTGTAACTGCTTCATGCTGATTGGAATGCCATCCCTAGTTGGGGACCATGAAACTCTTGTGGACTATGGAACTGTTGCCCTGTTTTGTGTAGTAAAGACAGGGGGACTTCTCCATGACTGGGCCTGACATAATTGTCTGGAACTGGCTGGTAGCTCTGCTGCATGATCATTTGGAGCTTAATGGTCTCAGGCACGAAGAAACAAATCTAGTTAAAAGATTTAAAAAGCATGATCCAAAAAACATGATCCAAACATCAATAGAAGTATAATTACTAACAATGGGCCGGCTAAGGGAAGAAGCCTTGAAACCCAACTTAGTGCCCTTGGCCAGAAGCCCCATCACTCAGACAATTATTGTCGCATTTTAGAGGCCTAGTCAGCTAATTTTTGGGCCTTATCCTTTACTAATCCTGATTGGTTGACATAAAAAATAGCATTCTTCCTCTAGGAAAATGCATAAACCACTTTTTTTTCAGCTAGGAGATCCAGTCTCCTTCTATTTGTAAAGCTACTGCTGCCAAGAGATCTACTTTTTGTAAGGTGATATTAATACTTTGAGTATTATCTTCCAAGCTGTCTGAAAGATCCTTGCACAAGTGATAGGATAGGCAGGTTGCAAGCCTGGTAACTCCCATTCCTACACCTGCTATTATTCCTAACTCTACCAAATGGGAGTATTCCTTGTATGGTTCATTTGTGCCCGGTGGTTGCAGCTAAAGGTATAATGAGAGACTGCTTATTGGGAGCCATATTGATTTCAGGAGGCTAAATGAGAATACAGGTTCCTGTCCAATAGGCTGGTAAACATAAGTAGGAACTGGTCCCACACAGGAAAAAAGTTCCTTGTTTTTCAAGACAAAAGTTGTTCTCTATGGTGAACATATGGGTTAGCTTGTTGTTTTTGCTTTTCCTAGTTGTTAAGGTTCCTGCTAAAGTTAAGGTTCCTGCTGAGAACACTTTGGGAAGTATCCTGAGTTGCCTCAGTGGTCTTGTTTTTTCAGTAAAGGCAGTTAAGCTTAGTGTCCACCAGCAACCACCCAGAGTTCATTTTCTTACTGGGGAACCAAAAGTCAACTAGATGTCTCAAGATTAGTACAGTCTTACTAAGGAAAAATGTAATACAGCTAGTGGGTCTACTCTGACACTATTTAGACTGTATGTCCTTTAAAGTGCCCTCTACTAGGGGTCATTGCTGTAAAAACTGTACATATTTTCTTAATGAAGCAGTCTGCATAGCTTACATGATCATGTGAGGGGTTAATTTCCAGGCTGCAGTTATATTGAGAACTTTTCAAAGTTCCTAGGGACTAACCAAAATTTTGGCTTTTTTAAAATACAGAGTGGCATGTGAAATTTTAATTCTGGGTGCATTGATATTGGGCCCCAAATGAGTTTGAGGGAATGTACCCCCAGAAAAGTTGCTTTGATAGTAATGAAGTTTTACTTTTTGTTTTGTAACCTTTGTCATTTCCATGATTTTGCAGTATATAAGTCATCAAGTTTCCTTAAATTTAAGGGGGTTCCTCCCTTGTAGTTAGAGTGATAGGTCATTTTTTTGGGGACCCAAGATCAGACTGGGATTGGATGGCAGTATAAACAGTCCTTTGCCAAACCTAAACTGGTGGTATTTACAGTCTATGTGTTAAAAGTTCTTAATAAATTTCCATAATTCATTCATTTCCAGTATATGCAGACCTTGGAAAATCATTATGGGGCCAAAAATACTTTCCTGTTATTTTTGCTCTTTGAACAGGAACTTTAGGGTTTGGATGCCTAAGAATGATTTAAAATGTTTTGCTTAATTATCACAAAGGAAGTGATCCCATCCATTCAGAAGAAGGCAATTAAACTATAAAAATATAAAAATAGCTAGTATTATCCAGCTTAAAGTAACTATGCAACAAAGACCCCAAACAGAGTTGGTAGGCATTTACTTATCTTCTGACTGTCTTTTAAACAGATATTTCAGGGTCTTCCACATGTTCACTGGCAACTGGACTTTACCCATGTGCCAGCTTGCAGAGGATAAAAGTTTTTGCTAGTATTAATGAACACCTTTACTGGCTATGTCAAAACTTAACCTACCAGAACAGAGAATGCTAATGAAGTTACAAAGGTTCTCTTAAAGGAGATAATCACCCAGTTTGGGTAACCCCAAAAATTCCAGAATGATAATGGCCCTTCTTAAGACTCACAAGTGACTCAAGGGATTATTAAGGCTCTTGGAATCAGTATTTAAATTCAGCACAGGGACCTCAATCATCTGGGAAAGCAGAAAGGACTATTCAGACTTTAAAATGGCATTAGCTAAGCTATATCAGGAAACATCAGAGACTTGGGTCAGCTTACTGCTCATAGCCCTCTTAAGGGTCTATAATTTTCCAAGAGCAAAAAGTAATATGAGTGAGTCCCTATAAAATGTTATATGAGATCATCTTTAACTAATGATCTCATTACTGCTCCAGAAATTGCCAGTCTAACAGAATATCTAGTTAGCTTGGGACAGTTTCAGTAGAGTTTGCAAGACTTTGGAACTCAATGACTCTCCACACCAGGAAATTACCAGCAACCCAAGATCAAGCCAGGAGATAAAGCACTTGTTAAAACATAGAAAGGGTAGTCACCTGTTCAACAACTACAGCCCGAATGGAAGGGACATTTTTCAGTGGTTCTGGCCATGCCTTCCACAGCTGAAGTACTAGGATTAGATAGATAGTTGAATCCATTTTTCCAGGGTTAAGTCTGCAATATCTGAAGTCTGAGACCTGAAACACATGCCCAATGAAGGGCATGTTTACCATAGCCAGAGTGGCCTCCCCACATGGAAAGAGTTATGCAGGGTTTTTGTAACTTTTCATTGAGCTGTTAAAGGGAGATATACTTTTGATTCCTTATATCATCAGAATCCTCATTTTTGTCCTCCTTACTTCTTTATTAACACTTTTTCTCTGTGATGTATATTCAGGTTCTATTAGGGAATCATAGAAGGGGAGCAGTCCTAAGATTTGTTCAGATTGCACAATGAAATCTGCTGCTTTGGCTTTCTTATTAGCTTTTTTGTTCCCTTGTGCTATAGGGATTACGTCCTTTGATGCCCTCTATAATGGATCATGGCTACAGCCTCTGGCAAGTGTATTGCTTCCAATAACCGTAGAATTTTAGACCCATGCTTTATGAGGAACATTTTCTAGTTAGTGGTCCCCTTACTTTCCAAAGGATTGGTAGGAGAAAAGGGCAGCAGTCCCGAACTCCTGGTTCAGTCTGGTTGGGGTTGTGGCCTGGCTTAGACCTCCTAAGAAAAACCTGCCTATGCTAGCCATGCCCAGCCTTTCGGACCCCAATCTCCTGGGTTCAGATATCCATGAGGCAAACTTCTTCCTGGCTCTTTCTTCTAAGATATTTCCTATACATGAGGCTATTATACCCTCTTGCTATGACTTTGAGGCTCTTGGGGTGGTAGTCCAGGGACCCTTGACCTTGGTGCCCACAGGCTTATGTCTATAGGGACATCCTACAGTATAAATACACAAGGCTAGTTCCCTTAGTCCACTGTGCTAGGTTATGTCCTAAAGGAGCCAGAGTCTATTAGTGGGTTCTGGAGGCTATAGGACATTTTGCTTTTTGTCACCCAAAATTTCCCAATCCAATTGAATAGTGCAAGAATCCAATAACATAAAATTTTTCTTGCCTAGGACTGGCTCTTCATATGGCAGAACTTCTCCATCTGGAATACCATAATCAGAGTTAGTCCGGGGCTCAAGTAGTTAATTACAGGCCCCACAACCCAGAGGGCATTGTTCTGACCTCAGCCATGTGGACAGCCATTACCTTCTTTAAGATTGATGTGCTTAGAGGCTCTTCTCAAGGAGTTTGCTCTCCTAGGGCAGTTTTATGGTCAGGCCTATGTTAATTGAACTCTTGCTAGGGAATATTGGCATCCATCGCCCAAGTCTCACTGGCCTAGTTCAAGGACATGCTGGTACAAGGCCACTAAGCCTGGCAGTCCTTATGTCCTTAAGGTGGCCAAAAAGGACATTAGAAAGTTAGAGTGTGCCAATGACACCACCAAAAGTGATTAAACCAGGTACATAGAGGTACCCAAAAGATGATCATTCATCTAGGGCACAAGGAAAACTGCAAGGTGCTGTATAACTGGGGGATATCCCAGGGCTAGCAGTTGCAAGGAATAACCAGGGATGTGGGCATTCCTATGTTCAATTTCAGATGGGTGCTACTCTTCTCAAGGCAAAATCACCCTTAAAGTATATCCTGGATAACTGGGAAAAGTATGTCCCATAATTCTTGAAAAAGAAGTGGCTCATTGTTTTCTGCCAAATAGCATGCCTGCAATGTTATCTGCCAAGTGGAGAAACCTGGCCTCCTGAGGGAAGTATAAATCCCTTCTAAAATTAGATCTTTTCTGTAAGAGGGAAGATAAATGGATTGAGGTCCCCTATGTACAAGTTTTCTTTTCTCTAAGGGATAATCCTCAGCTATGTAAGGCTTGTAACCTATGTCCTACTGGCCCCTCCTCAGGACTAGTCCCATTTCCAGGATACCCTGTGGCTCCTCCCTCTACTGATACTGACCAGGTCTCTTCAGCTCCTATAACCCAAGAGGAGTCAGGGAAGGCCGAAATGGCCAAGGCACCTCAGGCTACTAGGATGCCCCAACTCTGCTCCCCTACAGGCAGGAAGAGGAGAATTTGACCCAACCAAAGTACATGCTCCCTTTTCACTTTCTGACTTAAAACAAATCAAGGCAGACTTAGGAAAATTTTCAGATGACCTGGACAAGTACACAGATGTTCTGCAGGGCCTGGGTCAGTCCTTTGAATTGGATTGGAAAGATATCATGTTACTGCTTACTCAGACCCTAACCAGTAATGAGAGAGGCTGCTCCAGTAGCAGCTCAAGGGTTTGGGAACACCTGGTACTTTAGTCAAGTACATGACCAAATGATGTCAGAGGAAAAGGATAGATTCCCTACAGGTAGACAGGTAGTCCCTAGAATGGACCCTCACTGGGATCCTGACTCATGAATGTGGGGACTGGAGTCGTAGGCACCTATTGGCCTGCATACTTGAGGGATTAAGAAGAGCAAGGAAAAAGCCCAGAACTATGCAATGTTATCCACCATAACTCAGGGAAAGGAAGAAAACCCAACAGCCTTCCTTGAGTGGTTAAGGGAGGCCTTAAGAAAGTATATGCCCCTGTCACCAAACTCCATGGAGGGTCAGCTAATACTAAAAACAAACTTATTAGTAGTGGACATTAGGAGGAAGCTCCAGAAGTTAGCCCTGGGGCCAGAACAGAGTCTAGAATCATTACTAAATCTAGCAACCTCGGTGTTCTATAATAGAGATCAGAAGGAACAGGCTGAAAGAGACAAGAGGGACAACAAAAAGACTGCAGCCCTAGTCATGGCCTTCAGGCAGGTAGACCTAAGAAACTTGGAAAAGGGAAAGGCTTGGGTTAGCTGCCAGTCTGGTAGAGCTTGCTACCTGGACACTTTAAGAAAGATTGTCCCAAGAGGAATGGACCACCTCCTCATCCTTGCTTTATGTGCCAAAGGGATCACTGGAAGGTGCACTGTTCCAGGAGACGAAGGTTCCCAGGGCCTTAGGTAGCTAACCAGATGACCCAACAGCGGGACTGAGGGTGCCCAGGGGAAGCACCAGCACAAGCCATCACCCTTACTGAGCCTCAGGTAAAGCTAACCATAGAGGACCAGGGGATCAATCTTTTCCTGGACACTGGTGTGGCCTTCTCAGTTTTGCTTTTCTTTCCTAGGCAGTTATCCTCAAAGTCTGTAACTATCCGAGGAGTCCTAGGAAAAGCTGTCTCCCGATATTTCTCCCAGCCCCTAGGCTATAACTGGGGAGATGTGCTCTTCTCCCATGCCTTCCTCATCATGCAAGAAAGTCCCACTCCCTTACTAGGGCAGGACTTGTTAGCTAGAGCAGGAACCATTATCTATATGAATGTCAGAGAGGAAATCCCTCTCTGCTACCTATTATTTGAAGAAAGGATTAATCCCGAGGTTTGGGCAATGGAGAGAAATTTGGGTGGGCAAAGAATGCCTGCCCAATTCGAATAAGGCTAAAGGATCCCACTTCTTTTCCTTAAAGACAGTACCCCCTAAGACCGAAACCAAAAAGAGGCTACAGGATATTGTAAAGACCTTAAAAGCTCAGGGTCTAGTGAGGTCCTATAACAGCCCTTGTAATATTCCAATTTTAGTAGTACAAAAACCTAATGGACAATGGAGGCTAGTGCAAGATCTCAGGCTTATTAATGAAGCTGTGATCCTTTTATACCCAGCTGTACCCAACCCATACACCTTGCTCTCTCACATACCAGGAGAGGCACAATGGTTTACAGTCCTGGACCTTAAGAATGCTTTTTACTGTGTTCCATTACATCCTGACTTCCAGTTTCTGTTTTCCTTTGAAGACCCTTTAGACCAGAATTCTCAGCTCACCTCAACATTGTTACCGCAGGGCTTTTGAGATAGCCCCCACCTCTTTGACCAGGCTCTAGCTCAGGACCTTAGTCATTTTTCACATTCTGGTACCCTGGTTCTTCAATATATGGATAACTTACTTTAAACTGCTAACTCAGAAGCCCAGCATCAGCAGGCCACCCAGGACCTCCTAAAATTTCTAGCCACCTGTGGATATAAGGTTTCCAAATAAGAGACCACCTTTGTAGGCAAGAGGTAAAATACCTAGGGCTTGTCTCTTCTAAGGGCAATCAGGCCTTTGATGGAGAACATCTCCAACCCATACTGGCCTTCTCCCATCCAAAAACCTTAAAACAGTTGTGGGGATTCTTAGAAATAACTGGTTTCTGCTGATTGTGGATTCTCAGATATTCTGAAATAGCCGAACCCCTATACACTCTGATTAAGGAAACTCTAAAAGCTAACACCCATCTAAAACAATGGGACCACATAGCTGAGGCAGCCTTTCAAACCCTGAAGCAGGCCTTACTGCAGGCTCCATCTCTAAACCTTTCTACAAGGAACTTTTCCCTAAATGTTATGGAAAAGTCAGGAGTGGCACTGGGGGTTCTCAGCTACTCGAGGGACTATGTCACAACCAGTGGTATACCTAAGTAAGAGAATTGATGCAGTAGCAAAAGGTTGGCCACACTGCTTGTGGATTGTAGCTGTGGTAGCTATATTCATCTCAGAAGTTGTTAAAATAGTGCAGGGGAAAGATCTAACTGTATGGACTTCACATGATGTAGCTGGAATTCTGACCTCTAAAGGCTTATGGCTGTCTGACAACTGCTTACACAAATATCAGGTCCTAATTCTCAAAGGGACTGTATTATGTGCAGCCCTCAATCCAGCTACTTTTATTCCTGAGGAAGGGGTAGACAGAGAACATAACTGTCAGCATGTTATAGTCCAAAAGTGTATGGCTTGAGAGGATCTCTTAGAAACCTTAACCTATACACTGATAGAAGTTCATTTATGGAAAATAGAGTTCAAAGGGCAGGATATACAGTAGTCAGTGATCAAACAGTGCTTCAAAGTAATTCTCTTCCTCCTGGAACTAGTGCCCAACTGGCAGAACTAGTAGCCCTCACTCGAGCTCTAAAATTAGGAAAAGGAAAGAGAATAAATATGTACACAGATTCCAAATATGCTTACCTGATTCTCCATGCTCATGCAGCCATATGGAAGGAAAGAGAGTTTCTAATCTCCACAGGAACTCCCATTAAATATCATAAGGAAATTTTAGACTTATTACAAGTTGTCCAAGAACCCAAAGAGGTAGCAGTCTTCCATTGCCAAGGTCACTGGAAAGGAGATGAGAAGGAAGCATAAGTCTCAGGGATATCAAGATCTGTTAGTATGTGTAGATACCTACACAAACTGCTTTGAGGCTTTGCCCTGTAGAACAGAAAAAGTCCAAGAGGTAATAAGAGTCCTGATTGATGAAATAATCCCTAGATTCAGACTCCCTCACTCTCTTCAAAGCAATAATGGCCCTGCCTTCAAAGCTGCAGTGACCCAAAGAATTTCCAAAGCATTAGGAATACAGTATCATCTCCACTGTGCTTGGAGGCCTCAATACTCAGGGAAAGTGGAGAAGATGAAGGAAATTCTTAAAAGACACTTAAAGAAACTGGCACAGGAAATCCATCTCCCATGGCCTTCTCTATTACCAATAGCACTCTTAAGGGCTTGAAACTTTCCTCAGAAAATAGGACTCAGACCCTATGAGATGCTTTATAAATGGTCTTTTCTTACTATCTTACTAATGATCTCATTAGACAAGGAAACAGGAGATCTAATACAAGATATAACCTCCTTGCCTAAGTACCAACAGGATCTTAGGACCTTACCTGAAGGTCACCCTAAAAAGTGAAAGAAATCTTCTGCACTGGAGACCTAGTACTTGTCAAGTCTCTCCCCTCAGACACTCCCTCTCTAGGTCCATCTTGGGAAACACCATTTTCAGTTATTCTGTCTGCCGCAATGGCAGTTAAGGTGGTGGGAATAGACTCGTAGATTCATCACACTCTGCTGAAGCCTTGGACACCTCCTGGAAAAAATCATAGGCTCTCCACTCCATAGCCTGAAGTTCCAGGAGACAACCCTTCATATACCTTTGAGCCTTTAAAGGATCTTCTTTTGCTCTTCTGATGATATCCCCAGGAAAGTAATTACTCATGAGTCTAACTAACATACTGGCATTAATAGGACTATCACTCCTACCCTTACTATTTGTGAGTGGACTCTATGTGTGCCCCTACAGATTGGCCTACATCTCGTAAACTCTCCTTATCCATGGCTTACTGCCTAATTATACTTCTCATAACTCTCCTCTTCTTCCTCTAATATTATCACTCCCTTACCATGACCTCTCTTGTGGTTCTCATTTTCTTCTTTTTATCCCCACTCCTCCTGTCAACTCATGCACATGCTACTTGAAACCGTAAAGCTCATAGTACTAGCTGTAATCTTCCTGGAAGAAGCACCCATGATTTCTCACTCCAAGACTGGTTCTTGGAGGTACCATCAACCACCTCCTCCTTTCATATCATACACGTATATGCACAAAAATTGCTATACCCCTGCTTCCCTGTGCACATACAACCCATATACCTTCCGGACAGGAACAATAACTGTGCCTAATTTTCCAGCTGCTAAGGGAACAACCACCTGCTGGACACATTTTACCCATGTCAGAATGTCAGATAGGGGTGGAGTTCAAGATCAGGCACAGGAATGGCATCATCAGGAAGTAGTCTCTAGTCTAAGCAAACAGCAAAGTACCCTCAGTCCCTAAAAGGGCCTGGATTTTTCAAATACATGAGACCCTTCATATACACTCTCATATACTCAGTTTATTTAACACTGCCCTCACAGGAATACATGAGGTCTCCTCCAACAAAGCAACTGAATGTTGGATGTGCCTTCCACTACTCTTCAAACTGCATATCCTGGTTCCAATTCCATACTCATGGAATATAACTCTCCCTCAAATCATATGGGGCTTATAAGTCCCTTGGTCACCAACCTACAAATTCCTTCTACCTCAAACTTCACTTGTGTGAATTCAACTAACAACTCCAATGCTTCCCTGTGCCAAAACTGGGTTGCCTTACCCCCAGGCCTCAACTGCCTAGCACCAGGCTTATTCTTTGTTTATGGCACCTCAGCCTACTGCTGCCTGGACAATACCCCTGGGGAAATATGCCTCCTCTCCTACCTAGTGCCCCCCAATGGTGATTTACACCGACTCTCAGGTGCAGAATCTTCTCTTGCCAAGGCCACGCCATACTCAAACCCCAATTATTCCTTTCATAGTAGGGGCCGGAATAATTGGAAGACTTGGTACTGGCATTGGAGGAATTACTACCTCTACTCAGTTTTACTATAAGCTATCTTAGGGGTTAAATAATAACATGGAAAAGGTTGTTGGTTCTCTTGTAATGCTGCAGAAGCAGCTAAACTCTTTAACTGCTGTGGCTCATCAAAATAGAAGGGCCCTGGATCTGCTAACAGCAGAAAGAGGAGGAACCTCTTTTTAAGAGAAGAATGCTGCTACTTTGTAAACCAATCAGGTATTATCTTAAGGAACTCAAGGACCGAATCTAACACAGGGCTAAAGGCCTCCAAGAAACAGGATTGTGGAACTTGTTTAACAACTGGCTGTCCTGGCTTTACCCTCTTCTAGGCCCATTTATAACCATTCTATTATTACTGGCCTTCAGGCCTCTCATATTTAACTTTCTTGTCAAATTTGATTCCTCTGGAATTGAGGCCATGAGGCTACAAATAGTCCTGCAAATGGAACCCCAGATGTCCTTGGCTCACGAGTTCTATCATGGACCTCTGGATCAAACTGCACCACTGGAAGACTCCCCTCTGGAGGAAACTGCAACTGCACGGCCCCTTCTGTGCCCAATTTAGCAGTAAGTAGTTAGAGAGCAATCAACGCTCATGTCCCAACACCAGTTGGACTTTCCTGTTCAGAGGGGCAACTGAGGGAATGTGTTAAAGAAACTTCTCTTCCTGGGTCTGCTAGGGGAGGGGTTTCAAATACAGGAATTCCCAGCTCCTAGCATCACGTGGCTGGGGCTCTTTGAGCAGGGGTTCAGTTTCTGCTTTCTGCACATGACTAGCCAGTTTTCCCAATACCATTTGTTAAATAGGGAATCCTTTCCCAATTGCTTGTTTTTGTCATGTTTGTCAAAGATCAGATGGTTGTAGATGTGTGGCATTGCCTCCGAGGCCTCTGTTCTGTTCCATTGGTCTCTATCTCTGTTTTGGTACCAGTACCATGCTGTTTCGATTACTGTAGACCTGTAGTATAGTTTGAAGTCAGGTGGGGTGATGCCTCCAGCTTTCTTCTTTTTGCTTAGGATTGTCTGGGCTATGTGGGCTCTCTTTTGGTTCCATATGAAGTTTAAGGTGGTTTTTTCCAGTTCTGTGAAGGGGGTCATAGGTAGTTTGATGGGGATACTGTTGAATCTATAAATTACTTTGGGAAGCATGGCTATTTTCACACTATTGATTTTTCCTAACCATGAGCATGGAATGTCTTTCCATCTGTTTGTGTCCTCTCTTATTTCCTTGAGCAGTGGTTTGTAGTTCTCCTTGAAGAGATTCTTCACATCCTTTGTTAGTTTTATTTCTAGGTGTTTTATTCTCTTTGTAGCAATTGTGAATGGCAGTTTGTTCTTGATTTGGCTCTCTTTAAGTCTGTTATTGGTGTATAGGAATGCTTGTGATTTCTGCACATTGATGTTGTAGCCTGAGACTTTGCTGAAGTTGCTTATCAGTTTTAGGAGATTTAGGGATGAGACGATGGGGTCCTCTAAATATACAATAATGTCATCTCTAAGTAGAGGGAATTTGACTTCATCCTTTCCTACTCGAATAGCCTTTATTTCTTTTTCTTGTCTGATTGCTCTGGCTAGAACTTCCAATACTATATTGAGTAGGAGTGGTGAGAGAGTGCATCCTTGTCTAGTGCCAGATTTCAAAGGGAATGTTTTCAGTTTTTGCCCATTCAGTATGATATTGGCTGCTGGTTTGTCATAAATAGCTATTATTATTTTGAGGTGTGTTCCATCAATACCTATTTTATTGAGAGTTTTTAGCATAAAGTGCTGTTGAACTTTGTTGAAGGCCTTCTCTGCATCTATTGAGATAATCATGTGGTTTTTGTCTTTGGGTCTGTTTGTGTGGTGCATTATGTTTATAGACTTGCATATGTTTAACCAGTCTTGCATCCCCTAGATGAAGCCTACTTGGTCGTGATGGATTAGCTTTTTCATGTGCTGTTGCAATTGGTTTGCCAGTATTTTATTGAAGATTTTTGCATCTATGTTCATCATGGATGTTAGACTGACGTTTTGTTTTTTTGTTGAGTCTCTGCCGGGTTTTGGTATCCAGATGATATTGATGTCATAAAAAGATTTGGAAAGGATTCCCTCTTTTTGAATTGTTTGGAATAGTTTCAGAAGGAGTGATACCAGCTCCTCTTTGTATGTCTGGTAGAATTTGGCTGTGAACGCATGTGGATCTGGACTTTTTTTGGTTGGTAGGCTTTTAATTGCTGCCTCAAATTCAGCCCTTGTTATTGGTCTATTCAGGGTTTCAACTTCTTCCTGGTTTAGGCTTGGGAGGGTGCAAGTGTCCAGGAATTTATCCATGTCTTCCAGGTTTACTGGTTTATGTGCATAGAGTTGTTTGTAGTAGTCTCTTATGGTAGTTTGTATTTCTGTGGAATTGGAGGTGATATCCCCTTTATCATTTTTTATTGCATCTGTTTGATTCTTCTCTTTTCTTTTTTATTAATCTGGCTAGTGATCTATTTTGTTGATCTTTTCAAAAAAACCAGCTCCTGGATTTATTGATTTTTTGAAGGGTTTTTTCTATCTCTGTCTCCTTCAGTTCTGCTCTGATCTTAGTTATTTTTTGTCTTCTTCTAGCTTTTGAGTTTTTTGATCTTGCTCCTCTAGCTCTTTCAATTTTGATGATAGGCTGTCGATTTTAGATCTTTCCTTGCTTCTCATGTGGGCATTTATTACTATAAATTTCCCTCTAGACACTGCTTTAAATGTGCCCCAGAGATTCTGGTAGGTTGTGTCTTCCAGAATCTCTGGGACACATTTAAAGCAGTGTCTAGAGGGAAATTTAGCTGGTTGGTTTCAAAGAAACCAGCTGCACTGGCTAAAACAGCCATGCAGGAGACTCGTGGCATTTTACCACCTGCGAATCTCCTGGTCTGTAGGCAGTAAAAATTTGTTTGAAAATGTGGTGATCGCTCACCTTCTGCATTTTCGCTGGGAATTGCACTCCAGAGCTGTTCCTATTTGACCATTTTTGAGGAAAAAAAGGTTTAATGAAGTCTGCAATGTCAAGAATGGGAGTTTGGTTAAGAGCCTGTTTTAATTTGGCAAAGGTTCCCCTCATAATTAGGACCCACTCCATTGACTCATATTCTGTCCCCCATGTTGCTTTATAAAGGGATTTTTGCTATAAGCTTCAAATTTGGACACATATTCTGCCAAACCTGGCCATTTCCAAAAAGAGAATGAAGCTTTTGCTTGGTACTGGGGTCTCCTAAACCACATATGTCTTGTACTCATTCTGGAGATATTTACCAGGTCCTGAGGGTCAAAATATATCCCAACTATTGGAACAGTTGGAGGGTGATTTCAGCCTACTTTTTGAACACTTTGTATACCCTATGTGCCACGAAATTCAAGGACCTTATAGTAACTTGACCAAATGCCTCCTGAGTTAGGCTACACACAAAAAAGTTATCTACATACTGGAGTGTACTCCTGTTTTCCAATTGAATAGCCCTCAGATATGTTTCTAAGGCTCAGGCAAAAAATAAAAAAAGGGAGCAATTTTGAAAGCCCTGAGGGAGTACTGTCCAGGTGTATTGGGGGTTTTCTCTCCTATTAGAATCTTCCCATTCAAAAGCAAAAAGGTATTGAGATTCTAGGTCCAGAGGAATAGAAAACAAAGAATCTTTTAAGTCTAGGAATGAGAACTATTCTGTGCTCCCTGACACTTGAGTTAAAAGAGTACATGATATTCCCCAGAAGGCTTTAAAATGGGTGTATTTCATTACAGGGAGAATTGCAAGGCTTTAGAAATCCATAGGCAAGCAATTTCTTAGGTACAGATGCTAGGACCCTTCTCACTTCCAGTTTAATTGGGTATCGTTTTCAGTTGGAAAATAACTGGTGTCTTTAAGTTGGTTGACTGGTACTGCTGTTTTAGCTTTTTCAGGTATCCTAGGATACAATGCTAGCTGGTTGACATAGTCTGGAACATTCCCTGTATCACTGGCCACTAGCAATCTTGCCAGGTGGTGTTTAAGTTGTACCAGTGTCCCTATTTATTCTGTGCAGAGATCTCGGTACAAGCAGAACCTCTCCATTCCACACCAAGGTAGATCTTCAGGTGTTTAGCAGTTTGAGCTGCCCAAACCTTCCTGTGAAGAAATCTTAGTGCAGGAGGGTTCACTCCACTACGTGCCTAAGTAGATCACCAGATATTTGGAGTACTCAATCTCCTGAATTAGGAATTTAGGTTGCCACAGTATCCATGTAGTGAGCTTGGCACTTAAAGAGTTTCACATCTTCACACTAGGCATAACCCTGAGTGCATGGTAGCCACCCACTGATTCTCTCTTAGTGCTGGTGCTTATGCCTACCATTGGGGGACCTGTAGGTGGGCAGGCTAGGTTCAGCCCCACCCATCATGGTCCCCACCCATCCAGTGCTTAGCAGGGAGATCAGACCACTGTAAATTACATACATCAGCCCATTTTCTGAGGCAACAAAGAGCTTTGGTGAATAATGGAGTATCAAGGATATAACCAGCCACATGGGCTATAGAAGGCTCTATTAGCTATAGTACCATCTACTGGCTTGTTCGTTGAACAGCACAGCCCAATATAAAACCTACCAAAAGAAGTGGATAGGGGTATAGAAGCAAAGACAAAAGACCCTACCCAGTATTCTCTATCAAATAGGAAGGGAAAGGGAATGATAAAGAGATTTAAAAAAAAAAAAAAAACATGGTATTATAGGGAAAAAGACAAAAAGAAAAAAATTCTACCTGCACAAAATAATTTTGTTTTCAAAAATTTAGAAGTGCATGCACCTCCAGATAAGAAGGAACCAGGGAAAAAATTCTATCATCATAAAAAATCTGAATGTCTGAAACTATGAAAGGAACACACTAGGTCTCTAACTAACATGGAAACTCAGAAATCACAAATAAAGAATTCAAAGTAAGGATTGTAAGGAAGTTCAATGAAATTCATAACAAGGTTGATAATTAACACACATAAATTACTTTAAAAAATCCAGAAAATGAAGGAAGAGATAAATATTCTAAAAAGAAATAAAGAAGAGCTTCTTAAATTAGAAAACTCACTTAAGGAACTTTATTGAATCTATTTGGTTATTCTCTCTTTTCTTTTTTATTAATCTGGCTAGTGGTCTATTTTGTTGATCTTTTCAAACCAGCATTCCTATGCACCAATAACAGACTTAAAGAGAGCCAAATCAAGAACGAACTGCCATTCACAATTACTACAAAGAGAATAAAATACCTAGGAATACAACTAACAAGGAATGTAAAGGACCTCTTCAAGGAGAAATACAAACCACTGCTCAACGAAATAAGAGAGGAAACAAACAGATGGAGAAACATTCCATGTTCATGGTTAGGAATAATCAATATCGTGAAAATGGCCATACTGCCCAAAGTAATTTACAGATTCAATGCTATCCCCATCAAGGTACCAATGACCTTCTTCACAGAACTGGAAAACACCACCTTAAACTTCATATGGAACCAAAAGAGAGCCCACATAGCCAAGTCAGTTCAAAGCAAAAAGAACAAAGCGGTAGGCATCACACTACCGCACTTCAAAATATACTACAAGGGTACAGTAATCAACACAGCATGCTACTGGTACCAAAACAGAGATATAGACCAATGGAACAGAACAGAGGACTCAGAGGCAACACAACATATCTACAACCATCCGATCTTTGACAAACCTGACAAAAACAAGCAATGGAAAAATTATTCCCTTATTAATAAGTGGTGTTGGGAAAACTGGCTAGCCATATGCAGAAAGCAGAAACTCGACCCCTTCCTGACACCTTACACTAAAATTAACTCCAGATGGATTAAAGACTTAAACATAAGACCTAACACCATGAAAACCATAGAAGAAACTCTAGGCAAAACCATTCAGGACATAGGTGTAGGCAAGGATTTCATGACCAAAACACCAAAAGCATTGGCAGCAAAAGCCAAAATAGACAAATGGGACCTAATCAAACTCCACAGCTTCTGCACAGCAAAAGAAACAGTCATTAGAGTGAATCGACAACCAACAGAATGGGAAAAAATTTTTGCAGCTTACCTATCTGACAAACGGCTGATATCCAGAATTTACAAAGAAATAAAACAGATTTACAAGAAAAAAACAAACAAGCCCATTCAAAAGTGGGCAAAGGATATGAACAGACACTTTACAAAAGAAGACATACATGAGGCCAACAAACATGAAAAAATGCTCATCATCACTGGTCATTAGAGAAATGCAAATCAAAACTACATTGAGATACCATCTCATGCCAGTTAGAATGGCAATCATTAAAAAATCTGGAGACAACAGATGCTGGAGAGGATGTGGAGAAATAGGAACACTGTTACACTGTTGGTGGAAGTGTAAATTAGTTCAACCATTGTGAAAGACAGTGTGGCGATTCCTCAAGGACCTAGAAATAGAAAATCCATTTGACCCAGCAATCCCATTACTGGGTATATATCCAAAGGATTATAAATTGTTCTACTATAAAGAGACATGAACACGAATATTCATAGCAGCACAGTTTACAATAACAAAGACCTGGAACCAACCCAAATGCCCATCAATGATAGACTGGACAGGGAAAATGTGGCACATATACACCACGGAATATTATGCAGCCATCAAGAACGATCAGTTCACGTCCTTTGTAGGGACATGGATGAACCTGGAAGCCATCATTCTCAGCAAACTGACACAAGAACACAAAATCAAATACCACATGTTCTCACTCATAGGCGGGTGTTGAACAATGGGAACACTTGGACACAGGGTGGGGAGCACTACACACTGGGGTCTATTGGGGGGAAAAAAGGGAGGGACAGCGGGGTGGTTGGAGGTTGGGGAGGGATAGCATGGGGAGAAATGCCAGATAAACGTGAAGGGAGGAAGGTACCAAATCACACTGCCACATGTGCACCTATGCAACAGTCTTGCATGTTCTTCATATGTACCCCAAAACCTAAAATGCAATTAAAAAAAAAAAGAAAAGAAAATTTAAAATACAATGGAAACCTTTCTCAATAGATTCGATCCAACAGAAGAAAGAATTTCAGAGCTTGAACACTGGTCTCTTGAACTAACCTAGCTAGAAAAAAATAAGAAAAATAATCGAGAGGGAGATCCAACATGGCCGATTAGGAGGAACTTGGGATTGCAGCTCCAAGAGAAAGCACAGAGGGTGAGTGGATGCCACATTTCCAGACAGATTTTGACTGCCCACAGACCAGGAGATTCACAGGTGGAGGAGCCCCATGGGGTGCCAGCGCTGCTGGTTTGACTGGTGCAGCTGCTAGGCCTGCGCCCTGGCGCAGCAACTCCCTGTGCAGAGTAAGCGAGACTGAGTCCCCTCTAAGCCAGCAAGGGGAGCTGAAACGGGAAGCCAGGCCAGGAGATTCCTGGGCAAAAAAGCGCCACGAATCTCAGAGCGATGGCTTCAGCTGACGCAATGACTCCCAGGGCAGAGCAGACGAGAGGGTGTCCCCTCTTAGCCAGCAAGGGAAGCTGAAACAGGTAGCCAAGCCAGGAGATTCCCAGGCAAAAAAAGTGCCATGGCAAACACAACTGAACACGGGACGGTCCAGCTTTGTGGAGGAGGGGCATCCTCCATTATGGAGACACCCTGCAGTTCCCAGGGCAATCTGCCATAACCAAGGCAACCCACCACTACAGAGACTCCATCACCACAGGGGCAGGCCAACATAGCAGAAGCAGTTCTAACTACACCTATATAAACAGGATTGCAGGGAAGTTCACAGGGAAGTTTGGCAGAGCCCATAGCAGCTCAGCAAAGCCTCTGCAGGCTGAGTGTGACTGCGCTGCCACCTTGTGGGCAGGGAAAACGACAGCAGCACATTGGAAAATCATAAAGCCCTAACTCCCTGGGACAGAACACCTGGGGGGAAGAAAAGGGAGTTTGAGTTCTGCTGCTGCAGACTTAAAATTACCAAAATCAGAAAGACAGCAACTACAAAGTCGACAGGTGGATAAATCCAAAAGATGGGAAGAAACCAGTGCAAAAAGGATGAAAACACCGGAAACCAGAACACCTCTACTCCTACAAGGGATCACAACTCCTCACCAGCAAGGGAACAAGACTGGATGGAGAATGAGTGTGATGAAATGACAGAATCAGCTTTCAGAAAGTGGATAATAAGAAACTTCCATGAGCTAAAAGAACATGCTCTTACCCAATGCAAAGAAACTAAGAACCTTGAGAAAAGACTTGATGAAATGCTAACGAGAATGGACAACTTATAGAGGAAAATGAGTGAATTCATGGAGCTGAAAAACACAACACGAGAACTTCGTGAAGCATGCACAAGTATCAACAGCTGAATTGACCAAGCAGAAGAAAGGGTATCAGAGGTTGAAGATCAACACAATGAAATAAAATGAGAAGGCAAGATTAGAGAAAAGGTAAAAAAAAAAATGAATAAAGTCAACAAGAAATATGGGACTATGTGAAAAGACCCAATCTACATTTGATAGGTGTACCTGAATGTGATGAAGAGAATGCATCAAAGCTGGAAAATACTCTTCAGGATATTATGCAGGAAAACTTCCCCAACCTAGCAAGGCAGGCCAATATTCAAGTCCAGGAAATACAGAGAACACCACAAAGATATTCCTCTAGAAGAGCAACCCCAAAGCACATAATTGTCAAATTCACCAGGGTTGAAATGAAGGAGAAAATACTAAGGGCAGCCAGAGAAAAAGGTCGGCTTACCCACAAAGGAAGCCCATCAGACTCACAGCAGATCTCTCAGCAGAAACCCTACAAGCCAGAAGAGAGTGGGGGCCGATATTCAACATCCTTAAAGAAAAGAACTTTCAACCCAGAATTTCATATCCAGCCAAACTAAACATCATAAGTGAAGAAAAAATAAAATCTTTTGTGAACAAGCAGGTACTCAGAGAATTCATCACCAACAGACCAGCTTTACAAGAGCTCCTGAAGGTGGAACTACACATAGAAAAGAAGAACCAGTACCAGCCACTCCAAAAACACATGAAATGGTAAAGAGAATGAACACAATGAAGAATCTGCATCAACCAATGGCCAAAACAGCCAGCTAGCATCAAAATGACAAGATCAAATTGAAAGACAACAATATTAACCCTAAATGTAAACAGACTAAATGCCCCAATCAAAAGACAAGGACTGACAAATTGGATAAAAAGCCAAAACCCATCAGTGTGCTGTATCCAGGAAACCCATCTCACATGCAGGGATACACAACGGTTCAAAAAAAAGGGATGGAGGAAGATTTTCCAAGCAAATGGAGAGCAAAAAAAAGCAGGAGTTGCAATTCTCATCTCTGGTAAAAGAGACTTTAATGCAACAAAGATCAAAAGAGACAAAGGAGGACATTACATAATGGTAAAAGGATCAATGCAACAAGAAGAGCTAATGATCCTAAATATATATGCACCTAATACAGGAGCACTCAGATACATAAGGCCAGTTCTTAAAGACTTACAAAGAGATTTAAACTCCCACACAATAATAGTGGGAGACTTCAAAACATCATTGTCAATATTAGACAGATCAACCGGACAGAAAATTAACAAGGATATCCAGGACTTGAACTCAGACCTGGAACAAGCAAACCTAGTAGACATTTACAGAACTCTCCACCCCAAATGCACACAATATACATTCTTCTCAGCACCACATCACACCTACTCTAAAATTGACCACATAATTGGAAGTAAATCACTCCTCAGCAAATGCAAAAGAACGGAAATCATAACAGTCTCTCAGACCACAGTGAAATCAAGTTAGAACTCAGAATTCAGAAACCGACCCAGAACCGCACAGCTCCATGGAAAATGAACAACTTTCTCCTGAATGTTGACTGGGTAAACAATGAAATGAAGGCAGAAATAAAGATATTCTTCAAAACCAATGAGAATGAAGACACCACATACCAGAATCTCTGGGACACATTTAAAGCTGTCTCTACAGAAAAATATATAGCAGTAATTGCTCACATGAGAAGAAAGGAGAGATCTAAAATTGACACCCTATCATGAAAACTGAAAGAGCTAGAGGAGCAAGATCAAAAAAACTCAAAACCTAGCAGAAGACAAGAAATAACTAAGATCAAAGTAGAATTGAAGGAGATAGAGACACGAAAAACACTACAAAAAATCAATAAATCCAGGAGCTGGTTTTTTGAAAAGGTCAACAACATAGACAGACCACTATCTAGATTAATAGAAAAGAAAAGAGAGAATAACCAAATAGATGCAATAAAAAATGATAAAGGGGATATCACCACAGATTCCACAGAAATTCAAACCATCGTCAGAGATTATTACAAACAACTCTATGCACATAAACTAGAAAACCTGGAAGAAATGGATAAATTCCTGGACAGTTGCCTCCTCCCAAGCCTAAACCAGGAAGAATTCAAAACCCTGAAAAGACCAATAACAAGGTCAGAAGTTGAGGCAGCAATTAAGAGTCTACCACCCAAAAAAAGCCAAGGTCCAGATGGATTCAGAGCCGAATTCTACCAGACATACAAAGAGGAGCTGGTACCATACCTTCTGAAACTAATCCAAATAATCAAAAAAGAGGGAATCCTTCCCAAATCATTTTATGAGACCAATATCATCCTGATACGAAAACCCGGTAGAGAATCAAGAAGAAAAGAAAACTACAGGCCAATATCCATGATGAACATAGATGCAAAAATCTTCAATAAAATACTGGCAAGCCGATTGCAACAGCACATCCAAAAGCTTATCCACCATGATCAACTAGTATTCATCCCGGGGATGCAAGGCTTTTTCAATGTATGCAAGTCTATAAATGTAATTCACTACATAAACAGAAGCAAAGACCAAAACTACATGATTATCTCAATTGATGCAGAGAAGGCCTTAGACAAAATTCAACAGCCCTTTATGCTAAAAACCCTCAATAAACTAGATATTGATGGAACGTATCTCAAAATAATAAAAGCTATATAGGACAAACCCACAGCTAATATATTGAATGGGCAAAAACTGGAAGCATTCCCTTTGAAATCTGGCACTAGACATGGAAGCCCTCTCTCACCACTCCTATTCAATATAGTACTGGAAGTTCCATCCAGAGCAATCAGGCAAGAAACAGAAGTAAAGGGTATTCAATAAGGAAAGGAGGAAGTCAAATTGTCTCTATTTGCAGATGACATGATTGTATATCTAGAAGACCTCATCATCTCAGCCCAAAATCTACTGAAACTGATAAGCAACTTCAGCAAAGTTTCAGGATACAAAGCCAATGTGCAAAAATCACAAGCATTCCTATACACCAATTTTTTTTTTTTTTGGAGCAATAATAGAACTGAAGGTATGCATTTTATTCTATACAGTTAGCTAGACCCTGCCACGTGTTTTAGCTCATTTCATTTCATGCTCCAAGCACATTGGAAGAAGATCGGGACAGGTGTACTCAGCCCCATGTTACTGGTATTCAAGAAAGGAGAATGGCCTGCCCAAGACCATGGCTGTGGCATGCAGCAAAGCTAGACTGAAACTCAGCCCCTGCCTCCTCCTTAATTCTTTAGTGTGTATATGAACACATAAGAATTTGAGGCCAGAAGCAGTGACTCACGCCTGTAATCCCGACAGTTTGGAAGACGAAGGTGGAAGGAATTCTTGAGCTTAGGAGGTTGAACCAGCCTGGGCAACATGGCAAAACCCATCTCTACAAAAAATTAGCCAGGCATGGTGGCGCATGCCTGTACTTCCAGCTACTTCGGAGGCTGAGGTGGGAAGATCACTTGAACTCAGGAGGTTGAGGCTACAGTGAGCTGAGATCACATGACTAGACTCCACCCAAGTAATTACCATGCATCTAGGCAGTGCAACACTCAGCTGGGTCCTGGTAACAAGATAGACATAATCCTGTCCTCACAGAGCTTGCAGCCTTCATGTAATCAGAGAATTCGGTGTACTGAAGGGGCCAGGAAAGGTTCTCCAAGGAAGTAGTAAATAAGTTGAGACCGGAGTCTTGCTGCATCACACAGGCTGGAGGGTAGTGGTGTGATCTTGGCTCACTGTAACTCCAAATAGGGGGAGCCAAATCAAGAACGAACTGCCATTCACAATTACTACAAAGAGAATAAAATACCTAGGAATACAACTAACAAGGAACGTAAAGGACCTCTTCAAGGAGAACTACAGACTACTGCTCACCGAAATAAGAGCGGACACAAACAGAGGTAGAAATATTCCATGTTCATGGTTAGGAAGAATCAATATCGTGAAAATGGCCATACTGCCCAAAGTAATTTACAGATTCAATGCGATCCCCATCAAGCTACTAATGACCTTCCTCACAGAACTGGAAAACACCACCTTAAACTTCATATAGAACCAAACGAGAGCCCACATAGACAAGTAAATCCTAAGCAAAAAGAACAAAGCAGGAAGCATCACACTACCGGACATCAAACTATACTACAAGGGTACAGCAATCAAAACAGAAGGCTACTGGTACCAAAACAGAGATATGGACCAATGGAACAGAACCGAGGCCTCGGAGGCAACACAACATATCTACAACCATATGATTTTTGACAAACCTGAGAAAAACAAGCAATGGGGAAAGGATTCCCTGTTTAATAAATGGTGTTGGGAAAACTGGCTAGCCATGTGCAGAAAGCAGAAACTGGACCCCTTCCTGACACCTTACACTAAAATTAACTCCAGATGGATTAAAGACTGAAGCAGAAGACCTAACACCATAAAAACCATAGAAGAAAATCTCGGCGAAACCATTCAGGACATAGGCATAGGCAAGGACTTCATGACCAAAACACCAAAAGCATTGGCATCAAAAGTCACAATAGAAAAATGGGACCTAATCAAACTCCACAGCTTCTGCACAGCAAAAGAAACTGTCATTAGAGTGAATCGGCCATCAACAGAATGAGAAAAAAACCTTTGTAGCTTACCCGCCTGACAAATGGCTGATATCCAGAATTTACAACGATCTAAAAGAGATTTACAAGAAACAAACAAATAAGCCCTTTCAAAAGTGGGTGAAGGATATGAACAGACCCTTTACAAAAGAAGACATACATGAGGCCAACAAACATAAGAAAAAATGTGCATCATCACAGGTCATTAGAGAAATGCATATCAAAACTACATTGAGATACCATCTCACAGCAGTTAGAATGGCGATCATTAAAAAATCTGGAGACAACAGATGCTGGAGAAGATGTGGAGAAATAGGAACACTTTTACACTATTGGTGAGAGTGTAAATTAGTTCAACTATTGTGGAAGCCAGCGTGGTGATTCGTCAAGGACCTAGAGATAAAAATTCCGTTTGACACAGCAATCCCATTACTGGATATACATCCAAAGGATTATAAATCATTCTACTATAAGGACACATGCACAGGAATGTTCATGGCAGCACTGTTTACAACAGCAAAGACCTGGAACCAACCCAAATGCCCATCGATGATAGACTGGACAGGGAAAATGTGGAACATAGGCACCACGGAATATTATGCCACCATCAAAAACGATGAGTTCGCATCCTTTGTAGGGACATGGATGAACCTGGGAACCATCATTCTAGCAAACTGACACAAGAACACAAAATCAAACACCGCATGTTCTCACTCATAGGCGGGTGTTGAACAATGAGAACATGTGGACACAGGGTGGGGAGCACTACACACTGGGGTCTGTGGGGGGAAATAGGGGAGGGACAGTGGAGGGTGGGGAGTTGGGGAGAGATAGCATGGGGAGAAATGCCAGATATACGTGAAGGGAGGAAGGCGGCAAATCACACTGCCACGTATGCACTTATGCAACAATCGTGCATTTTCTTCACATGTACCCCAACACCTAAATTGCAACAAAAAATAAAAATAAAACAAATAAAATAAAAAATCTGGAGACAACAGATGCTGGAGAGGATGTGAAGAAATAGGAACACTTTTACACTGTTGGTGGGAGTGTCAATTAGTTCAACCATTGTGGAAGACAGTGTGGTGATTCCTCAAGGACCTAGAGATAGAAATTGCATTTGACCCAGCAATCCCATTACTGGGTATATATCCAAAGGATTATAAATCGTTCTATTATAAGGACACATGCACACGAATGTTCATGGCAGCACTGTTTACAATAGCAGAGACCTGGAACCAACGCAAATGCCCATCGATGATAGACTGGACCGGAAAAATGTGGCACGTATAGACCACGGAATATTATGCAGCCATCAGAAATGATGAGTTTGCGTCCTTTGTAGGGACATGGATGAACCTGGAAACCATCATTCACACCAAACTGACACAAGAACAGAAAATCAAACACCGCATATTCTCACTCATAGGGGGGTGTTGAACTATGAGAACACATGAACACAGGATGGGGAGCACTACACACTGGGGTCTGTTGGGGGGAAATGGGGGAGGGACAGCGGGGAGTGGGGAGAGATAGCATGGGGAGAAATGCCAGATATAGGTGAAGGGGAGGAAGGCAGAAAATCACACTGCCACGTATGCACCTATGCAACAATCTTGCATGTTTTTCACATGTACCCCAAAACCTAAAATACAAGAAAAAAAAAAAAAAAGGCACAGCCTGGCAAATTCGATAAAAAGCCAAAACCCATCGGTGAGCTGTATCCAGGAAACTCATGTCACATGCAAGGATACACAACGGCTCAAAGTAAAGGGATGGAGGAAGATTTTCCAAGCAAATGGAGAGCAAAGAAAAGCAGGAGTTGCAATTCTCATCTCTGGTAAAATAGACTTTATACCAAAAAAGATACAAAGAGACAAAGAAGGACATTACATAATGGTAAAAGGATCAATGCCACAGGAGGAGCTAATGATCCTAAATATATATGCAACCCATACAGGAGCACCCAAATACATAAGGCAAGTCCTTAATGACTTACAAAGAGACTTAGACTCCCACACAATAATAGGGGGAGACTTTAACACCCCATTGTCAATATTAGACAGATCAACCGGACAGAAAATTAACAAGGATATCCAGGACTTGAACTCAGACCTGTAACAAGCAAACCTAATAGACATTAACAGAACGCTCACCCCAAATCCACAGAATATACATTCTTCTCAGCACCACATCACACCTACTCTCAAATTGACCACATAAGTGGAAGTAAATCACTCCTCAGCAAATGCAAAAGTATGGAAATCATAACAAACAGTCTCTCAGACCACAGTGCAATCAAGTTAGAACTCAGAATTCAGAAACCAACCCAGAACCGCACAGCTTCATGGAAACTCTTGAATGTTGACTGGATAAACAATGAAATGAAGGCAGAAATAAAGATGTTCTTTGAAACCAACGAGAACGAAGACACAACATACCAGAATCTCTGGGACACATTTAAAGCAGTTTCTAGAGGAAAATATATAGCAATAAGTGCCCACATGAGAAGCAATGAGGGATCTAAAATTGACACCTCATCGTCAAAATTGAAAGAGCTAGAGGAGCAAGATCAAAAAAACACACCTAGCGGAAGAAAAGGAGTAACTGAGATCAGAGCAGAACGGAAGGAGATAGAGGCACAAAAAAAACCTTTCAAAAAATCAGTTAAACCAGGAGCTGGTTTTTCAGAAAGCGCAACAGTATAAACAGACCACTATCCAGATTAATAAAAAAGAACAGAGAGAATAACCAAATAGATGCAATAAAAAACGATAAATGGGGATATCACCAGAGATTCCACAGTAATTCAAACCATCGTCAGAGATTATTACAAACAACTCTATGCACTTAAACTAGGAAACCTGCAAGAAATGGATAAATTCCTGGACACCTGCCTCCTCCCAAGCCTAAACCAGGAACAAGTCGAAACCCTGAATAGACCAATAACAAGGGCTGAAGTCGAGGCAGCAATTAAGAGCCTATCACCCAAAAATGCCCAGGTCCAGATGGGCTCACAGCCGAATTCTACCACACATACAAAGAGGAGCTGGTACCATTCCTTCTGAAACTATTCCAAATAATCCAAAAAGAGGGAATCCTTCCCAAATCATTTCATGAGACCAACATCATCCTGATACCAAAACCTTGCAGAGACTCAACAAGAAAAGGAAACTTCAGGCCAATATCCATGATGAACAGAGATGCAAAAATCTTCAATAAAATACTGGCTAGCCAACTGCAACAGCACATCCAAAAGCTTATCCACCATGATCAAGTACGATTCATCTGGGGGATGCAAGGCTGGTTCAACATACGCAAGTCTATAAATGTAATTCACCACATAAACAGAAGCAAAGACAAAAACCACATGATTATCTCAATTGATGCAGAGAAGGCCCTTGACAAAATTCAACAGCCCTTTATGCTAAAAACCCTCCATAAACTAGGTATTGACGGAACATATCTCAAAATATTAAAAACTACTTACGACAAGCAGCAGCCAATA
This sequence comes from Aotus nancymaae, assembly GCF_030222135.1. Classification (NCBI taxonomy): domain Eukaryota; kingdom Metazoa; phylum Chordata; class Mammalia; order Primates; family Aotidae; genus Aotus; species Aotus nancymaae. The sequence goes on along the minus strand of NW_026988476.1, from coordinate 13,453,590 downwards.
TCATACTGAACAGGCAAAACTGGAAGCATTCCCTTTGAAATCTGGCACTAGACCAGGATGCCCTCTCTCACCACTCTTATTCAATATAGTACTGGAATTTCTAGCCAGAGCAATCAGGCAAGAAAAAGAAATAAAGTGTATTCAAATTGGAATGGAGGAAGTCAAATTTTCTCTATTTGCAGACGACACTATTGTATATCTGGAAGTCCCCATCATCTCACCTTGAAATGTCCTGAAACTGATTAGCAACTTCAGCAATGTCTCAGGATACAAAATCAATGTGCAGAAATCACACGGATTCCTAGTAATAACAGACTTAAAGAGAGCCAAATCAAGAAGAAACTGCCATTCACAATTGCTACAAAGAGAATAAAATACCTAGGAATACAACTCACAACGAACATAAAGGACCTCTTCAAGGAGAGCTACAAACCACTGATCAACGAAACAAGAGAGGACACAAACAGAGCTAGAAACATTCCATGTTCATGGTTAGGAAGAATCAATATCGTGAAAATGGCCATACTGCCCAAAGTAATTTACAGAGTCAACGCTATCCCCATCAAGCTACCAATGACCTTCTTCACAGAACTGGAAAACACCACCTTAAACTTCATATGGAACCAAAAGAGAGCCCACATACCCAAGTCACTCCTAAGCAAAAAGAACAAAGCAGGAAGCGTCACACTACCGGACATCAAACTATACTACAAGGGTACAGTAATCAAAACACAATGCTACTGGTACCAAAACAGAGATATGGACCAATGGAACAGAACCGAGGCCTCGGAGGCAACGCAACATATCTACAGCCATATGATTTTTGACAAACCTGAGAAAAACAAGCAATGGGGAAAGGATTCCCTGTTTAATAAATGGTGTTGGGAAAACTGGCTAGCCATGTGCAGAAAGCAGAAACTGGACCCCTTCCTGACACCTTACACTAAAATTAACTCCAGATGGATTAAAGACTTAAGCAGAAGACCTAACACCATAAAAACCATAGAAGAAAATCTCGGCGAAACCATTCAGGACATAGGCATAGGCAAGGACTTCATGACCAAAACACCAAAAGCATTGGCATCAAAAGTCACAATAGAAAAATGGGACCTAATCAAACTCCACAGCTTCTGCACAGCAAAAGAAACTGTCATTAGAGTGAATCGGCCATCAACAGACTGGGAAACCATCTTTGCAGCTTGCCCATCTGACAAACGGCTGATATCCAGAATTTACAAAGAACTAAAAGAGATTTACAAGAAACAAACAAATAAGCCCTTTCAAAAGTGGGTGAAGGATATGAACAGACCCTTTACAAAAGAAGACATACATGAGGCCAACAAACATAAGAAAAAATGCGCATCATCACAGGTCATTAGAGAAATGCATATCAAAACTACATTGAGATACCATGTCACACCAGTTAGAATGGCGAACATTAAAAAATCTGGAGACCACAGATGCTGGAGAAGATGTGGAGAAATAGGAACACTTTTACACTATTGGTGAGAGTGTAAATTAGTTCAACTATTGTGGAAGCCAGAGTGGTGATTCGTCAAGGACCTAGAGATAGAAATTCCGTTTGACACAGCAATCCCATTACTGGATATACATCCAAAGGATTATAAATCATTCTACTATAAGGACACATGCACAGGAATGTTCATGGCAGCACTGTTTACAACAGCAAAGACCTGGAACCAACCCAAATGCCCATCGATGATAGACTGGACAGGGAAAATGTGGAACATAGGCACCACGGAATATTATGCCACCATCAAAAACGATGAGTTCGCATCCTTTGTAGGGACATGGATGAACCTGGGAACCATCATTCTAGCAAACTGACACAAGAACACAAAATCAAACACCGCATGTTCTCACTCATAGGCGGGTGTTGAACAATGAGAACATGTGGACACAGGGTGGGGAGCACTACACACTGGGGTCTGTGGGGGGAAATAGGGGAGGGACAGTGGAGGGTGGGGAGTTGGGGAGAGATAGCATGGGGAGAAATGCCAGATATACGTGAAGGGAGGAAGGCGGCAAATCACACTGCCACGTATGCACCTATGCAACAATCGTGCATTTTCTTCACATGTACCCCAACACCTAAATTGCAACAAAAAATAAAAATAAAAATAAAACAAATAAAATAAAAAATCTGGAGACAACAGATGCTGGAGAGGATGTGAAGAAATAGGAACACTTTTACACTGTTGGTGGGAGTGTCAATTAGTTCAACCATTGTGGAAGACAGTGTGGTGATTCCTCAAGGACCTAGAGATAGAAATTGCATTTGACCCAGCAATCCCATTACTGGGTATATATCCAAAGGATTATAAATCGTTCTACTATAAGGACACATGCACACGAATGTTCATGGCAGCACTGTTTACAATAGCAGAGACCTGGAACCAACGCAAATGCCCATCGATGATAGACTGGACCGGAAAAATGCGGCACGTATAGACCACGGAATATTATGCAGCCATCAGAAATGATGAGTTTGCGTCCTTTGTAGGGACATGGATGAACCTGGAAACCATCATTCACACCAAACTGACACAAGAACAGAAAATCAAACACCGCATATTCTCACTCATAGGGGGGTGTTGAACTATGAGAACACATGAACACAGGATGGGGAGCACTACACACTGGGGTCTGTTGGGGGGAAATGGGGGAGGGACAGCGGGGAGTGGGGAGAGATAGCATGGGGAGAAATGCCAGCTATAGGTGAAGGGGAGGAAGGCAGAAAATCACACTGCCACGTATGCACCTATGCAACAATCTTGCATGTTTTTCACATGTACCCCAAAACCTAAAATACAAGTAAAAAAAAAAAAAAGGCACAGCCTGGCAAATTCGATAAAAAGCCAAAACCCATCGGTGAGCTGTATCCAGGAAACTCATGTCACATGCAAGGATACACAACGGCTCAAAGTAAAGGGATGGAGGAAGATTTTCCAAGCAAATGGAGAGCAAAGAAAAGCAGGAGTTGCAATTCTCATCTCTGGTAAAATAGACTTTATACCAAAAAAGATACAAAGAGACAAAGAAGGACATTACATAATGGTAAAAGGATCAATGCCACAGGAGGAGCTAATGATCCTAAATATATATGCAACCCATACAGGAGCACCCAAATACATAAGACAAGTCCTTAATGACTTACAAAGAGACTTAGACTCCCACACAATAATAGGGGGAGACTTTAACACCCCATTGTCAATATTAGACAGATCAACCGGACAGAAAATTAACAAGGATATCCAGGACTTGAACTCAGACCTGTAACAAGCAAACCTAATAGACATTAACAGAACGCTCACCCCAAATCCACAGAATATACATTCTTCTCAGCACCACATCACACCTACTCTCAAATTGACCACATAAGTGGAAGTAAATCACTCCTCAGCAAATGCAAAAGTATGGAAATCATAACAAACAGTCTCTCAGACCACAGTGCAATCAAGTTAGAACTCAGAATTCAGAAACCAACCCAGAACCGCACAGCTTCATGGAAACTCTTGAATGTTGACTGGATAAACAATGAAATGAAGGCAGAAATAAAGATGTTCTTTGAAACCAACGAGAACGAAGACACAACATACCAGAATCTCTGGGACACATTTAAAGCAGTTTCTAGAGGAAAATATATAGCAATAAGTGCCCACATGAGAAGCAATGAGGGATCTAAAATTGACACCTCATCGTCAAAATTGAAAGAGCTAGAGGAGCAAGATCAAAAAAACACACCTAGCGGAAGAAAAGGAGTAACTGAGATCAGAGCAGAACGGAAGGAGATAGAGGCACAAAAAAAACCTTTCAAAAAATCAGTTAAACCAGGAGCTGGTTTTTCAGAAAGCGCAACAGTATAAACAGACCACTATCCAGATTAATAAAAAAGAACAGAGAGAATAACCAAATAGATGCAATAAAAAACGATAAATGGGGATATCACCAGAGATTCCACAGTAATTCAAACCATCGTCAGAGATTATTACAAACAACTCTATGCACTTAAACTAGGAAACCTGCAAGAAATGGATAAATTCCTGGACACCTGCCTCCTCCCAAGCCTAAACCAGGAACAAGTCGAAACCCTGAATAGACCAATAACAAGGGCTGAAGTCGAGGCAGCAATTAAGAGCCTATCACCCAAAAAAAGCCCAGGTCCAGATGGGCTCACAGCCGAATTCTACCACACATACAAAGAGGAGCTGGTACCATTCCTTCTGAAACTATTCCAAATAATCCAAAAAGAGGGAATCCTTCCCAAATCATTTCATGAGACCAACATCATCCTGATACCAAAACCTTGCAGAGACTCAACAAGAAAAGGAAACTTCAGGCCAATATCCATGATGAACAGAGATGCAAAAATCTTCAATAAAATACTGGCTAGCCAACTGCAACAGCACATCCAAAAGCTTATCCACCATGATCAAGTACGATTCATCTGGGGGATGCAAGGCTGGTTCAACATACGCAAGTCTATAAATGTAATTCACCACATAAACAGAAGCAAAGACAAAAACCACATGATTATCTCAATTGATGCAGAGAAGGCCCTTGACAAAATTCAACAGCCCTTTATGCTAAAAACCCTCCATAAACTAGGTATTGACGGAACATATCTCAAAATATTAAAAACTACTTACGACAAGCAGCAGCCAATATCATACTGAACAGGCAAAACTGGAAGCATTCCCTTTGAAATCTGGCACTAGACCAGGATGCCCTCTCTCACCACTCTTATTCAATATAGTACTGGAATTTCTAGCCAGAGCAATCAGGCAAGAAAAAGAAATAAAGTGTATTCAAATTGGAATGGAGGAAGTCAAATTTTCTCTATTTGCAGACGACACTATTGTATATCTGGAAGTCCCCATCATCTCACCTTGAAATGTCCTGAAACTGATTAGCAACTTCAGCAATGTCTCAGGATACAAAATCAATGTGCAGAAATCACACGGATTCCTAGACACCAATAACAGACTTAAAGAGAGCCAAATCAAGAAGAAACTGCCATTCACAATTGCTACAAAGAGAATAAAATACCTAGGAATACAACTCACAACGAACATAAAGGACCTCTTCAAGGAGAGCTACAAACCACTGATCAACGAAACAAGAGAGGACACAAACAGAGCTAGAAACATTCCATGTTCATGGTTAGGAAGAATCAATATCGTGAAAATGGCCATACTGCCCAAAGTAATTTACAGAGTCAACGCTACCCCATCAAGCTACCAATGACCTTCTTCACAGAACTGGAAAACACCACCTTAAACTTCATATGGAACCAAAAGAGAGCCCACATACCCAAGTCACTCCTAAGCAAAAAGAACAAAGCAGGAAGCGTCACACTACCGGACATCAAACTATACTACAAGGGTACAGTAATCAAAACACAATGCTACTGGTACCAAAACAGAGATATGGACCAATGGAACAGAACCGAGGCCTCGGAGGCAACGCAACATATCTACAGCCATATGATTTTTGACAAACCTGAGAAAAACAAGCAATGGGGAAAGGATTCCCTGTTTAATAAATGGTGTTGGGAAAACTGGCTAGCCATGTGCAGAAAGCAGAAACTGGACCCCTTCCTGACACCTTACACTAAAATTAACTCCAGATGGATTAAAGACTTAAGCAGAAGACCTAACGCCATAAAAACCATAGAAGAAAATCTCGGCGAAACCATTCAGGACATAGGCATAGGCAAGGACTTCATGACCAAAACACCAAAAGCATTGGCATCAAAAGTCACAATAGAAAAATGGGACCTAATCAAACTCCACAGCTTCTGCACAGCAAAAGAAACTGTCATTAGAGTGAATCGGCCATCAACAGACTGGGAAACCATCTTTGCAGCTTGCCCATCTGACAAACGGCTGATATCCAGAATTTACAAAGAACTAAAAGAGATTTACAAGAAACAAACAAATAAGCCCTTTCAAAAGTGGGTGAAGGATATGAACAGACCCTTTACAAAAGAAGACATACATGAGGCCAACAAACATAAGAAAAAATGCGCATCATCACAGGTCATTAGAGAAATGCATATCAAAACTACATTGAGATACCATGTCACACCAGTTAGAATGGCGAACATTAAAAAATCTGGAGACCACAGATGCTGGAGAAGATGTGGAGAAATAGGAACACTTTTACACTATTGGTGAGAGTGTAAATTAGTTCAACTATTGTGGAAGCCAGAGTGGTGATTCGTCAAGGACCTAGAGATAGAAATTCCGTTTGACACAGCAATCCCATTACTGGATATACATCCAAAGGATTATAAATCATTCTACTATAAGGACACATGCACAGGAATGTTCATGGCAGCACTGTTTACAACAGCAAAGACCTGGAACCAACCCAAATGCCCATCGATGATAGACTGGACAGGGAAAATGTGGAACATAGGCACCACGGAATATTATGCCACCATCAAAAACGATGAGTTCGCATCCTTTGTAGGGACATGGATGAACCTGGGAACCATCATTCTAGCAAACTGACACAAGAACACAAAATCAAACACCGCATGTTCTCACTCATAGGCGGGTGTTGAACAATGAGAACATGTGGACACAGGGTGGGGAGCACTACACACTGGGGTCTGTGGGGGGAAATAGGGGAGGGACAGTGGAGGGTGGGGAGTTGGGGAGAGATAGCATGGGGAGAAATGCCAGATATACGTGAAGGGAGGAAGGTGGCAAATCACACTGCCACGTATGCACCTATGCAACAATCGTGCATTTTCTTCACATGTACCCCAACACCTAAATTGCAACAAAAAATAAAAATAAAACAAATAAAATAAAAAATCTGGAGACAACAGATGCTGGAGAGGATGTGAAGAAATAGGAACACTTTTACACTGTTGGTGGGAGTGTCAATTAGTTCAACCATTGTGGAAGACAGTGTGGTGATTCCTCAAGGACCTAGAGATAGAAATTGCATTTGACCCAGCAATCCCATTACTGGGTATATATCCAAAGGATTATAAATCGTTCTACTATAAGGACACATGCACACGAATGTTCATGGCAGCACTGTTTACAATAGCAGAGACCTGGAACCAACGCAAATGCCCATCGATGATAGACTGGACCGGAAAAATGCGGCACGTATAGACCACGGAATATTATGCAGCCATCAGAAATGATGAGTTTGCGTCCTTTGTAGGGACATGGATGAACCTGGAAACCATCATTCACACCAAACTGACACAAGAACAGAAAATCAAACACCGCATATTCTCACTCATAGGGGGGTGTTGAACTATGAGAACACATGAACACAGGATGGGGAGCACTACACACTGGGGTCTGTTGGGGGGAAATGGGGGAGGGACAGCGGGGAGTGGGGAGAGATAGCATGGGGAGAAATGCCAGCTATAGGTGAAGGGGAGGAAGGCAGAAAATCACACTGCCACGTATGCACCTATGCAACAATCTTGCATGTTTTTCACATGTACCCCAAAACCTAAAATACAAGTAAAAAAAAAAAAAAGGCACAGCCTGGCAAATTCGATAAAAAGCCAAAACCCATCGGTGAGCTGTATCCAGGAAACTCATGTCACATGCAAGGATACACAACGGCTCAAAGTAAAGGGATGGAGGAAGATTTTCAAAGCAAATGGAGAGCAAAGAAAAGCAGGAGTTGCAATTCTCATCTCTGGTAAAATAGACTTTATACCAAAAAAGATACAAAGAGACAAAGAAGGACATTACATAATGGTAAAAGGATCAATGCCACAGGAGGAGCTAATGATCCTAAATATATATGCAACCCATACAGGAGCACCCAAATACATAAGGCAAGTCCTTAATGACTTACAAAGAGACTTAGACTCCCACACAATAATAGGGGGAGACTTTAACACCCCATTGTCAATATTAGACAGATCAACCGGACAGAAAATTAACAAGGATATCCAGGACTTGAACTCAGACCTGTAACAAGCAAACCTAATAGACATTAACAGAACGCTCACCCCAAATCCACAGAATATACATTCTTCTCAGCACCACATCACACCTACTCTCAAATTGACCACATAAGTGGAAGTAAATCACTCCTCAGCAAATGCAAAAGTATGGAAATCATAACAAACAGTCTCTCAGACCACAGTGCAATCAAGTTAGAACTCAGAATTCAGAAACCAACCCAGAACCGCACAGCTTCATGGAAACTCTTGAATGTTGACTGGATAAACAATGAAATGAAGGCAGAAATAAAGATGTTCTTTGAAACCAACGAGAACGAAGACACAACATACCAGAATCTCTGGGACACATTTAAAGCAGTTTCTAGAGGAAAATATATAGCAATAAGTGCCCACATGAGAAGCAATGAGGGATCTAAAATTGACACCTCATCGTCAAAATTGAAAGAGCTAGAGGAGCAAGATCAAAAAAACACACCTAGCGGAAGAAAAGGAGTAACTGAGATCAGAGCAGAACGGAAGGAGATAGAGGCACAAAAAAAACCTTTCAAAAAATCAGTTAAACCAGGAGCTGGTTTTTCAGAAAGCGCAACAGTATAAACAGACCACTATCCAGATTAATAAAAAAGAACAGAGAGAATAACCAAATAGATGCAATAAAAAACGATAAATGGGGATATCACCAGAGATTCCACAGTAATTCAAACCATCGTCAGAGATTATTACAAACAACTCTATGCACTTAAACTAGGAAACCTGCAAGAAATGGATAAATTCCTGGACACCTGCCTCCTCCCAAGCCTAAACCAGGAACAAGTCGAAACCCTGAATAGACCAATAACAAGGGCTGAAGTCGAGGCAGCAATTAAGAGCCTATCACCCAAAAAAAGCCCAGGTCCAGATGGGCTCACAGCCGAATTCTACCACACATACAAAGAGGAGCTGGTACCATTCCTTCTGAAACTATTCCAAATAATCCAAAAAGAGGGAATCCTTCCCAAATCATTTCATGAGACCAACATCATCCTGATACCAAAACCTTGCAGAGACTCAACAAGAAAAGGAAACTTCAGGCCAATATCCATGATGAACAGAGATGCAAAAATCTTCAATAAAATACTGGCTAGCCAACTGCAACAGCACATCCAAAAGCTTATCCACCATGATCAAGTACGATTCATCTGGGGGATGCAAGGCTGGTTCAACATACGCAAGTCTATAAATGTAATTCACCACATAAACAGAAGCAAAGACAAAAACCACATGATTATCTCAATTGATGCAGAGAAGGCCCTTGACAAAATTCAACAGCCCTTTATGCTAAAAACCCTCCATAAACTAGGTATTGACGGAACATATCTCAAAATATTAAAAACTACTTACGACAAGCAGCAGCCAATATCATACTGAACAGGCAAAACTGGAAGCATTCCCTTTGAAATCTGGCACTAGACCAGGATGCCCTCTCTCACCACTCTTATTCAATATAGTACTGGAATTTCTAGCCAGAGCAATCAGGCAAGAAAAAGAAATAAAGTGTATTCAAATTGGAATGGAGGAAGTCAAATTTTCTCTATTTGCAGACGACACTATTGTATATCTGGAAGTCCCCATCATCTCACCTTGAAATGTCCTGAAACTGATTAGCAACTTCAGCAATGTCTCAGGATACAAAATCAATGTGCAGAAATCACACGGATTCCTAGACACCAATAACAGACTTAAAGAGAGCCAAATCAAGAAGAAACTGCCATTCACAATTGCTACAAAGAGAATAAAATACCTAGGAATACAACTCACAACGAACATAAAGGACCTCTTCAAGGAGAGCTACAAACCACTGATCAACGAAACAAGAGAGGACACAAACAGAGCTAGAAACATTCCATGTTCATGGTTAGGAAGAATCAATATCGTGAAAATGGCCATACTGCCCAAAGTAATTTACAGAGTCAACGCTATCCCCATCAAGCTACCAATGACCTTCTTCACAGAACTGGAAAACACCACCTTAAACTTCATATGGAACCAAAAGAGAGCCCACATACCCAAGTCACTCCTAAGCAAAAAGAACAAAGCAGGAAGCGTCACACTACCGGACATCAAACTATACTACAAGGGTACAGTAATCAAAACACAATGCTACTGGTACCAAAACAGAGATATGGACCAATGGAACAGAACCGAGGCCTCGGAGGCAACGCAACATATCTACAGCCATATGATTTTTGACAAACCTGAGAAAAACAAGCAATGGGGAAAGGATTCCCTGTTTAATAAATGGTGTTGGGAAAACTGGCTAGCCATGTGCAGAAAGCAGAAACTGGACCCCTTCCTGACACCTTACACTAAAATTAACTCCAGATGGATTAAAGACTTAAGCAGAAGACCTAACGCCATAAAAACCATAGAAGAAAATCTCGGCGAAACCATTCAGGACATAGGCATAGGCAAGGACTTCATGACCAAAACACCAAAAGCATTGGCATCAAAAGTCACAATAGAAAAATGGGACCTAATCAAACTCCACAGCTTCTGCACAGCAAAAGAAACTGTCATTAGAGTGAATCGGCCATCAACAGACTGGGAAACCATCTTTGCAGCTTGCCCATCTGACAAACGGCTGATATCCAGAATTTACAAAGAACTAAAAGAGATTTACAAGAAACAAACAAATAAGCCCTTTCAAAAGTGGGTGAAGGATATGAACAGACCCTTTACAAAAGAAGACATACATGAGGCCAACAAACATAAGAAAAAATGCGCATCATCACAGGTCATTAGAGAAATGCATATCAAAACTACATTGAGATACCATGTCACACCAGTTAGAATGGCGAACATTAAAAAATCTGGAGACCACAGATGCTGGAGAAGATGTGGAGAAATAGGAACACTTTTACACTATTGGTGAGAGTGTAAATTAGTTCAACTATTGTGGAAGCCAGAGTGGTGATTCGTCAAGGACCTAGAGATAGAAATTCCGTTTGACACAGCAATCCCATTACTGGATATACATCCAAAGGATTATAAATCATTCTACTATAAGGACACATGCACAGGAATGTTCATGGCAGCACTGTTTACAACAGCAAAGACCTGGAACCAACCCAAATGCCCATCGATGATAGACTGGACAGGGAAAATGTGGAACATAGGCACCACGGAATATTATGCCACCATCAAAAACGATGAGTTCGCATCCTTTGTAGGGACATGGATGAACCTGGGAACCATCATTCTAGCAAACTGACACAAGAACACAAAATCAAACACCGCATGTTCTCACTCATAGGCGGGTGTTGAACAATGAGAACATGTGGACACAGGGTGGGGAGCACTACACACTGGGGTCTGTGGGGGGAAATAGGGGAGGGACAGTGGAGGGTGGGGAGTTGGGGAGAGATAGCATGGGGAGAAATGCCAGATATACGTGAAGGGAGGAAGGCGGCAAATCACACTGCCACGTATGCACCTATGCAACAATCGTGCATTTTCTTCACATGTACCCCAACACCTAAATTGCAACAAAAAATAAAAATAAAAATAAAACAAATAAAATAAAAAATCTGGAGACAACAGATGCTGGAGAGGATGTGAAGAAATAGGAACACTTTTACACTGTTGGTGGGAGTGTCAATTAGTTCAACCATTGTGGAAGACAGTGTGGTGATTCCTCAAGGACCTAGAGATAGAAATTGCATTTGACCCAGCAATCCCATTACTGGGTATATATCCAAAGGATTATAAATCGTTCTACTATAAGGACACATGCACACGAATGTTCATGGCAGCACTGTTTACAATAGCAGAGACCTGGAACCAACGCAAATGCCCATCGATGATAGACTGGACCGGAAAAATGCGGCACGTATAGACCACGGAATATTATGCAGCCATCAGAAATGATGAGTTTGCGTCCTTTGTAGGGACATGGATGAACCTGGAAACCATCATTCACACCAAACTGACACAAGAACAGAAAATCAAACACCGCATATTCTCACTCATAGGGGGGTGTTGAACTATGAGAACACATGAACACAGGATGGGGAGCACTACACACTGGGGTCTGTTGGGGGGAAATGGGGGAGGGACAGCGGTGAGTGGGGAGAGATAGCATGGGGAGAAATGCCAGATATAGGTGAAGGGGAGGAAGGCAGAAAATCACACTGCCACGTATGCACCTATGCAACAATCTTGCATGTTTTTCACATGTACCCCAAAACCTAAAATACAAGTAAAAAAAAAAAAAGGCACAGCCTGGCAAATTCGATAAAAAGCCAAAACCCATCGGTGAGCTGTATCCAGGAAACTCATGTCACATGCAAGGATACACAACGGCTCAAAGTAAAGGGATGGAGGAAGATTTTCCAAGCAAATGGAGAGCAAAGAAAAGCAGGAGTTGCAATTCTCATCTCTGGTAAAATAGACTTTATACCAAAAAAGATACAAAGAGACAAAGAAGGACATTACATAATGGTAAAAGGATCAATGCCACAGGAGGAGCTAATGATCCTAAATATATATGCAACCCATACAGGAGCACCCAAATACATAAGGCAAGTCCTTAATGACTTACAAAGAGACTTAGACTCCCACACAATAATAGGGGGAGACTTTAACACCCCATTGTCAATATTAGACAGATCAACCGGACAGAAAATTAGCAAGGATATCCAGGACTTGAACTCAGACCTGTAACAAGCAAACCTAATACACATTAACAGAACGCTCACCCCAAATCCACAGAATATACATTCTTCTCAGCACCACATCACACCTACTCTCAAATTGACCACATAAGTGGAAGTAAATCACTCCTCAGCAAATGCAAAAGTATGGAAATCATAACAAACAGTCTCTCAGACCACAGTGCAATCAAGTTAGAACTCAGAATTCAGAAACCAACCCAGAACCGCACAGCTTCATGGAAACTCTTGAATGTTGACTGGATAAACAATGAAATGAAGGCAGAAATAAAGATGTTCTTTGAAACCAACGAGAACGAAGACACAACATACCAGAATCTCTGGGACACATTTAAAGCAGTTTCTAGAGGAAAATATATAGCAATAAGTGCCCACATGAGAAGCAATGAGGGATCTAAAATTGACACCTCATCGTCAAAATTGAAAGAGCTAGAGGAGCAAGATCAAAAAAACACACCTAGCGGAAGAAAAGGAGTAACTGAGATCAGAGCAGAACGGAAGGAGATAGAGGCACAAAAAAAACCTTTCAAAAAATCAGTTAAACCAGGAGCTGGTTTTTCAGAAAGCGCAACAGTATAAACAGACCACTATCCAGATTAATAAAAAAGAACAGAGAGAATAACCAAATAGATGCAATAAAAAACGATAAATGGGGATATCACCAGAGATTCCACAGTAATTCAAACCATCGTCAGAGATTATTACAAACAACTCTATGCACTTAAACTAGGAAACCTGCAAGAAATGGATAAATTCCTGGACACCTGCCTCCTCCCAAGCCTAAACCAGGAACAAGTCGAAACCCTGAATAGACCAATAACAAGGGCTGAAGTCGAGGCAGCAATTAAGAGCCTATCACCCAAAAATGCCCAGGTCCAGATGGGCTCACAGCCGAATTCTACCACACATACAAAGAGGAGCTGGTACCATTCCTTCTGAAACTATTCCAAATAATCCAAAAAGAGGGAATCCTTCCCAAATCATTTCATGAGACCAACATCATCCTGATACCAAAACCTTGCAGAGACTCAACAAGAAAAGGAAACTTCAGGCCAATATCCATGATGAACAGAGATGCAAAAATCTTCAATAAAATACTGGCTAGCCAACTGCAACAGCACATCCAAAAGCTTATCCACCATGATCAAGTACGATTCATCTGGGGGATGCAAGGCTGGTTCAACATACGCAAGTCTATAAATGTAATTCACCACATAAACAGAAGCAAAGACAAAAACCACATGATTATCTCAATTGATGCAGAGAAGGCCCTTGACAAAATTCAACAGCCCTTTATGCTAAAAACCCTCCATAAACTAGGTATTGACGGAACATATCTCAAAATATTAAAAACTACTTACGACAAGCAGCAGCCAATATCATACTGAACAGGCAAAACTGGAAGCATTCCCTTTGAAATCTGGCACTAGACCAGGATGCCCTCTCTCACCACTCTTATTCAATATAGTACTGGAATTTCTAGCCAGAGCAATCAGGCAAGAAAAAGAAATAAAGTGTATTCAAATTGGAATGGAGGAAGTCAAATTTTCTCTATTTGCAGACGACACTATTGTATATCTGGAAGTCCCCATCATCTCACCTTGAAATGTCCTGAAACTGATTAGCAACTTCAGCAATGTCTCAGGATACAAAATCAATGTGCAGAAATCACACGGATTCCTAGACACCAATAACAGACTTAAAGAGAGCCAAATCAAGAAGAAACTGCCATTCACAATTGCTACAAAGAGAATAAAATACCTAGGAATACAACTCACAACGAACATAAAGGACCTCTTCAAGGAGAGCTACAAACCACTGATCAACGAAACAAGAGAGGACACAAACAGAGCTAGAAACATTCCATGTTCATGGTTAGGAAGAATCAATATCGTGAAAATGGCCATACTGCCCAAAGTAATTTACAGAGTCAACGCTATCCCCATCAAGCTACCAATGACCTTCTTCACAGAACTGGAAAACACCACCTTAAACTTCATATGGAACCAAAAGAGAGCCCACATACCCAAGTCACTCCTAAGCAAAAAGAACAAAGCAGGAAGCGTCACACTACCGGACATCAAACTATACTACAAGGGTACAGTAATCAAAACACAATGCTACTGGTACCAAAACAGAGATATGGACCAATGGAACAGAACCGAGGCCTCGGAGGCAACGCAACATATCTACAGCCATATGATTTTTGACAAACCTGAGAAAAACAAGCAATGGGGAAAGGATTCCCTGTTTAATAAATGGTGTTGGGAAAACTGGCTAGCCATGTGCAGAAAGCAGAAACTGGACCCCTTCCTGACACCTTACACTAAAATTAACTCCAGATGGATTAAAGACTTAAGCAGAAGACCTAACACCATAAAAACCATAGAAGAAAATCTCGGCGAAACCATTCAGGACATAGGCATAGGCAAGGACTTCATGACCAAAACACCAAAAGCATTGGCATCAAAAGTCACAATAGAAAAATGGGACCTAATCAAACTCCACAGCTTCTGCACAGCAAAAGAAACTGTCATTAGAGTGAATCGGCCATCAACAGACTGGGAAACCATCTTTGCAGCTTGCCCATCTGACAAACGGCTGATATCCAGAATTTACAAAGAACTAAAAGAGATTTACAAGAAACAAACAAATAAGCCCTTTCAAAAGTGGGTGAAGGATATGAACAGACCCTTTACAAAAGAAGACATACATGAGGCCAACAAACATAAGAAAAAATGCGCATCATCACAGGTCATTAGAGAAATGCATATCAAAACTACATTGAGATACCATGTCACACCAGTTAGAATGGCGAACATTAAAAAATCTGGAGACCACAGATGCTGGAGAAGATGTGGAGAAATAGGAACACTTTTACACTATTGGTGAGAGTGTAAATTAGTTCAACTATTGTGGAAGCCAGAGTGGTGATTCGTCAAGGACCTAGAGATAGAAATTCCGTTTGACACAGCAATCCCATTACTGGATATACATCCAAAGGATTATAAATCATTCTACTATAAGGACACATGCACAGGAATGTTCATGGCAGCACTGTTTACAACAGCAAAGACCTGGAACCAACCCAAATGCCCATCGATGATAGACTGGACAGGGAAAATGTGGAACATAGGCACCACGGAATATTATGCCACCATCAAAAACGATGAGTTCGCATCCTTTGTAGGGACATGGATGAACCTGGGAACCATCATTCTAGCAAACTGACACAAGAACACAAAATCAAACACCGCATGTTCTCACTCATAGGTGGGTGTTGAACAATGAGAACATGTGGACACAGGGTGGGGAGCACTACACACTGGGGTCTGTGGGGGGGAATAGGGGAGGGACAGTGGAGGGTGGGGAGTTGGGGAGAGATAGCATGGGGAGAAATGCCAGATATACGTGAAGGGAGGAAGGCGGCAAATCACACTGCCACGTATGCACCTATGCAACAATCGTGCATTTTCTTCACATGTACCCCAACACCTAAATTGCAACAAAAAATAAAAATAAAACAAATAAAATAAAAAATCTGGAGACAACAGATGCTGGAGAGGATGTGAAGAAATAGGAACACTTTTACACTGTTGGTGGGAGTGTCAATTAGTTCAACCATTGTGGAAGACAGTGTGGTGATTCCTCAAGGACCTAGAGATAGAAATTGCATTTGACCCAGCAATCCCATTACTGGGTATATATCCAAAGGATTATAAATCGTTCTACTATAAGGACACATGCACACGAATGTTCATGGCAGCACTGTTTACAATAGCAGAGACCTGGAACCAACGCAAATGCCCATCGATGATAGACTGGACCGGAAAAATGCGGCACGTATAGACCACGGAATATTATGCAGCCATCAGAAATGATGAGTTTGCGTCCTTTGTAGGGACATGGATGAACCTGGAAACCATCATTCACACCAAACTGACACAAGAACAGAAAATCAAACACCGCATATTCTCACTCATAGGGGGGTGTTGAACTATGAGAACACATGAACACAGGATGGGGAGCACTACACACTGGGGTCTGTTGGGGGGAAATGGGGGAGGGACAGCGGGGAGTGGGGAGAGATAGCATGGGGAGAAATGCCAGCTATAGGTGAAGGGGAGGAAGGCAGAAAATCACACTGCCACGTATGCACCTATGCAACAATCTTGCATGTTTTTCACATGTACCCCAAAACCTAAAATACAAGTAAAAAAAAAAAAAAGGCACAGCCTGGCAAATTCGATAAAAAGCCAAAACCCATCGGTGAGCTGTATCCAGGAAACTCATGTCACATGCAAGGATACACAACGGCTCAAAGTAAAGGGATGGAGGAAGATTTTCAAAGCAAATGGAGAGCAAAGAAAAGCAGGAGTTGCAATTCTCATCTCTGGTAAAATAGACTTTATACCAAAAAAGATACAAAGAGACAAAGAAGGACATTACATAATGGTAAAAGGATCAATGCCACAGGAGGAGCTAATGATCCTAAATATATATGCAACCCATACAGGAGCACCCAAATACATAAGGCAAGTCCTTAATGACTTACAAAGAGACTTAGACTCCCACACAATAATAGGGGGAGACTTTAACACCCCATTGTCAATATTAGACAGATCAACCGGACAGAAAATTAACAAGGATATCCAGGACTTGAACTCAGACCTGTAACAAGCAAACCTAATAGACATTAACAGAACGCTCACCCCAAATCCACAGAATATACATTCTTCTCAGCACCACATCACACCTACTCTCAAATTGACCACATAAGTGGAAGTAAATCACTCCTCAGCAAATGCAAAAGTATGGAAATCATAACAAACAGTCTCTCAGACCACAGTGCAATCAAGTTAGAACTCAGAATTCAGAAACCAACCCAGAACCGCACAGCTTCATGGAAACTCTTGAATGTTGACTGGATAAACAATGAAATGAAGGCAGAAATAAAGATGTTCTTTGAAACCAACGAGAACGAAGACACAACATACCAGAATCTCTGGGACACATTTAAAGCAGTTTCTAGAGGAAAATATATAGCAATAAGTGCCCACATGAGAAGCAATGAGGGATCTAAAATTGACACCTCATCGTCAAAATTGAAAGAGCTAGAGGAGCAAGATCAAAAAAACACACCTAGCGGAAGAAAAGGAGTAACTGAGATCAGAGCAGAACGGAAGGAGATAGAGGCACAAAAAAAAACCTTTCAAAAAATCAGTTAAACCAGGAGCTGGTTTTTCAGAAAGCGCAACAGTATAAACAGACCACTATCCAGATTAATAAAAAAGAACAGAGAGAATAACCAAATAGATGCAATAAAAAACGATAAATGGGGATATCACCAGAGATTCCACAGTAATTCAAACCATCGTCAGAGATTATTACAAACAACTCTATGCACTTAAACTAGGAAACCTGCAAGAAATGGATAAATTCCTGGACACCTGCCTCCTCCCAAGCCTAAACCAGGAACAAGTCAAAACCCTGAATAGACCAATAACAAGGGCTGAAGTCGAGGCAGCAATTAAGAGCCTATCACCCAAAAATGCCCAGGTCCAGATGGGCTCACAGCCGAATTCTACCACACATACAAAGAGGAGCTGGTACCATTCCTTCTGAAACTATTCCAAATAATCCAAAAAGAGGGAATCCTTCCCAAATCATTTCATGAGACCAACATCATCCTGATACCAAAACCTTGCAGAGACTCAACAAGAAAAGGAAACTTCAGGCCAATATCCATGATGAACAGAGATGCAAAAATCTTCAATAAAATACTGGCTAGCCAACTGCAACAGCACATCCAAAAGCTTATCCACCATGATCAAGTACGATTCATCTGGGGGATGCAAGGCTGGTTCAACATACGCAAGTCTATAAATGTAATTCACCACATAAACAGAAGCAAAGACAAAAACCACATGATTATCTCAATTGATGCAGAGAAGGCCTTTGACAAAATTCAACAGCCCTTTATGCTAAAAACCCTCCATAAACTAGGTATTGACGGAACATATCTCAAAATAATAAAAACTACTTACGACAAGCAGCAGCCAATATCATACTGAACAGGCAAAACTGGAAGCATTCCCTTTGAAATCTGGCACTAGACCAGGATGCCCTCTCTCACCACTCTTATTCAATATAGTACTGGAATTTCTAGCCAGAGCAATCAGGCAAGAAAAAGAAATAAAGTGTATTCAAATTGGAATGGAGGAAGTCAAATTTTCTCTATTTGCAGACGACACTATTGTATATCTGGAAGTCCCCATCATCTCACCTTGAAATGTCCTGAAACTGATTAGCAACTTCAGCAATGTCTCAGGATACAAAATCAATGTGCAGAAATCACACGGATTCCTAGACACCAATAACAGACTTAAAGAGAGCCAAATCAAGAAGAAACTGCCATTCACAATTGCTACAAAGAGAATAAAATACCTAGGAATACAACTCACAACGAACATAAAGGACCTCTTCAAGGAGAGCTACAAACCACTGATCAACGAAACAAGAGAGGACACAAACAGAGCTAGAAACATTCCATGTTCATGGTTAGGAAGAATCAATATCGTGAAAATGGCCATACTGCCCAAAGTAATTTACAGAGTCAACGCTATCCCCATCAAGCTACCAATGACCTTCTTCACAGAACTGGAAAACACCACCTTAAACTTCATATGGAACCAAAAGAGAGCCCACATACCCAAGTCACTCCTAAGCAAAAAGAACAAAGCAGGAAGCGTCACACTACCGGACATCAAACTATACTACAAGGGTACAGTAATCAAAACACAATGCTACTGGTACCAAAACAGAGATATGGACCAATGGAACAGAACCGAGGCCTCGGAGGCAACACAACATATCTACAGCCATATGATTTTTGACAAACCTGAGAAAAACAAGCAATGGGGAAAGGATTCCCTGTTTAATAAATGGTGTTGGGAAAACTGGCTAGCCATGTGCAGAAAGCAGAAACTGGACCCCTTCCTGACACCTTACACTAAAATTAACTCCAGATGGATTAAAGACTTAAGCAGAAGACCTAACACCATAAAAACCATAGAAGAAAATCTCGGCGAAACCATTCAGGACATAGGCATAGGCAAGGACTTCATGACCAAAACACCAAAAGCATTGGCATCAAAAGTCACAATAGAAAAATGGGACCTAATCAAACTCCACAGCTTCTGCACAGCAAAAGAAACTGTCATTAGAGTGAATCGGCCATCAACAGACTGGGAAACCATCTTTGCAGCTTGCCCATCTGACAAACGGCTGATATCCAGAATTTACAAAGAACTAAAAGAGATTTACAAGAAACAAACAAATAAGCCCTTTCAAAAGTGGGTGAAGGATATGAACAGACCCTTTACAAAAGAAGACATACATGAGGCCAACAAACATAAGAAAAAATGCGCATCATCACAGGTCATTAGAGAAATGCATATCAAAACTACATTGAGATACCATGTCACACCAGTTAGAATGGCGAACATTAAAAAATCTGGAGACCACAGATGCTGGAGAAGATGTGGAGAAATAGGAACACTTTTACACTATTGGTGAGAGTGTAAATTAGTTCAACTATTGTGGAAGCCAGAGTGGTGATTCGTCAAGGACCTAGAGATAGAAATTCCGTTTGACACAGCAATCCCATTACTGGATATACATCCAAAGGATTATAAATCATTCTACTATAAGGACACATGCACAGGAATGTTCATGGCAGCACTGTTTACAACAGCAAAGACCTGGAACCAACCCAAATGCCCATTGATGATAGACTGGACAGGGAAAATGTGGAACATAGGCACCACGGAATATTATGCCACCATCAAAAACGATGAGTTCGCATCCTTTGTAGGGACATGGATGAACCTGGGAACCATCATTCTAGCAAACTGA
The DNA here is from genome assembly GCF_030222135.1 of Aotus nancymaae. Lineage (NCBI taxonomy): Eukaryota > Metazoa > Chordata > Mammalia > Primates > Aotidae > Aotus > Aotus nancymaae. Next base: position 13,432,989 of record NW_026988476.1, on the reverse strand, counting down.
CACAAGAACACAAAATCAAACACCGCATGTTCTCACTCATAGGCGGGTGTTGAACAATGAGAACATGTGGACACAGGGTGGGGAGCACTACACACTGGGGTCTGTGGGGGGAAATAGGGGAGGGACAGTGGAGGGTGGGGAGTTGGGGAGAGATAGCATGGGGAGAAATGCCAGATATACGTGAAGGGAGGAAGGCGGCAAATCACACTGCCACGTATGCACCTATGCAACAATCGTGCATTTTCTTCACATGTACCCCAACACCTAAATTGCAACAAAAAATAAAAATAAAACAAATAAAATAAAAAATCTGGAGACAACAGATGCTGGAGAGGATGTGAAGAAATAGGAACACTTTTACACTGTTGGTGGGAGTGTCAATTAGTTCAACCATTGTGGAAGACAGTGTGGTGATTCCTCAAGGACCTAGAGATAGAAATTGCATTTGACCCAGCAATCCCATTACTGGGTATATATCCAAAGGATTATAAATCGTTCTACTATAAGGACACATGCACACGAATGTTCATGGCAGCACTGTTTACAATAGCAGAGACCTGGAACCAACGCAAATGCCCATCGATGATAGACTGGACCGGAAAAATGCGGCACGTATAGACCACGGAATATTATGCAGCCATCAGAAATGATGAGTTTGCGTCCTTTGTAGGGACATGGATGAACCTGGAAACCATCATTCACACCAAACTGACACAAGAACAGAAAATCAAACACCGCATATTCTCACTCATAGAGGGGTGTTGAACTATGAGAACACATGAACACAGGATGGGGAGCACTACACACTGGGGTCTGTTGGGGGGAAATGGGGGAGGGACAGCGGGGAGTGGGGAGAGATAGCATGGGGAGAAATGCCAGATATAGGTGAAGGGGAGGAAGGCAGAAAATCACACTGCCACGTATGCACCTATGCAACAATCTTGCATGTTTTTCACATGTACCCCAAAACCTAAAATACAAGTAAAAAAAAAAAAAAAAGGCACAGCCTGGCAAATTCGATAAAAAGCCAAAACCCATCGGTGAGCTGTATCCAGGAAACTCATCTCACATGCAAGGATACACAACGGCTCAAAGTAAAGGGATGGAGGAAGATTTTCCAAGCAAATGGAGAGCAAAGAAAAGCAGGAGTTGCAATTCTCATCTCTGGTAAAATAGACTTTATACCAAAAAAGATACAAAGAGACAAAGAAGGACATTACATAATGGTAAAAGGATCAATGCCACAGGAGGAGCTAATGATCCTAAATATATATGCAACCCATACAGGAGCACCCAAATACATAAGGCAAGTCCTTAATGACTTACAAAGAGACTTAGACTCCCACACAATAATAGGGGGAGACTTTAACACCCCATTGTCAATATTAGACAGATCAACCGGACAGAAAATTAACAAGGATATCCAGGACTTGAACTCAGACCTGTAACAAGCAAACCTAATAGACATTAACAGAACGCTCACCCCAAATCCACAGAATATACATTCTTCTCAGCACCACATCACACCTACTCTCAAATTGACCACATAAGTGGAAGTAAATCACTCCTCAGCAAATGCAAAAGTATGGAAATCATAACAAACAGTCTCTCAGACCACAGTGCAATCAAGTTAGAACTCAGAATTCAGAAACCAACCCAGAACCGCACAGCTTCATGGAAACTCTTGAATGTTGACTGGATAAACAATGAAATGAAGGCAGAAATAAAGATGTTCTTTGAAACCAACGAGAACGAAGACACAACATACCAGAATCTCTGGGACACATTTAAAGCAGTTTCTAGAGGAAAATATATAGCAATAAGTGCCCACATGAGAAGCAATGAGGGATCTAAAATTGACACCTCATCGTCAAAATTGAAAGAGCTAGAGGAGCAAGATCAAAAAAACACACCTAGCGGAAGAAAAGGAGTAACTGAGATCAGAGCAGAACGGAAGGAGATAGAGGCACAAAAAAAACCTTTCAAAAAATCAGTTAAACCAGGAGCTGGTTTTTCAGAAAGCGCAACAGTATAAACAGACCACTATCCAGATTAATAAAAAAGAACAGAGAGAATAACCAAATAGATGCAATAAAAAACGATAAATGGGGATATCACCAGAGATTCCACAGTAATTCAAACCATCGTCAGAGATTATTACAAACAACTCTATGCACTTAAACTAGGAAACCTGCAAGAAATGGATAAATTCCTGGACACCTGCCTCCTCCCAAGCCTAAACCAGGAACAAGTCGAAACCCTGAATAGAGCAATAACAAGGGCTGAAGTCGAGGCAGCAATTAAGAGCCTATCACCCAAAAAAAGCCCAGGTCCAGATGGGCTCACAGCCGAATTCTACCACACATACAAAGAGGAGCTGGTACCATTCCTTCTGAAACTATTCCAAATAATCCAAAAAGAGGGAATCCTTCCCAAATCATTTCATGAGACCAACATCATCCTGATACCAAAACCTTGCAGAGACTCAACAAGAAAAGGAAACTTCAGGCCAATATCCATGATGAACAGAGATGCAAAAATCTTCAATAAAATACTGGCTAGCCAACTGCAACAGCACATCCAAAAGCTTATCCACCATGATCAAGTACGATTCATCTGGGGGATGCAAGGCTGGTTCAACATACGCAAGTCTATAAATGTAATTCACCACATAAACAGAAGCAAAGACAAAAACCACATGATTATCTCAATTGATGCAGAGAAGGCCTTTGACAAAATTCAACAGCCCTTTATGCTAAAAACCCTCCATAAACTAGGTATTGACGGAACATATCTCAAAATAATAAAAACTACTTACGACAAGCAGCAGCCAATATCATACTGAACAGGCAAAACTGGAAGCATTCCCTTTGAAATCTGGCACTAGACCAGGATGCCCTCTCTCACCACTCTTATTCAATATAGTACTGGAATTTCTAGCCAGAGCAATCAGGCAAGAAAAAGAAATAAAGTGTATTCAAATTGGAATGGAGGAAGTCAAATTTTCTCTATTTGCAGACGACACTATTGTATATCTGGAAGTCCCCATCATCTCACCTTGAAATGTCCTGAAACTGATTAGCAACTTCAGCAAAGTCTCAGGATACAAAATCAATGTGCAGAAATCACACGGATTCCTAGACACCAATAACAGACTTAAAGAGAGCCAAATCAAGAAGAAACTGCCATTCACAATTGCTACAAAGAGAATAAAATACCTAGGAATACAACTCACAACGAACATAAAGGACCTCTTCAAGGAGAGCTACAAACCACTGATCAACGAAACAAGAGAGGACACAAACAGAGCTAGAAACATTCCACGTTCATGGTTAGGAAGAATCAATATCGTGAAAATGGCCATACTGCCCAAAGTAATTTACAGAGTCAACGCTATCCCCATCAAGCTACCAATGACCTTCTTCACAGAACTGGAAAACACCACCTTAAACTTCATATGGAACCAAAAGAGAGCCCACATACCCAAGTCACTCCTAAGCAAAAAGAACAAAGCAGGAAGCGTCACACTACCGGACATCAAACTATACTACAAGGGTACAGTAATCAAAACACAATGCTACTGGTACCAAAACAGAGATATGGACCAATGGAACAGAACCGAGGCCTCGGAGGCAACACAACATATCTACAGCCATATGATTTTTGACAAACCTGAGAAAAACAAGCAATGGGGAAAGGATTCCCTGTTTAATAAATGGTGTTGGGAAAACTGGCTAGCCATGTGCAGAAAGCAGAAACTGGACCCCTTCCTGACACCTTACACTAAAATTAACTCCAGATGGATTAAAGACTTAAGCAGAAGACCTAACACCATAAAAACCATAGAAGAAAATCTCGGCGAAACCATTCAGGACATAGGCATAGGCAAGGACTTCATGACCAAAACACCAAAAGCATTGGCATCAAAAGTCACAATAGAAAAATGGGACCTAATCAAACTCCACAGCTTCTGCACAGCAAAAGAAACTGTCATTAGAGTGAATCGGCCATCAACAGACTGGGAAACCATCTTTGCAGCTTGCCCATCTGACAAACGGCTGATATCCAGAATTTACAAAGAACTAAAAGAGATTTACAAGAAACAAACAAATAAGCCCTTTCAAAAGTGGGTGAAGGATATGAACAGACCCTTTACAAAAGAAGACATACATGAGGCCAACAAACATAAGAAAAAATGCGCATCATCACAGGTCATTAGAGAAATGCATATCAAAACTACATTGAGATACCATGTCACACCAGTTAGAATGGCGAACATTAAAAAATCTGGAGACCACAGATGCTGGAGAAGATGTGGAGAAATAGGAACACTTTTACACTATTGGTGAGAGTGTAAATTAGTTCAACTATTGTGGAAGCCAGAGTGGTGATTCGTCAAGGACCTAGAGATAGAAATTCCGTTTGACACAGCAATCCCATTACTGGATATACATCCAAAGGATTATAAATCATTCTACTATAAGGACACATGCACAGGAATGTTCATGGCAGCACTGTTTACAACAGCAAAGACCTGGAACCAACCCAAATGCCCATCGATGATAGACTGGACAGGGAAAATGTGGAACATAGGCACCACGGAATATTATGCCACCATCAAAAACGATGAGTTCGCATCCTTTGTAGGGACATGGATGAACCTGGGAACCATCATTCTAGCAAACTGACACAAGAACACAAAATCAAACACCGCATGTTCTCACTCATAGGCGGGTGTTGAACAATGAGAACATGTGGACACAGGGTGGGGAGCACTACACACTGGGGTCTGTGGGGGGAAATAGGGGAGGGACAGTGGAGGGTGGGGAGTTGGGGAGAGATAGCATGGGGAGAAATGCCAGATATACGTGAAGGGAGGAAGGCGGCAAATCACACTGCCACGTATGCACCTATGCAACAATCGTGCATTTTATTCACATGTACCCCAACACCTAAATTGCAACAAAAAATAAAAATAAAACAAATAAAATAAAAAATCTGGAGACAACAGATGCTGGAGAGGATGTGAAGAAATAGGAACTCTTTTACACTGTTGGTGGGAGTGTCAATTAGTTCAACCATTGTGGAAGACAGTGTGGTGATTCCTCAAGGACCTAGAGATAGAAATTGCATTTGACCCAGCAATCCCATTACTGGGTATATATCCAAAGGATTATAAATCGTTCTACTATAAGGACACATGCACACGAATGTTCATGGCAGCACTGTTTACAATAGCAGAGACCTGGAACCAACGCAAATGCCCATCGATGATAGACTGGACCAGAAAAATGCGGCACGTATAGACCACGGAATATTATGCAGCCATCAGAAATGATGAGTTTGCGTCCTTTGTAGGGACATGGATGAACCTGGAAACCATCATTCACACCAAACTGACACAAGAACAGAAAATCAAACACCGCATATTCTCACTCATAGGGGGGTGTTGAACTATGAGAACACATGAACACAGGATGGGGAGCACTACACACTGGGGTCTGTTGGGGGGAAATGGGGGAGGGACAGCGGGGAGTGGGGAGAGATAGCATGGGGAGAAATGCCAGATATAGGTGAAGGGGAGGAAGGCAGAAAATCACACTGCCACGTATGCACCTATGCAACAATCTTGCATGTTTTTCACATGTACCCCAAAACCTAAAATACAAGTAAAAAAAAAAAAAAAGGCACAGCCTGGCAAATTCGATAAAAAGCCAAAACCCATTGGTGAGCTGTATCCAGGAAACTCATCTCACATGCAAGGATACACAACGGCTCAAAGTAAAGGGATGGAGGAAGATTTTCCAAGCAAATGGAGAGCAAAGAAAAGCAGGAGTTGCAATTCTCATCTCTGGTAAAATAGACTTTATACCAAAAAAGATACAAAGAGACAAAGAAGGACATTACATAATGGTAAAAGGATCAATGCCACAGGAGGAGCTAATGATCCTAAATATATATGCAACCCATACAGGAGCACCCAAATACATAAGGCAAGTCCTTAATGACTTACAAAGAGACTTAGACTCCCACACAATAATAGGGGGAGACTTTAACACCCCATTGTCAATATTAGACAGATCGACCGGACAGAAAATTAACAAGGATATCCAGGACTTGAACTCAGACCTGTAACAAGCAAACCTAATAGACATTAACAGAACGCTCACCCCAAATCCACAGAATATACATTCTTCTCAGCACCACATCACACCTACTCTCAAATTGACCACATAAGTGGAAGTAAATCACTCCTCAGCAAATGCAAAAGTATGGAAATCATAACAAACAGTCTCTCAGACCACAGTGCAATCAAGTTAGAACTCAGAATTCAGAAACCAACCCAGAACCGCACAGCTTCATGGAAACTCTTGAATGTTGACTGGATAAACAATGAAATGAAGGCAGAAATAAAGATGTTCTTTGAAACCAACGAGAACGAAGACACAACATACCAGAATCTCTGGGACACATTTAAAGCAGTTTCTAGAGGAAAATATATAGCAATAAGTGCCCACATGAGAAGCAATGAGGGATCTAAAATTGACACCTCATCGTCAAAATTGAAAGAGCTAGAGGAGCAAGATCAAAAAAACACACCTAGCGGAAGAAAAGGAGTAACTGAGATCAGAGCAGAACGGAAGGAGATAGAGGCACAAAAAAAACCTTTCAAAAAATCAGTTAAACCAGGAGCTGGTTTTTCAGAAAGCGCAACAGTATAAACAGACCACTATCCAGATTAATAAAAAAGAACAGAGAGAATAACCAAATAGATGCAATAAAAAACGATAAATGGGGATATCACCAGAGATTCCACAGTAATTCAAACCATCGTCAGAGATTATTACAAACAACTCTATGCACTTAAACTAGGAAACCTGCAAGAAATGGATAAATTCCTGGACACCTGCCTCCTCCCAAGCCTAAACCAGGAACAAGTCAAAACCCTGAATAGACCAATAACAAGGGCTGAAGTCGAGGCAGCAATTAAGAGCCTATCACCCAAAAAAAGCCCAGGTCCAGATGGGCTCACAGCCGAATTCTACCACACATACAAAGAGGAGCTGGTACCATTCCTTCTGAAACTATTCCAAATAATCCAAAAAGAGGGAATCCTTCCCAAATCATTTCATGAGACCAACATCATCCTGATACCAAAACCTTGCAGAGACTCAACAAGAAAAGGAAACTTCAGGCCAATATCCATGATGAACAGAGATGCAAAAATCTTCAATGAAATACTGGCTAGCCAACTGCAACAGCACATCCAAAAGCTTATCCACCATGATCAAGTACGATTCATCTGGGGGATGCAAGGCTGGTTCAACATACGCAAGTCTATAAATGTAATTCACCACATAAACAGAAGCAAAGACAAAAACCACATGATTATCTCAATTGATGCAGAGAAGGCCCTTGACAAAATTCAACAGCCCTTTATGCTAAAAACCCTCCATAAACTAGGTATTGACGGAACATATCTCAAAATATTAAAAACTACTTACGACAAGCAGCAGCCAATATCATACTGAACAGGCAAAACTGGAAGCATTCCCTTTGAAATCTGGCACTAGACCAGGATGCCCTCTCTCACCACTCTTATTCAATATAGTACTGGAATTTCTAGCCAGAGCAATCAGGCAAGAAAAAGAAATAAAGTGTATTCAAATTGGAATGGAGGAAGTCAAATTTTCTCTATTTGCAGACGACACTATTGTATATCTGGAAGTCCCCATCATCTCACCTTGAAATGTCCTGAAACTGATTAGCAACTTCAGCAAAGTCTCAGGATACAAAATCAATGTGCAGAAATCACACGGATTCCTAGACACCAATAACAGACTTAAAGAGAGCCAAATCAAGAAGAAACTGCCATTCACAATTGCTACAAAGAGAATAAAATACCTAGGAATACAACTCACAACGAACATAAAGGACCTCTTCAAGGAGAGCTACAAACCACTGATCAACGAAACAAGAGAGGACACAAACAGAGCTAGAAACATTCCATGTTCATGGTTAGGAAGAATCAATATCGTGAAAATGGCCATACTGCCCAAAGTAATTTACAGAGTCAACGCTATCCCCATCAAGCTACCAATGACCTTCTTCACAGAACTGGAAAACACCACCTTAAACTTCATATGGAACCAAAAGAGAGCCCACATACCCAAGTCACTCCTAAGCAAAAAGAACAAAGCAGGAAGCGTCACACTACCGGACATCAAACTATACTACAAGGGTACAGTAATCAAAACACAATGCTACTGGTACCAAAACAGAGATATGGACCAATGGAACAGAACCGAGGCCTCGGAGGCAACACAACATATCTACAGCCATATGATTTTTGACAAACCTGAGAAAAACAAGCAATGGGGAAAGGATTCCCTGTTTAATAAATGGTGTTGGGAAAACTGGCTAGCCATGTGCAGAAAGCAGAAACTGGACCCCTTCCTGACACCTTACACTAAAATTAACTCCAGATGGATTAAAGACTTAAGCAGAAGACCTAACGCCATAAAAACCATAGAAGAAAATCTCGGCGAAACCATTCAGGACATAGGCATAGGCAAGGACTTCATGACCAAAACACCAAAAGCATTGGCATCAAAAGTCACAATAGAAAAATGGGACCTAATCAAACTCCACAGCTTCTGCACAGCAAAAGAAACTGTCATTAGAGTGAATCGGCCATCAACAGACTGGGAAACCATCTTTGCAGCTTGCCCATCTGACAAACGGCTGATATCCAGAATTTACAAAGAACTAAAAGAGATTTACAAGAAACAAACAAATAAGCCCTTTCAAAAGTGGGTGAAGGATATGAACAGACCCTTTACAAAAGAAGACATACATGAGGCCAACAAACATAAGAAAAAATGCGCATCATCACAGGTCATTAGAGAAATGCATATCAAAACTACATTGAGATACCATGTCACACCAGTTAGAATGGCGAACATTAAAAAATCTGGAGACCACAGATGCTGGAGAAGATGTGGAGAAATAGGAACACTTTTACACTATTGGTGAGAGTGTAAATTAGTTCAACTATTGTGGAAGCCAGAGTGGTGATTCGTCAAGGACCTAGAGATAGAAATTCCGTTTGACACAGCAATCCCATTACTGGATATACATCCAAAGGATTATAAATCATTCTACTATAAGGACACATGCACAGGAATGTTCATGGCAGCACTGTTTACAACAGCAAAGACCTGGAACCAACCCAAATGCCCATCGATGATAGACTGGACAGGGAAAATGTGGAACATAGGCACCACGGAATATTATGCCACCATCAAAAACGATGAGTTCGCATCCTTTGTAGGGACATGGATGAACCTGGGAACCATCATTCTAGCAAACTGACACAAGAACACAAAATCAAACACCGCATGTTCTCACTCATAGGCGGGTGTTGAACAATGAGAACATGTGGACACAGGGTGGGGAGCACTACACACTGGGGTCTGTGGGGGGAAATAGGGGAGGGACAGTGGAGGGTGGGGAGTTGGGGAGAGATAGCATGGGGAGAAATGCCAGATATACGTGAAGGGAGGAAGGCGGCAAATCACACTGCCACGTATGCACCTATGCAACAATCGTGCATTTTCTTCACATGTACCCCAACACCTAAATTGCAACAAAAAATAAAAATAAAAATAAAACAAATAAAATAAAAAATCTGGAGACAACAGATGCTGGAGAGGATGTGAAGAAATAGGAACTCTTTTACACTGTTGGTGGGAGTGTCAATTAGTTCAACCATTGTGGAAGACAGTGTGGTGATTCCTCAAGGACCTAGAGATAGAAATTGCATTTGACCCAGCAATCCCATTACTGGGTATATATCCAAAGGATTATAAATCGTTCTACTATAAGGACACATGCACACGAATGTTCATGGCAGCACTGTTTACAATAGCAGAGACCTGGAACCAACGCAAATGCCCATCGATGATAGACTGGACCGGAAAAATGCGGCACGTATAGACCACGGAATATTATGCAGCCATCAGAAATGATGAGTTTGCGTCCTTTGTAGGGACATGGATGAACCTGGAAACCATCATTCACACCAAACTGACACAAGAACAGAAAATCAAACACCGCATATTCTCACTCATAGGGGGGTGTTGAACTATGAGAACACATGAACACAGGATGGGGAGCACTACACACTGGGGTCTGTTGGGGGGAAATGGGGGAGGGACAGCGGGGAGTGGGGAGAGATAGCATGGGGAGAAATGCCAGATATAGGTGAAGGGGAGGAAGGCAGAAAATCACACTGCCACGTATGCACCTATGCAACAATCTTGCATGTTTTTCACATGTACCCCAAAACCTAAAATACAAGTAAAAAAAAAAAAAAGGCACAGCCTGGCAAATTCGATAAAAAGCCAAAACCCATCGGTGAGCTGTATCCAGGAAACTCATGTCACATGCAAGGATACACAACGGCTCAAAGTAAAGGGATGGAGGAAGATTTTCCAAGCAAATGGAGAGCAAAGAAAAGCAGGAGTTGCAATTCTCATCTCTGGTAAAATAGACTTTATACCAAAAAAGATACAAAGAGACAAAGAAGGACATTACATAATGGTAAAAGGATCAATGCCACAGGAGGAGCTAATGATCCTAAATATATATGCAACCCATACAGGAGCACCCAAATACATAAGGCAAGTCCTTAATGACTTACAAAGAGACTTAGACTCCCACACAATAATAGGGGGAGACTTTAACACCCCATTGTCAATATTAGACAGATCGACCGGACAGAAAATTAGCAAGGATATCCAGGACTTGAACTCAGACCTGTAACAAGCAAACCTAATAGACATTAACAGAACGCTCACCCCAAATCCACAGAATATACATTCTTCTCAGCACCACATCACACCTACTCTCAAATTGACCACATAAGTGGAAGTAAATCACTCCTCAGCAAATGCAAAAGTATGGAAATCATAACAAACAGTCTCTCAGACCACAGTGCAATCAAGTTAGAACTCAGAATTCAGAAACCAACCCAGAACCGCACAGCTTCATGGAAACTCTTGAATGTTGACTGGATAAACAATGAAATGAAGGCAGAAATAAAGATGTTCTTTGAAACCAACGAGAACGAAGACACAACATACCAGAATCTCTGGGACACATTTAAAGCAGTTTCTAGAGGAAAATATATAGCAATAAGTGCCCACATGAGAAGCAATGAGGGATCTAAAATTGACACCTCATCGTCAAAATTGAAAGAGCTAGAGGAGCAAGATCAAAAAAACACACCTAGCGGAAGAAAAGGAGTAACTGAGATCAGAGCAGAACGGAAGGAGATAGAGGCACAAAAAAAACCTTTCAAAAAATCAGTTAAACCAGGAGCTGGTTTTTCAGAAAGCGCAACAGTATAAACAGACCACTATCCAGATTAATAAAAAAGAACAGAGAGAATAACCAAATAGATGCAATAAAAAACGATAAATGGGGATATCACCAGAGATTCCACAGTAATTCAAACCATCGTCAGAGATTATTACAAACAACTCTATGCACTTAAACTAGGAAACCTGCAAGAAATGGATAAATTCCTGGACACCTGCCTCCTCCCAAGCCTAAACCAGGAACAAGTCGAAACCCTGAATAGACCAATAACAAGGGCTGAAGTCGAGGCAGCAATTAAGAGCCTATCACCCAAAAAAAGCCCAGGTCCAGATGGGCTCACAGCCGAATTCTACCACACATACAAAGAGGAGCTGGTACCATTCCTTCTGAAACTATTCCAAATAATCCCAAAAGAGGGAATCCTTCCCAAATCATTTCATGAGACCAACATCATCCTGATACCAAAACCTTGCAGAGACTCAACAAGAAATGGAAACTTCAGGCCAATATCCATGATGAACAGAGATGCAAAAATCTTCAATAAAATACTGGCTAGCCAACTGCAACAGCACATCCAAAAGCTTATCCACCATGATCAAGTACGATTCATCTGGGGGATGCAAGGCTGGTTCAACATACGCAAGTCTATAAATGTAATTCACCACATAAACAGAAGCAAAGACAAAAACCACATGATTATCTCAATTGATGCAGAGAAGGCCTTTGACAAAATTCAACAGCCCTTTATGCTAAAAACCCTCCATAAACTAGGTATTGACGGAACATATCTCAAAATAATAAAAACTACTTACGACAAGCAGCAGCCAATATCATACTGAACAGGCAAAACTGGAAGCATTCCCTTTGAAATCTGGCACTAGACCAGGATGCCCTCTCTCACCACTCTTATTCAATATAGTACTGGAATTTCTAGCCAGAGCAATCAGGCAAGAAAAAGAAATAAAGTGTATTCAAATTGGAATGGAGGAAGTCAAATTTTCTCTATTTGCAGACGACACTATTGTATATCTGGAAGTCCCCATCATCTCACCTTGAAATGTCCTGAAACTGATTAGCAACTTCAGCAAAGTCTCAGGATACAAAATCAATGTGCAGAAATCACACGGATTCCTAGACACCAATAACAGACTTAAAGAGAGCCAAATCAAGAAGAAACTGCCATTCACAATTGCTACAAAGAGAATAAAATACCTAGGAATACAACTCACAACGAACATAAAGGACCTCTTCAAGGAGAGCTACAAACCACTGATCAACGAAACAAGAGAGGACACAAACAGAGCTAGAAACATTCCATGTTCATGGTTAGGAAGAATCAATATCGTGAAAATGGCCATACTGCCCAAAGTAATTTACAGAGTCAACGCTATCCCCATCAAGCTACCAATGACCTTCTTCACAGAACTGGAAAACACCACCTTAAACTTCATATGGAACCAAAAGAGAGCCCACATACCCAAGTCACTCCTAAGCAAAAAGAACAAAGCAGGAAGCGTCACACTACCGGACATCAAACTATACTACAAGGGTACAGTAATCAAAACACAATGCTACTGGTACCAAAACAGAGATATGGACCAATGGAACAGAACCGAGGCCTCGGAGGCAACGCAACATATCTACAGCCATATGATTTTTGACAAACCTGAGAAAAACAAGCAATGGGGAAAGGATTCCCTGTTTAATAAATGGTGTTGGGAAAACTGGCTAGCCATGTGCAGAAAGCAGAAACTGGACCCCTTCCTGACACCTTACACTAAAATTAACTCCAGATGGATTAAAGACTTAAGCAGAAGACCTAACACCATAAAAACCATAGAAGAAAATCTCGGCGAAACCATTCAGGACATAGGCATAGGCAAGGACTTCATGACCAAAACACCAAAAGCATTGGCATCAAAAGTCACAATAGAAAAATGGGACCTAATCAAACTCCACAGCTTCTGCACAGCAAAAGAAACTGTCATTAGAGTGAATCGGCCATCAACAGACTGGGAAACCATCTTTGCAGCTTGCCCATCTGACAAACGGCTGATATCCAGAATTTACAAAGAACTAAAAGAGATTTACAAGAAACAAACAAATAAGCCCTTTCAAAAGTGGGTGAAGGATATGAACAGACCCTTTACAAAAGAAGACATACATGAGGCCAACAAACATAAGAAAAAATGCGCATCATCACAGGTCATTAGAGAAATGCATATCAAAACTACATTGAGATACCATGTCACACCAGTTAGAATGGCGAACATTAAAAAATCTGGAGACCACAGATGCTGGAGAAGATGTGGAGAAATAGGAACACTTTTACACTATTGGTGAGAGTGTAAATTAGTTCAACTATTGTGGAAGCCAGAGTGGTGATTCGTCAAGGACCTAGAGATAGAAATTCCGTTTGACACAGCAATCCCATTACTGGATATACATCCAAAGGATTATAAATCATTCTACTATAAGGACACATGCACAGGAATGTTCATGGCAGCACTGTTTACAACAGCAAAGACCTGGAACCAACCCAAATGCCCATCGATGATAGACTGGACAGGGAAAATGTGGAACATAGGCAGCACGGAATATTATGCCACCATCAAAAACGATGAGTTCGCATCCTTTGTAGGGACATGGATGAACCTGGGAACCATCATTCTAGCAAACTGACACAAGAACACAAAATCAAACACCGCATGTTCTCACTCATAGGCGGGTGTTGAACAATGAGAACATGTGGACACAGGGTGGGGAGCACTACACACTGGGGTCTGTGGGGGGAAATAGGGGAGGGACAGTGGAGGGTGGGGAGTTGGGGAGAGATAGCATGGGGAGAAATGCCAGATATACGTGAAGGGAGGAAGGCGGCAAATCACACTGCCACGTATGCACCTATGCAACAATCGTGCATTTTCTTCACATGTACCCCAACACCTAAATTGCAACAAAAAATAAAAATAAAAATAAAACAAATAAAATAAAAAATCTGGAGACAACAGATGCTGGAGAGGATGTGAAGAAATAGGAACTCTTTTACACTGTTGGTGGGAGTGTCAATTAGTTCAACCATTGTGGAAGACAGTGTGGTGATTCCTCAAGGACCTAGAGATAGAAATTGCATTTGACCCAGCAATCCCATTACTGGGTATATATCCAAAGGATTATAAATCGTTCTACTATAAGGACACATGCACACGAATGTTCATGGCAGCACTGTTTACAATAGCAGAGACCTGGAACCAACGCAAATGCCCATCGATGATAGACTGGACCGGAAAAATGCGGCACGTATAGACCACGGAATATTATGCAGCCATCAGAAATGATGAGTTTGCGTCCTTTGTAGGGACATGGATGAACCTGGAAACCATCATTCACACCAAACTGACACAAGAACAGAAAATCAAACACCGCATATTCTCACTCATAGGGGGGTGTTGAACTATGAGAACACATGAACACAGGATGGGGAGCACTACACACTGGGGTCTGTTGGGGGGAAATGGGGGAGGGACAGCGGGGAGTGGGGAGAGATAGCATGGGGAGAAATGCCAGATATAGGTGAAGGGGAGGAAGGCAGAAAATCACACTGCCACGTATGCACCTATGCAACAATCTTGCATGTTTTTCACATGTACCCCAAAACCTAAAATACAAGTAAAAAAAAAAAAAAGGCACAGCCTGGCAAATTCGATAAAAAGCCAAAACCCATCGGTGAGCTGTATCCAGGAAACTCATGTCACATGCAAGGATACACAACGGCTCAAAGTAAAGGGATGGAGGAAGATTTTCCAAGCAAATGGAGAGCAAAGAAAAGCAGGAGTTGCAATTCTCATCTCTGGTAAAATAGACTTTATACCAAAAAAGATACAAAGAGACAAAGAAGGACATTACATAATGGTAAAAGGATCAATGCCACAGGAGGAGCTAATGATCCTAAATATATATGCAACCCATACAGGAGCACCCAAATACATAAGGCAAGTCCTTAATGACTTACAAAGAGACTTAGACTCCCACACAATAATAGGGGGAGACTTTAACACCCCATTGTCAATATTAGACAGATCGACCGGACAGAAAATTAGCAAGGATATCCAGGACTTGAACTCAGACCTGTAACAAGCAAACCTAATAGACATTAACAGAACGCTCACCCCAAATCCACAGAATATACATTCTTCTCAGCACCACATCACACCTACTCTCAAATTGACCACATAAGTGGAAGTAAATCACTCCTCAGCAAATGCAAAAGTATGGAAATCATAACAAACAGTCTCTCAGACCACAGTGCAATCAAGTTAGAACTCAGAATTCAGAAACCAACCCAGAACCGCACAGCTTCATGGAAACTCTTGAATGTTGACTGGATAAACAATGAAATGAAGGCAGAAATAAAGATGTTCTTTGAAACCAACGAGAACGAAGACACAACATACCAGAATCTCTGGGACACATTTAAAGCAGTTTCTAGAGGAAAATATATAGCAATAAGTGCCCACATGAGAAGCAATGAGGGATCTAAAATTGACACCTCATCGTCAAAATTGAAAGAGCTAGAGGAGCAAGATCAAAAAAACACACCTAGCGGAAGAAAAGGAGTAACTGAGATCAGAGCAGAACGGAAGGAGATAGAGGCACAAAAAAAACCTTTCAAAAAATCAGTTAAACCAGGAGCTGGTTTTTCAGAAAGCGCAACAGTATAAACAGACCACTATCCAGATTAATAAAAAAGAACAGAGAGAATAACCAAATAGATGCAATAAAAAACGATAAATGGGGATATCACCAGAGATTCCACAGTAATTCAAACCATCGTCAGAGATTATTACAAACAACTCTATGCACTTAAACTAGGAAACCTGCAAGAAATGGATAAATTCCTGGACACCTGCCTCCTCCCAAGCCTAAACCAGGAACAAGTCGAAACCCTGAATAGACCAATAACAAGGGCTGAAGTCGAGGCAGCAATTAAGAGCCTATCACCCAAAAAAAGCCCAGGTCCAGATGGGCTCACAGCCGAATTCTACCACACATACAAAGAGGAGCTGGTACCATTCCTTCTGAAACTATTCCAAATAATCCAAAAAGAGGGAATCCTTCCCAAATCATTTCATGAGACCAACATCATCCTGATACCAAAACCTTGCAGAGACTCAACAAGAAAAGGAAACTTCAGGCCAATATCCATGATGAACAGAGATGCAAAAATCTTCAATAAAATACTGGCTAGCCAACTGCAACAGCACATCCAAAAGCTTATCCACCATGATCAAGTACGATTCATCTGGGGGATGCAAGGCTGGTTCAACATACGCAAGTCTATAAATGTAATTCACCACATAAACAGAAGCAAAGACAAAAACCACATGATTATCTCAATTGATGCAGAGAAGGCCTTTGACAAAATTCAACAGCCCTTTATGCTAAAAACCCTCCATAAACTAGGTATTGACGGAACATATCTCAAAATAATAAAAACTACTTACGACAAGCAGCAGCCAATATCATACTGAACAGGCAAAACTGGAAGCATTCCCTTTGAAATCTGGCACTAGACCAGGATGCCCTCTCTCACCACTCTTATTCAATATAGTACTGGAATTTCTAGCCAGAGCAATCAGGCAAGAAAAAGAAATAAAGTGTATTCAAATTGGAATGGAGGAAGTCAAATTTTCTCTATTTGCAGACGACACTATTGTATATCTGGAAGTCCCCATCATCTCACCTTGAAATGTCCTGAAACTGATTAGCAACTTCAGCAAAGTCTCAGGATACAAAATCAATGTGCAGAAATCACACGGATTCCTAGACACCAATAACAGACTTAAAGAGAGCCAAATCAAGAAGAAACTGCCATTCACAATTGCTACAAAGAGAATAAAATACCTAGGAATACAACTCACAACGAACATAAAGGACCTCTTCAAGGAGAGCTACAAACCACTGATCAACGAAACAAGAGAGGACACAAACAGAGCTAGAAACATTCCATGTTCATGGTTAGGAAGAATCAATATCGTGAAAATGGCCATACTGCCCAAAGTAATTTACAGAGTCAACGCTATCCCCATCAAGCTACCAATGACCTTCTTCACAGAACTGGAAAACACCACCTTAAACTTCATATGGAACCAAAAGAGAGCCCACATACCCAAGTCACTCCTAAGCAAAAAGAACAAAGCAGGAAGCGTCACACTACCGGACATCAAACTATACTACAAGGGTACAGTAATCAAAACACAATGCTACTGGTACCAAAACAGAGATATGGACCAATGGAACAGAACCGAGGCCTCGGAGGCAACGCAACATATCTACAGCCATATGATTTTTGACAAACCTGAGAAAAACAAGCAATGGGGAAAGGATTCCCTGTTTAATAAATGGTGTTGGGAAAACTGGCTAGCCATGTGCAGAAAGCAGAAACTGGACCCCTTCCTGACACCTTACACTAAAATTAACTCCAGATGGATTAAAGACTTAAGCAGAAGACCTAACGCCATAAAAACCATAGAAGAAAATCTCGGCGAAACCATTCAGGACATAGGCATAGGCAAGGACTTCATGACCAAAACACCAAAAGCATTGGCATCAAAAGTCACAATAGAAAAATGGGACCTAATCAAACTCCACAGCTTCTGCACAGCAAAAGAAACTGTCATTAGAGTGAATCGGCCATCAACAGACTGGGAAACCATCTTTGCAGCTTGCCCATCTGACAAACGGCTGATATCCAGAATTTACAAAGAACTAAAAGAGATTTACAAGAAACAAACAAATAAGCCCTTTCAAAAGTGGGTGAAGGATATGAACAGACCCTTTACAAAAGAAGACATACATGAGGCCAACAAACATAAGAAAAAATGCGCATCATCACAGGTCATTAGAGAAATGCATATCAAAACTACATTGAGATACCATGTCACACCAGTTAGAATGGCGAACATTAAAAAATCTGGAGACCACAGATGCTGGAGAAGATGTGGAGAAATAGGAACACTTTTACACTATTGGTGAGAGTGTAAATTAGTTCAACTATTGTGGAAGCCAGAGTGGTGATTCGTCAAGGACCTAGAGATAGAAATTCCGTTTGACACAGCAATCCCATTACTGGATATACATCCAAAGGATTATAAATCATTCTACTATAAGGACACATGCACAGGAATGTTCATGGCAGCACTGTTTACAACAGCAAAGACCTGGAACCAACCCAAATGCCCATCGATGATAGACTGGACAGGGAAAATGTGGAACATAGGCACCACGGAATATTATGCCACCATCAAAAACGATGAGTTCGCATCCTTTGTAGGGACATGGATGAACCTGGGAACCATCATTCTAGCAAACTGACACAAGAACACAAAATCAAACACCGCATGTTCTCACTCATAGGCGGGTGTTGAACAATGAGAACATGTGGACACAGGGTGGGGAGCACTACACACTGGGGTCTGTGGGGGGAAATAGGGGAGGGACAGTGGAGGGTGGGGAGTTGGGGAGAGATAGCATGGGGAGAAATGCCAGATATACGTGAAGGGAGGAAGGCGGCAAATCACACTGCCACGTATGCACCTATGCAACAATCGTGCATTTTCTTCACATGTACCCCAACACCTAAATTGCAACAAAAAATAAAAATAAAACAAATAAAATAAAAAATCTGGAGACAACAGATGCTGGAGAGGATGTGAAGAAATAGGAACACTTTTACACTGTTGGTGGGAGTGTCAATTAGTTCAACCATTGTGGAAGACAGTGTGGTGATTCCTCAAGGACCTAGAGATAGAAATTGCATTTGACCCAGCAATCCCATTACTGGGTATATATCCAAAGGATTATAAATCGTTCTACTATAAGGACACATGCACACGAATGTTCATGGCAGCACTGTTTACAATAGCAGAGACCTGGAACCAACGCAAATGCCCATCGATGATAGACTGGACCGGAAAAATGCGGCACGTATAGACCACGGAATATTATGCAGCCATCAGAAATGATGAGTTTGCGTCCTTTGTAGGGACATGGATGAACCTGGAAACCATCATTCACACCAAACTGACACAAGAACAGAAAATCAAACACCGCATATTCTCACTCATAGGGGGGTGTTGAACTATGAGAACACATGAACACAGGATGGGGAGCACTACACACTGGGGTCTGTTGGGGGGAAATGGGGGAGGGACAGCGGGGAGTGGGGAGAGATAGCATGGGGAGAAATGCCAGATATAGGTGAAGGGGAGGAAGGCAGAAAATCACACTGCCACGTATGCACCTATGCAACAATCTTGCATGTTTTTCACATGTACCCCAAAACCTAAAATACAAGAAAAAAAAAAAAAAAGGCACAGCCTGGCAAATTCGATAAAAAGCCAAAACCCATCGGTGAGCTGTATCCAGGAAACTCATCTCACATGCAAGGATACACAACGGCTCAAAGTAAAGGGATGGAGGAAGATTTTCCAAGCAAATGGAGAGCAAAGAAAAGCAGGAGTTGCAATTCTCATCTCTGGTAAAATAGACTTTATACCAAAAAAGATACAAAGAGACAAAGAAGGACATTACATAATGGTAAAAGGATCAATGCCACAGGAGGAGCTAATGATCCTAAATATATATGCAACCCATACAGGAGCACCCAAATACATAAGGCAAGTCCTTAATGACTTACAAAGAGACTTAGACTCCCACACAATAATAGGGGGAGACTTTAACACCCCATTGTCAATATTAGACAGATCGACCGGACAGAAAATTAGCAAGGATATCCAGGACTTGAACTCAGACCTGTAACAAGCAAACCTAATAGACATTAACAGAACGCTCACCCCAAATCCACAGAATATACATTCTTCTCAGCACCACATCACACCTACTCTCAAATTGACCACATAAGTGGAAGTAAATCACTCCTCAGCAAATGCAAAAGTATGGAAATCATAACAAACAGTCTCTCAGACCACAGTGCAATCAAGTTAGAACTCAGAATTCAGAAACCAACCCAGAACCGCACAGCTTCATGGAAACTCTTGAATGTTGACTGGATAAACAATGAAATGAAGGCAGAAATAAAGATGTTCTTTGAAACCAACGAGAACGAAGACACAACATACCAGAATCTCTGGGACACATTTAAAGCAGTTTCTAGAGGAAAATATATAGCAATAAGTGCCCACATGAGAAGCAATGAGGGATCTAAAATTGACACCTCATCGTCAAAATTGAAAGAGCTAGAGGAGCAAGATCAAAAAAACACACCTAGCGGAAGAAAAGGAGTAACTGAGATCAGAGCAGAACGGAAGGAGATAGAGGCACAAAAAAAACCTTTCAAAAAATCAGTTAAACCAGGAGCTGGTTTTTCAGAAAGCGCAACAGTATAAACAGACCACTATCCAGATTAATAAAAAAGAACAGAGAGAATAACCAAATAGATGCAATAAAAAACGATAAATGGGGATATCACCAGAGATTCCACAGTAATTCAAACCATCGTCAGAGATTATTACAAACAACTCTATGCACTTAAACTAGGAAACCTGCAAGAAATGGATAAATTCCTGGACACCTGCCTCCTCCCAAGCCTAAACCAGGAACAAGTCGAAACCCTGAATAGACCAATAACAAGGGCTGAAGTCGAGGCAGCAATTAAGAGCCTATCACCCAAAAAAAGCCCAGGTCCAGATGGGCTCACAGCCGAATTCTACCACACATACAAAGAGGAGCTGGTACCATTCCTTCTGAAACTATTCCAAATAATCCAAAAAGAGGGAATCCTTCCCAAATCATTTCATGAGACCAACATCATCCTGATACCAAAACCTTGCAGAGACTCAACAAGAAAAGGAAACTTCAGGCCAATATCCATGATGAACAGAGATGCAAAAATCTTCAATAAAATACTGGCTAGCCAACTGCAACAGCACATCCAAAAGCTTATCCACCATGATCAAGTACGATTCATCTGGGGGATGCAAGGCTGGTTCAACATACGCAAGTCTATAAATGTAATTCACCACATAAACAGAAGCAAAGACAAAAACCACATGATTATCTCAATTGATGCAGAGAAGGCCTTTGACAAAATTCAACAGCCCTTTATGCTAAAAACCCTCCATAAACTAGGTATTGACGGAACATATCTCAAAATAATAAAAACTACTTACGACAAGCAGCAGCCAATATCATACTGAACAGGCAAAACTGGAAGCATTCCCTTTGAAATCTGGCACTAGACCAGGATGCCCTCTCTCACCACTCTTATTCAATATAGTACTGGAATTTCTAGCCAGAGCAATCAGGCAAGAAAAAGAAATAAAGTGTATTCAAATTGGAATGGAGGAAGTCAAATTTTCTCTATTTGCAGACGACACTATTGTATATCTGGAAGTCCCCATCATCTCACCTTGAAATGTCCTGAAACTGATTAGCAACTTCAGCAAAGTCTCAGGATACAAAATCAATGTGCAGAAATCACACGGATTCCTAGACACCAATAACAGACTTAAAGAGAGCCAAATCAAGAAGAAACTGCCATTCACAATTGCTACAAAGAGAATAAAATACCTAGGAATACAACTCACAACGAACATAAAGGACCTCTTCAAGGAGAGCTACAAACCACTGATCAACGAAACAAGAGAGGACACAAACAGAGCTAGAAACATTCCATGTTCATGGTTAGGAAGAATCAATATCGTGAAAATGGCCATACTGCCCAAAGTAATTTACAGAGTCAACGCTATCCCCATCAAGCTACCAATGACCTTCTTCACAGAACTGGAAAACACCACCTTAAACTTCATATGGAACCAAAAGAGAGCCCACATACCCAAGTCACTCCTAAGCAAAAAGAACAAAGCAGGAAGCGTCACACTACCGGACATCAAACTATACTACAAGGGTACAGTAATCAAAACACAATGCTACTGGTACCAAAACAGAGATATGGACCAATGGAACAGAACCGAGGCCTCGGAGGCAACGCAACATATCTACAGCCATATGATTTTTGACAAACCTGAGAAAAACAAGCAATGGGGAAAGGATTCCCTGTTTAATAAATGGTGTTGGGAAAACTGGCTAGCCATGTGCAGAAAGCAGAAACTGGACCCCTTCCTGACACCTTACACTAAAATTAACTCCAGATGGATTAAAGACTTAAGCAGAAGACCTAACACCATAAAAACCATAGAAGAAAATCTCGGCGAAACCATTCAGGACATAGGCATAGGCAAGGACTTCATGACCAAAACACCAAAAGCATTGGCATCAAAAGTCACAATAGAAAAATGGGACCTAATCAAACTCCACAGCTTCTGCACAGCAAAAGAAACTGTCATTAGAGTGAATCGGCCATCAACAGACTGGGAAACCATCTTTGCAGCTTGCCCATCTGACAAACGGCTGATATCCAGAATTTACAAAGAACTAAAAGAGATTTACAAGAAACAAACAAATAAGCCCTTTCAAAAGTGGGTGAAGGATATGAACAGACCCTTTACAAAAGAAGACATACATGAGGCCAACAAACATAAGAAAAAATGCGCATCATCACAGGTCATTAGAGAAATGCATATCAAAACTACATTGAGATACCATGTCACACCAGTTAGAATGGCGAACATTAAAAAATCTGGAGACCACAGATGCTGGAGAAGATGTGGAGAAATAGGAACACTTTTACACTATTGGTGAGAGTGTAAATTAGTTCAACTATTGTGGAAGCCAGAGTGGTGATTCGTCAAGGACCTAGAGATAGAAATTCCGTTTGACACAGCAATCCCATTACTGGATATACATCCAAAGGATTATAAATCATTCTACTATAAGGACACATGCACAGGAATGTTCATGGCAGCACTGTTTACAACAGCAAAGACCTGGAACCAACCCAAATGCCCATCGATGATAGACTGGACAGGGAAAATGTGGAACATAGGCACCACGGAATATTATGCCACCATCAAAAACGATGAGTTCGCATCCTTTGTAGGGACATGGATGAACCTGGGAACCATCATTCTAGCAAACTGACACAAGAACACAAAATCAAACACCGCATGTTCTCACTCATAGGCGGGTGTTGAACAATGAGAACATGTGGACACAGGGTGGGGAGCACTACACACTGGGGTCTGTGGGGGGAAATAGGGGAGGGACAGTGGAGGGTGGGGAGTTGGGGAGAGATAGCATGGGGAGAAATGCCAGATATACGTGAAGGGAGGAAGGCGGCAAATCACACTGCCACGTATGCACCTATGCAACAATCGTGCATTTTCTTCACATGTACCCCAACACCTAAATTGCAACAAAAAATAAAAATAAAAATAAAACAAATAAAATAAAAAATCTGGAGACAACAGATGCTGGAGAGGATGTGAAGAAATAGGAACTCTTTTACACTGTTGGTGGGAGTGTCAATTAGTTCAACCATTGTGGAAGACAGTGTGGTGATTCCTCAAGGACCTAGAGATAGAAATTGCATTTGACCCAGCAATCCCATTACTGGGTATATATCCAAAGGATTATAAATCGTTCTACTATAAGGACACATGCACACGAATGTTCATGGCAGCACTGTTTACAATAGCAGAGACCTGGAACCAACGCAAATGCCCATCGATGATAGACTGGACCAGAAAAATGCGGCACGTATAGACCACGGAATATTATGCAGCCATCAGAAATGATGAGTTTGCGTCCTTTGTAGGGACATGGATGAACCTGGAAACCATCATTCACACCAAACTGACACAAGAACAGAAAATCAAACACCGCATATTCTCACTCATAGGGGGGTGTTGAACTATAAGAACACATGAACACAGGATGGGGAGCACTACACACTGCGGTCTGTTGGGGGGAAATGGGGGAGGGACAGCGGGGAGTGGGGAGAGATAGCATGGGGAGAAATGCCAGATATAGGTGAAGGGGAGGAAGGCAGAAAATCACACTGCCACGTATGCACCTATGCAACAATCTTGCATGTTTTTCACATGTACCCCAAAACCTAAAATACAAGTAAAAAAAAAAAAAAAGGCACAGCCTGGCAAATTCGATAAAAAGCCAAAACCCATCGGTGAGCTGTATCCAGGAAACTCATGTCACATGCAAGGATACACAACGGCTCAAAGTAAAGGGATGGAGGAAGATTTTCCAAGCAAATGGAGAGCAAAGAAAAGCAGGAGTTGCAATTCTCATCTCTGGTAAAATAGACTTTATACCAAAAAAGATACAAAGAGACAAAGAAGGACATTACATAATGGTAAAAGGATCAATGCCACAGGAGGAGCTAATGATCCTAAATATATATGCAACCCATACAGGAGCACCCAAATACATAAGGCAAGTCCTTAATGACTTACAAAGAGACTTAGACTCCCACACAATAATAGGGGGAGACTTTAACACCCCATTGTCAATATTAGACAGATCGACCGGACAGAAAATTAGCAAGGATATCCAGGACTTGAACTCAGACCTGTAACAAGCAAACCTAATAGACATTAACAGAACGCTCACCCCAAATCCACAGAATATACATTCTTCTCAGCACCACATCACACCTACTCTCAAATTGACCACATAAGTGGAAGTAAATCACTCCTCAGCAAATGCAAAAGTATGGAAATCATAACAAACAGTCTCTCAGACCACAGTGCAATCAAGTTAGAACTCAGAATTCAGAAACCAACCCAGAACCGCACAGCTTCATGGAAACTCTTGAATGTTGACTGGATAAACAATGAAATGAAGGCAGAAATAAAGATGTTCTTTGAAACCAACGAGAACGAAGACACAACATACCAGAATCTCTGGGACACATTTAAAGCAGTTTCTAGAGGAAAATATATAGCAATAAGTGCCCACATGAGAAGCAATGAGGGATCTAAAATTGACACCTCATCGTCAAAATTGAAAGAGCTAGAGGAGCAAGATCAAAAAAACACACCTAGCGGAAGAAAAGGAGTAACTGAGATCAGAGCAGAATGGAAGGAGATAGAGGCACAAAAAAAACCTTTCAAAAAATCAGTTAAACCAGGAGCTGGTTTTTCAGAAAGCGCAACAGTATAAACAGACCACTATCCAGATTAATAAAAAAGAACAGAGAGAATAACCAAATAGATGCAATAAAAAACGATAAATGGGGATATCACCAGAGATTCCACAGTAATTCAAACCATCGTCAGAGATTATTACAAACAACTCTATGCACTTAAACTAGGAAACCTGCAAGAAATGGATAAATTCCTGGACACCTGCCTCCTCCCAAGCCTAAACCAGGAACAAGTCGAAACCCTGAATAGACCAATAACAAGGGCTGAAGTCGAGGCAGCAATTAAGAGCCTATCACCCAAAAAAAGCCCAGGTCCAGATGGGCTCACAGCCGAATTCTACCACACATACAAAGAGGAGCTGGTACCATTCCTTCTGAAACTATTCCAAATAATCCAAAAAGAGGGAATCCTTCCCAAATCATTTCATGAGACCAACATCATCCTGATACCAAAACCTTGCAGAGACTCAACAAGAAAAGGAAACTTCAGGCCAATATCCATGATGAACAGAGATGCAAAAATCTTCAATAAAATACTGGCTAGCCAACTGCAACAGCACATCCAAAAGCTTATCCACCATGATCAAGTACGATTCATCTGGGGGATGCAAGGCTGGTTCAACATACGCAAGTCTATAAATGTAATTCACCACATAAACAGAAGCAAAGACAAAAACCACATGATTATCTCAATTGATGCAGAGAAGGCCTTTGACAAAATTCAACAGCCCTTTATGCTAAAAACCCTCCATAAACTAGGTATTGACGGAACATATCTCAAAATAATAAAAACTACTTACGACAAGCAGCAGCCAATATCATACTGAACAGGCAAAACTGGAAGCATTCCCTTTGAAATCTGGCACTAGACCAGGATGCCCTCTCTCACCACTCTTATTCAATATAGTACTGGAATTTCTAGCCAGAGCAATCAGGCAAGAAAAAGAAATAAAGTGTATTCAAATTGGAATGGAGGAAGTCAAATTTTCTCTATTTGCAGACGACACTATTGTATATCTGGAAGTCCCCATCATCTCACCTTGAAATGTCCTGAAACTGATTAGCAACTTCAGCAAAGTCTCAGGATACAAAATCAATGTGCAGAAATCACACGGATTCCTAGACACCAATAACAGACTTAAAGAGAGCCAAATCAAGAAGAAACTGCCATTCACAATTGCTACAAAGAGAATAAAATACCTAGGAATACAACTCACAACGAACATAAAGGACCTCTTCAAGGAGAGCTACAAACCACTGATCAACGAAACAAGAGAGGACACAAACAGAGCTAGAAACATTCCATGTTCATGGTTAGGAAGAATCAATATCGTGAAAATGGCCATACTGCCCAAAGTAATTTACAGAGTCAACGCTATCCCCATCAAGCTACCAATGACCTTCTTCACAGAACTGGAAAACACCACCTTAAACTTCATATGGAACCAAAAGAGAGCCCACATACCCAAGTCACTCCTAAGCAAAAAGAACAAAGCAGGAAGCGTCACACTACCGGACATCAAACTATACTACAAGGGTACAGTAATCAAAACACAATGCTACTGGTACCAAAACAGAGATATGGACCAATGGAACAGAACCGAGGCCTCGGAGGCAACACAACATATCTACAGCCTTATGATTTTTGACAAACCTGAGAAAAACAAGCAATGGGGAAAGGATTCCCTGTTTAATAAATGGTGTTGGGAAAACTGGCTAGCCATGTGCAGAAAGCAGAAACTGGACCCCTTCCTGACACCTTACACTAAAATTAACTCCAGATGGATTAAAGACTTAAGCAGAAGACCTAACACCATAAAAACCATAGAAGAAAATCTCGGCGAAACCATTCAGGACATAGGCATAGGCAAGGACTTCATGACCAAAACACCAAAAGCATTGGCATCAAAAGTCACAATAGAAAAATGGGACCTAATCAAACTCCACAGCTTCTGCACAGCAAAAGAAACTGTCATTAGAGTGAATCGGCCATCAACAGACTGGGAAACCATCTTTGCAGCTTGCCCATCTGACAAACGGCTGATATCCAGAATTTACAAAGAACTAAAAGAGATTTACAAGAAACAAACAAATAAGCCCTTTCAAAAGTGGGTGAAGGATATGAACACACCCTTTACAAAAGAAGACATACATGAGGCCAACAAACATAAGAAAAAATGCGCATCATCACAGGTCATTAGAGAAATGCATATCAAAACTACATTGAG
This sequence comes from Aotus nancymaae, assembly GCF_030222135.1. Classification (NCBI taxonomy): domain Eukaryota; kingdom Metazoa; phylum Chordata; class Mammalia; order Primates; family Aotidae; genus Aotus; species Aotus nancymaae. Next base: position 13,405,293 of record NW_026988476.1, on the reverse strand, counting down.
ATACCATGTCACACCAGTTAGAATGGCGAACATTAAAAAATCTGGAGACCACAGATGCTGGAGAAGATGTGGAGAAATAGGAACACTTTTACACTATTGGTGAGAGTGTAAATTAGTTCAACTATTGTGGAAGCCAGAGTGGTGATTCGTCAAGGACCTAGAGATAGAAATTCCGTTTGACACAGCAATCCCATTACTGGATATACATCCAAAGGATTATAAATCATTCTACTATAAGGACACATGCACAGGAATGTTCATGGCAGCACTGTTTACAACAGCAAAGACCTGGAACCAACCCAAATGCCCATCGATGATAGACTGGACAGGGAAAATGTGGAACATAGGCACCACGGAATATTATGCCACCATCAAAAACGATGAGTTCGCATCCTTTGTAGGGACATGGATGAACCTGGGAACCATCATTCTAGCAAACTGACACAAGAACACAAAATCAAACACCGCATGTTCTCACTCATAGGCGGGTGTTGAACAATGAGAACATGTGGACACAGGGTGGGGAGCACTACACACTGGGGTCTGTGGGGGGAAATAGGGGAGGGACAGTGGAGGGTGGGGAGTTGGGGAGAGATAGCATGGGGAGAAATGCCAGATATACGTGAAGGGAGGAAGGCGGCAAATCACACTGCCACGTATGCACCTATGCAACAATCGTGCATTTTCTTCACATGTACCCCAACACCTAAATTGCAACAAAAAATAAAAATAAAAATAAAACAAATAAAATAAAAAATCTGGAGACAACAGATGCTGGAGAGGATGTGAAGAAATAGGAACACTTTTACACTGTTGGTGGGAGTGTCAATTAGTTCAACCATTGTGGAAGACAGTGTGGTGATTCCTCAAGGACCTAGAGATAGAAATTGCATTTGACCCAGCAATCCCATTACTGGGTATATATCCAAAGGATTATAAATCGTTCTACTATAAGGACACATGCACACGAATGTTCATGGCAGCACTGTTTACAATAGCAGAGACCTGGAACCAACGCAAATGCCCATCGATGATAGACTGGACCGGAAAAATGCGGCACGTATAGACCACGGAATATTATGCAGCCATCAGAAATGATGAGTTTGCGTCCTTTGTAGGGACATGGATGAACCTGGAAACCATCATTCACACCAAACTGACACAAGAACAGAAAATCAAACACCGCATATTCTCACTCATAGGGGGGTGTTGAACTATGAGAACACATGAACACAGGATGGGGAGCACTACACACTGGGGTCTGTTGGGGGGAAATGGGGGAGGGACAGCGGGGAGTGGGGAGAGATAGCATGGGGAGAAATGCCAGATATAGGTGAAGGGGAGGAAGGCAGAAAATCACACTGCCACGTATGCACCTATGCAACAATCTTGCATGTTTTTCACATGTACCCCAAAACCTAAAATACAAGTAAAAAAAAAAAAAAAGGCACAGCCTGGCAAATTCGATAAAAAGCCAAAACCCATCGGTGAGCTGTATCCAGGAAACTCATCTCACATGCAAGGATACACAACGGCTCAAAGTAAAGGGATGGAGGAAGATTTTCCAAGCAAATGGAGAGCAAAGAAAAGCAGGAGTTGCAATTCTCATCTCTGGTAAAATAGACTTTATACCAAAAAAGATACAAAGAAACAAAGAAGGACATTACATAATGGTAAAAGGATCAATGCCACAGGAGGAGCTAATGATCCTAAATATATATGCAACCCATACAGGAGCACCCAAATACATAAGGCAAGTCCTTAATGACTTACAAAGAGACTTAGACTCCCACACAATAATAGGGGGAGACTTTAACACCCCATTGTCAATATTAGACAGATCAACCGGACAGAAAATTAACAAGGATATCCAGGACTTGAACTCAGACCTGTAACAAGCAAACCTAATAGACATTAACAGAACGCTCACCCCAAATCCACAGAATATACATTCTTCTCAGCACCACATCACACCTACTCTCAAATTGACCACATAAGTGGAAGTAAATCACTCCTCAGCAAATGCAAAAGTATGGAAATCATAACAAACAGTCTCTCAGACCACAGTGCAATCAAGTTAGAACTCAGAATTCAGAAACCAACCCAGAACCGCACAGCTTCATGGAAACTCTTGAATGTTGACTGGATAAACAATGAAATGAAGGCAGAAATAAAGATGTTCTTTGAAACCAACGAGAACGAAGACACAACATACCAGAATCTCTGGGACACATTTAAAGCAGTTTCTAGCGGAAAATATATAGCAATAAGTGCCCACATGAGAAGCAATGAGGGATCTAAAATTGACACCTCATCGTCAAAATTGAAAGAGCTAGAGGAGCAAGATCAAAAAAACACACCTAGCGGAAGAAAAGGAGTAACTGAGATCAGAGCAGAACGGAAGGAGATAGAGGCACAAAAAAAACCTTTCAAAAAATCAGTTAAACCAGGAGCTGGTTTTTCAGAAAGCGCAACAGTATAAACAGACCACTATCCAGATTAATAAAAAAGAACAGAGAGAATAACCAAATAGATGCAATAAAAAACGATAAATGGGGATATCACCAGAGATTCCACAGTAATTCAAACCATCGTCAGAGATTATTACAAACAACTCTATGCACTTAAACTAGGAAACCTGCAAGAAATGGATAAATTCCTGGACACCTGCCTCCTCCCAAGCCTAAACCAGGAACAAGTCGAAACCCTGAATAGACCAATAACAAGGGCTGAAGTCGAGGCAGCAATTAAGAGCCTATCACCCAAAAAAAGCCCAGGTCCAGATGGGCTCACAGCCGAATTCTACCACACATACAAAGAGGAGCTGGTACCATTCCTTCTGAAACTATTCCAAATAATCCAAAAAGAGGGAATCCTTCCCAAATCATTTCATGAGACCAACATCATCCTGATACCAAAACCTTGCAGAGACTCAACAAGAAAAGGAAACTTCAGGCCAATATCCATGATGAACAGAGATGCAAAAATCTTCAATAAAATACTGGCTAGCCAACTGCAACAGCACATCCAAAAGCTTATCCACCATGATCAAGTACGATTCATCTGGGGGATGCAAGGCTGGTTCAACATATGCAAGTCTATAAATGTAATTCACCACATAAACAGAAGCAAAGACAAAAACCACATGATTATCTCAATTGATGCAGAGAAGGCCTTTGACAAAATTCAACAGCCCTTTATGCTAAAAACCCTCCATAAACTAGGTATTGACGGAACATATCTCAAAATAATAAAAACTACTTACGACAAGCAGCAGCCAATATCATACTGAACAGGCAAAACTGGAAGCATTCCCTTTGAAATCTGGCACTAGACCAGGATGCCCTCTCTCACCACTCTTATTCAATATAGTACTGGAATTTCTAGCCAGAGCAATCACGCAAGAAAAAGAAATAAACTGTATTCAAATTGGAATGGAGGAAGTCAAATTTTCTCTATTTGCAGACGACACTACTGTATATCTGGAAGTCCCCATCATCTCACCTTGAAATGTCCTGAAACTGATTAGCAACTTCAGCAAAGTCTCAGGATACAAAATCAATGTGCAGAAATCACACGGATTCCTAGACACCAATAACAGACTTAAAGAGAGCCAAATCAAGAAGAAACTGCCATTCACAATTGCTACAAAGAGAATAAAATACCTAGGAATACAACTCACAACGAACATAAAGGATCTCTTCAAGGAGAGCTACAAACCACTGATCAACGAAACAAGAGAGGACACAAACAGAGCTAGAAACATTCCATGTTCATGGTTAGGAAGAATCAATATCGTGAAAATGGCCATACTGCCCAAAGTAATTTACAGAGTCAACGCTATCCCCATCAAGCTACCAATGACCTTCTTCACAGAACTGGAAAACACCACCTTAAACTTCATATGGAACCAAAAGAGAGCCCACATACCCAAGTCACTCCTAAGCAAAAAGAACAAAGCAGGAAGCGTCACACTACCGGACATCAAACTATACTACAAGGGTACAGTAATCAAAACACAATGCTACTGGTACCAAAACAGAGATATGGACCAATGGAACAGAACCGAGGCCTCGGAGGCAACACAACATATCTACAGCCTTATGATTTTTGACAAACCTGAGAAAAACAAGCAATGGGGAAAGGATTCCCTGTTTAATAAATGGTGTTGGGAAAACTGGCTAGCCATGTGCAGAAAGCAGAAACTGGACCCCTTCCTGACACCTTACACTAAAATTAACTCCAGATGGATTAAAGACTTAAGCAGAAGACCTAACACCATAAAAACCATAGAAGAAAATCTCGGCGAAACCATTCAGGACATAGGCATAGACAAAGACTTCATGACCAAAACACCAAAAGCATTGGCATCAAAAGTCACAATAGAAAAATGGGACCTAATCAAACTCCACAGCTTCTGCACAGCAAAAGAAACTGTCATTAGAGTGAATCGGCCATCAACAGACTGGGAAACCATCTTTGCAGCTTGCCCATCTGACAAACGGCTGATATCCAGAATTTACAAAGAACTAAAAGAGATTTACAAGAAACAAACAAATAAGCCCTTTCAAAAGTGGGTGAAGGATATGAACAGACCCTTTACAAAAGAAGACATACATGAGGCCAACAAACATAAGAAAAAATGCGCATCATCACAGGTCATTAGAGAAATGCATATCAAAACTACATTGAGATACCATGTCACACCAGTTAGAATGGCGAACATTAAAAAATCTGGAGACCACAGATGCTGGAGAAGATGTGGAGAAATAGGAACACTTTTACACTATTGGTGAGAGTGTAAATTAGTTCAACTATTGTGGAAGCCAGAGTGGTGATTCGTCAAGGACCTAGAGATAGAAATTCCGTTTGACACAGCAATCCCATTACTGGATATACATCCAAAGGATTATAAATCATTCTACTATAAGGACACATGCACAGGAATGTTCATGGCAGCACTGTTTACAACAGCAAAGACCTGGAACCAACCCAAATGCCCATCGATGATAGACTGGACAGGGAAAATGTGGAACATAGGCACCACGGAATATTATGCCACCATCAAAAACGATGAGTTCGCATCCTTTGTAGGGACATGGATGAACCTGGGAACCATCATTCTAGCAAACTGACACAAGAACACAAAATCAAACACCGCATGTTCTCACTCATAGGCGGGTGTTGAACAATGAGAACATGTGGACACAGGGTGGGGAGCACTACACACTGGGGTCTGTGGGGGGAAATAGGGGAGGGACAGTGGAGGGTGGGGAGTTGGGGAGAGATAGCATGGGGAGAAATGCCAGATATATGTGAAGGGAGGAAGGCGGCAAATCACACTGCCACGTATGCACCTATGCAACAATCGTGCATTTTCTTCACATGTACCCCAACACCTAAATTGCAACAAAAAATAAAAATAAAAATAAAACAAATAAAATAAAAAATCTGGAGACAACAGATGCTGGAGAGGATGTGAAGAAATAGGAACTCTTTTACACTGTTGGTGGGAGTGTCAATTAGTTCAACCATTGTGGAAGACAGTGTGGTGATTCCTCAAGGACCTAGAGATAGAAATTGCATTTGACCCAGCAATCCCATTACTGGGTATATATCCAAAGGATTATAAATCGTTCTACTATAAGGACACATGCACACGAATGTTCATGGCAGCACTGTTTACAATAGCAGAGACCTGGAACCAACGCAAATGCCCATCGATGATAGACTGGACCGGAAAAATGCGGCACGTATAGACCACGGAATATTATGCAGCCATCAGAAATGATGAGTTTGCGTCCTTTGTAGGGACATGGATGAACCTGGAAACCATCATTCACACCAAACTGACACAAGAACAGAAAATCAAACACCGCATATTCTCACTCATAGGGGGGTGTTGAACTATGAGAACACATGAACACAGGATGGGGAGCACTACACACTGGGGTCTGTTGGGGGGAAATGGGGGAGGGACAGCGGGGAGTGGGGAGAGATAGCATGGGGAGAAATGCCAGATATAGGTGAAGGGGAGGAAGGCAGAAAATCACACTGCCACGTATGCACCTATGCAACAATCTTGCATGTTTTTCACATGTACCCCAAAACCTAAAATACAAGTAAAAAAAAAAAAAAAGGCACAGCCTGGCAAATTCGATAAAAGGCCAAAACCCATCGGTGAGCTGTATCCAGGAAACTCATCTCACATGCAAGGATACACAACGGCTCAAAGTAAAGGGATGGAGGAAGATTTTCCAAGCAAATGGAGAGCAAAGAAAAGCAGGAGTTGCAATTCTCATCTCTGGTAAAATAGACTTTATACCAAAAAAGATACAAAGAGACAAAGAAGGACATTACATAATGGTAAAAGGATCAATGCCACAGGAGGAGCTAATGATCCTAAATATATATGCAACCCATACAGGAGCACCCAAATACATAAGGCAAGTCCTTAATGACTTACAAAGAGACTTAGACTCCCACACAATAATAGGGGGAGACTTTAACACCCCATTGTCAATATTAGACAGATCGACCGGACAGAAAATTAGCAAGGATATCCAGGACTTGAACTCAGACCTGTAACAAGCAAACCTAATAGACATTAACAGAACGCTCACCCCAAATCCACAGAATATACATTCTTCTCAGCACCACATCACACCTACTCTCAAATTGACCACATAAGTGGAAGTAAATCACTCCTCAGCAAATGCAAAAGTATGGAAATCATAACAAACAGTCTCTCAGACCACAGTGCAATCAAGTTAGAACTCAGAATTCAGAAACCAACCCAGAACCGCACAGCTTCATGGAAACTCTTGAATGTTGACTGGATAAACAATGAAATGAAGGCAGAAATAAAGATGTTCTTTGAAACCAACGAGAACGAAGACACAACATACCAGAATCTCTGGGACACATTTAAAGCAGTTTCTATCGGAAAATGTATAGCAATAAGTGCCCACATGAGAAGCAATGAGGGATCTAAAATTGACACCTCATCGTCAAAATTGAAAGAGCTAGAGGAGCAAGATCAAAAAAACACACCTAGCGGAAGAAAAGGAGTAACTGAGATCAGAGCAGAACGGAAGGAGATAGAGGCACAAAAAAAACCTTTCAAAAAATCAGTTAAACCAGGAGCTGGTTTTACAGAAAGCGCAACAGTATAAACAGACCACTATCCAGATTAATAAAAAAGAACAGAGAGAATAACCAAATAGATGCAATAAAAAACGATAAATGGGGATATCACCAGAGATTCCACAGTAATTCAAACCATCGTCAGAGATTATTACAAACAACTCTATGCACTTAAACTAGGAAACCTGCAAGAAATGGATAAATTCCTGGACACCTGCCTCCTCCCAAGCCTAAACCAGGAACAAGTCGAAACCCTGAATAGACCAATAACAAGGGCTGAAGTCGAGGCAGCAATTAAGAGTCTATCACCCAAAAAAAGCCCAGGTCCAGATGGGCTCACAGCCGAATTCTACCACACATACAAAGAGGAGCTGGTACCATTCCTTCTGAAACTATTCCAAATAATCCAAAAAGAGGGAATCCTTCCCAAATCATTTCATGAGACCAACATCATCCTGATACCAAAACCTTGCAGAGACTCAACAAGAAAAGGAAACTTCAGGCCAATATCCATGATGAACAGAGATGCAAAAATCTTCAATGAAATACTGGCTAGCCAACTGCAACAGCACATCCAAAAGCTTATCCACCATGATCAAGTACGATTCATCTGGGGGATGCAAGGCTGGTTCAACATACGCAAGTCTATAAATGTAATTCACCACATAAACAGAAGCAAAGACAAAAACCACATGATTATCTCAATTGATGCAGAGAAGGCCCTTGACAAAATTCAACAGCCCTTTATGCTAAAAACCCTCCATAAACTAGGTATTGACGGAACATATCTCAAAATATTAAAAACTACTTACGACAAGCAGCAGCCAATATCATACTGAACAGGCAAAACTGGAAGCATTCCCTTTGAAATCTGGCACTAGACCAGGATGCCCTCTCTCACCACTCTTATTCAATATAGTACTGGAATTTCTAGCCAGAGCAATCAGGCAAGAAAAAGAAATAAAGTGTATTCAAATTGGAATGGAGGAAGTCAAATTTTCTCTATTTGCAGACGACACTATTGTATATCTGGAAGTCCCCATCATCTCACCTTGAAATGTCCTGAAACTGATTAGCAACTTCAGCAAAGTCTCAGGATACAAAATCAATGTGCAGAAATCACACGGATTCCTAGACACCAATAACAGACTTAAAGAGAGCCAAATCAAGAAGAAACTGCCATTCACAATTGCTACAAAGAGAATAAAATACCTAGGAATACAACTCACAACGAACATAAAGGACCTCTTCAAGGAGAGCTACAAACCACTGATCAACGAAACAAGAGAGGACACAAACAGAGCTAGAAACATTCCATGTTCATGGTTAGGAAGAATCAATATCGTGAAAATGGCCATACTGCCCAAAGTAATTTACAGAGTCAACGCTATCCCCATCAAGCTACCAATGACCTTCTTCACAGAACTGGAAAACACCACCTTAAACTTCATATGGAACCAAAAGAGAGCCCACATACCCAAGTCACTCCTAAGCAAAAAGAACAAAGCAGGAAGCGTCACACTACTGGACATCAAACTATACTACAAGGGTACAGTAATCAAAACACAATGCTACTGGTACCAAAACAGAGATATGGACCAATGGAACAGAACCGAGGCCTCGGAGGCAACACAACATATCTACAGCCATATGATTTTTGACAAACCTGAGAAAAACAAGCAATGGGGAAAGGATTCCCTGTTTAATAAATGGTGTTGGGAAAACTGGCTAGCCATGTGCAGAAAGCAGAAACTGGACCCCTTCCTGACACCTTACACTAAAATTAACTCCAGATGGATTAAAGACTTAAGCAGAAGACCTAACGCCATAAAAACCATAGAAGAAAATCTCGGCGAAACCATTCAGGACATAGGCATAGGCAAGGACTTCATGACCAAAACACCAAAAGCATTGGCATCAAAAGTCACAATAGAAAAATGGGACCTAATCAAACTCCACAGCTTCTGCACAGCAAAAGAAACTGTCATTAGAGTGAATCGGCCATCAACAGACTGGGAAACCATCTTTGCAGCTTGCCCATCTGACAAACGGCTGATATCCAGAATTTACAAAGAACTAAAAGAGATTTACAAGAAACAAACAAATAAGCCCTTTCAAAAGTGGGTGAAGGATATGAACAGACCCTTTACAAAAGAAGACATACATGAGGCCAACAAACATAAGAAAAAATGCGCATCATCACAGGTCATTAGAGAAATGCATATCAAAACTACATTGAGATACCATGTCACACCAGTTAGAATGGCGAACATTAAAAAATCTGGAGACCACAGATGCTGGAGAAGATGTGGAGAAATAGGAACACTTTTACACTATTGGTGAGAGTGTAAATTAGTTCAACTATTGTGGAAGCCAGAGTGGTGATTCGTCAAGGACCTAGAGATAGAAATTCCGTTTGACACAGCAATCCCATTACTGGATATACATCCAAAGGATTATAAATCATTCTACTATAAGGACACATGCACAGGAATGTTCATGGCAGCACTGTTTACAACAGCAAAGACCTGGAACCAACCCAAATGCCCATCGATGATAGACTGGACAGGGAAAATGTGGAACATAGGCACCACGGAATATTATGCCACCATCAAAAACGATGAGTTCGCATCCTTTGTAGGGACATGGATGAACCTGGGAACCATCATTCTAGCAAACTGACACAAGAACACAAAATCAAACACCGCATGTTCTCACTCATAGGCGGGTGTTGAACAATGAGAACATGTGGACACAGGGTGGGGAGCACTACACACTGGGGTCTGTGGGGGGAAATAGGGGAGGGACAGTGGAGGGTGGGGAGTTGGGGAGAGATAGCATGGGGAGAAATGCCAGATATACGTGAAGGGAGGAAGGCGGCAAATCACACTGCCACGTATGCACCTATGCAACAATCGTGCATTTTCTTCACATGTACCCCAACACCTAAATTGCAACAAAAAATAAAAATAAAAATAAAACAAATAAAATAAAAAATCTGGAGACAACAGATGCTGGAGAGGATGTGAAGAAATAGGAACACTTTTACACTGTTGGTGGGAGTGTCAATTAGTTCAACCATTGTGGAAGACAGTGTGGTGATTCCTCAAGGACCTAGAGATAGAAATTGCATTTGACCCAGCAATCCCATTACTGGGTATATATCCAAAGGATTATAAATCGTTCTACTATAAGGACACATGCACACGAATGTTCATGGCAGCACTGTTTACAATAGCAGAGACCTGGAACCAACGCAAATGCCCATCGATGATAGACTGGACCGGAAAAATGCGGCACGTATAGACCACGGAATATTATGCAGCCATCAGAAATGATGAGTTTGCGTCCTTTGTAGGGACATGGATGAACCTGGAAACCATCATTCACACCAAACTGACACAAGAACAGAAAATCAAACACCGCATATTCTCACTCATAGGGGGGTGTTGAACTATGAGAACACATGAACACAGGATGGGGAGCACTACACACTGGGGTCTGTTGGGGGGAAATGGGGGAGGGACAGCGGGGAGTGGGGAGAGATAGCATGGGGAGAAATGCCAGATATAGGTGAAGGGGAGGAAGGCAGAAAATCACACTGCCACGTATGCACCTATGCAACAATCTTGCATGTTTTTCACATGTACCCCAAAACCTAAAATACAAGTAAAAAAAAAAAAAAAAGGCACAGCCTGGCAAATTCGATAAAAAGCCAAAACCCATCGGTGAGCTGTATCCAGGAAACTCATCTCACATGCAAGGATACACAACGGCTCAAAGTAAAGGGATGGAGGAAGATTTTCCAAGCAAATGGAGAGCAAAGAAAAGCAGGAGTTGCAATTCTCATCTCTGGTAAAATAGACTTTATACCAAAAAAGATACAAAGAAACAAAGAAGGACATTACATAATGGTAAAAGGATCAATGCCACAGGAGGAGCTAATGATCCTAAATATATATGCAACCCATACAGGAGCACCCAAATACATAAGGCAAGTCCTTAATGACTTACAAAGAGACTTAGACTCCCACACAATAATAGGGGGAGACTTTAACACCCCATTGTCAATATTAGACAGATCGACCGGACAGAAAATTAACAAGGATATCCAGGACTTGAACTCAGACCTGTAACAAGCAAACCTAATAGACATTAACAGAACGCTCACCCCAAATCCACAGAATATACATTCTTCTCAGCACCACATCACACCTACTCTCAAATTGACCACATAAGTGGAAGTAAATCACTCCTCAGCAAATGCAAAAGTATGGAAATCATAACAAACAGTCTCTCAGACCACAGTGCAATCAAGTTAGAACTCAGAATTCAGAAACCAACCCAGAACCGCACAGCTTCATGGAAACTCTTGAATGTTGACTGGATAAACAATGAAATGAAGGCAGAAATAAAGATGTTCTTTGAAACCAACGAGAACGAAGACACAACATACCAGAATCTCTGGGACACATTTAAAGCTGTTTCTAGAGGAAAATATATAGCAATAAGTGCCCACATGAGAAGCAATGAGGGATCTAAAATTGACACCTCATCGTCAAAATTGAAAGAGCTAGAGGAGCAAGATCAAAAAAACACACCTAGCGGAAGAAAAGGAGTAACTGAGATCAGAGCAGAACGGAAGGAGATAGAGGCACAAAAAAAACCTTTCAAAAAATCAGTTAAACCAGGAGCTGGTTTTTCAGAAAGCGCAACAGTATAAACAGACCACTATCCAGATTAATAAAAAAGAACAGAGAGAATAACCAAATAGATGCAATAAAAAACGATAAATGGGGATATCACCAGAGATTCCACAGTAATTCAAACCATCGTCAGAGATTATTACAAACAACTCTATGCACTTAAACTAGGAAACCTGCAAGAAATGGATAAATTCCTGGACACCTGCCTCCTCCCAAGCCTAAACCAGGAACAAGTCGAAACCCTGAATAGACCAATAACAAGGGCTGAAGTCGAGGCAGCAATTAAGAGCCTATCACCCAAAAAAAGCCCAGGTCCAGATGGGCTCACAGCCGAATTCTACCACACATACAAAGAGGAGCTGGTACCATTCCTTCTGAAACTATTCCAAATAATCCAAAAAGAGGGAATCCTTCCCAAATCATTTCATGAGACCAACATCATCCTGATACCAAAACCTTGCAGAGACTCAACAAGAAAAGGAAACTTCAGGCCAATATCCATGATGAACAGAGATGCAAAAATCTTCAATGAAATACTGGCTAGCCAACTGCAACAGCACATCCAAAAGCTTATCCACCATGATCAAGTACGATTCATCTGGGGGATGCAAGGCTGGTTCAACATACGCAAGTCTATAAATGTAATTCACCACATAAACAGAAGCAAAGACAAAAACCACATGATTATCTCAATTGATGCAGAGAAGGCCCTTGACAAAATTCAACAGCCCTTTATGCTAAAAACCCTCCATAAACTAGGTATTGACGGAACATATCTCAAAATATTAAAAACTACTTACGACAAGCAGCAGCCAATATCATACTGAACAGGCAAAACTGGAAGCATTCCCTTTGAAATCTGGCACTAGACCAGGATGCCCTCTCTCACCACTCTTATTCAATATAGTACTGGAATTTCTAGCCAGAGCAATCAGGCAAGAAAAAGAAATAAAGTGTATTCAAATTGGAATGGAGGAAGTCAAATTTTCTCTATTTGCAGACGACACTATTGTATATCTGGAAGTCCCCATCATCTCACCTTGAAATGTCCTGAAACTGATTAGCAACTTCAGCAATGTCTCAGGATACAAAATCAATGTGCAGAAATCACACGGATTCCTAGACACCAATAACAGACTTAAAGAGAGCCAAATCAAGAAGAAACTGCCATTCACAATTGCTACAAAGAGAATAAAATACCTAGGAATACAACTCACAACGAACATAAAGGACCTCTTCAAGGAGAGCTACAAACCACTGATCAACGAAACAAGAGAGGACACAAACAGAGCTAGAAACATTCCATGTTCATGGTTAGGAAGAATCAATATCGTGAAAATGGCCATACTGCCCAAAGTAATTTACAGAGTCAACGCTACCCCATCAAGCTACCAATGACCTTCTTCACAGAACTGGAAAACACCACCTTAAACTTCATATGGAACCAAAAGAGAGCCCACATACCCAAGTCACTCCTAAGCAAAAAGAACAAAGCAGGAAGCGTCACACTACCGGACATCAAACTATACTACAAGGGTACAGTAATCAAAACACAATGCTACTGGTACCAAAACAGAGATATGGACCAATGGAACAGAACCGAGGCCTCGGAGGCAACACAACATATCTACAGCCTTATGATTTTTGACAAACCTGAGAAAAACAAGCAATGGGGAAAGGATTCCCTGTTTAATAAATGGTGTTGGGAAAACTGGCTAGCCATGTGCAGAAAGCAGAAACTGGACCCCTTCCTGACACCTTACACTAAAATTAACTCCAGATGGATTAAAGACTTAAGCAGAAGACCTAACGCCATAAAAACCATAGAAGAAAATCTCGGCGAAACCATTCAGGACATAGGCATAGGCAAGGACTTCATGACCAAAACACCAAAAGCATTGGCATCAAAAGTCACAATAGAAAAATGGGACCTAATCAAACTCCACAGCTTCTGCACAGCAAAAGAAACTGTCATTAGAGTGAATCGGCCATCAACAGACTGGGAAACCATCTTTGCAGCTTGCCCATCTGACAAACGGCTGATATCCAGAATTTACAAAGAACTAAAAGAGATTTACAAGAAACAAACAAATAAGCCCTTTCAAAAGTGGGTGAAGGATATGAACAGACCCTTTACAAAAGAAGACATACATGAGGCCAACAAACATAAGAAAAAATGCGCATCATCACAGGTCATTAGAGAAATGCATATCAAAACTACATTGAGATACCATGTCACACCAGTTAGAATGGCGAACATTAAAAAATCTGGAGACCACAGATGCTGGAGAAGATGTGGAGAAATAGGAACACTTTTACACTATTGGTGAGAGTGTAAATTAGTTCAACTATTGTGGAAGCCAGAGTGGTGATTCGTCAAGGACCTAGAGATAGAAATTCCGTTTGACACAGCAATCCCATTACTGGATATACATCCAAAGGATTATAAATCATTCTACTATAAGGACACATGCACAGGAATGTTCATGGCAGCACTGTTTACAACAGCAAAGACCTGGAACCAACCCAAATGCCCATCGATGATAGACTGGACAGGGAAAATGTGGAACATAGGCACCACGGAATATTATGCCACCATCAAAAACGATGAGTTCGCATCCTTTGTAGGGACATGGATGAACCTGGGAACCATCATTCTAGCAAACTGACACAAGAACACAAAATCAAACACCGCATGTTCTCACTCATAGGCGGGTGTTGAACAATGAGAACATGTGGACACAGGGTGGGGAGCACTACACACTGGGGTCTGTGGGGGGAAATAGGGGAGGGACAGTGGAGGGTGGGGAGTTGGGGAGAGATAGCATGGGGAGAAATGCCAGATATACGTGAAGGGAGGAAGGCGGCAAATCACACTGCCACGTATGCACCTATGCAACAATCGTGCATTTTCTTCACATGTACCCCAACACCTAAATTGCAACAAAAAATAAAAATAAAAATAAAACAAATAAAATAAAAAATCTGGAGACAACAGATGCTGGAGAGGATGTGAAGAAATAGGAACTCTTTTACACTGTTGGTGGGAGTGTCAATTAGTTCAACCATTGTGGAAGACAGTGTGGTGATTCCTCAAGGACCTAGAGATAGAAATTGCATTTGACCCAGCAATCCCATTACTGGGTATATATCCAAAGGATTATAAATCGTTCTACTATAAGGACACATGCACACGAATGTTCATGGCAGCACTGTTTACAATAGCAGAGACCTGGAACCAACGCAAATGCCCATCGATGATAGACTGGACCGGAAAAATGCGGCACGTATAGACCACGGAATATTATGCAGCCATCAGAAATGATGAGTTTGCGTCCTTTGTAGGGACATGGATGAACCTGGAAACCATCATTCACACCAAACTGACACAAGAACAGAAAATCAAACACCGCATATTCTCACTCATAGGGGGGTGTTGAACTATGAGAACACATGAACACAGGATGGGGAGCACTACACACTGGGGTCTGTTGGGGGGAAATGGGGGAGGGACAGCGGGGAGTGGGGAGAGATAGCATGGGGAGAAATGCCAGATATAGGTGAAGGGGAGGAAGGCAGAAAATCACACTGCCACGTATGCACCTATGCAACAATCTTGCATGTTTTTCACATGTACCCCAAAACCTAAAATACAAGAAAAAAAAAAAAAAAGGCACAGCCTGGCAAATTCGATAAAAAGCCAAAACCCATCGGTGAGCTGTATCCAGGAAACTCATCTCACATGCAAGGATACACAACGGCTCAAAGTAAAGGGATGGAGGAAGATTTTCCAAGCAAATGGAGAGCAAAGAAAAGCAGGAGTTGCAATTCTCATCTCTGGTAAAATAGACTTTATACCAAAAAAGATACAAAGAGACAAAGAAGGACATTACATAATGGTAAAAGGATCAATGCCACAGGAGGAGCTAATGATCCTAAATATATATGCAACCCATACAGGAGCACCCAAATACATAAGGCAAGTCCTTAATGACTTACAAAGAGACTTAGACTCCCACACAATAATAGGGGGAGACTTTAACACCCCATTGTCAATATTAGACAGATCGACCGGACAGAAAATTAGCAAGGATATCCAGGACTTGAACTCAGACCTGTAACAAGCAAACCTAATAGACATTAACAGAACGCTCACCCCAAATCCACAGAATATACATTCTTCTCAGCACCACATCACACCTACTCTCAAATTGACCACATAAGTGGAAGTAAATCACTCCTCAGCAAATGCAAAAGTATGGAAATCATAACAAACAGTCTCTCAGACCACAGTGCAATCAAGTTAGAACTCAGAATTCAGAAACCAACCCAGAACCGCACAGCTTCATGGAAACTCTTGAATGTTGACTGGATAAACAATGAAATGAAGGCAGAAATAAAGATGTTCTTTGAAACCAACGAGAACGAAGACACAACATACCAGAATCTCTGGGACACATTTAAAGCAGTTTCTAGAGGAAAATATATAGCAATAAGTGCCCACATGAGAAGCAATGAGGGATCTAAAATTGACACCTCATCGTCAAAATTGAAAGAGCTAGAGGAGCAAGATCAAAAAAACACACCTAGCGGAAGAAAAGGAGTAACTGAGATCAGAGCAGAACGGAAGGAGATAGAGGCACAAAAAAAACCTTTCAAAAAATCAGTTAAACCAGGAGCTGGTTTTTCAGAAAGCGCAACAGTATAAACAGACCACTATCCAGATTAATAAAAAAGAACAGAGAGAATAACCAAATAGATGCAATAAAAAACGATAAATGGGGATATCACCAGAGATTCCACAGTAATTCAAACCATCGTCAGAGATTATTACAAACAACTCTATGCACTTAAACTAGGAAACCTGCAAGAAATGGATAAATTCCTGGACACCTGCCTCCTCCCAAGCCTAAACCAGGAACAAGTCGAAACCCTGAATAGACCAATAACAAGGGCTGAAGTCGAGGCAGCAATTAAGAGCCTATCACCCAAAAAAAGCCCAGGTCCAGATGGGCTCACAGCCGAATTCTACCACACATACAAAGAGGAGCTGGTACCATTCCTTCTGAAACTATTCCAAATAATCCAAAAAGAGGGAATCCTTCCCAAATCATTTCATGAGACCAACATCATCCTGATACCAAAACCTTGCAGAGACTCAACAAGAAAAGGAAACTTCAGGCCAATATCCATGATGAACAGAGATGCAAAAATCTTCAATGAAATACTGGCTAGCCAACTGCAACAGCACATCCAAAAGCTTATCCACCATGATCAAGTACGATTCATCTGGGGGATGCAAGGCTGGTTCAACATACGCAAGTCTATAAATGTAATTCACCACATAAACAGAAGCAAAGACAAAAACCACATGATTATCTCAATTGATGCAGAGAAGGCCCTTGACAAAATTCAACAGCCCTTTATGCTAAAAACCCTCCATAAACTAGGTATTGACGGAACATATCTCAAAATATTAAAAACTACTTACGACAAGCAGCAGCCAATATCATACTGAACAGGCAAAACTGGAAGCATTCCCTTTGAAATCTGGCACTAGACCAGGATGCCCTCTCTCACCACTCTTATTCAATATAGTACTGGAATTTCTAGCCAGAGCAATCAGGCAAGAAAAAGAAATAAAGTGTATTCAAATTGGAATGGAGGAAGTCAAATTTTCTCTATTTGCAGACGACACTATTGTATATCTGGAAGTCCCCATCATCTCACCTTGAAATGTCCTGAAACTGATTAGCAACTTCAGCAAAGTCTCAGGATACAAAATCAATGTGCAGAAATCACACGGATTCCTAGACACCAATAACAGACTTAAAGAGAGCCAAATCAAGAAGAAACTGCCATTCACAATTGCTACAAAGAGAATAAAATACCTAGGAATACAACTCACAACGAACATAAAGGACCTCTTCAAGGAGAGCTACAAACCACTGATCAACGAAACAAGAGAGGACACAAACAGAGCTAGAAACATTCCATGTTCATGGTTAGGAAGAATCAATATCGTGAAAATGGCCATACTGCCCAAAGTAATTTACAGAGTCAACGCTATCCCCATCAAGCTACCAATGACCTTCTTCACAGAACTGGAAAACACCACCTTAAACTTCATATGGAACCAAAAGAGAGCCCACATACCCAAGTCACTCCTAAGCAAAAAGAACAAAGCAGGAAGCGTCACACTACCGGACATCAAACTATACTACAAGGGTACAGTAATCAAAACAGAATGCTACTGGTACCAAAACAGAGATATGGACCAATGGAACAGAACCGAGGCCTCGGAGGCAACACAACATATCTACAGCCTTATGATTTTTGACAAACCTGAGAAAAACAAGCAATGGGGAAAGGATTCCCTGTTTAATAAATGGTGTTGGGAAAACTGGCTAGCCATGTGCAGAAAGCAGAAACTGGACCCCTTCCTGACACCTTACACTAAAATTAACTCCAGATGGATTAAAGACTTAAGCAGAAGACCTAACGCCATAAAAACCATAGAAGAAAATCTCGGCGAAACCATTCAGGACATAGGCATAGGCAAGGACTTCATGACCAAAACACCAAAAGCACTGGCATCAAAAGTCACAATAGAAAAATGGGACCTAATCAAACTCCACAGCTTCTGCACAGCAAAAGAAACTGTCATTAGAGTGAATCGGCCATCAACAGACTGGGAAACCATCTTTGCAGCTTGCCCATCTGACAAATGGCTGATATCCAGAATTTACAAAGAACTAAAAGAGATTTACAAGAAACAAACAAATAAGCCCTTTCAAAAGTGGGTGAAGGATATGAACAGACCCTTTACAAAAGAAGACATACATGAGGCCAACAAACATAAGAAAAAATGCGCATCATCACAGGTCATTAGAGAAATGCATATCAAAACTACATTGAGATACCATGTCACACCAGTTAGAATGGCGAACATTAAAAAATCTGGAGACCACAGATGCTGGAGAAGATGTGGAGAAATAGGAACACTTTTACACTATTGGTGAGAGTGTAAATTAGTTCAACTATTGTGGAAGCCAGAGTGGTGATTCGTCAAGGACCTAGAGATAGAAATTCCGTTTGACACAGCAATCCCATTACTGGATATACATCCAAAGGATTATAAATCATTCTACTATAAGGACACATGCACAGGAATGTTCATGGCAGCACTGTTTACAACAGCAAAGACCTGGAACCAACCCAAATGCCCATCGATGATAGACTGGACAGGGAAAATGTGGAACATAGGCACCACGGAATATTATGCCACCATCAAAAACGATGAGTTCGCATCCTTTGTAGGGACATGGATGAACCTGGGAACCATCATTCTAGCAAACTGACACAAGAACACAAAATCAAACACCGCATGTTCTCACTCATAGGCGGGTGTTGAACAATGAGAACATGTGGACACAGGGTGGGGAGCACTACACACTGGGGTCTGTGGGGGGAAATAGGGGAGGGACAGTGGAGGGTGGGGAGTTGGGGAGAGATAGCATGGGGAGAAATGCCAGATATACGTGAAGGGAGGAAGGCGGCAAATCACACTGCCACGTATGCACCTATGCAACAATCGTGCATTTTCTTCACATGTACCCCAACACCTAAATTGCAACAAAAAATAAAAATAAAAATAAAACAAATAAAATAAAAAATCTGGAGACAACAGATGCTGGAGAGGATGTGAAGAAATAGGAACTCTTTTACACTGTTGGTGGGAGTGTCAATTAGTTCAACCATTGTGGAAGACAGTGTGGTGATTCCTCAAGGACCTAGAGATAGAAATTGCATTTGACCCAGCAATCCCATTACTGGGTATATATCCAAAGGATTATAAATCGTTCTACTATAAGGACACATGCACACGAATGTTCATGGCAGCACTGTTTACAATAGCAGAGACCTGGAACCAACGCAAATGCCCATCGATGATAGACTGGACCGGAAAAATGCGGCACGTATAGACCACGGAATATTATGCAGCCATCAGAAATGATGAGTTTGCGTCCTTTGTAGGGACATGGATGAACCTGGAAACCATCATTCACACCAAACTGACACAAGAACAGAAAATCAAACACCGCATATTCTCACTCATAGGGGGGTGTTGAACTATGAGAACACATGAACACAGGATGGGGAGCACTACACACTGGGGTCTGTTGGGGGGAAATGGGGGAGGGACAGCGGGGAGTGGGGAGAGATAGCATGGGGAGAAATGCCAGATATAGGTGAAGGGGAGGAAGGCAGAAAATCACACTGCCACGTATGCACCTATGCAACAATCTTGCATGTTTTTCACATGTACCCCAAAACCTAAAATACAAGTAAAAAAAAAAAAAAAAGGCACAGCCTGGCAAATTCGATAAAAAGCCAAAACCCATCGGTGAGCTGTATCCAGGAAACTCATCTCACATGCAAGGATACACAATGGCTCAAAGTAAAGGGATGGAGGAAGATTTTCCAAGCAAATGGAGAGCAAAGAAAAGCAGGAGTTGCAATTCTCATCTCTGGTAAAATAGACTTTATACCAAAAAAGATACAAAGAGACAAAGAAGGACATTACATAATGGTAAAAGGATCAATGCCACAGGAGGAGCTAATGATCCTAAATATATATGCAACCCATACAGGAGCACCCAAATACATAAGGCAAGTCCTTAATGACTTACAAAGAGACTTAGACTCCCACACAATAATAGGGGGAGACTTTAACACCCCATTGTCAATATTAGACAGATCGACCGGACAGAAAATTAGCAAGGATATCCAGGACTTGAACTCAGACCTGTAACAAGCAAACCTAATAGACATTAACAGAACGCTCACCCCAAATCCACAGAATATACATTCTTCTCAGCACCACATCACACCTACTCTCAAATTGACCACATAAGTGGAAGTAAATCACTCCTCAGCAAATGCAAAAGTATGGAAATCATAACAAACAGTCTCTCAGACCACAGTGCAATCAAGTTAGAACTCAGAATTCAGAAACCAACCCAGAACCGCACAGCTTCATGGAAACTCTTGAATGTTGACTGGATAAACAATGAAATGAAGGCAGAAATAAAGATGTTCTTTGAAACCAACGAGAACGAAGACACAACATACCAGAATCTCTGGGACACATTTAAAGCAGTTTCTAGAGGAAAATATATAGCAATAAGTGCCCACATGAGAAGCAATGAGGGATCTAAAATTGACACCTCATCGTCAAAATTGAAAGAGCTAGAGGAGCAAGATCAAAAAAACACACCTAGCGGAAGAAAAGGAGTAACTGAGATCAGAGCAGAACGGAAGGAGATAGAGGCACAAAAAAAACCTTTCAAAAAATCAGTTAAACCAGGAGCTGGTTTTTCAGAAAGCGCAACAGTATAAACAGACCACTATCCAGATTAATAAAAAAGAACAGAGAGAATAACCAAATAGATGCAATAAAAAACGATAAATGGGGATATCACCAGAGATTCCACAGTAATTCAAACCATCGTCAGAGATTATTACAAACAACTCTATGCACTTAAACTAGGAAACCTGCAAGAAATGGATAAATTCCTGGACACCTGCCTCCTCCCAAGCCTAAACCAGGAACAAGTCGAAACCCTGAATAGACCAATAACAAGGGCTGAAGTCGAGGCAGCAATTAAGAGCCTATCACCCAAAAAAAGCCCAGGTCCAGATGGGCTCACAGCCGAATTCTACCACACATACAAAGAGGAGCTGGTACCATTCCTTCTGAAACTATTCCAAATAATCCAAAAAGAGGGAATCCTTCCCAAATCATTTCATGAGACCAACATCATCCTGATACCAAAACCTTGCAGAGACTCAAAAAGAAAAGGAAACTTCAGGCCAATATCCATGATGAACAGAGATGCAAAAATCTTCAATGAAATACTGGCTAGCCAACTGCAACAGCACATCCAAAAGCTTATCCACCATGATCAAGTACGATTCATCTGGGGGATGCAAGGCTGGTTCAACATACGCAAGTCTATAAATGTAATTCACCACATAAACAGAAGCAAAGACAAAAACCACATGATTATCTCAATTGATGCAGAGAAGGCCCTTGACAAAATTCAACAGCCCTTTATGCTAAAAACCCTCCATAAACTAGGTATTGACGGAACATATCTCAAAATATTAAAAACTACTTACGACAAGCAGCAGCCAATATCATACTGAACAGGCAAAACTGGAAGCATTCCCTTTGAAATCTGGCACTAGACCAGGATGCCCTCTCTCACCACTCTTATTCAATATAGTACTGGAATTTCTAGCCAGAGCAATCAGGCAAGAAAAAGAAATAAAGTGTATTCAAATTGGAATGGAGGAAGTCAAATTTTCTCTATTTGCAGACGACACTATTGTATATCTGGAAGTCCCCATCATCTCACCTTGAAATGTCCTGAAACTGATTAGCAACTTCAGCAAAGTCTCAGGATACAAAATCAATGTGCAGAAATCACACGGATTCCTAGACACCAATAACAGACTTAAAGAGAGCCAAATCAAGAAGAAACTGCCATTCACAATTGCTACAAAGAGAATAAAATACCTAGGAATACAACTCACAACGAACATAAAGGACCTCTTCAAGGAGAGCTACAAACCACTGATCAACGAAACAAGAGAGGACACAAACAGAGCTAGAAACATTCCACGTTCATGGTTAGGAAGAATCAATATCGTGAAAATGGCCATACTGCCCAAAGTAATTTACAGAGTCAACGCTATCCCCATCAAGCTACCAATGACCTTCTTCACAGAACTGGAAAACACCACCTTAAACTTCATATGGAACCAAAAGAGAGCCCACATACCCAAGTCACTCCTAAGCAAAAAGAACAAAGCAGGAAGCGTCACACTACCGGACATCAAACTATACTACAAGGGTACAGTAATCAAAACACAATGCTACTGGTACCAAAACAGAGATATGGACCAATGGAACAGAACCGAGGCCTCGGAGGCAACACAACATATCTACAGCCTTATGATTTTTGACAAACCTGAGAAAAACAAGCAATGGGGAAAGGATTCCCTGTTTAATAAATGGTGTTGGGAAAACTGGCTAGCCATGTGCAGAAAGCAGAAACTGGACCCCTTCCTGACACCTTACACTAAAATTAACTCCAGATGGATTAAAGACTTAAGCAGAAGACCTAACGCCATAAAAACCATAGAAGAAAATCTCGGCGAAACCATTCAGGACATAGGCATAGGCAAGGACTTCATGACCAAAACACCAAAAGCACTGGCATCAAAAGTCACAATAGAAAAATGGGACCTAATCAAACTCCACAGCTTCTGCACAGCAAAAGAAACTGTCATTAGAGTGAATCGGCCATCAACAGACTGGGAAACCATCTTTGCAGCTTGCCCATCTGACAAATGGCTGATATCCAGAATTTACAAAGAACTAAAAGAGATTTACAAGAAACAAACAAATAAGCCCTTTCAAAAGTGGGTGAAGGATATGAACAGACCCTTTACAAAAGAAGACATACATGAGGCCAACAAACATAAGAAAAAATGCGCATCATCACAGGTCATTAGAGAAATGCATATCAAAACTACATTGAGATACCATGTCACACCAGTTAGAATGGCGAACATTAAAAAATCTGGAGACCACAGATGCTGGAGAAGATGTGGAGAAATAGGAACACTTTTACACTATTGGTGAGAGTGTAAATTAGTTCAACTATTGTGGAAGCCAGAGTGGTGATTCGTCAAGGACCTAGAGATAGAAATTCCGTTTGACACAGCAATCCCATTACTGGATATACATCCAAAGGATTATAAATCATTCTACTATAAGGACACATGCACAGGAATGTTCATGGCAGCACTGTTTACAACAGCAAAGACCTGGAACCAACCCAAATGCCCATCGATGATAGACTGGACAGGGAAAATGTGGAACATAGGCACCACGGAATATTATGCCACCATCAAAAACGATGAGTTCGCATCCTTTGTAGGGACATGGATGAACCTGGGAACCATCATTCTAGCAAACTGACACAAGAACACAAAATCAAACACCGCATGTTCTCACTCATAGGCGGGTGTTGAACAATGAGAACATGTGGACACAGGGTGGGGAGCACTACACACTGGGGTCTGTGGGGGGAAATAGGGGAGGGACAGTGGAGGGTGGGGAGTTGGGGAGAGATAGCATGGGGAGAAATGCCAGATATACGTGAAGGGAGGAAGGCGGCAAATCACACTGCCACGTATGCACCTATGCAACAATCGTGCATTTTCTTCACATGTACCCCAACACCTAAATTGCAACAAAAAATAAAAATAAAAATAAAACAAATAAAATAAAAAATCTGGAGACAACAGATGCTGGAGAGGATGTGAAGAAATAGGAACTCTTTTACACTGTTGGTGGGAGTGTCAATTAGTTCAACCATTGTGGAAGACAGTGTGGTGATTCCTCAAGGACCTAGAGATAGAAATTGCATTTGACCCAGCAATCCCATTACTGGGTATATATCCAAAGGATTATAAATCGTTCTACTATAAGGACACATGCACACGAATGTTCATGGCAGCACTGTTTACAATAGCAGAGACCTGGAACCAACGCAAATGCCCATCGATGATAGACTGGACCGGAAAAATGCGGCACGTATAGACCACGGAATATTATGCAGCCATCAGAAATGATGAGTTTGCGTCCTTTGTAGGGACATGGATGAACCTGGAAACCATCATTCACACCAAACTGACACAAGAACAGAAAATCAAACACCGCATATTCTCACTCATAGGGGGGTGTTGAACTATGAGAACACATGAACACAGGATGGGGAGCACTACACACTGGGGTCTGTTGGGGGGAAATGGGGGAGGGACAGCGGGGAGTGGGGAGAGATAGCATGGGGAGAAATGCCAGATATAGGTGAAGGGGAGGAAGGCAGAAAATCACACTGCCACGTATGCACCTATGCAACAATCTTGCATGTTTTTCACATGTACCCCAAAACCTAAAATACAAGTAAAAAAAAAAAAAAAAAGGCACAGCCTGGCAAATTCGATAAAAAGCCAAAACCCATCGGTGAGCTGTATCCAGGAAACTCATCTCACATGCAAGGATACACAATGGCTCAAAGTAAAGGGATGGAGGAAGATTTTCCAAGCAAATGGAGAGCAAAGAAAAGCAGGAGTTGCAATTCTCATCTCTGGTAAAATAGACTTTATACCAAAAAAGATACAAAGAGACAAAGAAGGACATTACATAATGGTAAAAGGATCAATGCCACAGGAGGAGCTAATGATCCTAAATATATATGCAACCCATACAGGAGCACCCAAATACATAAGGCAAGTCCTTAATGACTTACAAAGAGACTTAGACTCCCACACAATAATAGGGGGAGACTTTAACACCCCATTGTCAATATTAGACAGATCGACCGGACAGAAAATTAGCAAGGATATCCAGGACTTGAACTCAGACCTGTAACAAGCAAACCTAATAGACATTAACAGAACGCTCACCCCAAATCCACAGAATATACATTCTTCTCAGCACCACATCACACCTACTCTCAAATTGACCACATAAGTGGAAGTAAATCACTCCTCAGCAAATGCAAAAGTATGGAAATCATAACAAACAGTCTCTCAGACCACAGTGCAATCAAGTTAGAACTCAGAATTCAGAAACCAACCCAGAACCGCACAGCTTCATGGAAACTCTTGAATGTTGACTGGATAAACAATGAAATGAAGGCAGAAATAAAGATGTTCTTTGAAACCAACGAGAACGAAGACACAACATACCAGAATCTCTGGGACACATTTAAAGCAGTTTCTAGAGGAAAATATATAGCAATAAGTGCCCACATGAGAAGCAATGAGGGATCTAAAATTGACACCTCATCGTCAAAATTGAAAGAGCTAGAGGAGCAAGATCAAAAAAACACACCTAGCGGAAGAAAAGGAGTAACTGAGATCAGAGCAGAACGGAAGGAGATAGAGGCACAAAAAAAACCTTTCAAAAAATCAGTTAAACCAGGAGCTGGTTTTTCAGAAAGCGCAACAGTATAAACAGACCACTATCCAGATTAATAAAAAAGAACAGAGAGAATAACCAAATAGATGCAATAAAAAACGATAAATGGGGATATCACCAGAGATTCCACAGTAATTCAAACCATCGTCAGAGATTATTACAAACAACTCTATGCACTTAAACTAGGAAACCTGCAAGAAATGGATAAATTCCTGGACACCTGCCTCCTCCCAAGCCTAAACCAGGAACAAGTCGAAACCCTGAATAGACCAATAACAAGGGCTGAAGTCGAGGCAGCAATTAAGAGCCTATCACCCAAAAAAAGCCCAGGTCCAGATGGGCTCACAGCCGAATTCTACCACACATACAAAGAGGAGCTGGTACCATTCCTTCTGAAACTATTCCAAATAATCCAAAAAGAGGGAATCCTTCCCAAATCATTTCATGAGACCAACATCATCCTGATACCAAAACCTTGCAGAGACTCAACAAGAAAAGGAAACTTCAGGCCAATATCCATGATGAACAGAGATGCAAAAATCTTCAATGAAATACTGGCTAGCCAACTGCAACAGCACATCCAAAAGCTTATCCACCATGATCAAGTACGATTCATCTGGGGGATGCAAGGCTGGTTCAACATACGCAAGTCTATAAATGTAATTCACCACATAAACAGAAGCAAAGACAAAAACCACATGATTATCTCAATTGATGCAGAGAAGGCCCTTGACAAAATTCAACAGCCCTTTATGCTAAAAACCCTCCATAAACTAGGTATTGACGGAACATATCTCAAAATATTAAAAACTACTTACGACAAGCAGCAGCCAATATCATACTGAACAGGCAAAACTGGAAGCATTCCCTTTGAAATCTGGCACTAGACCAGGATGCCCTCTCTCACCACTCTTATTCAATATAGTACTGGAATTTCTAGCCAGAGCAATCAGGCAAGAAAAAGAAATAAAGTGTATTCAAATTGGAATGGAGGAAGTCAAATTTTCTCTATTTGCAGACGACACTATTGTATATCTGGAAGTCCCCATCATCTCACCTTGAAATGTCCTGAAACTGATTAGCAACTTCAGCAAAGTCTCAGGATACAAAATCAATGTGCAGAAATCACACGGATTCCTAGACACCAATAACAGACTTAAAGAGAGCCAAATCAAGAAGAAACTGCCATTCACAATTGCTACAAAGAGAATAAAATACCTAGGAATACAACTCACAACGAACATAAAGGACCTCTTCAAGGAGAGCTACAAACCACTGATCAACGAAACAAGAGAGGACACAAACAGAGCTAGAAACATTCCACGTTCATGGTTAGGAAGAATCAATATCGTGAAAATGGCCATACTGCCCAAAGTAATTTACAGAGTCAACGCTATCCCCATCAAGCTACCAATGACCTTCTTCACAGAACTGGAAAACACCACCTTAAACTTCATATGGAACCAAAAGAGAGCCCACATACCCAAGTCACTCCTAAGCAAAAAGAACAAAGCAGGAAGCGTCACACTACCGGACATCAAACTATACTACAAGGGTACAGTAATCAAAACACAATGCTACTGGTACCAAAACAGAGATATGGACCAATGGAACAGAACCGAGGCCTCGGAGGCAACACAACATATCTACAGCCTTATGATTTTTGACAAACCTGAGAAAAACAAGCAATGGGGAAAGGATTCCCTGTTTAATAAATGGTGTTGGGAAAACTGGCTAGCCATGTGCAGAAAGCAGAAACTGGACCCCTTCCTGACACCTTACACTAAAATTAACTCCAGATGGATTAAAGACTTAAGCAGAAGACCTAACGCCATAAAAACCATAGAAGAAAATCTCGGCGAAACCATTCAGGACATAGGCATAGGCAAGGACTTCATGACCAAAACACCAAAAGCACTGGCATCAAAAGTCACAATAGAAAAATGGGACCTAATCAAACTCCACAGCTTCTGCACAGCAAAAGAAACTGTCATTAGAGTGAATCGGCCATCAACAGACTGGGAAACCATCTTTGCAGCTTGCCCATCTGACAAACGGCTGATATCCAGAATTTACAAAGAACTAAAAGAGATTTACAAGAAACAAACAAATAAGCCCTTTCAAAAGTGGGTGAAGGATATGAACAGACCCTTTACAAAAGAAGACATACATGAGGCCAACAAACATAAGAAAAAATGCGCATCATCACAGGTCATTAGAGAAATGCATATCAAAACTACATTGAGATACCATGTCACACCAGTTAGAATGGCGAACATTAAAAAATCTGGAGACCACAGATGCTGGAGAAGATGTGGAGAAATAGGAACACTTTTACACTATTGGTGAGAGTGTAAATTAGTTCAACTATTGTGGAAGCCAGAGTGGTGATTCGTCAAGGACCTAGAGATAGAAATTCCGTTTGACACAGCAATCCCATTACTGGATATACATCCAAAGGATTATAAATCATTCTACTATAAGGACACATGCACAGGAATGTTCATGGCAGCACTGTTTACAACAGCAAAGACCTGGAACCAACCCAAATGCCCATCGATGATAGACTGGACAGGGAAAATGTGGAACATAGGCACCACGGAATATTATGCCACCATCAAAAACGATGAGTTCGCATCCTTTGTAGGGACATGGATGAACCTGGGAACCATCATTCTAGCAAACTGACACAAGAACACAAAATCAAACACCGCATGTTCTCACTCATAGGCGGGTGTTGAACAATGAGAACATGTGGACACAGGGTGGGGAGCACTACACACTGGGGTCTGTGGGGGGAAATAGGGGAGGGACAGTGGAGGGTGGGGAGTTGGGGAGAGATAGCATGGGGAGAAATGCCAGATATACGTGAAGGGAGGAAGGCGGCAAATCACACTGCCACGTATGCACCTATGCAACAATCGTGCATTTTCTTCACATGTACCCCAACACCTAAATTGCAACAAAAAATAAAAATAAAAATAAAACAAATAAAATAAAAAATCTGGAGACAACAGATGCTGGAGAGGATGTGAAGAAATAGGAACTCTTTTACACTGTTGGTGGGAGTGTCAATTAGTTCAACCATTGTGGAAGACAGTGTGGTGATTCCTCAAGGACCTAGAGATAGAAATTGCATTTGACCCAGCAATCCCATTACTGGGTATATATCCAAAGGATTATAAATCGTTCTACTATAAGGACACATGCACACGAATGTTCATGGCAGCACTGTTTACAATAGCAGAGACCTGGAACCAACGCAAATGCCCATCGATGATAGACTGGACCGGAAAAATGCGGCACGTATAGACCACGGAATATTATGCAGCCATCAGAAATGATGAGTTTGCGTCCTTTGTAGGGACATGGATGAACCTGGAAACCATCATTCACACCAAACTGACACAAGAACAGAAAATCAAACACCGCATATTCTCACTCATAGGGGGGTGTTGAACTATGAGAACACATGAACACAGGATGGGGAGCACTACACACTGGGGTCTGTTGGGGGGAAATGGGGGAGGGACAGCGGGGAGTGGGGAGAGATAGCATGGGGAGAAATGCCAGATATAGGTGAAGGGGAGGAAGGCAGAAAATCACACTGCCACGTATGCACCTATGCAACAATCTTGCATGTTTTTCACATGTACCCCAAAACCTAAAATACAAGTAAAAAAAAAAAAAAAGGCACAGCCTGGCAAATTCGATAAAAAGCCAAAACCCATCGGTGAGCTGTATCCAGGAAACTCATCTCACATGCAAGGATACACAATGGCTCAAAGTAAAGGGATGGAGGAAGATTTTCCAAGCAAATGGAGAGCAAAGAAAAGCAGGAGTTGCAATTCTCATCTCTGGTAAAATAGACTTTATACCAAAAAAGATACAAAGAGACAAAGAAGGACATTACATAATGGTAAAAGGATCAATGCCACAGGAGGAGCTAATGATCCTAAATATATATGCAACCCATACAGGAGCACCCAAATACATAAGGCAAGTCCTTAATGACTTACAAAGAGACTTAGACTCCCACACAATAATAGGGGGAGACTTTAACACCCCATTGTCAATATTAGACAGATCGACCGGACAGAAAATTAGCAAGGATATCCAGGACTTGAACTCAGACCTGTAACAAGCAAACCTAATAGACATTAACAGAACGCTCACCCCAAATCCACAGAATATACATTCTTCTCAGCACCACATCACACCTACTCTCAAATTGACCACATAAGTGGAAGTAAATCACTCCTCAGCAAATGCAAAAGTATGGAAATCATAACAAACAGTCTCTCAGACCACAGTGCAATCAAGTTAGAACTCAGAATTCAGAAACCAACCCAGAACCGCACAGCTTCATGGAAACTCTTGAATGTTGACTGGATAAACAATGAAATGAAGGCAGAAATAAAGATGTTCTTTGAAACCAACGAGAACGAAGACACAACATACCAGAATCTCTGGGACACATTTAAAGCAGTTTCTAGAGGAAAATATATAGCAATAAGTGCCCACATGAGAAGCAATGAGGGATCTAAAATTGACACCTCATCGTCAAAATTGAAAGAGCTAGAGGAGCAAGATCAAAAAAACACACCTAGCGGAAGAAAAGGAGTAACTGAGATCAGAGCAGAACGGAAGGAGATAGAGGCACAAAAAAAACCTTTCAAAAAATCAGTTAAACCAGGAGCTGGTTTTTCAGAAAGCGCAACAGTATAAACAGACCACTATCCAGATTAATAAAAAAGAACAGAGAGAATAACCAAATAGATGCAATAAAAAACGATAAATGGGGATATCACCAGAGATTCCACAGTAATTCAAACCATCGTCAGAGATTATTACAAACAACTCTATGCACTTAAACTAGGAAACCTGCAAGAAATGGATAAATTCCTGGACACCTGCCTCCTCCCAAGCCTAAACCAGGAACAAGTCGAAACCCTGAATAGACCAATAACAAGGGCTGAAGTCGAGGCAGCAATTAAGAGCCTATCACCCAAAAAAAGCCCAGGTCCAGATGGGCTCACAGCCGAATTCTACCACACATACAAAGAGGAGCTGGTACCATTCCTTCTGAAACTATTCCAAATAATCCAAAAAGAGGGAATCCTTCCCAAATCATTTCATGAGACCAACATCATCCTGATACCAAAACCTTGCAGAGACTCAACAAGAAAAGGAAACTTCAGGCCAATATCCATGATGAACAGAGATGCAAAAATCTTCAATGAAATACTGGCTAGCCAACTGCAACAGCACATCCAAAAGCTTATCCACCATGATCAAGTACGATTCATCTGGGGGATGCAAGGCTGGTTCAACATACGCAAGTCTATAAATGTAATTCACCACATAAACAGAAGCAAAGACAAAAACCACATGATTATCTCAATTGATGCAGAGAAGGCCCTTGACAAAATTCAACAGCCCTTTATGCTAAAAACCCTCCATAAACTAGGTATTGACGGAACATATCTCAAAATATTAAAAACTACTTACGACAAGCAGCAGCCAATATCATACTGAACAGGCAAAACTGGAAGCATTCCCTTTGAAATCTGGCACTAGACCAGGATGCCCTCTCTCACCACTCTTATTCAATATAGTACTGGAATTTCTAGCCAGAGCAATCAGGCAAGAAAAAGAAATAAAGTGTATTCAAATTGGAATGGAGGAAGTCAAATTTTCTCTATTTGCAGACGACACTATTGTATATCTGGAAGTCCCCATCATCTCACCTTGAAATGTCCTGAAACTGATTAGCAACTTCAGCAAAGTCTCAGGATACAAAATCAATGTGCAGAAATCACACGGATTCCTAGACACCAATAACAGACTTAAAGAGAGCCAAATCAAGAAGAAACTGCCATTCACAATTGCTACAAAGAGAATAAAATACCTAGGAATACAACTCACAACGAACATAAAGGACCTCTTCAAGGAGAGCTACAAACCACTGATCAACGAAACAAGAGAGGACACAAACAGAGCTAGAAACATTCCACGTTCATGGTTAGGAAGAATCAATATCGTGAAAATGGCCATACTGCCCAAAGTAATTTACAGAGTCAACGCTATCCCCATCAAGCTACCAATGACCTTCTTCACAGAACTGGAAAACACCACCTTAAACTTCATATGGAACCAAAAGAGAGCCCACATACCCAAGTCACTCCTAAGCAAAAAGAACAAAGCAGGAAGCGTCACACTACCGGACATCAAACTATACTACAAGGGTACAGTAATCAAAACACAATGCTACTGGTACCAAAACAGAGATATGGACCAATGGAACAGAACCGAGGCCTCGGAGGCAACACAACATATCTACAGCCTTATGATTTTTGACAAACCTGAGAAAAACAAGCAATGGGGAAAGGATTCCCTGTTTAATAAATGGTGTTGGGAAAACTGGCTAGCCATGTGCAGAAAGCAGAAACTGGACCCCTTCCTGACACCTTACACTAAAATTAACTCCAGATGGATTAAAGACTTAAGCAGAAGACCTAACGCCATAAAAACCATAGAAGAAAATCTCGGCGAAACCATTCAGGACATAGGCATAGGCAAGGACTTCATGACCAAAACACCAAAAGCACTGGCATCAAAAGTCACAATAGAAAAATGGGACCTAATCAAACTCCACAGCTTCTGCACAGCAAAAGAAACTGTCATTAGAGTGAATCGGCCATCAACAGACTGGGAAACCATCTTTGCAGCTTGCCCATCTGACAAACGGCTGATATCCAGAATTTACAAAGAACTAAAAGAGATTTACAAGAAACAAACAAATAAGCCCTTTCAAAAGTGGGTGAAGGATATGAACAGACCCTTTACAAAAGAAGACATACATGAGGCCAACAAACATAAGAAAAAATGCGCATCATCACAGGTCATTAGAGAAATGCATATCAAAACTACATTGAGATACCATGTCACACCAGTTAGAATGGCGAACATTAAAAAATCTGGAGACCACAGATGCTGGAGAAGATGTGGAGAAATAGGAACACTTTTACACTATTGGTGAGAGTGTAAATTAGTTCAACTATTGTGGAAGCCAGAGTGGTGATTCGTCAAGGACCTAGAGATAGAAATTCCGTTTGACACAGCAATCCCATTACTGGATATACATCCAAAGGATTATAAATCATTCTACTATAAGGACACATGCACAGGAATGTTCATGGCAGCACTGTTTACAACAGCAAAGACCTGGAACCAACCCAAATGCCCATCGATGATAGACTGGACAGGGAAAATGTGGAACATAGGCACCACGGAATATTATGCCACCATCAAAAACGATGAGTTCGCATCCTTTGTAGGGACATGGATGAACCTGGGAACCATCATTCTAGCAAACTGACACAAGAACACAAAATCAAACACCGCATGTTCTCACTCATAGGCGGGTGTTGAACAATGAGAACATGTGGACACAGGGTGGGGAGCACTACACACTGGGGTCTGTGGGGGGAAATAGGGGAGGGACAGTGGAGGGTGGGGAGTTGGGGAGAGATAGCATGGGGAGAAATGCCAGATATACGTGAAGGGAGGAAGGCGGCAAATCACACTGCCACGTATGCACCTATGCAACAATCGTGCATTTTCTTCACATGTACCCCAACACCTAAATTGCAACAAAAAATAAAAATAAAAATAAAACAAATAAAATAAAAAATCTGGAGACAACAGATGCTGGAGAGGATGTGAAGAAATAGGAACTCTTTTACACTGTTGGTGGGAGTGTCAATTAGTTCAACCATTGTGGAAGACAGTGTGGTGATTCCTCAAGGACCTAGAGATAGAAATTGCATTTGACCCAGCAATCCCATTACTGGGTATATATCCAAAGGATTATAAATCGTTCTACTATAAGGACACATGCACACGAATGTTCATGGCAGCACTGTTTACAATAGCAGAGACCTGGAACCAACGCAAATGCCCATCGATGATAGACTGGACCGGAAAAATGCGGCACGTATAGACCACGGAATATTATGCAGCCATCAGAAATGATGAGTTTGCGTCCTTTGTAGGGACATGGATGAACCTGGAAACCATCATTCACACCAAACTGACACAAGAACAGAAAATCAAACACCGCATATTCTCACTCATAGGGGGGTGTTGAACTATGAGAACACATGAACACAGGATGGGGAGCACTACACACTGGGGTCTGTTGGGGGGAAATGGGGGAGGGACAGCGGGGAGTGGGGAGAGATAGCATGGGGAGAAATGCCAGATATAGGTGAAGGGGAGGAAGGCAGAAAATCACACTGCCACGTATGCACCTATGCAACAATCTTGCATGTTTTTCACATGTACCCCAAAACCTAAAATACAAGTAAAAAAAAAAAAAAAGGCACAGCCTGGCAAATTCGATAAAAAGCCAAAACCCATCGGTGAACTGTATCCAGGAAACTCATCTCACATGCAAGGATACACAACGGCTCAAAGTAAAGGGATGGAGGAAGATTTTCCAAGCAAATGGAGAGCAAAGAAAAGCAGGAGTTGCAATTCTCATCTCTGGTAAAATAGACTTTATACCAAAAAAGATACAAAGAGACAAAGAAGGACATTACATAATGGTAAAAGGATCAATGCCACAGGAGGAGCTAATGATCCTAAATATATATGCAACCCATACAGGAGCACCCAAATACATAAGGCAAGTCCTTAATGACTTACAAAGAGACTTAGACTCCCACACAATAATAGGGGGAGACTTTAACACCCCATTGTCAATATTAGACAGATCGACCGGACAGAAAATTAGCAAGGATATCCAGGACTTGAACTCAGACCTGTAACAAGCAAACCTAATAGACATTAACAGAACGCTCACCCCAAATCCACAGAATATACATTCTTCTCAGCACCACATCACACCTACTCTCAAATTGACCACATAAGTGGAAGTAAATCACTCCTCAGCAAATGCAAAAGTATGGAAATCATAACAAACAGTCTCTCAGACCACAGTGCAATCAAGTTAGAACTCAGAATTCAGAAACCAACCCAGAACCGCACAGCTTCATGGAAACTCTTGAATGTTGACTGGATAAACAATGAAATGAAGGCAGAAATAAAGATGTTCTTTGAAACCAACGAGAACGAAGACACAACATACCAGAATCTCTGGGACACATTTAAAGCAGTTTCTAGAGGAAAATATATAGCAATAAGTGCCCACATGAGAAGCAATGAGGGATCTAAAATTGACACCTCATCGTCAAAATTGAAAGAGCTAGAGGAGCAAGATCAAAAAAACACACCTAGCGGAAGAAAAGGAGTAACTGAGATCAGAGCAGAACGGAAGGAGATAGAGGCACAAAAAAAACCTTTCAAAAAATCAGTTAAACCAGGAGCTGGTTTTTCAGAAAGCGCAACAGTATAAACAGACCACTATCCAGATTAATAAAAAAGAACAGAGAGAATAACCAAATAGATGCAATAAAAAACGATAAATGGGGATATCACCAGAGATTCCACAGTAATTCAAACCATCGTCAGAGATTATTACAAACAACTCTATGCACTTAAACTAGGAAACCTGCAAGAAATGGATAAATTCCTGGACACCTGCCTCCTCCCAAGCCTAAACCAGGAACAAGTCGAAACCCTGAATAGACCAATAACAAGGGCTGAAGTCGAGGCAGCAATTAAGAGCCTATCACCCAAAAAAAGCCCAGGTCCAGATGGGCTCACAGCCGAATTCTACCACACATACAAAGAGGAGCTGGTACCATTCCTTCTGAAACTATTCCAAATAATCCAAAAAGAGGGAATCCTTCCCAAATCATTTCATGAGACCAACATCATCCTGATACCAAAACCTTGCAGAGACTCAACAAGAAAAGGAAACTTCAGGCCAATATCCATGATGAACAGAGATGCAAAAATCTTCAATGAAATACTGGCTAGCCAACTGCAACAGCACATCCAAAAGCTTATCCACCATGATCAAGTACGATTCATCTGGGGGATGCAAGGCTGGTTCAACATACGCAAGTCTATAAATGTAATTCACCACATAAACAGAAGCAAAGACAAAAACCACATGATTATCTCAATTGATGCAGAGAAGGCCCTTGACAAAATTCAACAGCCCTTTATGCTAAAAACCCTCCATAAACTAGGTATTGACGGAACATATCTCAAAATATTAAAAACTACTTACGACAAGCAGCAGCCAATATCATACTGAACAGGCAAAACTGGAAGCATTCCCTTTGAAATCTGGCACTAGACCAGGATGCCCTCTCTCACCACTCTTATTCAATATAGTACTGGAATTTCTAGCCAGAGCAATCAGGCAAGAAAAAGAAATAAAGTGTATTCAAATTGGAATGGAGGAAGTCAAATTTTCTCTATTTGCAGACGACACTATTGTATATCTGGAAGTCCCCATCATCTCACCTTGAAATGTCCTGAAACTGATTAGCAACTTCAGCAAAGTCTCAGGATACAAAATCAATGTGCAGAAATCACACGGATTCCTAGACACCAATAACAGACTTAAAGAGAGCCAAATCAAGAAGAAACTGCCATTCACAATTGCTACAAAGAGAATAAAATACCTAGGAATACAACTCACAACGAACATAAAGGACCTCTTCAAGGAGAGCTACAAACCACTGATCAACGAAACAAGAGAGGACACAAACAGAGCTAGAAACATTCCACGTTCATGGTTAGGAAGAATCAATATCGTGAAAATGGCCATACTGCCCAAAGTAATTTACAGAGTCAACGCTATCCCCATCAAGCTACCAATGACCTTCTTCACAGAACTGGAAAACACCACCTTAAACTTCATATGGAACCAAAAGAGAGCCCACATACCCAAGTCACTCCTAAGCAAAAAGAACAAAGCAGGAAGCGTCACACTACCGGACATCAAACTATACTACAAGGGTACAGTAATCAAAACAGAATGCTACTGGTACCAAAACAGAGATATGGACCAATGGAACAGAACCGAGGCCTCGGAGGCAACACAACATATCTACAGCCTTATGATTTTTGACAAACCTGAGAAAAACAAGCAATGGGGAAAGGATTCCCTGTTTAATAAATGGTGTTGGGAAAACTGGCTAGCCATGTGCAGAAAGCAGAAACTGGACCCCTTCCTGACACCTTACACTAAAATTAACTCCAGATGGATTAAAGACTTAAGCAGAAGATCTAACGCCATAAAAACCATAGAAGAAAATCTCGGCGAAACCATTCAGGACATAGGCATAGGCAAGGACTTCATGACCAAAACACCAAAAGCACTGGCATCAAAAGTCACAATAGAAAAATGGGACCTAATCAAACTCCACAGCTTCTGCACAGCAAAAGAAACTGTCATTAGAGTGAATCGGCCATCAACAGACTGGGAAACCATCTTTGCAGCTTGCCCATCTGACAAATGGCTGATATCCAGAATTTACAAAGAACTAAAAGAGATTTACAAGAAACAAACAAATAAGCCCTTTCAAAAGTGGGTGAAGGATATGAACACACCCTTTACAAAAGAAGACATACATGAGGCCAACAAACATAAGAAAAAATGCGCATCATCACAGGTCATTAGAGAAATGCATATCAAAACTACATTGAGATACCATGTCACACCAGTTAGAATGGCGAACATTAAAAAATCTGGAGACCACAGATGCTGGAGAAGATGTGGAGAAATAGGAACACTTTTACACTATTGGTGAGAGTGTAAATTAGTTCAACTATTGTGGAAGCCAGAGTGGTGATTCGTCAAGGACCTAGAGATAGAAATTCCGTTTGACACAGCAATCCCATTACTGGATATACATCCAAAGGATTATAAATCATTCTACTATAAGGACACATGCACAGGAATGTTCATGGCAGCACTGTTTACAACAGCAAAGACCTGGAACCAACCCAAATGCCCATCGATGATAGACTGGACAGGGAAAATGTGGAACATAGGCACCACGGAATATTATGCCACCATCAAAAACGATGAGTTCGCATCCTTTGTAGGGACATGGATGAACCTGGGAACCATCATTCTAGCAAACTGACACAAGAACACAAAATCAAACACCGCATGTTCTCACTCATAGGCGGGTGTTGAACAATGAGAACATGTGGACACAGGGTGGGGAGCACTACACACTGGGGTCTGTGGGGGGAAATAGGGGAGGGACAGTGGAGGGTGGGGAGTTGGGGAGAGATAGCATGGGGAGAAATGCCAGATATACGTGAAGGGAGGAAGGCGGCAAATCACACTGCCACGTATGCACCTATGCAACAATCGTGCATTTTCTTCACATGTACCCCAACACCTAAATTGCAACAAAAAATAAAAATAAAAATAAAACAAATAAAATAAAAAATCTGGAGACAACAGATGCTGGAGAGGATGTGAAGAAATAGGAACTCTTTTACACTGTTGGTGGGAGTGTCAATTAGTTCAACCATTGTGGAAGACAGTGTGGTGATTCCTCAAGGACCTAGAGATAGAAATTGCATTTGACCCAGCAATCCCATTACTGGGTATATATCCAAAGGATTATAAATCGTTCTACTATAAGGACACATGCACACGAATGTTCATGGCAGCACTGTTTACAATAGCAGAGACCTGGAACCAACGCAAATGCCCATCGATGATAGACTGGACCGGAAAAATGCGGCACGTATAGACCACGGAATATTATGCAGCCATCAGAAATGATGAGTTTGCGTCCTTTGTAGGGACATGGATGAACCTGGAAACCATCATTCACACCAAACTGACACAAGAACAGAAAATCAAACACCGCATATTCTCACTCATAGGGGGGTGTTGAACTATGAGAACACATGAACACAGGATGGGGAGCACTACACACTGGGGTCTGTTGGGGGGAAATGGGGGAGGGACAGCGGGGAGTGGGGAGAGATAGCATGGGGAGAAATGCCAGATATAGGTGAAGGGGAGGAAGGCAGAAAATCACACTGCCACGTATGCACCTATGCAACAATCTTGCATGTTTTTCACATGTACCCCAAAACCTAAAATACAAGTAAAAAAAAAAAAAAGGCACAGCCTGGCAAATTCGATAAAAAGCCAAAACCCATCGGTGAGCTGTATCCAGGAAACTCATCTCACATGCAAGGATACACAACGGCTCAAAGTAAAGGGATGGAGGAAGATTTTCCAAGCAAATGGAGAGCAAAGAAAAGCAGGAGTTGCAATTCTCATCTCTGGTAAAATAGACTTTATACCAAAAAAGATACAAAGAGACAAAGAAGGACATTACATAATGGTAAAAGGATCAATGCCACAGGAGGAGCTAATGATCCTAAATATATATGCAACCCATACAGGAGCACCCAAATACATAAGGCAAGTCCTTAATGACTTACAAAGAGACTTAGACTCCCACACAATAATAGGGGGAGACTTTAACACCCCATTGTCAATATTAGACAGATCGACCGGACAGAAAATTAGCAAGGATATCCAGGACTTGAACTCAGACCTGTAACAAGCAAACCTAATAGACATTAACAGAACGCTCACCCCAAATCCACAGAATATACATTCTTCTCAGCACCACATCACACCTACTCTCAAATTGACCACATAAGTGGAAGTAAATCACTCCTCAGCAAATGCAAAAGTATGGAAATCATAACAAACAGTCTCTCAGACCACAGTGCAATCAAGTTAGAACTCAGAATTCAGAAACCAACCCAGAACCGCACAGCTTCATGGAAACTCTTGAATGTTGACTGGATAAACAATGAAATGAAGGCAGAAATAAAGATGTTCTTTGAAACCAACGAGAACGAAGACACAACATACCAGAATCTCTGGGACACATTTAAAGCAGTTTCTAGAGGAAAATATATAGCAATAAGTGCCCACATGAGAAGCAATGAGGGATCTAAAATTGACACCTCATCGTCAAAATTGAAAGAGCTAGAGGAGCAAGATCAAAAAAACACACCTAGCGGAAGAAAAGGAGTAACTGAGATCAGAGCAGAACGGAAGGAGATAGAGGCACAAAAAAAACCTTTCAAAAAATCAGTTAAACCAGGAGCTGGTTTTTCAGAAAGCGCAACAGTATAAACAGACCACTATCCAGATTAATAAAAAAGAACAGAGAGAATAACCAAATAGATGCAATAAAAAACGATAAATGGGGATATCACCAGAGATTCCACAGTAATTCAAACCATCGTCAGAGATTATTACAAACAACTCTATGCACTTAAACTAGGAAACCTGCAAGAAATGGATAAATTCCTGGACACCTGCCTCCTCCCAAGCCTAAACCAGGAACAAGTCGAAACCCTGAATAGACCAATAACAAGGGCTGAAGTCGAGGCAGCAATTAAGAGCCTATCACCCAAAAAAAGCCCAGGTCCAGATGGGCTCACAGCCGAATTCTACCACACATACAAAGAGGAGCTGGTACCATTCCTTCTGAAACTATTCCAAATAATCCAAAAAGAGGGAATCCTTCCCAAATCATTTCATGAGACCAACATCATCCTGATACCAAAACCTTGCAGAGACTCAACAAGAAAAGGAAACTTCAGGCCAATATCCATGATGAACAGAGATGCAAAAATCTTCAATGAAATACTGGCTAGCCAACTGCAACAGCACATCCAAAAGCTTATCCACCATGATCAAGTACGATTCATCTGGGGGATGCAAGGCTGGTTCAACATACGCAAGTCTATAAATGTAATTCACCACATAAACAGAAGCAAAGACAAAAACCACATGATTATCTCAATTGATGCAGAGAAGGCCCTTGACAAAATTCAACAGCCCTTTATGCTAAAAACCCTCCATAAACTAGGTATTGACGGAACATATCTCAAAATATTAAAAACTACTTACGACAAGCAGCAGCCAATATCATACTGAACAGGCAAAACTGGAAGCATTCCCTTTGAAATCTGGCACTAGACCAGGATGCCCTCTCTCACCACTCTTATTCAATATAGTACTGGAATTTCTAGCCAGAGCAATCAGGCAAGAAAAAGAAATAAAGTGTATTCAAATTGGAATGGAGGAAGTCAAATTTTCTCTATTTGCAGACGACACTATTGTATATCTGGAAGTCCCCATCATCTCACCTTGAAATGTCCTGAAACTGATTAGCAACTTCAGCAAAGTCTCAGGATACAAAATCAATGTGCAGAAATCACACGGATTCCTAGACACCAATAACAGACTTAAAGAGAGCCAAATCAAGAAGAAACTGCCATTCACAATTGCTACAAAGAGAATAAAATACCTAGGAATACAACTCACAACGAACATAAAGGACCTCTTCAAGGAGAGCTACAAACCACTGATCAACGAAACAAGAGAGGACACAAACAGAGCTAGAAACATTCCATGTTCATGGTTAGGAAGAATCAATATCGTGAAAATGGCCATACTGCCCAAAGTAATTTACAGAGTCAACGCTATCCCCATCAAGCTACCAATGACCTTCTTCACAGAACTGGAAAACACCACCTTAAACTTCATATGGAACCAAAAGAGAGCCCACATACCCAAGTCACTCCTAAGCAAAAAGAACAAAGCAGGAAGCGTCACACTACCGGACATCAAACTATACTACAAGGGTACAGTAATCAAAACAGAATGCTACTGGTACCAAAACAGAGATATGGACCAATGGAACAGAACCGAGGCCTCGGAGGCAACACAACATATCTACAGCCTTATGATTTTTGACAAACCTGAGAAAAACAAGCAATGGGGAAAGGATTCCCTGTTTAATAAATGGTGTTGGGAAAACTGGCTAGCCATGTGCAGAAAGCAGAAACTGGACCCCTTCCTGACACCTTACACTAAAATTAACTCCAGATGGATTAAAGACTTAAGCAGAAGACCTAACGCCATAAAAACCATAGAAGAAAATCTCGGCGAAACCATTCAGGACATAGGCATAGGCAAGGACTTCATGACCAAAACACCAAAAGCACTGGCATCAAAAGTCACAATAGAAAAATGGGACCTAATCAAACTCCACAGCTTCTGCACAGCAAAAGAAACTGTCATTAGAGTGAATCGGCCATCAACAGACTGGGAAACCATCTTTGCAGCTTGCCCATCTGACAAAC
Source organism: Aotus nancymaae (assembly GCF_030222135.1). NCBI lineage: Eukaryota > Metazoa > Chordata > Mammalia > Primates > Aotidae > Aotus > Aotus nancymaae. The sequence goes on along the minus strand of NW_026988476.1, from coordinate 13,363,245 downwards.
GGCTGATATCCAGAATTTACAAAGAACTAAAAGAGATTTACAAGAAACAAACAAATAAGCCCTTTCAAAAGTGGGTGAAGGATATGAACACACCCTTTACAAAAGAAGACATACATGAGGCCAACAAACATAAGAAAAAATGCGCATCATCACAGGTCATTAGAGAAATGCATATCAAAACTACATTGAGATACCATGTCACACCAGTTAGAATGGCGAACATTAAAAAATCTGGAGACCACAGATGCTGGAGAAGATGTGGAGAAATAGGAACACTTTTACACTATTGGTGAGAGTGTAAATTAGTTCAACTATTGTGGAAGCCAGAGTGGTGATTCGTCAAGGACCTAGAGATAGAAATTCCGTTTGACACAGCAATCCCATTACTGGATATACATCCAAAGGATTATAAATCATTCTACTATAAGGACACATGCACAGGAATGTTCATGGCAGCACTGTTTACAACAGCAAAGACCTGGAACCAACCCAAATGCCCATCGATGATAGACTGGACAGGGAAAATGTGGAACATAGGCACCACGGAATATTATGCCACCATCAAAAACGATGAGTTCGCATCCTTTGTAGGGACATGGATGAACCTGGGAACCATCATTCTAGCAAACTGACACAAGAACACAAAATCAAACACCGCATGTTCTCACTCATAGGCGGGTGTTGAACAATGAGAACATGTGGACACAGGGTGGGGAGCACTACACACTGGGGTCTGTCGGGGGAAATAGGGGAGGGACAGTGGAGGGTGGGGAGTTGGGGAGAGATAGCATGGGGAGAAATGCCAGATATACGTGAAGGGAGGAAGGCGGCAAATCACACTGCCACGTATGCACCTATGCAACAATCGTGCATTTTCTTCACATGTACCCCAACACCTAAATTGCAACAAAAAATAAAAATAAAACAAATAAAATAAAAAAACCTGGAGACAACAGATGCTGGAGAGGATGTGAAGAAATAGGAACTCTTTTACACTGTTGGTGGGAGTGTCAATTAGTTCAACCATTGTGGAAGACAGTGTGGTGGTTCCTCAAGGACCTAGAGATAGAAATTGCATTTGACCCAGCAATCCCATTACTGGGTATATATCCAAAGGATTATAAATCGTTCTACTATAAGGACACATGCACACGAATGTTCATGGCAGCACTGTTTACAATAGCAGAGACCTGGAACCAACGCAAATGCCCATCGATGATAGACTGGACCGGAAAAATGCGGCACGTATAGACCACGGAATATTATGCAGCCATCAGAAATGATGAGTTTGCGTCCTTTGTAGGGACATGGATGAACCTGGAAACCATCATTCACACCAAACTGACACAAGAACAGAAAATCAAACACCGCATATTCTCACTCATAGGGGGGTGTTGAACTATGAGAACACATGAACACAGGATGGGGAGCACTACACACTGGGGTCTGTTGGGGGGAAATGGGGGAGGGACAGCGGGGAGTGGGGAGAGATAGCATGGGGAGAAATGCCAGATATAGGTGAAGGGGAGGAAGGCAGAAAATCACACTGCCACGTATGCACCTATGCAACAATCTTGCATGTTTTTCACATGTACCCCAAAACCTAAAATACAAGAAAAAAAAAAAAAAAGGCACAGCCTGGCAAATTCGATAAAAAGCCAAAACCCATCGGTGAGCTGTATCCAGGAAACTCATCTCACATGCAAGGATACACAACGGCTCAAAGTAAAGGGATGGAGGAAGATTTTCCAAGCAAATGGAGAGCAAAGAAAAGCAGGAGTTGCAATTCTCATCTCTGGTAAAATAGACTTTATACCAAAAAAGATACAAAGAGACAAAGAAGGACATTACATAATGGTAAAAGGATCAATGCCACAGGAGGAGCTAATGATCCTAAATATATATGCAACCCATACAGGAGCACCCAAATACATAAGGCAAGTCCTTAATGACTTACAAAGAGACTTAGACTCCCACACAATAATAGGGGGAGACTTTAACACCCCATTGTCAATATTAGACAGATCGACCGGACAGAAAATTAGCAAGGATATCCAGGACTTGAACTCAGACCTGTAACAAGCAAACCTAATAGACATTAACAGAACGCTCACCCCAAATCCACAGAATATACATTCTTCTCAGCACCACATCACACCTACTCTCAAATTGACCACATAAGTGGAAGTAAATCACTCCTCAGCAAATGCAAAAGTATGGAAATCATAACAAACAGTCTCTCAGACCACAGTGCAATCAAGTTAGAACTCAGAATTCAGAAACCAACCCAGAACCGCACAGCTTCATGGAAACTCTTGAATGTTGACTGGATAAACAATGAAATGAAGGCAGAAATAAAGATGTTCTTTGAAACCAACGAGAACGAAGACACAACATACCAGAATCTCTGGGACACATTTAAAGCAGTTTCTAGAGGAAAATATATAGCAATAAGTGCCCACATGAGAAGCAATGAGGGATCTAAAATTGACACCTCATCGTCAAAATTGAAAGAGCTAGAGGAGCAAGATCAAAAAAACACACCTAGCGGAAGAAAAGGAGTAACTGAGATCAGAGCAGAACGGAAGGAGATAGAGGCACAAAAAAAACCTTTCAAAAAATCAGTTAAACCAGGAGCTGGTTTTTCAGAAAGCGCAACAGTATAAACAGACCACTATCCAGATTAATAAAAAAGAACAGAGAGAATAACCAAATAGATGCAATAAAAAACGATAAATGGGGATATCACCAGAGATTCCACAGTAATTCAAACCATCGTCAGAGATTATTACAAACAACTCTATGCACTTAAACTAGGAAACCTGCAAGAAATGGATAAATTCCTGGACACCTGCCTCCTCCCAAGCCTAAACCAGGAACAAGTCGAAACCCTGAATAGACCAATAACAAGGGCTGAAGTCGAGGCAGCAATTAAGAGCCTATCACCCAAAAAAAGCCCAGGTCCAGATGGGCTCACAGCCGAATTCTACCACACATACAAAGAGGAGCTGGTACCATTCCTTCTGAAACTATTCCAAATAATCCAAAAAGAGGGAATCCTTCCCAAATCATTTCATGAGACCAACATCATCCTGATACCAAAACCTTGCAGAGACTCAACAAGAAAAGGAAACTTCAGGCCAATATCCATGATGAACAGAGATGCAAAAATCTTCAATGAAATACTGGCTAGCCAACTGCAACAGCACATCCAAAAGCTTATCCACCATGATCAAGTACGATTCATCTGGGGGATGCAAGGCTGGTTCAACATACGCAAGTCTATAAATGTAATTCACCACATAAACAGAAGCAAAGACAAAAACCACATGATTATCTCAATTGATGCAGAGAAGGCCCTTGACAAAATTCAACAGCCCTTTATGCTAAAAACCCTCCATAAACTAGGTATTGACGGAACATATCTCAAAATATTAAAAACTACTTACGACAAGCAGCAGCCAATATCATACTGAACAGGCAAAACTGGAAGCATTCCCTTTGAAATCTGGCACTAGACCAGGATGCCCTCTCTCACCACTCTTATTCAATATAGTACTGGAATTTCTAGCCAGAGCAATCAGGCAAGAAAAAGAAATAAAGTGTATTCAAATTGGAATGGAGGAAGTCAAATTTTCTCTATTTGCAGACGACACTATTGTATATCTGGAAGTCCCCATCATCTCACCTTGAAATGTCCTGAAACTGATTAGCAACTTCAGCAAAGTCTCAGGATACAAAATCAATGTGCAGAAATCACACGGATTCCTAGACACCAATAACAGACTTAAAGAGAGCCAAATCAAGAAGAAACTGCCATTCACAATTGCTACAAAGAGAATAAAATACCTAGGAATACAACTCACAACGAACATAAAGGACCTCTTCAAGGAGAGCTACAAACCACTGATCAACGAAACAAGAGAGGACACAAACAGAGCTAGAAACATTCCATGTTCATGGTTAGGAAGAATCAATATCGTGAAAATGGCCATACTGCCCAAAGTAATTTACAGAGTCAACGCTATCCCCATCAAGCTACCAATGACCTTCTTCACAGAACTGGAAAACACCACCTTAAACTTCATATGGAACCAAAAGAGAGCCCACATACCCAAGTCACTCCTAAGCAAAAAGAACAAAGCAGGAAGCGTCACACTACCGGACATCAAACTATACTACAAGGGTACAGTAATCAAAACAGAATGCTACTGGTACCAAAACAGAGATATGGACCAATGGAACAGAACCGAGGCCTCGGAGGCAACACAACATATCTACAGCCTTATGATTTTTGACAAACCTGAGAAAAACAAGCAATGGGGAAAGGATTCCCTGTTTAATAAATGGTGTTGGGAAAACTGGCTAGCCATGTGCAGAAAGCAGAAACTGGACCCCTTCCTGACACCTTACACTAAAATTAACTCCAGATGGATTAAAGACTTAAGCAGAAGACCTAACGCCATAAAAACCATAGAAGAAAATCTCGGCGAAACCATTCAGGACATAGGCATAGGCAAGGACTTCATGACCAAAACACCAAAAGCATTGGCATCAAAAGTCACAATAGAAAAATGGGACCTAATCAAACTCCACAGCTTCTGCACAGCAAAAGAAACTGTCATTAGAGTGAATCGGCCATCAACAGACTGGGAAACCATCTTTGCAGCTTGCCCATCTGACAAACGGCTGATATCCAGAATTTACAAAGAACTAAAAGAGATTTACAAGAAACAAACAAATAAGCCCTTTCAAAAGTGGGTGAAGGATATGAACACACCCTTTACAAAAGAAGACATACATGAGGTCAACAAACATAAGAAAAAATGCGCATCATCACAGGTCATTAGAGAAATGCATATCAAAACTACATTGAGATACCATGTCACACCAGTTAGAATGGCGAACATTAAAAAATCTGGAGACCACAGATGCTGGAGAAGATGTGGAGAAATAGGAACACTTTTACACTATTGGTGAGAGTGTAAATTAGTTCAACTATTGTGGAAGCCAGAGTGGTGATTCGTCAAGGACCTAGAGATAGAAATTCTGTTTGACACAGCAATCCCATTACTGGATATACATCCAAAGGATTATAAATCATTCTACTATAAGGACACATGCACAGGAATGTTCATGGCAGCACTGTTTACAACAGCAAAGACCTGGAACCAACCCAAATGCCCATCGATGATAGACTGGACAGGGAAAATGTGGAACATAGGCACCACGGAATATTATGCCACCATCAAAAACGATGAGTTCGCATCCTTTGTAGGGACATGGATGAACCTGGGAACCATCATTCTAGCAAACTGACACAAGAACACAAAATCAAACACCGCATGTTCTCACTCATAGGCGGGTGTTGAACAATGAGAACATGTGGACACAGGGTGGGGAGCACTACACACTGGGGTCTGTCGGGGGAAATAGGGGAGGGACAGTGGAGGGTGGGGAGTTGGGGAGAGATAGCATGGGGAGAAATGCCAGATATACGTGAAGGGAGGAAGGCGGCAAATCACACTGCCACGTATGCACCTATGCAACAATCGTGCATTTTCTTCACATGTACCCCAACACCTAAATTGCAACAAAAAATAAAAATAAAACAAATAAAATAAAAAAACCTGGAGACAACAGATGCTGGAGAGGATGTGAAGAAATAGGAACTCTTTTACACTGTTGGTGGGAGTGTCAATTAGTTCAACCATTGTGGAAGACAGTGTGGTGGTTCCTCAAGGACCTAGAGATAGAAATTGCATTTGACCCAGCAATCCCATTACTGGGTATATATCCAAAGGATTATAAATCGTTCTACTATAAGGACACATGCACACGAATGTTCATGGCAGCACTGTTTACAATAGCAGAGACCTGGAACCAACGCAAATGCCCATCGATGATAGACTGGACCGGAAAAATGCGGCACGTATAGACCACGGAATATTATGCAGCCATCAGAAATGATGAGTTTGCGTCCTTTGTAGGGACATGGATGAACCTGGAAACCATCATTCACACCAAACTGACACAAGAACAGAAAATCAAACACCGCATATTCTCACTCATAGGGGGGTGTTGAACTATGAGAACACATGAACACAGGATGGGGAGCACTACACACTGGGGTCTGTTGGGGGGAAATGGGGGAGGGACAGCGGGGAGTGGGGAGAGATAGCATGGGGAGAAATGCCAGATATAGGTGAAGGGGAGGAAGGCAGAAAATCACACTGCCACGTATGCACCTATGCAACAATCTTGCATGTTTTTCACATGTACCCCAAAACCTAAAATACAAGAAAAAAAAAAAAAAAAGGCACAGCCTTGCAAATTCGATAAAAAGCCAAAACCCATCGGTGAGCTGTATCCAGGAAACTCATCTCACATGCAAGGATACACAACGGCTCAAAGTAAAGGGATGGAGGAAGATTTTCCAAGCAAATGGAGAGGAAAGAAAAGCAGGAGTTGCAATTCTCATCTCTGGTAAAATAGACTTTATACCAAAAAAGATACAAAGAGACAAAGAAGGACATTACATAATGGTAAAAGGATCAATGCCACAGGAGGAGCTAATGATCCTAAATATATATGCAACCCATACAGGAGCACCCAAATACATAAGGCAAGTCCTTAATGACTTACAAAGAGACTTGGACTCCCACACAATAATAGGGGGAGACTTTAACACCCCATTGTCAATATTAGACAGATCGACCGGACAGAAAATTAACAAGGATATCCAGGACTTGAACTCAGACCTGTAACAAGCAAACCTAATAGACATTAACAGAACGCTCACCCCAAATCCACAGAATATACATTCTTCTCAGCACCACATCACACCTACTCTCAAATTGACCACATAAGTGGAAGTAAATCACTCCTCAGCAAATGCAAAAGTATGGAAATCATAACAAACAGTCTCTCAGACCACAGTGCAATCAAGTTAGAACTCAGAATTCAGAAACCAACCCAGAACCACACAGCTTCATGGAAACTCTTGAATGTTGACTGGATAAACAATGAAATGAAGGCAGAAATAAAGATGTTCTTTGAAACCAACGAGAACGAAGACACAACATACCAGAATCTCTGGGACACATTTAAAGCAGTTTCTAGAGGAAAATATATAGCAATAAGTGCCCACATGAGAAGCAATGAGGGATCTAAAATTGACACCTCATCGTCAAAATTGAAAGAGCTAGAGGAGCAAGATCAAAAAAACACACCTAGCGGAAGAAAAGGAGTAACTGAGATCAGAGCAGAACGGAAGGAGAGAGAGGCACAAAAAAAACCTTTCAAAAAATCAGTTAAACCAGGAGCTGGTTTTTCAGAAAGCGCAACAGTATAAACAGACCACTATCCAGATTAATAAAAAAGAACAGAGAGAATAACCAAATAGATGCAATAAAAAACGATAAATGGGGATATCACCAGAGATTCCACAGTAATTCAAACCATCGTCAGAGATTATTACAAACAACTCTATGCACTTAAACTAGGAAACCTGCAAGAAATGGATAAATTCCTGGACACCTGCCTCCTCCCAAGCCTAAACCAGGAACAAGTCGAAACCCTGAATAGACCAATAACAAGGGCTGAAGTCGAGGCAGCAATTAAGAGCCTATCACCCAAAAAAAGCCCAGGTCCAGATGGGCTCACAGCCGAATTCTACCACACATACAAAGAGGAGCTGGCACCATTCCTTCTGAAACTATTCCAAATAATCCAAAAAGAGGGAATCCTTCCCAAATCATTTCATGAGACCAACATCATCCTGATACCAAAACCTTGCAGAGACTCAACAAGAAAAGGAAACTTCAGGCCAATATCCATGATGAACAGAGATGCAAAAATCTTCAATGAAATACTGGCTAGCCAACTGCAACAGCACATCCAAAAGCTTATCCACCATGATCAAGTACGATTCATCTGGGGGATGCAAGGCTGGTTCAACCTACGCAAGTCTATAAATGTAATTCACCACATAAACAGAAGCAAAGACAAAAACCACATGATTATCTCAATTGATGCAGAGAAGGCCTTTGACAAATTTCAACAGCCCTTTATGCTAAAAACCCTCCATAAACTAGGTATTGACGGAACATATCTCAAAATATTAAAAACTACTTACGACAAGCAGCAGCCAATATCATACTGAACAGGCAAAACTGGAAGCATTCCCTTTGAAATCTGGCACTAGACCAGGATGCCCTCTCTCACCACTCTTATTCAATATAGTACTGGAATTTCTAGCCAGAGCAATCAGGCAAGAAAAAGAAATAAAGTGTATTCAAATTGGAATGGAGGAAGTCAAATTTTCTCTATTTGCAGACGACACTATTGTATATCTGGAAGTCCCCATCATCTCACCTTGAAATGTCCTGAAACTGATTAGCAACTTCAGCAAAGTCTCAGGATACAAAATCAATGTGCAGAAATCACACGGATTCCTAGACACCAATAACAGACTTAAAGAGAGCCAAATCAAGAAGAAACTGCCATTCACAATTGCTACAAAGAGAATAAAATACCTAGGAATACAACTCACAACGAACATAAAGGACCTCTTCAAGGAGAGCTACAAACCACTGATCAACGAAACAAGAGAGGACACAAACAGAGCTAGAAACATTCCACGTTCATGGTTAGGAAGAATCAATATCGTGAAAATGGCCATACTGCCCAAAGTAATTTACAGAGTCAACGCTATCCCCATCAAGCTACCAATGACCTTCTTCACAGAACTGGAAAACACCACCTTAAACTTCATATGGAACCAAAAGAGAGCCCACATACCCAAGTCACTCCTAAGCAAAAAGAACAAAGCAGGAAGCGTCACACTACCGGACATCAAACTATACTACAAGGGTACAGTAATCAAAACACAATGCTACTGGTACCAAAACAGAGATATGGACCAATGGAACAGAACCGAGGCCTCGGAGGCAACACAACATATCTACAGCCTTATGATTTTTGACAAACCTGAGAAAAACAAGCAATGGGGAAAGGATTCCCTGTTTAATAAATGGTGTTGGGAAAACTGGCTAGCCATGTGCAGAAAGCAGAAACTGGACCCCTTCCTGACACCTTACACTAAAATTAACTCCAGATGGATTAAAGACTTAAGCAGAAGACCTAACGCCATAAAAACCATAGAAGAAAATCTCGGCGAAACCATTCAGGACATAGGCATAGGCAAGGACTTCATGACCAAAACACCAAAAGCACTGGCATCAAAAGTCACAATAGAAAAATGGGACCTAATCAAACTCCACAGCTTCTGCACAGCAAAAGAAACTGTCATTAGAGTGAATCGGCCATCAACAGACTGGGAAACCATCTTTGCAGCTTGCCCATCTGACAAACGGCTGATATCCAGAATTTACAAAGAACTAAAAGAGATTTACAAGAAACAAACAAATAAGCCCTTTCAAAAGTGGGTGAAGGATATGAACAGACCCTTTACAAAAGAAGACATACATGAGGCCAACAAACATAAGAAAAAATGCGCATCATCACAGGTCATTAGAGAAATGCATATCAAAACTACATTGAGATACCATGTCACACCAGTTAGAATGGCGAACATTAAAAAATCTGGAGACCACAGATGCTGGAGAAGATGTGGAGAAATAGGAACACTTTTACACTATTGGTGAGAGTGTAAATTAGTTCAACTATTGTGGAAGCCAGAGTGGTGATTCGTCAAGGACCTAGAGATAGAAATTCCGTTTGACACAGCAATCCCATTACTGGATATACATCCAAAGGATTATAAATCATTCTACTATAAGGACACATGCACAGGAATGTTCATGGCAGCACTGTTTACAACAGCAAAGACCTGGAACCAACCCAAATGCCCATCGATGATAGACTGGACAGGGAAAATGTGGAACATAGGCACCACGGAATATTATGCCACCATCAAAAACGATGAGTTCGCATCCTTTGTAGGGACATGGATGAACCTGGGAACCATCATTCTAGCAAACTGACACAAGAACACAAAATCAAACACCGCATGTTCTCACTCATAGGCGGGTGTTGAACAATGAGAACATGTGGACACAGGGTGGGGAGCACTACACACTGGGGTCTGTGGGGGGAAATAGGGGAGGGACAGTGGAGGGTGGGGAGTTGGGGAGAGATAGCATGGGGAGAAATGCCAGATATACGTGAAGGGAGGAAGGCGGCAAATCACACTGCCACGTATGCACCTATGCAACAATCGTGCATTTTCTTCACATGTACCCCAACACCTAAATTGCAACAAAAAATAAAAATAAAAATAAAACAAATAAAATAAAAAATCTGGAGACAACAGATGCTGGAGAGGATGTGAAGAAATAGGAACTCTTTTACACTGTTGGTGGGAGTGTCAATTAGTTCAACCATTGTGGAAGACAGTGTGGTGATTCCTCAAGGACCTAGAGATAGAAATTGCATTTGACCCAGCAATCCCATTACTGGGTATATATCCAAAGGATTATAAATCGTTCTACTATAAGGACACATGCACACGAATGTTCATGGCAGCACTGTTTACAATAGCAGAGACCTGGAACCAACCCAAATGCCCATCGATGATAGACTGGACCGGAAAAATGCGGCACGTATAGACCACGGAATATTATGCAGCCATCAAAAATGATGAGTTCGCGTCCTTTGTAGGGACATGGATGAACCTGGAAACCATCATTCTCACCAAACTGACACAAGAACAGAAAATCAAACACCGCATATTCTCACTCATAGTGGGGTGTTGAACTATGAGAACACATGAACACAGGATGGGGAGCACTACACACTGCGGTCTGTTGGGGGGAAATGGGGGAGGGACAGCGGGGAGTGGGGAGAGATAGCATGGGGAGAAATGCCAGATATAGGTGAAGGGGAGGAAGGCAGAAAATCACACTGCCACGTATGCACCTATGCAACAATCTTGCATGTTTTTCACATGTACCCCAAAACCTAAAATACAAGTAAAAAAAAAAAAAAAGGCACAGCCTGGCAAATTCGATAAAAAGCCAAAACCCATCGGTGAGCTGTATCCAGGAAACTCATGTCACATGCAAGGATACACAACGGCTCAAAGTAAAGGGATGGAGGAAGATTTTCCAAGCAAATGGAGAGCAAAGAAAAGCAGGAGTTGCAATTCTCATCTCTGGTAAAATAGACTTTATACCAAAAAAGATACAAAGAGACAAAGAAGGACATTACATAATGGTAAAAGGATCAATGCCACAGGAGGAGCTAATGATCCTAAATATATATGCAACCCATACAGGAGCACCCAAATACATAAGGCAAGTCCTTAATGACTTACAAAGAGACTTAGACTCCCACACAATAATAGGGGGAGACTTTAACACCCAATTGTCAATATTAGACAGATCAACCGGACAGAAAATTAGCAAGGATATCCAGGACTTGAACTCAGACCTGGAACAAGCAAACCTAATCGACATTTACAGAACCCTCCACCCCATATCCACAGAATATACATTGTTCTCAGCACCGCATCACACCTACTCTCAAATTGACCACGTAATTGGAAGTAAATCACTCCTCAGCAAATGCAAAAGTATGGAAATCATAGCAAATAGTCTCTCAGACCACAGTGCAATCAAGTTAGAACTCAGAATTCAGAAACCAACCCAGAACCGCACAGCTTCATGGAAACTCTTGAATGTTGACTGGATAAACAATGAAATGAAGGCAGAAATAAAGATGTTCTTTGAAACCAACGAGAACGAAGACACAACATACCAGAATCTCTGGGACACATTTAAAGCAGTTTCTAGAGGAAAATATATAGCAATAAGCGCCCACATGAGAAGCAATGAGGGATCTAAAATTGACACCTCATCGAAAAATTGAAAGAGCTAGAGGAGCAAGATCAAAAAAACACACCTAGCGGAAGAAAAGGAGTAACTGAGATCAGAGCAGAACGGAAGGAGATAGAGACACAAAAAAAATCCTTCAAAAAATCAATTAAACCAGGAGCTGGTTTTTCAGAAAGTGCAACAGTATAAACAGACCACTATCCAGATTAATAAAAAAGAACAGAGAGAATAACCAAATAGATGCAATAAAAAACGATAAATGGGGATATCACCAGAGATTCCACAGTAATTCAAACCATCGTCAGAGATTATTACAAACAACTCTATGCACTTAAACTAGGAAACCTGCAAGAAATGGATAAATTCCTGGACACCTGCCTCCTCCCAAGCCTAAACCAGGAACAAGTCGAAACCCTGAATAGACCAATAACAAGGGCTGAAGTCGAGGCAGCAATTAAGAGCCTATCACCCAAAAAAAGCCCAGGTCCAGATGGGCTCACAGCCGAATTCTACCACACATACAAAGAGGAGCTGGCACCATTCCTTCTGAAACTATTCCAAATAATCCAAAAAGAGGGAATCCTTCCCAAATCATTTCATGAGACCAACATCATCCTGATACCAAAACCTTGCAGAGACTCAACAAGAAAAGGAAACTTCAGGCCAATATCCATGATGAACAGAGATGCAAAAATCTTCAATGAAATCCTGGCTAGCCAACTGCAACAGCACATCCAAAAGCTTATCCACCATGATCAAGTACGATTCATCTGGGGGATGCAAGGCTGGTTCAACATACGCAAGTCTATAAATGTAATTCACCACATAAACAGAAGCAAAGACAAAAACCACATGATTATCTCAATTGATGCAGAGAAGGCCTTTGACAAATTTCAACAGCCCTTTATGCTAAAAACCCTCCATAAACTAGGTATTGACGGAACATATCTCAAAATAATAAAAACTACTTACGACAAGCAGCAGCCAATATCATACTGAACAGGCAAAACTGGAAGCATTCCCTTTGAAATCTGGCACTAGACCAGGATGCCCTCTCTCACCACTCTTATTCAATATAGTACTGGAATTTCTAGCCAGAGCAATCAGGCAAGAAAAAGAAATAAAGTGTATTCAAATTGGAATGGAGGAAGTCAAATTTTCTCTATTTGCAGACGACACTATTGTATATCTGGAAGTCCCCATCATCTCACCTTGAAATGTCCTGAAACTTATTAGCAACTTCAGCAAAGTCTCAGGATACAAAATCAATGTGCAGAAATCACACGGATTCCTAGACACCAATAACAGACTTAAAGAGAGCCAAATCAAGAAGAAACTGCCATTCACAATTGCTACAAAGAGAATAAAATACCTAGGAATACAACTCACAACGAACATAAAGGACCTCTTCAAGGAGAACTACAAACCACTGATCAACGAAACAAGAGAGGACACAAACAGAGCTAGAAACATTCCACGTTCATGGTTAGGAAGAATCAATATCGTGAAAATGGCCATACTGCCCAAAGTAATTTACAGAGTCAACGCTATCCCCATCAAGCTACCAATGACCTTCTTCACAGAACTGGAAAACACCACCTTAAACTTCATATGGAACCAAAAGAGAGCCCACATACCCAAGTCACTCCTAAGCAAAAAGAACAAAGCAGGAAGCGTCACACTACCGGACATCAAACTATACTACAAGGGTACAGTAATCAAAACACAATGCTACTGGTACCAAAACAGAGATATGGACCAATGGAACAGAACCGAGGCCTCGGAGGCAACACAACATATCTACAGCCTTATGATTTTTGACAAACCTGAGAAAAACAAGCAATGGGGAAAGGATTCCCTGTTTAATAAATGGTGTTGGGAAAACTGGCTAGCCATGTGCAGAAAGCAGAAACTGGACCCCTTCCTGACACCTTACACTAAAATTAACTCCAGATGGATTAAAGACTTAAGCAGAAGACCTAACGCCATAAAAACCATAGAAGAAAATCTCGGCGAAACCATTCAGGACATAGGCATAGGCAAGGACTTCATGACCAAAACACCAAAAGCACTGGCATCAAAAGTCACAATAGAAAAATGGGACCTAATCAAACTCCACAGCTTCTGCACAGCAAAAGAAACTGTCATTAGAGTGAATCGGCCATCAACAGACTGGGAAACCATCTTTGCAGCTTGCCCATCTGACAAACGGCTGATATCCAGAATTTACAAAGAACTAAAAGAGATTTACAAGAAACAAACAAATAAGCCCTTTCAAAAGTGGGTGAAGGATATGAACACACCCTTTACAAAAGAAGACATACATGAGGCCAACAAACATAAGAAAAAATGCGCATCATCACAGGTCATTAGAGAAATGCATATCAAAACTACATTGAGATACCATGTCACACCAGTTAGAATGGCGAACATTAAAAAATCTGGAGACCACAGATGCTGGAGAAGATGTGGAGAAATAGGAACACTTTTACACTATTGGTGAGAGTGTAAATTAGTTCAACTATTGTGGAAGCCAGAGTGGTGATTCGTCAAGGACCTAGAGATAGAAATTCCGTTTGACACAGCAATCCCATTACTGGATATACATCCAAAGGATTATAAATCATTCTACTATAAGGACACATGCACAGGAATGTTCATGGCAGCACTGTTTACAACAGCAAAGACCTGGAACCAACCCAAATGCCCATCGATGATAGACTGGACAGGGAAAATGTGGAACATAGGCACCACGGAATATTATGCCACCATCAAAAACGATGAGTTCGCATCCTTTGTAGGGACATGGATGAACCTGGGAACCATCATTCTAGCAAACTGACACAAGAACACAAAATCAAACACCGCATGTTCTCACTCATAGGCGGGTGTTGAACAATGAGAACATGTGGACACAGGGTGGGGAGCACTACACACTGGGGTCTGTGGGGGGAAATAGGGGAGGGACAGTGGAGGGTGGGGAGTTGGGGAGAGATAGCATGGGGAGAAATGCCAGATATACGTGAAGGGAGGAAGGCGGCAAATCACACTGCCACGTATGCACCTATGCAACAATCGTGCATTTTCTTCACATGTACCCCAACACCTAAATTGCAACAAAAAATAAAAATAAAAATAAAACAAATAAAATAAAAAATCTGGAGACAACAGATGCTGGAGAGGATGTGAAGAAATAGGAACTCTTTTACACTGTTGGTGGGAGTGTCAATTAGTTCAACCATTGTGGAAGACAGTGTGGTGATTCCTCAAGGACCTAGAGATAGAAATTGCATTTGACCCAGCAATCCCATTACTGGGTATATATCCAAAGGATTATAAATCGTTCTACTATAAGGACACATGCACACGAATGTTCATGGCAGCACTGTTTACAATAGCAGAGACCTGGAACCAACGCAAATGCCCATCGATGATAGACTGGACCGGAAAAATGCGGCACGTATAGACCACGGAATATTATGCAGCCATCAAAAATGATGAGTTCGCGTCCTTTGTAGGGACATGGATGAACCTGGAAACCATCATTCTCACCAAACTGACACAAGAACAGAAAATCAAACACCGCATATTCTCACTCATAGTGGGGTGTTGAACTATGAGAACACATGAACACAGGATGGGGAGCACTACACACTGCGGTCTGTTGGGGGGAAATGGGGGAGGGACAGCGGGGAGTGGGGAGAGATAGCATGGGGAGAAATGCCAGATATAGGTGAAGGGGAGGAAGGCAGAAAATCACACTGCCACGTATGCACCTATGCAACAATCTTGCATGTTTTTCACATGTACCCCAAAACCTAAAATACAAGTAAAAAAAAAAAAAAAGGCACAGCCTGGCAAATTCGATAAAAAGCCAAAACCCATCGGTGAGCTGTATCCAGGAAACTCATGTCACATGCAAGGATACACAACGGCTCAAAGTAAAGGGATGGAGGAAGATTTTCCAAGCAAATGGAGAGCAAAGAAAAGCAGGAGTTGCAATTCTCATCTCTGGTAAAATAGACTTTATACCAAAAAAGATACAAAGAGACAAAGAAGGACATTACATAATGGTAAAAGGATCAATGCCACAGGAGGAGCTAATGATCCTAAATATATATGCAACCCATACAGGAGCACCCAAATACATAAGGCAAGTCCTTAATGACTTACAAAGAGACTTAGACTCCCACACAATAATAGGGGGAGACTTTAACACCCAATTGTCAATATTAGACAGATCAACCGGACAGAAAATTAGCAAGGATATCCAGGACTTGAACTCAGACCTGGAACAAGCAAACCTAATCGACATTTACAGAACCCTCCACCCCATATCCACAGAATATACATTGTTCTCAGCACCGCATCACACCTACTCTCAAATTGACCACGTAATTGGAAGTAAATCACTCCTCAGCAAATGCAAAAGTATGGAAATCATAGCAAATAGTCTCTCAGACCACAGTGCAATCAAGTTAGAACTCAGAATTCAGAAACCAACCCAGAACCGCACAGCTTCATGGAAACTCTTGAATGTTGACTGGATAAACAATGAAATGAAGGCAGAAATAAAGATGTTCTTTGAAACCAACGAGAACGAAGACACAACATACCAGAATCTCTGGGACACATTTAAAGCAGTTTCTAGAGGAAAATATATAGCAATAAGCGCCCACATGAGAAGCAATGAGGGATCTAAAATTGACACCTCATCGAAAAATTGAAAGAGCTAGAGGAGCAAGATCAAAAAAACACACCTAGCGGAAGAAAAGGAGTAACTGAGATCAGAGCAGAACGGAAGGAGATAGAGACACAAAAAAAATCCTTCAAAAAATCAATTAAACCAGGAGCTGGTTTTTCAGAAAGTGCAACAGTATAAACAGACCACTATCCAGATTAATAAAAAAGAACAGAGAGAATAACCAAATAGATGCAATAAAAAACGATAAATGGGGATATCACCAGAGATTCCACAGTAATTCAAACCATCGTCAGAGATTATTACAAACAACTCTATGCACTTAAACTAGGAAACCTGCAAGAAATGGATAAATTCCTGGACACCTGCCTCCTCCCAAGCCTAAACCAGGAACAAGTCGAAACCCTGAATAGACCAATAACAAGGGCTGAAGTCGAGGCAGCAATTAAGAGCCTATCACCCAAAAAAAGCCCAGGTCCAGATGGGCTCACAGCCGAATTCTACCACACATACAAAGAGGAGCTGGCACCATTCCTTCTGAAACTATTCCAAATAATCCAAAAAGAGGGAATCCTTCCCAAATCATTTCATGAGACCAACATCATCCTGATACCAAAACCTTGCAGAGACTCAACAAGAAAAGGAAACTTCAGGCCAATATCCATGATGAACAGAGATGCAAAAATCTTCAATGAAATCCTGGCTAGCCAACTGCAACAGCACATCCAAAAGCTTATCCACCATGATCAAGTACGATTCATCTGGGGGATGCAAGGCTGGTTCAACATACGCAAGTCTATAAATGTAATTCACCACATAAACAGAAGCAAAGACAAAAACCACATGATTATCTCAATTGATGCAGAGAAGGCCTTTGACAAATTTCAACAGCCCTTTATGCTAAAAACCCTCCATAAACTAGGTATTGACGGAACATATCTCAAAATAATAAAAACTACTTACGACAAGCAGCAGCCAATATCATACTGAACAGGCAAAACTGGAAGCATTCCCTTTGAAATCTGGCACTAGACCAGGATGCCCTCTCTCACCACTCTTATTCAATATAGTACTGGAATTTCTAGCCAGAGCAATCAGGCAAGAAAAAGAAATAAAGTGTATTCAAATTGGAATGGAGGAAGTCAAATTTTCTCTATTTGCAGACGACACTATTGTATATCTGGAAGTCCCCATCATCTCACCTTGAAATGTCCTGAAACTGATTAGCAACTTCAGCAAAGTCTCAGGATACAAAATCAATGTGCAGAAATCACACGGATTCCTAGACACCAATAACAGACTTAAAGAGAGCCAAATCAAGAAGAAACTGCCATTCACAATTGCTACAAAGAGAATAAAATACCTAGGAATACAACTCACAACGAACATAAAGGACCTCTTCAAGGAGAGCTACAAACCACTGATCAACGAAACAAGAGAGGACACAAACAGAGCTAGAAACATTCCACGTTCATGGTTAGGAAGAATCAATATCGTGAAAATGGCCATACTGCCCAAAGTAATTTACAGAGTCAACGCTATCCCCATCAAGCTACCAATGACCTTCTTCACAGAACTGGAAAACACCACCTTAAACTTCATATGGAACCAAAAGAGAGCCCACATACCCAAGTCACTCCTAAGCAAAAAGAACAAAGCAGGAAGCGTCACACTACCGGACATCAAACTATACTACAAGGGTACAGTAATCAAAACACAATGCTACTGGTACCAAAACAGAGATATGGACCAATGGAACAGAACCGAGGCCTCGGAGGCAACACAACATATCTACAGCCATATGATTTTTGACAAACCTGAGAAAAACAAGCAATGGGGAAAGGATTCCCTGTTTAATAAATGGTGTTGGGAAAACTGGCTAGCCATGTGCAGAAAGCAGAAACTGGACCCCTTCCTGACACCTTACACTAAAATTAACTCCAGATGGATTAAAGACTTAAGCAGAAGACCTAACACCATAAAAACCATAGAAGAAAATCTCGGCGAAACCATTCAGGACATAGGCATAGGCAAGGACTTCATGACCAAAACACCAAAAGCATTGGCATCAAAAGTCACAATAGAAAAATGGGACCTAATCAAACTCCACAGCTTCTGCACAGCAAAAGAAACTGTCATTAGAGTGAATCGGCCATCAACAGACTGGGAAACCATCTTTGCAGCTTACCCATCTGACAAATGGCTGATATCCAGAATTTACAAAGAACTAAAAGAGATTTACAAGAAAAAAACAAATAAGCCCTTTCAAAAGTGGGTGAAGGATATGAACAGACGCTTTACAAAAGAAGACATACATGAGGCCAACAAACATAAGAAAAAATGCGCATCATCACAGGTCATTAGAGAAATGCATATCAAAACTACATTGAGATACCATGTCATACCAGTTAGAATGGCGAACATAAAAAAATCTGGAGACCACAGATGCTGGAGAAGATGTGGAGAATTAGGAACACTTTTACACTATTGGTGAGAGTGTAAATTAGTTCAACTATTGTGGAAGCCAGCGTGGTGATTCGTCAAGGACCTAGAGATAGAAATTCCGTTTGACACAGCAATCCCATTACTGGATATACATCCAAAGGATTATAAATCATTCTACTATAAGGACACATGCACAGGAATGTTCATGGCAGCACTGTTTACAACAGCAAAGACCTGGAACCAACCCAAATGCCCATCGATGGTAGACTGGACAGGGAAAATGTGGAACATAGGCACCACGGAATATTATGCCACCATCAAAAACGATGAGTTCGCATCCTTTGTAGGGACATGGATGAACCTGGGAACCATCATTCTAGCAAACTGACACAAGAACACAAAATCAAACACCGCATGTTCTCACTCATAGGCGGGTGTTGAACAATGAGAACATGTGGACACAGGGTGGGGAGCACTACACACTGGGGTCTGTCGGGGGAAATAGGGGAGGGACAGTGGAGGGTGGGGAGTTGGGGAGAGATAGCATGGGGAGAAATGCCAGATATACGTGAAGGGAGGAAGGCGGCAAATCACACTGCCACGTATGCACCTATGCAACAATCGTGCATTTTCTTCACATGTACCCCAACACCTAAATTGCAACAAAAAATAAAAATAAAAATAAAACAAATAAAATAAAAAATCTGGAGACAACAGATGCTGGAGAGGATGTGAAGAAATAGGAACTCTTTTACACTGTTGGTGGGAGTGTCAATTAGTTCAACCATTGTGGAAGACAGTGTGGTGATTCCTCAAGGACCTAGAGATAGAAATTGCATTTGTCCCAGCAAACCCATTACTGGGTATATATCCAAAGGATTATAAATCGTTCTACTATAAGGACACATGCACACGAATGTTCATGGCAGCACTGTTTACAATAGCAGAGACCTGGAACCAACCCAAATGCCCATCGATGATAGACTGGACCGGAAAAATGCGGCACGTATAGACCACGGAATATTATGCAGCCATCAAAAATGATGAGTTCGCGTCCTTTGTAGGGACATGGATGAACCTGGAAACCATCATTCTCACCAAACTGAAACAAGAACAGAAAATCAAACACCGCATATTCTCACTCATAGGGGGGTGTTGAACTATGAGAACACATGAACACAGGATGGGGAGCACTACACACTGGGGTCTGTTGGGGGGAAATGGGGGAGGGACAGCGGGGAGTGGGGAGAGATAGCATGGGGAGAAATGCCAGATATAGGTGAAGGGGAGGAAGGCAGAAAATCACACTGCCACGTATGCACCTATGCAACAATCTTGCATGTTTTTCACATGTACCCCAAAACCTAAAATACAGTTAAAAAAAAAAAAAAGGCACAGCCTTGCAAATTCGATAAAAAGCCAAAACCCATCGGTGAGCTGTATCCAGGAAACTCATCTCACATGCAAGGATACACAACGGCTCAAAGTAAAGGGATGGAGGAAGATTTTCCAAGCAAATGGAGAGCAAAGAAAAGCAGGAGTTGCAATTCTCATCTCTGGTAAAATAGACTTTATACCAAAAAAGATACAAAGAGACAAAGAAGGACATTACATAATGGTAAAAGGATCAATGCCACAGGAGGAGCTAATGATCCTAAATATATATGCAACCCATACAGGAGCACCCAAATACATAAGGCAAGTCCTTAATGACTTACAAAGAGACTTGGACTCCCACACAATAATAGGGGGAGACTTTAACACCCCATTGTCAATATTAGACAGATCAACCGGACAGAAAATTAACAAGGATATCCAGGACTTGAACTCAGACCTGTAACAAGCAAACCTAATTGTCATTTACAGAACGCTCACCCCAAATCCACAGAATATACATTCTTCTCAGCACCACATCACACCTACTCTCAAATTGACCACATAATTGGAAGTAAATCACTCCTCAGCAAATGCAAAAGTATGGAAATCATAACAAACAGTCTCTCAGACCACAGTGCAATCAAGTTAGAACTCAGAATTCAGAAACCAACCCAGAACCGCACAGCTTCATGGAAACTCTTGAATGTTGACTGGATAAACAATGAAATGAAGGCAGAAATAAAGATGTTCTTTGAAACCAACGAGAACGACGACACAACATACCAGAATCTCTGGGACACATTTAAAGCAGTTTCTAGAGGAAAATATATAGCAATAAGTGCCCACCTGAGAAGCAATGAGGGATCTAAAATTGACACCTCATCGTCAAAATTGAAAGAGCTAGAGGAGCAAGATCAAAAAAACACACCTAGCGGAAGAAAAGGAGTAACTGAGATCAGAGCAGAACGGAAGGAGATAGAGGCACAAAAAAAACCATTCAAAAAATCAATTAAACCAGGAGCTGGTTTTTCAGAAAATGCAACAGTATAAACAGACCACTATCCAGATTAATAAAAAAGAAAAGAGAGAATAACCAAATAGATGCAATAAAAAACGATAAATGGGGATATCACCAGAGATTCCACAGTAATTTAAACCATCGTCAGAGATTATTACAAACAACTCTATGCACTTAAACTAGGAAGCCTGCAAGAAATGGATAAAATCCTGGACACCTGCCTCCTCCCAAGCCTAAACCAGGAACAAGTCGAAACCCTGAATAGACCAATAACAAGGTCTGAAGTCGAGGCAGCAATTAAGAGCCTATCACCCAAAAAAAGCCCAGGTCCAGATGGGCTCACAGCCGAATTCTGCCACACATACAAAGAGGAGCTGGTACCATTCCTTCTGAAACTATTCCAAATAATCCAAAAAGAGGGAATCCTTCCCAAATCATTTCATGAGACCAACATCATCCTGATACCAAAACCTTGCAGAGACTCAACAAGAAAAGGAAACTTCAGGCCAATATCCATGATGAACAGAGATGCAAAAATCTTCAATGAAATACTGGCTAGCCAACTGCAACAGCACATCCAAAAGCTTATCCACCATGATCAAGTACGATTCATCTGGGGGATGCAAGGCTGGTTCAACATACGCAAGTCTATAAATGTAATTCACCACATAAACAGAAGCAAAGGCAAAAACCACATGATTATCTCAATTGATGCAGAGAAGGCCTTTGACAAAATTCAACAGCCCTTTATGCTAAAAACCCTCCATAAACTAGGTATTGACGGAACATATCTCAAAATAATAAAAACTACTTACGACAAGCAGCAGCCAATATCATACTGAACAGGCAAAACTGGAAGCATTCCCTTTGAAATCTGGCACTAGACCAGGATGCCCTCTCTCACCACTCTTATTCAATATAGTACTGGAATTTCTAGCCAGAGCAATCAGGCAAGAAAAAGAAATAAAGTGTATTCAAATTGGAATGGAGGAAGTCAAATTTTCTCTATTTGCAGACGACACTATTGTGTATCTGGAAGTCCCCATCATCTCACCTTGAAATGTCCTGAATCTGATTAGCAACTTCAGCAAAGTCGCAGGATACAAAATCAATGTGCAGAAATCACACGGATTCCTAGACACCAATAACAGACTTAAAGAGAGCCAAATCAAGAAGAAACTGCCATTCACAATTGCTATAAAGAGAATAAAATGCCTAGGAATACAACTCACAACGAACATAAAGGACCTCTTCAAGGAGAGCTACAAACCACTGATCAACAAAACAAGAGAGGACACAGCAGAACTAGAAACATTCCACGTTCATGGTTAGGAAGAGTCAATATCGTGAAAATGGCCATACTGCCCAAAGTAATTTACAGAGTCAACGCTATCCCCATCAAGCTACCAATGACCTTCTTCACAGAACTGGAAAACACCACCTTAAACTTCATATGGAACCAAAAGAGAGCCCACATACCCAAGTCACTCCTAAGCAAAAAGAACAAAGCAGGAAGCGTCACACTACCGGACATCAAACTATACTACAAGGGTACAGTAATCAAAACACAATGCTACTGGTACCAAAACAGAGATATGGACCAATGGAACAGAACCGAGGCCTCGGAGGCAACACAACATATCTACAGCCATATGATTTTTGACAAACCTGAGAAAAACAAGCAATGGGGAAAGGATTCCCTGTTTAATAAATGGTGTTGGGAAAACTGGCTAGCCATGTGCAGAAAGCAGAAACTGGACCCCTTCCTGACACCTTACACTAAAATTAACTCCAGATGGATTAAAGACTTAAGCAGAAGACCTAACACCATAAAAACCATAGAAGAAAATCTCGGCGAAACCATTCAGGACATAGGCATAGGCAAGGACTTCATGACCAAAACACCAAAAGCATTGGCATCAAAAGTCACAATAGAATAATGGGACCTAATCAAACTCCACAGCTTCTGCACAGCAAAAGAAACTGTCATTAGAGTGAATCGGCCATCAACAGACTGGGACACCATCTTTGCAGCTTACCCATCTGACAAACGGCTGATATCCAGAATTTACAAAGAACTAAAAGAGATTTACAAGAAAAAAACAAATAAGCCCTTTCAAAAGTGGGTGAAGGATATGAACAGACGCTTTACAAAAGAAGACATACATGAGGCCAACAAACATAAGAAAAAATGCGCATCATCACAGGTCATTAGAGAAATGCATATCAAAACTACATTGAGATACCATGTCACACCAGTTAGAATGGAGAACATTAAAAAATCTGGAGACAACAGATGCTGGAGAAGATGTGGAGAAATAGGAACACTTTTACACTATTGGTGAGAGTGCAAATTAGTTCAACTATTGTGGAAGCCAGCGTGGTGATTCGTCAAGGACCTAGAGATAGAAATTCCGTTTGACACAGCAATCCCATTACTGGATATACATCCAAAGGATTATAAATCATTCTACTATAAGGACACATGCACAGGAATGTTCATGGCAGCACTGTTTACAATAGCAAAGACCTGGAACCAACCCAAATGCCCATCGATGGTAGACTGGACAGGGAAAATGTGGAACATAGGCACCACGGAATATTATGCCACCATCAAAAACGATGAGTTCACATCCTTTGTAAGGACATGGATGAACCTGGGAACCATCATTCTAGGAAACTGACACAAGAACACAAAATCAAACACCGCATGTTCTCACTCATAGGCGGGTGTTGAAAAATGAGAACATGTGGACACAGGGTGGGGAGCACTACACACTGGGGTCTGTCGGGGGAAATAGGGGAGGGACAGTGGAGGGTGGGGAGTTGGGGAGAGATAGCATGGGGAGAAATGCCAGATATACGTGAAGGGAGGAAGGCGGCAAATAACACTGCCACGTATGCACCTGTGCAACAATCGTGCATTTTCTTCACATGTACCCCAACACCTAAAATGCAACAAAAAATAAAAATAAAAATAAAACAAATAAAATAAAAAATCTGGAGACAACAGATGCTGGAGAGGATGTGAAGAAATAGGAACACTTTTACACTGTTGGTGGGAGTGTCAATTAGTTCAACCATTGTGGAAGACAGTGTGGTGATTCCTCAAGGACCTAGAGATAGAAATCGCATTTGACCCAGCAATCCCATTACTGGGTATATATCCAAAGGATTATAAATCGTTCTACTATAAGGACACATGCACACGAATGTTCATGGCAGCACTGTTTACAATAGCAGAGACCTGGAACCAACCCAAATGCCCATCGATGATAGACTGGACCGGAAAAATGCGGCACGTATAGACCACGGAATATTATGCAGCCATCAAAAATGATGAGTTCGCGTCCTTTGTAGGGACATGGATGAACCTGGAAACCATCATTCTCACCAAACTGACACAAGAACAGAAAATCAAACACCGCATATTCTCACTCATAGGGGGGTGTTGAACTATGAGAACACATGAACACAGGATGGGGAGCACTACACACTGGGGTATGTTGGGGGGAAATGGGGTAGGGACAGCCGGGAGTGGGGAGAGATAGCATGGGGAGAAATGCCAGATATAGGTGAAGGGGAGGAAGGCAGAAAATCACACTGCCACGTATGAACCTATGCAACAATCTTGCATGTTTTTCACATGTACCCCAAAACCTAAAATACAATTAAAAAAAAAAAGGCACAGCCTGGCAAATTCGATAAAATGCCAAAACCAATCGGTGAGCTGTATCCAGGAAACTCATCTCACATGCAAGGATACACAAGAGCTCAAAGTAAAGGGATGGAGGAAGATTTTCCAAGCAAATGGAGAGCAAAGAAAAGCAGGAGTTGCAATTCTCATCTCTGGTAAAATAGACTTTATACCAAAAAAGATACAAAGAGACAAAGAAGGACATTACATAATGGTAAAAGGATCAATGCCACAGGAGGAGCTAATGATCCTAAATATATATGCAACCCATACAGGAGCACCCAAATACATAAGGCAAGTCCTTAATGACTTACAACGAGACTTAGACTCCCACACAATAATAGGGGGAGACTTTAACACCCCATTGTCAATATTAGACAGATCAACCAGACAGAAAATTAACAAGGATATCCAGGACTTGAACTCAGACCTGTAACAAGCAAACCTAATTGTCATTTACAGAACGCTCACCCCAAATCCACAGAATATACATTCTTCTCAGCACCACATCACACCTACTCTCAAATTGACCACATAATTGGAAGTAAATCACTCCTCAGCAAATGCAAAAGTATGGAAATCATAACAAACAGTCTCTCAGACCACAGTGCAATCAAGTTAGAACTCAGAATTCAGAAACCAACCCAGAACCGCACAGCTTCATGGAAACTCTTGAATGTTGACTGGATAAACAATGAAATGAAGGCAGAAATAAAGATGTTCTTTGAAACCAACGAGAACGAAGACACAACATACCAGAATCTCTGGGACACATTTAAAGCAGTTTCTAGAGGAAAATATATAGCAATAAGTGCCCACATGAGAAGCAATGAGGGATCTAAAATTGACACCTCATCGTCAAAATTGAAAGAGCTAGAGGAGCAAGATCAAAGAAACACACTTGGCAGAACAAAAGGAGTAACTGAGATCAGAGCAGAACGGAAGGATATAGAGACACAAAAAAAACCCTTCAAAAAATCAATTAAACCAGGAGCTGGTTTTTCAGAAAGTGCAACAGTATAAACAGACCACTATCCAGATTAATAAAAAAGAAAAGAGAGAATAACCAAATAGATGCAATAAAAAACGATAAATGGGGATATCACCAGAGATTCCACAGTAATTCAAACCACCGTCAGAGATTATTACAAACAACTCTATGCACTTAAACTAGGAAACCTGCAAGAAATGGATAAATTCCTGGACACCTGCCTCCTCCCAAGCCTAAACCAGGAACAAGTGGAAACCCTGAATAGACCAATAACAAGGGCTGAAGTCGAGGCAGCAATTAAGAGCCTATCACCCAAAAAAAGCCCAGGTCCAGATGGGCTCACAGCCGAATTCTACCACACATACAAAGAGGAGCTGGTACCATTCCTTATGAAACTATTCCAAATAATCCAAAAAGAAGGAATCCTTCCCAAATCATTTCATGAGACCAACATCATCCTGATACCAAAACCTTGCAGAGACTCAACAAGAAAAGGAAACTTCAGGCCAATATCCATGATGAACAGAGATGCAAAAATCTTCAATAAAATACTGGCTAGCCAACTGCAACAGCACATCCAAAAGCTTATCCACCATGATCAAGTACGATTCATCTGGGGGATGCAAGGCTGTTTCAACATACGCAAGTCTATAAATGTAATTCACCACATAAACAGAAGCAAAGGCAAAAACCACATGATTATCTCGATTGATGCAGAGAAGGCCTTTGACAAAATTCAACAGCCCTTTATGCTAAAAACCCTCCATAAACTAGGTATTGACGGAACATATCTCAAAATAATAAAAACTACTTACGACAAGCAGCAGCCAATATCATACTAAACAGGCAAAACTGGAAGCATTCCCTTTGAAATCTGGCACTAGACCAGGATGCCCTCTCTCACCACTCTTATTCAATATAGTACTGGAATTTCTAGCCAGAGCAATCAGGCAAGAAAAAGAAATAAAGTGTATTCAAATTGCAATGGAGGAAGTCACATTTTCTCTATTTGCAGACGACACTATTGTATATCTGGAAGTCCCCATCATCTCACCTTGAAATGTCCTGAAACTGATTAGCAACTTCAGCAAAGTCTCAGGATACAAAATCAATGTGCAGAAATCACACGGATTCCTATACACCAATAACAGACTTAAAGAGAGCCAAATCAAGAAGAAACTGCCATTCACAATTGCTACAAAGAGAATAAAATACCTAGGAATACAACTCACAACGAACATAAAGGACCTCTTCAAGGAGAGCTACAAACCACTGATCAACGAAACAAGAGAGGACACAAGCAGAGCTAGAAACATTCCACGTTCATGGTTAGGAAGAATCAATATCGTGAAAATGGCCATACTGCCCAAAGTAATTTACAGAGTCAACGCTATCCCCATCAAGGTACCAATGACCTTCTTCACAGAACTGGAAAACACCACCTTAAACTTCATATGGAACCAAAAGAGAGCCCACATACCCAAGTCACTCCTAAGCAAAAAGAACAAAGCAGGAAGCGTCACACTACCGGACATCAAACTATACTACAAGGGTACAGTAATCAAAACACAATGCTACTGGTACCAAAACAGAGATATGGACCAATGGAACAGAACCGAGGCCTCGGAGGCAACACAACATATCTACAGCCATATGATTTTTGAGAAACCTGAGAAAAACAAGCAATGGGGAATGGATTCCCTGTTTAATAAATGGTGTTGGGAAAACTGGCTAGCCATGTGCAGAAAGCAGAAACTGGACCCCTTCCTGACACCTTACACTAAAATTAACTCCAGATGGATTAAAGACTTAAGCGTAAGGCCTAACACCATAAAAACCATAGAAGAAAACCTAGGCGAAACCATTCAGGACATAGGCATAGGCAAGGACTTCATGACCAAAACACCAAAAGCATTGGCATCAAAAGTCACAATAGAAAAATGGGACCTAATCAAACTCCACAGCTTCTGCACGGCAAAAGAAACTGTCATTAGAGTGAATCGGCCATCAACAGACTGGGAAACCATCTTTGCAGCTTACCCATCTGACAAACGGCTGATATCCAGAATTTACAAAGAACTAAAAGAGATTTACAAGAAACAAACAAATAAGCCCTTTCAAAAGTGGGTGAAGGATATGAACAGACCCTTTACAAAAGAAGACATACATGAGGCCAACAAACATAAGAAAAAATGTGCATCATCACAGGTCATTAGAGAAATGCATATCAAATCTACATTGAGATACCAAGTCACACGAGTTAGAAAGGCGATCATTAAAAAATCTGGAGACAACAGATGCTGGAGAAGATGTGGAGTAATAGGAACACTTTTACACTATTGGTGAGAGTGCAAATTAGTTCAACTATTGTGGAAGCCAGCGTGGTGATTCGCCAAGGACCTAGAAATAGAAATTCCGTTTGACACAGCAATCCCATTACTGGATATACATCCAAAGGATTATAAATCCTTCTACTATAAGGACACATGCACAGGAATGTTCATGGCAGCACTGTTTACAATAGCAAAGACCTGGAACCAACCCAAATGCCCATTGATGATAGACTGGACAGGGAAAATGTGGAACATAGGCACCACGGAATATTATGCCACCATCAAAAACGATGAGTTCGCATCCTTTGTAGGGACATGGATGAACCTGGGAACCATCATTCTAGCAAACTGACACAAGAACACAAAATCAAACACCGCATGTTCTCACTCATAGGTGGGTGTTGAACAATGAGAACATGTGGACACAGGGTGGGGAGCACTACACACTGGGGTCTGTGGGGGGAAATAGGTGAGGGACAGTGGAGGGTGGGAAGTTGGGGAGAGATAGCATGGGGAGAAATGCCAGATATACGTGAAGGGAGGAAGGTGGCAAATCACACTGCCACGTATGCACCTATGCAACAATCGTGCATTTTCTTCACATGTACCCCAATACCTAAAATGCAATAAAAAATAAAAATAAAACAAATAAAATAAAAAATCTATAGACAACAGATGCTGGAGAGGATGTGAAGAAATAGGTACACTTTTACACTGTTGGTGGGAGTGTCAATTAGTTCAACCATTGTGGAAGACAGTGTGGTGATTCCTCAAGGACCTAGAGATAGAAATTGCATTTGACCCAGCAATCCCATTACTGGGTATATATCCAAAGGATTATAAATTGTTCTACTATAAGGACACATGCACACGAATGTTCATGGCAGCACTGTTTACAATAGCAGAGACCTGGAACCAACCCAAATGCCCATCGATGATAGACTGGACAGGGAAAATGTGGCACGTATAGACCACGGAATATTATGCAGCCATCAAAAATGATGAGTTTGCGTCCTTTGTAGGGACATGGATGAACCTGGAAACCATCATTCTCACCAAACTGACACAAGAACACAAAATCAAACACCGCATATTCTCACTCACAGTAGTGTGTTGAACTATGAGAACACATGAACACAGGATGGGGAGCACTACACCCTGGGGTCTGTTGGGGGGAAATGGGGGAGGGAGATTGGGGAGTGGGGAGAGATAGCATGGGGAGAAATGCCAGATATAGTTGAAGGGGAGGAAGGCAGAAAATCACACTGCCACGTATGCACCTATGCAACAATCTTGCATGTTTTTCACATGTACCCCAAAACCTAAAATACAAGTAAAAAAAAAAAAAGGCACAGCCTGGCAAATTCGATAAAAAGCCAAAACCCATCGGTGAGCTGTATCCAGGAAACTCATCTCACATGCAAGGAAACACAATGGCTCAAAGTAAAGGGATGATGCTCTGCTTTCTCTTCATAACGAATAAATTTTTCGCCTTTTACCAAAGTAAAGGGATGGAGGAACATTTTCCAAGCAAATGGAGAGCAAAGAAAAGCAGGAGTTTCAATTCTCATCTCTGGTAAAATAGACTTTATTCCAAAAAATATACAAAGAGACAACTAAGGACATTACATAATGGTAAAAGGATCAATGCAACAGGAAGAGCTAATGATCCTAAATATATATGCAACCCATACAGGAGCACCCAAATACATAAGGCAAGTACTTAATGCCTTACAACGAGACTTAGACTCCCACACAATAATAGGGGGAGACTTTAACACCCCATTGTCAATATTAGACAGATCAACCGGACAGAAAATTAACAAGGATATCCAGGACTTGAACTCAGACCTGGAACAAGCAAACCTAATAGACATTTACAGAACGCTCCACCCCAAATCCACAGAATATACATTCTTCTCAGCACCACATCACACCTACTCTCAAATTGACCACATAAGTGGAAGTAAATCACTCCTCAGCAAATGCAAAAGTATGGAAATCATAACAAACAGTCTCTCAGACCACAGTGCAATCAAGTTAGAACTCAGAATTCAGAAACCAACCCAGAACCGCACAGCTTCATGGAAACTCTTGAATGTTGACTGGATAAACAATGAAATGAAGGCAGAAATAAAGATGTTCTTTGAAACCAACGAGAATGAAGACACAACATACCAGAATCTCTGGGACACATTTAAAGCAGTTTCTAGAGGAAAATATATAGCAATAAGTGCCCACATGAGAAGCAAGGAGGAATCTGAAATTGACACCTCATCGCCAAAATTGAAAGAGCTAGAGGAGCAAGATCAAAAAAACACACCTAGCAGAAGAAAAGGAGTAACTGAGATCAGAGCAGAACGGAAGGAGATAGAGACAGAAAAAGAAACCCATCAAAAAATCAATTAAACCAGGAGCTGGTTTTTCAGAAAGCGCAACAGTATAAACAGACCACTATCCAGATTAATAAAAAAGAAAACAGAGAATAACCAAATAAATGCAATAAAAAACGATAAATGGGGATATCACCAGAGATTCCACAGTATTTCAAACCAACGTCAGAGATTATTACAAACAACTCTATGCACTTAAACTAGGAAACCTGCAAGAAATGGATAAATTCCTGGACACCTGCCTCCTCCCAAGTCTAAACCAGGAAGAAGTCGAAATCATGAATAGACCAATAACAAGGTCTGATGGCAAGGCAGCAATTAAGAGCCTATCACCCAAAAAAAGCCCAGGTCCAGATGGGTTCACAGCCGAATTCTACCACACATACAAAGAGGAGCTGGTACCATTCCTTCTGAAACCATTCCAAATAATCCAAAACGAGGGAATCCTTCCCAAATCATTTCATGAGACCAACATCATCCTGATACCAAAACCCGGCAGAGACTCAACAAGAAAAGGAAACTTCAGGCCAATATCCATGATGAACAGAGATGCAAAAATCTTCAATAAAATACTTGTGGCTAGCCAACTGCAACAGCACATCCAAAAGCTTATCCACCATGATCAAGTACGATTCATCTGGGGGATGGAAGGCTGGTTCAACATATGCAAGTCTATAAACGTAATTCACCACTTAAACAGAAGCAAAGACAAAAACCACATGATTATCTCAATTGATGCAGAGAAGGCCTTTGACAAAATTCAACAGCCCTTTATGCTAAAAACCCTCAATAAACTAGTTATTGACGGAACGTATCTCAAAATAATAAAAGCTACTTACGACAAACCAGCAGCCAATATCATACTGAGCAGGCAAAACTGGAAGCATTCCCTTTGAAATCTGGCACTAGACCATGATGCCCTCTCTCACCACTCTTATTCAATATAGTACTGGAATTTCTAGTCAGAGCAATCAGGCAAGAAAAAGAAATAAATTGTGTTCAAATAGGAATGGAGGACGTCAAATTTTCTCTATTTGCAGACAACACAATTGTGTATCTGGAAGACCCCATCATCTCAGGTTGAAATCTCCTGAAATTGATAAGCAACTTCAGCAAAGTTTCAGGATTCAAAATCAATGTGCAAAAATCACAAGGATTCCTATACACGAAAAACAGATTTAAAGAGAGCCAAATCAAGAAGAATCTGCCATTCACAATTGCTACAAAGAGAATAAAATACCTAGGAATACAACTAACAAGGAACGTAAAGGACCTCCTCAACGATAACTTCAAACCACTACTGAACAAAGTAAGAGAGGACACAAACAGATGGAGAAACATTCCATGTTTATGGTTAGGGAAAATCAAGATCGTGAAAATGGCCATACTCACGAAAGTAATTTACAGATTCAACACTATCCCCATCAAGCTACCAATGAGCTTCTTCAAAGAATTGGAAAAAGCCACCTTAAACTTCATATGGAACCAAAAGTGAGCCTTCATAGCCAGGTCAATTCTACGCAAAAAGAACAAAGCAGGAATCATCACACTACCGTCCTTCAAACTATACTACAAGGTGACAGTAACCAAAACAGCATGGTACTGGTACCAAAACAGAAATATAGACCAATGGAACAGAACAGAGGCCTCAGAGACAACACAGTGTATCTACAGCCATCTGATCTTTGACAAACCTGTCAAAAAAAACAGTGATAAGAGGATTCCCTGTTTAATAAATGGTGTTGGAAAAACTGGCTAGCCATGTGCAGAAAGCAGTAACTGGACCCCTTCCTGACACCTTACACTAAAATTAACTCCAAATGTATTAAAGACTTAAACGTAAGACCTAACACCATAAAAACTATAGAAGAAAATCTAGGCAAAACCATTCAGGACATAGGTGTAGGCAAGGACTTCATGACCAAATCACCAAAAGCATTGACAACAAAAGTCAAAATAGATAAATGGGACCTGATCAAAGTCCACAGCTTCTGCATGGCGAAAGAAACAGTCATTAGAGTGAATCAGCAACCAACAGAATGGGAAAAAAATTTTGCAGTTTCCCCATCTGACAAAGGGCTGATATTCAAAATTTACTATGAACTAAATCAGATTTTCAAGAAAAAAACAAACAAGCCTACATTCAAAAGTCGGTGAAGGATATGAACAGACACTTTACAAAAGAAGACATACATGAGGCCAACAAACGTAAGAAAAAATGCTCATCATCACTGGTCATTAGAGAAATGCAAATCAAAACTACATTGAGATACCATCTCACGCCAGTTAGAATGGCGATCATTAAAGAATCTGCAGACAACAGGTGCTGGAGAGGATGTGGGAGAGGAACACTTTTACACAGTTGGTGGGAGTGTAAATTAGTTCAATTTACCATTGTGGAAGACAGTTTGGCAATTCCTCAAGGACCTAGAAATAGAAATTCCATTTGATCCAGCAATCCCATTACTGGGTATATATCCAAAGGATTATAAATCATTCTACTATAAGGACACATGCACACGAATGTTCATGGCAGCACAGTTTACAATAGTAAAGACCTGGTACCAACCTAAATGCCCATTGATGATAGACTGAACAGGGAATATATGGCACATATATAGGATGGAATATTATGCAGCCATCAAAAATGATGAGTTCATGCCCTTTGTAGGGACATGGATGAACCTGGAAACCATCATTCTCAGTGAACTGACACAAGAGCAGAAAATCAACCACCACATGTTCTCACTCATATGCAGGTGTTGAACAATGAGAACACATGGACACAGGGAGGGAAGCACTACACACTGGGGTCTGTTGGGGTGAAAGAGGGGAGGGGACAGCAGGCGGTGGGGAGTTGGGGCAAGATATCATGGGGAGAAATGCCAGATATAGGTGAAGGGGAGCAAGGCAGCAAATCACACTGCCACATGTGTACCTATGTAACAATCTTGCATGTTTTTCACATGTACACCAAAACCTAAAATACAATTAAAAAAAAAAAACTCCTAAAATACCAATATTATTTGCTCCAATTCTCTTCCATCTTCAAATTATTCATTTTACCTCCAGGTTGCAGCTTCCAGCAGGGTAGCCTTTGCTCAGGAAACATGTAATTATACAGTAGCCCTGTAACTGGGTGTGTCAGTGTTGCTGCCAATGGCTCTGGCTTCATCTCTTGTGTCAGCAGCCAGTAGTAGCTCCTGGCTATAGGTGGGATATGTCAATGGGTCCCAAGGATGTGGAGATGCAGGGACTGTTGGATCCCAGGACTGGAGACAGTCTGATGGGGCTTGAGTTCTCAAAATGCCTTGCTATAGCTACTTAGAATTCAAGATTTGTGTGTGCGTGACCCTCTATGAGCTTCCTCTTTAGAGCATATGATCTCCAGGCAACTCTCTCTGTTAGTTTGAGGGCCTGCATAGATGGAGGCTGGTCTCTCATGGCTGGCATTGTAGGAGTCTACAGTGAGAGGCTTCACCACATTGGGAAACCTCTCTAGGGTCCCAGAGAGGGAGGATTCCCTGCCCCTCTCTATCACAAGACTGCCTTGCTTTCCTCTCCTTCCTTGCCTTACATATTTTCTGTTGAATTTTAGCAATCTCATAGGTGATCTATTTGAAGTGTGATTATCTACTCACTAGTTTGGTTCTTCTTTGTGGAGGAGGTTAAATGATGAGTCCTTCCAGTAGGCCATCTTGAAGCCCTTCCCTCTTTTATTTTTTTCTAATCATAGTTATTCTAAATTCTGTCTCACAGTTTTAATATCTATTTTATATCTAAATACCCTTATTTTGTCTTTTCAGACACTATTTTTCCTTGTCATTTGTCATGCTTTTAAATTTTTTATTGACAGCTGGCCAGGTTGTATAACTGATGTACACAGATCTTTATTGTAAGAATTTGTCCTAATTTGACTAGTTCTTGGGTTGTTTTAATAAATCATGTATGTAATGTTTGTTTTAGCTCTAGGTATAAAAAGCTTCACTTTTTCATCTAGTGTCTTTTGTCTTTATCTCCTCCTTTGGCTTTAGAGCTTTCCTATTTACTGCTCCTAAAACAGAGACTGTCTCAGCAGTAATCCACTGTAATTAACCTGAAGACCTGTTGGCATGTTGGTAAGATGTTAGTAGGAGCATTCTATAAACTTCAGATTCAGTCTCAGTTGTTTAGTGGCCTTATGTCTTAGGATTTTGACTTTCACAAGTGTTTCTGTTTCTTCTTCAGTGGTTTACCTTTTTGCTTCTCAGGCCCTACTCCTTTCTCTTGCTGTAACATTCCCAATATATTTCCTCCAAGCCTTGTCTCCTACTAAGAATGTTTTTCTGTTGTTCTTTTGTTTCTTCCCTCCTGGAAGGCTTGAGGGACTGGGATAAGGAGGAATTCACTTCTTCCAGCTGATATATGATGTCGGAATCATATCCTTTCTTTTAAATCTTGAAATCGAAGTTCTTTCTCTTAGAATGTAAGCTTTTGCCACTGATAAAAGCCCGCTGATGTTTCACAATGGTTCCCTTTTCCCTTCTTCTGCCAGTCCCATGAAGGAATCTTTCTTAAATCTTCACTATAAGGATCTGGTGGTCTCTCACTATAGTAGCCACAAAAGACTGAGCTTCCCCAAAGATTGGTACCCCCTAAGCTTTAGGCCACCTTGAGTTATTATTCTCACATCTTACCCTTCAACTGATTACCTCTCATGCTCCCAAGATAGTCACCAGGTGGCACTTGATGAGTTTTAATATATATTTGATAAATTTCTCCATAGGAGTACTCATTATACTACAAATTGTTTGGTATTTCAAATCAACATTGATGAGAGACTTTAAATACTGAACTGAGATTATTTTTGTTTCATGAGTTGCCTGTCAACCATGTAATCTTGAAAAATCTGTAAAGATGGGACAGGACCAGAAAGCAAATCTTCAAGGCTCTTTGAGCAACTCTAAGTTATTTCTTATTTTATCCAGTTTTTCTTCTTTATGGATTTTGTATATGTTTTAGTTATTGCATGTCTGTTTGAAGAATGGATTGAAGCAATTCTTTGCTAAAAAGCCACAGCTCTGATAGTCTCAAATACTACCTGATTTTCTGTTTTCAGTTTAGGGCATTTCAACTATTATAGCATGTGATAAAGCATACACTTTATGAAAACCATTATAAAATAACTCTGTAAGATGTTACCCCTTACTCAAAAATTTCAGTGTCTCTTCACCCACAATCTTCTGGAAGAGTACAAGAACTAATGGCATTCTTAAGTAAAAATTATTTAAACTTTAATAAATCCTTGAGTTGTTTTGGCCAAAGGCGCAGGAGGCCTAAGGTAAAGACCATCTGAGAGTGCAGTAACATTGGGGAACACCGTGGTGTGGTTGCAGAGCAGGCAATGCTGCTCTGGTCCCACAAATGCCTTCTCAACTTAGAGACTGCATGAGGGCCTCGTAAAGAGGGCTTATGCAAAGATCTCTGAGAAGGGAGGTGACCTCTCCTCCCAAGATCTGGGAGGGTCTTTGCAAATGGAAGCTGGCAAGCAGGAGAAAAGCCTTGCAGGGCAGAGATCATGGAATGCATCAGGCTCTGCCTAGGTTCTCCGAATATGGAGTGATTTTAATTGCTCTATGTCCTCAATGCTCAGGAGATAAAAGCCCCTTGATGCATTGTGTGTGGTCAGACCAGTTGGCTTCTCATCCACTATACTTCTAACGCAACCCCACCCTGATAACAATCTGTGATCAACTCAGAGTACTAGTTTAGCATGTCTTAGAAGAATCTCTAGTGCTGTTAAATGCTCAGAGCACTAGTTTAGCATGTCTTAGAAGGATCTCAAGTCCTCTCCCCTGGGCTATCTTACCTACCCCTTCACCCTGCCCCTCTTCAACACCCATAAGATCAATGAGATTATGCACATAATAAAGGTGTTTGGAGCCCAGAGCTCTGGTTCCCATGCTTGTGTTGGTCCCCCGGACCCATGCTGTAAATTCTACTCTTGTGTCTCTGTCTTCATTTCCTTTTCTCAATCCCTTGTCACCACTGGGAGTAAGGGTGCTTACAGGGTTGGGGCTGCTACCCAACAACCCTATGCTAGTGTTATTTTCTTTAAGAAGAATAAACAATTATAAACATATTGGTCAGAACATAGGTGATTCTAAATTTGAATTCAACAACCTTCATAGGGCAATAGACAAATTACTTGACACCTGTAAGAACTTAATAGAGATTCAAATATGTAACTAAGCTAATATCAACATTTGATTCTGACTTTGTATTGTGAGCTACTCCTTTTTATCCTGGATCTCTAAATGCCTCTAACAGTTATAACTTCCTTTGTTGCCAGAATGCCTGGTCCTGTTTTTCTTAGACTAATACCTCATATAATTTAGGAGTCATATTCTGAGACTTGGCTGCACACAGAGACCTTGATTCTACAGATCACTAAGTTCTGAAAATTCTGACTCAGATATAAGCTTCAAAACAAGGCCAACCTTGATTATTCAAAGTCTACTCATATGAATTAGTGATTCATGTTTTTATGTGAACGATCACAGCCATGTTCACATTGGCATGGACTATACAAAGAGAGAGGCTCAAAGAAAATTATCAATAGCTGACAGAAATCACTAAACCTGCCACCTATTCCCTAGATGGAATACACATAAGTTCAAACTCACTAACATGACTAGTGACTCGAACAATCACATCCATGAAAGACTGGTTGTAGGACCTCCCACAGATACCAAAATTCACAGATGTTCAAGTCTCTGATATCAAATGACATAGTATGTACATACTATGTAAATAGACATCTACCTATATGCTTTAAATTATCTCTATATTACTTCTAATACCTAATACAAAATAAATGCTGTGCAAATAGTTGTTATGCTGTACTGTTTAGGGAATAATGACAAGAATAATAGGCTGTGCATGTTCAGTCCAGATGTAATTATTTTTAAAATATTTTTCATCTGAAGTTGATTAACCACAGATGCAGAACCTATCAATATGCAGGGTTGACTGTTCATCGCTCCAGATTTCCTGCTGGCAAGTCATGATGGTGTCTCTGTCTTTTCTAATATTTCTTGCTGCACTTGAATAAATAAAATAAGCAAGGTGGGACAGACTATATATTGTCTCAAAGAAGCAAGTACTTGACTAAGTTTGATCTTCACGGTCTACGGGATTTGTTCTCTTGGCCTGGTTTTAGAAGTTTAGGTTTCTGGTTCTGAAGTATGTTACACAGAATTTAAATATTGTTTTTGTCACAGTGGGTATTATGTTGTTGTGTTGCATTCTATCCAGAGTATTAAATGCTTCTGTGAAACTACTGTCTTGTAAAATGGTTGCCATAATACAAGAAAAAGGCAAAAAAGAGTATGTAATACAGTTTCATACAGACACAAATGAACAATTCCCATGTGGTGAAAATCTGTATTTTTAACCTTTCCAAACTGATCAACTTATTGCAGGTGACATCATGACCAGAAAGGGGGCTAAGACTATATATATATATATATATATATACACACAATGGACACACCACATATGACACTAGAACTATGACCCAACAGTTCTGCAAAAACTAGCCCAGGAAGACAAATCATAGCCTGTGGAGCAATTGACCTAGAGACGTCAGTGGTGTCCGGCTTCCCTGTTGTTTTTCCTGCTTTCGACTAAGAGCCAAGTAGAAAAAGCCAAGTCAATATCAATTTCCATGGTTCTGAGTGGGTTGTGGGAGACAGAATTCATACTGAACCCTCTTTTTAAATATATAATAATGAAATTCCAAGTAGCAGTAAGTAGATGACTTACTCAACTAATGTATTTTATTAAATAGTTGACTCATCACTTCCTCTTCATTCCAAATTGCTGTGGGTGCTACCTCCATTGATTAGCTGTGACTAAAGCTTCTTAAACACATCTCAGCAATAATACTGTTTCTACTCTAGATATTTTTTTTTTATTTTGGCTTTGTTTTTGACATAATTTCTCTTCCATTTAAATAAAGATAATTTCTTCAAGACACAAGGTCACTCAGTTTCTTCCTTATTTTTTTTCTTTTGAGAAAGAGTCTTACCCTGTCACCCAGGTTGGAGTGCAATGGCATGATCTCAGCTCACTGCAACCTCCACCTCCCAGGTTCAAGTGATTCTCCTGCCTCAGCCTCCTGAGTAGCTGGGATTACAGGTGTGCGCTACCACACCTGGCTAATTTTTTGTATCTTTAGTAGAGATGGGGTTTCACCATGTTGGCTGGTCTAGTCTCAAACTTCTGACCTCATGTTCCACCCACCTCAACTTCCCAAAGGGCTGGGATTACAAGTATGAGCCACCGCACCCAACCGGGTCACTCAGTTTCAAGTGTTAGCCTCTATTTTCTTTCCAGCTGTGCAGAAAGCAAAGTCCTGCAGAATAATGTCTTCTTTTTCCCTGTAATGAAAGCTTTTTGCTGTTTGGTAGGTAAAGGCAAATGTTTCCTATTCCTATTCTGCTTACTAGGCTGGAAGGTGTCTAGGGCTGGGAGGTGGCTTTCTTTGTGGGGTGGTACTTATTGTATCATTGGCCATATCCAGTGTGATGCAGTCAGTCTTTACTTCTACAGCCTGAGTGTACTTCAGGAAGTGTGCATTGAAGTAGTACTGAAATCCTAGAATTGATGTTATTAAATATTATAACAATATGGCAGGCCATACTATTTTGGAAAGTAACAGTACTGTGTTGGTTAAGTTCCTATTCCCAGCTAAGGGACACCAGGAGGATGTGGGGAGGGCATGTTAGGTCAGTTTCTCAGCTTTGCTACTGGTATTGGTAAGATTCCAGTATGTGGTTGCATAGCCTCAGGGTTAATCACTTCCTAGGTTTAAGAAGGTGGCAGTCCAGGATTGCCCTTGCTGGGTGAGTACTGAGGAACTTTGGACTCTGCGGAGAGGTGTAAAATGAATGTTCAAATTTATACTCATTGAGTACTGCCATGGAATTGAGAAGGCCCTGGATAACCTGTTTGGAATTTATTAGAGATTGGCTTGTGCTGGGGGCTATGGCAGCCAGTAATTGTGAGCTTATATTAAAAATAGGCTGCTAGAGTACCTCTGGGATACAGAGAACTGAAAAGGTAGCTAGCAGAGGGCTGGCCTGGTGCCAGTCTTGTGTGCTGAATGGGATAAGAAGGATTTCTGTTGGATGACTTTGGTGAGAGACTGGGTGGATTCTAAGATATTCCTGGACAACATTAGCCCCCAGGATAACCAAAAGGTGGGCATCCAGGTTTTGGGAATGCTTGAACAGGTTTTGACCAGCTCAGATCAAAGTATAGGAGCTAAAACTGGCAGAATTATGACCTGAGCCAACAGAAAGCTGGTGGGAGCCTTCAGCTTCCTGGGCCTAGTTTTGCCAATAGTTAATCCGACTCTAGTTTCTCCCAATTATGGGTAGAGTAGCAGATACAGATCTTTGGGTTTTAGAGAACTGCCACTGCCTAGGCTCAGTCTCTGCTCCTGTGTGTCCACAGAAGAGGGTAAAGGCCAATCCTTTGTACTGCTTTTGGACCTAGAGCTCTTCCGTGGACTTCTAAGATTAGGAGCTAACTCAGGGGTAGGGGCTGGGGCTACAGGGGAAGGGATTCTGAGCCACCTGTCTGCAAGCAATAGTCCTAGTTTGGGCTGGTGGCTTCTGAGAGGTGACTCATTGTGGACTCAGGATGACCAAGACAAAGCAACTCTGGCTGGTTCCAGCCAGGAGGTTTGAGGTCTGTGAGTTACACCTGTGGTTGAAAACCAAAGCTTCCCTTGCCTCCGCTCCCTCCAATAGTGGCCCCTTAGGCCTATTTGTGTCAGAATATTGAATGTGAAAAAAAAAAAAAAAAAAAAATCACTATGCCTGCCAAAGTCAGGATGTTACTATCTGTGGGAAGGAGTGAAAACTGAATGCTGGGGCCTTCCTTTACAATGCCATCCTTCTGATGGGCTTAGAGGTCCATATATTTCACACCAAAGTTCTCTGTAACCAAGTCCATTTCTATTATCACCATGCTGACCCATCACTTTCTCCCCAGGGTACTAGAGTCAGTAAAATTTCCAGTGGAATGAATAATTGGAGTTCTGGGTATAGAAAGGTACCCATACTTCTAACACATTAAATTTTACCTCTTTAGAGAACTACTACTCAGAATACTAAATAATCAGTTTAATCACTGCAGCCATCTGAATGGACTTGTTTTTTATTTTTGGTTTATAACAGGTTAGGTCCTAAATTGATTACAATGTTACAGGGAGTAATTTTCATTTCATTCTTGGTCCATAACATATTAAAGCCTAATGTTTCTGGGAGTAATCTTATTAACACCAGTGGTCTGAGCAAGCTTTAACAGTGTAATCATTGTTGAAGATAAGATAGTAGACTCTTGTTGCAGAACTCCAAATTCAGATTTATATACCTTAATATCAGAAGGATTCATGGCAGAACCCTATCAGAAATTCAAAGAATTGGTACCTATCCTATGGAAAATATTTCAAAAAATAGAGAAGAGGGAATCCTCCCTAAATCATATGATACCATTAATGAAGGACTGTGTTAGAGGAACTTCTCAGGTAGGGACTTTTTTTCCAGTGCAGGACTTTTCCTGCCTCTGGCTAGCTAGGGACTTTGTTTCCAGTTTGCCCACCTCAGGCTCCTAGCGGCTTTGTTCAAGAGCAGGGACTTTTCCCACCTTTGGCCCTTGGAAGTGGAGGCTCAGTGACTCAGGGTTTTAAAACAGTAACCAATCTGGTAAAGGATTCACAGATCAATTAATCCATAGAAAGCTTGAAAAAAACCCTCTCATTGGACAAGAACAAGAATGGGGAGGGAATAACTCAGGGGTAAAAGCTCCAGTTGCCTAATCCCGTAGCAGCACCCCCACCAGGTCCCCTTCCGTAGCGTGGAAGCTGTCATTTCACTCTGCCTAATAAACCACACTACCACATACTCTTTGGGTCTATTAGTTCTATCTGAGCTTCAACACTCGCTTGCCATGACACTGAGGCCCCCTTCTCCATTCCTTGGGGTTGGAGAGGCCAAGAACCTAAGTTCCAGAGAATCTGGTTGCAGCAAATCTGGTTACATCTGTTTGTGAGCCAGCCAGGAGCAGATAGAATTTCAGCACAGTTAGTATCTGAACCGCTTTCACTTGCTAATCTGTCCTCCTCCTAAATTTTTTCAGTAGGTAAATTACCAGGCACCTGTTGGCCAGTTAAAAGCAAGAAGCATGGCCACTGGACTAAAGACAGGGGTGTCAGACTTTCTGGAAAATGGCTCTCTAACAACCCCTAGCTCTTTGGAACTGCTAGTGTTGATTTGCCTGGAACCAGTTTCTTCTCTCTCTGCTCTCTCTTTCTCTGGGCCAAGCTGAGGGTCAATTAGGGGTGATAAGAAATGGTCCTGAACTCCCAGTATGATCCAGTTGAGGTTATAGCCTTGCTTAGACCCCCTAAGAAACAGCCACCTATGCAATCACCACCCAGTCTCTCAGACCCTGATCTCCTGGGTCCAGATATCCCTGAGGAAAATTTCTTCCAGGCTCTTTCCTCTAAGATATTTCATACACCGGATGCCATCACCCTTCTTCCTAGGACCCTGGGGCTTTTGGGGTGGCAGTCAGGGACCCTTGTCCATGGTGCCCTCAGGACTATACCTATGAGGACCACCTACAGTTTAAATACATAGGACTGGTTCCCTTTGTCTACTGTACTAGGCTACATCCTAACAGAGCCAGGGTCTATCAGTGGGTACTGGAGGCCATAGGACATTTTATTTTCTGTTATCCCCAATTTCCCAATCCAACCGAATGGTGCCAGAACCCTATGACATACAATTTGTCATGTTTTGGATTGGCCCTCCAATATTCCCAAACTTCTCCATATAGAACACCATAGACAGACCTGGTTTGAGACTCAAATAGTTAATTACAAGGCCCACAGTGATAAGGCAAACTCCTATGATGGAAAGTGGGGAGAAAACACTTTGGTCCAGAGGACATTGTCCCAGCCTTGGCCCAGTGGCCAGCCATTATCTTCTTTAAGACTGTTATGTTTAGAGACCCTTCTCAAGGAATTTATCCTTCTGGGGCAGTTCTATGGTCAAGCCTATGTTCCTCAGAGGAAAAAATGTATTACTGTTGTGAGTTATATAAATAATTATTTGTGTTTTTCAAAAAGCATAATCAGTTCACGTCCAGTGAAGACAAGAAAAAGAAATCCTTAATTTGTTTTTTAAAAAGGAATGGTTTGAGGACAAAGTGCAAATGCTGGTGTTTAAATTTGATCAAATCTTTAATAGAATACGTATAAGAAAAATTTCAACAGCATGAGGAAATTAAAGTATGCTTAACTTTTACAAAATGAAACAGGACCATGTAATTGAATTTCATCCTTAAGCGTCTATAATATGTTTTAACTAAACTCTGTTTCCATGCAGTCTGATCACCTTAGACAAAGGTTGGCATTAACAACTATCATTCCATAACTCATTGCTATATTATAAAGTAAAAACATTTGAAATATTAGCTATTCTTGCATTACTAGATATTTTCTCTGTTACAGGATACTAGGTATCAAAATGCTTTTCAAGCTTTCTAAGAATCTTAGTTTGTCTTTTATCTTGCATATTCACTGAACTACATAACTGAACAGCTCCTAGCTGCTACAGCTTTGACTAAAAGTGCAGAACTTCAGTTCATGCACAATGTGCTCAAACCTCGCTCAACCTTATTTTCTTTATGCATCCTCGTTCTCTCAATTTAAATTCATTTCAATTTGAAACACTGTGTGTATTAAATCACCTATTTGGGATGAGGCAGAAAATAAATGAAAAAATAGAATCAAAGAACACTAGATTGATAGGGCTGGCAGTTTACCTAACTGTAGAGGCAAATTAGAGAAACTGCTTAAGAAGTTTTCATTATCAACTTGGATTTGGTGTGGATGCTTTCAGATGTCAGTTATTTTTATTTTAAAATACCTTGTATACAAGGTAGTTGAGACTTTGCTGCTACTTTTCCACCAAGGCAATGTATATATTTCAATTAATTTTTCATTCCTTCTGGTAGTTTCAGTAGTTCTTCTATTAATATATGATGGGCTTCAAACAGTTGTGTCAACTGACTGTTGGATGTGCCTTCCACTATGTTTCAAAACATATATCCCGGTTCCAGTTCCATACTTATGGAACATAACTAACCTACCCTCAAATCATACAGGGCTTGTAGGTCCCTTGGTGACCAATCTGCAAATTCCATCTACCTCCAACTTTACTTGTGTGAACTTTACTAACAACTTCAGTGCTTCTTTATGCCAAAACTTGGTTGCCTTACCTCCAGGCATCAACTTCCCAGCACCAGGCTTATTCTTTGTTTGTGGATCCTCAGCCTACCACCGCCTAAACAGTACCCCAGGGGAAATATGCCTCCTCTCTTTCCTTGTGCCCCCCATGTCCATTTACACCAATTCTCAATTGCAGAGTGTTCTCTTGCCCAGGCCACACCATACTCGAACCCCAAATCTTCCATTTATAATGGGGGCCATAATAATAGGTGGATTTAGTACCAGTATTGAAGGAATACTCAGTTTTACTATAAGCTATCCCAGGAATTAAATAATGACATGGGAAAGGTTGTTGATTCTCTCATAACTCTACAAAAGCAGCTTAACTCTTTAGCTGCCATGGCTCTTCAAAACTGAAGGGCCCTGGATCTGTTAATGGCAGAGAGAGGAGGAACTTGTCTCTTTTTAGGAGAAGAATGCTGTTACTTTGTAAACCAATCAGGTATCATCCTAAACAAAGTTAAAGTACTCAGGGATAGAATAGAACACA
This sequence comes from Aotus nancymaae, assembly GCF_030222135.1. Taxonomy (NCBI): domain Eukaryota; kingdom Metazoa; phylum Chordata; class Mammalia; order Primates; family Aotidae; genus Aotus; species Aotus nancymaae. The sequence goes on along the minus strand of NW_026988476.1, from coordinate 13,318,593 downwards.
GGGCTAAAGACCTCCAAGAAATAGGATTATGGAGGTTGCTTAACAACTGGCTACCCTGGCTCTCCCCTCTTCTAGGCCCCCTAATAACCATCCTATTATATCTTGCCTTTAGGCCTTTAAGTTTCTTGCCAAATTTATTTCTTCCAGAATTGAGGCCATGAAGCTACAAATAGTCCTACAAATGGACCCCAAATGTCCTTGGCTTATGATTTCTATCATGGACCACCAATCGACCTGCAAGCCCAGAAGACTCCCCTCTGGAGGAACCTACAACTGCAGGACTCATTCTATACCCCAGTTCAGCAGGAAGTAGTGACAGCAATTGATGCTCGTGTCCCAACAGCAGTTGGACTTGCCTATTCAAAAAGGGGACTGAGAGACTGTTTTAGAGGAACTTCTCAGGTTGGCTATGGACTTTGTTCCAGTGCAGAACTTTCGCTACCTCCTGCCAGCTAGGGGCTTTGTTTCCAGTTTTCCCAGTCTCTGCCTCTTAGGGGCTTTGTTCAGGGGCAGGGACTTTTCCCGCCTCTTGGCTTTTGGAGGTAGAGATTCAGTGCCTCAGGGTTTTAAAACAGTAACAAATCCAGTAAATGTTTCAATGATCAATTAATTCAAAGTTTGAAAAACCCCTCTCATTGGACAAGAACAAGAATGGGGAGGAAATAACTCAGGGGTATAAGCTTTAGCCACACAAGCCTGCAGCGGCACTCCCTCCAGGTCCCCTTCCACTGCGTGGAAGCTGTCCTTTCACTCTGCCTAATAAACGGCACTACTGCATACTCTTTAGGTCCATGAGTTCTATCTGAGCTGTAACACTCACCACAACACTGAGGCCCCCTTCCCAATTCTTTTGGGTTGGAGAGGCCAAGAACCTAAGTTCCAGAGTATCCAGTTGCAGCTAATCCGGTTACAGTATCCCCTTAATACCAAAACCAGGAAAGGACATAACAATAACAAAAGAAAACTACAGATCAATATCCCTGAGTAATATAAATTTAAAACTCCTTAACAAAATACTAACTAACCAAATCCAACAGCATATCAAAAAGATCATCCACCATGATAAAGTGGGTTTTATAACAGGGATGCAGGGATGGTTTAATGCAAGTCAATAAATGTGATACACAACATAAACAGAATTAAATACAAAAATTGTATGAGCATCTCAATAGATGCACAAAAATCATTTAATGAAATCCAGCATCCCTTTATAATTAAAATGCTCATCAGCACTGGCATAGAAGGGACATATCTTAGGGTAATAAAAGCCATCCATGAGAAACCCACAGCCAACATTATCTTTAATGTGGAAAAGTTTAAATCATTCCCCCTGAAAACTGAAACAAGGATGCCCACTTTCACCACTTCTATTCAACTTAGTACTCACAGTCCTAGCCAGAGCAATCAGAGAAAAGAAAGAAAAATAAGGGACATCCAAACTGGTAAAGAGGAAGTGAAATAGTTGTTGTTCACTAATAATTGTATTCCTAAAAAAACCTAAAAACTCATTCAAAAAGCTCCTAGAGCTGAAAACAGAATTCAGTAAAGTTTCAAATCCTGAAACTTTACTGAATTCATTTTGGGCTTTTTTGGTTAGCAATTTTTTTAAATTACTGTTTCAGTCTCACTATTTATTTGTCTGTTCAGGATTCAAAATCAATGTACACAAATCAGTAGCACTGCTGTACACCAACAGCAACCAAATAAGAACCAAATCAAAAAATCAACTCCCTTTACAAGATCTGCAAAAAAAAAAAAAAAAGTAAAGAATATACCTAACAGAAAAGGTAAAATATCTATAAAACACTGCTAAATGAAATCATAGATGACACAAACAAATGGAAATACATCCCATGCTTATGGATGGGTATAATCAATATTGTGAAATTGAACATACTGCCAAAAGCCCTCTGTAAATTCAAAGTAATTGCCATCAAAATGCCATCATCATTATTCACAGAACTAAAAAACAAATCCTAAAAGTTATATGGAAGCAATCAAGAGCCCACATAGCCAAAACAAGACTAAGCAAAGAGGACCAATCTAGACGCATTACATTACCCTACTTCAAACTATACTACAAGGCCAGTTTCCAAAACAACATGGTACTGGTCTAAAATAGGCACATAGACCAATGGAACAGAACAGAGAGTACAGAAATAAAGCCAAATACTTACAGTCAATGAATCTTTGCAAAGCAAACAAAACATAAAGTGAGGAAAGGACACCCTATTTTAACAAATCATGTTGGGATAATTGGCAAGCCACATGTAGAATTAAACTGGATCCTCATCTCTCACCTTATACAAAAATCAACTCAAGAATAAGCCAGACTTAAATCTAAAACCCCAAACATAAAAATTCTAGAAAATAACATAAGAAAAACTCTTCTAGACACTGGGTTAAGCAAAGAGTTCATCATCAAGAACCCAAAACCAAATGTAAAAAAAAAAAAGAAAACTAAAAAGATTAATAGATAAGAATTAAAAAGCTTCTGCACAGCAAAAGAAATAATCATCAAACAGACAACCCTCTAAGTGGGAGAAAATATTTGCAAACTACCCATCTGAAAAGGGACTAACATCAAAAATCTAAAAGAACTCAAATAAATCGGCAAGAAAAAGTACAAATAATAGCCTCAAAAAAGCAGGATAAGGACATAAATAGTCATTTCTCAAAAAAACGTATACAAATGGCCAAGAAACTTATAAAGAAATGTTCAACATCAGTAATTATCTGGGAAATGCAGATTAAAACCACAATATGATACCAACCTTCTCTGGCAAGAATGACCATAATTTTAAAAAAAATCATAATAGATGTTTGCATGGATGTGATGAAAAGGTTTACACTGTTGGTGGGAATGTAAACTATTACAACCTCTATGGAATACAGTATGGTGATTCCTGAAATAACTAAAAGTAGATCTACCATTTAATCCAGCAGTCCCACTACTGAGTATCTACCTAGAGAATAAGAAGTCATCATACAAAAAAGACTCTTGTATACAATTTGCAATTGCAAAAATGTGGAACTAGCCTAAGTGCCCATCAATTCATCAATGGATAAAGAAAATGCGGCATATATATGTGTATGTGGAATACTACTCAGCCATAAAAAGGAGGGAAATACTGGCATTTGCAGCAACCTGGATGGAATTGGAGACCATTATTTTAAGTGAAATAACTCAGAAATAGTAAACTAAACACTGAATGTATGTATGTATTTATACATGCATTATGAGGATGCAAAGCTGTAAGAATGATGTAATGAACTCTGGAGAGTTGAGTGGAGGGAGGGTGGGAATTGGGTGACAGATAAAAGAGAGCATGTTGAGTGCAGTGTACACTGCTTGAATGATAGGTGTACCAAAATATCAGAAATCACCACTAAAGAACTTATCCAAGTAACCAAAAACCACCTGTTTCCCAAAACCTATTGAAATAAAAAAAATAAAATAAAAATATAAGTAACAACAAAAATGCTGAAATATTTAAATGTCAAGGTTCCTGGTTATACTCTGTATGTCATAGCAGAGGTAGACATACCTAACATCTGGAAAAAGAAAACATCTTGTTATCTTGGTATTAGACTGGGATTTGGTCAGAGCCAGGTATAACTAAGCTCAGAAATTTTTAAGAGTCAACATTCAAGGGTTTCCATCAAAGTAGACATCCTAAATAAAGAGATGGTTGGGACTGGATATGAAGTAGAAGAATGCAAAAATAAATTTACCGCAAATGTGTAACTATATAACAGATCTTCACAAAGAACATACATTTCCTTGGCTCTGCCACTGCTTGGTTGGCCAATTGCTTCATGTGGTTTAACTTCATGGTGGCAGCGGTACCGGGGCCTGCAGGGCTTGGGTCAGACAGAGCAGGGAACCACCTGATGGCTCCCACTTTTTCACCAAAGCAGTGGCTCCCCAGGCCAGTGGCCTTGTTTTTGCTGTGCCCCTTCAGCACTTCCAGTTATGCCTATTTCCTTTTCTTCTTTTTTTTCTATTTTTTTTCCTGTCATTTTACTTTACATTCCTCCCTGGTTAAAATGTCCAGGTTGAATTTAATAAAATCACCTTGCCAGTTGTGTGAAATTTACAAAAGCATGGCCTTTCTATCAGGTGAAATGTGGAAATATATGAAATGTATGGGATACTATGTTGCTTTGAAACTAATTGTATAATTCAAATATAAATGTCTAATATTCATACAGTTCAAATCTTTGCAGGAGAAATTCTTCTTCAGATTTATTGTTCTTTCTTGTGAGGAAAAAGAGTCACTTCTATTGCCACGTTTGAAAGAAAATTTTGATTTTAACTTGATTATCACTGAAGTGTGACCTTAAGAGAGATTTGTCTCTATAACAAAGGAAATGGTGACATTTATGCTGCTACAGTAGAAATTTACTCTCTGTTTTTCAAGTCCCCTCTGAAAACATCATCTACATCTTTCAGATATACTGTAAGAGGAAAGCATCAATATCAAAATAGAATTTAAGTGACTTTATATCTCAAATTTAATTTGTAAGCACTCTGTTCAATATTAACCAAAAGGTTTTTTTTGGTTAATATTGTCTTAAGTAATTATTGTTACCAGCATGCTACTATTTTATGAATAAAGGAAAGAAAATGTAAATGTTACTTTTGGTCCTTATGCAATATGGAGTTTGGCCAGTGTGCTGTGGGGTAGTAAATATGCTTTAGATATATGAATTTGTATAGAAGACAATTATATGGATGCAAATTTGAAGAAACAGAATTTGTTTATAATTTGTAGGTTTAGCATTCCTGAGTAATCAAGGTTATCTAAAGGTAATTCATCAGTCAGAATTCTTAGAAAATGGGTAATGGACAGTAAATTGGCAAAATCTGCATGATGAAAGAATTATTAATTCATACACTAAAGAATATATGCCTTCTGGAAAATTTTCCTAGGCAATATTTTTACTATTTTTCTTGCCAATTCTTTTAATGGTTGATTCACATTCCACAATGAAATAAGCTGTTACTAAAAAATTACTCAGTAGCCTATTTGTCACCTCTTAACTACATACCTGTCATAGCTTCATATAATATTTTCTTCCAATTAAATTTTTCTGAATAGATTTTGTCATCAATTTTCATATAGGCAAATAAGCTAAAAAAGAAATTTTTTTAAGTAACAGGCAACTTCGATTGATTTCCCTATCATGAAAAGAATGAATAACTATGTATTTACATCAGTTCCTCAGAGGAAAAAATGTATTACTGTTGTGAGTTATATAAATAATTATTTGTGTTTTTCAAAAAGCATAATCAGTTCACGTCCAGTGAAGACAAGAAAAAGAAATCCTTAATTTGTTTTTTAAAAAGGAATGGTTTGAGGACAAAGTGCAAATGCTGGTGTTTAAATTTGATCAAATCTTTAATAGAATACGTATAAGAAAAATTTCAACAGCATGAGGAAATTAAAGTATGCTTAACTTTTACAAAATGAAACAGGACCATGTAATTGAATTTCATCCTTAAGCGTCTATAATATGTTTTAACTAAACTCTGTTTCCATGCAGTCTGATCACCTTAGACAAAGGTTGGCATTAACAACTATCATTCCATAACTCATTGCTATATTATAAAGTAAAAACATTTGAAATATTAGCTATTCTTGCATTACTAGATATTTTCTCTGTTACAGGATACTAGGTATCAAAATGCTTTTCAAGCTTTCTAAGAATCTTAGTTTGTCTTTTATCTTGCATATTCACTGAACTACATAACTGAACAGCTCCTAGCTGCTACAGCTTTGACTAAAAGTGCAGAACTTCAGTTCATGCACAATGTGCTCAAACCTCGCTCAATCTTATTTTCTTCATGCATCCTCGTTCTCTCAATTTAAATTCATTTCAATTTGAAACACTGTGTGTATTAAATCACCTATTTGGGATGAGGCAGAAAACAAATGAAAAAATAGAATCAAAGAACACTAGATTGATAGGGCTGGCAGTTTACCTAACTGTAGAGGCAAATTAGAGAAACTGCTTAAGAAGTTTTCATTGTCAACTCAGATTTGGTGTGGATGCTTTCAGATGTCAGTTATTTTTATTTTAAAATACCTTGTATACAAGGTAGTTGAGACTTTGCTGCTACTTTTCCACCAAGGCAATGTATATATTTCAATTAATTTTTCATTCCTTCTGTTAGTTTCAGTAGTTCTTCTATTAATATATGATGGGCTTCAAGCACAACTCTGTATCTAGGATTTAAATAATTTTTATTTACCATCTTTATCATCTTCAGGATGTTTGTGATTATGATCTTCATTATATGCAACACCATCACCAAAACAAATAACAAAAATTAAATATCACTATGTACCAGTCACTGAATAGAGGACATGCATGTATTCTGTTTGCATTCATTTATTACAACAACATGAGGTTTTTATTTTGCTCATTGAGAAATTGTGACAAAATAGTTATGCAAAGAATGTAAATAGTCATTGGATTCTAAAGCTGATATTGAGAATACAAACCCTGATTAAGAGGGTGCCAGAAGCCAGTTTTATAACACTATGTCTGTTTTATGGCACTATGTCCATTTCATATATTGACTATGTAGACATGCTCTTAAGAGAAAATCAGTGTTCCATGGCAGTCATCCTGTTTTACCAACTATATTATTTTCACCTACTCTTCTTCATATTCCTATTTCAGCCTATGTGCTCTTATTTAGCTAAAGTATTACAATATTTGTTTGACTTAGATAAAATAGTTTTAAAATAAAATAGTTATAAATGAGTGTGAGCAAAGTAGAAGAAAACTTTCTCATCTTATGGAAGTTGCCTACATAAAATCTGTAATTAATAACATAACTCATGCTCTTGGTGAGAAAATGAATACTTTCTGGGAACAGATAAAGGTTTTTCTTTTTACTCTTTCTATTCAACATAGTACTTGAGACATTAGTAAGTTCAATAATGAAAAAAATGAAAAAAATATACAATTTGGGGAAGAAATAAGGAGGTTTTATTTTTAGTATCATGTTCTACAGAAGAAAGCCTAAGAAATATAAAACATGCAATTAGAATTTGTGAAGTTAACTTGTTATAATATCACTATAGAAAACTCAAATGTATTGTCATAGATTAGCAACAAAAGCACAAAAATAAACTTACAATATCATTTGTGAAAGCATTAAATAATATAAAAAATATAGGGATAAATCTAACAGAAATATGTGTAAGACCTCTACAGTAATAACTATAAAACTTTGGTAATAAAAGCATTAAGATGTATACAATATTTAAGATGTATACAGTATTTAAGATGTATACAGTATTTGTGGATTCATGCTACCTTACTTCAAACAAGGCTATAGTAACCCAAAGAGCATGGTACTGGTTCCAAAACAGATGTATAGATAAATGGAGCAGAACAGAAGCCTCAGAAATAACATGAAACATGTACAACCATCTGATCTTTGACAAACCTGACAAAAACAAGCAATGGGGAAAAGATTCCCTATTTAATAAATGGTGTTGGGAAAACTGGCTAGCCACATACAAAAAAAATTGAAACTGAACCTCGTTCTTACACCTCATACAAAAATTAACTCCAGATGGATTAAAGACTTAAACATAAAACCTAAGACCATAAAAACCCTAGAAGAAACTAGGCAATACCATTCAGGACATAAGAATGGGCAAAGACTTCATGACTAAAACACCAAAAGTAATGGCAACGAAAGCCAAAATGGGATATAATTAAACTAAAGAGCTTCTGCACAAAATGGGATATAATTAAACTAAGGAGTTTCTGCACAGCAAAATAAATTATCATAACAGTAAACAGGCAACCTACAGAATGGTAGAAATTTTTTGCAATCTGTCCATCTGACAAAGGGCTAATGTCCAGAATCTACAGAGAACTTAAACAAATTTACAAGAAAAAAACAAAAACCCCATCAAAAGTGGACGAAGGATATGAACAGACATTTTTCAAAAGAATACATTTATGCACCCAACAAACATATGAAAAAAAGCTTATCATCACCGGTCATTAGAGAGATGCAAATCAAAACCACAATGAGATACCATCTCATTCCAGTTAGAATGGTGATCATTGAAAAGTCAGGAAACAACAGATGCTGGAGAGGATGTGGAGAAATAGGAACTTTTACACTGTTGGTGGGAGTGTAAATTAGTTCAACCATTGTACAGTGTGGTGGTTCTTCAAGGATCTAGAACCAGAAATACTATTTGACCCAGCAATCCCATTACTGGGTATACACCCAAAGGAATAAAAATCATTCTACTATAAAGACACATGCACACATATGTTTACTGTGGCACTATTCACAATAGCAAAGATTTGGAAGCAACCCAAATGTCCATCAATAATAGACTCGATAAAGAAAATGTGACACATATATACCATGGAACACTATGCAGCCATAGAAAAGGATGAGTTCATGTCTTTGCAGGGACATAGATAAAGCTTGAAACCATCACTCTCAGCAAACACATGAACAGAAAAACTAACACCACATGTTCTCACTAATAAGTGGGAGTTGAACAATGAGAACACAGGGATACAAGGAAGGGAACATCACACACTGGGCCCGCCAGAGGTGGGGAGCTATGGGAGGGATAGCATTAAAATACTTGATGCCGATGACAGTTTGATAGGTGCAGCAAAGCATCATGGCACAAGTATACCTATGTGACAAATCTGCACGTTCTGCACAGCTATCCCAGAACTTAAAGTATAATAATAATCATTTTTAAAAACTCAATATTGTTAAAATGTCAATTGTTCCAAAGATTATGAGAATAGAAATCTTAACATATTTCCAAACAATATTGTGTTATAAGTGACAAACTGATTCTGAAACTCATGTGATAGTTTAAAGGATATAAAATGCCAGAAAAATTTTTAAAAAGTATTCTAAACATTTTGAGAGATGATACCACCTTATTTTATAATCAAGTTATATTGTAGTATTGACATAATGATAGACTAATAAATCAATTAAACCACAGTGTACAGAAATAGATATACATATACAGGACCAATGTATATTTTTACAGTACACCAAATTCATTTAATATGGAAAAATTTTTCAACAAATTGGAACAATTGGCTAGTCATACAACTATAATGAACCACATACAATTTCAGACTGATTTTAGACATTAACCTAAAGCTGAAGCTACAAATCTTCTACAAGAAAACTAAGTAGGGGAGGATCCAACACGGCCAAATAGGAACAGCTCTGGAGTGCAGTTCCCAGAAAGAACAATGCACAGGATGAGTCATCACTGCATTTCAAAATGAGTTTTCACTGCCCACAGACCAGGAAATTCCTGTGCCGAAAAGTGCCATGAGTTTCCTGCATGACTACTTTAGCCGGTGCCGTGGGTTGACACACAGTCTCCCACAAATCTGGGTGGCCGTTTCAACTGGCACCTGGAATGCCTAGGAGACAGAGCCACCCATTAAACTGAAAGAGATGGGACTGAGACGGAGCCAGGTGATCTGGCTCAGTGGGTACCACCCCTACAAAAAAAGCAATCTGAAATGCTCTGAATTGAGAGTTTTGCAGCAAGTGCAGCTGGACTCGGGATGGTTCAGCTTGGTGGGTGGAAGGGCATCTGCCACTACCGAGGCAGTCTGCCAATACTGAGGCAGATCTAACTGCCTCAAGGAAGTTCACACAGCAAATGGGCAGAGCCTGTCGCAGCTCAGCAATGCCTCTGCTGGCAGACTGTGACTAGACTATCTCTGTGTGGGGCAGGGCATCTCTGAAAAAAGGCAGCAGCATGGCATAAATGAATAAAGCCCAACATTCCTAGGACAGAGCACCTGGGAAAAGAGGTAGTTGAGTTCCACTGCAGCAGACTTAAATGTACATACCTAGCACCTCTGCACAGAACAACAGAGCTCCCAGCACAGCACTTGAGATCCTATAAGGGACAGACTGTCTTCTCAAGCAGCTCCCTAACCCCCATATGCCCAAAGAGACACCTCATAAAGGAGAGCTCAGGCTGACATCTGGTGGGTACCCTTCTGGGATGAGGATAACAGAAGACAAATCCAGCAGCAACCTTTACCGTTCTGCAGCCTCTGAGGGTGATCCCCAGGGAAGCAGGGTCTGGACAGGACCTCCAGTAATCCTGCAGCAGAGGGGCCCAAGTGATAGAAGGAAATATAAGAAACAGAAAGAAATAACTTCAACATCAACAAAAAGGACATCCAGTAAGAGACCCCATCCAAAAGGCACCAACTACAAAGACCACAGGTAGATAAAGCCAAGAAGATGGGAAAAAAACAGCACAAAAAGGATGAAATACCCAAAAACCAGAACACCTCTCCTACTCCAACGGTTCACAACTCCTCACCAGCAAGAGAACAAGCTGGATGGAGAATGACTCTGATGAATTGACAGAAACAGGCTTCAGAAGGTGGGTAATAACAAACTTCTCTGAGCTAAAAGAACATGTGCTAATCCAATGCAAAGAAACTAAGAACCTTGAAAAAAGGGTATATGAAATGCTAACCAGAATAAACAGCTTAGAGAAGAATATAAATGACTTCATGGAGCTGAAAAACACAGCATGAGAATGTCCCGAAGCATATACAAGTTTCAATAGCCAAATGGACCAAGCAGAAGAAAGGATAACAGAAATTGAAGATCAACTCAATGAAATAAAATGAGAAGGCAAGATTAAGAAAAAAGAGTGAAAAGAAATGAACAAAGCCTCCAGGAAATATAGGATAATGTGAAAAGATCTAATCTACATTTAATAGGTGTACCTGAATGTGATAGAGAGAATGAATCCAAGCTGGAAAATACTCTTCAGGATGTTATCCATGAGAACATCCCCAATCTAGCAAGCCAGGTCAACATTCAAGTCCAGGAAATACAGAGAACACCACAAAGATATTCCTCAAGAAGAGCAATTCCAATGCACATAATCGTCAGATTCACTAGGGTTGAAATGATGGAAAAAATGCTAAAAGCAGCCAGAGAGAAAGGTTGGGTCACTCACAAAAGATAGCCCATTAGACTCACAACGGTTCTCTTGGCATAAACCCTACAAGCCAGAAGATAGTGGGGGCCAATATTTAACATCCTTAAAGAAAAGAACTTTCAACCTAGAATTTCACATCCAGCCAAAATAAGCTTCATAAGTGAAGGAGAAATAAAGTCCTTTATGGACAGGCAATTGCTGAGAGATTTCATCACCACCAGGCCTGCCTTACAAGAGCTCCTGAAAGAAGCACTAAACAAGGAAAGGAACAACCAGTACTAACCACTCCAAAAACATACCAAATGGTAAAGACCATCTACCCAATGGAGAAAATGTGTAAACTAACGGGTAAAACATTCGACTAGCATCAAAATGGCAGGATCAAATTCACACATAACAATATTAACCCTAAATGTAAATGGGCTAAATGCCCCAATCAAAAGACACAGACTGACAAATTGGATAAAAAGCCAAAATCCATTGGTGTGCTGTATTCAGGAAACCCATCTAACCCATCTCACATGAAAGGACACACATAGGCTAAAAATAAAGTGATGGAGGAAGATTTATCAAGCAAATGGAGAGCAAAAAAAAAAAAAAAAAAAAAAAAAAGCAAGAGTTGCAAAACTATTCTCTGATAAAATGGACTTTAAATCAATAAAGATCAAAAGAGACAAAGGGCATTAAATAATTTTAAAAGGATCAATACAGCAATAAGAGCTAACTATCCTAAATGCATACCCACCTAATACAGGTGCACCCAGATATATAAAGCAAATTTTTAACAACCTACAAAGAAACTTAGATTCCCACACAATAATAGTGGGAGACTTTAACACTCTGCTGTCAATATTAGACAGATCAATGAGGTAGAAAATTAACAAGGATATCCAGGACTTGAATTCAGATCTGGCCCAAGCAGACCTAATAGACATCTACAGAAATCTCCACCCTAAATCCACAGAATATATATTCTTCTCAGCACCACATTGCACCGACTCCAAAATTGACCACATAATTGAAAGTAAATCACTCCTCAGCATATGCAAAAGATGAAAATCATAAAAAACAGTCTTTCAGACCACAGGGAAATCAAATTAGAACTCGGGATTAAGAAACTAACTCAGAACTGCAAAACTTCATAGAAAACAAACAACTGGCTCCTGAACATTGACTGAAAAAAACAAAGAAATGAAGGCAGAAATAAAGATGTTCTTCATTCTATAAGAATGAAGATACAACATACCAGAATCTCTGGGACACATTTAAAGCAGTGCCTAGAGGGAAATTTATAGCAATAAATGCCCATATTAGAAGTGAGGAAAGATCAAAAATTGACACCCTATCATCAAATTTGAAAGATCTAGAGGATCAAGATCAAAAAAATCTCAAAGGCTAGCAGAAGACAAAAAACAACTTAAGATCAAGGCAGAGCTGAAGGAGACAGAGACACAAAATCCGGCTACGGTAATCAAAACAGCATGGTACTGGTACCAAAACAGAGATATAGACCAATGGAACAGAACAGAGGCATCGGAGCCGACACAACATATCTACAACCACCCGATCTTTGACAAACCTGATAAAAACAAGCAATGGGGAAAGGATTCCCTGTTCAATAAGTGGTGTTGGGAAAACTGGCTAACCATATGCAGAAAGCAGAAACTGGACCCCTTCCTGACACCTTACACTAAAATTGACTCCAGATGGATTAAAGACTTAAACATAAGGCCTAACACCATAAAAACACTAGAAGGAAACCTAGGCAAAACCATTCAGGACATAGGCGTAGGCAAGGACTTTATGACCAAAACACCAAAAGCATTGGCAACAAAAGCCAAAATAGACAAATGGGACCTAATCAAACTCCACAGCTTCTGCACGGCAAAAGAAACAGTCAATAGAGTGAATCGGCAACCAACAGAATGGGAAAAAATTTTTGCAGCCTACCCATCTGACAAAGAGCTGATATCCAGAATTTACAATGAGCTAAAAAAGATTTACAAGAAAAAAACAAACAAGCCCATTCAAAAATGGGCGAAGGATATGAACAGATACTTTACAAAAGAAGACATACAAGAGGCCAACAAACATATGAAAAAATGCTCATCATCACCGGTCATTAGAGAAATGCAAATCAAAACTACATTGAGATACCATCTCACGCCAGTTAGAATGGCGATCATTAAAAAATCTGGAGAAAATAGATGCTGGAGAGGATGTGGAGAAATAGGAACACTTTTACACTGTTGGGAGTGTAAATTAGTTCAACCACTGTGGAAAACAGTGTGGCGATTCCTCAAGGACCTAGAAATAGAAATTCCATTTGACCCAGCAATCCCATTACTGGGCATATATCCAAAGGATTATAAATCGTTCTACTATAAGGACACATGCACACGAATGTTCATTGCAGCACAGTTTACAATAGCAAAGACCTGGAACCAACCCAAATGCCCATCGATGATAGACTGGACAGGAAAAATGTGGCACATATACACCATGGAATATTATGCAGCCATTAAAAATGAGGAGTTCGCGTCCTTTGTAGGGACATGGATGAATCTGGAAAACATCATTCTCAGCAAACTGACACAAGAACACAAAACCAAACACCACATGTTCTCACTCATAGGAGGGTGTTGAACAAGGGTGTTCACATGGACACAGGGAGGGGAGCACTATACACGGGGGTCTGTTGCGGGGGAGTGGGGGGGACAGCGGGGGGGGGGAGTTGGGGAGGGATAGCATGGGGAGAAATGCCAGATATGGGTGAGGGGGAGGGAGGCAGCAAATCACACTGCCATGAATGCACCTATGCAACAACTTTGCATGTTTTTCACATGTACCCCAAAACCTAAAATGCAATAAAAAAAAAAAAAAAATCCAGTAGTTGGTTTTTTGAAAAGATCAACAAAATAGACCACTAGGCAGATTAATAAAAAATAAAAGGGAGAAGAAACAAATAGATGCAATAAAAAATGATAAAGGGGATATCACCACTAATTCCACAGAAATACAAACTATCATCAGAGATTACTACAAACAACTCTATGCACATAAATCAGTAAACCTAGAAGAAATGGATAAATTCCTGGACACTTGCACCCTCCCAAGCCTAAACCAGGAAGAAGTTGAAACCTTGAACAGACCAATAACAAGGACTGAAGTTGAGGCAGCAATTCGTAGCCTACCAACCAAAAAAAGCCCAAGTCCAGATAGGTTCACAGTCAAATTCTACCAGACACACAAAGAGGAGTTGGTACCATTCCTTCTAAAACTATACCAAACAATACAAAAAGAGGGAATCCTACCCAAATCACTTAATAAGGCCAACATCATTCTGATACCAAAACCCAGCAGAGACTCAACAAGAAAACTTCAGGGCAATATCCATGATGAATATAGATGCAAAAATCTTCAATAAAATATTGGTAAACTGATTGCAATAGCACATCAAAAACCTTATCTATCACAATCAAGTAGGCTTTATCCCAGGGATGCAAGGCTGGTTCAACTTATGCAAATCTATAAACGTAATCCACCACATAAACGGAACCAAAGACAAAAACCACATGATTATCTCAATGGATGCAGAGAAGGCCTTCAATAAAATTCAACAGCCCTTTATGATAAAAACTCTCAATCAACTAGGTATCAAAGTAACATATCTCAAAATAATAAAAGCTATTTATGACAAACCTACAGCCAGTATCATACTGAATGGTCAAATCCTGGAAGCATTCCCTTTGAAATCTGGCAGTAGAAAAGTATGCACTCTCTCACCACTCCTATTAATATCATATTTTAAATTCTAGTCAGAGAAATTTGGCAAGAAAAAAAAAAATAAAGTGTATTCGATCAGGAAAGAAAGAAGTCAAATTGTCTCTATTTGCAGATGACATGATTGTACATTTAGAATACCGTATCATCTCAGTCCAAATAAACTGATAAGCAACTTCAGCAAAGTCTCAGGATACAAAATCAGTGTACAGAAATCACAAGCATTCCTATACACCAATAACAGACTAACAGAGAGCCAAATCATGTGTGAACTCCGATACACAATTGCAACAAAGAGCATAAAATACCTATGAATACAACTAACAAAGGAGGTAAATGACCTCTTCAAGGAGAACTACAAACCACTGCTCAAGGAAATAAGAGAGGACACAAACAGATGGAAAAACATTCCATGCTCATGGGTAGGAAGAATCAATATTGTGAAAATGGCCATACTGCCCAAAGTAATTTATAGATTCAGTGCTATCCCCATCAGGCTACCAATGACCTTCTTCACAGAACTGGAAAAAAATATCTTAAACCTCATATGAAACCAAAAAGGAGCCCACATAACCAAGACAATCCTAAGTAAAAAGAACAAAGCTGGATGCTTCACACTACCTGACTTCAAATTATACTACAAGGCTACAGTAATCAAAACAGCATGGTACTGGTACCAAAACAGATACAGACCAATGGAACAGAACAGAGGCCTCAGAGGCAATGCCACACGTCTACAACCATTTGATCTTTGATAAAATGGACAAAAACAAGCAATGGGGAAATGATTCCCTATTTAATAAATGATGTTGGAAAAACTGGCTAGCCATGTGCAGAAAGCAGAAACTGGACCCCTTCCTGACACCTTACACTAAAATTAATTACAGATGGATGAAAGACTTAAACATAAGACCTAACACCATAAAAACCCTAGAAGAAAACCTAGGCAAAGCCATTCAGGACATAGGCATAGGCAAGGACTTCATGACTAAAACACCAAAAGCATTGGCAATAAAAGCTAAAATAGAAAAATGGGACCTAATTAAACTCCAGAGCTTCTTTACAGCAAAAGAAACAATCATTAGAGTGAACTGGCAAGCAACAGGATGGGAAAAATTTTTGCAATCTACCCATCTGACAAAGAGCTAATATCCAGAATCTACAAAGAACTAAAACAGATTTACAAGAAAAAAAACAAACTTATCCAAAAGTGGGTGAAGGATATGAACAGACACTTTTCAAAAGAAGACATACATGAGGCCAACAAACATATGAAAAAATGCTCATCAGCACTGGTTATTAGAGAAATGCAAATCAAAACCACACAGAGATACCATCTCATACCCGTTAGAATGGCAATCATCAAAAAATTTGGAGACCACAGATGCTGGAGAGGATGCCGAGAAATAGGAACACTTTTACACTGTTGGTGGGAGTATAAATTAGTTCAACCATTGTGGAAGACAGTGTGGCAAGTCCTTAAGGCTCTAGAAATAGAAATTCCATTTGACCTAACAATTCCATTACTGGGTATAAACCCAAAGGATTATAAATTTTTCTATTATAAAGACACATGCACACATATGTTCACTGCAGCACTGTTTACAATAGCAAAGACCTGGAACCAACCCCAATGCCCATTGATGATAGACTGGACAAGGAAAATGCGGCGCATATACACTATGGAATACTATGCAGCCATAAATAAGGGTGAGTTTGTGTCCTTTGTAGGGACATGGATGAATCTGGAAACCATCATTCTCAGCAAACTGACACAAGAACATAAAATCAAACACCACATGTTCTCACTCATAGTGGGTGTTGAACAATAAGAACACATGGACACAGGGAGGGGAGCACTACACACTGGGGTCTGTTGAGGGGGCCAGGGGAAGAACAGCAGGGGGATCAGATCTGGGGAGGGATAACATGGGGGCAAATGCCAGATATAGGTGACAGGGGGATGGAGGCAACAAACCACATTGCCATGTATGTACCTATGCAACAATCCTGTATGATCTGCACATGTACCCCAGAACCTAAAGTACAATTTTAAAAAAACAAACAACAAAAAACAAAAAACTAAGTATGATACCTTTACAATTTTGGCACAGTAAAGATTTGACCCCGGAAGCATTAGCAATAAATAGCTTTATTTTTAAAACATCAAAATCAAAACAAAAGTTAACTAAGGAACATAATTATGCAAAATGAATAAGCAAGCCACAGAGTGGAAGAAAATAATTTTTATACAAGTTTTTGAAAACATATGTATCCAGCATATACTTATGAAGACTTTTCATAAATGAATAACATTAACCAAGAAAATTGGCATATTAAGTTAATGAATATTTCATAAAGAATGTTAACCATTTAGCTAGTAAGTATATGAAGGAACAATCATTATTATTATAATGGGAGTGCAAATTTAAACGCAGTTACTGTGAGGGAGGAGTCCAGCTACTGTTCAAAACCCTGTGTGTGACTTTCAGGCCTGATCATAGGCAATTACAAAAGCTTCACCTGGTAGGCCTCTGTGTAAAAAACTGCCCTATGCACACTTGAACTGGTGCACATCCAGTCTACTGCAGTCTCTGGAAAGAGTTACCGTTAAGGACTCAAGACTCAGTCGCCCTCCCTCCCCACCACTCAACCCACCACCACTTGGCCATTCTCATGCTTTTCTGCATTCCTAACTTATGCACCATGCAGCTATATTTCAAAGACTTTGGGAAGCCTTTGGCAAACGCTTTCCTCAATCTTTATAAGTGAAGAAGGGAAGCAGGAAGAAACCTTGCCGCTCTTAGTACTCAGTTCTCTTTTATTCCTAGTTATTCCACCCTGTTTCTTATCCTGGCCTCCAAGTCCATAAAACTAGAAGAGCCTTTTGTACAGGCCTTCCACTGAAATAAGAACTGATAATTGAAATTAATAGCAAAACCTGCAGTTACTTTGTCCCAACCTAATTCCTATCCTCCCCACTCCCCCATGTATATGCTGATCTACCTGATCCTGGACTGGTGTGCCATACAATGGAGGGAAATGGGGAAAAGGGAGTCTTGGTGTCTTTTTCAATTTAGCCTTTTATTGATACTGTTATAATAAGTAAATAAAGATTATTACTTTCATTTTTGGCTTTTTGCTCTAATTAACTATTCTCATGTTAGAAGCAACCCAACCAAAGAGATAACATCTTGAATAAAAGCCAGATAAAGCCAACCCTGCTGAGTTACACTCCCAGGAGTTTAGGTTCTCTTGGTAACAAGATGTTTATGGTTGAAGGAATGAGTTAATGATGCTAAGTAACAAAATAAAGACTCAGTACTTACCAAAAGATTATGCTACTTATTCTTGTTTCAGGTGATATGCTAGGCTTAATTCTTAAGAAAGTTAGTTTTACTTCTATTTTAGGTAAAACGCTGATTTATCTAAGGGTTTACTATTAGATACATCCTGTTGCCCTGCACTGTGTGTAATGTTTGGTCATAGGGATGAACAAGATCTCTCACTTCATGGAGCTTATGGTCTTCTGAAGAAGATAGTTGTAAAAAGGGTATGTAAAGTGTGCTGAGTTTAATGGTGAAAAAAAGAGATAAGTCAATTGCAAGAATATTATTTCAAGCAAAAAATGTGCTTCATGAATGATTCTTCAATATTGAATGAATTGAGAATTCACAGAAAACAAAATATTATTTCATGCAGATATACATGAATAATCTGTATCCCTTTTTCAAACAATAAATCCCAAATGCAATAAAATAGTTACTATAATTGTTAAAATAATTATTTAAAATTTCAAAGAGTATTTATTATGTAGGCAACATTGTTTAAGTATTTATGTGGATAAACTATTTTTCTCAAAAATAATTAAGTGAGGTGGATGCTAGTGCTTACATCATTTGCAATGCAATTCTAGTTTCTATCTATAAGTTACCAGAATTTTCATGCTTTAAAAAAGTGTTCACTCTTAATAGTATGATGATTATTAAAGTAGTGTATCAACACTATGAAGAAACTGCATCAACTAATGGGATAAACAACCAGCTAGCATCAAAATGGCAGGATCAAATTCACATATAACAATATTAACCTTCAATGTAAATGGTTGCCCAAATCAAAAGACACAGACTGGCAATTTGGATTAAGATTCAAACCCATTGGTGTACTGTATTCAGGAGACTCATCCCACATGAAAAGATACACATAAGCTCAAAATAAAGGGATGAAGGAAGATTTATTCAAGAAAATGGAGAGCACAAAAAAGTAGGATTTGCAATCCTAATCTCTGATAAAACAGACATTAAACCAACAAAGATCAAAAGGGATCAATGCAACAAGAAGAGCTAACTATCTTAAATACATATGCACCCAATACAGGAGCACCCAATACAGGTGCTCCTGTATTGGGTGCATATGTATTTAAGTCCTACAAAGAGACTTAGACTCCCACACAATAATATTGGGAGACTTTAACACCCCACTGTCAATATTAGACAGATCAAGGAGATGGAAAATTAACAAGGATATCCAGGACTTGACCTCAGATCTAGACCAAGCAGATCTAATGGACATCTACAGAACTCTCCATCCCAAATTTACAAAATATACATTCTTCTCAGAACCACATCACACTTATTCTAAAATTGACCATATAATTAGAAGTAAAACAGTCCTCAGCAAATGCAAAAGAATGAAAATTATAACAGTCTCTCAGACCACAGTGCAATCAAATTAGAACTCAGCATTAAGAAACTCACTCAAAACTGCACAACTACATGGAAATTAAACAACCTTCTTCTGAATGACTACTGGATAAATAATGAAATGAAGGCAAAACACAGATGTTCTTTAAACCCAATGGAAGGAAGATACAATGTTCCAGAATCTCTGGGACACATCTAAAGCAGTGTATAGAAGATAATTTATAGCACTAAATGCCCAAAAGAGAAATGAAGATCTAAAATTGACACCTTAATGTCACAATTATAGTAGTATATAATTTAAGCATAAATCAATCATTTTAGGCAAATGTAAAAAGATTTTGAAGAATAATTATCTATTTGACCAACTTTTCAAAGAAATTTGGATTTCAAAAAAAAAT
Source organism: Aotus nancymaae (assembly GCF_030222135.1). Taxonomy (NCBI): domain Eukaryota; kingdom Metazoa; phylum Chordata; class Mammalia; order Primates; family Aotidae; genus Aotus; species Aotus nancymaae. The sequence goes on along the minus strand of NW_026988476.1, from coordinate 13,298,697 downwards.
TTACTATTACATGCAAATAGATTATTACATAACAAAAACATTGTTATAATGAACATTATGATTATCATAAATTTTATTTTGTTAGAAAAATGGATAAAAATTTTTAGTGGCATTGTCTTTTTTCTACCCTTCTTTATCAAGATGAAGTACTTTCTCTAAGCACACCCACAGTAAAAACATCTTTTAGTTTCTTTATTCATTTAACGGAATGACTTATCTGGTTATTAAAGCTCATAAAAAATAACTGGGTTTACATGACAGAGTTACCTCTTCATCTTTGCAATTTATTTCCAGTATTGGCAAGCCTGCCTTAATTTGCAATGCCTATAACTAGGTGGGTAGGTCAGCTTACTTCTGGAGTTCAGTATGAGAACTGCTTTGTCATTTAACCCAGGATATAGTATGAGTTATTTTGAATATGTTGGTCTTCTTTTCTCATGTATTTATATTATTTGTATTTTTTTCAGAGATTGTGTGAAAGAGATACTATCTATTAGAACTAATTGGACAACTAATGTATACATCGTTTTTACATAATTATCTGTTTTGATATTCATTTATTAAACAATGTAAGATTATTTGTGATATTGTACCTCTGAAGCAGTTTAAGCCAATACATCATCGAGATTATCTTAGCATAGGCCAATGTGCATTGCTGTCATGCCACATTACACATAAGAATGATGGTTTCAGTTGATTTTATGATATAATAAAAATAAAAGTGAATATTTTAAATCTTAACCATGGCCTTTATGTTTGATTGGATAATAAATGCATATCCAACCTCTTAAATCTAAGTATTTGTTTTGTCTTTATTATTTATATTTTAAAATCCCAATATTGCAAGTTATCAAGTAATCAGTATTTGAGGTCAGGTGTGAATGAAAAAAAAAGGTGGGTGAATCTCACTACCTTACAAATTACAATAACAATCTGAAGTTTTCATAAGTAGGTTAGGGAAATAAATTATTCACTGACTAATGCTCACAAGAAACCCTTATAAATTAGATTCTGATAGAAGGAATTTTTTTCCTCCTTAAAAAGATTAAAAATAAGCTTTTATGAAAATTTCAATTAGCACTTCTACTTTATGATGTTATTACTTATGTCATTCATGAAACCTTATTTGGGACTATTCTAATCTTATAATTGATCACATTTTCTCTTAATACAAAGACCTCAATTAAGATTAAACATTTCTTGTGATGAGGCAAATTAAGAATGTTTTTTACATAAAATTATATATATTGATTTACTTTGTATAACATATTGCTTTAAATAGCAGGGGATAGTTTCTTAAGGAGCTAAATTGCTCTGCAGGGTATAGATGGATCAAGGCAATGAATGGCGTCAATCAAGCCACCCACATTCTGGTGAGATGTTTATGACTTTGGCATTATCAATAATATTACCTAAAATATTTGGCTAATTATAATCCCTATTCAGAATCCAGGATAATTTAAATGCCTTTTGACTGGTTAAGGCTTATAGCAGTGTTGAGACTCTATGATTTAACTACAATAAGGCCTCTCTTTGTTCATATGAAAAGAACATGAAAAGATAGCTCTCTATATATACATACGTATGTATATATATACATACACACACAGACACACACCCACCCATGTGCAAACAGAGACATCATACATTGTAATTCAGACAAATATCTTACCATGTCTGGGAGACTTAAGGTTTCTCAGATATAGTAAATGCTTAGGCTTACTGATACAGAGGGTCTTTGTATTAAGACTAAGAAAAGACAAAATTCAGAGGGAACAACCCAGGCACAATAGAATTAACCCAAATGTGAACTCTTATTTATTATCAAAAGTAATAATTTATCATAGAACATATCGTCTGTCACACTAGTCATTACCAGGGTCAGGATCCTGAGTTTCCACCTGAGTCTTTGGGAAAGAGAGTGCTATAAGTAATTCATGAAGAACTCAAGTACATACTGCCCTACTGTTACAGGAAAGGGGTCTCGATACAGACACCAAGAGAGGTTTCTTGGGTCTCACACTAGAAAGAATTCAGGGAGAGTCCACCATACAAAGTGAAAGCAAATTTATTAAGAAAGTAAAGAAATACAAGAATGGCTACTCCATAGACAGAGGACCCCTTTGGGCTGCTGGTTGTCAATTTTTATGGTTGTTTCTTCATGATATGCTAAACAAGGGGTGGATTATTCATGCCTTCCCTTTTTAGACCATATAGTGTAAGTTCCTGATGTTGCCATGGGATTTGTAAACTGTCATAGTGCTGGTGGGAGTGTAGCATTGAGGACAACCAGAGGTCACTCCCATCACCATTTTGGACATGGCGGGTATTGGCCAGCTCCTTCACTGCAATCTGTTTTCTCAATAAGGTCTTTATGATCTGTATTTTGTACTGATCTCCTATCTCACCCTGTGACTTAGAATGCCTTAACCATCTGGGAATGCAGTCCAGTAGGTTTCAGCCTCATTTTACCCAGCTCCTATTTAAGATAGAGTTGCTCTGGTTCACACACCTCTGACATTTCTCCCAACCATTTTGTAAGAAAACCAGAGGAACTAAGATTCATCTTCTGTAACTTCTTCAGGCTAAATAGGGGTGATGATATTCCTGCCTAACTATGAGAGTCTCTTGCTTTCAGGGTAGAAAAAGCTCAGTCGGAAAGCAGCAGTATAGTAAGGTCCATTCATAACTCTTGAGTTTTGACTAAAGGTGATATCTGGAAGATTAGTAAGTGTTTAATTTAAGAAAGCATTCAGTAAGCTTGTTCTGTATTCCTACAAAAAGAGTATAGCAGCAATATATTCCATAGGAGTAAAGCAAAATAAGTAAAGTTATTCCAAGTAAACTAATTTCAAAGATTTTTCATGAACTGGGCAACTGTTGGAACTAAGCTGATATTGGGTTGTTAGCCCATTGTAATGTGTCCAGAATTAGCATGCGGATTCAGATTTTTACATAACCTACCCTCTTGTTCCTTCTGAGAAGCAGTCAGAGATCACTGGTTAGTTCACAGAAATAAGCAGTGTTAGCCTAAATTGCAGAAACAAACTTAAAAACAACTAATGAGACTAGAATTTTAAAACAAACTACCATAGTTTTTGAAACATAATATTTCTCTCTCCAGTTTCCCATTTTTACTAAAAACAAATCATGGTAAGACTGATTTGCTTTATTATACTTGGCCTAATTATTTGTATAAAGTGCAGCAAGAATAATTATTTTGCACATAGTATCTTTTTAAATTGGCTTTGATGGAACTCTGTTTTATAGAAGAAATCTTAAATAAGACTTTTTAAAGCCAAGTTCAGTCATGGGTTTGTACTCTCAAATACCTATGAGTTGAGCAAATTCCTCTCTTCTTGTAGAGTCTCAAGATAACCTGGGGCTTCTAGACCTGTCAGAAAATGAAATTTTTTACTTACCACAGGTCAGGAGGTGTGCAGCCAATTTCCAAGGGGCTTTTATTGGCTTTATGAGCCAAGTTTTATTCCTTTATAGGAAAGCACAACCATTCCAGTTAAAGCCTTGGTAAAATAACGAATTTCTCCAATTGTGACCTATTACAAAAGAAAACAGATTCGTATTACACTTATGAAAATAACTATATTGTCATAAATTAAGAATATTCACAAATAGTATTTTGGAGATATCAGACACAGAGAGATAAACATGCTCCAAATTTTGTTCATAGGAGCAATTTACTCAATTTACTCAATTGCTAAAATCTGTAAATAGCTTAAAAAAAAAAAGTTTCCTTTACAATGAAAAACCAAACAAAGGATCAGCAGTATTTTAAGCAAAGTTAAAAAGATTATTTCAGTTTTCTAATGGTTCAGTTAATTCAGTTAACTCCTGATGCATTTAATATTCATGAACACTCCAACTCTTCATGAGAGTTCTGAAAGTTCTTTTCTCTATTCTAACGTTGCAATTTTCAAAGTTATTAGAAAACTGCATTTAAGAACACCTGCTAGAGCTGTCTAGTTGATTATAAACCACCTTCTATTTTTTTTCTTTTTTTTTTTTGAGACGGAGTTTCGCTCTTGTTACCCAGGCTGGAGTGCAATGACGCAATCTCGGCTCACCGCAACCTCCGCCTCTTGGGTTCAGGCAATTCTCCTGCCTCAGCCTCCTGAGTAGCTGGGATTACAGGCACGAGCCACCGTGCCCAGCTAATTTTTTTGTATTTTTAGTAGAGATGGGGTTTCACCATGTTGACCAGGATGGTCTCGATCTCTTGACCTCGTGATCCACCCGCCTTGGCCTCCCAAAGTGCTGGGATTACAGGTGTGAGCCACCGCGCCCGGCCTAAACCACCTTCGAAAGAGGACTGACACAAGACAATTGTCTGTGGAAGATAAAAAGTTTTAGAACAGACACTATTAAAGCCACAATTGATAAGGAAATTTGGTTACTTCTGTGTCACACAAAATTTTACATAATAATTATAGTTATTAACAACATACACTAAGTTATATTAGAATTATAGGAGTTTCCCATAACTTTGGAACATATACCAATAACACATTTATTCAAATATAGTCCAAAGAAAGCAAAACACATTCATATTTAACATTTGATATTTCTTGTATGATTTTTATATCAAATAAACCTAATTTCACCTTTACATTAGTGTATTATTAATGTGAAACTCAATTTTCTATAAAAACTTAGACATATTTACCCTTATGTCTTTTATAACTCTTTACCTTTTTTCTGTGAAAGATCAAATTAGTGCTTTCAGAAAAACCTATTGTGCTTTTATTACAATGTTTAGTTTACAGAAGAGCTGAATAATACCCTTTAACTTTAACCAATGTGTTCACACACAGAATCTCCGACAATTAATTTTTTTAAATCTTTCACAACCTGTTTAAACCTTTAGTTTTTTTCCTTAAAATGATTCTTTAACACTTCAGGCAGAAAAAAAAAAAAATCCACATTTCCATGACTTTTTATAAACTTCCACCAAAAATATTTTTACTTTGTACACCTTGTGTGTAAAATTGTTTGTTTAGTAGTTTCAATTACATGTTATGTTAACTCTTAGAAACTCTTAATTTTGGTAAAAACTTTGGTAAGTTTTACCTTTTAATTATGTACTAGTTGTGGAGCCTAGCCTAGGACACACCAGGCAAAAGTGCAGGTAAGAGCTGACTCTGCAGCATAGCTAGGGAGTGTGGCTAACTCCATATGTCCCTAGGCTTTACCTAGCTGTAAAGCAGGCAAAGTTGTACCATAAGAGTCATAGTGGCATTTTATGAAGCATTTAGCAGGCTTAACAATCTTTGAATTGTACCACATTTCTTCCATAAATCACCTTTAATAAATCATTTTATGACTCACATGACTATCTGAGACATTCTTTCCCTAAACACGCCTTCTTTTAAACAACCAGTCATTTTACTTTAAAACAAGAATTTACCATACAAGTTCCTTTCTTGTATAAAATCTCTTTCTTTGTAATCTTTCTTTGTATAGCTGGGGAGATGGCTAATTCCTTATGTCCCCAGGCCTTATCTAGAATCTAATGGCTTTAAGGTAGGTAAATTAAATCATTTTTAAAAGTTAAAGAAGCAATTTATCATCTTAAAGCATTTAGCAAACTTAATATCTGACCTGTGTAATTTAGATTAAATGTTTTTATTTTATAAATACTTTTAAAAGATGTTTTTATTTCCCAAATATTAGTAAAGTTATAGGAACTAAAAGGCATTACAGTTTTTATTTTGCATTCAAAATATTTAAGCACTTATTATTTTTGTTTAAGCCAATCAGAGCTCTTTTATATAAACATCACACAGAACAATATGTGGCTACACAGAAAGAAGAAGATTACTACAGTAGTTGTAAGATTTTTAATTTGCCAATTTTTAAGTTTCTTAATTGAATTCCTCGCTTTAGGGTGCAGCCTTTAGAAGAACAGGGCCAGGAAAGGGGTCTCTGGTGCCTCCTGTTTTCCCAAAGAGTCTAGGCTGTCAGAGCTTGAATATTCACTTTCAATCAAACTGATTTTAACTTTTAATAAAAGTCCTTTTAGAATTTCTTAGGCCAAATGGTCGATATTTCTGGCTTTGAACTTTACCAAAGGTAATCTCCCAGGTGCTTAAAGAAAGGAAAATTTAAGACAGGCCATGGAGGAGAAGAGAATAAACAAGGTCACACAGATATTAAACCAGAAAAGACTTACTTTCTAGGTGGAAAATTGAACCCGGACCGCCATTTCAAAGTGTAAAACCTTAGCTACTGAGCTACAGCACAGGACAGTTTCCATTTCCTTTCCTAGAGGAAGCCTAGAATAGTTAATTTTGAACTTGCAAAGGCTTTTAACGATTTAATATAATTTTTAGAGCTAACTATAACATGAACCCTAAAACTCTGTTCCCTAGAGGGTGGAGACCAAAAGAAGTACCACCACACTGTTAAGAAGTCAGGCTTCTAAGGACACAAAACAAGATGGAGACTTCATCAAGTTTTTCATTCATTTCAGGCACCTGTAGACGTTTGTTACTGACTAGCTGCTGGGTTGTTTTGAAAAGAGGACTTACAGGTGTTCTAACTTAAAAGCCCGTGTTGTATCTTAAAGTACCCCTGAATACAGAAAAACAAATTTATAGCAAAAAATACACTAGTTTTAAGACTAGCCTTAGAATTCTTTTTCACATTAATCACAACTTTACAGAGGAGATAAACACTGATTTTTTTTCCTATTCATTCAAACATTTGCACACAGAGAGAGAAGCCAGAAATCTGACTGGTAAAAAATTCTTACCCTTTTGCCGGCAGGCCAGGCTTCTGGGTCCCCTTTCTCCTTGGGGCCAAGCCACATCATAAAGAAAAATTATTTCTTTTCATTCTGCCCAGAGCAAAATACATATGATAAAACACAGATATTTAGCCACTCTGCTTGGCACCCAATACCAAACTGGTAAGGCTTAAATTTGCCTCCAGATGGGCCCCATCACCTTTAATCTAACTTCTGACTTGGAGTTTCAACACGTGGTCTCTGGGCAAGATGATTGCCCTAAGTAACAGAAAAGATAGGAAAGTAAAAGTAGAGAAGGAAAGTATTGCTTGTGGCAGGGTGGGGAAGGTGAAATGCTCAGGGAGGACAGAGAGAAAAGACACATTTATTGCAGCTGTCAATGAAAAATTGAGGTGGCTGCTTATCAGTAGTAAAGGGATCTTTTCCAGGAGTCCCATCAGCTCTCAAGTTTCCTCTCTTAGGGGGGAAAAAGCTCCCCATGTCTTACCATCTGTACATGACTAACCCTGTCTCCATGGCTGTCAGCAGAGTGCAAGGCAGATTAATCCAAAGAGAATAGCAGTTAGTATCCCATAGTGCCAAACCTGTTCCTAGCTGATAGGGACTTTGCTTAGAGGAGCCTCTAACCCCCTAAATCTTAGAAGAGACTCTAACCTTTCTAAGTTGTGCCTCTAACCCAAGGATGGTCAAGCGTGCTTGCCTTTTATTAAGAGGGGCCTCTAACTCACTCCGTGTTAGGAATGACTCTAACTCCCCTAAGTTGGACCTCTCAGTCAATTCTATTATTTACCTGGGTATATGCACCCCACTTACCCAAAGTCGTCCAATCAGTGCTGTAGTCTATTTTCTTTGGGTCAGGTCCCAAAGTTAGCCTTTGGGTTAGGGTTTCTGCAGTATAGTCCCGTTGTGGTCACCAGAAAGATGTTACAGGAAAGATGTCCTGATCCAGACCCCGAGAAAGGATTCTTGGATTTCACACAAGAAATAATTCAGGGCGAGTCCACAGTGCAAAGTGAAAGCAAGTTGATTAAGAAAGTAAATTACAAGAGGCCGGGCGCGGTGGCTCAAGCCTGTAATCCCAGCACTTTGGGAGGCCGAGGCGGGTGGATCACGAGGTCAAGAGATCGAGACCATCCTGGTCAACATGGTGAAACCCCGTCTCTACTAATACAAAAAATTAGCTGGGCACGGTGGCGCGTGCCTGTAATCCCAGCTACTCAGGAGGCTGAGGCAGGAGAATTGCCTGAACCCAGGAGGCGGAGATTGCGGTGAGCCGAGATCGCGCCATTGCGCTCCAGCCTGGGTATCAAGAGCGAAACTCCGTCTCAAAAAAAAAAAAAAAAAGAAAAGAAAAAGAAAAGAGAAAGTAAATTACAAGAATGGCTACTCCATATACAGAGCAAGCCTGAGGGCTGTTGGTTGCCCATTTTAATGGTTATTTCTTGATGACATACTAACCAAGGGGTGGATTATTCAGGCCTCCACTTTTTAGACCATAGGGGGTGAGTTCCAGATGTTGCCATGGCATTTGTAAACTATCATGGGCACTGGTGGGAGTGTAGCAGTGAGGATGACCAGAGGTCACTCTCGTTGCCATTTTGGTTTTGGTGGGTTTTGGCTGGCTCCTTTACTGCAACCTGTTTTCTCAGCAAGGTCTTTATAATGTATATTTTGTGACCTCCTATCTCATCCTGTGACTTAGAATGCCTTACCCATCTGGGAATTCAGCCCAGTAAGTTTCAGCATCATTTTATCCATTTTATCCAGCTTCTATTTAAGACACATGTTTCCGACACTACTGTAGGACTCCAATTAAACTGAAGCCAAAAGTAAAGGATATTCTTCCCATCCCTTTATGCTGCCTTGGAATGTAAGCAGCATCCCATGTGGGAACTATGCCATGTAGCAGAACAGGAGAATGAATGATTGTGCAGATCGGAGGAGAAAGTGGAGGAGACCAAGTTGTCCTTGAAAGCCCAGCAGAGTCAGGCAGCACTGAGGTACCCAGTGAAGATGCAACTCTAATTTTGTTTTATGCTACAGAGCGGCAACCAAACTTTGCAGGATAAATGCAATAATAGCAATAATCAAGGTGTAAGGCCAGTTGACTCAGTTGAGAGCTGAATGAACGCGCCCCTCTCTCTCTGCGCCTGAAAACTATGTCATCATTCTAAGCACATTACTCAGCATTTGCCCTCTCCACGCGGGCTCCCTGTACCCGTTTCCACATTCCAATCTCAGCCCTGCACCCGCCGAAATTTTGAAAAAGCCCACCAAAGACCTGCCCTATGGCAAGCTGGCCCCGTACATCCTCGACCAGCCCCTCGTCCGTGCCCGGTTTCTTCATAACCAATGGAAATCTCTCCACTTTGTTCACCTCATCCATCCCTAGTCCTTTCATATCCAATGAAATTAACTCCTCTTTGTTTCCCCGTGGTTGATCAGCTACCCCTACTCCCTATAAAACCCCAAGTCCCAAGAAGGGAAGCGCGACTTCTCCGGCCCCTCCTGTCGGACGGTAGAACCTCGCCCAGGAGCTGATTAAATTTCTTTATTCCAATAATTGGCCTCAGTTGCCTCATTTAAACCTCAGTTGCTTCATTCAAACCTTACAAAAGGCTCATTTAGATTGGGCACATACACAAACAGTTGTAAAGCACCCTCCACAAATCTCAGACATGCTCTCAGAGAATATCTTAGGTGCCAAGATTCTGAATTCTGTAGGTGAAAGCTCAAGACAGTGAAAACTTCCATCATTACTTGCTAGGGAGGTGAGGTCCAAAGAACTCTGAGATATGCATATTAAAACAATATAGTTTATTAACAGTTAACAAAAATGAGGAAACATAAATCATAAAGTAGGTAAACTTTATTTTTATTCATGTATTTATTGTACTTTAGGTTCTGGGGTACATGTGCAGATCATGCAGGATTGTTGCATAGGTACATACATGGCAAGGTGGTTTGCTGCCTCCATCCCTCTGTCACTTATATCTGGCATTTCTTCCCATGTTATCCCTCCCCAACCTCCCCACCCCCCACTGGCATTACACATTCGGGTTTTTTGGAGGGGGGGCTAGGGCGGGACTTTATTTTTATTTCTTATAACTAATACTATTGTATGTCTTCATAAGACTTTGTATGCGTAAATTAATTATTCGTGAGGGAAAAATTAACTCTTGTTCCTTTGTGGCCCCTATTTATGTTCTCTTTTTTATTTCTCTCTCTTTTTTTAATAGTTCTTTCAGTTTCATGAGACTACCTGTAGTGATATGAACATACATGTGACCCAACATATTTTGAAATGGAAAAAACCTATATAAATTTATATTTTACCAATTTTAATTATTATCACATTATCACCATACACACCTCTTTCCCATTGGCTAATTCTGCAGAGGTCCAATAAATATCACCAGTTGTCACCTTTTAATCTTTCCCTGACTTAGTTAAATCTTATATAAATGTTTCTAAAAATAATTAATTCACTTGATATTTCTGAGGATTAAATAAAATAATGTACATAGAGTACTTCTAACAATGACCAACATATATCAAGTGCTTGATGAGTGTAACTCTTGTCCCTTTTGCTCCTGAGAATTTGCTGTCAACTAGTTTTCTGGGTTTTCATAATTATAGTCAATCAAAATGCACATATATATTTCAAATCTAATTCACATTCTGGAATTTATCTTGCCAGTTAGAGGTTTAATGTAAGAAAATCTAGGTCACACTACCGGACATCAAACTCTACTACAAGGCTACAGTAATCAAAACAGCATGGTACTGGTACCAAAACAGAGATATAGACCAATGGAACAGAACAGAGGCATTGGAGGCGACACAACATATCTACAAGCACCTGATCTTTGACAAACCTGAAAAAAACAAGCAATGGTGAAAGGATTCCCTGTTCAATAAGTGGTGTTGGGAAAACTGGATAGCCATATGCAGAAAGCAGAAACTCGACCTCTTCCTGACACCTTACACTAAAATTGACTCCAGATGGATTAAAGACTTAAACATAAGACCTAACACCATAAAAACACTAGAAGGAAACCTAGGCAAAACCATTCAGGACATAGGCGTAGGCAAGGACTTTATGACCAAAACACCAAAAGCATTGGCAACAAAAGCCAAAATAGACAAATGGGACCTAATCAAACTCCACAGCTTCTGCACAGCAAAAGAAACAGTCAATAGAGTGAATCGGCAACCAACAGAATGGGAAAAAATTTTTGCAGCCTACCCGTCTGACAAAGGGCTGATATCTAGAATTTACAACGAGCTAAAAAAGATTTACAAGAAAAAAACAAACAAGCCCATTCAAAAACGGGTGAAGGATATGAACAGATACTTTACAAAAGAAGACATACAAGAGGCCAACAAACATATGAAAAAATGCTCATCATCACTGGTCATTAGAGAAATGCAAATCAAAACTACATTGAGATACCATCTCATGCCAGTTAGAATGGTGATCGTTAAAAAATCTGGAGAAAATAGATGCTGGAGAGGATGTGGAGAAATAGGAACACTTTTACACTGTTGGTGGGAGTGTAAATTAGTTCAACCACTGTGGAAAACAGTGTGGCGATTCCTCAAGGACCTAGAAATAGAAATTCCATTTGACCCAGCAATCCCATTACTGGGCATATATCCAAAGGAATATAAATTGTTCTACTATAAGGACACATTCACACGAATGTTCATTGCAGCACAGTTTACAATAGCAAAGTCCTGGAACCAACCCAAATGCCCATCGATGATAGACTGGACAGGGAAAATGTGGCACATATACACCATGGAATATTATGCAGCCATTAAAAACGAGGACTTCACGTCCTTTGTAGGGACATGGATGAACCTGGAAACCATCATTCTCAGCAAACTGACACAAGAACACAAAATCAAACACCACATGTTCTCACTCATAGGCGGGTGTTGAACAAGGAGAACACATGGACACAGGGAGGGGAGCACTATACACAGGGGTCTGTTGGGTGGGAAGGGGGGGACAGCGGGGGGGGTGGGGAGTTGGGCAGGGATAGCATGGGGAGAAATGCCAGATATAGGTGAGGGGGAGGGTGGTAGCAAATCACACTGCCACATATGCACCTATGCAACAACCTTGCATGTTTTTCACATGTACCCCAAAACCTAAAATGCAATAAAAAAAATAAAATAAAGAGATATTTTTTAAAAAAAAAAAAGAAAAAGAAAAAGAAAAAAAAAAGAAAATCTAGGTTAAAAAGCTCAATAGTTTAGGATGAAATATTTCCTCATTTAATTCTCAATTTCATCTTTTACCTTATTGTCATTAAGTGGACATTTGTTTCTTATGATTTCTGTGTCTCATTCCACAAACTGAGGTTTAAGGTTTCTGCTTTTCTTCGCATGACTTTGATTACCATAAAGATAATATCAATCATGTATTCAGTTACAATATCTACATATAAACTTTCACATAATCCTACAGCAATCAAAATAAATTTAGTAATATGACCTTTAATTCCACTTCACAGAAGAGAAAATTGAATACAGAAAGTAACTTGTTTGTGGTCAATAGACTTTGAGTGACAGTATGTGAGTGTTAACTCTGGCTCTCTGGCTACAGAGCCCTTACCCTTCACCACCGTACAATGCTGCTTCTCATAAAATGCTTAACACAGTCCTCAGCACTGTAAGACACCCTAAATGACTATAGTTAACCTTTTCCCTACTCATGTTTAGATGTCAAATTTCTATGTTGCACTACAGTCTTTCTGGGTTGATAACCTACATTTGACTTGCCAGTGCTCCTTGCTGCTTGATGACCTTACCTGAATTGACTTCTACTCTTTCCTTGATGCCAGAATTCTCACCACTGTTTTCAGTTTTGAATTATCATCTGCTCCAAATTTATTATGATATATTTTCTTGAGATAGGGTGTCAGTCGGTTACCCAGGCTGGAGTGCAGTTGTGCAATCTTGACTCACTGCAACCTCAGCCTCCCAGGCTCAAGCAATTCTCCCACTTCAGTCTCCTTCGTAGCTGGGATTACAGGTGCACACCATCACATCTGGCTAATTTTTGTATTTTTTGATACGGGGTTTCACCATGCTGGCCAAGCTGGTCTTGAACTCCTGACCTCAAGTGATCCACCAGCCTCAGCCTCCCAAAGTGTTGGGATTACAGGCATAAACTACCAAACCCAGCCCCAAACATATTATTTCTTAATCACCTATGCATCCATTAGATATTTACCTCTAATTTGTGTCTTTTACTTATATACCAAGAACTAATTATGCCTTTCCATGTCATCATCAGCTAGTCTTTCTGTTACTGAAAATCTTTTTTTTAATCTATCCAAAGTTATTTTATCTGTGGTTAGGACTACAACCATACTTGCCTTTATCAGACACAGTTTTTGGGATTGTTGTTGACAGACAGCCTTCACTGCCAGTAACTTCAGTGACTGCCTCAGTTCTAGAGATCCACCTTACTCAAAAGTACAGCCCTTTCCCACCAGCTCATATCAAATAACTCATCTGTTCAGATGGCTTTGTAGATTCTATTTATAGATTTCTTACAATCTATTTATAAAATCTAAAGCCTATAAAATCTTATTCTGTAGAACAGTCAGTATAGATACACAGCTCTCTGTGAAGTTTCTGAAGGTTTTTATTGGGTCTGCCTCATAGCTGATATCTCCCTCTGCTGAATTCATCCTTTTTTCACATGTATCTTTCTCATGGATACCAAGGGCAGCCTACTTGGGAAACCTACCTCACAACACAATCAAGTCAATATCTTATGCCTTTCCTGGAACTTCCAGCTCTCACTTTCTATGGATTTCTTCTATTAATATTTACATATAATCAATTCGTTATTCCAGTGATAACAATGATTAAAAAATATACCCTCTTTTATCTCCACATCATCTTAACCTCTCTCCTAATTTTAGCTATACATAGCAGAATGCATGAGTGATGGTCCACATCATCTACCTGCATTGTTCATTTCACTCTTCACTGCTTCCTTACTGCTTTGCCATTTATTCGTAAACATGTTGTTACACTAAAATGGCACTTGTAAAGATTCACAATATCACCTTGCTTCTAAATTCTATATACACTCTTCCTTTCATACTATATTTGAATTACTCTTCTAAGTGAAACTTTGCTCCCTGAAAACATTCCTATTTTTAACTTCAAAAACCACTTATCCTGATTTCTGTCCTAACTCTAGAGCTATTGGTCTTCTATATTTTTATAGGTTCTTCTTCTCCCCAATGTTAAATGTTGCTGCACCTTATTATCCCATCCTGTGCTTGCCCAAATTCTCATACTTTATATTGTTTTTGCATAATATATTAATCTAATTATAAAACTTTTACAATGTTGATACTATATGTCATAGGAAACATTTCTTGCTGAAGGTAAAAGTACAATAAGGCAACTTAAACTTTCAGAGGAATTCAAGAATAGAGAGAATTTGATAGATCATTATTCAAAGATACAACAGCATAGAATTTTCTAGAAATGACAAAAGACAAAAGTCCAAGAACATTTTAATTACCCAGTGGGATACATACATACACACACATGCACACACACACACACACACATTTATATGAAAATATAATATTTTGAAACTCTAAAAAAGAGATAGAATCTTAAAAGATTCAAAAAAGAAATAGTAAATTACCTGAAAAAGAAAATATTTACATTAACGGTATAATACACTTTAGCCACATACATGGATGAATGGATGATGTTAATGTTGTATTTAAATAGGGAACAAAGGGGGGAAACCTTTCAACCTAAATTTATATTACTGAGGAATGGGGAATAAATAACTTTTAAAATATCAGGCAAACAAAGAATTAGAATTTAGCCATACAAGGAGATTTCTTGAAGAAGTAAAAGTAGATCTACCATCCATTCCAGCAATCTCACTACTAGATATCTATCCAAAGTAAAATAAGTCATTTTATCAAAAACATAACTGCAGGCATATGTGTACTACAACACAATACACAATTGTAAATATATAAAACCAAACTAAGTGCCCATCAACTGATGAATGGATAAAGAAAATGCTGTCTACATACAGCATGAAATACTACTCAGCTATAAAAAAGAATGAAATAATGATTGTGCAGCAACTCGAATGGAGCTGGTGGCCATTATTCAAAGTAGAGTAACTCAGGAATGAAAAACCAAATACTGTGTGTTCTCATTTACAAGAGGGAGCTAAGCTATGCATATGCAAAGGCATACAGAGTGGTATAATGGACTTTTAAGACTCAGAAGGAGGAAGTGTGGGAGGGGAGTGAGGGACAAAAAGCTACATATTGTGACTGGTGAACTAAAATCTCAGACTTCTCTACTACACAATTCATTCATGTAATAAAAAAACTACTTGGACCCTCAAAATTATTGAAATACATTTATGCATGCATGTGTATACGTATATATATATATGTATATACACACACATTTCTAAATATATGCATATATTTCATATATAAAATATATATACATATATACACACATGTATATATGTAGATACATTATATGCAACATGTGTATATGTATATATACACACATATATACACATATAATATATATAGAAGTGTGTGTGTGTGTCTAAGAATTTAACCATACCAAACACTTGCTAACAGATTTTTGGAAAAATCTTTTTAGGAAGAAGAAAGTTAGAATAAAAAAGTAGAATATAAAGAAAAATAGCATATAAATAACTTACAATACATATAACAACTCTCTATAAGGATTAACTATATTTGAATAATTTTAGTGAAAAAATATGCTTATTTTATTAATTTTATTGTGGTACCTATTCTCTAAGGAATAATTTTGCTGTTGAGGTAGTGAAGTATGAACTTCCATGTTAAAGATGGAGCAGGTTCTGAATTGAGCTGATGAGAAACATCATTATAAATAGCTTCTGTCCATGTCTGAAGGCTTGTTTTTATCATCAGTCAAATGATTTACTGCAATTTTACAAATATATGTAAATTAAACATGGAATCTGCCCAACAAAGTGACAGAATCTTATCAGATGCTTGTTCGTTTTAGTGCAATTTGTGATTGATTGAACTTTGACAAAAAGTTTTGTTTAATTTTGGAACTCACTATGAATTAATTTAGCAATAATTATGAATAACAACAAAAGATTGAGTCTACTGCAGGCTTCAGTTGTTAAGCTGAGATTATATGGTAATGTTTTGAAATTAGCATTCTAAACAATATATTCACTCAAATACCCATTGTGTCTGCTTTTAGTAAGTATTTGGAGTTTTTAAAAATGTAAGTAAATTATTTGTGGTCCTACATTTTGTTATCAGAAATGTAAGATTCCATCAAAATCTGTTTGCCTGAAGTGGAATTAAACTTTCTTCTAATATTGAGAAGTTTTAGAAACTCCAACTGTTCAATTTTTATCTTTATACATAATTCACATGGTAAATAAACATATATTTGTTAAAATATTTGTGGGGGAGAAGATCCAAGATGGCCAGTTAGGAGCAGCTCAGGATTGCAGCTCTGAGTGAAAGCGCAGAGGGTGAGTGGATGCCGCATTTCCAGATGGATTTTAATTGCCCACAGACCAGGAGATTCCCAGGCGGAGGAGCCCCACGGGTGGCCAGGGCGGCTGTTTTGGCTGGCGCAGCTGTTTTGCCTGCGCCCTGGCACAGACATTCCCAGTGCAGAGTAAACGAGACTGTATCCCCACTTAGCCAGCAAGGGGAGCTGAAACAGGGAGCCAGGCCAGGAGATTCCCGGGCAAAAAAGTGCCACGAATCTCAGAGCTGTGGTTTCAGCCGGTGCAGTGGGTCACCGCATGGGAAATCACAAAGATCCCGGCACCTTGTCAACAGGCGACCAGGACACTTGGGAGAGAGCCAACCGTTCAACTAAAAAACAAAATGCCCTGAGGCAGGGAGCCAGGTGATCAGGCCGGGCTGGTCCCACCCCCACAAAAACAAAAACAAAAACAAAAAAACAGCAATTGGAAATGCTCTGGGTTGAGAGTTTCACAGCAAGCACAGCTGAACCCAAGACAGTCCAGCTCTGTGGGGGTGGGGCATCTGCCATTACCGAGGCACTCCACCACTACGGAGGCAGTCCGCCATTCCTGAGGCAGCCTGCCATTGTCAAGGGAACCCGCCGTTGATGAGGCAACCCGCCATTACAGAGAGAGTCCGTCATTACAGAGGCGGGCCACCATTGCCGAGGCAGTTCTAACTACACCCATATAAATGGGAATGCAGGGAAGTTCACATGGCAGCTGGGTGGAGCCCACAGCAGCTCAGCGAAGCCTCTGCAGGCTGAGAGTGACTAGGCTGCCTCCTTGTGGGCAGGGCAGCCCTGAAGAAAAAAAAAAAGGCAGCAGCACAACGGAAACGCATAAAGCCCTAATTTCCTGGGACTGAACACCTGGGGGAAAAAAAGGGAGTTTATGAGTTCTGCTGCTGCAGACTTAAACTTACCTGCCGAGCAGCTCTGAATGAACAACGGGGCTCACAGCTCAGCACTTGAGCTACTATAAAGGACAGACTGTTTCCTCAAGCAGCTCCCTGACCCCTGTATATCCAAAGAGTCACTTCATAAAGGAGAGCTCAGACTGACATTTGGCAGGTCCTTCTGGGACAAAGCAGAAGAAGAAACTGGTAGCAACCTTTACTGTTTGGCAGTGGCTGCAAGTGATCCCCAGGCAAGCAGGGCCTGGAGTGGACCTCAGCAGTCCTACAGCAGAGAGTCCAGACAGTTAAAAGGAAAACTAAGAAACAGAAATAACTTCATCAACAAACAGGTCATCCACTCAGAGACTCAATCAGAAAGTCAACAACTACAAAGTCGACAGGTGGATAAATCCACAAAGATGGGAAGAAACCAGTGTAAAAAGGATGAAAACACCTGAAACCAGAACACCTCTCCTCCTACAAGGGATCACAACTCCTCACCAGCAAGGGAACAAGACTGGATGGAGAATGAGTGTGATGAAATGACAGAATCAGCCTTCAGAAAGTGGGTAATAAGAAACTTCTGAGAGCTAAAAGAACATGTTCGAACCCAATGCAAAGAAACTAAGAACCTTGAAAAAGGATTTGACGAAATGCTAATGAGAATGGACAACTTAGAGAGGAATATAAGTGAATTGATGGAGATGAAAAACACAACACAAGAACTTCATGAAGCATGCACAAGTTTCAACAGCCAATCGACCAAGCAGAAGAAAGGATATCAGAGGTCGAAGATCAACTCAATGAAATAAAATGAGAAGGCAAGATTAGAGAAAACAGGGTAAAAAGGAATGAACAAAGTCAACAAGAAATATGGGACTATGTGAAAAGACCCAATCTATGTTTGATAGGTGTACCTGAATGTGATGAAGAGAATGAATCCAAGCTGGAAAATACTCTTCAGGATATTATCCAGGAAAACTTCCACAACCTAGCAAGGCAGGCCAATATTCAAGTCCAGGAAATACAGAGAACACCACAAAGATATTCCTCAAGAAGAGCAACCCCAAGGCACATAATCGTCAGATTCACCAGGGTTGAAATGAAGGAGAAAATGCTAAGGGCAGCCAGAGAGAAAGGTCACGTTGCCCACAAAGGGAAGCCTATCAGACTCACAGCAGATCTGTCAGCAGAAACCCTACAGGCCAGAAGAGAGTGGGGGCCAATATTCAATATCCTTAAAGAAAAGAACTTTCAACCCAGAATTTCATATCCAGACAAACTAAGCTTCATAAGTGAAGGAAAAATAAAATCCTTTGTGAACAAGCAAGTATTTAGAGATTTCATCATCACCAGACCTGCTTTACAAGAGCTCCTGAAATAAACACTACACATAGAAAAGAACAACCAGTACCAGCCACACCAAAAACATACCAAATGGTAAAGAGCATCAACACAATGAAGAATCTGCATCAACCAATGGGCAAAACAGCCAGCTAGCATCAAAATGGCAGTATCAAATTCACACATAACAGTATTAACCCTAAACATAAATAGACTAAATGCCCCAGTCAAAAGACACAGACTGGCAAATTGGATAAAAAGCCAAAACCCATCAGTGTGCTGTATCCAGGAAACCTATCTCACATGCAAGGATACACAAAGGCTCAAAATAAAGGGATGGAGGATGATTTTCCAAGCAAATGGAGAGCAAAAAAAAAAAGCAGGAGTTGCAATTCCCATCTCTGATAAAATAGACTTTAAACCAACAAAGATCAAAAGAGACAAAGAAGGACATTACATAATGGTAAAAGGATCAATGCAACAAGAAGAGCTAACGATTCTAAATATGTATGCACCTAATACAGGAGAACCCAGATATATAAGGCAAGTTCTTAATGACTTACAAAGAGACTTAGACCCCCACACAATAATAGTGGGAGACTTTAACACACTATTGTCAATATAAGACAGATCAACCAGACAGAAAATTGACAAGGATATCCAGGACTTGAACTCAGACCTGGAACAAGCAAATCTAATAGACATTTATAGAACTCTGCACCCAAATCCACAGAATATACATTCTTCTCAGCACCACATCACATCTACTCTAAAATTGACCACATAATTGGAAGTAAATCACTCCTCAGCAAAAGCAAAAGAATGGAAACCATAACAGTCTCTCAGACCACAGTGCAATCAAGTTAGAACTCAGAATTCAGAAACCAAACCAGAACCACACAGCTTAATGGAAACTGAACAACTTTCTCTTGAATGATGTCTGGATAAACAATGAAATGAAGGCAGAAATAAAGATGTTCTTCGAAACCAACGAGAATGAAGACACCACATATCAGAATCTCTGGGACACATTTAAAGCAGTCTCTAGAGGAAAATATATAGCAATAAGTGCCCACATGAGAAGCAAGGAAAGATCTAAAATTGACACCCTATCATGAAAATTGAAAGAGCTAGAGGAGCAAGATCAAAAAAATTCAAAACCTAGCAGAAGACAAGAAATAACTAAGATCAGAGCAGAACTGAAGGAGATAGAGACAAGAAAAACCCTTCAAAAAATCAATAAATCCAGGAGCTGGTTTTTTGAAAAGATCAACAAAATAGACAGACCACTAGCCAGATTAATAAAAAAGAAAAGAGAGAATAACCAAATAGATGCAATAAAAAATGATAAAGGGAATATCACCACAGATTCCACAGAAATTCAAACCATCATCAGAGATTATTACAAACAACTCTATGCACATAAACTAGAAAACTTGGAAGAAATGGATAAATTCCTGGACAGTTGCCTCCTCCCAAGCCTAAACCAGGAAGAAGTCAAAACCCTGAATAGACCAATAACAAGGTCCGAAGTCAAGGCAGCAATTAAGAGCCTACTACCCAAAAGAAGCCCAGGTCCAGATGAGTTCACAGCTGAATTCTACCAGACATACAAAGAGGAACTGGTACCATTCCTTCTGAAACTATTCCAAATAATCCAAAAAGAGGGAATACTTCCCAAATCATTTTATGAGACCAACATCATCCTGATACCAAAACCCGGCAGAGACTCAACAAGAAAAGAAAACTACAGGCCAATATCCATGATGAACATAGATGCAAAAATCTTCAATAAAATACTGGCAAACTGATTGCAACAGCACATCAAAAAGCTTATCCACCATGATCAAGTAGGATTCATCCCAGGGATGCAAGGCTGGTTCGACATATGCAAGTCTATAAATGTAATTCACCACATAAACAGAACCAAAGACAAAAAACACATGATTATCTCAATTGATTCAGAGAAGGCCTTCGACAAAATTCAACAACCCTTTATGCTAAAAACCCTCAATAAACTAGGTATTGACGGAACGTATCTCAAAATAATGAAAGCTATTTACGACAAACTAACAGCCAATATCATACTGAATGGGCAAAAACTGGGAGCCTTCCCTTTGAAATCTTGCACTAGACAAGGAGGCCCTCTCTCACCACTCCTATTCAATATAGTACTGGAAGTTCTAGCCAGAGCAATCAGGCAAGAAAAAGAAATAAAGGGTATTCAATTAGGAAAGGAGGAAGTCAAATTGTCTCTATTTGCAGATGACATGATTGTATATCTAGAAGACCCCATCGTCTCAGCCCAAAATCTCCTGAAACTGACAAGTAACTGCAGCAAAGTCTCAGGATACAAAAATCAATCTGCAAAAATCACAAGCATTCCTATATACCAACAACAGACTTAAAGAGAGCCAAATCAAGAACGAACTGCCATTCACAATTGCTACAAAGAGAATAAAATACCTAGGAATACAACTAACAAGGAACGTAAAGGACCTCTTCAAGGAGAACTACAAACCACATATATGTTAACTCATATATGTATTTCTCAGCTAGAATATACTGTTAAATTAGTGGAAAAAATTAAATCTACTGTTAAAAAATTCAAATATAAAATTATCAAGCAATTCCACTTATTGGTAAATATACCCAAAAGAACTGAATGTAAAGACTTGAACAGAAATGTGTACCCCAATCTTTATAGCAGCATTTTTTTTTTTTTTTTGAGACATAGTTTCACTCTTGTTACCCAGGCTGGAATGCAATGCCGCGATCTCGGCTCACTGCAACCTCTGCCTCCTGGGTTCAGGCAGTTCTCCTGCCTTAGCCTCCTGAGTAGCTGGGATTACAGGCACACGCCACCGTACCCAGCTAATTTTTTGTATTTTTAGTAGAGACGGGGTTTCACCCTGTTGATCAGGATGGTCTCGATATCTTGACCTCGTGATCCACCCGCCTTGGCCTCCCAAAGTGCTGGGATTACAGGCATGAGCCACCGCATCCGGCCAGCAGCATTGTTTATAATAGCCCAGAGGTGGAAACAATCCAAATGTCTACCAGGATATGAAGAGATAAACAAAATGTTTTTAAGTATTTAACACATACAAAAGAATATCTTTCAGCCTTAAAACAAAGGACATTATTCTACATTCTACAGCATAAATTAATCTTGAAGACATCATGCTAAGTAAAATAACAAACAAAGGACAGATATTGTATGATTGTATATATATGAAGTACCTGGAATAGTCAAATTCATAGATATGGAAGATAGAGTAATGGTCACCAGCGGGTGGGGAAATGAAGGAATGGGGAGTTATCACTTAATACATACAGAGTTCTGGTTTGGAATGATGAAGGAGTACCAGAGATAGAAAATGGTGATGACTGAACAACAATGTAAGTATAACTGATGCCATTGAACTGTATACTTAAAAATGAAAATGGATAAATGGTAAATTACACATTATTTATATTTTTGACAATATAAAAGAAACTTTACAGTACTATTCACATTTTGATTTTTATAGTTGTTGCAATTAGTTATTCACTTAGAAACATCAGGGATCATATCAGATAATATTATTTTTAAGGTACAAATTTCATAACCTTCTTAAGTGCAACTATTTCTAGGCATAAATAGGTAAGGTACAGTGGCTCACACTTGTAATATCAACACTTTGGGAGGCCTAGGCAGGAGGATCACTTGATCTCAATTGGTTGAGACTGCAGTGAGCTCTCTTCATGGCACTGCACTCCAGCCTGGGTGATAGAGTGAGACCATGTCGCAAATAAATAAATAAATAAACAGGAGTAAATGGTCCATTAGCTGTGCAACGTATGCATTGAAATGAGTCCATATTGTCAAATAGACAAGGAGGATTTATACAAAAACTATGTTCATATCAAATAAAGGATTTATACAAAAACTATGTTCATATCAAATAAAGAAAAGTATCATTTTTGAGGGACCTTAACCACATTTTTTATGACTATGCTTTCCTTGACAAAATGCCTTTGACATGTACATAATTTTTAAAAATATAAGTCTCTTCTAAAACCACAGAACTAATTATGACATACTAGATTATCCTGTTAGGCTATTTGTATTTTTAATCTGTCATGCCACATTTGATGAAATAACTTTTGGCCATAATAGAGTATACAGGGATATATGAAAGCCTGCTGCTTTTCTTTTTAAACCTGCAGTTGTATGTTTTGATAGATGTTGATATGGAAACATTGCCAGGGTTGAAAGGATGTAGTGTATCTTTGCTGAGGCCCCAGTAGAAATACACTTTATTTTTGTAGAAAAATTTATGGGTCTTTTATTCAAGTTTATTCAAGGAATGAAGAGGATTAGTTCCTAACTGCAGAACAATATATAGGAGGGTGTTAACCTTGGGATGTTGTAAGAGATGATACAAAATCATCGCAAAGGGTAACATGTTATCAAATATTGAAAATGCCTTTTGGAAATGCTTTAAAGATGAATTGTATCTCCTAAAAGACTTAGGAATTTTAATCGTATTTGAACACATAGGAATTGTCAATATTTATTTACAGAATCTACTAAATTTAAATAGGTTTAGAGATGTTGTAGGGAATCTAGATTGGAAATATTATATCGCCATTTCCTGCAAAAACTGTTGGAAAGGGTATAAGCTATAATGGACTGTTTTCCAGTGCACAGATTACTTTGTGAGGAACTGACTTTCATTCTTTACAACTCTATAAATTACCTGTCAGAAAACAGTAATTGGGTCCATTTGTTTCTTTAGTAGAAATCTTATGTAGACCACCATTCATTGCCTTTGGAAGGTGTCTACATTACTAGAATGGCACGTCAGAAAGCTCT
The DNA here is from genome assembly GCF_030222135.1 of Aotus nancymaae. Taxonomy (NCBI): domain Eukaryota; kingdom Metazoa; phylum Chordata; class Mammalia; order Primates; family Aotidae; genus Aotus; species Aotus nancymaae. Next base: position 13,275,254 of record NW_026988476.1, on the reverse strand, counting down.
TTACTAATTTGTACCCATAAAAATGTATCCTCCTCTTATTTCTTGCTCTCTTCCTTCTACTCACCATGGCTTTATGTATGCATATAGTATCAAACTTACTACCCTAAATATCAGACTTTCTTCTAAAACTTTACATCATTTCACATATTAATTACTTCTTTATCTGGGATATGGGTAGATTTTTTATTTATGAAGGTATTAGAAGGTAAAATTACTAGTTATTACTACTTTTTCAGGCATTCAGCAAACAAATTAATGATTTAAATTTTGTCCTACCCTAAGAAAAGCTTAAATACCACAAATAAATACACTTGGAAATTGCTACCAATTTAAGGACAAACTGGGATGAGGTTATTGTAACATCATCTCTTTGTTGTCACGTTTATGATGAAAGCCTTTAGGACACTGAAGATGTTTAGTCAATTTTTATACTATAAAAATGTAGATTAGACAAATGATTCATTTTGTGTTTTACAGATGTCTCCCTACTAGCCATAAAATTTAAAACTAAGCTATTCAATGCTGAAAATGTAGTTCAGATGGTTCAACATTTCAATAGTCCTTCTTTTAAAAAAGTATTTATCTCAGTTTATAATAAATGCTGAAAAAGAATAAATTTGTTTTAAAGAAAAATAACATGACTAGTTGGGAGAAAAATATTGTTTCAGTTAGAAGTTAGAAAATTTTCATAAATTGTCACAGACCACACTAAGATCATTTTTTGCTGAAAAGCCTTCTATGTCTGCTTCAAAGCAAAGCTTAACACAAACACCAACTTAATCTTGTTCACAACTGAGGGCATCAGAATATACTCAGTCATGCATTCTTTCTTTAACTCTGCATGTAATTATAGGCAGCTGAGACCTCAAAAGTAGCATTAAGAAACATTGAAGACACTTGGGGTGGAGGAATTCCCAGGTTTCCTACAAAAGTATACATAGAAAAAGCTATTTAGTAAGTAACTAGCTATGCAATCTGCAATAATCCTTGAAACTATAAACTTCTGATATATCAGAGTTTCAAATAAATTTGTCACATTTATTTTTCATTCTTTGCTCACCATGTCAAAGTTCTTTTCTTCTCAATTCAATAGAATAAGAATTTAAAGTCAAAATCTTGTTTATTCTGAAGGAAGAAACAAGTGTTTTTGCTATGAAGGATGGAAAAACTATTTTATTTTACTTTATTCAGTTTACTTTTTTTTAAAAGCAGTTTTTTAAATGTCAGAATAATTGATCTATGCATTAGAAATTAAGTATAAAATTTATATAAGCTGATCATTTAATCAAAGCATTTTCTCAGATGTGTGATAATGCAATTTTTTTTCAAAATAGGTGAGGTGATTCAACTTTAAATTACCATACTATAAATCATGCCCCATTAAAAGGGAAAAGAAAGAATAATTTATTAATTATTTTTATTGTTTAAAAGTATTATTTTTATTTTGAACCTCTTTTAGCGTTGTCTTATAGAAAGATAAAGTTTGTGGTCATATCTTTTCCTGATATCTTTATTCTATTCTATTCCATTCATTTATTTTTCTATGTTTGTGTCTAGGCTTTTTATTATTATAGACTTCTAGTATCTAGAAGTGTTTTATTGTCTTGACTAGTTCCAATGATTTCCAGACTTTTGAATTTCTAAACAAATGCTAATTCATCCAGTCACTTTCAATTTTAAAAATCTACAAAGATTTTTATTTGTTGGAATGCCAATTTAAGGAGAATTTACTTCTATTACTGATTTTTCTAAACCATGACCATTGTATAACCTTCAACTGTCTTTGCGATTCTTAAACTTCTATTAGTAATGTGTGGTAGTTTTTGGTGAAGTGGTCTTGCAAGTGTTTTAATAGATTCATTCTTGGTTACTTGAATTTTTAACTTCATCAAATATATGTATAGAGTATGCATCATAAATGTAGGGCTCTCTGAATTTTGATACTATTAATATACCCCTAAGCCTACATAACTAGCCTTCAAATAAAAAATCAGAATTATGCCAAATAATTGGAATGGAAGCCAATGGCAAGAGGCGTTGACAGCTGAAAGAAGAAATTAGTGTGGGTGGGGAGATGATGCAGCACTGTATCCAGGGCATGGGAAGAACATAGCTTTGTAAACCCTTTCAAGTTAAAAGCTGGTGCTGGGAAGAGCTAAGGTGCTTCCTCCATGGCCCCTCAGTCTCCTGGGCTCTGTACGTCTCTACCACTATGACCCCTGTTTAGACACGAAACTTCCAGGGTTTCCAAATCTGGAAGGCTCTCAAGTGCACCCCCTGTAGACTTCACAAGTCAATAAAATAAATACTACTCTAACCTCTAACATCACAATCTTGTTTTTTTCCCATAGAGATGAAAGTATATAAAATTTACTGTTTTCCTTAGCATACGTTACTCCTAATTATGATTCCAAGATTAATTCATATTTTTTCAGTAATGACAAATGGTTTATTCAAACTGTTATATCAACATCATTGTTAGATAAAATTATAAAAAGCTTATTTTATTACAGGGACCTGTATTTACAACTACTTCTTCAAACAGGAAATTAAGATTTCAAATTACTATATAAAAATATTTGTAACTAGATGACTATAATGCACATGGAGTCTAATTATGGATGAACAATCATCATTATAAGCAATAGTGTAGCGTGAGCAGTGAAAAGAGTTAGAAAAAAACAGGAACTATACAACACATACCTTTCAGAATACGATGAAGCAACAGGAACCTGAGACAACTGCACATTCACTGACATCTGGCCAGATTTTAGCATAGATTCTTAGATTAGCATAATAAAGTCAACTGCATTTACGTGACAGCTCCCTTCAGAACTTAAGTCACTGATAAATGAGGCATTGATATCCAACTTAGGCATTTTAAATATAATGATACATTATTAAATGTACCAAATTTTAGATATTCAATTATATGACAACTGTAAGATGTACAAAATACATCAAAACCCCTTTCCCCAATTTGAGAGCTCTTTTTTAGCTCTCAAAATCTTTACACTGGGGATAAGCTAGGAAAGAATCAATGTAAAATCTTTTTTTATGTAAAATGTTAAAATGCTGCTAGATTTATAGATGTTCCATGATTTCTACAATGTGAAAAAATATATCATTTATACCAATTGCCATGTGCTTATGCATTTCCTAACAAAGTTTAGGTATATACGGTGTTGGAAAAGCCAGTACTGAGAATCCTTCTTCTAGATACTTTTACCCACTACTAGACTGCTTTCGTGCTACTCTAAGTTATTAAGTTGTAGTCAAATTAAAGTGTGGCTGTTGGAAATATTTCTCTCTCTCTCTCTTTCTCTGTGTCCCTCTCCACACACACATATACACACACACAGAGACACAGACACACACAGACACACAGTGAGAGAGAAAGAGATTGAGAGAGAGAGAGAGAGAGAAAGAGAGAGAGATTTATATACAGTCATATTTTCCCCTAGAAATGGAACACACGAAAAAAAGCAACATGGTCAGGATTCCTCCTGTCTTTACCTTTATTTTTAACACTTTATTAAAGAGATTCTTATTTCTGACAACACAATGCATAATTGTTCATGTTCACAACCTGAACAAGTGAATGAATTTTCATTCCAAATAGCTATACTTTATATGGTTCTTAAATAAGATTTCAATACTGAGTAGTATATCTGCATTTGTAATGATTTAAGCAGTGCACAACCAGCTTATGTTTGTAGCCATTTTTATTTTCATAGTTATATGTAATGGAACATTTATTTCTGGAGCTGGCTTTATTTCAAATCATGCTCTTTGTGGTTTGTCTCTCTCCCTTGAGACATTTCCTTAATGGAGATTTGAGAAGTCAATAAGAAAATTGCAGAGGTTATTGAATTTAATAGTCAATCACCTGTTGGGGCTTGATCACTATAACCTTCTTACCCCAATATTCTTCTCTCAAAAGGAGACAATTTATGGCACTTATCTTCTGTCTGGAGACACTCAGGAATTTATCTGATTTGCTTTTTCTCACCTACCCTGTATTGCTCAAAGTTCAACGTTGTGTGAAATTATTTTCCCTTCAAAAAATACTAGGCAGTTCAACTACTTGTCCCTTTTACTTGCTAAATAAATCATATAGCTTGGACTATTCTAGTCTTTATTTTACCAGGCTCTGTTAGTTTGTGTTAAAAATTACATATGGTATATAATTTACGGGCTATTTGAAAATGACATTCATGCTCTCTCTTAGCATGCTGTCAAATAAATGGTACAATTATACATCTATGCATGCAGTTTAGGTTGGCTAACTAATTAAGAACCATATTTAATTAATCATTTACTTACTGCTATTTAAGAATATTTTTCAGAGATATTTGGTTTAGCATATTATTAGATATTCAACAAATTTTTAGATGGGAAAAAAGGAGTTTTTTGTATTTCAGAAATCCAGAAACTTCTGAACAATTGTTAGTAATTCTAGGGGGTGATGTAATCAGTTATCAGAGGAACCTTAAAAGAATGAGCAGTGGACTTCCACCAGGGTGGCTGAATAGGAACAGCTCTGGTGCACAGATCCCAGTGAGAGAGATGCAGGTGAGTGATCTCCGCATCTCCAACCGAGGTACCAGATTCATCTCAATGGGACTGGCTGGACAGGAGGTGTAGACCAAGAAGGGCAAACTGAGGCTGGTTGGGGTGTTTCCTCACCTGGGAAGTGAAAGGGACAGGAGAACTCCCTCTACTACACAAGGGAGGTCATCAGGGACTCTTCCAGACACTCCAGCACTCTGGCTCTGACACAATGCTTTTTCCACAGTCTTTACAGCACAGAGACCAGGAGATTTCCATGGGTTTCCAGCACAAAACTAGACAGTCTTTTTAGCTGGCACATGGAATGACTACATGACAGAACACCCCATTCCCCTGTAAAAAAAAGGGGGCTGAAGGCAGGGATCCAAGTGATGTGGTTCGGCAGGTCCCACCCCCACAAAAACCAGCAAACTGAGACCCACTGGCTTGTGATTTGAGGCAGTTCTAACCTTGCCTGTGTAACAAAATCTCAAGGAAGTTTATACAACAGCTGGGCAGAGCCCATGGCAGCTCAGCAAAACCTCTGTAGGCAGACAGACTGTGACTAGACTCCCTCTTTGCTGGGCAGGGCATCTCTGAAAAAAGGCAGCAGCCCATCAGGGATGTATAAATAAAGACCCACCTTCCCAGGTCAGAGGACCTGGGAAAAGGGGTGGTTGTGATTTCCACATCAGCAGACTTAAATGTCCCTGCCCAGCAGCTCTGAAGTGAACAATAGAGCTCCCAGCACAGCACTTGAGCTCTGATAAAGGACAGACTGCCTCCTCAACTGACTCCCTGACCCCTGTATATCCTAAGAGACACTTCATACAGGAGAGCTATGGATGATATCTGGCAGGCATCCTTCTGGGATGAAGTTATCAGAGGAAGAAACAGGCAGCAATCCTTGCTGTTCTGCAGCCCCCATGGGTGATTCCCAGGCAAGCAGGGTCTGGAGTGGACCTCCAGCAGTCCTGCAAAAGAGGGGCCTGACTGTTAGAAGGAAAACTAAAAAACAGAAAGAAATAGCATAAACATCAATGGAAAGGACGTCCACTCAGAGACCCCATCTGAAAGTCACTGGCTTCAAAGATCAAAGGTAGATAAATCCACAAAGATGGGAAGAAACCAGTGCAAAAAGACAGAAATAACCAAAAACAGAATGGCGCTCCTCTTCCACTGGATGATAACTCCTGACCAGCAAGGGAACAAAGCTGGATGGAGAATGAGTCTGATGAATTGACAGAAGCAGTCTTCAGAAGGTGGATAATAACAAACTTCTCTGAGCTAAAGGAGCATGTTCTAACCCAATGCAAGGAAACTAAGAACCCTGAAAAAAGGTTAGATGAAATGCTAACTAGAATAACAAGCTTAGAGAAGAATATAAACAATTTGGTGGAGCTAAAACACACAGCATGAGAACTTCACAAAGCATACACACGTTTTAATAGCCGAATCGACCAAGCAGAAGAAAGGATATCAGAGATTGAAGATCAACTCAATAAAATAAAATGAGAAGGAAAGATTAGAGAAAAAAGAGTGAAAAGAAATGAACAAAGACTCCAATAAATATGGGATTATGAAAAAAGACCTAATCTATGTTTGATCAGTGTACCTGAATGTGAAGGGGAGAATGAAACCAAGTTGGAAAACATTCTTCATGATATTATCCAGGAGACCTTTTCCAACCTAGCAAGGCAGGCCAACATTCAAATCCAGGAAATACAGAGAACACCACAAGATAATCTTCAAAAAGAGCAAACCCAAGGCACATAATTATCAGACTCACCATGGTGGAAATGATGGAAAAAATGCAAAGAGCAGCCAGAGAGAAAGGTTGGGTTACTACAAAGGAAAGCCCATTAGACTCACAGCAGTTCTCTTGGCAGAAACACTACAAGCCAGAAGAGAGTGGGGCCAATATTCAGCATCCTTAAAGAACTTTCAATCCAGAATTTCTTATTCAGCCAAACTAAGCTTCATAAGTGAAGGAGAAATAAAATCCTTTATGGACAAGCAATTGCTGAGAGATTTCATCACCACCAGACCTGCCTTACAAGAGCTCCTGAAGGAAACACGAAACATGGAAAGAAACAACCAGTACCAGCCACTGCAAAAGCATATCAAATGGTAACAACTTTCGACATAATGAATAAACTGCATAAACTAATGGGCAAAACAACCAGTTGGCATCAAAATGGCGGGATCAAATTCACACATAAGAATATTAACCTTAAATGTAAATGGGCTAATTGCCCTAATCAAAAGACACAGACTGGCAAATTGGATTAAGAGTCAAGACCCATCAGTGTGCTGTATTCAGAAGACACATCTCACTTGCAAAGAAACACATAGGCTCAAAATAAAGGGATGGAAGAAGATTTGCAAAGCAAATGGAAAGCAAAAACAAAACAAAACAAAACAAAAAAACAGGTGTTGCAATCCTAGTTTCTGATAAAACAGACTTTAAACCAACAAAGATCAAAAGAGACAAAGAAGGGCATTACATAATGGTAAAGAGATCAATGCAACTGGAAGTGCTAACTATCCTAAATATATATGCAACCAATACAGGAGCACCCAGATACATAAAGCAAGTTCTTAATGACCTACAAAGAGACTTAGACTCCCACACAATAATATTGGGAGATTTTAACACTCCACTTTCAATATTAGACAGGTCAAGGAGACAGAAAATTAACAAGGATATCCAGGACTTGAACTCAGATCTGGACCAAGCAGACCTAACAGACATCTACAGAATTCTCCACCCCAAATCCACAGAATATAGATTCTTCTCAGCACCACGTGGCACTTGCTCTAAATATGACAACATAATTGGAAGTAAATCACACCTCAGCAAATGCAAAAGAATGGAAATCATAACAAGCAGTCTCTCAGACCACCATGCAGTCAAATTAGAACTCAACGTTAAGGAATGCAATCAAAACTCCACAACTACATGGAAACTGAACAACCTGCTCCTGAACGACTGTTGGATCAATGATGAAATGAAGGCAGAAATAAAGATGTTCTTCGAAACCAATGAGAACAATGACACAACATACCAGAATCTCTGGTACACATTTAAAGCAGTCACTAGAGGGATATTTACAGAACTAAATGCCCACATGAGAAGGGAGAAAAGATCTAAAATAGATACCCTATCATCACAATTAAAAGAAGTAGAGGAGCAAGACCAAACAAATTCAGTAGCTAGCAGAAGATGAGAAATAACTAAGAACAGAGCAGAATGAACAAGATAGACACACAAAAAATCCTTCAGAAAAGCAATGATTCCAGGAGCTGCTTTTTTGAAAAGATCAACAAAATAGACTGCTATCCAGACTAATAAAAAAGAAAAGAGAGAAGAATCGAATCGATGCAAGAAAAAATAATAAAGGGGATATCACTATCAATTCCACAGAAATACAATCTACTATCAGAGATTACTACAAACACCTCTATGCACATAAACCAGTAAATCTAGAAGAAATGGATAAATTCCTGGACACTTACACATTCCCAACACTAAATCAGGAAGAAGTTGAATCCCTGAATAGACCAATTACAAAGTCTGAAGTTGAGGCAGCAATTAATAGCCTACCAATCATAGAAAGTCCAGGACCAGACAGGTTCACAGCTGAATTCTCCCAAACATACAAAAAGGAGCTATACCTTTTTTTTTTTCTGAAATTATTCCAAACAATGCAAAAAGAGGAAATCCTCCCTAACTCATTTTATGAGACCAACATCATTCTGATACAAAAACCAGGCAGAGACACAACTAAAAAAGAAAATTTCAGGGCAATAACCATGATGAACATTGATGTGATAATCTTCAATAAAATACTGGCAAAACAATTGCAACAGCACATAAAAAAGCTTATCTATTACAATCAAATTGGCTTCATCCCAGGGTTGTAAGGCTGGTTTAACATACATAAGTCTATAAGCATAATCCATCACATAAATAAAACCAAAGACCAAAACCACATGATTATCTCAACAGATGCAAAGAAGGCCTTCAACAAAATTCCACAGCCCTTTGTGCTAAAAACTCTCGATAAAATAGGTATTGATGGAACATATCACAAAATAATAAAAGCTATTTATGAGAAACCCACAGCCAATATCATACGGAATGGGCAAAAACTGGAAGAATTCCCTTTGAAAACTGGAATTAGACTAGGGTGCCCTCTATCACCACTCATGTTCAACATAGTATTGGAAGTTTTGGACAGAGCAATCAGGCAAGAAAAAGAAATAAAGGGTATTAAATTAAGAAAAGAGAAAGTCAAATTGTCTCTGTTTGTAGATGACATGATTGTATTTTTAAAAGATCCCATCAACTCAGCCCAAAATCTCCTTAAGATGATCAGCAACTTCAGCAAAGTCTCAGGATACAAAATCAATGTGGAAAAATCACAAACATTTCTATACGCCAATAAGAGACAAACAGAGAGCTAAATCATGAGCGAACATCCAGTCACAATTGCTACAAAGAGAATAAAGCACCTAGGAATACAACTAACAAGGGATGTGAAGGACTTTTCAAGGAGAACTACAAACCACTGCTCATGGAAATAAAGAGGAAACAAACAGATGAAAAACCATTTTGTGTTCATGGTTAGGAAGAATCAATATCATGAAAATGGCCATACTGCCCAAAGTAATTTATAGATTCAATGCTATCTCCATCAAGCCACCATTGACCTTATTCACAGAGCTGGAAAAAACAACCTTAAGCTTCATATGGACCCAAAAAGAGCTCGTATAGCCAAAAAAATCCTAAGCGCAAAAAAAAAAAAAAAAAAAGCTAGAGAGATCATGCTACCTGACTTCAAACTATAGTACAAGGCTACAGTAATCAAAATAGCATGGTACTGGTACCAAAACAGAGATATAGACCAATGGAACAGAACAGAGGCCCTGGAGGCAACACCACACATCTACAACCATCTGGATCTTTGACAAACCTGACAAAAACAGGCAATGGGGAAAGGATTCCCTGTTTAATAAAGAGTGTTGTGAAAACTGGCTAGCTATGTACAGAAAGCTGAAGCTGGACCCCTTCTTTATACCTTATACAAAAATTAACTCCAGATGGATTAAAGATTTGAATATAAGACCTTACACCATAAAAACCCTGGAAGAAAATGGCAATACCATTAAGGACATAGGCATAGACCAGGACTTCATGACTAAAACACCAAAAGTAATGGCAACAAAAGCCAAAATAGACAAATGGGATCTAATTAAACTTAAGAGCTTCTGCACAGCAAAAGAAACAATAATTAGAGTGAACTGGCAACCAAGAGAATGGAAAAAAAAATTACTTTGGGAGGCCGAGGCGGGTGGATCACGAGGTCAAGAGATCGAGACCATCCTGGTCAACATGGTGAAACCCCGTCTCTACTAATACAAAAAATTAGCTGGGCACGGTGGTGCGTGCCTGTAATCCCAGCTACTCAGGAGGCTGAGGCAGGAGAATTGCCTGAACCCAGGAGGCGGAGGTTGCGGTGAGCCGAGATCGCGCCATTGCACTCCAGCCTGGGTAACAAGAGCGAAACTCCGTCTCAAAAAAAAAAAAAAAAATTTTGCAATCTACCCATCTAACAAAGGGCTAATATCAAGAATCTACAAAGAACTAAAACACATTTACAAGAAAAAAACAACCCCATCAACAAGTGGGTGAAGGATATAAACACACACTTTTCAAAAGAAGACATTTATGCAGCCAACAAACGTGAAAAAAATGCTCATCATCACTAGTCATTAGTGAAATGCAAATCAAAACCACATTGAGATACCATCTCATGCCAGTTAGAATGACAATCATTACAAAATCTGGGGACAACAGACACTGGAGAGGATATGGAGAAACAGGAACACTTCTACACTGGTGGTGGGAGTGTAATAAATTAGTGCAACCATTGTATAAGACTTGTGGCAATTCCTCAGGGATCTAGAAATGGAAATACCACTTGACCCAGTAATCACTTACTGGGTATATACCCAAAGGATTATAAATCATTCTATTATAAAGACACATGTACACTTATGTTCATTGTAGCACTGTTTACAATAGCAAAGACTTGGAACCAACCCAAATGCCCATCAATGATAGACTGGATAAAGAAAATGTTCCACATATACACCATGGAATACTATGCTGCTGTCAAAAAGGATGAGTTCATGTCCTTTGCAGGGACATGGATGAAGCTGGAAACCACCATTCTCAGCAAACTGACACAAGAACAGAAAACCAAACACCTCATGTTCTCACTCATAAGTTGGTATTGAACAATGAGAACACATGGACACAGAGAGGGGAATATCACACACCAGGGCCTATTGGGGTGTGGGAACCCTCTGGGTGGGATAGTGGGTGTGGGATTTGGGAGGGATAACATTAGGAGAAATACCTAATGTAGGTGATGGGGAATGGAAGCAGCAAACCACAACAACATGTGTATACCTATGTAACAATCCTGCATAATCTGCACATGTACTCCAGAACTTAAAGTATACTTTTTAAAAAGCTGTAAAGGTGAAAAAAAAGTATGAGCAGAGAAGTAGCATTTGTGGGTAAACCTTAAGATAAAAAAAGTCATTGGTAAAAATCACACCAGTATATTTTTATTTTCACGCCATTTGTGATCATTGAAATATTCAAGAATGTAGCCATTTTAATCCTCGTTCTTTAACCTAGCATAGTGTTTCTGATGTTCATTCTTATTGCTCCATATTGGCAATTCATTCATCTTTATTTCTCTTCATCAATTGATTGACATATTATTTCCTATTTTTAGCTACTATGAATAATGCTGCAGTAAACATTAAATGAATATTCATGTATTAGTCATTACAAATGCTTCTCAGCTTACAATGTGGTTACATCTCATTCAACCCATTGTAAGTTGAAAATATGGCAAGTCAAAACATATTCAATACACCTGGCGTCAGTGTTTACCCTAGTCCACCTTTAAGTACCCACTTCAGCTTCATGTTATTTTTTATATGGTATGTATTTTTTTGATTATTCTACTTGCTTCCTATTTTATCTCTGAACCCAAAATGTATATTTCATATAGCTTACAGTCGGACTTTGATTATTTAATTCATAGTGATAATTCAGCAATAGTGATTGGCATGTTTTGTGTTTTGTTGATTTATGTTTTATTATTATCTGCTTAGATCACATTTTCTCCTTATTCCTTTGTGTTTTTAAATAACATCAATATCAGTTATAAACTAAACATTATAGTCTATATTACTCTAAATAAACTTAACAATTAAAAAACAATGTTTTTAAATAAATTCAGTGAATACTGTAAACTTATATTTCTTCCAAGGCACTAGCAAAAGCATACCCAGTCACATCCTTAGTTTTCTCTTCAGAGCACACTTTGCTCTCAGTGGATCTTCTAATTTCATAATTCTTTGCAACTGCATAAGTTAAGAATTTCTTAGATTATCAAGTTCATACCTCCTTGTTTAATATTTCTCCCAATTTATCTCTTTCTTTCCACATTTTACTGTAAGTAGAAAGAAGAAACCAGGCTCTACTTTCAACATATTTTTTCAAAATTTCCTCATACTAAAGTTGTTTGTTTTTAATTCTGCTTTAAACATAAATGTAAGATAGAATTCAGCTGAGCTTTCTGAAATTACATGACACTACTTTCTATTAGCATGTTCATCAGTTAGTTACTACTGAGTCCTCACCAGCAACACTTTTAATATTTATATTTCTACTAGCATTCTGCTTATGACAATTTAGATATTCTCTAAGAAGGTATAAAGTTTTCTACTGTGGTTCTCACTTCCTTCAGTGTCTCACTTGCAGACTTTATAACATACACTTCCACCAAAAGTCTGTTCAAGGCTATCTAGGCTTTTCTAATTTTTTTATCCTGATACCTCAAATTTTACTAGCTGCTATTCATTATCCAATTCTAAAAGCCCCTTCCACACTTTTATACTGTGTATGCATATATTATTTCAAATAATATAAGAAGGAATTATATATGGAATATATATTATGTATGTACATTATTGAATATTAAAGTATATTATGATAGTATGTCATAATATCATAATGTTTCATATTTTTACCTCTTCTTGTATTCTTTATTTTCTGTGGAATTTAGTAATTATTCCATATTCTTTAAGCCTAAAGGATTTCCTTTAGTATATTTTAAAGAATATATTTAGCAATTTATTCCTTTTTTATAAATTTTGTTGATTTCTTTTTTTGCATTTATTTTGGAATAATAGCTTTGCTGGATATAAAATTTTTGGCTGAGATTTCTTTATGTATTTTCTTTCAGAAATTTGCATTGTCATTCAAATGCATCTAATCTCTATTATATTTAAAGAAGTCTCCCATTAGTCATAATATTGTTCTCTTTTAAGTGCTGTGCCATTTATCTCTTGATGCATTAAAGATTTTCATAGCAAAAGTCTTTGGATCAGGAAAAAATAAAATAAAAAAGATTTTCAAATTATCTTTGGCTTTCAGCACTTGCCACAATTGTTTAAATATGGTTTTTATAAAAATTGACATTTATTAATTTCTGTGAACCTGTAGATTATGTTTTTACTGAAATTGGCAGTTTTGTTTTGTTTTCTTTTTATATATATAATGTAGATGTCTGTACCCCTATCAGTCTTTGCTTTTTCTGGGACAACCACATAAACACATTGCTTTGATTGATTTGTCTTATAGGTGTTTAATTACGTTTCACAGGTCTTTGAAGCTCTAGTAATTTATTTTCAATTTTTTTCACTCTGTGGGTTAAATAACTTGTATTACTTTGTCTTCAATTTTACTGATTATTTTATCTGATATTGCAAATCTGCTATTGAGCCCATATTCTTATATTTTTATTTCTGTTATTGTACTTTTCAGATACAGAATTTTGACTTGAATTCCTTATAGTTTCTTTAATTATTTAGAAATAATTTTAAAATAACATTTGTAATACCTGCTTTGACGTTCTTTTTTACCTAATAAAACATCTTGACCCATCTATTGATTTTTTTTCTTTCTGACTATTAGCTAAACTATTCTGATTATTTGTATTTTTTAATTATGCCCAAATAAGATCTGATTTACTCTTCTATGTCTTTTGTTTGCTTGACTTTTTAAGAATTAGCATGAATATAAACTATAGAATGTGTCTCCCCTGTAAAGTGTGGCTGTTGATTTCTCTACTCTGGGTTTTTAATCTTATTTGTATTTTCTAACTTTTTTTTTTTCTAAGATGACAGAAGCTATAATTGACAATATTTGTTACAGAAAAAAACAGGTTTGGGTTGTCATAAAATAGAAATAAAAACAATTTGTTCCAATAAAATAATTTTCATTAAAAATGAAAGGTTTGGTAACAGTTTAATTGATCTACTGTAGAAAACTGATCAAGAAATTACACTGTCTGCATAGAGATGATTCCATAAAATATCTTCTTGAAAAGCATTTTTAAATGTCAGTACAAATTTGAATAAAGTATTTGTATTCATAGCGTCAAAATATCCTTGAGGTCAATGTCCCGTAGGTCCAAAACATCAGAGTCGACATGTCCCATATTCTTACACGTTTCACCAACACGTACCCCTTCAAAATCATCATGTTCCAAACTGATTTCGTTTTCCCAAGCTAGCTCTATCTCCCCACTGTCTTTGTCATTGTCAACACTTTCTTCTAATCATCCAGATTAAAATTTGATGTCATCACGGACACTTGCCTCTCGAGACTTCAGTCTCTATATTCAATCAGTCAACAAGAGCTGTTATCTTTTCGTTCACTGTATCTTTCAGATGCACTCTTTTTCTTCTTCCCCTACGCCTGGTCCTGCTCTAGTGTTCTTGCTGCAGACATCTCCACCTGCTCCCAGGGCCCCACCCAGGCCACCTTGCAAACAAACACCTGCCGGGCTAAGCTTTCTGAAGTGCTGCTCCCAGCATGTTCTTTTTTTTTTTTTTTTAATTGCATTTTAGGTTTTGGGGTACATGTGAAAAACATGCAAGATTGTTGCATAGGTGCATAAGTGGCAGTGTGATTTGCTGCCTTCCTCCCGTTCACCTATATGTGGCATTTCTCCCCATGCTATCTCTCCCCAACTCCCTACCCCCCACTGTCCCCCCCACCCCCCAACAGACCCCAGTGTATAGTGCTCCCCTCCCTGTGTCCATGTGTTCCCATTGTTCAACACCCATCTATGAGTGAGAACATGCGATGTTTGATTTTGTGTTCTTGTGTCAGTTTGCTGAGAATGATGGTTTCCAGGTTCATCCATGTCCCTACAAAGGACGTGAACTCATCGTTTTTGATGACTGCATAATATTCCATGGTGTATATGTGCCACATTTTTCCTGTCCAGTCTATCATCGAAGGGCAATCCCATTACTGGGTATATATCCAAAGGATTATAAATCGTTCTACTATAAGGACACATGCACACGAATGTTCATTGCAGCACAGTCTAACTTTTATTTCAAAGTGTTAGCCTTGCATCTACATAACTTAGTGGTCAGCCAGTGATTTGGGCAAAAGTCAAGCTCATTATGAATGAGTTTATAAGATCTCTGCCAAATGCTTATTGAGAGTGCACACACTAAACTTTATCGAGTTCTCAAGTTATCTTTGTCTCTTTTTCTCAGCGTTTATGTAGGAACAGATCTCCCACTCATATGTAATATTTCAGCCCAGGAAGGGAATGTGAAGAAAATAACTTGCTTTTCAGTGGTTTTTTTCATTTCTAGGGTCTCTCTATTCATTTCTCACTGAACAATCTGCTAGCCAAGCAAATCTGCTAATTTTAAACATTTGTTTTCTACAGAGCCTGTTTTTTTTTTTTTTTTAAGTGAAAAAGCCAGGGCTTTTGGTCACTCACTGAGGATTAATTCACCCTCTCATAAAAACAAACTTGTGGTTTTGTTTCATTCATTGACTGAGCTTTAGGAGATGGTGGAGCCCCAGGAAAGAAGATCACAAATGCTTGTTGCTTTAAACTCATGATATAGTAGTTATTCAAGAATAAACACTTAATAAGTTGTCTGCTTTTTATGGATTTCCAGAACCTTGAAATGATAGTTCTTGACAACTCTGTCCAATTTTATACCCTTTTTGTGTGTGTGTAGGAACCCTTTGCAAAGACTTCAAACTACCATAACTGCCCATTAACTTTAAAAACTTGTAGACTTTGGTTTAGACTTGTTAGACTTTGGAAATGTTTTTAAAAACATATTTTTTATTGTACTTTAGATTCTGGGGTACATGTGCAGATAGTGCAGAATTGTTGCATAGGTACATACATGGCAATGTGGTTTAGTGCCTCCATCCCCCTGTCACCTATGTCTGGCATTTTCCCCCATGTTATCCCTCCCCAACCTCCACTGTCCCTCACCCATTCCCCGCTAACAGACCCTAGTTTGTGATGCTCCCCTTCTTGTGCCATGAGTTCTCATTGTTCAACATCTGCCTATGAGTGAGAACATGTGGTGTTTGATTTTCTGTTCTTGTGTCAGTTTGCTGAGAATGCTGGTTGCCAGATTCATCCATGTCCCTAAAAAGGACATGAACTCATCATTTTTTATGGCTGCATAGTATTCTATGGTGTATATATGTGCCATATTTTCCTTGTCCAGTCTATCATTGATGGGCATTTGGGTTGGTTCCAGGTGTTTGCTATTGTAAACAGTGCTGCAATGAACATACATGTGCATGTGTCTTTATAATAGAACGATTTATAATCCTTTGGGTATATATCCAGTAATGGGATTGCTGGGTCAAATGGAATTTCTATTTCTAGGTCCTTGAGGAAGTGTTAGGTGCTCATATTTTCTAATATGGAAAAGTTAAATAAATTTCTGAAAAAGATCATCTGTAATTCAAGAAATTTTAATGAGGCAAAAGTAAAAACCAGATTTCTAATGATATTATAGATGCCTAGATGTGGTGTTTGGCCTTTGTGACTTCTGGTCTAATTCGAAAAGTGTTTGGTTACATGACATTGTTGACATTTAGATTTGAGGGCCAATATTTACAGTTTGTCACCTAGACATTGCTTATTTATTCATTCTCTTGAAAATTTGTTTTGAGATCTCCTAGTTCTAAGTGGATGGTTACAACAATGAATAAGATGCAAAATACCTGACCCTGAGGCTAGCATTATAGTTAGAAAATAACAATAATTAACAAATGAATAAGTAAAATATATTGTTTAGTAGTTGGAGATGAGCACTGCAGAGAAAAGTACATCACAATGGTGTGTACACAATCTGAGAAAGGAGTTAGGCTTTCTGCAATTTAAATGATACAGGCAGGGAAGTCAGTAATGAGAAGGTGAGTTTAGAGCAAATTCTTGAAGTGGTTTAAGAAACTAAGGAAAAGAATATGTAGACACTTTTGATGATGTTCAGGCACAAGGTAGAATGAATAAGTGCAAAAGTCTGAGCTGGAAAAATTTATAGTTTTCCAGGAACAGCAATTGGATCAAAAATGAACAAGAAAGAAAGTAGTAGAAGACTTCTTAGGTATGGTAGGGTGGAGATAGGAAGAAGCTCTTAGTTTTATTTAGTGATATGAAAGATACTAGAGGATTCTAAACATAATTTACATGAGGCAACTTTTAAATTAAATATAATCACTGTGGTTTCAATGTTAGAATGTCAAGAACAAAGGCAAGGAACCCAGTTTTGAAGTTATTGCAAAATATATAAGAGAGAAATGCTGGATGAGGGAATATTAATGAAGATTTGACAAGTAGTCAGAGTCTGATGATATTTTAAAAGTAGATCTAATTGGATTTACTGACTGACGTAAGGTGTTCAAAAGAGAAATTAAGGAAACTGTGTGGGTTTGGACTGGCACAATGAAAGAGTTGGCTTTGCTATTAGTGATGCACATCCTACTGAGAAAAAGGCACTTTATAATGGGAATATAACGGGAGTTTGTTTTTGGAATATAACGGGAGTTTTGTCTTTTCTAAGAGAAAAGAATCTGAAATCTGAGAGTGTCCATACAAGTGATGTTCATTTGTGGGTTTTCCAGGCAAATGCGATATTTAAAACTATGAGACTTGATATGATCATCAAGTCCAAAATGGTTATCTACAATGCTTCTCTGCCACTAGAGTTGTCTAAAAGTAAAAATAATGTCTAGAAACTTGTAAGTATAGAGGTGTCTAACCCTGTTGATGTGTGGAGAGTAGATTATAACTGCTACACTTGGTTTGCTGTCCGTTATTATCTATAGATATTATTTCCACAATCAAATCTCATAATATTGCAAATGATTGGTTCTATCAAACTAAAAACTTTTGCCAATCTTGTTAATTATATTTTTATTAACAGAATAACTTAAGTTTTGAGTTTACAGAAAAATTGGGCATATAGAACAGAGTTCTTATATCATCCCTGCCACTGAAAGTTTCTCCAATTATTAGCACTCTATGTTACTATGACATATTGGTTACAATTAATGGTTTGTTTAAATGTCTTAGTTTTGCCTTTTGTTCTTCTTCTGTTCTTGGATTTCATTCAGGATTACCATGTAACCTTTAGTGGTCACATCTCCTTAGGCTACTCTTGGCTGTGATATTTTTCCCAACTTTTCTTCTTTGTTTGGTGACCTGACAGATGTAAGGAGTAATGGTAAATTATTTTGTAGGATGCCCCTCTATTGGAATATGTCTCATGATTAGACTGAGGTTGTAGATTGTGAGAAGAAGATTACAGAAGTAAAATGCACTTTTCATCACATCGTATCAAGGGTACATATTATCAACATGATTTATCACTCTTGATGCTGACCTTGGTTATATGGCTGAAGTAATGTTCATCAGATCTCTCTTGTAAAATAGCTCTTGATTATTCTTCTTTCCATACTGTACTCATTGGAAGAAAGTCACTATGTATACCTCATATTTAAGCAGTGGGAACTATTTGGGATTCTTCTACATAATAAATATATTTCTCTCTTTTATACCATGTATTAATTTATTTGATTATGTCTACATGAGTCATGAATATTTATTTTATTTATTTCATAATATTATGTACCTTTACTTATTTTTATTTTTTGCTGAAATTATATCAGTTTCAGCCATTGGTAGGTAGATCTTTCACTGGCTATCAGTTAGTTCCTGTGCATCTTTGATGTCTCCCTAGTATGGGGTGGGTGTGTGTGTGTGTGTGTGTTCTGAGCACTTCCTTAGTTTCTGGCACTACAAGGTTGTCCGCTAATTGTGTCCATTTTCTCACCCAGACTTAGAATCAGCCATTTCTTCCAAGAGCTCTGATTACTTTTACCATGTTGGCCAGGTTTATCTTGAACTCCTCGTTTCAACTGATCCACCTGTCTCAACCTCACAAATTGCTGGGATTACAAGCATGAGACACTGAGCCTGGATGACTTTTAATAGAGAATATTAGAAATCCAGATCTGGGCAATAGATATGTTCATGAGCCTTGGGGGTAGCATTCTTTCTAAACTCTCTCAACTGAAAGAGCAAATAAACATATGCAGGCATACTAATTTGCATGTATATGGATATCTATAAATATTTTAGTATGTAAACATCTGTATCTGTAGTAAATTAAATGAAATATTTTACTGATGTCTCCAACTCTAATCCATTACCACATGAATCATTCTAACCTCTATTTGTAAATTCCCCCTCTATGAGTGAGAAACATGGCTATAACCGTCTGCCATCCATTTATTTAATCGTTCAAGTTTAATATACATGCATAACAGTATCAAAATTGATACACTTTATCACCACTTGAAATACGTTTATCAACTAAAGTGTTTATAAGCATTTTCTTCTGCTTTTAGTCTTACAGACTCAAATCATTTCCAAATAATTGTTCCCCTCTCTTTTCATCTTCCTTTCTCATTTCACTTTTCAGTAAGGTTTTGTTATATATTTGTAACATATTTAGATATTCTTGTCACAATCTGCCTGTTTCTCTTGAATTTTATTACCTCCTCAATGATTTTTAAAATTTTCATACATTAAGCTAGGCCCCTTATGTTGTAGACTATGGTTTTTTTAAAAAAAAAATGCATAGTGGCATCTATGTATAATTACAGTGTCATAAGGAATAAAATAATCTTACAAATTATCTGTTCTTCATATAGTCATTTCTCCCCTCAAGTTTGTGTCAACTAATGATCTTTTAAATGTCTCTATAGTTGTATTTTTGCCCAAATGTAATATAATTGGAATGGTATAGTAGGTAGCTTTTTCTGGCTTCCTTCTTTCATTTAGCACTGTATATATTTAAGATTCCTCCATATCTCTTTGTGGATTGATAGCCGATTTTATTTTTGTGAATGGAATTATATTCCATTGTGTTAATGCACCAAAATTTGCTTATCCAGTCACTTTCTGAAGGGCATCTTGTTTGCTTCCTGTTTTTGACAAATATGGATAAACTCACTACAAACATTTAGGCACAAGATTTTGTGGTACATGGTGTTAAAAGAACAACTTCAGCTGAATTAAATTGAAGGAAGTTTAATTGAGCAATGAATGAAGTGTGAATCAGGCAGCCCCCAGAATCACAGCAGATTCAGAGAGACTCCACCACAGCCCTGTGGTGGAAGAAGATTTATGGACAGCAAAAGGAAAGTGATGTACAGAAAACAGAAGTGAGATACAGGAACAACTGGATTGGTTACAGCTTGGTGTTTGCCTTATTTGAACACAGTTTGAACAGTTGGCTATATTTGGCCAAAACTCAGCAACCGGCACAGTTTTGGGCTACGGTTGGTTTACACCTCCACTTGCTATAGTTCACAACGTACCGAAAAACCTTTAGGCTGAACTTAAACATGTGAGAAGGCAGCTATATGCTAAATTTGATTCACAATAGTTTGTCAGCGCAATTGGATGAATAGCTACAGTGTGTTTGCTGTATCATATAGTTAGACTATGGTTAGCTTGGTAAGAAACTGAAAAATTGTCTTCAAAAGTGACTTATCATTTTACATGTCCATCAATGAGGAATAAATGTTCTTGTTCTGCATCTCAACAACATTTGATATTTTTGAAATTATGCACTTCTAGTTGAATGAAAGTGGTTATCCAGATGTTTTCAATATATATGAATAACTAACCTAAGCCTACTTTCAAATAAAAATATACAGTTTCAGGGATAGGGCAAGTATTTTTTAAAATAAAATTTCTGACTCCTTCCTTATTCTTTTTATAATGTTGCCATTCAGTTCACTTTTCTGTGTGGTTATAAATATCCAAACATTGTAACTATTATTATTTTGAATAAATAATTATTTATTAGATTCACTAATATTTTCTCTTCATTTTATTCCTTTTCTGAAACTTTCCTTATGTAGATCTGAGTTTTTGATCTATATAATTTTTATTCACTCTGAAGAAATTTTTTTGATATTTCCTGCCAGTCAAGTCTACTGGCAAAAATTATCTCAGATTTTGCTTATCTGAGAATGTCTTTACTTCTTCTTTACTTCTTTAATTCTTATCCTTGTTCCTCTGTAGCTAAGACACTTTTTACTCTGACTTCTTTTATAAATCTTTCCTTATATGTGCTATAGTTTGAATAGGGTGTGCCAAATTAGATTGTTTTGGGTATTCTACTGATTCCTTCCTGTAGCTGCAGGTGTTAGGGGCTTCAGCTTTTCCTAATGTCCTTGTATCCTCCCCAGCCACTGTCTCTGAGTTGTTTTTAAGATGATCTTCTGTGTCTTGCAACATTGTCAATTGTAATTCATCATTATTATATTGGAGCTCTGTTGAAATGGACAGTGGTAGGTTGTGTGAGAGGGAAAGATTGTAAATCACTATAATCCTGTGATTATAATTCTTTGATTATAAATAATTTCAAGGTAATTTTCTTATGAATTCATTCACTTCTTGTTGTTTTGTAGCAACTGTGACTATTTATTCTTTCTTTCTTTATTTTTTTTTGAGATGGAATCTCACTCTTTCATCCAGGCTGGAGTGTAATGCCATGGTCTCAGCTCACTGGAACTTCCACTTCCTGGGTTCAAGAGATTCTCCTGCCTCAGCCTCCCGAGTAGCTGGGACTACAGGTGAGTGCCACCACACTCGGCTAATTTTTGTATTTTTAGTAGAGACAGGGTTTCACTATGTTTCCTAGGCTTGTCTTGAACTCCTGACCTCATGATCTGCCCACTTTGGCCTCCCAAAGTACTGGGATTACAGGCATGAGCAACCATGCCCGGCCTAAGACTTTCATTAATGTTTATCAGCATTTTAAAAAATCTAGAAGGGGCTAAAGTTGGAAATTGTCCTTTCTTTCTCAAAAAGGCTCTAGTAAAATAATTTTCCTTGGAGTGCTGGTATTTGTTGTGGAAAATGGTCTGTAGTTATTCCAAAATGGCTATTTTTCTGCTTCCCATTCCCTAAATGGCTGAATGTGTTACTCAGATCTTCAACATGATAACCTGATGGAATTCCTGTAGATAAAACTGACAAAAATTTGGACAAGGGCCCCAGGAGTTTCTTATTCACAAGCTAATCCACACTCTAACTCTGGGTATTTATAAAAATGATCTACTGTAAATTATCCTACTATTTTATGGCAGTAGAGTTTTCTGCTCCAGGTAAGTTGATATAGGCTGTTATTTACTGTATTTCCCTCTCTCTTCAGAGTCCAGGTGGTCATTTGTCAACTGATCTAAATTCTCTGATGGATCTAATAAATCATTTCCTGTCCATTTGTTCAAGCTTTTTTTTTTTTTGTAATAATGAGAATGACAACATCCAATATTTTTACATTTTGGAGTTGAAAAATTGAAGTTTTATAATCACATTTTAATGTCAAAAAACTATTTTATGGGCTAAGTTACAAAGACAAAAGCTATAATTCTTTAAACTAGTAGCACATATCTAATGAACTCCAGGAATGGCTGAGAAATTATCTTCATTAAGTGATATTTATTAATTAATAAATCAATTATTTGGTAAGAGTTGGTTTTCCTGTATTAATTACTTATTTTTCTGCACTTTTTCTACAGTTCTCACCATGAATATAGATTATCTTATCAAATAATTTTAAAAAGCAGTGTAAAGGGAAGTTTTGTAAACAGTAATTGCAGGTATATAAAGTAGACAATTGCTTGGGAGGAATAGAGGTTTGCTTTTCCAGATAAAAGATGGTATTACTTTATTTGTCAATTAATCATAGTGTTTTTGAAATAAGGTTAATTTCTCAAGATCAGAATAAATATTCCTGACTATATTCAGAATACTATACCACAGTTTTCCAGCAATGTAAATTGCATACACTGACTGCTGCTGAAGAAGAAATGTGGTTCCCTTCTACGTTCATCAATTCTAAATCTTTGGAAAGCCTCCAAAGGTTTTACTGGCATGAAAAGTACTGAGCATTGGGCATTTGGTAAACTTAGTCAATCAATTGAACTTTTTCTTTGAAATGGGTGCTTTCTGCAGTTTTGGCATTGGTATCTACAATAGTTAAATCAAGAACAAATTTAACTGCAAAATATAACAATGAAGACTTGACATGTATTGAAAACTACTATAAGATAGTGATGAGATTTCAGCATGAATCTCAAACCTATGAAATTGAAACATTTGTTTAATGCTATTTTGTCATGACTTCTTTTCATATTGGATAAAGTGATCTCTTCATTATTGAAAGGCAGGACTTATTGTCAGTACAATACCAATCACAGACATAGGTTTTGAAATGAATACTTAATATTTTAATAAAAGCATCAAACATACGCATACTCAAGGACTCTTTTTTTTGTCATCATTCTTGAAAACCAACCTTTTAAATTATTTTCTCTCTGTAACTTCTTACTCCCACTAGATTCTGCCCTGCTAATTTGGATGGTATTCTATTAATTCCCCATCATTGCCTCTAGACAGGTTCAAACTAGGCTCTCTGAGAGCTGAAAGTAACAAGTACATTTTCCACAAAAAACATTATTTTAGCTCATATTAATTTTGAAATTGTAGTAGTTAGCAAAACTTTTAACAGATTTTCTTATTTGTGGTAAAATATTAAAAGTGACCTGGTTAACTGTTATTAGATTATTGAACTACAAAAAATTTATGGCAAATTAGTGATCCTGAAAATTTAATTCCTGTGGGAAACTGTTTAACCAGTATTTTAAATTTACAAATAGATTATCTTATATGTATTGGTTTTATTTTTATATTTAATCCATTTTTTCCTAGCACTGATACTATTAATTCTTATAGTAATAATTATTATAATATCAAATAATATAATTATCTCACAAACACGGAAAGCTATTTGGTAGAAATGGAAGCACACA
This sequence comes from Aotus nancymaae, assembly GCF_030222135.1. NCBI lineage: Eukaryota > Metazoa > Chordata > Mammalia > Primates > Aotidae > Aotus > Aotus nancymaae. The sequence continues at coordinate 13,251,373 of NW_026988476.1, read as the reverse complement.
AAGTGAACAATATATAAAAAATATATAAAAATATATATTCAACTGTTTATTATCTACAAATATAGATATGTATAATCCAAAATGGAATAATTCAATCAAATCAACACAATCTATCACTTAATACAGTTGTCACAATTATATGTGAGGAAAGAAAAATATAATATGTTTGCAGAACATTGCCTTTATTCCTCATCATTTGAAATACACTCTTTTATGACTGTTATTGTACTCATTTCTAAATTAATAATGAAGATGGGGATGTTTTAGAAGGTATACTCGATTAAGTCTATAAAAATGCCCTTATACCTGGCTTATCATCATGTGTTCCCACTTATTTGTGGTACCTAAATATCAACATAATTGAACTCATGGAGATAGAGAATGGAAGGATGCTGACAAGAGGCGGGGAAGGGGAGTGGGAGGGAAGGGAGGAGGTAGGGATGGTTGATGGGTTAACAAAAAAAAAGAATTGAAAGTATGAATAAGATCTAGTATTTGATAGCACAACGGAGGAACTATAGTCAATAACAATTTAATTGTACATTTTAAATAACTAAAAAAATATAATTGAATTGTTTATAACACAAAGAATAAATGTTTGAGGGGGTAGATTTAAAAATCCCATTATAAATATGTGTCTACTAAAAACTACCTTTTTTTTTACTCTATTTTTATACTATTAGTAGTTTAAATTCAAATAATGGAAAAATCATGTTGATAGCATTAACATTTTTCATAGCTCTTATACTTTTCATTCCCCACTGCTGTCAACATACTATACACATCCTCTGATTTTTCTTTAACTTTTCTGTGGATAATACATGATAACACCGAATAAATATTTTTCTTAAAAAATTATGTGATTAAAATAAGTTTGATTAAGTTATGGTGTGATTCCTTCTGTTAAATACATAGGAAAGGAGCCACTTATATAAGTCCTTAGTGTATTATGACAAACACTGAAGAATAATTAATTCTTTAGTTATTGACAGAGAAAATAATGAATGAGCTCTATTCCTTGTCCTCATTCTTAGTCTATTGATACTGACCTCTGTAACAGGGGCCATATTGGAGTCTCTTCTCTCTAGTTCACTATTATCAATAGTTTAACTCACTCAAGGAGAAACCTATATTCTTTCTTCTCATGAAATTTCTGGCCTAAAATATTTTAGTAACAATCAGTTTCCTTTCATTCTACCTATCTATTTTTTTTAAAAAATATATTTCTCCTATCAGCATTTATATACTGGAATGAGGTACACACTCTAGGAAATGTGAATAGTAATTAGAACAGAGTCTGATGTCAAAGAGCATACAGTCTTAGTTGTGTGATAAAATGCTTAAGTAATAACAAGAAAACCTGATAAAACTAAGGGATAGGTTATCTCCAAAATTTCGTGAACATCATTGAATCAGACATAATAAAAATAAAAATAATTAATATGGAACATTAGTGATGAAAGAAGTTACTTTGAGTATTTCAATACAAGATGGGTTTGACAACATGCAGTTTAGAGAAAGACAGAAGGTAAACTTTTTACTTTACCTAATATGCATTTTTAATTTTCAGTCATTATTTATTTATAGAATGGAAATATTTAGTGTTCCTTAACTGCATCAAAAGCTAATTTTATATAAAAGCAAGTCATTTAATATATTCAAATAAAGCATTAGGATACTGCATAATATGAGATTTTAAAAAGTTTAAATTTGTGAAACTCAATTTTAGTTTAATTGTTTAAAGTTCAAATTGCAGGCTGCTTAATATTAGAGTATTCAACTCAATATTAGAGTACTCAAACAAATTTAACAGAGAACTATGACATCTTCTGTAAACATTTCATCTTAATATTAGCTTAATCTCAAATAGAAGGAAAGAGAGAAACAATAACTGTGTGGCATAGCAAAAAAAAAAAAAAGGAAAAAAAGGAAGTTCTACAAAAACCTAATGCTACTATATGAATGTCATTTCTTCAGAAACATAGTGTTATTTATCAGTACTGCCTTTTTCATTTTACATGTGTTTGAAATTATCAGGAGAGATATATTTTTGACTTAGATGCATGTTGGTTATTTTTGAATTTATTATTTCTATTTTCCCAGGCTCTGTATTATACAGTGGTGATTCTAAAAGACTTTCATTTAAAAGAGAAAAATATATTGAAAATAAGGCATCTAGTTGTCATCTGTAATGACTAAGTACTAAAGCATATGCCATTATTCTTCTACCAAAAAATCAATAACAACATTCATCCTTTTAGAATTGAGAGGGCTCCAAGGATATGTGGAGCATAATAACTTGTCAATTACTTTATTTTATTTTTTAGAATAATGTATGTTGAATGAAATGTCACTATGTAAGCAATGACCACTTTATAAGCAGTACAATTTCCTTCACCTTTTATTTTTAAGAAAATAATTGAACTCACTTTTCTCTGTGACCAATCCTTCTTTTAGAGTGAGGATTGAAATGTTATTCCATTGTTCACCTGCATGAAAGCAGTTGTCATGCACATCTATAGCAAGTGCCTGAAAGAAAATGGAATATTTCAGTACCACAGAGAGCCTCATATTCTGCAGACAGCCATCAACCATTATATTATGTGAGGAATTCCATATTCCTTTAAAAATATACTGGAAGTGATGTTATTTTGCTTTAGAATTATATTGGTATTGTAACTTACATTCCCTATAATTTAGTTGATATAATAAATCCAAAATTGACTTACTTCTAAGTTATAATACAATAGGTAATTTCACAATACTTGAAAAAAATCCAAATTTATCAGTCAACCATTATAACACATAAAGCCAAGTATGAGTTAATGTATAAAAATATGTTCTATCGGTTGGGATCCAAGATGGCCAAATAAGAACTGCTCCAGAGTGCAATTCCCAGCAAGAATAATGCAGAGGGTGAGTGCCCACCGCATTTCCAAACAAATTTTCACTGCCCACAGACCAGGCGATTCCCAGGCAGAAAAGCGCCATGACTTTTCAGCACAGTGGTTTCAGCTGGTGCTGGGTTGGTACACAAAAACTGACGAATCAGTGTGGCCATTTCAAATGGGGCCTGGAACGCCTAAGAGACAGAGCCACCCATTCAACTGAAAGGGAGGGGGCAGTGTCAGGGATCCAGGCAATCTGGTTTGGCAGGCACCACTCCCACAAAACAAGCAATCTGAAACACTCTGGACTGAGAGTTTCCCAGCAAGTGCAGCTGAACCCAGGACAGTCCAACTCAGTAGGGGGAAGGGCTACTTCCACTACCTAGGCAGTCTGCCAGTACCCAGGCAGTTCACATACAACTGTGCAGAACCTGCAGCAGCTCAGCAACACCTCTGCTGGCAGACTGTAACTAGACTACTATGTGCAGGAGAGGGCATCTCTGAAAAAAGGTAGCAGTATGACAGGAACTTATAAATAAAGCTGACCTTCCTAGGACAGAGCACCTGGGAAAAGAGGCAGTTATGAGTTCTGCTGCAGTAGACTTAAAAGTACCTGCCCAGCAGCTCTGCAAGGAATAATAGAGCTTCCAGCACAGCACTTGAGCTCTTATAAGGGACAGACTATCTCCTCAAGCAGCTCCCTGACACCCGTATACCCAAAGAGACACCTCATAAAGGAGAGCTCAGGCTGACATCTGGCAGGTACCCTTCTGGGAAGAAGATAACAGAAGAAACTGGCAGCAACCCTTACTGTTCTGCAGCCCCTGCAGGTGATCCCAAGGCACTCAGGGTCTGTAGTGGACCTCCAGAAGTCCTGCAGCAGAGAGGCCTGACTGTTAGAAGGAAAACTAAGAAACAGAAAGAAATAATTTCATCATTAACAAAAAGAATGTCCACTCAGAGACCCCAACTGAAAGTCACCAACTACAAAGACCACAGGTAGATAAAGCCAAGAAGATGGGAAGAAACCAGTGCAAAAAGGATGAAAATACCAAAAACCAGAAAGCCTCTCCTCCTCCAAAGGATCACTCCGCTTCAGCTAAGGATCAAAGATGAATGGAGAATGAATCTGATGAACTGACAGAAACAGGCTTCAGAAGGTGGGTAATAACAAACTTCTCAGAGCTAAAAGAACATGTGCTAACCCAATGCAAAGAAACTAAGAAACTAGAAAAAACGGTTAGATGAGATGCTAACTAGAATAGACAGCTTAGAGAAGGATATAAACGACTTGATAGAGCTGAAAAATCACAGCACGAGAACTTTGCAAAGCATATACAAGTTTCAATAGCCAAATCGACCAAACAGAAGAAAGGATATCAGAGATTGAAGATCAACTCAATGAAATAAAATGAGAAGGCAAGAATAGAGAAAAAAGAGAAGAAATGAACAAAGCCTAGAAATATGGGATTATGTGAAAAGACCTAATCTACATTTGATAGGTGTACCTGAATGTGACAGAATGAATCCAAGCTGGAAAACACTCTTTAGTATATTATCCAGGAGAATGTCCCCAACCTAGCAAGCCAGGCCAACATTCAAATCCAGGAAATACAGAGAACACCACAAAGATATTCCTCAAGAAGAGCAACCCCAAGGCACATAATTGTCAGATTCACCAGGTTTGAAATGAAGGAAAAAATGCTAAGGGACACCAGAGAGAAGTCAGGTTATCACCAAAGGGAAGACCATCAGACTCAAAGTGGATCTTTCCACAGAAACCCTACAAGCCAGAAGAGAGTGGGGGCCAATATTCAACATCCACAAAGAAAAGAACTTTCAACCTAGAATTTCATATCCAGCCAAAATAAGCTTCATAAGCGAAGGAGAAAGAAAATCCTTTACAAACAAGCAATTGCTGAAAGATTTTGTCACCACCAGGCCTGCCTTACAAGAGCTCCTGAAAGAAGCACTAAACAAGGAAAGGAACAACCAGTACAAGCCACTCCAAAAACGTACCAAATGGTGAAAACCATCAACACAATGAAAAAAATGCATCAACTAATGGGCAAAACATCCAGCTAGCATCAAAATGGCAAGATCAAATTCACACATAACAATATTAACCTTAAATGTAAATGGGCTAAATGCCCCAATCAAAAGATAAAGACTGGCAAATTGGATAAAAAGTCAAGACCCATTGGTGTGCTGTATCCCGGAAACTCATCTCACATGCAAGGACACACATATGCTAAAAATAAAGGGATTGAGGAAGATTTATCAAGCAAATGGAGAGCAAAAAAAAAAAAGCAAGAGTTACAATCTTAGTCTCTGATAAAATGGACTTTAAACCAGCAAATATCAAAAGAGACAAAGAAGGACATTACATAACAGTAAAAGGATCAATGCATCAAGAATAGCTAATAATCCTAAATATATACTCACCCAATACAGGAGTACCCAGGTACATAAAGCAAGTTCTTAATAACCTACAAAGAGACTTAGACTCCCACACAATAATAGTGGGAGACTTTAACACTCCACTTTCAATATTACACACATCAACAAGACAGAAAATTAACAAGGACATCCAGGACTTGAACTCAGATCTGGATCAAGCAGACCTAGTAGACATCTATGGAAATCTCCACCCCAAATCCACAGAATATACATTCTTCTCAGCACCATGTTGTACCTACTCTAAAACTGACCACATAATTGAAGGTAAATCACTCCTCATCAAATGCAAAAGAATGGAAATCATAACAAACAGTCTCTCAGACCACAGGGCAATCAAATTAGAACTCAGAATTAAGAAACTAACTCAGAACTGCACAACTTCATGGAAACTGAACAACTGGCTCCTGAATGTCGACTGGATAAACAAAGAAATGAAGGCAGAAATAAAGATGTTCTTTGAAACCAAGAGAACAAAGATACAACATACCAGAATCTCTGGGACACATTTAAAGCAGTGTGTAGAGGCAAATTTATAGCAATAAATGCCCACATGAGAAGCGAGGAAAGATCTAAAATTGACACCCTATTGTCAAAATTGAAAGAGCTAGAGGAGCAAGATCAAAAAAACTCAAAAGCTAGTAGAAGACAACAAATAACTAAGATCAGAGCAGAAATGAAGGAGATAGAGACAAAAAAAAAAAAAACCTTCAAGAAATCAAAAAATCCAGGAGGTGGTTTTTTGAAAAGATCAACAAAAGAGACAGACTGTTAGCCAGATTAATAAAAAAGAAAAGGGAGAAGAATCAAATAGATGCAATAAAAAACGATAAAAGGGATATCACCACTGATTCCACAGAAATACAGACTACAATCAGAGATTACTACAAACAACTCTATGCACATAAACCAGTAAACCTGGAAAAAATGGATAAATTCCTGGACACTTGCACCCTCCCACACCTAAACCAGGAAGAAGTTGAAACCTTGAATAGACCAATAACAAGGGTTGAAGTTGAGGCAGCAATTAATAGCCTACCAAGAAAAAAAAGTCCAGGTCCAGACGGATTCACAGCTGAATTCTACCAGACATACAAAGAGGAGTTGATACCATTCCTTCTGAAACTATTCCAAACAACACAAAAAAAGGAAACCCTTCCCAAATCATTTTATGAGACCAACACCATCCTGATACCAAAACCTGGCAGAGATTCAACAAAAAAAGAAAACTGCAGGCCAATATCCATGATGAACATAGGCGCAAAAATATTCAATAAAATACTGGCAAACAGATTGCAACAGCACATCCAAAAGCTTATCCATCATGATCAAGTAGGCTTCATTCCAGGGATGCAAGGTTGGTTCAACATACGAAAGTCTGTAAACGTAATCCACCACACAAATAGAACCAAAGACAAAAACCATGTGATTATCTCAATAGATGCAGAGAAGACCTTTGAAAAAATTCAACAGCACTTTATGCTAACAACTCTCAATAAACTAGGTATCGAAGGAACATATCTCAAAAAAATAAAAGCTATTTATGACAAAACTACAGCCAATATCATACTGAATGGGCAAACACTGGAAGCATTCCCTTTGAAATCTGGCACTAGACAAGCATGTCCACTCTCACCACTCCTATTCAATATAGTATTGAAAGTTCTAGCCAGAGCAATCAGGCAAGAAAAAAAAAAAAAAAAAAGGGTATTCAATTAGGAAAGGAGGAAGTCAAATTATCTCTATTTGCAGACAACATGATTGTATATTTAGAAGACTCTATCATCTCAGTCCAAAATCTCCTGAAACTGATAAGCAACTTCAGCAAAGTCTCAGGATACAAAATCAATGTACAGAAATCACAAACATTTCTATGCACCAATAACAGACTAACAGAGCCAAATCATGAGAAAACTCCCATTCACAATTGCTACAAAGAGAATAAAATACCTAGGAATACAACTAACAAAGGATGTAAAGGACCTCTTCAAGGAGAACTACAAACCACTGCTCAATGAAATAAGAGAGGATGCAAACAGATGGAAAAACATTCCATGTTCACGGTTAGGAAGAATCAATATTATGAAAATGGCCATACTGCCCAAAGTAATTTACAGATTCAACGCCATCCCCATCAAGCTACCAATGACCTTCTTCACAGAACTGGAATAAACCATCTTAAACTTCATATGGAACCAAAAGAGAGGCCACATAGCCAAGACAATCCTAAGCAAAAAGAACAAAGCTGGAGGCCTCATGCTTCCTGATTTCAGACTATGCTGCAAGGCTACAGTAATCACAACAGCATGGTACTGGTACCAAAACAGAGATACAGACCAATAGAACAGAACAGAGGCCCTTGAGGCAATGCCACACATGTACCACCATCTGATCTTGGATAAACCTGACAAAAACTAGTAATGGAGAAAGGATTCCTTGTTTAATAAATGGTGTTGGGAAACCTGGCTAGCAGTGTGCAGAAAGCAGAAACTGGACCCCTTCTTGACACATTACACTAAAATTAACTCCAGATGGATTAAAGACTTAAACATAAGACCTAACATCATAAAAACCCTAGAAGAAAGCCTAGGCAAAACTATTCAGGATATAGGCATAGGCAAGGACTTCATCACTAAAACACCAAAAGCATTGGCAACAAAAGCCAAAATAGACAAATTGGGACCTAATTAAACTCTAGAGCTTCTGTACAGCAAAATAACAATCATTAGAGTGAACCTGCAGCCAAAAGACTGGGAAAAAATTTTTGCAGTCTACCCATCTGACAAAGGGCTAATATCCAGAACCTACAAAGAACTTAAACAGATTTATAAGAAAAAATCAAACAAACCCATCCAAAAGTGGGTGAAGGATATGAAGAGAGACTTTTCAAAAGAAGACATATATAAGGCCAAAAATCACATGAAAAAATGCTCATCATCAATGATTATTAGAGAAATGCAAATCAAAACCACGTTGAGAGATCCCACCTCACGTTAGTTAGAATGGTGATCATTAAAAAAATCTGGAGACAACAGATGCTGGAGAGGATTTGGAGAAATAGGAACACTTTTACACTGTTGGTGGGAGTGTAAACTAGTTCAACCATTGTGGAAAACAGTGTGGCGACTCCTCAAGGACCTAGAAATAGAAATTTCATTTGACCCAGCAATCTCATTACTGGGTATATACCCAAAGAATTATAAATCATTCTATTATAAAGACACATGGACATGTATGTTCATTGTGGCACTGTTTACAATAGCAAAGACCTGGAACCAACCCAAATGCCCATGAATGATAGTCTGGACAAGGAAAATGTGGCACATATACACCATGGAATACTATGCAGCTATAAAAATGATGAGTTTGTGTCCTTTGTAGGGACATGAATGAATCTGGAAACCATTATTTTCAGCAAACTGACACAAGAACGGAAAATCAAACACTGCATGTTCTCACTCATAGGCACTTGTTGAACAATGAGAACACATGGACACAGGGAGGGGAGCATCACACACTGGGGTCTGTTGGGGTACTAGAGGAGGGACACTGGGGGATGGGAGTTGGGGAGGGATAACATTGGGAGAAATGCCACATATAGGTGACAGGGGGATGAAGGCAGCAAACTATATTGCCATGTGTGTACCTATGCAATAATCCTGCATGATCTGCACATGTACCCCAGAACATAAAGTACAATCAAATAAAAAAAAAAAAAGAAATACAACCCTGATAGGCATACTTTGATTTGGAAAAATATTTAGATTATTGAGGCAGAGGTTCACAGAAAGGATAATGGTGTATACATAGAACATGGCTTCTTAGTAGAAACAGTTAATTGCAGTTTTGTTTTTCTCGCCCCAAGCTTTTTTCTAAATCAGCAAGGCACTATTCATTTTCCAGTTTTATGTTAACCCACTTTCATTCTCATCACTTTATGCCTCTTTTACTAAGCAGTGTTGATGCTTTGTTTCCGTTGAGAAACAAACCTGCAGTCCACACAGAAGATGAGAAATGTTTTTCATCAAGCAATAATTTTATGGAAAAAAGAAATAAAAAACTAAAACTTCGGCAAAATTATTCCCTTTAGTCTCATTTTATAAAGAGATTGTCTTCTCAGTCACTAAGAAGATAATATGGTATTCGTAACAATAAAATACATACTTGCAAATGTCCTATAACCAAAGTGTAAATCACTTTTTAATCCCAAGCACTTTTACTTGTGACAATGTACATTAACATTTAAATGGAAATACAGTAATCATGCAATCATACTTGATTTTAACTTTAGCATTTCATAAATTATTTTCCACCATTACTTTATTCACTGAACCAATATATGTAACTATAATGTTTTCATTTACGCTAATATTGAAATTTCTTGAATTTTAGAATAATACTTTATTCTAGAATAAATAATTTCAGTGATAGGGTAAAACAGAATTAATATGTCTATATATATATCTATATCTATATAAATCATAATAACTTACTTTGAAATCCAGCATAGAAAAAAGTTTTAGAGCTTAACTCTGTCTTGAATTAAGAAAGTTTAGTTAGTTATTACTATAAAGATTTACATACTTTCAAAATCCTACTGTATCCAAATAAAGCATATTTTGAATATAAAATAATTAGGGTTTTTTAAAAATCACCATATGTGTGGTTTTCTACAGCAACTTATTTGAAACATTTTTTTATGTAGCCTGTTACTTGGATGTTATTTTATTTTCAATGAATATTCAAAATATGTAGAAATTTAAATGAGTCAGTTACAATACAAAGTAGTTTTAGAATAATATCAACATTAACTTGATTTCCTTTTCATCCATTACTAACTGTAATTACTCAGCAACTATTTATTCAAGCAGCAACTTGTGATATAAGATAGGATGTAAGCAAAGCTTTGCAACCTGAAGAAGTCCAGATGAAAAACAGGTGTATAAATAGCTCTCTCCTGATGATTAGAGTAGAACTAGAAACTTGTCTTAGAGAATCTATGTTTAAAATATAAGCACTAAATATTTTGAAAGTCCACTTAAGCCTTAAGTGTCCCTACAATTTTTAGTCTCCAAAATTAAGCAGTAAACAGATAGGAGGACTGATATACTAATTTCCAAATAATTGAGTTTTTTTTTTTTTTTTTTAGACTTTCAGTCCTTAACTAAGTGCTCTGAGGACAGGACAGGATGGTAAATGGGGTTCTAAGGATGGTACTTTCCAGACCCCAGTGGGTAACTGGTTCATTCTCATTCTACAGCAGCTGGATCTTTTTGATGGTGAGGTATTTAGATTTCATTATAAGAGACCATTGATAGCTCCACACTTCACAAGCCTCACCTGCTTGATGGACTCACTTTCACATTCCATAGCTAGGTAGATAAGCCATAAAGGTGCTGTCAAGGAATGAAACCATGAAAAAGTTCCAAAAATTCACTTGCCATGCATCCATTCTCAAAAAACGATGCCTTTGTCAAATGGTAAAAGTTCATGGGAAACCAAAATAAACAAATACAAGCAGGACTATTCAAGAATAACATTGGATTTCCCTGCTAGGTTAAAGAATCATACCCAGGTCTTTTGCTGGTTGAGGATTAAAGGAATAGGGAATTGGTAGCAGAATTTATAAGTAGTAAAAGTATAAAGACACTTGTGAACAATTAGCAAATATGCATAGCTCTCTGTTTTGTTATGCAAATACCTGTGTTCATTAACAATTTTCCCCCTTTCTCTCTCTCTGCTATTATATAAGAGGACAGGATACTAGTGGTATGTGTATATGTACACACATACACAGACACATACTTTTTTTATATATATTTACTTAATCATTTGATTACCAATGTCAAAGTGAGATTATGGTTGAACTAAAAGAAAAATTATGTTGTCCAAAAATAAAATACATTTTAGGGATACCAACACAATACATTGATAAGGGAGACTGTGCTTTTCTTGTGAAAAAGTGAATGTGTCTTCATTTACAAAATGAATATTTACACCTTTTTAGCCAGAAGTATGCTGCTACATTCCTGTGATTTAGAAGAATAGATAAGAATAAAAATCACTCTGCGGTGCACAGTAACAGAAAGTTTCTTAAACATTCAACACAATTCTCATTCCCTTCCAGGCCCTCCCCAGTATCATAGGAGCTGAAAGACTAGAAACTAAATATTCAAGGTTTTTTTGCTAGGAAAATTTACAGTTCGGAACTTACCAACAAGAAGCATATGCGTAATGTGAAATGTACCAGATTAAGGAGAAACTATTGTAGTTCCAGCAGCAGTAGCCTGGGAAACGGGCTTTGGCACTTGGTAAAAGTAAGATTTTCATCTTGTGAACTACCTTTGTGCTACAGGCAGCTGGGATCATTGGTGGCAGATTCCAGCAATTCCCCTACCTTCTGATTTCCTGAGCACTAGCAGGTGTGTCTCTAAGTTTCATTCCTCCAGGCCTTTCATCAGTTGGTAAGCCTCTAATTCACTACATGAAATCCTTTCCTGCATAATTTTCCTGGGTTGTTTTCTGTTTTCCTTAAGAAAACTCAGTAACACATAAACTTAGAAAGTAGGGGACTTAGGTTCCCAATCTGGCAAGTCTGGAGAGAAAGCCAGTACTGTGCTTGAGGAAAGCTGCTTTCCTGTTCTGCTCTCACCTTCTGTTCCTCATTCTCATTAGGGTTTACTGGACACTGAAATACTGCAGAAGATTTTTTCTTGCCATTTAGAAGCTTCTGGCCTAGTTCCCTAATCGTATGCGTTGCTCAGACCTTAACATTATATTGTGACAAAACTGACCACACATTTCAGCACTTGTATTTTCTAGTTTTTCTGTCTTAGATGAAACATCCAAAGCTACACTGGTGTTTATTTTCCCTAACAGAAGCCCAGAATTCTCTGACCAGAATCAGTGAATACTCTAAGGAAAAAAAAAAATTGTTGACAATTCTCTGTTTGGCTAAGAATGTTTCTGCTTCTCTGAAATTTTTATTTATTTGGTTCTCATACCTCCCATAGTTCTCAGATACCTTTAAATCCCTGCCTGTATTTTAAAATGTAGCTGGCTTTTTTACTCCCTCTGCTGCAGGACATTGTCTCTGCCTTACAAAGTAGTGAACTATCTATTACCAGAAATACTAAATTGCAAATTAGGTAAATATATGTAAGACATTTTAATGAATGAATGATCATCTTCCTTATGCAGAGTTGATTTACTCTAAATATGGTGTGTGCTTTTCATTTTCCAATTTTTGGTTCTATGATCATATTTCTATTGTTGTTAAAACAGTTTCCAGCAGGATCATATATTGCATCTTTAAATTTGTGTGTGTTCGTGTGTGTATGTATAAAATAGCATTGGATTAATTTAATCTGCCATTGTTATTTTCTCTCCTTATTAATTAGTTATATTACATAAATCTTTTTAAAAAATTAAACATCTGTGACCATGGCTATTTGGGAATTTCAAAACAGCAAATAATTATTACAGCATGAAGTGATTCTCAAACTTGACCTTGCATCAGAATCACCTGGAGAGATTGTCAAAGCACAGATTGCTGAGTCTACCATGGAGTTTTTGATTCAGTAGGTTTGTAGTAGGGTCTGAGAATCTTTACTTTTAAAGTTCTCACTACTAATACTGCTTCTGGGAACAACATTTTGAGAATCTCTAGCATAAAGAAATGAAACAGGTGCATGATTTTACTTTATTTTGTGCTTATGCAAACTTGAAATATGAAAAGTGTGAGCGAGGGCAGACTGGTCGCTATAGCTTACAGTTCTGCTCTACAATTTGCACTTACAAATGGCCTGTCAAGTTGGTTATATGATCAGCTATTTAAATATTGATGAGATCTTTTTTTCTCACTGCTGTTCTCAGCTAAGCCAGCTTGAAACTGTAAGCAAATCATGTTGTCAGTCAATGTGTAATGCACATTACTTTCTTTTTCTCTCCCTCACTGTATCTTCCTCCAATAATTTTCTGTAAAACTTGCTGCTTACCTCTGATGGGAATAACGGCAGCTCAGGTCATCCATCAAACCAGCACTCTGTGTCAGCAGCTTCTCAAATGATATAAGGAGATTCTTATATGGCATAACCATCAGAAAGCCACAAAGAAGAAGTCACAGTTGTCAACTTGGGTCATAAACCACAGGAAGTCTCAATGAGCCTTCTAGTACCTGCCAAGGCTACTATTAAAGAGTCAGGAGGATAGAAAGATAGCATGGCTACAAATGGCAGGTAAATATGTCTTTCAATATTAAAATACATACAGTACAGCAATCCTCAGGGATCATTCACATGTAGAAAACACATTTTGTTACAAATATTCATTAAGGTATAAAATATTTTATTTGAATAAAGGTAATAAACATGTCATGGTTTGGCATCCATTGTTCAAGTACATATGCCCCTTCCTATAAAACAGCCTTAGCTTTGACTTTAACACTTCTATGTATTTGTTAAATTTCACTGGTCAATAAATTTTATGTAATTGTAATTTAATAATTTAAAGAGAACAAAATTTCTATTTTCTTCCCCCTTTTTATTGTATTTTTAAAAATTTTTTCATCATTTCTAGCCAGTGATAAAAAAAAAAAGTCTTTGAGATCCTTATGTTTAATACCATGGAAAACATTTTTGCCTGTGTTTAAAAAAAAAAAAAAAAAAAAAGGAGCATGTTTTTTAAACAAGGTGGATGTATAACACTAACATAAAATTTAAACAAAATCAAAAAAGCTCCCAATGTCAAAAAATAGCATTGAAAAGATAAGCGTTATTAAAGTTGAAGAGAGTAAAACACTCAGATTTGAAATACAATTGTAATATAAAAATAGGTCCCTTATGATACTACTCTAGATTATTATAAACGATGAAATGCAGATTGAACCTCTGTCTTTTAACACTTCTCTCATATTTTAAATTTCTTTTTCAAGTTATTACCATCTGTAAGACTATCTGAACATACTTTCTTTTCTTTTCTCATTTTTTTTAGACTGAATTTCGCTATTGTTACCCAGGCTGGAGTGCAACCTCCACCTCCCAGGTTGAAGCAATTCTCCTGCCTCAGCCTCCCAAGTAGCTGGGATTACAGGCAACTGCGACCTTGCCCTGCTAATTTTTTTGTACTTTTATTAGAGATGGGGTTTCACCAGGTTGGCCAGGTTGGTCTCAAACTCCTGACCTCAGGTGATCTACCTGCCTTGGCCTCCCAAAGTGCTGGGATTACAGGCATAAGCCACCACGCCCGGTCTAGCTGAACATATTTTTAAGGTTTCCAATATTTTATTTTGGTGGTGGTGATGGTGATCATAGTTTTAATATCCAGGAGTTGTTTTATGCCTTTTTATGGCATCATTTTTATTATTTTAAATATGTAGTTCTCAGATTTGTTTGAGTATATTTACTAGGGGTTTTCATTTGTATTGCTTTTCTCTTCATTTCCAAACATGCTTATTAGTTCACTTATGTTCTTTATTAAATTTTGAGATTCTGTTCCTTGAATGTTTGTACTTGCACATACCTAATAACCATCATTGTTGTTTATATCTAAGAAAGAAAAAATGAGTAATTATCTGAGTTTCCTGAGCTTTCTGACCAGTAGCATTGTTTCTTGATATATTTTTTCAATGGATGATATATCAGAGGAATAAGCTAAATTATGACGTACTCACCAACAACCCCTTCATTCTGGTGGATTGACATAAAGATTCATTGTTTGCTCACACTAAACTTCCTTCTGAGGTTTGGTTCTGTGCTACGTTTTAAATCGCCTTCACTTTGGGACTTATCATGGGACAGCAGTTACTATATGGGTTTTTATTGATCACTATGGTAGAGAGAAAAAGAACATTAGGGACTCTTCTGGCAACAGTTAATTTCTCCAACCTTGATATGTTACACAACTCATTGTCTGGAACCAGTTGCAAGGGCACATTCAATCACAAGAAGGAGACACATTGCCATCCTATCATGTGCTCCTTGAAAGTCTGAGATTTAAGAAAGAGATTTATAATAGTCATAATGACTATCATAGGATGGAATATGGAAGCTCGGCTCTGTGCATGATATGATTGGATGTGTTTAATCCCAGACTTCAATTTATAATGCCTTAGTTGAGAGGCTTCTGTAGGGAAGTGGATTTTCCATGTGCCAGAATGACAAAGATTTTCATCTAAAAAAACAAAATCCACATTAGATCCTCAGCTTTCTCCAGATTCTTTAACAAATTTTGTTAAAGAAAAATGATCAAGTTTTTAATGTAAACACTAATGCCTCAATTCTACATAATGAACAAAATGAAAGAAAAAAAATTGGATGTAAACTCTGTCTTCAACCTTAACTTTTACTCTTGCACAATTTTATACTTGCTGAATCAGAGCCAGCAGCACGTTGGAATGTCAGTAGTAAGATTGTGTTAACAACTCTTTTTGCACACCCTCATAACTTACATTAAACAGTAGCTTTCTATGAATTTCAGCCTGTACTTCATCTAATTTTTTATTTGAATAAATGTACTGTTATACATTGATTTCTATTTATGTTTATGTTGTAGTTTCAAAATGGTTTTATGAGTGAGATTGATGGGTGTCCAGTATCACTGTCTGAAAGGATGAGCTAAGAAGTGGTTTTTGTCTGTTTTGTTATTCATTTTTTAAGTAATTACTTTAAATAAATATTTTATTTTTCAGAATTATTAGCCCATAACCCCATGAGAAGCAATTTTAGGAACTAGAATACAGGCTTTACATGCAATTCATTCTTCCTTTAGTCTTGCATACTATATTCTTTTCCAAAGTTAGTTTGATAAGCACTTTTTCCTCACTATTTAAGTGAGATTGCTTCATCCATTTGTAAAATAATTAGGTTCATTTGTAAAGTCCGCATTCCATTCTGTGATACCTCAAATTCATAAATAATTTTTAAAATTGCATATATTAAATTTTACTCTTTGTACTATGCTGTTTTATGGATTGTGACAAGAACATTGTTATCCGCCCATCATTACAGTAATACAGAGCACTTCCACCAACCTAAAGCATCCTTATCTTAGACTTATTAAACACTACCATTGCCTAACCTTAGCAACAACTCATCTGTTTACTGTGTCTATAGTTTTGAATTTTCAGAATGTCAGATAAATAGATTCATATAGTATGTGGTTGTTTCAGACTTGCTTCTCCCACTTAGCATATACTTTTAAGATTTACTCTTGTCTTTTTGTATGAACGTACTACATACAGGCCATTCCTTTCGTATGAACGTACTACAATTTCTTTATCCATATTGAAGAACATCTTGTTTGCTTCCAGTTTTTGACATTTATAAATAAAGCTGTTATAAACATCAGCGTGCAGACTTTTGTCTAGACATAAGTTTCAAATTATTTTGTTAAATACCTAGAGGTGTGACATGGTTAGACTATGTTTAGTTTTGCAAGAAGCTGCCAAATGATCTTCCAAAGTAGCTGTACGATTTTACATTCTCACTAGCAGCAAATGAAAGTTCCTCTTAATAGACAGACCAGCTTGCATTTGATTTTGTCAGCTTTTAAATTTTAGCCATTCTAATAGGTATGCAAGTGGTGTCTCATTGCTGCTTTAATTTGCAATTTTTTAATAATGTCTAATGTTGAAAGTATTTTCACATGTTAATTTGCCATCTACACGTCATCTTTGAGAGGTATCTGTTCAGATATTATGCCCTAAGGTTGTTTGTATTCTTATTGTTAAGTTTTAAATGTTCTTTGTATATTTTGTTTTCTAGAAAATCTGTGGTTTGAAAATATTTTCTTCTAGTCTGTGAATTATCTTTTCATTCTCTCAGCTGTCTTTACAGTGTAAAACATTTTAATTTAATAATATTCAGTATAACAATTTTTATTGATCATGCATTTGAAATATCTAAAGTTCATCAACAAACCCAAGATCATGTAAATTTTTGTAAGTCTTTTATCCTCCTTTGTACATTTTAGAATCAGTTTGTAGATATCTACAAAATAGGTCACTGGAATTTTGAATGACATTGAATTCTCTCTATTAATCAATTGCAAATCATTGACATCTTAAAAATATTGAGTCCTTCAATGCTTAAATATCAAGTAGTTCTCATTTTATTTGTGCAAAATGTAGCACAACAATGACATTTCCTTTTCAATGTGTTTACTTTCTAGGACTTTCAGTATTATGTTGATTAGGGGTAAGGGGTGAAACAAAATATCCTTGCATTTTTTTCTGAATTTAGGAAAAACTGCAGTTATTCACAATAGGCTACACTTGTCCCAATCTCGTCTGGTTGTATGTTCTGTTTCTGTTTTACTTTATTGACTTTATACTTATACCCTTGTTCTTACTCTCAACTAGTTTGTTTTCATCTTTGTTTTATGCCTCCTCCTATACTTGGAAAGACATATTCACTCTCATCCTTTTTGTATAGAAATGTTTAACATACCTGTCTCATCATTTTATTTTGGAAGCAAATGACAACTTTCCAGTTTATTAGGTCCCCAAACAAGGAGGAATTTTAACCCATGATGGACCACACCCAGTCTCACCCATACCTGATTTGTATAATTTAAGTAGATTTAGCATGTGAGATATATGATTTTTTTCAGCTGATATTATTTGGATAAGAATTTGGACTTAGAGTTGTTGCTGTAATAACTTGACAATTTCAGCAATGTTGAGATAGTGTGAATGTATTTTGCACATAGGATGGACATCTATCCAAAATCTTAGATTGCTAATTTATTTGATATATGGTACAGGAGAAGGAAGAGAGACATGTCCAAACCCCCTATACCTGAAAATGTGACCTTGTTTCGAAATATGTCCTTTGCATATGTAATCAAGGACTATGAAGTGAGATAATCTTCTATTTAGTGTGTACTCTATCCAATGATGAATGCCCTTATTAGGGATGCAAAAGAAGGAAACACAGAGATACATAGATGGGAAGGTCATGTAAAAATGAGGGCAGATATTGGAGTAATGTATTTACAAGTCAAGACATGTAATGGCTTGTCAGCAGGTGCAGGAAGCTTTTAGAGTGAAATGGAAAAGATTCTCTCTGAAAGCCTTCACAAGTTACCAAGCCTTGCTGACACTGAAAAACTTCAGAAGTAACCAACATTGCCAACACTTTAATTTTGAAATTGTGGGCTCCAGTTCTGTGAAAGTATACATTTCTGATGTTTTAAGAAACCAAGTTTGTGGTAATTTGTTATAGAAGTTCTAAGAAATATATTAGTCCTGCCATATGATCTATAATTACACACCTGAGTATTTACACAACTGATTTTAAACCTTGTAATCACAGGAGACATATAAAATTGTCTATTGTGTCTTTATTCATAATTGCCAAAAACTGATGTTGACCCTTTAATAGGTGAATGTATACACAAAATGTGGTGCATAGATTCAATGGTATATTTTTCAATGATTAAAAAAAGGAAAAAACAGCTAGCAAGCCACAAAAGAAATGATTGAATTTTAAAATGAATACTGGAGAATGAAAGAAGCCAGTTTGAAAAGACTATATACTGAATGTTTCCAATTATATGACATTCTATAGAGATGGTTAAAAAAAAAATTAGTTTGATGAGTGTTTGGATGGCAATGATGTTGGAGTAGCATTGAATAGAAGAAATGGAAGAAATTTTTAGGACCTTGAAAATACTCTGCATGACACTATAATGGTGAGTACAAGGCTTTAAGCATTTGTCAAAACCCAGAGACTTTAGAGTAGAAAGATACAACGTTAATTATGCAAATTACAAAAAATTATTTAGGAAGTTGGAGATTCCAGAATATAGTGCACAATGTAATAAAAAAATCAAACTGAGTTATAAATGTGTAAAGCAACTTTCTTTAAAAGGATGGGGAAGAAAAAGTGGTAACCTAAATAAGTCTGGAAATGAGTGAAGTCTGTAGAGTTAAAGGCAAAGGGGATCATGACAAGAGACAGACAAATTCCTAGAGAGACAGGGACAGGTCCCTGGTGAAACCTGACCTTCAAACCAACAACAGTTTAGAGCCTGAAAACCAAGCTGCCAGTTCTGGATAGAGTCTACAACTGGAATGAAAACTTTTATCCCTGTCTCCCCAACTCTCTCTTGATTGGTTCATTCTGAATGATGCCTTTTAACCAATCAAATGGTGCTTTTTTCCAAGACAACCCATGGACAAATCAGAACACATTTCCCCATTCTATGCCCATAAAAACCCCAGACTCAGCCGCACAGATAGCTACCCACTTTCAGGTTCCCCTCTGTCAGCTGAGAGCTTTTCTCTATCACTCAATAAAATTATTCTCTGTCTTACTCACTCTCCATTGTCCACATAACTTATTCCTCTTGGTTGCAGGACAAGAACCCAAAACTCACTGAGCTGTGGGTAGCAGGAGTAAAAGAACTATAACGCTCCCTCCCACGCATGGAAATACAGAAGCACAAAAAGCAGGTGGGTGCCACTTCCTCCTGCTCACTGAATTACGGAGCAAAAATGCCACAACAAAAAGAACTGTATATAAGAATTATTGTCCAGTTCATAAACTTTTTTCTATGAAATACAAATTAATAATTCTGAAATTAGTCTCTGTGAGAATACTAGAATAAAATCTAAGTAAATGGCTCTTGGATTGTGGGAGCTAAGTTTTCACTTTTGGAGTAGTAGGTACAGATGAACTAAAGAGCAAGACTAGAATGATAAATGTGAGAAGGATTAAAGTGTAGACATAAGTATAAACTCATTTTATCTGAAGAGAAATATAGATATTTGTATACAAAATATGTATAGATAAGGCACATATACTTCCTTGCTTTTTTGGCCATGACAGCGTAGATGCCAATGATATCCCAATAGGAACAAGCACACCTAGAATCCAGAAAGTGTTTTATAATATCATTTTTTTACAACAACATAAGTGCAATACCTATGGTCTGCAATCCCACAGCAGCAACCAGAAATTCTTGGGGAAATAACTGACTCTAGGATTCTGACTTCTAGGAGAAATGATGGATTCTTAATTTCTGTCAGGAGAAGGAAATTATTAAGATAAACCTGGAACATCTTATAGTGCCAACAATAGTGATTTTTAAAAAATAAAAAACTTTGATAGAGATAGGTGAAAGAGACACAGGAGCCAGATGGATAAGCTCCCCATGGCAGTAGGTAAAACAATTTTAGAGAAGAAAGAAGGAAGGAAGGAAGCAAGGAAGGAAGGAGAAAAGGAAGGAAGAAGAGAAAAGAAGGAAGGAACAAGAGAAAAGAAGGAAGGAACAAGAGAAAAAAGGAAGAAAGGAAAAAAGAAAAAAGAAAAGAATGAAAGAAAGAGAGGAATTATTAGATTATAACCTAAAATATAAATAAATATTTATGACATATACTGTTATATACATATGACTGAGTAAGCAAATCTAATGTGGAGATTCCAAATAACCCACCAGTCTTTAAGAGCAGGCTGTGCATAGTGATACCCTTCTAAAAAGTACAGTATGGAAAGTTGAAAAAAAGAGTAACTTTATTTCCTTTAGGCCAACATACAAACCCAGTAAAGAAAGGTAAATGTAAACTTGCTTTCTTATGGATTTATCATAAGCTGTTTTATTTCAATGAATGAAGTGTTTGACAACATAACAGCCTTCTCTGTTAAATTTTAGACCTTATTAGAACATTTTTCTTTCTCCATTGGGCATTAATAGAGATATCAAGCAAAAAGGAAATTGTAAGCATACTTTCTTAAAAATGCATCATAAATAAAAATGTATTGATGTGGAAAGTTGGAGAACCTTAAATAAGCAAAATGTTTTTGTGTGTATGTGTAACTTTCTGCAATACATATCTCCATTTAAATAATAACAATTAAAATGCATTATAGATTGTTATGTTTCAGTGAATGAGAGTTTAACAAAGAAAGGCCTCTGTAAGCAAACATTGTAAATTTGTTTATAATGTGTTTCTTTCTCCATCAGTTTGTATCATGCCAGTTTCCATATACACCTCCAAAAGACAACTATAAGCCTGCTTTTTAAAAAAAAATTATTTTTATTTTATTTTACTTTAGATTCAGGGGGTACATGTGCATGTTTGTTATATAGATATATCATGTACTGGTGGGGATTGGGTTTCTAGGGTACCCTTTCCCCAAATAGTGAGCACTGTATCTGTTAGGTAATTTTTCAATCCCCAGCCCACTTCTAGTCTCTCCCATTTTAGAGTCCCCAGTATCTATTTATAATTTCCATCTTTATTTCCATGTGCTAAATGTTTAGCTATGACTTATAAGCAAGAACATGTTTTATTTGGTTTTCTGGCAGTTAGCTTTGTGGGATGAAATTGCCTTTCAATAATGATTGCCTTTGTTTCTATTTAAAAAGGCCTAGTATCTTTATCCCTCACCTTTTCAACTAGGTAAAATATTTAACATATAAAAATTTATTTTCTAAATATGTCTGTGAAATGATCGATCTATATAAGTAATGTAACATTTCATCCCATTATTTAGTATAGGTGTAACAAATAAAACCATTGACTAGCCCCTGTGATTGTTTACAGAGTATATCACTTACATCACTTTCTCATGCTCTCCTACTTGTTCACCTATAGCCAATTAGATGGTACTATTGTTCATTTTGTGAACTCAAGTGAGTTCAAATGAGTCTATACTTCATTTCTATTGATTGCAGTCTCTGAATTTGTTGTTGAAGAATACACATAAATATACTAAGCATACAACAAAACTTTAAAACTTGCACATATTTTCTAATTATTGTAGAATTCAAGTACATTAAATTACAATGACATGAAGTTTTACTAAAATTAAAAAATATTGAGCAAGGATGTAACAAAGTATATAGTGCTTTATAATGTGTAATAACAATTTGATTTACATACTTTATCTCTGATTAAATTCTGTTGTATTCCAGTATAATTTACATTTTCTTTTTGAAGTTCTTCTCTCTGTCACATATAAGTAAGACAGTGACTTGATTCACTTAACTATTTTTCTAAAATCTCCACTTTGTGCATCCCTATGAGATTTATATTTTTCTCACAGCTGAATCAACTGATTCTTATAAAATCCAAGAGTTTTAAAAAGATAATTTGAATATACTTTATTGATAATTAATTAAATGTTGCTTTTATTCCTAACTTTATATAAAAGAAATTAGAAACATTTGTATTACATTCTACATTCTTTTATGTGCATTTATTCATGTTACATACATAAATTGAAAGAAAATTCTGAAATGTATAGCAAATTCCAAAGGAGTTACATGTATACCATCATCCACTTGCATTTATATCTTATTTAAAAGTGTGTTAAACATACATAGACCAATTCTTTTCATAACTCTAAACAGCTCTAGGCCAAAATGTGTTTGTTTATACTTGAGCACCAGTTGTTACATTTATGTACTCTTATGCAACCAGGCATTTTTGAGAACCTTTTGGTGCTTCAGATTAAATAAGGATGGGATGAGTTCCCACCATTAAGTTCACTCTTGCATTTGGAAGGCAGACTATCATGGATTCTAAAACATTAGAAATTTTCAATTTTTCTTATGAAAAGAAGTGAAATAGCCTAGAATAATATGACTGAAATTACTAAAAAAAAGATGAAACCTATTTTGATATAGAATGTGAGAAGCTGTGACCTAGCAAAAAAGCTGCTGAAAGCTCTCTTAATCCTTCCTAAGGAGATCTGTTCCTTTCTGTGCAGGCCAGGAAGAATGGCCATTCTTTCACAATTTGAGGAAGATTATTTTACTACTCTTTTTATCATCCTTCTGCTTAAAAGCACATAATCAAAAAACTAATGTAAAATTGAAAGCAGCTCACCTCCCTCGCAAGTGAGAATCGGTTGATTAAACGAATAAGACTTTGAAGTAAAACATGAAAACTCCTGGTAAAACTTGGAATGTTTTAATTTTCTATTCAGAATTTCAAAAACCTCTAAGAACAGATTCCAGGCTATTTAAAACTTGTCAGCACTGAAGTTATTCTGACGAAATTACAATAAATGTCAGTGATGGAGAATTTTAATAAGTAAGATAGTTTCTGAGTTAAGCATATTTTCATCTCCTCCACAATTCAACACCTGCTCAAGCAGCACATTACTCTGTCTCAAAATAAAGAATAGTCATATTTTTCCAAAAGTAACAATTAAGCTAGTTCAGTGTTAGAGATTTTTAGAGCATCAGGTTAGCATTTACCTAAGATCAATAAAGTTTAACTTAATCAAAATAGTATAAATGACTGGCTCAGATGCTCTTGGAATATGCTGATCATATTAATAATAGCTAATTGATATCTTTAATTTTGATGACAGATATTCTCCTTAATAACTCCATATTTAATCTCTTAATTGAATCTATACAGGGGAAATATTTGTATTCGTTAGAGAAGATGTATAATTTAGATATGTATTCACATGTCTAAATTCATCAGGCTTTAGAATCAATATTTTAATAAGGAAAAAATTATTTGATTGCCAGAAAGTATTTAGAATATTAAGTAGACTAAACATAGAATGTTGGCTGTTTATTATTTTCTTTTTGCATTCATTTACCACTACTATTTAAGAGTAAGACTTTTGTATTTGTTATCTACTGCTGCATAACAAATTACCCACTACTATCAACTTAAACAATTACCCATTTACTATTTCACAATTTCTGAGGGCAAGGTACCTGGAAATCACTTAGCTGGGTGGTTCTATTTCAGGTTCTTTCATAAGGATGCAATCCAGATGTCAACTGGAGCTGCAGTCAATTGAAGTCTAAACTAGACTGTAGAATCCTTCTCTAGAAGGTTTCCGCAAGTAGCAAAGAGGAAGGCTCAGTTCCTCGCTGGCTCTTGACACACAGTGACAGTTTCACATTACATGGGCCTTTCCAAAAGACTGCTTGAGTATCCTCATGATATCCCCCAGAGAGTGACTTCTTAGAGCACAAGATAGCCACAATGCCTTAGATTACCTGTTCTCAGAATCACACATTGTCATTTTTGCAATACTCTATTGGTTACACAGGTCAACCCTATTTGATGTGGGAAGAGATTGCACAGAAAAAGTAATAGTTCGTTATTTATTACAAGGTTCATTAGGGTACATAGCTATACAGAATCTTGAGCTTTAAAGTAATATCAAGAAAGGTGGAAAATATTCTAAATTATTGCTATTTTACAGCCATGTACTTTTTCAGAAGCTACTCTATTGGAGAAGTTGCTGAAATTGGCTTTTAAAGAACTTAAACTATTCTCTTTCAAAAGTGCATTCTCATTTTTCCCAATAAAAGAAGTTCATCAGGCCAGGGGAATTATTTTACACGCTTACTCATTTTTCTCCTTTGTGATGAACATTTTTATCTACTATTTCTCATATGTCCTACTCTTCCAGCAATTGAAAATCTTCAATTTTTTCAGACCCACGTCTATCTGTCTTATGGACAATGAGAGCAGCAAATACTCTAACCAACTCTAACAATTTGAACCAACAATTTAGACACGACATATTTTTCCACCATTAGCTAATGGCTTATATTTCCCAGCTGCTTTTTCTGAAGAAGAATGTAATCTTCTTGAATGGACAAAATTGTATACTCTTTTTACTCCTCATTATTATCACTTGAGGAAATCCTGAACACAGTGTAAGTACAATAATTCTTAGGCAGTTGAATTATCTATACAAAGGTAACTGCTGATAGCATCTCCGATAAAACTGTTTCAGAAGTTAATCCAATTTATCTGACTCTTGAGGGAAAGAGATTCTCTTCAAATGAGTGATTCCTGATGCTATCACTCTTCACCTGATTTTAGCCTATATTATGCTATTATGTGCCATTAACTGATAATGACTTTCTTGAAAAACATCGTTTTATGTTGATCACAATATCTTAGAAAACCGATGTTCTAAAATATATTTTATAAAACTATTTTTCAGTCAGCATTACTTTCTTTTTAAAAGGTTGTTTTTTTAAAACTATTTTCAAAAAAAAAAAAAATCTTCCTGAGGATTTTGTTATAACTCAGTAACTGAGAGCACATTTCAAATTCACTTTTACTTTAACAAATTACTGTACCAAATTTTCTTCAGGCTGAACTTTGATTATTAATTAACACACAAATCATGTAGCTAAAGGAGGATAGGCACTTCCTGCCAACTTTTTTTTAAAATGAAGTATAACAGTTTATTCATTTCCAGTGACTTTGAGGTTAACTTTTAAAACTCATCTTTAACATCTTCTTTATTTTTCATCATTGTTGGAACATAAACTTCTGTGATTTCACTTGACTAATGACAATTATTATTGTCACTTCACACTCCAGTAACAGTGTCTGATTCTAGAAAGGAAGCTTTTCTTTATTTGGTTATCTCATGCCCTTTATTAAACCCAGTGTTTGGTTGTCAAGTATATCAAAGTTTACAATGCTCCATAATCAGATTTTTCTGAATTACAAGAAAAGTCAAATGAGTATTTGGAGCCACCTGTTGGATAAGATGGACTACATGCATTGAATATATACTGTAGGAATTTAGGAAGCTTTTATTAATGTATCAGTATTATGTATTCTACTATGCCAGTTTGCACCCCAAAATATATTTAACATGTTTTTTTTTGCTTGTTTTGTCTTGGTTTTGTTTATTTGTTTTGTTTTTGTTTTTAAGTAGAATTACAGGGCTTGAGTCACAGTCTCCCTTATCCTATAACGTTGTCCTCTTCTGCCTGGCTTTCACTTTCCTATCATAATTCATGAAAACAACTGAATTCTGAGTCTTAGCCACAAAATCAGTCACTCTAACTTCCACCTTTGAGCTTGGAAAACAACTCAAATATTTTTTAACTATAAATGCTTAATACCTTTACAGTCTTTCAAAGTGCAAAGTTTAAAAGAAATTCTTCCCACCACCCATATAATGGTAGGATCAGCCCAGAATATTTTATACAAAACCTGGGCTTACATTTCAAACTAGATGTTATTTAAGTCTAAATTCTCACAGGAAGATTTGACTCTGCTAGCTTCCAGTGTCAATTACATTGTACATATAAATTTATATGCACAACTGTTAGCCTCTCCTCCTCCACAATCCTTAAGCAACATCAGTGTTTTTTGTGCAAAGACAAAAATAGGTCCCTCCTTAGTGTACAAACCGACACATTAAAAAATATACATATTAATGTGTATTTGTATTAGCATACCTGCAGACATATATATTTTAGAATATTGTTTTATGTTTTATTAAAAATTCCCAGTATAAAGTAAAAATATACATTAAACTACAGCTGCTAACAAGAATACCTTAAGAGAAGACAGAAGTATGAGTTTTACTTCCTGTGTTGTGGACTGATAGCACTTTTAGATATTAACACTGTATTTGTAGCTAGAAACAAAAATAACAATGACAAAGAAACAATGTATATAATTGTATTTTTAAGAGATAAAGATACCTTATGGACCTCCTAGAACTTGATATATGACCATTCTGAATCATGCTCTTCATAAAATGGTAAAATGTTAAATCAAGGACTTATAAGAACAAATTATCGTGTGGTTTAGCTCTGCTGTGATTAGTTTGTCTTCCCACGCCTTTGTTATGAATTTACTGACAGAAGAAACCTGTTACTTTTGCTATCGTGGATTTCAGATCATTTTGATTTGGGGAGTTGCTTACTGATGCCATTTTCAATTTGCAATTGGGAAATGGCCTTATGCATCACTTGAAATGCAGCAGATTTTCATCTTTATCTTCCATACAACAAAAGCTAAAACCCTGTTGTTGACTCCCAGGTATCATTTTAAAAAGCACACTTTCTGGATTAACATTTTCTACACATATATATAATATAATAATCATATCTCTCACTAGTCAGACTGCTACATATCTATGTTCTTGTGAACTAACCACCTGCATTTAAACTAACACATTTAATAATTACGGTATAACCTGATATCTGTAACATTCGATCCCTCTTAGGTGATAAAGAAGTTTAATAGATATAAAATAACATTTAAGGGAGTGATAGAATTATCATATAAAGTTGAAGAGCCATAAAACACACTGATAAAATAAATTATGAGAGATATTATACATTATTTACTGATTATACTACAGACAATTTGGTGTACTGATGGTACATAATCTTATAACATCACCAACAAACTTTAAACAGAAATGATACCCTATAGCTTGTCTAGCTAATTCTGTCATTATAATAGTTCAAATAAATCATTATAAATCTTTTCAATATTTAATTGCTTGAACATTCTGAATATGGAAAAGGATAAGGTTAATGAAACTGGATTTGTGCTCACAATTCATAGCTACAACCATGCTAGTCACTTTAATAATAGCCAAGAAAGTCTCCAAGGATTAACATCAGTTTAGAGACAAAACCGAGTCTAATACTAGTTCTATTTGTTTATTTTAATAAAAAAGATGTATATTTTATGCTGTTGATTGAGGTTTTTTCAATAATTCATCTTAATGAGATATAAATGTGGCAAAATGCACAGATAAGTCTATATAGTTCAATGGGTTTTGAAAAATTCATAAGGCCATATAATCACACCCTAATCAAAATGTAGAATTTTTATTGTTCCCTTATGCAACTTCCAGTCAAGTTTTCATACTTCTTCCTCTCTGATTTTTTTCCTATCATCATAGATTTGTACTGTCTAATCCAGAGCTTCATATAAATAGAATCAGACAGTCTATTTTCTTCTATTTTTCACCAGAATTACTCTCAGCAAAATCCTGGCATGTTTATTTTTACATGGATCAATAGTTTCTTCCTTTTGGTTCCTGAGTAAAATTATACTTTATAAATATGTCACAATTTGTTTATCCATTTTCTTGATGATGAATACCTATGTCGGCTATTTCCAAATTTTGCTTGTTACAAATAAAGCATGCCAGTTAGAATGGAGATCATTAAAAAGTCAGGAAACAGCAGATGCTGGAGAGGATGTGGAGAAATAGGAATGCTTTTACTCTGTTGGTGGGAGTGTAAATTAGTTCAACCATTGTGAAAGACAGTGGCAATTCCTCAAGGATCTAGAAATGCCATTTGACCCAGCAATCCCATTACTGGGTATATACCCAGAGGATTATAAATTATTCTACTATAAAGACACATGTACATGTATGTTCACTGTGGCACTGTTCACAATAACAAAGACTTGGAACCAACCCAAATGTCCATTAATGATAGACTGGATAAAGAAAATGTGACACATATACACCATTGAATACTATGTAGCCATAAAAAAGGATAAGTTCATGTCTTTTGCAGGGTCATGGATGAAGCTGGAAACCGCCATTCTCACCAAACTAACACAAGAACAGAAAACCAAACGCCACATGTTTTCACTCATAAATGGGAGTTGAACAATGAGAACACATGGGCACAGGGAGGGGAACAGACACTGGGGCCTGTCAGGAGGTGAGGGATAGCAAGGGGTGGGGGTCTAGGGGAGAGATAGCATTAGGAGAAATACCTAACGTAGATGACGGGTTGATGGGTGCAGCAAACCGCCATGGCACATGTATATCTATATAACAAACCTGCACATTCTGCACATGGACCCCAGAACTTAAAATTAAAAAAAAAAAAAAACAGAAAATTCTTCTCTAAGGCTTTCTGTGGTGATGTTTTTATTTATCTTCAATAAATAACTAGAAGTACAACTTATGTATCATAGTATGAAGAAAGTATCAAACTGATTTTATAAGTAGATATACACTTCTATCAGCAGGTAATGAGTGTTTCAGTTGCTCTACAAACATCACTTAGTGTTGTCAGTATTTTAAAATATTAGTCAGGGTGTGTGTAATGTTAAATCATTGTGGTTTTAACTTTTCATTTCTGGTAACTAATGATATTGATCAAATTGTTCATGTGCTTAGTAGCCATTTAAGCAACTCCCTGCACGAAGTGTTTGTTCAACATTTTCCTACATAGGGTTTGCTCAATATATTGTTATTAGTAGAAATAGGAAAAAGACTAGGAACAAGAATATTAAATTTTTTTTCTGTACTGTATAGTAATATCTAAGATTTTCTCTATAATTTTGAATGTGAACTGTGTCCTTGGCTTGTCTGATCATTGGGATTTCAAAAATTACCTACAGGTCTCTATAATGGATGTATTTTTTAACTTTTGTTTTAACTTCAGGGGGTACAAGTGCCGGATGTGCACTTTCCAGCCAATGCCCTCCTGGAAATCCGGCCATTCCAAGTGTGGCTCCAAAACCTGGACCACAAAGGGGAGGCCACTGTGCACATGGATACCTTCTAGGTGGCCCGCATCGCCTACTGCACTGCTGACCACAACGTGAGCCCCAACATCTTCACCTGGGTGTACAGGGAGATCAATGACGACCTGTCCTACCAGATGGACTGCCACGCCGTGGAGTGCGAGAGCAAGCTCGAGGCCAAGAAACTGGCCCACGCCATGATGGAGGCCTTCAGGAAGACTTTCCACAGTATGAAGAGCGACGGGCGGATCCACAGCAATAGCTCCTCCGAAGGGGCTTCCCAGGAATTGGAGTCCAATGACGGCTGAATGAACTTGAGACGCTTCAGCAAAGGCAGCATTGGTCACGGAGTTCAAGTGAATGAATGGGTGAGTAAGCAACGTTTCAAATTTGGGATGAAAAGACTGCCAAAGTATTGGCTGATCAAGCTTTTTAAATTCAGAAGAGCTATTCTAAATCTAAAGAAATGTATCATTAAAGTAATTATGTTACATTGAAAAAAAAAACTTTGTTGAAATTGTTTATCAGCTTTACAAGCTTTTGGGCTGAGATGATGGGGTTTTCTAGATATAGGATCATGTCATCTGCAAACAAAGATAGTTTGACTTTCTCTTTTCCTATTTGAATACCGCTTATTTCTTTCTTTTGCCTGATTGCCCTGGCCAGAACTTCTAAAACTATGTTGAGTAGGAGTGGTGAGGTATGCCATCCTTGTCCTGTGCCAGTTTTCAAGGGAATGCTTCCAGCTCTTGCCTATTCAGTATGATATTGGCTGTGGGTTTGACATATGTATATGCATCTCTCATTATTTTTAGGTATGTTCTTTCAATACCTAGTTTATTGAGAGTTTTTAACATGAAAGGATGTTAAATTTTATTGAAGGTATTTTCTGCATCTATTGAGATAATTAGGTGGTTTTTGTCTTTCGTTCTGTTTATGTAATGAATCACATTTATTGATTTGCATACATTGAGTCAACCTTTCATTCCAGGGATGAAGCCAATTTGATTGTGGTGGGTAACATTTTGATTTGCTTCTGGATTTGTTTTGTCAGATGTATACTCTTTTTTAATGTGTGTATTTATCCCCACTGTGTCTTTGGTAAAGTTTCTTTAAAATTTAATAATTTAGCATATTTTCTATTAAATTAACATTTAAACAGATAATATATAGTTATTTGATTATAATTTTCTTTATGTAATACTTAAATAATGATATTTTATATACTTGCCATTTGATTTATAAAATATCTAATTCCAGTGCAATGAATTGTCTTTCTAATTGTTTAGCATGGTTGTATGTCTTAATTAAATTATTTTTGATAGTTTATACTCAATATAAAGCTTGTAAGTAGGATAATCTTTATTTTTATTATATAAGATTTAGTATTATATACCAGTTAATAAGATTAATGCATTGCACATATACTGTTAGTAATTCTTGAAGGCTGACATTTGATGTTTTAATCATTCATAGTTTCTAAAGTACTTTGTTGTAGTACTCTGAAATGTCAAATGAAGAGAATATTCAGCAAATGCTTTCTTTAAACAGCTGAGATTTCTGTTCTATGCAAATCATGCTGCCAACCATACGTATACCTATATGAAAATAGCTGTTGGGAGAATCTGATGCCAAAAAGCAGAGATAGGACATAGAGGGATTTAGGAGTGCTTTGAATTTTTGGTATCCAGTTATCTCTCAGATCCAATTTTACCCAGTCTTTTATATGGTGTGGTTATGTGAGTCAATCATTTTATTTTTTTCTTATTTATTTATTTATTTATTTTTGCAATGGAGTCCCTTTCTGTTGCCCAGGCTGGAGTGCAGTGGCATGATCTCGGTTCATTGCCACCTCCACCTCCCTGGTTCAAGCCATTCTCCAGCCTCAGTATCCTGAGTAGCTGGGATTACGGGTGTGTGCCACCATGCCTGGCTAATTTTTGTATTTTTAGTAGAGACAGGGTTTCACCATATTGGCCAGGCTGGTCTCTAACTCCTGGCCTCAAGTGATCCACCTGCCTTGGCCTCCCAAAGTGCTAGGATTACAGGAGTGAGCCAACATGCCTGACCTGTGTCAATAGTTTACCATTTTGCCTAATTTCCTTATATATTTTCTGTTTTATTTATTATTTCAGAGTCCTATAGAATATTTGCTATGTGCCATGCAGTGATCAAAGAATTTTAGAAATATTAACCCCAAACCAACCTAAGAGGTACAGACTATTATTTCTCCAACTTCATAGGTAGAAAACTAAACATTAGCGAATTTAAGTAATTTGCCTTTTTTAGTTATCTACAGCTGTATAACCCTAAACTTACATATCACCCTAAACTTAAAAAGTCAACTATGCATTTGCCTATAATTCTGTATGTTAGCACTTGGGCTTAACTGGAAGGCTCTGCTGGTTTTACCTGGGATCACTCATGCAACTTCAGATCCTTGGCAGCTCTCCTGGGGCTGACTTGTCTCACATGGTTGTATACATAACTGTCAGTTGATTCTAGCTGTTAACTGAAGCTTCCTTGTTCTTCTCAACAGGGCTGCTCATTTCTAGCTAGCTAGTTCTAGATTTTCTACAAGGTGATTTTGTGGAAGTGTTACTAGAGAATGAGAGTAGAAACTAGGCCTTTTGAGGTTTAGGCTCTGAAGCTTAGCAACATCACATATTGTACATTCTCTTTTTCCAAGCAAATCAAAATGCAAATCCAGATATGTGGGGTGGGCATATAGATTACACCTTATTATGCAGGAATGCTATAGCAACATTCCAAGGAAGTGTGCACATAGGAAACAAGGAGTTATTGTGGCCATTTTTGCAAACAGCTGCTACACCAAAGTTACATAGCTAATGAGTGGTAGAAGCCTTGGAGTCCAGAGTTTTAACATTACATTGTGATGCTTTCAATGTAAGCCTGAGTCCTCACTTACACCCCATACTCCCCTTCATTAACAGAACATCAGAAATGATCTGGTGTTTTAGTATGTTTTGTTTAACATATAAATTAAATTATAGTATGTAATTATTAAGTTGTAAAATAAAAATTATATACATATGTGCAAATACAGCATAATTTTATCTTTTTAGAGATGTGTATAACTATCAGTTCATATATTCAATTGTTGTATTAGAATTGTATAAGAATTTATAAGAATTTGTGGTATTAATTCATATCTCAAAGAATGCAACAATAATTCTTATAAAAATTATATAAAATTATTGTATAAGAATTTATGTTGCATTCTTCTGGGTATTATGACTAGAATCTTTCTAGCAGTGTTTCTTCATAAAAATCATTGATGAAATAATCTGAAGATGTGATATAGATTAAAAGGAAAAGATTCCTCATGACTAGATCTTCAGTAATTCAGACATCACACTGTATTACAGCATTGAAGTTTTTTTTGTTTCTTGTTTTTTGTTTATTTGTTTAACAAAAGTAATTATAAAGCCCACTTCTAGATATATTTTTTAGAGTACATCAAGGCAACAAATACAGTAAGTACTCTTTATGCCTTACTTAAACCTTTTATTGGTTCCATTTCTTGAGCTAGATTGCTTATTTTGAGTCAAAGTTCCATCAATTACTAAATGGGTGAATTTGGGTAATTTTCTTCGCCTCACTAATCCACAATATTTCAATCTATATATAGCATTATAGTCACAACTTTTAGATATATATTTTCCTTCATTTATTTATTTATTTAAATTATGTATTTAACATGTACGGCATATTGTATTGAAGTGTGTGTGTGTGTGTGTATATATATATATATATATATATATATATGCATATACTGTGGAATGAGACTAAATGTAGTTAGTTAACATATTTGTTTCCTTAATTTCTGTGATGAGAACTCCTTACATCCACTCTCTCAGCAAATCCCAAGAATTCAATGTGTTTTTTAACTATAGTCACCATGTTTTACAAGGGAATACTATGTGGCCATAACAAATGAATATTTTCTTTATGTTGAAGTTTGTCAGGACAGTATAGAGAGAGCACTTATAACTGCAGTTATTAGAAATGTTCATAAATGTTGGTAATTAGTATCGGTGTTTTCTATAAGAATTTTTTTTCCAAAATCCCAAGACATTTCTTTTCCTTTTCTTTTTTTTTTTTTTTTTTTTTTTTTTTTGAGATAGAATTTCACTTTTGTCACCCAGGATGGAGTGCAGTGGCACATTCTCGGCTCACTGCAACCTCCACTCCCAGGTTCAAGCAATTCTCCTGCCTGAGCCTCCCGAGTAACTGGGATTACAGGTGCCCGCCACCAACCCCAGCTACTTTTTGTAGTTTAAGTAGAGATGAAGTTTCACCATGTTAGCCAGGCTGGTCTTGAACTCTGGGACTCAGGGGACTTGCCCACTTTGGCTTCCCAGCTAAGGATAAGGATAAGAATAAGGATGTTAGACAACTAGGAGCAAAGGAAGTCTCATGTAGGGCCAGGCGTGGTGGCTCACTCCTGTAATTCCAGTACTTTGGGAGGCTGAGGTGGGTGGATCATGAGGTCAAGAGATCGACACCACCCTGACCAACATGGTGAAATCTCATCTCTACAAAAAAAAAAAAATACAAAAAAATTAGCTGGGCATGGTGGTGTGTGCCTGTAGTCCCAGCTACTAGGGAGGCTGAGGCAGGAGAATTGCTTGACACTGGAAAACAGAAGTTGCAGTGAGATGGGATCGTACCATCACACTCCAGCCTGGCGATAGAGGGAGACTCTGTCTCAAAAAAAAAAAAAAAAAAATCTGGAGAAAACAGATGCTGGAGAGGATGTGGAGAAATAGGAACACTTTTACACTGTTGGTGGGAGTGTAAATTAGTTCAACCACTGTGGAAAACACCGTGGCGATTCCTCAAGGACCTAGAAATAGAAATTCCATTTGACCCAGCAATCCCATTACTGGGCATATATCCAAAGGATTATAAATTGTTCTACTATAAGGACACATGCACACGAATGTTCATTGCAGCACAGTTTACAATAGCAAAGACCTGGAACCAACCCAAATACCCATCGATGATAGACTAGACAGGAAAAATGTGGCACATATACACCATGGAATATTATGCAGCCATTAAAAACGAGGAGTTCATGTCCTTTGTAGGGACATGGATGAACCTGGAAACCATCATTCTCAGCAAACTGACACAATAACACAAAATCAAACACCACATGTTCTCACTCATAGGCGGGTGTTGAACAAGGAGAACACATGGACACAGGGAGGGGAGCACTATACACGAGGGTCTGTTCGGGGGGAGGGGGGACAGCAGAGGGGTGGGGAGTTGGGCAGGGATAGCATGGGGAGAAATGCCAGCTATAGGTGAAGGGGAGGGAGGCAGCAAATCACACTGCCACGTATGCACCTATGCAACAACCTTGCATGTTTTTCACATGTACCCCAAAACCTAAAATGCAATTAAAAAAAAAAAAAGGAAGTCTCATGTATACCAGTGCTCTGCTTTCTCATTTTGTGATCTGCTAAAAATAAAAAAAGTCTTTAAATTTTTATCTCTTCTAGTAATATAAAATTCATTCAATGAGGTGTGATATTTCAGATTATCAAAGATGGTGACTAAAAATATCATAGTGTGGAAAATATTATCTCCTCAAGACTGTACATTATAGTAACAATTTAGTTACATATTTTGTAAACAGCTGGAATAATATAATTTGGTATAAAAATATTATAGATAAAGAGCTCTCATTCATTACGAATTTTATTTTTTAACTTGGAATCTGTCCAATTTACTGCCATAACAAATACCATAGCCTGGGTAGTTTAAACAACAGAAATTCATTTCTCACAGTTCTGGAGGCTGGAAATTCCTAGATAAAGTTTCCAGCAGACCAAAGATTAGGGATTGTATTAGTTCGTTCACACACTGCTATAAAGAACTACTTGAGACTGATAGTTTATAAGGAAAAGAGGTTTAATGGACTCACAGTTCTGCAGGCTTTACAGGAAGCACATCTATGTAGGCCTCAAGAAACTTAAAATCATGGCAGAAGGCAAAAAGGAAACAAGCACATCTTACATGGCAGGAGCAGGAGGAAAAAAGAGCAAAGGGAGATATGCTACACTTTCAAACAATCAGATCTCATGAGAACTCTGTCACTATACAGTGCTAGAAGGATGATGCTAAACCATTAGAAGCCACCCCCATGATTCAATCACATCCTACCTGGCCTCACCTCCAATATTCGTGATTACAATTCAACATGAGATTTGACTGGGGACACAAAGCCTAACCATGTCATTCCACTCCTGGACCTTCCCAAATCTCATGTCCTTCTCAAATTTCAACACATACTCATGCTTCTCAAAAGTTCACCCAAAATGTTAACTCATTCCAGCATTAACTTAAAAGTACAAGTCCAAAATCTCATCTGAGATGAGGAAGTCCCTTCCACTTAATGAAACTGTAAAATCAAAAACAAGTTAGTTACTTCTAAGATACAACGAGGGTAAATGCTCCCCATAAACATTTTGTAAAGCATCAATAATTTCACCATTCTTTCACCTCAGCTTCATTATAAATTAAAGTTTGTTTTTGCTTTAATTTTAACTGAATTCATGTTGCTCTGATGGGAGCTCTTTTTAGACTGATTTCTGACCCTTCTTCTTGCCTCCAAACTAGATCCTGTTCAGACAAATTATAACAACTTAGTACAAGTTTATCTTGGTGCAGAAACACTTTGAAATTCATGAATAGTTTTTTTATAATATTTATTTTTTATGAATTTCTTGAGATATCTCATATATGGGTGTAAGCATTTTATGTTTTACCAGAATTAAGTTTGTATTATCCTAAAGTACAGGTTAAGATGTATTTTACAGTACCTAGGACAAATAGAAAATAATTTTAAAAATTTGAAAAAAATCACAGAAATATGACAATTGTATACTAAAACATATTTTTTAATAATTTAGTAAAGGAAGAACAGAGGAACAATGAAGACATGGTAAAAACAGAAAACAAATATCAAAATAGCAGATATAAATATGACCACATCGATAATATCATTAAATGTGAATACACTAAACACCCCATTAATGGACAGAAATTTTTAAATTAAGTACATATGCAGGACCCATTACATATGGTCTACAAGAGATAAAGCTTGTGTGACATTGAAAGTAAAATGTTTAAAGTAAAAGCATCAAGAAAATTACCATACAAACACTAATAATAATAGTTTGATTTACTCTGCTAATATCAGACAAAATAGATTTTAAGACGAGAAATATTACTAGAGACAAAGAGAGACATTCTGTAATGATAAAAAAGTCAATGTATCAGGAATGGTACTCACTAGAATGCATATACACTTAACAAAGGAGACCCAATATGCATAGATAAGAAATTGAGAGAGTTCAAAGAAATAGATAATTTAGCAGCCAAACTAAAAGATTTTAATGCCCCATTTTCAATAAGTAATAAACGAGACAGAAAATTAACAGTTCTATAGAATACTTCAACAACACTATCAACCAGCTTGACCTAATTGACAATCATGAAACACTTCACCTAAAGAAGTGGACAATCTATAGTTTATAATACCTATATCAAAAAAATAAAGAAGATTTAAATCACTAACCAAGTTTCATTTTAAGAAACTAGAGAAAAAAGAGCAAGCTAAACCAAATCAAGCAAAGATAAGAAAGTAATAAAGGTTAAAGCAAAAATCAGTGAAATAGATCACGGAAAGAAAATCCATGGAGAAAGCAATGGAAGCAAGTTGCTTTTAAAATATCAACAAAGTTGACAAACTGTATGTAGAATGATGAAGAAAATGAAAGACAATTCAGATTTTCAAATCACTATGAACTTATAGGACTGTAGAAATTATAAGGGATTACAAACAACTATATGCCAATAAAATAGTCAATTTAAATAACATGAAAAAAATCTCAGAAAAACAAAATACCAAAATTGAATTCAGAAAAAAAATCACCTTTCACAAACTTCTCCAGAAAATAAAGGAGGAACATTTCCCAACTCACCAATGAGGCCAGTATTACCCCGATACTAATGGTGGATAAAGTCATATTTAGAAAAGTAAGGACTAATATTAATCATGGATATAAGATGTAAAACTTCTTAAGAAAATGTAACTAAACCAAATTTAACAAGACATAAAAACATATACACTATGACCAAATGGAATCTATCCCAGGAAATTAAGGTTGATTTAAAATATTACAAGAGATATTTATCTATGTATATATTTTTATGCATTAATGCCTATTCCATTTCATAAAAATATATATAAATATATGTTGCCCATATTTATTTTCATTATATATTTATATGTTCACATATATGTATGTAATATACATATATACAATTATGTATGTAATTATGCATATATGTCAATATATCCATATTTAAATAAAATTAATATATTGAAAATAAACATGTTTATTTATAAAATTACATAAATATTAAAATATAATAACTATATTAAATAAAATATATGCTTACATATATTTTGTATAAAAGGGCATATATTTATTTTCATATAAAATGGTAATACAGCAGATTAATAGAATAATAAAAAATTATTACATGGTAATTTGAATACATGCACACAAATTATCCTACAAAATCCAGCATGCATTTAGTATAAATTTTTTTAATTTGTTTTATTTTGAATTTATTTTATTCAGAAATAAAAGAATGAATTGAGATTTTTATTTAACTTGACAAAATCACAAAAAAAGATAAATGTAGAAAATAATTATTATATTTTTTACTTCAGCATTTTGTGTAAGTGTAAGATTATGTAATTGAAGAATGTTACTACTTTGCAATAAGAGTAATTTGTTAGAAACAATGATAATTTAAACATATATTAAAGTATTAATATTGCGAGCATTATATAATGATAATATATTCTGTCAGTTTGTCTAAAATTTTTTAAAACATGGAAAAATATAATTATTCCTGTTTTCCAATGAACATTTTTTTCAAATTTTTTGGAATATTAGGATTATTAAAATTAAAACTATTAAAAGCAATTCCCAATCAGATGAAAATATTATCAAGTAGCAGATTGTTTAAATTGTAGACTTGTGCAAAACAAAACCAAACGTGTCTTTTTTAGGGAAAAAATAATTTGGTAAAAAATGTTATAATCATCTTTCAATTTACTTTTAAAAATAAATTCTAGTGAAGATACATTCTAATTTTTCTTAGTAATTGTACTTAAATATTGTTTCAAAACACGTAACTTTTGTGATTTGCAAGTTTCCAAATACAAACTCATCATCTTATTACACCTTGTAATAATTTTAGAGATAAATACTAAGAAAGACTCTATTATGTAAACTGAAACTAAAAATCTAAGACCCTCATCAATGGAAAGAATCCCCTTTCCACCAAGGAGATCCCAGAGAAACCTTAAAAAGTGAGTTACCTGGCCATAATGGGCAGGGAGGTCAGAAATGCCTCATTTTATTCCATTCTGTTTTTGAGTTTAGGAATGACAACCCACTAGCATTAATATTAAAATAGAGGTCATAACACTGACAAAGCAGATTCCTTGTGGTAATAAGATACCAAATTATAAACAAGATCTAAGGCTATGCAAAGCAAGTGTTAAGTCACAGATGCAGGCTAATAATGTTGCTAAACAGGTCATTTGTAGCTGATTCTGACATAGCATCCTAATGGTACCCTTTTCCCATTTAGAAAAAAAAAAGTGCAGCTCACTGCCAGTGCTCATTTAAGTTTAAATAAACACTTTGTTTGATGATGAAGCAAATCTGACTGATTTTCAATGTGAAAATAAAATATAAAAACTGTTCTTGAAGTTATTTCTCAACAGAACAAACATCAGAATCGTCTGTCTCAGAAAAATTGCATTCATCAGAATCTTTGGCCAAGAACTGTTCAAGAATGATGTTAACATCACACATAGGAATGCTACATTTTCTACGATTTGACATTTTCAGTGATCGATAATTACCCTATTTTAAATGGAAATACCACTACTAAAAACAGAATCCTAGAAATAGAATGATGTCTTTTGTTTCCAAAGTCAACATATTCAAGTAATGCAAAAATAATAATAAAAGCAAGATATTTCATGGCAAAATTATCTCAAGGCAAATGCTGCAGCCACAAGTCTTTAAGGAAAAGAGGAAAAGATTCAAACATTTCTTTCTGCTAATTCCAAGTTTTTAGACAAAGTTTTGTTTCTTTAACCACTTACAGATTATCTCTGAATCCTTCCATGACTTAGAAACCTCTGCTTCAAGATGTCCTGGCTTTTTGGGCCAAGTCAATGTATGCTTTGCATGCATTGATTTATGTCTTTGGGTGTAACCCATGTCTTCCTGAAATATATAAAACCAAACTATAAACAATTTGCATATGGCACATTTTCTTAGGACTCCTTGAGACTGTTTCCCTGGGTTGTGGTCACTATATTGGCTCTGAATTATCCTTTTTTTTTTTTTTTTTTTTTTTTTTTTGACTCTGAATTATCCTCTTTAAAATGTTTTCCACAGTTTGGTTTTTCCATGAATAATTAGATGTACAAAAATTTCTATGATTATAAGCAAACACTTGAATATCTAAATTTCTTTCTTCATAAAAAAATACACATAACTCATATAGTTTATTCACTGCATATTGTTTTGTGAATGCATATCAAACAGTTTTCCCTTAGAATATATCAAATACATTTTAATATATCACATTTTAGTATCATATTCTTATACAGATAAGATGAATTTCTGAAATATTGATCATGAAAAAAAGTTAAAGTTCATATGGTTTACAGTAAAATTTCCAATATGTCAGTGTAAACTAGGATCAGTAGGCCTTACTCTAGTTGCTAAGAAAAGGAAGAAATAATAGATCATTGGTAGAACAAATCTTTAACATATTCATCTGCACCTTAAATTTTATTCAGAGGTTTGGACCCAGATTGAAGAAAGCATATAAAAATCTAAAAAGCATTAAAAATAATGATCTAACAATCAATAAATTTATTAATCACTGATTCAGCTAGAGACAGGAGTAATGATGGAAGAGTTGGAGTCTTTCTGATGATAATCAAATTATTAGAATAACTTCTTAGGACCAAGTTCTATCCAAGTTATTGGATATTCTTGTTTTCATCTGCTTATTTGATTAATTGTGTGTGTGTGTGTTTTACCCATATTTTTAATAAAGAAGCAACAAGCCAAAGATCACTGATAAACTCTCCTATTTCTCTATGACTTTGACTTCTGTAAGAACAAATACAAGTGAAAAATAAGAGGCTTAATTCTTTTTATTAATAATAAGGTAGGAAATTTCTCTTCCTCACCTTGTTTTTAGAGTACTTACTTTAGAAAAACATGTACTTTCAAGTATTTTCCCTTCCCTTTGAAATGTATATAAATATCTTAGAAAACTAAATAGGTCCTTTGTCGCCTGTAGAACACAGAGTTAAGATCTGGGAACCATTTGCCTAAAATGTAATCAAGAGGATAGCACCCCTATTTCCCCGTTCCTGTGGGAGGGCATGAACCCAGCTTCACTGAGCACCTTGCTCCAAGTTGCAAAACTACATCCTGTCACACAGATATGAAAGCATTGTTTTTCTCTGGATAAAGCCATTGAGCTATCACAGATGGCCTCTTTAATTAGCAGGTAAATGTAGGATAAATTATGCATGAAAAATGGTGCTGCCAAATCCTCTTACTTGAAGACCAGTTATTGTTTATTTTGAGAACATGCATGTAATGGCTTTTATATGCTTGGCTATGCAAATGGTAAAATTTCTTTCTTTGTAATCTCTTAGCAGATTGTGATGTTCATCGCATCCTGGTTTAATGCTTATTCAATAATAAAACTTTATATTTTACTATTCTGTGGAGAAGTTTTTTGAGTTGGGAGAATATGTTG
Source organism: Aotus nancymaae (assembly GCF_030222135.1). Lineage (NCBI taxonomy): Eukaryota > Metazoa > Chordata > Mammalia > Primates > Aotidae > Aotus > Aotus nancymaae. The sequence continues at coordinate 13,209,859 of NW_026988476.1, read as the reverse complement.
TTTTTAATTATCATTTCCTAAAACTTTCCATAAAATTTACATTTTTAAGTACAGATATCTGAAGTATATGACAAATTAATGCTCTAAGTGTCCTATGTTTCAAATAAGTAGACATATGACATATTTGATAAAGTGTCATTTTATAAAACAAGAAGTCTACTTTATCAGGATGAATGAAAGTCTCAAACCAAGTATCTTTCTCCAGGCATGCGAATTAAACTAGACATTATATATTCCATAAATATCTCAAATTCAACATGTCCAAATGCAAATATGGTATCTCATCTATCCAAACTTGTTACTGGCCTTGTTGAATGCAATCAACACTAACTCAAGTGTCCCAGAAAGAAGCATTATGCTTCAGTTTTTTTCTCATCCTTATCTCTAATCAATCACTGCAGAATGGGAACTCTACCTACACAGCTGTAATATCTACCAAATCTTCTCTATTACCAGAGTCACCATATTATTATAAACCATCATCGTGTCACACTGGATTATTACGATAGCTACTTAAATGGTCTTCCTAAATTCATTCTTGTCCTCATCTTATCCTTCTCCATGTTTTGGCTCAAGTATTTTTTTCCCCCAAATTAAAAATATGGTCTTGTCAGCCTTTATTTTAAAATATGTTTTAAAAGTTTTAGTGTGAAATTAGACCAATTATTTAACATTATTTAAAAACAATTTTCCTTTGCTCATATTTGCATCCTTAAACTTGTTCCATCCCAACCCATTAATTTTTCAGTTTGGTGACATTAAATTGCTTTCTATTTCTAACTCATCATATTTGCTCTCCTTGCTTTTTCAAGGCTTACAGCCATGATATTTAGTTCGTTGGAAAACAATTTCTCTCTACATTGTTGATATCTATCTGATGTGTTCATAGTGCCCTCTGTTTCAACTCTAATGACATTTATTTTGTTGTATTTAAAGTATCTGACACCTCTAAGCATGACTCACAAGTCTCTAAATTCCATACATGAAAATCTTTCTGTCCAATGTATTTATTAAGCTTATATTTATTGGGCAGAAACTTTTCTCAGCCTCCAAAATAAATGGTGCAACCGGGTCTTAATATTCTTGATCTTACAAAATTTATATCTTCTTAGAAGGTGAAAGATAATAAGTTAATGAAACATAAGATATTTTCAGGTAGCAATAAGTGCAAAGAAGGTACTAGGACAGTAATATTATCCTTCTGGACAGTATAATCTTAGGAAAGTGTTTTATCTCTCTAAGTTAATCTTCTGCTGTAAAGGGGGTAATTACACCCTCTGCTTTGAAGGAGGTAACTACAGCCTCTGCTTCATTTTTGTCTTCCACCTGTGAGAACTGAACGAGAGGGATGTTTCTAATTTATTCAAAATATTGTTTGAATTAAGGAACAAATACTTAATCTAGAAGTTGTTTATGTTAGTTTCTGTTGATTGAAATACTGGATTTCCAATTTCATACATGCTCATGTGTTTTGTCAGTTATAAATTTTGAAAGGAAACAGGTACTACCTTAGACAGAATGATTAGAGAGAACCTCTCTGATGGTGTTTGTACATTATCTTACACAATTCCTGATATGCAGCATGTAGACAATAAATGTTTGCTTATAATTAGAGTTCATGAACAATTAAAAATATTATTTTTTTGGTGGCAAACTGAGTTGTAGATTTGTGAAAATTTCTAGCAGCCAGCATTCGAGACTTTTCATTCAGCTTCCAATGTGTTAAGAGCTGCTAAACCAGCTGTGGCAGTTTTTTATTCTAATTTTATATTCCTTACATTTCATTTTCAGGGTATGAGTCCAATTCTCAGTGGTCATCGGAAAGTGTTATGGTGTCTGATAGTTACCCTTATTGATATCTAAGACCTTGCTCTTTCAGTTCTCATAATTTGTGAAAGTTTCTGTTCATAACTACCTATGTAGAGTGTCTTCTGTTTTCTGTAGTACTTGACTTGGATGATACCAGAGACAGATGCAGGAAACAGAGACTCAAGTATGGAAATACAGATTTACAAATTTTCTTACTTGGTCTGCTTAGAATGAAATGGCCTGCTGGTTATACCTAGAGGATAACAACTGTGTAGTCCATGAAAAGCATTAGCAAAAAAAATGTACTAAATAAGCCGTGGCTTCAGTGAATAGAGTGACGGTTATGTTAAAGTATTATGGTGAAGATGAAGAATATAAAAACTGACAGGTGGGCTAGCTGCTTTTGGAAAGCTGAAAGAAAAAAAACAACATGCAAGCACTGGGATTTCAATTCACAGCTCAAGACAGACATATATACATATCAAAGGTAATAAAGCCAGCCATCGGATGCAGTATTATCTTGTATGTTATTGAATTAAAACATAATTAAATTCATACATTTCTTTGTTTCTCATGTGAAATTTAAATCATTGGTTGAGAAAGAGCAGGGCTTGGGAATTGGAATAGGGTCATTTAGGCGGATTAATCTGGAAATGATTTCTGTGTGTCCAAAACCCTGGTTCCCTCTTGAGGTCTGTTCATCCTTTGGTGGACACCTTTTAATTATTCACCTGATATAATTGCTTTGGACAGAAGTGCCAGTCTGTTTTACTGCACACTCCTACTGCCTCATAGCCTCTAGGTCAATAAGTAGATTCTGATAAGTTTGTCTCAGAAGCCAAGTAAAAAGAAGATCAAGATAAATATATAGATGCCTAATATTTAAAAATTTTCACCATTGATATTGGCAAAACCTGAGCAATTTATGTGAGAATTTTCTTAACTGTTCCAGAAAGAAAAGAAAATTGATTAGGGCATTTGATCAATGACTATATTTACTTGAAATTCTGAATGTGATGTGCTAACTAGAGCAGTCAGGAATGGTTCTAACAGTTGATTCAGTTGCTTGACTAAAACAGAGTCTTAGAGCTGGAGGTAGTCCACACTAAATTAATGTGATATACTAGACATTTTTTGGCATAATTTACAGGTGTAACTGATTACTAGCTTTGAATACATGCTTAACTTTTAGGATGCATAGTGGCATGGTGTGCCACCAGAGGTAGTGCTTATAGTCAAATGGGAGAGTTTTGACATGAATCATTTTCACAGAAGATTCAGTAATTAGGAGGAGCCAAAGATTAGCTCTTAAACCGCACCCTTCCAACGAAAGAACAATAAATGTATTACTGCACTCCTAAGGAAAGTGCTGAGATTTAGGTTGGTTATTCCCATCACAGCTCTGTGCAGTGTCTATTTGGCCTGTACAGATGAAAGATGGCAGGAATAGGAAACAAAGCACATAAAATCTGATGATGACCCCAATTGCTGTTCCAGACATAGTCTCTTTATGGGAGCAATTAGCATTGCCCCTGGCACTTATTACACAGCTATCAAACTGCCAAAAGATTTTGCTCTCTACCAATAAATAGAAAACACCAACAGCAGTTGACTTTCAACTTGTAATGACAGCACTAAACCTCTATTGTCTCTTTCCCCTTTAGAGTTTTCCCTCATAATTTAGTTTGTGTGATTCTACAGTAACTGAATATCTCTAAAGGCGTTATGCTGGCTCACCACATTGATGTCTACAAGCTGTTAAGATATGATAAGGCAGAAATAGTTGATAAACTCTAAAATTTGGCAAGACACATGCTTGCTTAAAGAAATAAAACCTATCAAATATCAGGGGTTTTCTACTTTAGTTGTGATTCTGACTTGGCATGTATTAGGATTTCCCCTTTAAAGTGAAAGGCAAAGTTGATGCTCATTTTATTCTTTAGGACTAAAAATGGGGCACAAGTCTCATTGGCCTCATTTCATTTGGCTTGGGAGGTAAGATATGACAAATTGAATGTGTTCTCTTTTGCCAATGACTTGTAAAGCTACAAGATTTCAAATTAGGGGTTTGGACCTCACATAGGCTCTGAAAGCTGGCCCACACTGTAGTGAATGAATATAGCTCTCCCATATATGACTTGGCAGAGCCAACAACAACTCAAAATTCCTGTAGCCTATTAGTATGTGCGTAAAGTCTGTGGCCACATCTCAAAGAGAATTACATTGTGGATCCTTAGAGTCTGGAAAAAATTCCTCTGGGCCTGAGGGTAGACTAAACACCATTGGCCGACAAATAAACATACAAATTAAGCTAGCCAATGAATGGGCATTATCTAATCCACCCAATCAGAAATGTGTGACAGTAATCCTGTACCATCAAGTAAAAATACTATAGCTTCAGGTTTGTCCTGAAAGCACACATGAGATGTCCAAGCTCATGGATCATGCTCCCTGAGTGCCTACTCACATTTCATTGTCCTTCACCCTCAACCCACTACAATGGCCTCTTTACCATGACCAGTTGACTGAAGAAGAAAACACACTGCATAATAAGCTGACACCAGCTGGAAGTTGAAAACTACAGCATTAAAGTCTTTTTCATGAGAATAAAGCAATGGATTTACAGTGAAAGGGGGGAATCAATGGGCTGATGAGCATGGATTTCATGGCTTTTAACTGTTTTTCTTTTTCTCAACTCTTAGTAGCACTTGGTCTTAAGATGTTAGAATGACCTTTTGAAGAAGACATAGTCCAGCTTCCAAGAGAATGAAAATAGGCCCATATTTTTTCCTATCTAATACTCCACATAGAAATCAATTTATTCCTTTCCATAAGACATTGTGTTTTGATGGTTTAGGAGTCTTAGTTCTCAAGTGCTATGAGCTGAATTGTACTTTCCCCTCCTGCCTAAATTCATATGTTGAAGCCCTAACCTCCAATGTGTCATTATTTGGAAATGGCATTGTAAAGGTAATTTAGGTTTAGTAAAGTCATGAGAGTGAGACATTCATGATGGGATTAGTGCCCTTATAAGCAGAGACACCAGAGAGCTTGCTTACTCTTTCTCTCTGCCATGTGAAGATACAGAGAGATGGCAGCCATCTACAAGCTAGGAAGAGAGCCCACACTGGAACCCAACCATTTTGGCACCATGATCTCAGACTTTTAGAATCCAAAACTGTGAGAAAATATATTTCTGTTTAAGCTAATTGGTCTCTGATATTTCATTATGGCAGCCCAAGCAGGCTAAGACACTAATCATATTTTTTTCTTGATATTTATATCTTATTACCTCTTACTTTATATGTGTTGGTGGTAATGAATATGAACATTTAGTTCCTGGAATAAAAGGTATTAGAGTTGTACTAGATTGTAACAGACATAGAAAATGAATGAGCATCACCAAGCTACCGATGAAATTCTGTGGCTTGTTTTAGTGAGAGCCAGTTTTGGCAGAAGAGAAGTCTCCTTCATTATAATTTTTGATCCCTTTCCCATAACTGTGAAGCTGGGACACACAATTATATCAACTACCTTGGAATGAGTATTTCTCCCAATGGGTCAATTTGCTGTCGCTAGGGGAGACATTTCTGAAGTTCCAACCTCAAACTTCTGCCCCCGAAAAGGTTTTATGGGCTTCAAGAGTAAAAGATTACTTATGGCATGAACATTTTGACTTTCTGCTTTGAATCACTTTGAAAAATTAAATATGCTAATTTTGCAGAATTGGCAGAAAAAATGCAAGCAAATAAATTGAAATAAGTCAAAATTCCATTATCAAGGAAAATCAAGAGACAATCCACCACTATTAATATTATGTTATAAATGCCCAAAAGATTTTAAATGTACAATAATATTTTCAAAAAAAATTACAGTCTACTTTACATGCTGATAAGTACCAGTGTACTTTAAAAGGACTGATATTCCAAGGATTTCTTTTTTTTTTTCCTCTTAGGACAGGGAGGTTATAAAATATGTCAGCTACAACTTTTTGTTTTTAATTGCATTTTAGGTTTTGGGGTACATGTGAAGAACATGCAAGATTGTTGCAGAGGTACACACATGGCAGTGTGATTTGCTGCCTTCCTCCCCATCACCTATATCTGGCATTTCTCCCTATGCTATCTCTCCCCAACTCTCCACCCCCTGCTGTCCCTCCCCTATTTCCCCCTTAGAGACCCCAGTGTGTGATGCTCCCCTCCCTATGTCCATGTGTTCTCACGTTCAACACCCACCTATGAGTGAGAACATACAGTGTTTGATTTTCTGTTCTTGTGTCAGTTTGCTGAAAATGATGGTTTCCAGGTTCATCCATGTCCCTACAAAGGACACAAACTCATCATTTTTTATAGCTGCATAGTATTCCATGGTGTATATATGCCACATTTTCCCTGTCCAGTCTATCATCGATGGGCATTTGGGTTGGTTCCAGGTCTCTGCTATTGTAAACAGTGCTGCAATGAACATTCGTGTGCATATGTCCTTATAGTAGAATGATTTATAATTCTTTGGATATATACCCAGTAATGGGATTGCTGGCTCAAATGAAATTTCTATTTCTAGGTCCTTGAGGAATCACCACACTGTCTTCCACAATAGTTGAACTACTTTACACTCCCACCAACAGCGTAAAAGTGTTCCTATTTCTCCACATCCTCTCCAGCATCTGTTGTCTCCAGATTTTTTAATGATCACCATTCTAACTGGCATGAGATGGTATTTCAATGTAGTTTTGATTTGCATTTCTCTAATGACCAGTGATGATGAGCATTTTTTCATATGTTTGCTGGCCTCATGTATGTCTTCTTTTGTAAAGTGTCTGTACATATCCTTTGCCCTCTTTTGAATGGGCTCTTTTGTTTTTTTCTTGTAAATCTGTTTTAGTTCTTTGTAAATTCTGGATATCAGCCCTTTGTCAGGTGGGTAAACTGCAAAAATTTTTTCCCATTCTGTTGGTTGCCGATTCACTCTAATGACTGTTTCTTTTGCTGTGCAGAAGCTGTGGAGTTTGATTAGGTCCCATTTGTCTATTTTGGCTTTTGTTGCCAATGCTTTTGGTGTTTTGGTCATGAAGTCCTTGCCTATGCCTATGTTTTGAATGGTTTTGCCTAGATTTTCTTCTATGGTTTTTATGGTTTTAGGTCTTATGTTTAAGTCTTTAATCCATCTGGAGTTAATTTTAGTGTAAGATGTCAGGAAGGGGTCCAGTTTCTGCTTTCTGCATATGGCTAGCCAGTTTTCCCAACACCATTTATTAAACAGGGAATTCTTTCCCCATTGCTTTTTTAGGTTTTTCAATGATCAGATGGTTGTAGTTGTGTGGTGTTGCCTCCGACGCCTCTGTTCTGTTCCATTGGTCTATATCTCTGTTTTGGTAACAGTACCATGCTGTTTTGATTACTGTAGCCTTGTAGTACAGTTTGAAGTCCGGTAATGTGATGCCTCCAGCTTTGTTTTTTTTTTTTGCTTAGAATTGACTTGCCTATGCAGGCTCTCTTTTGGTTCCATATGAAGTTTAAGGTGGTTTTTTCCAGTTCTTTGAAGAAGGTCATTGGTAACTTGATGGGGATAGCATTAAATCTGTAAATTACTTTGGATAGTATGGCCATTTTGATGATATTGAGTCTTCCTAACCATAAGCATGGAATGTTTCTCCATCTGTTTGTGTCCTCTCTTATTTTGTTGAGCAGTGGTTTGTAGCTCTCCTTGAAGAGGTCCTTTACGTTCCTTGTTAGTTGTATTCCTCGGTATTTTATTCTCTTGGTAGCAATTGTGGATGTAATTACAAAAGTTTAAAAGAGGAAAAATTAACATTTTTTTCTCTTTTCTCTTTTTTCTCTCCTTGCTGGTCCAAAAACTTGCCATCGTTTCCTTGTTACCTTTCTTCTGCTTCCATCACTAGCAGTTCTCTTCCTTTCCTGTTTTCTCCTGTCATTATAAGAAACCTTTAAATCTTGTTTTACTTCTTTTTTCCTGAGTTGATGATTATTTATCACATTTTTCAACCTCTATGGAGCCATAAGAAACTGAGCCAACTGCAAATTGCAAATATGCCAATTTTTTAAATGATATCTTTCACCTCATAAATATATCAATGTCAGAGTTAGAATTTCTACAGAGCATTCTCAAAATATTGTTAGTAAAATCTAGACATTTCATTATTTTCATGTCTCAATACTAAAGAACTTCAAGATAGTGAGTAGCTAAGTCAAAATTTTCTGAATTTCCTCTTTATCCTCAGACTTGTTAACATGAGTGCTGAAAATAGGCAACAGCAGCGTTAAATTCTTTACATAACCCAGTGACCTGGAATTACTTTCAAAATTTAAAACTCTATAACATCCACTACCTTACTCATATTTGGACCTTTGGCACAGTATATTAAAATATAGAGTTTGAAATATACTTTGAACATATTTTACTTAGAAATAATTTATAATATAACAAAAATATTTATTTGGACTACATATAGTGTATACCAAGAAAGTAATTATAAGTGAAACATATTACACATTATTATTTTAAATGTGGTTTACCTTTTATGAAATTAATGTATGTTCTAGCATGTAAGTAGCAACATTTTCAAAATAATTCAATTATTTTCTTAGTTACTTCTAAAACTTTGTAACAATTTATTCTCAAAATCCTCATTCTTAAATTTTATTATATTCCATTTATAAAATTTGAACTATTTGACATCAAATGTAAGAAACAGATTTTTAAGTCTTAAATATGTCAGTGGTACACTAATTTATGTATTTAAAGTGTGGTCATAGTTTAAACCTGATATTAACTGCTTTTCTTTTTTAAAAAAATCATTTATGTTTCCTTTTAATTAATATAGTTGCATAGCTTTTCATATTATTTATAGTCATACACTTTTGTCAGAGATTTATATTTGTAAGTAGAACATTTTAAATGCTTTGAGTATGGAATTATGCTTTCCAAAACACAAGCCATCTTTTTTTTTAAAAAAACCAATTAGCTTTGTTTGGTTTTTACCAAATACATATTCGTAGTTAACATATTAATTAGCAGATTAATCACTGTGTTAATTTGCGAGATGTCAAAATTAGAAAGCTATGGTCTCTACATTAAAAATGTAATCACAGTACAATGTTTTGATGACAATCTTATTCAACATAGTGTGATAGATGATATAATGCATTTCTGCATATTTGGAGGTTTATTTTCAAATGGAAAGACAAAATTGTCAAATGCCTTCTATGTTTCTTAAAATAAGTAAAATTTTTCTAAGTTTGAGATGCTGTAAACACATAAGCAACATAAACGTAACGTACACAGAGAGACAGGAGGGAGTACTATATAATATGAATCTTAAGGTGGTTAGGGGTTCATTTGCTAGTGCTACCATGACAAGTACAACTAACTGGGTGACTTAAGCAACATTTTCGTTTTCTCACAATGCTAGAGGCTATAAGTCCAAGATCAAGGTGTCAGCAGGTTTAGTTTCTCCTGACACCTCTATTTTTAGCTTGCAGATGGTGGCCTTCCTGCTATCTTTTTTTCTGTGTATGAACAGCCCAGTGTTTCTTCCTCTTCTTATAAGGACACCTGTTTCTATTAGATTAGGACCCCAACTTTTTTACTTCTTTTAACCTTTATTATCTCCTTAAAGGATCTCTCTCAAAATATGGTCACACTGAGCTTTAGGGCTTCACCATATGAATTTAGGGGAAACACAATTCAGTCCATACCAGACTCTTACATGAGAAAAAGCATTTTCAAATACAGATGCTTTTTCTCATATAAGAGTTTCTTTGCCATTTTAAAAAGTCAATTCTAAGATGACATTATTCATATAAAAATGTCAGTTTCCATTGTGGAGTGAGAGATGGAGAAACACTGTGAAATTATCCAATATACTTTAGAAAATATTCAGCAACCATCTATTCTAAATAATTAAAAATAATATGAAATTTGTAGAAGTATTTCAATATGATCAGTACTTTCTCTGCAAATGTTTTTCTTTATTTTTCATTGAGGTCTAACAAATAGTAAGGTATGTGAAATTTAATAATCTTATGTAGTTTTACAAATTTGTACCTAAGTAGACACTCGTGTAACTACCACCCAGATTGTACTCTATATCCAATCTTAGCTCAAGGAACGAAGGAATCCATATGGTCTTTTAACTTTTGTTTTTGACATCCAAATGAAACAAATTAAATGCTTTAATAATGCTTTTATTATCTGAAAAACATGAAAGTTTCAATTCAACCTGTTCCATATGCCATAGAAAACACAGATGTCTCTTTTTTGACACCACCATATTTAAGCATGCTTATCCATTTCTTTTCAAATTCAAAACCTATGACATAAAACATATAGCTAGAATGGCTACTTTGTATATAACAGAAATATTTATGGTGTTGAAAAACAGTATCTGAAGAGAAAATAGCACATACTACTTTAAGAATTAGACCTCAGAATTAAATATAAATTTAAAAACAACAAAATATGAAACAGATGAGATTATTGTAAAACCCCTTCAACAGCTAGTGCTGAATATTGTAAACTTTTAGATGAATTGTATCTTCTACTTTTACAAAGTTATCTTGCCTTTGAGATTTCAAATACCTGATAATCTATCTTAATTGTAATACAGTAAACTAACAGAATGTAAATGAGAAAAATGTCTAAATAAAACAACCAATCTACAGATATCAAAATCCATGAATTAGACTTAATCCATCTACTCAAGAACGATTTCTAAAATCTGCTTCAAATTATATTTATTCCTAATTTACAGACAATTAAGTTTTATAGCTGTCACTCTTCTAAGTTAAAATTAAACTATATTCAACACGTTAAAAAAAGCATAATTTTCTTAAAAACTAGCTTCCCACATTTTATAACAGCAACGAAAAAAACAGCTGAAAATCTGCTGAAACATATAAGATTAAAAGCTCAGTCATAGGAATTTACAGGAGGAAAAGAACTTGGTTTCATTTATTTTGTAAAAAACAAGGCTATGCATTTCTGAGAGAATTTACCTTATAGAAACTGGACAGATGATTTAATTGTTCATTTGATAATTACTTGCAGAGAGACATAAATGTAAAAAAATCTTTTAAAATGTTGCTATAGTATATCTTAATTTGATGATTAGCTTTTATTGAGAACAGAATATACAAGGTACTGAGCACCATTTTGGGATAGAAATGATCTTAAGTACTAAAAATGTAAATGTTGCTAGGTTGAGTCACATGAAATTGCCACTGTTATGTCAAAAACGACTAAGTATAGAAAATTTCATATCACCAAGCCTATTAATAACTATAAGTTCTAGTAGGGGAACACAGACATGTAAGTATATTTTTAACAGCCCATTAAGGATATTATCTTTAAAAAGGGGGAAAAGTATGTCAGAATGCTAATAATTTGTTAAATCTCAGAATTAATTGTGAAATGTTATATTTTCTTTATGTATTGTTTTAAAATGTTCTCTGTATATTCTGTTTGCACTTTCTATATGTTTTAAATAAAGCAAATTAGAAAAAAAACCCATATAAAAACAGAATACAGATATAATTTCTCCCACTTAATCTATAGAGTCAATGTGATACATTTTTCTACTATCTTGAAAGATTGAAAATGTATATAGAAAAATAAAGATCCTCAATAACTTATTCTTCTTTCAAAAAGAATAAAAGAATGAGTGATTGTCCCACCAGTCTGTAATGAACACCATTAAATATATAATTAGATTGAACTATATTAGTTATTCATAGTTAAATCATAGTTCTCTACTACTATAGACAAAATTGAATGACTAAAATGAAAAAAAAAAAGAGGAAGCTTCAACTGTTTACAAGAATGTGGAAAGAACTAATAGCTTCATACATTGCTGATGGGGGGGTTAATTAATATGCTATTTATCAGTATTTGCCAAATCTGGAAGTGTCTGCATGTATGTGTATGCATGTGTGTGTATATGTGTGTGTGTGTGTGTGTGTGTATTTACATACATATATATGATTGAGCAACTACCTACATAGTGGTACATTTGACATAAAAGTACTGTTCTTACTGCTATTAACTCACTCTTTCTTTCTTTTTCTTTTTTTTTGACAGGGTCTCCCTCTGTTGCCCAGGCTGGAGGTCAGTGGTATAATCATAGTTAATGCAGCTTTGAACTCCTGAGCACAGCAATCCTCCTTCCTTGGTCTCCCACAGCATTGGGATTATAGGCATAGTCCACCATACTTCACCACCAGCACCATTTCTAATAGCTACAATTGGGCCTGAAATGGCCCAAATGCACATAAACCATTAAAATGGGTTAATAAATTATAGTATATTTATATAATAATGGATAATATACAGCTTTGACAATGAAAAAGCCACAATTCCACCCAATAATATGGATATACCTCAAAAACAATGCTGATGGAAGAAACCTTAACTCAAAATAATGCATTTTGTACCATTCTATTTATATTAATGGAGCAAAAAAAAGGACAAAAATAATCTATTTTATTACAAATCAGGAGAGACTTCATTCTAGAGGTTAATGATTGGAATAGAACAGGAAGATTGCTTTTCAATTGAAGACACTTTTTCTTACCATTGATGCAGCTAAAAGAAGCATCTCCAATTTACAAAAATTTATTAAGCTCTTCACTTATGAGACTTCTTTTGTACGTACATATTAATACTTCAATAAAAAGAAAAGAGAAACATTACTCTAAATGTATAGTTTAAAAATTCCTATTTATACAGAAATTATACAAGAACAAGGAAATAAAGAATGGAAAGAATGTAACACTTTGGAAAGAGTAACAAGAAAAATTTCTCATTATATAAAAAATATAAAATCAGTTTCTTAGTTATATGATATGCAAAGATATTAAATGGGTTAAAGAACTAAATACAAAAGATAAAATTAAAAAAATTAATATTAACTAATTGAAATTTTAAAAAGCTTATGCTCATGATAATAAAAATATCTTTGTGATCTAGCTGTGAAGCATTAGGAAAAACTAATGAAAATCGATTGATCTTATGATTACATATATTTGATATGAAGAACTCATGTTTAGGAATTATAGCATAGATATGAAAGATGTCTGAAAAATTAGAAATATCAAATAAGATTTGAGAAGTCTAAAACTACATCAGATTAATATGGAGTATAGTCTTTGACATCTGGCCATGAAGGAATGGAGGAATGGGATTATATACACATTCTCACTGTAAACAGTTTTTAGATATTGAACCACAAAAAGTAGGCAGCACCAGCCAGAGATTCCTTGGAGCCCAAAACAAAACACAACAAAAAATAAAAAATGGTCATCTCTATATTGTTCCGGTTTTCTGCCCGGAGAAAGTTCCCAGATTGCAGATCAGAGAGGAAAACTCCAGAGCTCAGTGGTATGACTGAGTTAAAGAGGATTTGGGGGAACAAATGCAGTCAAAATTCACAGGGCAGAGGTGAGAGGTGAAGTGTAGGAGACAGAGAGGGTTGTGCTGAGGGAACAGAAAGAGGGAGAGTAGAACTACAGAGAGAACAAGTTGAAAAGTGAAAGAGAAAGGTCTGGAACGCTGCAGACAGTTTCAGGTTTAAGTATCGATCAGTGAACACATGCGATGAAACTGCAGGGCAAATAACCACCGAAAAGAAGCAGATAGAACAATGCTCAATGTACAGAGAAGGCTAGAAATAATAGCCAGCCTCTTCACCAGTCACAGTAAGCAAGTTCATTATACCCAGAGGATTGAGAAAATTACCCAGAAAGGTATTGCCTCAGTAACAGGGTGCAATTAGCCCAAGATTAAAGGAGTCTTTCGTCTGTCTCATCTAACAGAGATTCAAGGCAAGTTTCAAAACAATTGGGCCACTTGAAAGTAACTTAACTGTCCCAGGCCAAACCTTGAGAATATGTAAAGGAATATAAAATTATCCAACTCAAAATAAGATAAAATTACAATACCTGGTTTCCAATGAAAAATTATCCAAAAAAGGAAGAAAATATAACCCAATATGGAAAAAATGATACATAAATTCAAAAAGATCCAGTTTGAACACAGAGGTGATAATTAGTAAACAAGGCAACTTAAATAATTATTAAAATTATATTCTATGTACAAGAAGATAGAGAAAAGCATAGAATGTAAAGGAAAAATGTAGAAGACATAAAACAGATCCTAGTCATATTGTACACATCAAAAATCCAAGTTTTAGATGAAAAAAATGTGCTGGATAGAATTAAGAGCATATCAAACACTGAAGAAGAAAGTCTTATTACAATTGAAGATATAAACATAGAAACAAGTGTTAAATTAAATTTGGCCAGAGTAAAAAAAATTTACTCTGAGGTCTTATTTAATGACTAGCAACCTAACATAGTCCATAAACAAAATGAATCTTAACAAAGGAGTATTTTTTTTCTAACAGCCAGAGAGTCAATCACAAGTGCTAAGCTTCAGCTCATCACAGGCAGCCAACTGATCAAAACATGTCTACATAAGACAACACCTAGCTGTAACCAGTTAAGCTATTCCTCTTCTTTACTTTCATGTTCTGTCTATACTCACTGCTCAACTGCTGAGCAGAGCTCGCTAAACCTCTTATGGTTCTGAGTGCTGTCTAATTTTTGAATTGTTCTTTGCTCAAATAAAGCTTTTCTTTTAACATAAAGTGAAATGAAATAGATTTTTTAAAGTAGACATGGTATCAGAGAATTAGTTTAGTATGTAAACAAACTTAATGTGGGCTAGTATAAACTAAATTAGATAAAAAAAAAAAAAAGGGAGTGGAAGGAAAACTATGAGTGAAAAATTTCCATTTTGATGAAAACCATAAACCCACAAATCCTAGAAGTTCAACTAGACCCCAAACAAAAAATATGAAAAAACTACAAGAAATCTCAAAATAAACATTTCTGAAAGCCAATCTTAAAAGCAAACTGCAAAAACAAAAAAATACGCAAGTATTCAAAATAATACAAATTACAGCAGATTTGTTTTTGTCAGATGAAAGCTAGTTGAAAGATAGTGGAACTTTAAAGGATTTTAGAAAACACTTTAAATCTAGAATTATATACTAGGCAAACATGTATTTTAAAAAGGATGACAGAATAAATACTTTTTCATGGCATATGAAAATTGAAAGAATTTACCATTAGAAATTAACACTTAAGGAAATGTTAAATAAGAAAATGTTTCTTCTAGCAGAAAGGCAATGATACCAGGTAAAAATCTAGACTCGCAAAAAGAAATGAAGAGCGCCAGGAATGTTCTTTTTCTTATCTTAAAAATCTCTTTAAATATTATCAACTATTTAAAGCAAACATAGTAATACATTGTGGGTTTTATATCAATTCTAGAAATACAATCTATGAAACAAAAGCACAAAGATTGGGAGAACTAAAATGAAAATATACCATTTTAAGATTTTTATATTTGGAGTGATTCTATCGTACTTATTGGTAAATTGTTATAAATAAAAATACATACCACCTTTAAAACAAACATGCACGAACGCACGTACAAGTGGTAGAGCTGATAATCCCACAAGGCAGATAAAATAGAATGAGACAAAATAGTTAATACAAAAGAAAGAAATCAAAGAAAAAAGTGAAGAATGTGAGACAAAATGAAAAAGAAAAATCTGATGTTAGACTTAAAACTAAATATGTCAATAGCTACTTTTCCTTTAAATGGTTTATATACCCCAAATAGAAGATAGATTGAATATAAATCTTACTTATATAATTTCAATTTTTATTAATGTACATGTATTTTTTTTCAAATAATGGTCAATTTTGGTAAATGTGTTGTGTAGTTTGCTGTTATTGGATAGAGACTTCTACAAATGTTAACTTAATTAAGTAAATTCTATGACTTATTTAGAAAAAAGTGTTGTTTAGTATAATGTGGATTTATTTATTTTGACTTTCAGGGTTTTTTTTTGTGCTTCATTTATTTTGGATCTCTGCTTTGTGGTGCATGAACATTTAAGATTTGTATTTTCTTTTAAAATTGTCATCTTTATCATTAAGTAATGACCTTTTTTTCTAGAAATATTACTGTTTTGAATGCATTTGTATGATATTATTTTGGCCTCCTTTGCTTACTATAGTTTAATGTCACTAAATAATTTCCTTTCTTATTATGCTACCCTATTTGTTTCTCCACACTTAAAATGCCTTAATTGGGAAGCATATGATCTGAATATTGTTGTTACAATTAAAACTAGACTTTCAGATTATTCTTGGCATAGAAGTATCCCTCAAAATAATCATACTATTTTTGTCTTCAGTAGTATATTTACAATGCCTTTTTTTTTTTGCCTTTTCCTATTATTATTATTTTAAAAAATAAAAAATAAACTCCCTGTGTAACTTATCTAGCTTCTTTTTTAAGATTGCAACTTCTGGCCCAGTGATTCATTTCTCTGTCCTTTAAATATTTTATTACAATATTGGTCTCCAAATGTCTTATTTAAAGTTGTCTTTTGATGTTAGAAAATACATCTGACTGAGGCTGAATATTTTTGTTTCTCTATTGCATTCTAGTGAATTACTCTCCTATCTTTAAATATTTTTAAATATTTTATGCTCCAACTGTTTTTGAACATTCAGATGCTGTTAGAAAATATGAGGCCAATGTTTATTTGCTTCACAATTTAAATATCTTAAAATACCTCAAAATATGCCAGACTTTTAAATGTATAATAATTGTTCTCATATAGATGTGGAAAAATGTTTTTTCTAATTATCAATGAATACAATAAATAAATAAAACTGGATTTACTGGGAACTAAGCTGAATATTTTGTTGGGGGCATAAGGAGGAAGTATGGATCCCAACTAAGAGAAAATAACAAGAGCAACAAGAAGAAAACACCAAGTTTCTGGGCTGTACACGATGGGGTTACCTAGTGTTTGTTAGTCAATTTCTTTTTCATCTTTCTTCTATGAAACTATGTAATTTGTAATTTCTTCTACTTATGCATTTATTAAAAATTTGTATGTTCAGAAACTTCTAGAAGTATGAAAAATGGCCAAAAACCCTGAAAACCAAGTCTCACAAAAGTCATGGAATAGAATGTCTGTAAATTTAAATAGAAATAATAATTTTATCTTTTAATTAAATAACTGGTTAAAATGGTGTAAAAATCTCAATTCCAAGCACAAAATTTTATAACTCAAATTCTAGAAGCCAAATAATCAAAATAGAAAAATTGTAGCACTTGGCAAGTGAGGGCATTGATGAAATTGACTTCTCTGAAATACAGAGAAAAGATAAAGTAGAAATTAATTCTAGTGCAGCTACATTTTAATTATATGGTAAAATAGTTAACAGGCAGACAAGAAGGGGAAAATAAATCCACTAAAATATATTTAGATAATAGAAAGCACAGGCACTGAACACAGGTAATTTTAAGGTACTGGAAAAAAGGAAGAATAATCAGAATATAAAAAATGGGAAACAAATCAAAACATTAGAAGGACAAACAACTGGATAAATAAAAGAATAAACATGAAAACAATTAAGGAGCATTACATTTTCAAGGATTATTTAAGTTTTCAAAGCCAACAGTGTAGTTAACTGGCTTTACATATATTATGCTACAATAGCATTAATTTTGAAGAATAATGAAAAAAATTCTTGATAAAGTCAGTAAATGATACAGAGAAAAAACTAAGTGCTAAAACCTTATTTGTTGAACTAAATGTCATACAAATGTTTAAACTAGTAAAATAGAGCCTGTAATCCCAGCACTTTGGGAGGCCGAGGCAGGCGGATCACAAGGTCAGGAGTTCGAGACCAGCCTGACCAACATGGTGAAAACCCTTCTCTACTAAAAATACAAAAATTAGCTGGGTGCAATGGCACGTGCCTGTAATCCCAGCTACTCAGGAGTCTGAGGAGGCTGAGGCAGGAGAATCACTTGAACTCAGGAGGTAGAAGTTGCAGTGAGAAGAGAGTGCACCACTGCACTCCAGCCTAGGCGACAGAATGAGACTCTGTCTCAAAAGAAAAAAAAAAAGAAAGAAAAGAAAAAAAGAAAAAAGAAGATTGTGTGTGTTGCTTTTCAATACATTTAATTTTTCTTGTACATTTTGGAGGAATTATGAATATAAAATATTTCTTTTGATTCTGTGGAAAATTGTATTAATTCAATTTCTATGAGGCTAGATATGTGAATATCCTATGAGCTAGGATATTCACATATCCAGTAAATATTGACCTGTAATTTTTGAATATTTAAGACCTAAAACTACAGATTATTGCATTGTAAAATAAATGCCTTATTTTACTTAGTCTCAAGAAATGTATAAACTAAGATTATCATATGATTTTATGGAATTGGAAAATCCCATACATATTTATTTAAAATAGATTATAAATATGTAAAAAAAAAAATAGGCATGGTTATAGTACAATGCATGATAATTTTCTTTTAAAATCTATTTTTTATTAAGTGATTAATAATTTATTGAAATTTTCCCTAAACTAAATTAATCTGTAACATCTACAACACTTCACAGGATTTAGCATGTCGTTTCCTGTTTACACTATTTTGAAATTCAAACAGTATTCAGCAAATGGCCAAAACAGTAGTACCACAGACTCCTGACCACCCAGAGGCCTTGTTGCAGTATGTTATTGAGAATGGCAACTATCTCCTTGGATCTAAGCTCAGTGCCATCCTGAGCCTAGTTTGATTTAGCACTGGGACTTTCTCAGGGCTTTCTTATTTAAATTAACAGATCAATTTCCCCAAGGATTACAGCAGTCTTATTATCTGTAAATACAAGTGATTTTCCCATCTTGTGCTCATTCACATCAATAAAGAGTGATTCCAGGAACTGTTTTATTCCTGAGAGAACAGAAAACAACAAAAGGGCTATTTATTTATTTAAAGAAAGAATATTAAAGTTTCACCTTAATATATATAGCAACAGTATGAATCTCAAGAGGGAGGGTTTTCTACTCTGAAATATTTTAACTACTAATGCAATTTTATTTTAATAACTAATTGAAACATAACTAGGTTTTCTATTCCTAAATATTGGAGCTGTTATTTTACAGAAGATGTTAAAATATTCCTCTTCTGCAGCTATACACTTTGTCCTGGGAATAGGTTATGTAAAAAGTATGAGGAAATTCTGAAGATAAGCTGGAGGCAGTGTCAGGCCGGTAGCCTCACCCAGAAGGCTCCCTTATAACACCCCCGTGCCTTCCCACCACTGTATGCTCTGCCCAGGAACACTCCAAGCCAACCACGCCCCGGCTGATGCAATCCTAGCCAGCTCTTGCACCGGAAAGCCCGCCCAGCCACCCGTTACCCAACAACGGCCCGCCCCATTCCAATCCGGTTCCCTCAGGGCCAATCAGAGGGCCTTGCTGTTGCTCGTTCCCCATGCCATAAAAACCCCATGCCCCAGAAAGTCAGCGCAACTTCTCTGGCCCCTTGTGTCGGACCGCAGAACCTCACCCAGGAGCCGATTATATTTCTTTATTTCAATAACTGGCCTCAGTTGCCTCATTCAAACCTTACAGGCAGAACTTATTAGAATGGAAGATATTGGAAAATAAAAGTTTGGTCTCTCAGTAAAACTTATAGCAAAGGCAAATTTTGAAAAAGACCATTTCAGATGAAAGGAAGAAACTCACAATTTTTCTAGACATATTAAAGTCAAACTGTATATAAATAATGTTATGTGAGATAAAGTCACATAATTCCAGCACTTTGGGAGGCTGAGGCAGGAGGATCACTTAAGCCCAGGAGTTCGAGGACAGCCTGGGGATCACACTAAGACCTGGTGTCTGGGAAAAGAAAAAAAAAATAGAAAAAAATAGTTGGGTGTGTTGTCAAGCACCTGTCTGGGGAGAAAAAAAAAAAGAAAAAAATAGTTGGGTATGTTGTCAAGCACCTGTAGTCCCAGCTACACAGGAGGCTGAGGTGGGAAAATTTCTTGGACCTGGAAGAACCAGGTTGAAGTGAGCTGTAATCACACCACTGCCCTCCAGCCTGAGCAACACAGCAGCAAGAAACTATTTAAAAAAAAAAGTGGCAATAAGGTTTATTTTAAGCTAGTAACTAAAATTTAATGTGTTTTTGGTCCTGAAATTTAAAGCAATTAAAATAAGAATTGACGATATATTAGCAATTTCTTATGTCAAAAATAAAAACACAAAAACACAAAAGTTTGAGTCTTATAAATCTTTCTGTCCATAATTACTGACACTCATCATCATTTCCATTCCCATTTCCAATCATTTTGAGGGACTGTGTTTAAGAAACTTCTCTTCCCGGTTTTCTGGGTGAGGGATTTCAAATGCAGGAATTTCCTGGCTCCACACCTCCATCAGGAGACCAGAGAAGTTTCAAATGTAAAATTCTTTGCAAGCCAGGTAGGGATACCCAGGTGGAGCTCTTTTGTCCCAAATTCCAGCGAAAGCTCTGGGAGGAGGGGCCTCTGCAACTCAGGGTTGTAAACCAAGTAGCCAATCCGGTATCAGAGTCAAAGATGGATCACTCCAGAGAAAGTTTGAAAGAACTCCTATCATTGGATGAGAACATGAATGGAGAAGGAATAACTCAAGGGTTAAAACTTACAGCTGCTCCTACTTGAATGCATTTCCAGCTCTGGGTTCCCCTACCACAGCAGCATGGGAGCTGTCTTCTCTATCTCTCTCTGTCTAATAAATCACTCTTCTGCAAAACTCTTTGGGTCCACAATATTTATTCAAATAGTCAGCTCACCGTGCCGCCAGGGCCCCTTTTCCCATTCTTCGGAGTTAGAGAGGCCAAGGACCTATGAGCTCTGGGAGCTGGGTACACCCCTGTTACAATTTTATTCCTCATTTACACTTATACTTTATTCTTTCTTCACGCCTGGAATTATAGCCTCTGCTCTTTCATTAACTCTCATTATTTTTAAATATAGTGACTTCCTTATGAGTCTCCAATGTTTCTGTTAAACTTACATGAAAAGGAGGTAAACATTGCTTATGATTCATGATTCATAAATGTGAAAGTTTATGAGCCATATTTTCAACTAAGATTTTAAGCTAAATCTGCAATAAGGTGTGACAAGAATGAGTGGCTTTCAGAGATTGTAACTGCACCATTGAAATGTGATTGATCCATTATATAACAATTAATAACTTTAGCCATGTATTTAATATATGCATTTCTCTATTTATATTAAAAAGAAAATTTCAATTACTAAAATAATCTCAACGTTTTTGAAGAAAATGCATCAAAATATTTGGTAGTAATATAATTACAACCATGTATAGCTTTTCAAGGACACAAAATCACCTTAATTTCAATGACACAAATGACAGTTTAAAAAGTTATTTATGGGTCTAGCATTACTCTGATGCCAAAATCAAGGATACAACAAAAAAAGAAAGCTACAGGCCAATATTACTGGTGAACATAGATATAAAGCTCAAGAAAATGCAAGCAAACTGAATTCAACAACATGTTGAAAAGATCATTCACTATGATCAAGTTAGATTCATTCCAGGAATGCAGGATGTTTTTCAACATTTGCAAATTAATAAGCATAATACATCATATTAACAGAACCAAGAAAAAACAATATGATCATTTCAGTAGATGCTGAAAAAGCATTTGATAAAATACTTCATGATTAAAAACCCTCAACACACTATCTATAGAAGGAACATACCTCAAAATAATAAAGCCCACATATTTTAAACCCACACCCAACAGCATACTAAATGGGGAAAAATTGAAAACCTTTCCTCTAAGATCTGGAACATGAGAAGGATGCCCACATTCACCACTGCTAGTCAGCATGATGCTGCAAGTCCTTGTCTGAGCAATTAGACAAGAGAAAGAAATAAAGTGCATCTAAATTGGAAGTGAGTCAAATTAGCCTTGTATGCAAATGACAAGATCTTACATTTAGTAAAGCCTAAAGACTCTACCATAAAACCTTAAAAACTGATAAACAAATTCAGTAAAGTTTCAAGGTATAAAATCAACATACAAAAGGAGTAGAATTTACATACACTAAAAGTAAAAAATTTGAAAAAGAAATCAAAGGGCAATTTCATTACAATAGCTACAAAGAATATCAGATAGCTAGGAATCAATTTAATCAAATATATAAAAAACTATACAAAACAACATAAACCATTGATGAAACAAATTGAAGAGGATGTACAAACATGAAAAGATATTTTTTGCTCATGAACCAAAAGTTAATGTTGTTAAAGTGATGAAACTACCCAAAGTAATTTACGGATTCAATACCATCCCTATCAAAATACCAATGACAGTCTTCACAGAATAGTAAAAACAATCCTAACATTTATATGGAACCACAGAAGATCCTGAATAGCCAAATAAATCCTGGACTGATGACACTACCTGATTTCAAAATAGACTACAAACCTATAGTATTCAAATCAGCATGGCACTGGCATAAGAACAGAAATGTAGACTAATGGTGCCAAAAAGTGAACCCAGATATAAATTCATACATTTTACAGTCAACTTTTTATCAGCAAAGGCACCAAGACACACAATAGGAAAAAAGCAATCTCTTCAAAAAATGGTGCTGGGTAAAATGGATAACCATATGCAGAACAATCAAATTAGACTCCTGTTTCTCACCATATACAAAAACCAAATCCAAATGAATGAAAGATGTGAATCTAAGTCCCCAAACCATGAAACTACCAGAAAAAACTTGTTAAGGAAACATTTCAGGACATTTTTCCAGGCAGACTTTTTGTGTAAGACCTCAAAAGCAGACAACAAAAGCAAAAATACATACATGAAATGTCATCAAGCTAAAAGACTTCTGCACAGCAAAGAAAACAATCAACAAAGAAATACAATCCAGGCTGAGCATGGTGGCTCACGCCTGTAATCCCAACATTTTGAGAGGCTGAGGCAGGTGAATCACAAAGTCAAGAGATCAAGACCATCCTGGCCAACATGGTGAAAGCCTGTCTTTACTAAAAATACAAAATTTAGCTGGGCATGGTGGCATGCGCCCATAGTTCCAGCTACTCAGGAGGCTGAGGCAGGAGAATTGCTTGAGCCCAGGAGGTGGAGGTTGCAGTGAGCTGAGATCTCGCCACTGCTCTCCAGTCTGGTGACAGAGCAAGACTCAAATTTCAAAAAAGAAAGAAAGAAGAAAGAAAGACAGTCCACCACAGAGTAGAAGAAAATATTTTCAAACTCTCTATCTGAAAAAGACTAATAACCAGAAGAGCTCAAACAATATAAAAATTGATTTAAAAATGGGCAAAAAATCTGAATAGATATTTCTTAAAAGAAGACATACAAATGGCCAATAGATACATGAAAAATGTTCAACGTCACTAATTATCAGGGAAATGCACATCAAAGCCACAGTAAGAGATCATCTCATTCCAGTTAGAATGGCTTTTGTCAGAAAGAGGGAATAGCACATGCTGGTCAGAATGTGGAGAAAAGAAACTCCTCATACACTGTTAGTGGGAGTGTAAATTAGTACAGCCACCATGAAAAAGAGTATGGAGCCAAAAGCCAAAAATAAAACCTCTAAAAGCTAAAAATAAAACTACCATATGATCCAGCAGCAATTACACTGCTGGCTATATACCTACAAAAAGAAAATTGGTATATCGGAGAGATAGCTACACTCTTGTTTTTATTTCAGAACAATTAACAATACCCAAAATATGGAATAAACTTAGTGTCCATCAATGGATAAATGAATAAATAAAATGTGATATATTTATGTATATATGTGTGTGTGTGTGTGTGTGTGTATATATATATATATGGACAATAGAATATTATTCACCCATAAAAAGAATGAAATCCTGTCATTTGCAGCAGTTTGGATAGAAATAGATGTCATTACATTCAGTGAAAGAAGACAGGCACAGAAAGAGAAATATCACATGTTCTCACACTTATGTGTGTTTCATAAAGGCAGAGGGTAGATTTGTGGTTATCAGAGGCCAGGAAGGACTAGGAGAAGGAAGGGATAAAAAGAAGTTGATTAATTGGTCCAGTTATATAGAAGATATAGGCCTTGGTGTTCAATAGATTAGTAAAGTGACTATAGTTAACATTAATCTATTACACATTTCAAAATAGCTTAAAGAGAATAATTTAAATGCTCCCAGTATAAAGAAAATATAAATATTTAAGATAAGGGATATCTTAATGACCCTGCCTTGATTATATAAATGCATCAAATTATCATATGTACCTCCAAAATATATACATTATGTATCAATAAATAAAATAAATACATAAAAACACATTAGGCTGAAAACTATTAAGGTTCTAGGTGATTTTATCTTCTTCCAGACATAATTTTTTTTTTTATTTGGCAGGAAGTTTTTCCGGAGGCAGAATTGAGTCAAAGCTGAGCTTTTTTCCTTTTGAAAGTTGTTTTTGTCTTTTCTCCCTTTACTTCTAACATTTAGTGCCCCAAGTAAAGTCTTGGCTATTTATCAGGAGCCTCATTCTTTGTGTCATGTGAATTTCATTTTTCCCTTCCAGCTTTTTTAAGTCCGCTTTCCTCTAAGCTTTTACAATGACATATTTACTTTAGAATTCATAATTGTCTCAAGGAAAAAAGCAGCTCCCCCTATTGAATTTGGCTCTCTTACTTCACCTCTTCATTTTATTCTAAGAAAACTCACTGCCTTGATAGCTCTCCAACACCTTCAGACAGACATCTCTATTCACCATACCCCACCAGGTTTTCTAATTTTTCTCAGCAGGAGAATTAGATTCAAGCAACGTAAAGCCATCATTGCTTAAGGGTATCAATGATTATTTTTGATTTAACGAGTGCATCAATAAATGTTTAAGGCAGAAATTTTAGAAATTATAGGTTAGTAAAAGTAACAAAATAAAAAGAACATAGAATTAAGTCACAAAGACCTAATTACTATGGAGATATACCAGCTAGTGGCCATGCAGAAGATACTGTTTCATATATATATTTTTTTAATTTAATACCTCACACCATCAAATGACCAAATTAGTATAAAGACAAGAATCAATGTCTCGAGTTTCCTCTTCTCTATTGCTAAGAGTGCTGATCTAAGAATCTTAAATTAGGTTAACTTAATCTAACTTAAGTCAGTCCTGCTTCTAAAATCAAGCCAAAAAAAAACCCTAAAAGGACATTGATAGTTCACATATGTAAAAATCTATGCAACTACTGCTATTGATTGAGGGGCTGCCCCACACAGTATCTATGTTGAAAGCATGTCCTGCACAATCAGATGCATTTTTGTTCTTTTTTACAATGATTCTTATGACCTAGACTTTGCCTTTGAAAGCTACAACTACAGTGATAAAGGGTGAACTGCCATTCTGTTCCATTCCTCTGAATATGACGAGGATGCCAGATTTTAATCACCTGCTATGCTTGAACCAGTTTCTCATTCACCATCTAGATTCAGTTGTTGGTCTTAGGTCAACAGTACAGATTCTTCATTTCCACAGCTACAGGGACCTTGAAATCTTTGTATTTGTGTTTGTTTGCTTTTCGATCTCAGCTGCAAAAACTGAGAAAGTTCCTGAGTATCTTTTCTCACAAAGGGCTTGTTACCTTATTTTTCCCTTTTTTTTTTCCTGTACGCCCCTTCAAAGGTTTGTGAATTTGTCAATCTTTTCACCAGCCACCATCGCTGCCAATTAAGAATCTGAGTGACAGCATAAATTAACTCACCTGGAAACATCATATATTGTTCAAAAAATAGCCAGAGTAATCTCTTAAAATAGTATATCTGAACGTTTGCAAATTCAGAGCTTCAAATCTTTACCCTCTTCCTGCTCTCCTTAGCATAAGGTCAACATTCTTTAACATTCCCTGGAAGAGACTACATATTCAGTCACTATGTAAATTTCTCATTTCATTTCAGCACAGGCCTCTTTCCAAGCTCTTCACACTGCCCTCAAATACTGGAAATTCCTGGTTCTGCCTACTTAGCTGGCTTCTTTCTTTCCTCACACCACTGTACAATATTTTGTGTTTCTATTTCCCTATGGTTGTCCTTACTAACTCAGCTTAAGCATTATATTCCAAAGGAATTTCCTGATTTGATGTCTGCAGATTGTTTTTCATGGCTTCATAGTATTCCATGTACTACATTTGCTTTATCCAGTCTACTACTGATGAGCATTTAGGTTGATTCCATGTCTTTGCTATTGTGAATAGTGCTGCAATGAACATACATGTGCATATGTCTTTATAGTAGAATGACTTATATTCCTTTGATTATATACCCAGTAAAGGGATTGTTGGGTCAAATGGTTTTAATGTCTATAGGTCTTTGAGGAATCGCTACGCTGGTTTCCACAATGGTTGTCCAGCATCTGTTTTTTGGGTTTTTTTTTTTTTTGACTTTTTAATAATAGTCATTTCAACTGGTGTGAGATTGTACCACTTTGTGGTTTTGATTTGCATTTATCTAATAATCAGTGATATTGAGCTTTTTTTATATGTTCGTTGGCCATATGTATGTCTTCTTTTGAAAAATGTCTGTTGATGTCCTTTGCTCACTTTTTAATGGGGTTGTTTGTTTTTTCTTGTTTAAGTTCCTTATAGATGCTTAATATTAGACCTTTGTCAGATAGGAAGATTGCAAAAATTTTCTCCCATTCTGTAGGTTGTCTTTTTACTCTGTCTATAGTTTCTTTTGTTGTGCAGAAGCTTTAAGTATAATTAGATCCCACTTGTCAATTTTTGCTTTTGTTGCAATTGCTTTGACTTCTTAGTAATGAAATCTTTGCCCATGCCTATGTCCTGAATGGTATTTCTTAGGTTTTCTTCTAGGATTTTTATAGTTTTGGGTTTTCCGTTTAAGTCTTTAATCCATCTTGAGTTGATTTTTGTATATGATGTAAGGAAGGAGCCCACTTTTAATTTTCTGCATATGGCTAGCCAATTCTCCCAGCATCATTTATTAAATAGGGAATCATTTCCCTATTGATTTTTTTTGTCAGGTTTATTGAAGAACAGATGGTCATAGGTGTGTGGTCTTATTTCTGGGTTCTCTATTATGTTTTATTGGTCTATGTGTTCATTCTTGTACCAGTACCATGCTGTTTTGGTTACTGTAGCCCTGTAGTGTAGTTTGAAGTTGGGTAGGGTGATGCCTCCGGCTTTGTTTTGCTTAAGATTGTCTTGGCTGTTCAGGCTCTTTTCTTTTTTTGGTTTTATATTAACTTTAAAATAGTTTTTTTTTTAATCATTCTGTGAAGAATGTCAGTGGTGATATAATTGGAATAGCATTGAATATATAAATTGCTTTGGGCAGTATAACCATTTTTATGGTATTGATTCTTCTTATCCACAAGCATAGATTGCTTTTCAATTTGTTTGTGTTATTTCAGACTTATTTGAGCAATGGTTTGTAGTTTTCCTTGAAGAGTTCCTTCACTCTCTTTGTTAGCTGTATGCTTAGGTATTTTGTTATTTTAGTAACAATCGTGAACGGGAATTCATTCATCATTTGGCTCCCTGCTTGTCTGTTGTTGGTGTATAGGAATGCTGGCAATTTTAGCACATTGATTTTGTATCCTGAGACTTTGCTGAAGTTGTTTATCAGCTTCAGAAGCTTTTAGGCTGAGATGATGGGGTTTTCTAGATATAAGATCAGTCATCTGCAAACAAAGATAGTTTGACTTTCTCTTTTTCTATTTGAATACCTTTTATTTCTTTCTCTTGCCTGATACCCATGGATAGAAAATCCAATACTATGTTGAATAGGAGTGATGAGATAGGGCATCCTTGTCTTGTGTTAGTTTTCAAGTGGAATGCTTACAGCTTCTGTCCATTCAGTATATTGGCTCTTAATATTTTGATGTATGTTCTTTCAAAGCCTAGTTTATTAATAATTTTTAACATAAAGGGATGATAAACTTAATTGAAGCCTTTTCTATTGAGATAATAGGTGATTTTTTTTCTTTAGTTCTATTTAGGTGATGAATTACATTTAATAGTTTGCATATGTTTAACCAGCTTTGCATCCCAGGGATGAAGCCTACCTGATCTTTGTGGATAGGCTTTTTGATGTGCTGCTGATTTTGGTTTGCCAGTCTGTATTTTGTCAAGAATTTTTGCATCAATGTTCATCAAACAGCTTGGTCTAAAGTTTCCTTTTTCTGTTGTACCTCTGCTATGTTTTGGTATCAGGATGATGCTGGGTTCATGGAATGAGTAACAGAGGAGGCTCTCCTTTTCAATTTTTTGAAATAGTTTCTGTAAGATTTATATCCATTTTTCTTTGTACCTCTGGTAGAATTGAACTATGAATTTGTCTGGTCCTGGGCTTTCTTTGGTTGCTAGGCTATTGATTACTGCCTCAATTTCAGAGCTAATTTTTGGTCTATTTGGTTCAGTCTTGGGAGGGTATATGTGTCCAAGAAGTTATTAATTTCTTCTAGTTTTTCTATAGTTCATGTGCATAAAGGTGTTTATAGTATTCCGTAATTGTTGTTTGTATTTCTGTGGGGTCAGACACCTCTCCCTTATGATTTCTGATTGTGTTTATTTGAATCTTTTTTTTCCTTTTTCATTAGATTACCTAGTGTTCCATCTGTTTTATTACATTTTTCCAAAAACTCAGCTGCTGGATTTGTTGATCTTTTGAAGGATTTTTGGTGTCTCTATCTCCATGAGTTTAGCTCTGATCTTGGTTATTTCTTCTATTCTGCTAGCTTTGTGGTTTATTTGCTCTTGGTTTTCCTGTTTTTTTAGTTGTGATCTTAGTTTGTTAACTTGAGATCTCTCTAGCTTTTTGATATGGGTATTTTATGCTATACATTTCCCACTTAACACTGCTTTGGCTGTGTTCCAAGATTCTGCTATGCCGTATATTTGTTCTCATTAGTTTCAAAGAACTTCTTGATTTCTGCCTTAATTTCATTATTTAGCTCAAAGTCATTTAAGAGCAGGTTGACCACTGTCCATGTAGTTGTACGGTTTTGAGTGAATTTCTTAGTCATGAGTTCTAATTGTATTGCACTGTGTTCTGAGAAACTGTTATGATTTCTGTTCTTGTGCATTTGCTGAGGAGTGTTTTACCTCTGATTATGTGGTCACTTTCAGAGTAAGTGCTGTAAGAATGTATGGTATGTTTAAGTGCTTAAGAATGTATGGTATATTGTTTTCGGTGGAGAGTTCTGGAGATATCTATCAGGTCCAATTGATCCAGATCTGAATTCAGGTCCTCAATATCTTTGTTAATTTTCTGTCTCAATTATCTGTCTAGTATTGTAAGTGGGGTGTTAAAGTTCCCCCACTATTATTGTGTGGGAGTTTAAGTCTCTTTGAAGGTCTCTAAGAACTTGCTTTATAAATCTGGGTACTCCTGTATTGGGTGTGTATATATTTAGTATAGTTAGCTCTTCTTGTTGAACACTTTACCATTACTTCTTTGTCATTTTAGATCTTTTTTGGTTTAAAGTCTGTTCTGTCCGAAACTAGGATTGCAATCCCTACTTTGTTTCTGTTTTCCATTTGCTTGGTAAAGTTTCTTCCAACCCTTGATTTGAGCCTATGTGTGCCTTTGCATGTGAGATGGGTCTTTTGACAATATTCTATTTGGTATTGGTTCTTTAGCTGGCCAATCTCTTATCTTTTACTGGGGCATTTAGCTTATTTACATTTAAGGTTACTATTGTTATGTGTGGATATGATCCTGTCATCATGATGATAGCTGGTTATTTTCCAGACTTGTTTATGTGGTTGCTTCATAGTGTCACTGGTCTGTGTGCTTGAGTGTGCTTTTGTAGTGGTTGGTAACAGTTTTTCTATTCCACATTTAGTGCTTTCTTCAGGAGCTGTTGCAAGGCAGGTCTGGTGGCAACAAATTTCAGAAGCACTTGCTTGTCTGAAAAAGATCTTTCTACTCTTATGAAACTTAGTGTGGTCAGATATAAAATTTTGGGCCAAACTAACTTCTTTAAGAATGTTAAATATTGGCCCCAGTCTCTTCTGGCTTGCAGGTTTTCTGCTGAGAGGTCTACTGTTAGTCTGATGGGCTTTCCTTTGTAGGTGACCTAGCCTTTCTCTCTGGCTGCCCTTAGCATTTTTGCTTTGTTTTTGACCTTGGAGAATCTGATGATTATGTGTCTTGGGAATAATCTTCTTGTGGAGTATCTTACTGGTGTTCTCTGCATTTCCTGAATTTAAATATTGGCCTGTCTAGCTAGATTAAGGAGGTTCTACACCGGGCGCAGTGGCTCACGCCTGTAATCCCAGCACTTTGGGAGGCCGAGGCGGGTGGATCACGAGGTCAAGAGATCGAGACCATCCTGGTCAACATGGTGAAACCCCGTCTCTACTAAAAATACAAAAAATTAGCTGGGCATGGTGGCATGTGCCTGTAATCCCAGCTACTCAGGAGGCTGAGACAGGAGAATTGCCTCAACCCAGGAGGCAGAGGTTGCGGTGAGCCGAGATCGCGCCATTGCACTCCAGCCTGGGTAACAAGAGCGAAACTCCGTCTCAAAAAAAAAAAAAAAAAAAAGGAGGTTCTCTGGATGATATCCTAAAATATGTTTCTCAAATTGGTTCCATTCTCCTTGTCTCTTTCAGGTACTCCAATCAGTCATAGATCTGGTCTCTTCCTAATTCCATATTTCTCAGAGGTTTTGTTCTTTTCATTCTTTTTCTATTCATGTCTGCCTGTGTTATTTTGTAAAGACAGTCTTCAAGCTCTGATATTCTTTCTTCCACTTGGTCAGTTCTGCTATTAATACTTGTGATTGCACTGTGATATTTTTGTAGTGTGCTTTTCACCTCTATCTGGGTGGTTCTGTTTCTCTCTATTCTGGCTATTTTGGCTGTCAGCTTCTGCCTTGTTTTACTGAGATTCTTAGCTTCCTTGCATTGGGTTACAGTGTACTCCTTTAGCCTAGCAAAGTTTATTGTTATTCACATTCTGAAGCTTATTTCTGTCATTTCAGCCATCTTAGCCTCAGCCCATTGCTGACCTATTGCTGGAGAGGCTTTGCGGTCATTTAGTGAAAGGGGACACTCTGGCTCTTTGAGTTTTTAGCATTTTTGTACTGATTTGTTTCTCAACTTTGTGGGCTTATCTACCTTTGATACTTGAGGTTTCTGACCTTTGGATGGAGTTTTTGTGTTTGTTGCTTTTTGTTTGTTTGTTTGCTTGTTTTTCTTTTAAAAGTCTGGCCACTCTTCCATAAGCCTGCTGCATTTTGCTAGAGTCAACTCCAGACCCTAGTCACCTTGGTTTTTTCAGTACTTGGAGATCTCACCATTGAAGGCTGTGAAACAGCAAAGATGGCAGCCTGCCACCTCCTCGGGAAGCTCTTTCCCAGGGGGATACTGACCTGCTGCCCCACGGAACACACCTGTAGGAGGTGGCAGGAGACCCCAGTTGGGAGTTCTCACTCAGGAGGAATGGGATCAGAACCTGCTTAAAGAAGCAGTCTGGCTGTGTTTTGTTAGAGCGGCTGTTTGTGTTGGGGATCCCTGCAGCTTTCCATCAGTTTGGACTCTCTAAAGCCTGCAAGATAGAGTGGTCAAGTTGCTCAAACAGCAAAGATGGAGGCCTGTCTCTCTCCCCGGGCACTGTCCCTGGGAGAAATCAAAGCTCTGTTCATAGAATATGAAAGGATGGGAATGGCTGGAGGCCTGGCTGGGAGGACCCATCCAGTGAGGAGGAGTGGATCAAGATACCACTTATAGAAGCAGTCTGGCCACATTTTGGCAAGGCGGTTGTGCTGTGCTGTGGGGACCCTTCCCTATCCAGACCATTTGGACTCTCCCAAGCCTGCAGGCTGGAATGACTGAGACAAATAGTGGCCCACCCCTACCCCTTAGGGGCTCTATCCCATCTCATTCAGACTCCACCTTGTTGCCAGTGATTGGTTGAAATTCCAAGCCAGTGGGTCTTATTTTGTGAGGTGCTGTGGAAGTGGGGCCTACAGACTGAAACAGCTCAGCCCCCTGGATTCAGTCCCTTTTCTAGGAGTATATGTGGACATCCTGCCTTGCCTGAGTTATAGTCACCTTTGGCAGGGATCCTGGGAAGGGAGTATATAAAACTCCTGGGTCTCTATGCAAGCCTAAGTAGCTGCTGTGCTGAAACTTCACACAGGTCTGTGTGTCTGACTCAGGCCCTGATAGTATGAGCTCACAAGAAGATCTCCTGATTCAAGGGTTGCAAAGATCTGGGAGAGAAGCATAGATTTCCCCCAGGTCACACATTCACTCACCACTTCCCTTGGCTGGGGCTGGAGGTTTCCTTGGTTCCATTTTGTTCCCTGGTGGGCTATTGCTGCACCTTGCTTTTCTTTGTTCACTGTGAGTTGAGTAGTTTCCCTGATTTTTTCCAGTGTGAGTACCTGGATATTTCAGCTGAAAGTGCTGTATTCACTTGCCCCTTTCTTTCTTCTCAGTGAGTACCATGCACTACAGCTGCTTCTAATTGGCCATCTTTGCCCCCACACTTGCTTTTATATTATGAATCTGAAAATATAGAAGTTTGGTGGGGAATACAGCTATGAGCAAAAGAGTACTGCTTACTTCATCCCTCATAATGCTTCTTAAAGGAAACTCAAATATTTTTATACTTATCATAGGAAAGTGTAATGAGCGTTGTCTTCAGAGAAATGCTATGAATGGAGGCAATAGATACTTTGTGATCTGATCTACAATGTGAAAACCTCCCAGAAGAAATTATGGTTCAAATGAAATGTTAAAGGTAGATAGTGATGAGTGTTCTAAACAGAAGTAGTAGATTGTGTAAAAGTTTAGAAGTAAAGAAAGAAAGCCATGCATTCAAGAGATTGAAAATGGAAATCATATGTGCCTGCAGAGGGAAGCAGAGGCAAATTATGGAGGAACTGAAACAGTCGTAAGGTGTTTGGGGCACGCCTTCCTTGAAGGCAGCTGGAGAGCATGATTAGCCATTAATCCTGGTAGTGATGTTATCTAAATGTAACTTAAGAAATAAAAGTCTACATTTATTATTGTCATGCAAAAACTACAGTAGAACAGTTATAGTGATATGAGATTTGGGAAATTGACTTAGAGGCAGTGGTACAAGTAAGAGAGAAAAGTTTTTAAAATCTGATAGTGGCAGTGGAGATTTAAAGAGGTAGATTTAAGGAGGTAGATATTGTTCCCTGTTACTGAGACTTTTTATTTTAAGGCAGAATTAGTAGAACATCTGATGGGACACCTGTGAGATATCCAAGGGTTGATTTTTAATAAGCATTTGGTGCACAAGTCTGAGCTTTTGGAGATATTATTAGGCTGAAACTATACATTACAGACATTTGTTTTCATCTGCACTTTTCTGATTAAAAGTGAGATTGGAATATGCAGAAATCCCTTTTCTTTTCCAGTTCATTGAATTGTCTTGTACACTGATGCCTTTTTATTTTATTATATTATATTGTTTGTTATGTTCTCATTGATGGATATACTTTATTACCTCATGTGAATAATAATCTTTAGGAATTGAACATACACATGAACCAATAAACTGAAACACAAGCAATAGCTTTGGAAAATATGTTATATAAAGGGAGAAATCAATTTCCAAAATTTCACAAGCAACATAGGTATGATTCCATGGTTCTGACACTGATGTTTTCAAAGAGAGATTTGCGGTGTCTTCAAAGCAAAGCTCAGAATGTCAATTATGTTAAAGCAATTACTCTGAGGCAGGTGGATCACAAGGTCAACAGATCGAGACCATCCTGGTCAACATGATGAAACCCTGTCTCTACTAAAAATACAAAAAATTAGCTGGGCATGGTGGTGCGTGCCTGTAATCCCAGCTACTCAGGAGGCTGAGGCAGGAGAATTGCCTGAACCCAGGAGGCGGAGGTTGCAGTGAGCCGAGATCACGCCATTGCACTCCAGCCTGGGTAACAAGAGCGAAACTCCATCTCAAAAAAAAAAAAAGCAATTACTATGTTTTCATAGTTCCAGTCACAGTTCTCAATATATGCATTTGGAATGAACAAACAGTCATTTCATAAATTAATACCCTTATAACTGTGAGAAGAGAAAGATTTAAAAAGTTCATTTAACTTTTAGTTAGTTCTATTAAACAATCAGTCTTTAACACATATTCACAGGAGCTAGAAGGAAAGATATTAATGATTTGGTGTCTCAAACGTGCAATCTGTGACATAAATACACTACAGAAGTTTATAATCAAGAATGTGATGACTAACATAAAAATAAATATTATTTTTACAGTAATAGTAAAAAGGAAAGAGATTGAGGTATAAAGAAAGAAAGTCATCTCAATTCCAAAGATAATGTACTTAATAATACAAACTCTATATAAGGAAAAATAATTGAGCAGACCAAGATAATGGTATATTACTAATTGAAGTAAGACAATATTTTCCAATGAAGTTTACATTATAATGAGATTAATATTAATTGGATTTCAAAAAGACTAAGGTAGAACTGCTCATATTGTAGTTAGGTTATGAAGAGACTTAAAAAGAGCTAATTTTTCATGTACTATTTTAAGTAAAAAATTTGAGATATCCTAGAACAACAACAACCAAAAAACCACAGATGTTTTTAAAGACTAACTGCACAAATTTGAATTTTCCTGTAGAAATTTTACTCAAGACACAGAAAAAGTGTTCTTATAGATACTAGCAAAGGTAGCAAATAAACAAAAGTTTTCCATTACAGTTAGAGTTTAAAATTTCAGTTTTACCTGAAGTAACCAGTAATGAGTGATGTTTCAGAAAGTAGAGAACATTTTCAGAAAAGCTAACCTTCAAAGAAGAGGTAACTTGAAAGATGTCATCAACTATAAAAGTCATCAAAGAGAGGAACAACATGAATCTTACCTACAGAGCATATTCCAAGAACAGGATTTTTTTATTCCCTCTTAAAGCAAATGTTCTCAAAAGGATTTATACTTTGACTGTCAGAACTAAAATAGTGAAGTCAGCAACTATATATCTACCAATAAGCAGGGGTCATTGCAAAGAGTTAGAGGTGAAAATACCTTTAGGTTTCTGTGGGACATATTTAATATATTTGATTTATATTCGTAAGAAAGAATTTTGGAAATCCAAGCATGCAGGTAAAAAGAAGATTAATGTGAAAATAAAACAGGCCATCAGAGAATAAATAAACTATTTTATTAATCTCAAAGTAAGCACAAGGAATATTTGTTTTTATATCAAAATAAGTGTTGCGCTAAAAAAATGCTTAATATATTTCAGAATGACTATGTGTGGGTTTATATTCTGTATAATGATATAAGCTTTTCCTACATTTTATTATATACATATAATCCATAAAAAAATTTTTTTGTGGCTATCTTGTTAGTCATAGTGATGATAAGAAATGAAGGTGACAAATTGTTCCAGACTTCATCCTTCATGTTTTACATTTTTCTCTAAGTTATTTAAACTACACCTGATCCACATCTTCAAATCAGAGTTGGAAATAATGTTGTCGTTAAAATTAAATGAATTAAGAAAATTCATTCTATTGAAAGAACTGAATTTTGAATTTTTAAAATCTTTGCCAATTTTCTAAATGCCTATATAATAGTTCCCTTGGCAATCATGTATTCAGAAAGCTGATTTAATGAAATATATAGCAATTATATTAAATAATACTTTGAACTTAACACTGTGTCAATTTACATGCTCAATTAGAGAGATAACACACACATTATAAATGAAATAGAATCCAAACATATTTTTAATATTGAGTACATTACTAATACAATGTGCATAATATAAATTATATATGAAAATGGAAAAATATGTGTAGAATAACAAAGGTGTTATACTAGACCAGAAAGTGTACAAAAAATATTATGCACAATTCTGAGATATTCTAACTTGGAAAGATAGTGAAGTTTATTTTCTATATTTTTGGCATTCTTATTATTCATTGAATTTGCCTAAGAGTATTTCAAAGATGTATTTGAAGTAAAAAATATTTTGAGTTAACTAAATTTAGAAAACAATGTAACAAAAAGAAAATTTTAAATAATTTATGTATACTCAGTGTTTACTGCCACTTAAGAGTGAGAACATATAGAGTTTTGTTTTCTGTTTCTGCACTAGTTCATTTAGGAAAATGACCTCCAGCTCCATCTATATTGCTGCAAAGGACATTATCATATTCTTTTTATGGTTGCATAGTATTCCATAGTGTATATATACCACATTTTCTTTATGTACTCTACCATGGGTGGACATTTAGGTTGATTCCATATTTTTGCTACTGTGAATTGCGTGTGATGAACACACACATGCCTGTGTCTTTATGGTAGGACAATTTAAATTCCTTTGGCTATAGCCACTGATGGGATTGCTGGGTTGAATGGTAGTTTGCTTTTACTTTCTTTGAGAAATCACCAAACTGCTTTCCACAGTTGCTGAAATGATTTAAATTCCCACCAGAAGTGTATAAACATTGCCTTATCTCCACAGTATCTCCAGCATGTTTTTTTTTGACTTTTTAATAGTTGCCATTCTGATTTGTGTAAGATAGTATCTCACTGTGGTTTTGATTTGCATTTCTTCAATATTTAGTGATGTTGAGCCCTTTTTCATATGCTTGTTTTCCGTGTGTATATCTTCTTTTGATAAGCGTCTCTTCCTATCTTTTGCTCACTTTTTAGAGGGATTGTTTGTTTTTTTGCTTGTTAATTTGTTTATGTTTCTTACAGATTCTGGATATTAGATTTTTGTCAGATGCAGAGTTTTCAAATATTTTGTCCCCTTGTGTGGATTGTCTATTTACTCTGTTTATAGTTTCTTTTGCTGTAAAGAAGCTCTTCCATTTAATTAGATTCCATTTGTCAACTTTGTTTTTTTTTGTTTTGTTTGAGTCAGGTCTTGCTCTGTCACTCAGGCTAGAGTGCAGTGTCATGATTTTGACTCACTGCAGCTTCAATCTCTTGACCTCAAGCCAATTTTTGTTTCTGTTGCAATTGCTTTGGCTTTTCTGTAATAAAAGCTATACCAGGGCCTATGTCTAGAATGGCATTTACTAGGTTTCCTTCAAGAGTCTTTTACCGTTTTAGGTTTTACCTTTAAGTCTTTAATTGATATTAATTTGATTTTTTAATGTGGTATATGGAAGAGGTCTACCTTCAATCTTCTGCATATGGCTATCCAGTTTTTCCAGCACAATTTATTGACTATAGAAGTTCTTTCTCCATTGTGGTCAATATGGTTTGGATCTATGTCCCCACCCAAAGTCTATGTAGAATTGTAATCCCCAATATTGAAGATAGAGCCTGGAGGGAGGTGATTGTATCATGGGGGTGAAGTTCTCATAAATGGTTTAGCACCATCTCGCCTTGGTACTGTACAGTAGTGAGTTCTCATGAGATCTAGTTGTTTAAAAATGTGTAATGCCTCCGCCCTCTCTCTCTTCCTCTTCCTCTTCCAGCAGTGTAAAATGTGCTGGCTTCCCCTTCGCCTTCCACCATGATTCAGATTTTCCTGAGGCCTCCCCATAAACTATCCTTTTTGTACAGCCTGCAGAATTGTGAGCCAATTAAACCCCTTTTCTATATAAACTGCCCAGTCTTAGGTGTTTTTTTATAGCAATGCAAGGACAGAAATAATACACTTGTTTTTGTCAATTTTGTTAAAGATCAGATGGGGGTAAGTGTGTGGCTTTATTTCTGGGCTCTCTATTATGTTTCATTGATCTTTGTGTCTGTTTTTGTACCGTATCATTCTGTTTTGTTTAGTGTAGCTTTGCAATATAGCTTGAAGTCAGGTAATGTGCCTCCAGCTTTCTTTATTCTTCTTAGGATTGCTCTGGCTATTTGGACATTTATTGGTTTCTACAAATTTTAGAATAGTTTTTTGTTCTAATTCTGTAAAGAATGTCATTGGTAGTTTTATATGAACAGCATGGAATTTGTAAATTGCTTTGGGGATTATGGTCATTTTAAAAATATTGATTCTTCTTATCCATGATCATAGACTGTTTTTCCATTTGTTTGTGTCATCTCCGATTTCTTTCAGAAGTATTTTGTCATTCTTGTTGTAGAGATCATTCATTCACCTGCCTACTTAGCTGTATTCCTACATATTTTATATTTGTATTTATTTATTTATTTGTTATTTTGGTGTGGCTATTTTTAATGGGCCACACTTGATTTGGCACTATTGGTGTATAGAAATGCTACTGATTTAATACACTGATTTCATCTCCAGAAATATTGCTGAAGTTGTTTGTCAGATCTAGGAGCTTTTAGGCTAAAACTATGAATATTCTAGGTATATAGTTATGTCATCAGCAAACATAACTATATGAGATAGTGTGAATTCCTTTCCTCCTATTGATATGCCTTTTATTTTTTCTCTTGTCTAATTGCTCTGGCTAGGACTTCCAGTACTACGTTTAATAGGAGTGGTAAGAGTGGGCCTCCTTACCTTGTTATGCTTCTCAAAATAAATACTTCCATCTTTTGCCCATTCAGTATGTAATCGGCTGTGAGTTTTTCATAGATGGGTCTTATTATTCGATGCCTAGTTTATGGACATAGAGAAGGGAACAATAGACACCCAGGCCTATTATAGGGCAGTGGGTGGGAGGAGGGCTGGAATCAAAAAATTTCTATTGAGTGCTATGTTTTCTGCCTGGTGACAACATAGTATGAACACCAAACCCATGAGACATGTAATTTGTCTATAGAGTAAATCTCCAGATATATTCCTGAAACTAAATTAAACTAAAGGAAATAAATAATAAAATAAAATAGTTTATTTAAATCAAAAACACATAAAGATCTGTCTTGTTCTGTTATCACCAGCATGGCAGCTAAGCTATCTTTTTTCTAACACTCCTTCTAAATTTCTCCTCCACACTGAAGTTATGACTGTTATTCTCCTGATAGAAGATAGAATACCAGATTATCACATCCAAATGTATAAATAATTACATGAAATATAAATATTATAAAGATCCCAATTAAAAAGGAAATTCTTAGGGTAAATGACAAAAGCCAACTGAATGATACATACAGAAAACCAAATTTAACTGCCAAATCACAAACATATTTAAATTTAAAGGATGAAAATGATATGCCATGCTAGTACTAGCCAAAAGAAAGCTAGATTATAGCTAAATTGATATCAGACAAAAGAACTAAATCTGACAGGGGAACAGCAACAAAAAGAAAACTATAAGTCAATATCCCTGGTGACCATAAATCCAAAAATTATTCTAACAAAATATTAGGAAACCAAATTCAATAGCACATTGAGAAAATCATTCACTATAATCAAAAGTGATGCATCCCTGAATCCAAGAATGATTCAACATATGCAGATTAAAAAACATGATACATAACATTAACAGTATGATGGACAAAAACTATATGATCATTTCAACAGAATCGGAAAAAGCATTTATAAAATTCAACATGCCTTTATGATAAAAAACCTTCAAAAAATTAGGAACAGAAGAAATGTACCTCAATACAATAAAAGCTATACATGACAAACCCGCAGCTAACATCACAGTGAACAAGGAAAAATTCAAAGTTTTTCCTCTGAGCTCTGGAACAAGACAATAATGTCCATTTTCACTACTTCTACTGAACACTGTACTGGATGTCCTAGCCAGAGTAATTAGGCAAGAGGAAGAAATAAAATTCATCTCTATCAGATAGAGACTCCATTTAAAAGCTATTAGAACTAATAAACAAATTCAGTATAGTTCCAGGATACAAAATCAGCATATGAAAATCACTATTGTTTCTATATGTTAATAACAAATTCTCTGAAAAATAAATCAAGAAAATTCCATTTTGATAGCAACAAAAATGTAAAATAACTAACAATAATTTTAAATGATGAAGTGAAAGTTGTCTACAATAAAAGCAATAAAACACTGGTGGAAAAATTGAAGATACAAATAAATAGAGAGGGATATTATGTTCTCATGAACTAGAATCATCAATATTGTAAAAATATTCATACTACTTAAAGCAGTATCTACAGATTTAGTGCAATCTCTATCAAAATGCTAATGACATTTTTCACAGAAATGAAATGAAGAAAAACATCATACAGAAAATGGAAACCATTTATACAGAACCACAAAAAACTCTGAATAGATAAAGCAATCTTGAGCAAAAGAACAAAGCTGAAAGCATCATACTACCTGACCTTAAAATATGCTATAAAGCTGTAGTAACCAAGACAGCATGGTACTAGCATAAAAACAGACACATAGACCAATAGAACAGAATAGAGAACTCAGAAATAAATCCACAGATTTATCACCAACTGGCTTATGACAAAAGTGCCAAGAACACACATTGAGAAAAGGACAATCTTTTCAATAATCGGTGTTAGGAAAACTGGCTAGCTACATGTAGATGAATTATATGTTTATCTCTCATCATATACAAAAATCAACTCAAAATGGATTAAAGACTTAAATATGAGACCTGAACATATAAAACTACTGGAAGAAAACATAGGGGAAATGGTTTATAACATAGGCTTAGGCAATAATTTATTGGAATTTACTACAAACGAAAGTCTACAAAATCAAAAATTGAAAAAATGAGATTACAACAAATCAGAGCAAAAGAAATAATCAGCAAAGTGAAGACACAGCCTATACAGTGGGAGAAAATAATTCCAAGCTATACATCTGATAGTAGGTGAAATCTAAAATTTGCAAAGTACCAAACAACTCAATAGCAAGAAAATAAATAATTCAATTTAAAAATGGGCAAAATACCTGAATAGGTATTTCATACCAATGACCAACAGGCATATGAAAAAATCCTCAACATTGTTAATTATCAGAAAAATGCAAATCAATACCACAGTTAGATGTAATCTAACACTTATTAGAAAAGCTATCATCAAAAAGATAAAAGGTAACGAATGTTGGTAAAGATATGAAGAAATGGTGGAAATGTAAATTAAAACAGGCATTATGGAAAACAGCATAGAGGTTCCTGAAAATATTAAATAGAACTACCATATGATACAGCAATCCTACTACTGAGCATATATCTAAAGAAAGTGAAATCAGTATGTCAAAGTGATCTCTGTACCCTCTTGTTTTCTGCAGCACTTTTCACAATAGCCAAGATATGGAATCCACTAAATATCTATTTACAGATGAATGGATAAAGCAAATGTCATATACAAATACAATGGAATACTACTCAGCCATTAAAAAGAATAAAATCTTGTCATTTGCAATAACATGGATTAACCTGTAGAACATTATTTTAAATAAAATAAACCAGACAGAGAATGCCACATACGATGTGATCTCAGTCATATGTGGAATCTAAAAATGCCAATATCACAGAAATAGAAATTAGAATGGTGGTTACCAGATGAATAGGTGGTTAGAGGGGAGGAAAGATGTTGGTCAAAGAATATATGATTACAGTCAGATAAGAGAAATATTTTGCAACGTTGTCCCAAAAAAGCGTAAATATAAAGAGAGAAAGCACATAAGTGACTGCCTAGGGGCAGGAGTTTGTGAGAGGAGAAGATAGATGATGTGGTGAGGAGAAATGGCAAATGACTGCTAATGGTGGTAGAGTTTCTTTTTTATGTGAGAAAAAGTTCTAAAATTGATTGTGATGATCATAACAACTCTGTTAACATACTTAGAACTATTGGATTATACACTTCAAATGGGTAAATTGTATGATACAAAAATTATATCTCAATAAAGCTGTTTTTAAAAATTAAATATTAGGAAAAATTAATTTCATAGAAAGGGATATTAACAGGGAATATAAGTCATTTATTAATGACAAATACTGAATTCACCAAGAGAGCATAAAATCTTAAATGATTACAAACCTCAGACCAGAGCTTCAAAATATATGAAGCAAAATCTGAAAAGAATATAAATTAAAATGTAGAAATCCAAAATTTTGGTCAATGGCTTAAATACTTCTCTCTTAATAATTGATAGAACAGATAGACAGCAATCTTTAATAATGAAGAAGCTCTGATCAATGCTGTCAATCAAATTGGAGTAATTTACATTTCTAAAACGCCCCCCTTACTATGGCAGCACATAACATTCTTTTTAAATGTTCATTAACATTTATCAAGACAGACTACATTCAGAGTCATAATAAAAAGTCTGCATTTAAAAATCAGAGATATTAAATGAATAATATGGCAATATTACAAATAATTTAATGCTGACAATTTCAACAACATATATGAAAAGGATAAACTTTTTGAAGTATGCAAGTTATTCCTAGTTCTATATCCATGAGGAATCACGACACTGTCTTCCACAATGATTGAACTAATTTACACTCCCACCAAGAATGTAAAAGCATACCTATTTCTCCACATCCACATCCTCTCCAGCATCTGTTGTCTCCTGATTTTTTAATGATCACCATTATAACTGGCATGAGATGGTAACTCCATGTGGTTTTGATTTGCATTTCTCTAATGACCAGTGATGATGAGATTTTTTTTCATGTGTTTTTTGGCTGCATGAATGTCTTATTTTGAGGACTGTCTGTTCATATCTTTGCCCACTTTTAGATGGGTTTTTTTTCTTGTAAGTTTGTTTAGGTTCTTTGTAGATTCTGGTTATTAGCCTTTTGTCTGATGGGTAGATTGCAAAATGATTATAAAACATTCAATTATAAAGACATGTGCACATAAATGTTTACAATATCAAAGACTTGGAACCAACCAAAATATTCATAAATGATAGACTGGATAAAGAAAATGTGGCATGTATACACCATGGAATATTATGCAGCCATAAAAAAGGATCAGTTTACATTCTTTGCAGGGACATGGATGAAGCTGAAAACCATCATTCTCAGCAAACTGATACAAGAACAGAAGACCAAACACCAAATATTCTCACTCATAAGTGGGTGTTGAAGAATGAGAACATATGAACACAGGGAGGGGGACATCACACACCAGGGCCTGACAGTGGTTGGGGGTACTAGAGGAAGG
Organism: Aotus nancymaae; assembly: GCF_030222135.1. Lineage (NCBI taxonomy): Eukaryota > Metazoa > Chordata > Mammalia > Primates > Aotidae > Aotus > Aotus nancymaae. Next base: position 13,167,079 of record NW_026988476.1, on the reverse strand, counting down.
ATAGCAGGGGTGGGGTATTGGGGAGGGCTAACATTAGGAGAAATACTTAATGTAGATGTGGGGGGGATGGATGCAGCAAACCACCCATGGCATGTGTATACCTATGTAACAAACCTGCATGATCTGCACATGTACCCCAGAACCTAAAGTGTAATTTAAAAAAAGAAAAAAAAAAGAAATATGTAAATTACCAAAACTTACTGAAAAAGAAAACATTAACATATATGTTCCTACATTAATTAAAGCACTTGAATTTGTAGTAAAAATTATTCCCACAAGGGAGCCTTCAGGTCCAGATAAATTTATGAGGGGATTCTACCAATTCTGTACATACTATTTTCCAAAAATTGAAAAGGCATCAATACTATTCAACTCATTCTATGAGTCCACCATTTATCTGAAACAAAAACTGGGAAAACTAGTGTGTTAAACCATAGAATGAAAGCTGGAAGAAAAAATGCTTATACTACATATGAAGCAGTAACATCACTAGAAAATATATAGTGACAAGTTAAAATGTGTATCATGTCCTTTGCACAAAATGATGTGACTGGAGCCCATTATCCTAAGTGAATTAGCACAGAAACAGAAAACCAAATACCACATGTTATCACTCATAAGTCGGAGCTAAAGACTGGGTACTCTTAGACATAAAGATGGCAACAGGAGACACTGGGACTAATAAAGAGGGTAGGAAATTTGGGGGGTGATGTTTGAAAAACATCCTGTGTACTATGCTGACTACCTCGGTAATGAAATATTTTGTATCCTTAACCTCTACATTTTGCAATATACCCATGAAACAAACCTGCATGTGTACCTCCTGAATCTAAAGGTTAAAATTATTTTTAAAATGTAACATACAACTTAAGACAATCAATAGAATACCACAACAGAAAGCTATATGCACCAAGCCAAGAAATAAATGAAATAAATTAATAAACAATTCTCAATCCAGAAGAGGAAAATAAGAGGGAAAGATGAAAGAATGGATAGTACAAAAAAAAGCCATACAATATATTTTAACTGAAATATATTGATGTTTACATTAAGCATAACTAGTATAAACAGCTCACTAAGTTATTTCAAGAAAGGAAAATTATATACCATATAAATTATGAGCATAGATAACAAAATTCTTAAGACAACTTTACCAACAATATATAAAAGGATAAAATATTACAACCAAATGAAGTTTATCCCAGGAATGTAAAGTTCATTCAACATTTTGAAACCAATGAATGTAAATCATCATATTGATAACTAAAAAAGTGAACACTTAACGGTCACATCTATGGATACACTAAAAGTATTGTATAAATTCCACCTCCATCCCTACTAAAAGTCTCACTAAACTCATAACAACAGACAAATTTCTCAACATGGTGAAGGGAGTCTTTAAAATATGTACAGTTAGCATTGTACTTAATGGTGTAAGAGTAAATGTTTTGCTTCTATTGTTAAAAACAATGCAAGAATTTTACTTTCATGATTTTTAACATTTTACTAGAGAGTACAGCAAGTTGAACAAGGAAAGTAAAAGGTATAACATACCTCTAAATTGAGAAGCATAAAGAAAAAGTGTCCTAATTCACAAACATAATTTTCAATTTTGAAAATTCCGTGGATGATCCTAAAGGGCCACTAGACTTAAACAACTAAATTTTAGCAATGCAGCAGAATAAAATATGAATATGCAAAATGTAATTGTATTGCTGTATACTAAAAACAATCAAGTACACATGGAATATTTTCCAAATTAGAGCATATGCTACAACATAAGTCTTAGTAAACTTAAGAAATAAATCCTAAAGTGCCTTTCCTCTGATCATAATACATTGAAATTGAAAATTAAACACAAATAAATTTGAGAAATTTATCAACATATGGGAATTATACAACACATTTGATAAATGCCAGTACATTAAAGAGAAATCAAAGGAAATTAGAAAATACTTTGAGACAAATGAAAATTAGCACACAGATATTATGAGAACAAAATATACTAAGCTCCAACATCCCTTATAAATATAGGTGCAAAGAACTCTCAAAACATTACTAGCTTATTAAAAATCTAGTTTATAGGAACATATAAAACTATCATGCACCATGACCAAGTAGATTGATTGCAGGCATGCAAGGGTGTTTTAAAATCTGACACACAGGTAGTTTAATACACCATATCAATAGAATAAATGACACAAGCAATATGATCATCTCAATAAACACCGAACAATTATTTGACAAAATTGTCCATATTTTCATGACAAAAAGTGAAAGAAAAAACTAATAAACATACTAGAAATAAAAGGGAATTTCTTAAATCTAATTAAAAGTATCTATGAAAAATACAAAGCTAACAGGATACTTTGTGGTAAAAGAATGAATACTTGTACCCTAGAATTTGGAGCAAAAAGAATTTTCTCCTTTTCCACTTCTACTTAACTTTGTACTGTAAACTGTAGCTAGGGTGATTATGTAACAAATTAAACATAAAGTGTTGAGATTAGAAAGGAAAAGTAATGCTATCACTTTTCTCAGTTTATATAATTATATAAAATATGTATATGCTATACAGAAAATTCTAAAAAGCTAACAGCAACAACTACTAGAAATAATGTATCATTTTGAGAAAGTTACATGATACTAGACCAAAATTCAAAAAGTGCTATTTTGTATACTCACAAAGAATAATAAAAATTAATAAATCAAGATTTATTCTATTTAGAACAACCTAAAAATAATAAAATACTAAAGGAAAATTTAACAAAAATGTATAAACTTATATTCTGACGCCTACAAAAAATATTTGAAAGAACTAACATCTAACAAAAAGGAAAGATATTCATTATGTTCGTGGTTCAGAAATAGAAAACAATGTAGTTATGACAGTAATACTGACTAATTAAAGATTCAATACAATTCATATCAAAATCCCAACTACATTGTTTGCAGAAATTGAGAAGATAATAATTGAGAAGATAATCTTGCAACACATATGAAAATTGATGGGACCTGAAAAATTGGTGGGACCAAGGCTAAATAGTCTTTAAAAATAAAACAAAGTTGAAAACTCACACTTGCCAATTTTTAAATTTATTACAAAACTACATTGACAAAGACAGTATGGTACAAGCATAAAGAGAGAGACATGTAAATCAGTGGAATAGAATACACAATCCAAAAAAAAAAATCCTCCATATTCAGGGACAATTGTTTTTCCACTAAAGTGCCAAAACAATTCAATGGGGAAAAGTTTTTTTTTTCAAAAAATAGAGCTGTGACAACTGGATATTCAAATGCATAAGAATGAAGTTGGATTTATGCCTCACATCACATGCCAAAAGTAACTCAAAGCTGGTTAAAGATCTAAATGTAACTTAATTTTAAAATTTTAGAAGAAAACATAGATATGAATTTTTATGAACTTTTATTTATAGCATTTTTGATATAATTTTATGAAATTTAAATTATTTTATAACAAAATATGGAATCAAAAAACTGAAAACACAACCCACAGAGTGGCACAAAGATTGTTTTCAATACTATCTTTGATGAATGGCTTGTATTTATAACATATCAAGAACTCTTACCACTCAATAATTTAAAAACCCATAAAAATTAGGCAAAATGTCTGAAAAGACATGTTTCCAAGGAAGACATACAAATAGCCAATAAGTAAAAGATGTTCAATAGACTTATTGTTCAAAAAAGTGTAAACTAAATCACAAAGAGGCACTACTTCACAGCTATCAGGTTGACAAGACAGCTTACAACAAATGTTGATGGGGTGTAGAGAAATTAGGACCATCATCCTTTGCTGGTGGGATTGTAAAATGGTATATACAACCACTTTGGGAAATTGTCTGGGAGTTGCTTAATAAATTAACCATATGATCCCAGCAATTCCACACCTAGAGAAATACCCAGGAAAATTTTTTTAAAAATCCACACAAAAACTTGTACAGAAATTTTTACAGCAGCATTCATTATAATGGTGAGAAAGTAGAAATAATCCAAATATCCATCAACTGATGAATGCATAAAAATGTGGTATATATATGCAATGAAATATTATTCAGCAATAAAAATAATATACTGATAACATGTTAAAATGTGGATGGACATTGAAAATATTATTCTAAATAAAATAAACCATTAGAAAAGAGACTATTTTTGTGAAATACCCAGAACAGGGAAAATCTATACAAAGGTACAATAGATTATTGTTTGCCTAGTAGCTGTGGTCAGGGGTTGGGTAGAGAAATTAGAGAGTGACAGCTAAATATCACTTTTTTAAAAATTAAAATATTTGCAGAATTAGAATATTTTAAAATTATTATGGTGGTGAATCTACTAATAGTTATTGAAATACATACTTTAAATGTATGAATTCTATGATATGTGAAGTGTATATTAATAAAGCTGTTCCAATAAATGCTTTTTTAAAAACAGCAAAATTGTACAGCACACTAGCTGTCTTCAAGAACTTTTATTATGGTATCCTAAATAAAAACACAGAGATGCTTTCATCAGGATACACAAATTGAAAAGAGGAACACACAATAGAGTCCATGAGTAGAGTTATAGGAATGTGCAAAGAGAATCTGATAACAATTCAGCTATTTCTTTGATATAGGAATAATTAGATAATTATCTAGAAATGAACTTTCCTTATGTTGCATTATATATAAAAATTGTTCAAATATCAATATAAACTTAAAAGTTATAAAACTTAGAGAAAATGGAAAAAATATTAGAGTTTGAGTTAGACAAATAATTATGTCTTCTGTCTTTCTTAGATGTAATGCTATAAGCATAAGCTATAAAAGAAAAAATAGATTAATTGGATTTTATCAAAATTTTTTAAATTCTGCTAATTGAAAGACTCTCTTAAGAGAACCAGAAGTCAAGCCACATATGGGAAAAAAATAACTGTGTATCATACATCTGACAAAGGACTTATATTCAAAATATGTAAAGAGCTCTCAACAATAATAAGAAAAGAAACAACCCAATTATAAGATGGTTTAGTAATTTTTACAGAGAAAGCCTGGTTTGCCCTGACAAGTGACAAGCTGAGATGGGAATGTTTTGGCCTCCCACCTGACATGGGAAAGTGTAGTTCTGAGGCACCATGACCCTCCTTGACAGGAGCTAATAACGGTGGTCTAGTAAAGGCCCATAAAGTGTAGTGGCTGGAGGGCTTCCAAGAAGCACTGTAACACTTTCCCAGGAAAAGTCTTCCATTTTCCCAAGAGATTGGCCATGTCAAGATGCTGACCCCAGATGAGAATTGTTTCTCTTTCTTTAAATTTTGCTTTTGTGCTTTTCCTGTTGCTGTGCTTTTTCTTCATAATGAACACAAAAGCTTCATGAACTCTTTAGACATAGTAAGATAAGTCTCTTGAATATAGCTCTCTGGAATGTCAAATTCAGTCCTACAGTTCTTAAGGGGTCCCTTCAAGGTCCTGGTATATTGGCCTTGCTGAATTATCTCTATTCCTGTTTTACTTGATGATAAATGTTAAGATGGATATTGGCATACTTGCCACTTTCAAATTAGGCCCACAATTTGTCCTACTTGTCCTTGAAAGCCTTCTGTTTTTCAAAGCCCCAGGAGTTATCAACACCTGAGAAATGCTTGGGCTCCAGGGATGTCTGGATGCGGAGGCAGTCAGCCAAGGGAACACGGATGCCTGTCTCTCTGCCATAATCATGGAGCTGGCCAATCTTAAGCGCCGCATTCTCACACATGCATTTTCTAAATGTTAGGACCAGTTTTTCCATGAAGAAACCATACTGTTAATTCCTTCTTCTTCTCTCTTTCATGTTGTGCCAAAGATGAGACAAGGCCATGAGTAACTCTCTCTTAGAAAATGGGACACAATTCTTACAGGTTCTTTGGGCATTGCTCTTCCGGCCAGAAACTTGTGGCTGGTGGTACCTTTGCCTGAGTTTTGCTCAAGCCTAATGGGCTTGTTCCACCCACTCAGCCTGGCAGGCTGTGTTCAGCTCATGCTACCAGCTTGGCTCTCACAACTTCAAGGGAGGAGTGACTATAAATAAGACATGGAGCAGTCAGGGGCATGTCATGCCTGCAAGTCACACCTGCCTCCATGACTGTGTCATGCCTATGAGTCAGATGTGGAGTGGCAAGGGGTACATGAGTGGGCATGGGATGTGGTCACTGCACAGTCACACACACTGGCTGTTGCCATCGGGTGAGCAGCTCCAGGTGCCAGCATGGGCACCAGCTCTCTGCAAGACTGCAGCTGGAAAAGGCAGACCAAAAGCAGCTTTCCTGACTAACACCAGGAAATGCAATGGTGCCCAGAAGCGTGAAGATGCTGAGAAAGTCACAGCCCTGGCTCAAGGACCTTCCAGGTCTGGGCTCCCCAAAAGGCCACAGCTTTTATCTTCTCTATGCCAGAAACATGGCAAGAAAGGGGCACGCTGTCTGTGTTACAGTTCTTTTAGACTATAACTTCAGTGGGTCCTGAGTTCTTGTCCCATGACCAGAAAGAATGAGGTACGCAGATAAGTGGAGGGTAAGCAAGATGAAGAGGTGCTTTATTGAGTGATAGAATAGCTTGAAGGGACCTGCAGTGGGTAGTTCCTTTCTGCAGCCAGGGTGTCCCAGTGAGTGTTCAGCTCCTAGCAGAGAGGAGATGCTGAGGTGGGAAGCTCCTCTTTGCATGCAGATCATCCTGTTGTCACTGCAGCTCTTGGCAGAGAGGAGGTGCTGGAGTGGGTGGTTTCTCTCTGAAGAAAAGGTCGTCCATTTATCTCCCCAGCTCTCAGCAAAAAGGAGGCCCTGGAGTGGGTGGCTTCTCTCTGCAGCTGGACATCCAGATGTCTGCTCAGCTCTGACTGAGCCTGGGACTTTTATGGGCATCAGAGGGGAGAAAGTACACACTGATTGGTCCACAGGCAGTCATGGGCAAGCCCCAAAAAGGCACCAGAAGTTCCCACTCTGGCCCTTGGGACTGGCAACCTGACACCCAGTTCTCAGGCCCTCCCTAACCTAAAGGTGGAACCTCATCTGGAACCTACCCACTTCTGCCCAGAAATCTGTCTGCCTTCTGCAGCCATTCATAGCACCCAGGCTGTAGGTGCCAAAGGGCATCTGCACTCCAGCACTGGGAAGTCCTTAGCTCCCCTCAGAGTCCCTCTAATTCTTATTGGCACTCAAAGTCTGCAGGAGGCCAAGGCAGCAGAGGGCTGGCATGTCAGCACTTCCCAAAGTGTGTGTACCCCCTGGCCAGGCTACAACAGCACCCAGGTTCAGCCTCACATTGCTCCAAGACTGGAGCAGGTGCTGACAATGGGGAGAAGCCAGGCAGTGAGAGAAGGCACCTCTGAGCTGCAAGGGCAGAGGGATCTTCCTGGGCCCCCAAGAGTGCAGAGATGCCTGAGTCCACAGGCATGGTTTCGGCAGTTGCAGCTGCACCTGGAAGGACAGGGCCCCTGCCTGCTTTAGGGAGTGGTATGCCTGGATCTGCAGCTATGACTTGAGTGGTGGCAGCTGCACCAGGGAAGGTGGAGTTCCTGCCTGCACCCAGGCCCCAAGTGCCAGGATGCCCGGGTCAGCAGCCATGGCTTGGGCAGTTGCAGCATCACCCAGGGAGCTCCTGTCCCAACTTGGACAATGGGAGGCTGAGGAGAGAGCATCACCTGAAGTTAGGAGTTCGAGATCAGCTTGGCCAACATAGAGAAACCCTGTCTCTACTATAAATGCAAAATTTAGCCAGGCATGGTGGCACACACCTGTAGTTCCAGGTACTCTGGAGGCTGAGCCAGAAGAATTGCTTGAACCAGAGGTTGCAGTGAGCCAACATTGTGTTACTGTACTCCAGCCAGGGCAACAGAGCAAGACTCTGTCTCAAGAAAAAGAAATAATTTATAAAATATGACAAACAAGCTTAAAAATTAGGGATAGTAAATTCCAACATTATGCCATTATCGGTTTTGGAAAATATACTTAAAACTTTAGATTTAAACCACTACCTTCCGGGGTTCAGCAAAAACCTATCCTTATGTTGTCTTAAGTGGTGCACAGTAGTAAAACTTTTTTAAAAAATGCCATTTGAAAGTAATTATAATCTACAAAGAACTAAAGCAGATTTACAAGAAAAAAACAAATAAACCCATTCAAAAGTGGGCAAAGGACATGAACACACACTTCTCAAAAGAAGGCATATATGAGGCCAACAAACATATGAAAAAATACTCATCATCATTGGTCATTAGAGAAATGCAAATCAAAACCACATTGAGACATTATCTCATGACAGTCAAAATGGCAATCATTAAAAAATCTAGAGACAACAGATGCTGGAGAGGGTGTGGAGAAATAGGAACACTTTTACACCATTGGTGGGAGTGTAAATTAGTTCAATCATTATGGAAGACAGGGTGGCGATTCCTCAAGGATCTAGAAGTAGAAATCCCATATGACCCAGCAATCCCATTACTGGGTATATACCCAAAGGATTATAAATCCTTCTACTATAAAGACACATGCACACGTATGTTCACCGTGGCACTGTTTATAATAGCAAAGACCTGGAACCAGCCCAAATGCCCAATGATAGACTGGACAAAGAAAATGTGGCACATATACACCATGGAATACTATGGAGCCATAAAAAGGATGAGTTCATGTCCTTTGTAGGGACTTGGATGAATCTGGAAACCATCATTTTCAGCAAACTGACACAAGAACAGAAAATCAAATACTATATGTTCTCACTCATAGGCAAGGGTTGAACAATGAGAACATGTGGACACAGGGAGGGGAGCATCACACACTGGAGTCAATTGCGGGGGCTAGGGGAGGGACAGAGGGAGGTGAGGAGGGTGGGGAGGGATATCATGGGAAGAAATGCCAGATATAGATGATGAAGGAATGGAGGCAGCAAACCACCTTGTCATGTATGTACGGTGCAACAATGCTGCAAGATCTGCACATGTACCCCAGAACCTAAAGTACAATTAAAAAAAGAAAATAATTATAAAATTTAAAACTGCATACAATTTGTCCAACCAATTGTTTGTCTAAGTTCTTCTCAGAAAATGTACACACAGAAATACACACACACACACACACACACACAGCTACATGTATATTTATAAGAATGTTTATTTTAGGATTATTCATAATATAAAAATATTTTAAACTAATTTTGCATCAACGTTGATTCAAAATTAGTTTATAATTTATTATAAACTAATTTTATTTATAATTTAGTTAATAATTTATTATGAACTAATTCATTATACTTTATTATACATCACTATAGAATATTTTATAATTAAATATAGTTTTTTAATGAAATGTTATGTAACTAGAGTAGATACTTGTTTTCAAAGATGTATAAAATGCAATACTATTTAAGGAAAATAATACAAATATATACATCAACTCTTATACAAGCAATACAAGCAGTTCAGAGTGTGTGTGTGTGTGTATGCTTATATTAATGTATGGTGATGTCTCTGCAAAAATAAAGTTAATAATATTTATGACCGAAGAAAGTACAATATGGTTTGGCTCTGGTGTTACACATGAATCTCTTACCAAATTGTAATCCCCATGTGTCAAGGGAGAGACCTGGTAGAAGGTGATTGGATCATGGGGACCGTTTGCCCCCTGCTGTTCTCATGATGGTGAGCAAGTGCTCAAGAGAGCTAATGGTTTTAAAACTGGCAGTTCCCCCTTCAGGCGCTCTTTGTCCTGCTGCCTTGTGAAGAAGGTACCTGCTTCCCCTTTGCCTTCCACCATGACTGTAAGTCTCCTGAGGTTTCCTCAGCCATATAGAACTATGAGTCAATTAAACCTTTATATTATATTATATTTATATTTATATATATATATATATTTCATTGCATTTTAGGTTTTGGGGCCCATGTGAAGAACATGCAAGATTGTTGTATAGGTAAATACGTGGCAATGTGGTTTGCTGCCTTCCTCCCCATCACCTGTATCTGGCATTTGTAAATTACCCAGTCTCAGATAGTATCTTTTTAGCAATGTGAAAATGGACTAATACAAAGTAGTATTATTGAACAGAAGTTACGTGAAAGAGTCATTCAAATTTTCTTAGTTTACATCTCAGTGTTCTCAATAGTTCTATATTGATGGTAATTCTTAAAGTGAATTTGTATAAATTTTATAATTAAAAGAAAGTAAATCAAAAAAAGAGGTACAAAAATCTCTCTATATATAACTCATACTGTTTTATTTCCATGCTACCATTTAAATCTGCTCTTTCAATTTTTTTTTTTAATTATCAGAACTAAAATGAATGCCAGTCTTTTGGCAAAGGCTAATCTCAATTGGGGTGATTAGTTCTAATTGGCTAATTAAAAAAAAGTCCTTATCCTTGGAATCCATTCTGGAACTCTGCATCTTACTACCAAGACTGAATTGACTTATCACAATTTATTTTGTAAAATGTGGTTAGTGAGGTGTTAAATTAAACCTATTTAACCTTATTTTCCAGTACAACTCTATTTTCTAAAATTGTAAGTTAGAACAGAAATAACAAATGTAAGAACAAAAAGAAAAATAATTAAGAAGTTGAGCACGTTTTTTTTCTCTGTTTTGTATGTCTCTAAGTTCCTTAAAAATTCCTTCAATATGACACACATCTGCTTGCCAGTGAAAACCTAGCACTTTCTCGAATACATACACACACACACCTGCACAAACACACATACATGTTTACCCATATACCCACACACATACACGTATTCTCACACATGCCTATTTTCAGACACCTGGGGTTTTGTTTGTTTGTTTGTTTGTTTGTTTGTTTAGACAGAGTCCCCCTCTGTTGCTCAGACTAGAGTGCAATGGCAGCTCACTGTAACCTCTGACTCCCGGGTTTATGCAATTCTCTTGCCTCAGCCTCCCAAGTAGCTGGGATTACAGGGGACTGCCACAACACCTGGCTAATTTTTTTGTATTCTTAGTAGAAACCGGTTTTTAAACATTTTAACTATGGTGGTGCAGCCATCAGCATTTTTTTGAGTGCCTACTATGTGTAGACTCATGTTGAATTACAGAGTAGGATAGATACATCCAGTTCAGTCTGAACCAGAAAAAAAGCTGCTTCTTTAAAGTTAATGTTAGGAGAAATAGAGATCAGTTTATTTCAGCCAGTTTATGACATACTCCTTTCTAGTAAAGAAAGATTAAGGAAGGGGCTGAGCAGTCTAAGCCCAGTTTCCTTTCCAAAGTCACCTATCAGATGAGGAATGAGGGAGAGAACAAGGAGGGAATAGTCATATTTTGACAACAGAGTTCACAATATAAGCTGTGGGGAACAGGTGTTTTCCCTATCAATGCATTTCTTCTTATTACTTCATACCAACAAGCATAATTTTCACAAAGATTTCCCCTTTACTACAAGGAACAAAGCAGATATTGCCTCAGCAACGCCTGTGACTCAAACAACAGAATAAAGCTATTGCCTTCTAGAGGCTTGCAAGTTTCAAATATAAACTATGAAAATAAAACATTTTTATTATTATTGGATGAACTTTCTTTTCTCCCCATCTGCTGAAGCTTTTTTACTTGGGCAGATTAAGACAAATGTAGATAAGACAATTGAGAAAAGACAAAATCATTGGGTGTTAGATAATTAAGTTCACCTTGGGCCAAATCCTGTTACATGAGCATGGAATACCTTAATAAAAATTTAAAGGACAAAGTCTAAAAGGGATTGACAATCTATATTTCATTTTCCAAATGTAGATCCACAAGTTTGGCAAAAGCATCAGAAAATCTGGAGACACCAAGGCACAGGAAAATAGAATAGAATCAGCCCTGTATGCTATCGTGAAAGGTGGACATATGTAATTCTAGAAGAAATAGTCTCTCAATGAGGGTAGTCATTTTGGTTTTATTTTTATTTTTGATATGGTTTAAGATGAAGGAGGTTTGATATTAGGGTATGATAGGTACAATACTGTTTCACAGTTGCCACAAGTAACCAGAGTTATTTCCAAATATGTCTGCTTCAGTGGGGATGAATTTAGGTGAATAAAGACCAAGGCAAAATTTTGCATCTCAGTAGGGAATATGATATAATCAAGTAAGACCTAGAAATTATTGGTGAATAGAGACTAAATCCATCACTCTCTTGGTTACCTGGTTCTTACACTTAGAATAAGGTCAATGAAGGGACATAAAATATTGAGCTTGGCTAAACTTAAATCCTAATGACTGAGAAACTACCAAAATGAATGTTTTAAGTGGATATGATTAAATTAACTTTCTCTTGTCAGTTAAGTCATAAAAAAACTGAAGACAAATTTTGTACCTTAAATTTTGTGGGCTGTGAAATATCTTTATGCTATGTGAAAGAAAATATGTAGTACATTATAGTAAAAAAATGTACTATGAGCTAACTATTTGTGTTTCCTCCTATGGGCTAAATATTTGTGTTTCCTCCTAATTCACTTATTGAAGCCTAGTCCCCAGTGTGTTTGTATTTAGATGGGTGGCCTTTGGGAGGTAATTAGGTTGATGTAAAATAATGAGTGGGGTCTCAATGATGTAATTAGTGTCCTTTTAAGAAGACAGGAAGAAATGCCAGGGCATGTGCAGCTGCCCACTCCCTCACCCTCACCCTTGCCTTCACCCTCACCCTTCCCTTTTCCCTACTTCCCCTTTCTCTCCCCCGCACTCTCCCACTCTTCTTTTTCCCTCCCTCCCTCTTTTTGTACCGTGTGAGGTCACCAGAAAAGGCTGCAGACTGCAAGCCAAAAGAGGGCCATCACCAGAAACTGAATAAGTCAATACCACCCAGCTTCCAGAACTGTGAGAAATAAATGTCTGTTGTTTAAACTACTCATTCTATGGTATTTTGTTAGAGTAGATAGAGCTGACTAAGACAGAGTACTAGATAGTCTGAAATTTTAGTTATTGCTGCATAACTATCTTTTGGTCAAGGATGAACTGCATATCCAATGGCGGTCTCATAAGATTATAGTGAAGCTGAAAAATTCCTGTCACCTACTGGTATTGTGGCCAAGAGAGCATCTTAGTGAAATGCATTATTCACGTTTGTGGTTATGCTGGTGTAAATGAACATACTGTGCTGTAAGTCATACATGTATAGAGCACATAATTCTGTACACTGCATAATACTTGATACTGATAGTAAATGACTACATTATTGGTTTATGTATTTACTACACTATACTTTAATCATTATTTTAGCATACAGTCCTTCTACTTTACAAAAAAGTTTACTATAAAGTGTGTCCCATTATACCAAGTACAGCCTCATACATATTGTGTTTACTGCATTTCTCGTTTGAATTATTCTTTCTTGCACTAAATTTAATCTCCGTTGTTTTGTTCACAATGGCCCCTAAGTGTACAAAATCCTACCTAATATTGCTAGTTAGAGGTCACATCTAGTGATTGACCTGGAAATCAAATTAAATTGATTAGAAATTATGAAGATAAAAAATTAGAAATTATTATTGCTCACTAGTCAGGTATATACCATTCCACTATAGTTGTAATCTTCAAAAACAAAACACAGTGACAGAGGCGGTTAAAGCAACTTCATTGAAAACAAGAAGAATAATACAACTTCAAAAAGGACCTCTATAAGATATAGAGAAACTTCTAATGACCTGGATTGAATACTAGACACGGAAATATATCCCTGTCAGCACCCTGAGTATCATGGCCAAAGCAAAAGTTTGTGATGTTGAAAAAAAAAAGGCTGGATCTGTCTATAATGTCAGATGTTAAATTTATTGCTAGCTCTGTGTGGTTTAAAACAATTCAAGAACCATTTTTCATTACATAATGCGAAAGTGAGTGCTGAGTCTGGGAATGCTGATGTTAAGGCAGCTGGAAAATTTTAGAAACCCTAGAGAAGCTAATTGTGGAGTAAATTTACTTGCCAGAGCAAATCTTCAATATGTTTGAAGGCTCCCTATTCTGGAAATGGATGCTGAAAAAGACATTCATCCATAAGGAGGCCAAATCAATGTCAGGTCTCAAGCCTTTTGAGAACAGGATAACAGTCTTGCTTGGGGGCAATGTTTCAGGCTACAAGTTCAAACCCTTTGTGATCTGGCACTGTGCAAACCCAGGGACCTTCAAGCACACAAATAAACACACACTGTCAGCTATAGAAGCAATAACAAGTCGTGAGATGACCCAGTTCCTCTTCCAAGACGCTTTCCTCAATTGTTGTCACAGCAAAAAAGAGTATTGGTTAGAGGAAAACACACCCTTCAAGATTTTGCTTACTGTTAATAATGTTTCTACACGTTTCCTTAATTGGCTATCATTATCTCAATATCAAAGTGGTGCTTCTCCCTCTAAATACCACCTCTTTGATCCAACCAATGCATCAAGGAGTTATAACAGCATTTAATTCTACTACCTGAGGAGTATCTTTGCCCAGGCTATTCCTGCAATTGAAGAAGACACTGCAAAGATACTGATATAATTCTGAAAGGATTGCTACATCTATGACTATATCAAGAGCCTTGCTTAGGTTTAGATTAATGTCATCAAGGAGTGTATAAATGGTATCTGAAAGAAGACACTTAAGGGGTTTGTCTATGATGTCAAGGATTTTCCAAGGATGAGGAGGCTGTAAAAATCAGCAAAGCTGTGATTGAAATGGCAGGCAACTTTAACTCTGGTGTGGATGAAGATGACATTCAGGAGTATCTCTAGATGATTCCTGAGGAATTGACTAATGAGAGTTACCGGAACTGGAAAAGGAATGCTCTGCTGCAGAAGAGAAAAGGAAACTACAAGAGAAGAAAAATAAAAACCCCTGATAAAATCCACAGCAAATTGTTTAGAAGAAGTTTTTGCAGTACTCATCAGCTTCCTTAAAAGTTAGAAAATCGGGACCCCAACACAGAAAGTTTTTCATTAATAGAGAGGATTTTTTTATGCCATATTATCTGCTTATCACCAAATCTATGATTCAAAGAAAGAAATCAAACAAACCACCATGGTCATATTCTGCAAAGAGTTCACCCCCTCAAGAAGAGACTCGGTCAGGTCCTTCAGTAGATATTCCAGGAGAAGGCACTGTTATTACAGGAGATAAGATCTCTCTATGTGTGTTATTGTCTCTGAAGACCAGTGATACAAGATGTGGAGGTGGAAGACAGTGATACTGAAGATCTTGATCCTGTGTAGGCCTAGGCATATGTGTGCAAATTTGTCTTAGTTTTTAACAAGAAATTTTAAGAAGAAAAAAAAATTAAAAATAGGAAAACGATATAGAATAATTAAATAAAGAAAAAATATTTTTACACCTGTACAATGTGTTTGTGTTTTAAGCTGCATTATTATAGAGTTCAAAAGTTTAAAAATTATAAAAATTAAAAAGTTTATACAGTAAATATGTTATAGGAAGTAAAGGTTATTATTTAAAAAATGTTTAAAATAAATTTAGTGTTAAGTATACAGTGTTTATACAACCTATTGTGCTGTATAATAAAACCCTTGGATTTCACATTCCCTTACCTCTTACACACTGACTCACCCAAAACAATGTCAAGTCCTGCAAGATCCATTTATTGTATGTATTCTATATGTGTGTACAATTTTTTAATCTTAGTAATATACTTTTATTTTACCATTTATTGTACAGCATGACCATTTCTATGTTTAGATACATAAATGCTTACCATTGTGTTATAGTTGCTTACAGTATTTGATATAGTAACATGCTGTACGGGTTTGTATCTTAGAAGCAATAGGCTATACCATATAGCTTAGGTGTGTATTAGAGTATATAGATGTGTAAGTAAAATCTATGTTTGCCCAAAAACAGAATCCCCTTAATGATGCATTTCTCAGAATGCATCCCAGTTCTTAAGCAACCTATGACTATAGTTAGACTTTCTGGAGGAGCCGACCATTAAGCTGAGGCTGAAAGCATGTAAGTTAAGGGACAGAAAGAGAAGAAATGCATTTCAGAAAGAACATATAGAAAACCTGTGGGGGTGTGCAGCATGAAAACAATGGCTTAATATGACTGGAGTATGGATTAAGAGCAAATCAAATGCTGAGTTATGAACTGAAATGAAACATACACATTTGGCAAGGGTACACAGTTTGATGGTAAAGTTGTGTCACGGAATTATATGAGCAGAGACATAATATGGATAGACATATGTTTTATAATGATTACTCTGGCATTTGACATTGGCATGGAGAATGGATCAGAAATGGTGAGAAGAAATAAAGAGAGACCAATTAGGCTTTTATGCTTTCTAAAATAGTACTGATGAAGACTAAACTAATTCAGCTGCATTTGGGAAGGAAGAAAAAGGATTAAATTTATAGAAAACCACTATAAAAAAGCACACTATAATGTGCTTTTTTTATTACAGTTTATTTGAAGATTATTAAACTATTACTCTAAGATCAACTCCAAACCCACACTCCTCTACACTGATTGGGATACTGGGGGACTCTGTAAATTATTAATATATTTCTGCTTTATCAGTTAGCTTCCTGTTAGGCTCTTCCAATATGGAGTACCAGAAGGAGATGAGAAGGCCGAAGAGGTAAAATAGGATTTGCCTTTTCTTGTTAGTTTCCTTATTGACTGTAGCAGTTAGTTCCAGTGTTGACTGATTTGCATATCCAGTTACTTACCAGCACTTGAAGAATTAACTACATAACACTCTCTTAGAGGCACTGGAACCAACCACATAGCACTTGTTATTTAGAGGTCCGTATCCACCTCCAGACAATTTTTCATCCAAGCTCTTACATTCAATAATTCTAAGATTTTCACTTTACTCCCCAAACTAGAGTCAAAAACCACTCTCTGCAGTTAGCATTTTAGTGTTATCTTGGTATTCTTTTTGGCCTCTGCCTACTTTCAAATATTTATTACCAAATCCTTACATTACATTTGTTTCTGTTCAATTAATTAGTATGGTGTATTTTTCATTCAGTGAACCCTAATACAGCTTCCATTAAAAGTCATAGCAAAGGTTGCTTCCCCAACTAATCATATTATTTAACTGTTGCAGCATAAATTCTTAGAATTTGCTGATGTATTGTCAGATATTTAAGTCATTTTAAATATATCAGATATTTAAGTCATTTTAAATTCCCTGCCTTCTGAAAAACATTACTTATATTTAGTTGATATGCATATTTTATTATTTTTAAAAAATTATCTTAAATTTTTAATATTTTAACAAGAGGTATATATTACAACATAAAGTGATTAATAAATATTACTTGAAATTAGGAGGCATGTTTCACTTTTTATTTAAATGTTGTAGGAAAAGATACATCTAAGTTTCTGAAACAATAGGATGATTTTACATGGCAAAATATACTATTTTCCTCAACAACAGTCAACAGGAAACTATATACTATAAGCTGGACATCTTTTTGAATCCCTCAGCCATCTGGCAGAATTTTACACAATAATAATCTCATAATAAGAATCAAAGAGATTGTGGGATATAGACCAGTGGCTTTATAATTTGATAGCAACATTTTCGTGGTCATGTTAAAGTAACAACATGTGTGTTTAAGGGCTATAGTCTTTAACACTGGAAGGATATTCCCAGCCAAAGTTAATTGGGCTAGCATAAAAATGGATTGTATATTATTTCACTGTTTGAAAATACTTTTGGTTCTTTATTCTCATTAGCCAAAGTTAACTGGGCTAGCATACGAATAGATTGCCTATCATTTTATTATTTGAGAATAGTTTGGGTTCCTTATGCTCAATAAAATATAGTATACAAAGTTTGAAATAAAATGGCTGACTGCTGTGTAGAAAATATTTAGGCGGATGCACAGAATGGTGCTATTAACAAATTTCAAAAGCATAAAATATTTGTTTTTAAAGTTTGTGATTATCTAAATTTGAATTTAAGAAAAGAAAAGATGTTGAAGTTGATTTCAGTCTGCATATGTAATTTTCCTCTACAGATGGTTTCCTTAGTAAAAGAAGAGCCAAGGTCACTTTAATGTTTATCATTCTTATAGCAAGTGTATTTTGGCTCAACATGTGTCATGAATCAAAAATAATTTTATGCTGGTCAAGATGACCCAGAAAGAAGAAAGTTTTCTTTTTTCATTTATTAAGCCAGTATCTGCAAATGCTATGAAAGAGTTGAGCCAAACATACATTATCTCCCTTCTTCTGATTCTTAAAAGCAAATACAGAGACCAGAGAAATTACTTCATTGACCCATGTTCTCAGGGAAGAACGTGGATATTAGAAAAATCTGTGCAACTTAGACGAACAGAGATAATGGAGTTTGAGCAGGATAAGTAGTTATACAATGTCAGAGCTTAATCTAACAATGACATTGCTGCACTGGTATCAAATCTGCTCTACTAACCTGATATGATATTCTGAGGCTTAACCTTTGCTCCTACAGCTCTCCAGGGTGCAAGAGACAGAGCAATGGGCAACCATGGTCTAGGAGAAGAGTTAAACTTAAGTACCATAAGCTTTTTATTCCAAAGATTCACATCTTGATTGTCTTCTGTCTGCTAGGCCAAATGAGGAGAATATTACCATAGAAGTGAATTATAGTTTTTACTTATTTTCCAGTGCCTTGTGCTACATGGTCCTTAACCTATCTATCCACAGGAGGATTGCAAAAATCTGCCTATAAATCATTGAAATTAACACAAATAAATTATTCTGAGTACCTGAAGATTCTCAAACCTTAATTGTAGTTGTAAAGAGGGAATAAATTCATATTACATTTTATTTCAAGTTGTGCTTAAGAGTGCATTTCTGAGATTTAATGGTATTCTTTAAAAAAAAAAAAATTAAGTTCAGGGGTAAATGTTCCTTGGGTTTATATCCAAAGAAATGAATGGTATTATTTATCCTCTGATCTTTGTTGAAATCTCCATTTGAAAAGTAATACTTTAAACAACCCCATTAGAGTATTTTTTTTTATTTTTTTAATTTTTATTTATTTATTTTTGTGTGAGACAGAGTTTCGCTCTTGTTACCCAGGCTGGAGTGCAATGGCACGATCTCGGCTCACCGCAACCTCCGCCTCCTGGGTTCAGGCAATTCTCCTGCCTCAGCCTCCTGAGTAGCTGGGATTACAGGCACGCGCCACTATGCCCAGCTAATTTTTTTGTATTTTTAGTAGAGACGGGGTTTCACCATGTTGACCAGGATGGTCTCGATCTCTTGACCTCGTGATCCACCCACCTCGGTAGAGTATTTTTTTCAAATGATCTTTCAGCTCTTTAATGACAAATTCTGTAATAACTCAATGTTTAATAAACATTTCTTGAGTTTCTGGTTTGTTTGTTTGTTTGTTTGTTTTGAGATGAAGTCTTGCTCTGTTTCCCAGGTTGGAGTGCAGTGACATGATTTTGGTTCACTGAAACCTCCTCCTTCTGGTTTCAAGCAATTCTCCTGCCTCAGTCTCCTGAGTAGCTGGAATTACAGGTACCCGCCACAACGCCTGGTTAATTTTTGTATTTTTAGTAGAGATGGAGTGTCATCATGTTGGCCAGGATGGTCTTGAACTTCTGACTTCAAGTGATCCACCCGCCTCAGCCTCCCAAAGTGCCGAGATTACAGGTATGAGCCACTGCATCCAGCCATTTGTTGAGTTTCTATCATAAGAAAATACATCTTTATTTCTAGGAATTCAGAGGTAAACATAGTATTTTGATCTCAATTTATATGTATTGGTATACATGTATATATTCCATTTTAAATTTGCCTAATGTTACATATCTACTGATTGTTGAACTGAGATTTAAATATAAGTATATATAAATCCAGAAAGCCATGTGGTTATGTACTTTAATTACTAGTCTAATCCCCACTTAGAGAAAATTAATATCATGTGTGTGAGACTGCATATAAGAAAAGAAATGTATGCAAAACAAAACAAATAAAATATAGCTGACTAAAATCCAAAACACAATAAGACAAATCATATCCAGAATTTTTAGCAAAATCATTAAAATTTCTTTCTTATGATTGTTGCATATGAAATTTTACATAAAGGTGTATTTAATTTTGCAAGTCATAGTTTACCAACAATGGAATTAAAATACACACAATATCAATACAAGTAAGAGGGCAAAGCAATCTAGAGAATCAAATTAAAGACACTTCAATTTTAAGCAAGATAAAACAAAAAAAAGAAGAAAAGAAATTTTTAAAAACTGACATAAATAGTTTGAGGATAATGGTTTTGGCTTTTGCTTATTTTCTGGTACGGAGTTTTAGAGGACAATGTTTTTTTCTTATCGACAAACCACTTCTTAATTTATACTTTTGTGTTTTGACCTACAGATTTGTGTGAATTTCATTTGAAATAGAAGTTGACATTGTCCTGAGTTGTCATGAGTTATAAATATATTATCAGAAACTCAGCAGTTTTGCAGTGGTGTTTATTTGGGGGGATATAGCTTATAAGCAGTGAGATTAAATACACTTAAAAAATATGGTTAAGGCAAATATTGCTCAGTGACGGGTAAGACAAGATCAGAACCACACTGCTACAAGTTAAATTCTGATTCAGTCACTTACTACCTGTGTGATATTGAGTATCAGTTGAACCATATGTACCTGAGTTCCTTCATCTGGATGAGAGGAATAATATTTATATGTTTCTCATTGGGTAGGTAAGGTAAAATAGTTATTGCTGAATAAGTAGATTATGGCTGCTCTTGTCATGGGGGGAAAAGTGGGCAACCATATTTGTTGATGAATATGTTAATTTGTTCCACAAAATAAGTAAACACATATGTGTGTGTGTGTTTTATATATGTAATATATATACTACTTATATTTATATAACATGTATATATAACATTGTGTTTTAAATATACAAAATGAAATTTACATTTTAAAAAATTTACTTAAACAATGTCTGCCATATATTAAGGGCTTCTGCAATAGTTCTCTACATTGGCCCAGTGTCTCCCATCAAATATGCTTCATGGTAGACATTTTCATAAGTAATAACCTGTTCATCGACACATTACTGTTTTTTAAAAAATTGACTTTTGTAATTGATAAATAAATAAAGTTACACGTACCTATTGTGTACATCATGGTGTTTTGAAATAGGTATACATTGAATAATGACTAAATCTACAAATAAATTGTGCATTACCTCATAGTTATTTTTGCTGTGAGAGTACTCTCTTAGCGTTTTTCAAAAATGTAATATATTGTAAACTGTGGTTATCACGTTGTACAATAGATATTTTAAACTCATTCCTCTTACCTAACTGAAATTTAGTATTCTTTGATCAACATCTCCTTAACCTGCTCTAACCACCCCAGCCCTTGGTAACCACTATTCTATCCTTTACTTACAGGAGATCAACTATTTTAGATTCCACACATGAAAGACATCATGTGGTATTTGTCTTTATGTACCTGACTTGTTTCACCTAACATAATGTCCTCCAGGTTTATTCATGTTTTCCCAAATGACAGGATTTTCTTTTTTTTCGTGGCTGAAATTAGTCCATTTGTATATGTATTACATTTTCTTTACACAGTCTTTATTGGTTTTTATTCCTTCCCTGTGCCCCTTTCCTGACTCCCTCACTTCTTTCTGGGGTTACCTTCCAAGTAAACTAGCTAATCACATATCCTTGATTTAGATAAGCTTTATATTTTCTTCCTTTAATGTTTTCTATGAGAATATGTTCACAGTTGATTACTCTTAGATATGGCTTTTAAAGCTTTTAGTTAAAAAAGAGCTGATAAACAAAACATTCATTAATACTTATAGATTAACTCATTTCTAGTTCATGATATAACTGAATCTAATCGTTCCTTAATATTTAAATTTTAAGTACAATGAGGACTAGAGAGGTCAATGGACTATTCTAAATTTATATACCTATTTCAGCTGTAAGGAGCTAATTTCATTACATAATAGCAACCCATATTGATGCTGAACCTATAAAAAAGGAAAGAAGGAGACATACACACAAAGGTTTGCTATGTCTTCTTGAAGAATTGATTCCTTTATCTTTATGTAATATACCTCTGTAACCCTGATAACTTTTTATCTGATGTCTACTCTTTGGGAAGTTGATAAAAGTATTCTTGTGTTCTTATAATTGGTGTTTGAATAATATACTTTTCTCTATCTTTTCAATTTTAGTTAATATCTGCCTATATATTTTAAATAGGTTTTTTGTACTTACCATACACCTGGGTCTAGGGTTATAACCCAATCTTACATTCTCTATCTTTTCATTGATGTATTTAGACCATTAACTTTAAATTGATTAATGATATAATTGAATTAATACCTATCATATTTTTTGCTTTTTCTAATTTGTTCCCTTGTTCTTTTTTTAAATTATTTTCTTCTATTATTTTTATTTGTGGTTTTGAGTATGTCATATAATTCCAGTTTTCTTTTTTCTTATTATATCAGTTATACTTTTAAGAAACTTTTTTTAGTATTTGCCATACATTTTGTAATATACATTTACAAATAATCTAAGTCCACTTTTAAATAACAGTATGCCACTTCATGGTTAGTGTAATTATCCTATAAAAATAATTGTAATTTCTTTCTCATCTTTCTTATTATTGTTGTCATTCTTTTTATCTAGACATAAGTGTATATACATATGTAGAAAGAGGCATAAACTTTCATAATCATATACATTGTTGCTATTACCATTTTGAACACATTTTACTGTTCCATAAAGAAGAAAAATAAGCCTTTTTATCTTCATTTATTCCTTCTCTGATGTTCTTAAATTACTGTGTAGAATCAGTTATTTTTATCTATAGACATAATTTTCCCCTCTCTAGATAAATTTTTTAACATTTCTGAAAGTCTGATCTATCTGCTGGCACAAAAATTTCCTCAATGTGGTTTGTCTGAGGAAATCTGTAATTTCTCCTTCATTTTTTAAACAATTATTTCACAAGTTACAGAATTCTAGTTTGGTGGGGTTTTTTGTTTTTGTTTTCTCTCAACACTTTAAAGACTTTAAATAATTAATTCACTCTCTTTTTTGTTTACACAGATTCACCTGGCTAATTTTTTCTATTTTAGTAGAAACGGGGTTTCACCATGTTGGCCAGCCTGGTCTCGCGCTCCTGGCCCCAGGTGATCTGTTCGCCTCAGACTCCCAAAGTGCTGGGATTGTGATGGGACACGCTGTGCCTGGATATGCTTTTTAAATGGTACTTTTTTATTTCCTCACTGTGACTTATGTTAAGATTTTTTTTCTTTATCTTGATTTTCAGAAGTTTGAATATGAGATGCTTGGGTGGTGTTTTTCTTTTCTTTTCACTTCTTTTGTTTTTTGGTGGGGGTGAGCATATATTCTGCTTGGTGTTCTCTGTAATTCCTGGATCAGTGGTTTGGTGTCTGACATTAATTTCCATAAATTCTCAGTCATTATTGCTTCAAATATTTCTTCTGTTTTCTTTTTTCTCTTTCTGGTTTTCCAATTAATTATATACTATGTCTTCAGTTGTTTAATAGTTCTTAGATATTCTATTTTGGTGGTTTTTTTGTTCTTTTTTCTATTAGATTTTTAGTTTGAGCAGTTTTTATTGAGATATTGTAAACCTCAGAGATTTTTTTCTTCATTCTGTTCAATCTACTAGTAAGCCTGTCTAAGACATTCCTTATTTCTCTTATACTGTTTTTGATTTTCAGTATGTCTTTATTTTTCTTAGAATTTCTCTCTGCTTACATTGTTCTTCTGTTTTGGCATGTTATTTTCATTGCTTATTAAAGTTCTTAATATAATAATCATAATTGTTTTAAAAACTAAGTCCGATAATTCCAACATTTCTGCTGTATCTGAGTCTAATTCTAATGCTTGTTCCGTTTCTTCAAACTATGTTTTTGCTTTTTATTATGCCTCATGAGTTTGTTCTTGCTAGCCAGACATGCTGTACCGAGTAAAAGAAACTTCTAAATAGGTCTTTAGCAATGTAGTGATAATATGTGGAAAGAAGTGAAGCATTTCATAGAGTTTTGATTAGGTCTCAGTCACTTAATAAACTTTTACCTCTGGACTGTGACCTTCACCAGTGTTTCTCAGTTTCTCCCACCCAACTTGAGCAGGACAGGGTGGCTAGAGTGGGCTGGAGTTGTATATTTTCTTCATTCACAGGGAAGGCTAGAGTAAGCTAGATCAGGCTTTTTCCATCCTACCAGGTCAGTTAGGCTCTAATAAATCCTCATCAGGTTTGTCTCTGGTTAAATGATTTCTCTTGTGGGCAGACCTCGTTAAAAACAGAATGCTGAAGCCGAATTCAAAAATTCTTTTTTTCTTCTCCCCCTACCAGAAACATGCGGAAACTTTTTTCCTGTATTCACTGTGAGAAACTGGGAGAGCTCCTGAGGGGAAAACCATGAAAAGTTGGGTGTCTCCTCATGACTAGTGATTTTATCCCTCAGACTTGTCCACACAGAGCTCCCAGCAATTTCCTGATAACTGATTACTGCAAAGGTATTCTTACCCTGGCACTAGTTCCAAAGGAAGTTTCTGCTGGCCAATTCCATTCCAGTAAATTGTGATTCTTCGTATTCAACTGTTGGTATCTCCTGTGACCTTCCTTCTCTGTGATATGTTAGAAAAGTCAGGTTCTTTCTTTTTTCTTTCTTTCTTTCTTTCTTCCTTTCTTTCCTTCTTTCTTTCTCTTTCTTTTTCTCCTTTTCCTTCTTTCCTTCTTTCCTTCCTTCCTTCCTTCCTTCCTTCCTTCCTTCCTTCCTTTCTCTCTTTCTTTCTGTCTCTCTTTCTCTCTTTCTTTTTAATTTAGTTCAACTTTTTACTTGCTTTTAGGACAAAGTGGCAACTTCCAACCTGCTTACACTCTGGATAGGAAACCAGAAATGTGTGCTTTTATTTTTAATAGAATATAGTACTGAAAAAAATATTTGACAGAGCCTAGCAATTTTTTGTTTATTGTTTTGTTTTAAATTATGCATAGATCTATAAAAATAGGGTTTTAACTTAAATGATACACAATTCTGAATTATTTACAATAGAGAATAAATTCTTATCAGTAAAATTTTTCTATTTAATTGATAATACTATTACTTTGAACTTTGTGTTTTTAAATCATAATCTGTTTTTGTATCCATATTTCATTCATGACTCTCTCTCTATACACACACACACACACATATGTACTTAGATTCTTATTGATATTTTTGTATTTCTGTCTCATGATTTTTGAATAAGTAATTCTATACATTTTTAATAATTTAGACAAAAAACAGGGAAATCTTAGATGTCACATAGCTCTAATTTATCGTTGTGTTTCTTTTGAGAATGCATTTCTCTGAGAATATCTTGGTAATTGTTCATGTCATGTTTGATTTCCTTTTAGAGTTTAAAGATAAACAATGATTTACTAGGGGTATGTCTTTCAGGCCTAAGAAAATGAATATACTGAAACATGTTGACATAAGAGATGAATTTGCCTCTGCTGGCACTATGTCCAGTCTCTAATCTTGCTTTATAATTAATTAGCTGTCAGATCTGCTAAACTTCCATGAAGACACTACACAGATGTCATGGCAAATTGTTCTTGAAATTAAGATCTGAACTGGGAATGTTCTTCATATTGACCTTACAATTCTCTTTATTGATTTTGCTGTCATTTTTACCTGTTAAGGACAGAAAGAAATGGCAATGGTACTTTATTTGTTTCTAAGGAAAAACGTAATATAATATTTGAAGAAAGAGTTTAGTCTTTATAGAAAATTATATATGTGTACATATATGGCTTTAAGTACCCAAAATTAAAGTTAAAATTTAAATCTAAGACAATAGATTATACAGTTTAGATAATATGTGATATTTAAAGTAAATTTGTCACATAAAGCCATTGAAGATTCAAATGGAATAAATGATTGACACGATGTTTTTCAGCTTGCCTTACTCTAAATTACTATAACATATTTTACCTCTATTATCTACTAATATGCTTAATATGGACTTTAGTTGCTTAAAAATCGATATAAATATTAATATATCTTATCCAAGGTCTGATATATATATTAGAGTTGTTTAACAAATAAAATGTTCTTCTCATTGCAGTGCAATAGCCTAAACTGATGAGATTATTATCATTTTGAGATCATAATATTAAATGGAGAATATGTAATATGTTATTATATAGTCATTTCTAGAATAATACACCATATTTTTATGTTCATTGCAATTATACATTTCGTTTTAATATTTTTATTTCAGTAACTTTAGGGGTGCAAACGATTTTTGGTTTCATGGATAAATTTTACAATGGTAAAAGCTAGAACTTTTAGTGTACCCATCGCCTGAGTAGTGTACATTATACACATTAGTAGTCTTTTTCCAATAAACACTCTATAATTAGAACATTCTGATGACATTTAAAGTTTCATATAAATATAATTTTATGAGTGTATAGTATTCCATTGTATTCATTATAATACACTAGTATGATATAATTAAGATAATAGGACAGATTTGAGTGCTTATTTTCATGAAAGCGGTCCAGTATTAAGCACAGTTTAATTAATGCATTTTACATTATTATTTGTTCATTTTAAATATTTTTTAATTTTTTTCTATAAATGGATTTCTGGGCATAGATCTTGAAGAATATGCACCTCTTAATTGTTAAAAGCTTATAAAATTATCTATTTCCTTAGCTCACCATAAACATTAAGATATATTTTAAAATATTTGTTTATTTTTACAAATGGCATATTTTAAGACTCATATTTTAATATAAATGAAATATAAAATGTTATCCTATTGGTCTATTCATTATATTAATATAATGAAATATTCATATACGAATTTCCTCTCCTAGCTGGGTTGAACTTATTTTTGTGTGATTTTGGTTTTGCTTTTGGTTATTTACATTAGTCCTGCCACCTAGAAGAGTTTGCTAGGAAATATGGAGAATATTTAAAAGTGAAATCGATCTGAAGATATCAGAAGACTATTAAACAAGGAGGAGTTGGTGAGCTGAGATACTGGAGTAAAAGTGAGTGTACCTGGGGGGAATTGTAAAATATTTATGCTGCTTTTCTCCTTGCATATGCCAGCATGAATGCAGGGGCATGAAAGTCTGAAGAGGGTTTTCGACCATGGCCTGGGTCTTAGAAAACAAAAATTAGACTTCAGGATCTGTCAAAAAGGTCCATATTGTAGAGTGGATAGTAATCCATACCATAGCTTGGCACTAACAAATATTAAACTTCAGATTTAAATGAATTCAATTATTGATTCAAAAAAGTTAATGTGACAGTATCATAACTCCTGGCCAAAGAAAGTATCACTTCTGTTGGGAAGAATATAACATCATTTAGATCCTCATTTTGCATACTTGGTTATTTTTTATTGGTTGTTGAACCAAGTATACAAAAAGACAACAGTACAAAAAGGTAAAAGAAAAATAGAAGAGGAGGGGCCAAGAAGGCTGATTAGAAGCAGATGCAGTCTGTAGTACTCATGGACAGGAACAAAAGGGGTGAGTGAATACAGTACCTTCAACTGAAATATCCAAGTTCTTGCATTGAGGCTGATTGGAGAAACAACTTGACTCTCAGAAAATGGAAAAAAAAATGCAGGGTAGGGAGACAGCCCACCCAGGAATGAGATGGAGCCAAGGGAACTGCCACCCTCAGCCACAGGAAGCAGTAAGTGATTGTGCAACCCCCGGAAACCACGCTTCTCCCACAGATCTTTGCGATCTATGGATCAGGAGATCCCCTTTAAAGCAAACCTCACCAGAGTGTTTGGTCCAACACACAGAGCTTTGTGAAGTGTTGGCAGAGCTGCTGCTCAGGCACACACAGAGACCAAGGAGTTTTACATAATCTGGACCCTGGATCCTCAGCAAACGTGTCTGTAACTCAGGCTAGGTGGGAGGTCTGTCTGCACATAGCCCTAGGGAAAGGGTGGAATCCAGAGAGCAAAGTAGCATCATTCTGCTGGCCCCAATTTCACAGCACCTCACAAGATAAGACACACTGGTTTCAAATTCCAGCCAATTACCAACAACAGTGTGGACCCTGCCTAAGACCTGATGGAGTCCCAGAGGGAGGCGTGGGCACCATCTCTGCCATTTGGTTGACTCCATTGTTCCAGCCTACAGCATTCGGAGAGTCCAGGTGGTCCAAACAAGGAAAGGTCCTCAGCAGCACAGTACAGTGGATTTGCCAAGTGGGACCCTAATACATTTCTCCTCACTGGGTGAAACCTCCCAGCCAGGGCCTCCAGCCATGCCCACCTGCACTTGTTAGGGACAGAGCTCTGATCTCTCCCTGGGAAAGAGTGCCTGGGGCAGAGGAGGGCTGCTACCTGGGTTGGTTGGATGTCTCAGTTGTTTCAATCAACCTCCTCCCCGACAGGGGTAGAGGCGGTTCCCCACCATGACACAGTTTCCCATCACGATACTGCTATTTTCTTGAGGCATGTACAGACTGCTCCTTTAAGTGTGACCCTGATTTACTCCTTCTCACGTAGTGAGATCTCCCAACCCCGTCATCTTAGCCCCAAAGCTTCTTAAGCTGGCAAGCAACTTCAATAGTCTCAGGATACAAAATCTATGTGCAAAAAATGCTAGCATTCCTATACACCAACAACAGGCAAGCAGAATCAAATCATGAATGAACTCCCACTCACAATTGCTACAAGAATTACAGCTAACAAGAGAACTGAAGACCTCTTCAAGGAGAACTATGAACTACTGCTAAAAGAAATCGCAGATGACAAAAACAAATGGAAAAAGCTCCCACGCTCATGAATAAAAAGAATGAATACCATGAAAATGGCCAAACTGTCCAAAGTACTTTATAGATTCAATGCTACTGCCATTAAAATAATATTGAAATTCTTCACAGAATTAGAAAAAACATATTTTAAAATTCATATGGAACCAAAAACGGATCTGAATAGCCAAGACACTCCTAAGCAAAAGGAACAAAGCTGGAGGCATCACGCTATCAGATTTCAAACTAAGGTAAGGTACCAAATCACACAATACTGGTACATGAAAAGACACATAGACCAATGGAACAGAAGAGAGAACTCAGAAATAAGACTACACACCTACAACCAACTGATCTTCAACAATCCTGACAAAAACAAGAAATGGGGAAATAATTCTTTATTTAATAAATGATGTTAAGAGAACCAGCTAGCCATATGCAAAAAATTAAAACTGGACACCTTCCTTAGACCTTATATAAAGTTAACTCAAGATGGATTTAAGACTTAAAGGTAAACCCTAACACTATAAAAATCCTAGAAGAAAAGCTAAGCAATACTATTCAGGACATAGGCAAGGGCAAAGATGACAAACATGCCAAAAGTGACAGCAATGTAATTAAAAATTAATAAATGGGATCTAATTAAATAAAGACCATTTGCACAGGAAAATACTGTCATTGGAGTAAACAGACAACCTACAGAATGGGAAAAAATGTTTGCAGTGTATTTATCTGGCAAAGGTCTAATACAGAGTCTATAGGGAACTGAAACAAATTGACAGAAAAAAAACAACCCCTTGTGCTTCAGATTCCTGAATAGCTGGGATTACAGGCATGCATCATCATACCTGGTTAATTTTTGTATTTTTAGTGGAGATGGGATTTCAGCATGCTGGCCAGGCTGGTCTTGAATTGCTAGCCTCAAGTGATTCAGCCACCTCAGCCTCCCAAAATGCTGGAATTACAGGCATGAGACACCATATCTAGTCCCATTTTTTTTTCTTTTAGCATATTTTTGAGTTATTTTCTTTGTTGTATCACTGGGGATTACAATTAACATCTAAATTTAAAACAATCTAGTTCATATTAATACTAACAATCTCAATAGTACTCAAAATATTTACACATTATAGTTCAGATCTCTCCCCCTAATCATCTTATTGTCTTTAAACATACTGCAATTTTATGCATGTATAAGTCTATAAACACACTTGTAATTTTTTATGTAGTTGTCATTTAAATAAGATGAAGGTAAACAGTAAAACGAAACAAAATATATGTATACTTTATTTTTATTACTTATTTATTTATATGTACCTATGTCCTTTATTTCTTTGTGTGGATTTGAGTTTCTGTTTAATGTTTTTTCATTTCAATTTGAAGGGATACTTTTAGTATTTTGCAAAAGCCAGTCTGCCAGCAACAAAGTTTCACAGTTTCTTCTTATTTCTCTTTTATTTTTAAACAATAGTTTTGCTGGCTTTGAAATTCTAAGTGATGGGGTTTTTTCCTTTCAGTATTTTTAGTATGTTATACCATTAGCTTTTAGATTTCATGACTTCTTACATTATTTCAGGTATGAATGTTTTTAATGATTCCTTGTACCTGATGGGTTGTTTGCCTTTCCTTGCTATCAAGATTTTCTCTTTGCCTTTGGCTATTGATAGTTTCGCTACAATGTGTCTAGAGATGGATCTATTGGAGTTTATACTACTTGAAGTTCATTGAATTTCTTTGAAGTGTATAGTAATACTTTTCATCAAATTTAGAAATGTCTTGGTGATTATTTTTTCACATACTGTTTTTGTTCCTTCTCTCTTTTTAACCCTTTGAGTACATTCTATGCAATTGATGGTTTTCCACAGTTTTTGATGTTGTCTTCACTTTTCTACATTATTTTACTTTTGTTCCTCAGTTTGGGTAATTTTGAGTGACATTTTTTCAACTTTGCTCATTCTTCTGAAATCTTAAGCCTGCTCTTAAGTCTGTCTAATGATTTTTTTATTATAATTATTTTAATTTTTAAACTCCATAGTATTGGGTCTATTATTTCTATCTTTTTATTCTCTATTTGGTGAAACATTATTCTTATACTTTACTTATTATGCTTTCTTTTAATTCTTTGAACATATTTATTATGGCTGATTTAAAATCTTTGTATAATAAATAGAAAATCTGGCTTTCTTCATGTTGGGTAAATTTTTCTTTCCTGTATATGAAGCATAATTTCTTGGTTTCTTTTTTCATGCCTAACAATTTCTTACTGTTGTTGAATACTGAATATTTAAATATTTTAACGGAGCAAATTAGTAAATCAGATCAAATTTCTTCTAGGATTTGTTATTTTTAGTTTATTCTTGGTGTAATTATTGCTGTAGTTTGCATATTGAACATCTTGCAATATTTTGCAATGGCCATTTACCAGAAATAAAAGCATTTGGGTTTAATTTACTCATATTTTTAAGTTTTCTTTTACATAAAACAAATTCCAGACACACAGTTCAGTGATACTAGATCAAGTCTTGATGAATTTGATTCAGAAAACTTGTAAAAACTGTATTCTTTCCCTTTTGTGGCTACTGAAGCCTCTGATTGATTAGTTTAGTGGCTGCTAATTAGTGGACAGATTTTCTTATTCATCTTGAAACACTAAGTCGCCTAGTGTTTGCGAAGGAATTCTGTGTATGTTTTAAGGCAAAACTTTCACTCTGACACTTTATAAGTCTGCCTTGGCCTTTATTTTCTTTCAGCATAGGGCTTCAAGTCAACCAGAGTTGAGAGATTAGGGCCTTCCCAGGTATTCTCTGCAAGTATTCATTGACTTCTATACTCCTAAGAATATTTTAGAGCTTTTTCAGAGATTCCATGAACAACTCATCATCCATATTTTTCTTTATGTTTTTTGACCAATTTCTCATTTGCTCCAACTAGTATTGCCACCTCAAGCTGATGAAATATTAAACACTTGCCACTGGTTTGACAAATGCTCTGTGAATAAGGCTTTTCCATTAGCTGTGTATCCAAGTCAGATAAAATGAATATAAACCCAGTGAATGAAGCTCTTCTAGGCAGTTTCCGGACAGAACTGGAGCTCTAGTCTCTGAGACAAAGCTTTGAGGGAGCTCCAAACTCACCTTCTTCCCTCTTGTGTTAGGTTGCTGGTTTGCAACGCTACTACGTAGCTGGGGCGAAGAAAGGTAGGAGACAGGGCTTATTATAATGTTACCAGGTTCAAGGTTTTAACAAAGAATCGGCCATTTTTATTAAATTAATGGTTCTTAGATTATTGCCTGGATTTGGGAAATTCCTGGAGTTCTGAAAAAGTAAATGCTCACAATTTTTTTCAATGATCTCCAAGCTTTTGTGGAGGAGAAGATTTGCAGATATTTTACACTCCTATTCTGAATGTGCTTTGCCATTTATTATTTCTGGACACATTTACGTTTCTAAAAAGAGGTGAATGTACTGAATTCATTTTAATGTCTGATATTTTAATTTTGCAATGGTCATTTAGCAGAAATAAAAGCATTTGGGTTTAATTTACTCATTTATTTAGTTTTATTTTACATAAAACAAATTCCAGACATATAGTTCAGTGATACTAGATCAAGTCTTGATTAATTTGACACAGCAAACTTGAGAATCTCATCATATTAGAATCACAATAAATTTCAGCTTATTTTTTGGGTGAAGATAAATCTTAAAAATTATAATGTTCTTAACTTATTTACAGAATGAAAAAAATCCTGAGCATTCACTTATTTCAGCTGAAAATACTGTGACAGTTTTATTAGACTCTAAAACTCATGAAGGAAAAGAATAGATACATAATGAATGCATAAATATTCAAATAACCTATTATAAACACATGAAATACTGGTGTAATTTAAATATCCAAAGTATACACATTCTATATATAGCACAATGGTACCAAAGAGACCATTACAATTACATGATTTTTTTCTAAGGTGTACACTACTACACTACCACAAAGACTTTTGCTCCATCATATAGTTTAATCGTTTTTATTATAACATGGATTCCATATGAAACAGTTGTGAAGAGTCTGGAATCTCATATCAACACTAAATCAACATGTACTTTCTTTTCTAGCACGAGAATCTGTTGATAGGTAGCTAGCCTACATAAAGTTGATTATCTAAAATAACCACGCAACATGAGATATGGACATGGCTTCATACCCTTAGTCTCCCTCTCCAATGTCTCTTCCTATCCTGGATGAACTTTACAAAAAACTTTCTGAGCTTTCCAACTCACTGAATCTCATGCACAACTATCTCCAAGACAGCAAGCCTAAAAATGCATTACAAATGCTACGAACAAATACAAGCTAAGATATGTGATTTTATATGTTTAACTTTTTTATTGTCAGTATTGTTCCACATTTCTTATTAGCAATATCTGAACTCTTAAAAATGTTTACTAGTTTGGCTTACCCACTCACATTCTTATTTTAAAACTGAAATTCATCAGTAGTCTAGGACCCCTTGTTTTATTGAATAATATTCTCCAACAAATGAGGAGAAATACATAATGCAGTATAAATTAATATTATATTATTTTAAAATATACTTAATATATTTGAATACTTTAAATATAGAAATAGTTTACATATTATTTGATTTATCATTCATAGAGCTTTCAATATATATTTCTATTTGGTTAAATGTAATCAGACTGCATACACAAAAACACATGGTCACACATATACAGGGTTATACTACCATTTAGTGTATACATGTATTCAAAAATTTCCTTCCTATATTAAAGCAAAGGAAATATTAGCATTTACTTTTTATATATTTTTCAAAATTTAATGTAAAGCAATATATTGAAAAATGCTTTGTGACCTTTGAAACAATGTATTCTGATTAACTGGTTCTCCCATGCCTACACTAGCATTCAGGGAATGAACTGAATGACTACTCCATCAAGACATGGAATATTGAAAAGGTCACACTGATATGATAGTGAAAATCACATCACAAAGTTTTTGATCTTAAATGTATTTTCTTTATAAAATAAACTGAAAATTGACATAGCAAAAAATGCAAGGTAAATATTTTCCAACATTAAATAGTGAAAGAAAAAAGCGATATTGTACAAACACTATAAGGAAATGTGAACATACATAATGTTCTTATTTTAGGTTACATAGTCTAACTACTTGTATTCTACTTGGAATATGTTATCTCAGATACAAAATTTACAATTACATTAATTAATCATGAAATTACTTTACATGTAGGTAATGATAAGCCATAATAATGTAAAGTGAAATATCTTGTTATGTGCTTTGACAAAGGTACATTTGTACTGAAGGCAGCAGTAGGTTGTCTGGAGCTGTCACTGCAAAGTTGCTGTTTGCAGTGAGCGAGGTGCCATTGGAGGCTGTGAGCTGCATGGAGCCAGTAAGAGCCAGGAACAAGGAGCCACTTCTTAATTGGTGGGGTGGGAGTCCTGCCCTCCTGGCTGCAGTTTCAGGCCTGCACATCCCTGCACTCTCAGGGTCCCAGAATGCCCCACTGCCCCTGCAGGCTCAGAAATGCCTACTTCTGCTGCCTGTCCTCTCCCTGCTCCCAGCACCCATTCCTATTTTGGAGCAAAGTTATGGCTCATTTGGGGTATACATTTATATCTTTTGCTGCAGAAAAATCAATGTGTTAAATTATTGGGTGTGGGGATCGCTCCAGCGTCGAGACCACTCAGTGTCCCCGCCATAATGGAGCTTGAGCCCGGACACGTTTCCCAACCCCTGGAGGCAGTCGAGACCAGTGAAAGAGAGATTTAATAGAAGTTTGAGTTTGCAGAAGTCTATTTCTGGTCCACTGACCTAAAAGCTGGGTGAAGGCTGTGTGGTTTTACTAGGCATTGTTTCTTGAAGTACCTGCTCTGGGCTAGTTTTATGACTTTGTTTACCTTCTATTGATGGGTCCCATGCTTGTTCCTGTGACTGCTATTTGCAAAGTTAATGGGTCTATCGCCTCTCTGATGACTTGCATAGATCATTAACATTTTAACTATAGGTTTCCTCACCCTGATAATGAGACCCACCTGCGTGACTTGATTGTACCCATTGTGTGACTTGATTGTACCCATTGTGTGTTTTCCGCTGCCTAAGCTTGTAGCCGGATGGCTCTCTCTTCCCTTTATTAAGATAATGGCATCTGTTCTGATAATTGAGATGGGACTAAGAATGCTTATGTAAATGAGGTGGGGCAAAGAATGTTCCTGTAAAATGAGGTAGGAAAAGATATATATACTAACTCAGTGTACAATAAAGTTGCTGGTTTTAGGCATTGCTAATTGGGAACTCCCTGGCCAGCCCTCCAGACTCCAGCTGTCCTGTCTTTTTTCTTCTGCACACTCTCTCTTCCAGGTATTGGGACCCTCTTGCAGGTTGAGAGACCCCGGCAGACGTGCCGTTCTCACTGGCCCCTGACAATTGGGTACTTTCATAAATTGTTCTTGGAGTTTTCCATAATAGATAATATATGCAAATACTATCTTTCTCAAAAGATAGCATTTGCACATATCATTTATTATGATCCAAAAAAAATTGAATTTCAAAATATCTTTAGTACAATTTTTTTTTTTTTTTGAGACAGAGTCCCACTAAGCCAGGCTGCAGTGCAGCTCACTGCAACCTCTACCTCCTGGGTTCAAGTGATTCTCTTGCCTCAGCCTCCTGAGTATCTGGGACTATAGACATGCATCCAGCTAATTTTTGCATTTTTAGTAGAGACAGGGTTTTACCATGTTGGCCAGGATGGTCTTAATCTCTTAATCTCGTGATTCACCCACCTTGGTCTCCCAAAGTACTGGGATTACAGATGTAAGTCACCATGCCTGGCCAGCCTAATGTTTTAGATTGACTTTTTTTTAAAATTTACATATATACATAAAAAACATTTTATTGTCCTTTCAATTGAAGTTGTTTATTACTTTAAACCACTTCAAAAGTTTATCAATAGGTTCTAAGGTTCCCAGCAGGTCTTCCCTCCATGCTGTTTTTTTGTTTTGTTTTTTTCCTTTTTTTTTTTATTGTACTTTAGGTTCTTGGGTACATGTGAAGATCATGCAGGATTGTTGCATAGGTACACAGATAGCAATGTGGTTTGCTACCTCCATCACCCCATCACCTATATCTGGCATATCTCCCCATGTTTCCGTCTCCAACCTCCCTACCCCATGCTGTCCCTTCCCTGCTCCCCCCGCAACAGACCCCAGTATGTGATGCTCCCCTCCCTGTGTCAATGTATTCTCATTGTTCAACACCTGCCTATGAGCAAGAACATGGGGTGTTTGATTTTCTGTTCTTGTGTCAGTTTGCTGAGAATGATGGTTTTCAGATTCATCCATATCCCTACAAAGGACACGAACTCATCGTTTTTTTATAGCTGCATAGTATTCTATGGTGTATATGTGCCACATTTACCTTGTCCACTCTATCGTTGATGGACATTTGGGTTGGTTCCAAGTCTTTGCTATTGTAAACGGTGCCACAATGAACATACATGTGCATGTGTCTTTATAGTAGAATGATTTATAATCCTTTGAGTATATACCTAGTAATGGGATTGCTGTGTCAAATGGAATTTCTATTTCTAGGTCCTCAATGAATCACCACAATGTCTTCCACAATGGTTGAACTACTTTACACTCCCATCAACAGTGTAAAAGTGTTCCTATTTCTCCACATCCTCTCCAGCATCTGTTGTCTCCAGATTTTTTAATGATCATCATTCTAACTGGTATGAGATGGTATCTCAATGTCATTTGATTTGCATTTCTCTAATGACCAGTGATGATGAGCATTTTTTCATATGTTTGTTGGCCTCATATATGTCTTCTTTTGAAAAGTGTCTGTTCATGTCCTTCACCTGCTTTTGAATGGGTTTGTTTTTTTTTTCTTGTAAATCTGTTTTAGTTTTTTATAGAGTCTGGATATTAGCCCTTTTTCAGATGGGTAGACTGCAAAAAATTTTTCCCATTCTGTTGGTTGCTGGTTCACTCTAATGATTGTTTCTTTTGCTGTACAGAAGCTCTAGAGTTTAATTAGATCCCATTTGTCTATTTTGGCTTTTGTTGCCAATGCTTTTGGTGTTTTGTCATGGAAGTCCTTGCCTATGCCCACACCATTTATTAAATGGAGTCCTTTCCACATTGCTTGTTTTTGTAAGGTTTGTCAAAGATCAGATGGTTGTAGATGTGTGGCATTGCCTCCAAGGCCTCTGTTCTGTTCCATTGGTCTCTGTCTCTGTTTTGCTACCAGTACCATACTGTTTTGATTACTGTAGCCTTGTAGTAGAGTTTAAAGTCAGGTAGCGTGATGCCTCTAGCTTTGCTCTTTTTGCTTAGGATTGTCTTGGCTATGCAGGCTCTCTTTTGGTTCCACATGAAGTTTAAGGTGTTTTTTTCCAGTTCTGTGAAGAGAGTCATAATTAGATTGACAGGGATAGCACTGAATCCATAAATTACTTTGGGCAGTATGGCCATCTTCATGATATTGATTCTTCCTAACCATGAGCATGGAATGTTTTTCCATCTGTTTGTGTCCTGTCTTCCTTTCTTGAGCAGTGGTTCATAGTTCTCCTTGAAGAGGTCCTTTACATCCTTTGTTAGTTGTATTCCTAGGTATTTTATTCTCTTTGTAGCAATTGTAAATGGGAGTTTGCTCTTGATTTGGTTCTCTTTTAGTCTGTTATTGGTGTATAGGAAGGCTTGTAATTTCTGCACATTGATTTTATATCCCGCGACTTTGCTGAAGTTGCTTATAAGTTTCAGGAGATTTTGGGCTGAGACGATGGGGTCTTCTAAATATACAATCATGTCATCTGCAAATAGAGACAATTTGACTTCCTCCTTTCCTAATTGAATACCCTTTATTTCTTTTCCTTGCCTTATTGCTCTGGCTAGAACTTCCAATACTATATTGAATAGGAGTGGTGACACAAGGCATCCTTGTCTAGTGCTGGATTTCAAAGTGAATGCTTCCAGTTTTTGCTCATTCAGTATGATATTGGCTGTGGGTTTATTATTATTTTGAGATATGTTTCTTCGATACCTAGTTTATTGAGAGTGTTTAGCATAAAGTGCTGTGGAATTTTGTCAAAGGCCTTCTCTGTATCTATTGAGATGATCATTTGGTTTTTGTCTTTTGTTCTGTTTATGTGGTAGATGACGTTTATAGACTTGCATATGTAGAACCAGCCTTGCATCCCCAGGATGAAGCCTACTTGATTGTGATGTATAAGCTTTTTGATGTGCTATTGCAATCTGTTTGCCAGTATTTTGTTGAAGATTTTTGAATCTATGTTCATCATGGATATTGGCCTGAAGTTTTCTTTTTTGTTGAGTCTCTGCTGGGTTTTGGTATCAGAATGATGTTTGTCTCATAAAATGATTTGGGAAGGATTCTCTTTTTTTGTATTGTTTGGAATAGTTTCAGAAGGAGTAGTACCAGCTACTCTTTGTATGTCTGGTAGAATTCAGCTGTGAGCCCATCTGGACCTGGGCTTTTTTTGGTTGGTAAGCTATTAATTGTTGCCTCAACTTCAGCCCTTGTTATTGGTCTGTTCAAGGTTTCAACTTCTTCATGGTTTAGGCTTGGGAGGGTGCAAGTGTCCAGGAATTTATCCATTTCTTCCAGGTTTACTGGTTTATGTGCATAGAGTTGTTTGTAGTAATCTCTTATGGTAGTTTGTATTTCTGTGGAATTGGTGGTGGTGTCCCCTTTATCGTTTTTTATTGCATCTATTTGATTCTTCTCACTTTTCTTTTTCATTAATCTGGCTATCGGTCTGTCTATTTTGTTGATCTTTTCAAAAAACCAGCTCCTGGATTTATTGATTTTTTTGAAGGGTTGTTTTGTGTCTCTATCACCTTCATTTCTGGTCTGATCTTAGTTATTTCTTGTCTTCTGCTAGCTTTTGCTCCTCTAGCTCTTTCAATTTTGATGATAAGATGTCAATTTTAAATCTTTCCTTGCTTCACATGTGGGCATTTATTGTTATAAATTTCCCTCTAGACACGTCCCAGAGATTCTAATACGTTGTGTATTCGTTCTTGTTGGTTTCGAAGAACATCTTTATTTCTGCTTTCATTTCATTGTTTATATAGTCAACATTCAAGAGCCAGTTGTTCAGTTTCCATGAAGTTGTGAGATTCTGAGTTAGTTTCTTAATCCTGAGTTCTAATTTGATTGCACTGTGGCCTGAGAGACTTTTTGTTATGATTTCCAGTCTTTTGCATTTGCTGAGGAGTGATTTACTTCCAATTACATGGTCAGTTTTAGAGTAGGTGTGATGTAGTGCTGAGAAGAATGTATATTCTGTTGATTTGGGGTGGAGAGTTTTGTATATGTCTATTAGGTTTGCTTGGTCCAGATCTGAGTTCAAGTCCTGGATATCCTTGTTAATTTTCTGTCTTATTGATCTGTCTAATATTGACAGTGGAGTATTAAAGTCTCCCACTATTATCGTGTGGGAGTCTAAGTCTCTTTGTAGGTCATTAAGAACTTGTTTGATTGATTTAACTGTATAATAATGTTTCCACATGGTGTTAAAAGAAAATATAGATATATTTATTAGAAGATTTTTAATAGTTCAAAACCATATAATTTAAGAGAAATTAAACAACCTGCTCCTGAATGACTTTTGGGTAAATAATAAAATTAAGACAGAGATCAATAAATTTTGAAATCAGCTAGAGCAATAATACAACATAGTAGAATCTCTGGGACACAACAAAGTCAGTGTTAGGAAGGTCAGGATTTCAAGACCACCCTGACCAACATGGTTTAATCCCATCTCTGCTAAAAACACAAAATTAGCCAGGCATGGTGGCATATGCCTATAATCCCAGTTGCTCAGGAGGCAGAGAGAGGAGAATTGCTTTAACCCAGGAAGCAGAGGTTGTAATTAGCTGAGACTGTGCCATTGCACTCTAGCCTGGGCAACAAGAGCAAAACTCCATCTCAAAAATAAAATGAAAATTTATAAGACTAAATGCCTACATCAATATGTTAGAAAGATCTCAAATTAACAACCTAACACCACAACTAGAGGAACTAGAGAAACAAGAGCAAACCCACCCAAAAGATAGCAGAAAACAAGAAATAATAAACAACAGAGTGAACCTTAAGAAAATCGAGACACAAAAAACCATACAAAAGATCAACCAGTACAGAAGTTGCTTATTTGAAAGATAGATGGACTACTAGCTATAAAAAAATAGAATATCCAAATAAAATCAGAAATGACAAAGGGGACATTACCCCTGACCCCACAGAAATACAAAATCCCTCAGAGACTACTATGAACACCTCTATTTACACAAGCTAGGAAACATAGACTAAATACATAAATTCCTGGAAACATATGCCTCCCAAGTTTGAACTAGGAAGAAATTGAATCCCTGAACAGACCATGAATGTATTCCAAATTGAATCAATAATAAAAAACATACCAACCAGAAAAAGCCTAAAACCAAACAGCTTCACAGCACAATTCTACCAGATGTATAAGGAGCTGGTACCATTTCTATGGAAACTATTCCAAACAATGGAAAAAGGAGGAACTCCACCCTACCTCATTCTGTAAGACCAGCATCATTTTGATAACAAAATCTGGCAGAGACAAGACAAAAAAAAGAGAAAACTTTATGCCAATGTCATTGATAAATGTAGATGGAAAAATCTTCAACAAATACTAGCAAATTGAATCCAGCAACACATCAAAAAGCTAATCTACCACAATCAAGTAAGCTTTATTCCAGGAATGAAAGGTTGGTTCAACATACACAAATAAGTATAGGTGATTTACCACATAAATAAAAATAAAAACAAAAACTATAGAATCATCTCAATAGATGTAGAAAATGCTTTTGATAAAATCCAACCCTGCTCCACCTTAAAAATCCTTGACAAACTATGGACTGAAGCAACATACTTCAAAATAATGAGCCATTTTCAAGATAACTATAGCCATCATCATACTGACTGGGTAAAGCTAATATTATTCACTCTGAAATCTAGATCATGACAACGATGCCCCCTCTCGCCACTACTATTACACATAGTACTTGAAGTCCTAGCCAGAGCAATCAGTTGAGAGAAATAAATAAAATGCATCCAAACAGGAAGAGAAGAAGTCCAATCATCTCTCTTCCATGTTGATATGATTCTATACCTAGAAAACCCCAATGTCTCTGCCGAAAAGCTCCTTAATCAGTAGCATTCCTGTGCACCAACAGCATTCAAGCTGTGAGCCAAATCAAAAATGTAATCCCATTAACAATAGCCATAGAAAGAGTAAAACATCTAGGAATACAGAAAACCAGGGAAGTAAAGAATCTTTACCATGACAATTACAAAACACACTTAAACAATTCAGAGAGGACCAAAAAAATTAACAACAACAACAAAAAAAAAACTATGCTAATTGATTGGCATAATTAATATTGTTAAAATTGCCATAGTGCCCAAATAAATTTACAGTGCTATTACTATCACACTACCAATGGCATTCTTCACAGAATTAGTTAAAAAAGCTATTCTAAAATTCACATGGAACCATAAAGGAGCCCAAATAGCCAAGGCAATTCTAAGCAAAAACAACAAAGCTGGAGGCATCATATTACTCGACTTCAAACTATTTTACAAAGCTACAGTGACCAAAATGCATGTGAATAATATAAAAACAGACACATATTCCAATGAAATACAATAGAGAGCACAAAAATAATGCCACACACCTCCAACTGTCTGATCTTCAACAAAGTTGACAAGAGAAAGCAAAAGAGTAAGAATTCCCTATTCAACAAATATTGCTGGAATAACTGGATAGCCATATGCAGAAGACTGAAACTGGACCCTCTCCTTACACTATATATGAAATAAACTGAAGATGGTTTAAATACTTAAATGTAAAACCTAAAACTATAAAGATAATCCAGGAAATACTGTTCTGGACACAGGTCTTGGCAACGTTTTTGTCATGAAGCCTGCAAAATTATTTTAAACAAAAACAAAAATTGACAAATTGGACATAAATGAACAAAGAGCTCTTCATGGCATAAGAAACTACAACAGAATAAGCAGAAAACTTACAGATAGGAGAAAGTATTTGAAAACTATGCAACTGGCAATGTTCTAATATCCAGAATCTATAACAAACTTAAACAAATTAACAAGCAAAAAAAAGAAGAAGAAGAAATACATTAAAAATTTTAAAATGGGTATGAACAGATACTTATCATTGAAATCCATACATGCAACTAACAAGCTGCTCATCACTAATCATTGCACAAATGCAAATAAAAACCACAATGAAATAACATCTCACACAAATTAGAATGGCTATTACTAAAAAGTCAATAAATAACAGATGCTAGTGAGGTTGCAGAGAAATGGGAATGCTTATACACTGCTCATAGGAATGTAAATGATTTCAGTTATAGTGGAAAGGAGTTTAATGACTGCTCAAATCATTCAATGCAGAACTGCCACTTGACCCAGCAATCCCATTATTGAGTTTATACCCAAAGGAAGGCATAAAGACACATGCACATGTATGTTCACCATAGCACTATTCACAATAGCAGAGATGGAATCAATCTGAATGCCTATCAATGGAATGGAAGACTGAATAAAGAAAATGTGATATACATGTCACAATACATATATATATATAGATATTATTTATATCTTTATAAAATACAGGCTGGATACGGTGGCTCATGCCTGTAATCCCAGCACTTTGGGAGGCCAAAGTGGGCAAATCACTTGAGGTCAGGAGTTCAAGACCACCCAGACCAATATGGTGAAACTCTGTCTCTTCTAAAAACACAAAAATTAGCCAAGCATGGTGGCTTGGGCCTGAGTCCCAGTTAATTAGGAGGGTGAGTCAGGAGAATTGCTTGAACCTAGGCGGTGGAGGTTATAGTGAGCCACGATTGCACCACTGCATTCCAGCCTTGGTGACAGAATGAGACTTTATCTCAAAAAAAAAAGAAAAGCTAATAAAAATAGTAATATATAACTATATATATTTACACATACACATATGTATAACAGACATACACATAGACCATGGAATACCATGAGGCCATAAAAAACAACAAGGTCATGTTCTTTGCAGCAACATGGATGGAGCTAGAGGCCATTATTCTAAGTGCACGAACACAAAAAAGGTGAACAAAGTGTCACATGTTCTCTCTTATAAGTGGTAGCTTAACATTCAGTACATGTGGACACAAACAGAACAGACACTGGGACTTATTTGAGGATATAGTGTGGTAGGAGAGGGAGGACTGAGAAATTACCGATCGGGTACTATACTTATTACCTGTGTAATGAAAAAATCTGCACATCAAATACCCATGACATGCAATTTACCTATATAACAAACCTGAAGATATATCCTTGAACCTAAAATAAAATTTAAAAATATAAATAAAAATAAATCTGTATTGAAGATTTTAAATGCA
The DNA here is from genome assembly GCF_030222135.1 of Aotus nancymaae. Classification (NCBI taxonomy): domain Eukaryota; kingdom Metazoa; phylum Chordata; class Mammalia; order Primates; family Aotidae; genus Aotus; species Aotus nancymaae. The sequence goes on along the minus strand of NW_026988476.1, from coordinate 13,123,819 downwards.
CAACTATTAGAAATCTTGCAGGTGATATATATACATTAATTTTACAACAAAATTCTAAGATCATATATATAATTTCTAATACAGTTTCAAGTATACTTTGTAAAGCTAGCATTTGATTCAGAAAGCATCAGAAACTTCATGGTCATTTTTAAATGCCACTTTAACTTGAAGATATCACTTGCTTTCTTCCACCTGTTAAGTATAGATACACTGGTAGCATACTATAAATGACACTAATTTACAGAAAAAAAAGGCAGCAAAATTAAAATAATGTTTTCATAAATGTTGATGTATAATATCTTTTTATAAAATATGAAATATTCTTTACAGTAATTAATTTTAATTTTATAATATCAACCACCTAAATGTTATCCTGTTGGTCTTCATGGTTTACCTTTTGAACATTCATGCAATAACTTGTCTATAAATGATCCAAAGAATATATTTTATGATATTATTATGTAACCTTCTCAAACATCATTTTACTATTCTAAACAAAATTCTCATTCATAGGTTTATATTGCTCTTTGTTAAATAGACCTTGTAATGTATATGCCAATAAGTGCTATATATCATGATATATTGATGCTACAGATTTTCTAGTCTGCCTTGCCATTGATATGTCAAATCTTCATATATTTTTTACTTTTCTCTTGTCAGCAATACTGTAGGTACAAGTTCTGTTAAAGTATCAAGTCATATAATCACCACATAATCATTATGTAGCTAATTTCCAATAAACCTCAAAGTTTCCTTCTTCGAAATCAGTCCCTTCCTCTAGCCAATGACACATACTGGTTTGCTTTATTTCACTACAGATTGCATTTTATATCTTTTCTTATAAATTAAATTTTAGAGTGTGTCATTTTCTTTATATGTTTTGTTTTGCTCATGATTAAATGCTTTTTGTGACTCATGGAAGCTCCTGCCTATATCCATAGTCCTTTTTTATTATGGAATGGTATGCCGTTTTATGTTAATACCATAATTTGCTTACTCATTCACCAGTTGGTAGATATTTATATTGGTCCCAGTTTTTCTCAATTATAAAAAATTCCTCTATGAATCTATCAGAACCTGTCTTTATTGTGGATATATCTTTTCATTACTCATAGATAAATACCTAAGAGTGGAATTGCTACTCCAATGGTGATTTTATGTTTAACTCTATAAGAACCTGCAAAATTGCATTCCAAACTGATTATGTCATTTTGTATCTCCACAAACAAATTAGAATTTCTGTTATTCCTTACTAATGCTTCTCATGGTTAGCTTTATAAATTTTAGTCATCTAGTGGTTGTGCAAATGGTATTTTGTGGTTGTTTAAACTTGATTACACTGATGACTAATAAGGTTGACCATCATTTCATGCATTTATTTGCCATCTGTAGGTTTAAAATCTAGATAAAATTATTTATTAGATAGGTACTTATAAAACATTTTTTATTAACTTGTGTTGTGCCTTTTTATTTCCTTATGAGTATGTCTTAAAAAGTTAGCTTTAAAACTTTTGATGAAGCCATATAATTTATACAACATTATTGGTGTACTATTCAAGAAATCTCTGTTAAACTTAAGGTCACAAAGATTTTATCTCATGTCTCTTTTCTGATATATTTGTAAGTTAAGTGCTCACTATTAGGTCTGTGATTTATTTTTATCTAATTTTTGTATGTGACATTAGGCAAGAGTGGGATTTCATTTTTCTTACAGGTGACTATTCGTTATTCTAGAACCATTAGTTGACAATATTTCCTGGTTATTTTTGAATTGCCTTTATGTTTTTATTTAAAGTTAATTGGTTATACATTTGAGGGTTTTTTTCTTGATCTCTGTTTCTTTTTCCCCACTAATCCATATGTGTATTTTAACAGCAATACTTTATAATCTTACTTATTGGTTGCTTTGTAATAGCCTTGAAATCATGCAATGTGAGTCATCCAACTTTGTTTCTTATTTTCACAATTTTTATTATTGTTTGTTCTTTGCATTTCAATATACATTTTAGAATTAGTTGTCATTTTTTAAAAACACATATTTTTATCTGATCACATTATATTACAATGTTGGTTTTTATCTATTATAACTTGGGTAACAGGGCATATACTAAATAAGCATGCATTCCCTCATTGCCCTCCCACCGTCTCTACCTAGACTCTCTCTCACAATGATACTTTACCCTACAAAGGCTTTTTGGTATATATAAAATTTATTTCTTTTACCTACATCTTTTTTTTTTTCTGAAAACTAGATTCATAGGTACAACCATCTAGGTCATATGTATCGTATATCAAAATTTCAAATTGATTGTCTTATTGGAAGCTTATTATCAACATATCCAAAATGAATCTTATTTCCTGTGCTTTAACATATTACATATTTGCCCTCTTCATCAGAATTAGTGGTCCTCTGTCAGTCCATTCAGATGCTTCTGCCATATAATTGAGTGTCTATCTTTATTCTCTCCTTCAGCTGGTACTGTTAATGGTCTTGCTTAATACTTACTCTCAACTCATTTCTGCACAGAGGCTGAAAAGCTATTACAACTAAGTATCTAGATGCTACTTGTCAGGCTCAGAAACCACTAGTTTAGACAAAGTGCCTATGTAGCTCTTTTGATATTGCATCAGATTATTTGAATAGAAATATGAGGTCCGATTATTTGGACCAACTTACCCATAGTTCTTTGGTACTAATCATGGATTGTGCTCTAGAATTTCTGTTATTTCCTAATAATGGATATGTTCCTTTACACATGACTGTCTTCCTCCAGTCACATTCTCTCATGTCTAGCTGGATATTTTCCAGTGCTGTGAAGGAAAACAGCAAGATAAGAACTTTGTTTTTACATAACGTTTGTTCATTATTCACATGAGTGAGTAGCTTTTCAAAAAATAATAAAGCTAGTACATACACTACAATAGATTAAGAGTTGGACACAGCACATTAGATTTTGTGGGCAATTTATTTCACTTTGTACATGTTAAAACTAGATAGTATTGAAACTAGAAGGAAGTGCAGGGTCAAGATTTTCAGTGTTTGTTTAACTATATGTTACATGTCAATAAAAATTGTCCATATTTAAATATCAAAAAATAATGTTTCATTTGTAGTGTTAAGACAAAAAGGAAAATATAAAAGAGGAAGTATTCCGGTTGCTGGAAACTAAATCAGAATTATACCTATTTCAATCTTATAGGTATTCCATAACCTTTAGCTGTAAAACAGAATCGAATCTGACATAATGAATATCTAACAAGGGCAACCAAGACAAGAAAAGGGTTGAAGTAAATATTCAGCTACATTTTATGTATACATTCAGCTAATTTTATTCAGAATGTATTACGATAAACTGTGATAGCAATAAAAACATACATACGCACAATATCTTATATCTATAATCGCCACTCCCTGTCTTGAGAGACCACAAAATGTAAAAGAAGCCCATATGCCATTTCTAAAGAAATTTCAAGCTTTTGCCTCCTACTCTTCATCAGCTTATATGTCACTTCCACAGCAATGTCTTCTCTATATATCAATCATCTCTGTTTTCAACTAAGGCAAATGCATGTTGTTAAAAACTTGAACTTGAAATCCTTCCATCATCATGAATTAATTCAGGGATTTGGACATATTCTTAGCTTCCTCATTCATAAAATAGTAATAATACAGTTATCTTCCTCATAAGTTTAGTCTGTTGATTAAATGAGTATTTAGAATAGTTCCTGTTACATAGCCATTGCTCAATAAACACAAACTAATATTGACAATGTTTTACCTCCTGTATACTAAAATGTCTATGACATAAATGTTCTTGTTCTAATTATGTAAGTGAAGTATCTGAAAGAAAAATTATCAACTTGATAGAGATAGAATTCTGAAACCAAATCTGCTGAATTTCAGACTCCATTCTTCATACAATATTTATAATCTAATGTGTTACAGTAAGACAAAGGACAGAACTCAAAGTCCTCCCTCTGCTCACCTGAGACAAATGCAGATCAGGTTGCTTATTTTGTCTGATAGGTTTATATTAGCTGAAGTACAAATGCAGATTCAGTGAGTCAGATGAAGACATAAGTAACTATGTCTCTACCATCCACCCAACATGTAAATGGTATATTCAGTGAAAGACCTAACAAAGACTGAAAAGGAACAAAAGGATGCAACCATTTGTCTTTTACCTACCCATACATTTAAAAAATTGCTTTTCCTTCCCTGAATATCCATGCTTCCCCTTTAAATATTGAAGCCCTAAAAATCAATCTCTGGAGAAGGCATAGACCTGCCTCCTGATGGCACATCCTTAACTTTGGCAAAATGAACTTTCTAAATTGATTGGGACCTGTCTCACATACTTTTGGTTTACAAATGCTTCTTAGAGTCATGCCAATTAAAAAAGGTAAACATTCATCAATTAAATTGTGAAGTAAGTGTTCTGTTGCTATTAGCATCATTTGCTGCATGACAATTTAGTATAATCTTAGAAACATTTGTATCCATTATCTCATAATTATATCTACATTCTACAAAAATAAAAATCTTTAGTGGCATTTTATCAAACATAACCAAAATAAAGCAATTTGTGCCATAATATGGATCTTGTAAACACTTAGCACCTGCTAATTTTGTATGTAAAAATTTGCAAATATTAATCTGCCTATATTTTGTAATTAATCCAAGTTGCAATTATAAGAACATTTTGTAGAAAATGTTCTGAGGGCTGCATTATTGGGATAGTTTTAGATTTTCACTGAAAAAAGAAAAGAAAAGAAAAGAAAAGAAAACTTCTGTGGTCCCATAATTTTCTACATAAAAATTTATTTACTTCAAAATCCAGCAATTTCTTGTAGGATATTTCATGATCTATTTAATTTCATCTAATGCCAGCTCTTTCATTCTACACTATAGCCAGATGTGAGTTTCTTTAAAATGCCAAACACTTTTATGGATCTGGAATTTTGATCATGCTATTTGATTTACCCACAAACTCCTTGTAAAATATCTTCCAATGATTAACTTCTGTTCATCCTCTATCCATCAGTTTATGTGTCATTTCTCCAGTAAGGTCTTCTCTATCACTGAAATATACTATAACTACCTCTCCTATTCACATAGCATGGTGTCTGTATTTTATTTCATTGTACCTAGCAGAATTTGTAGCTATTTTTATCTGAAAGCTGATTTTTTCCCAATGTCTTTCCTTATCTTTATTTCACTATCAGACTTCAAGTGTGCTAGTTTATGATTATTTGGTTCAGTATTGCATATACAACAACTAGGAGGTAACAGAGCTTTCAGGATTTTATTAATGGATTTTGTAAATTAAAAATAAATGAATAAATACCTATAAATTGTATGCACTCTAAAACTATTTTACTATAAGGAAAAAAATTCCCTGGAAGCACCTATAAATCTAGGAATCTAAGGGGCATACTTAAAAATGAAAAAATGCTAATTGTGTGCTTCAATTTTTGAAAACAAGTGTTCTCCATAAATTAGAGCACAAATGAAACAGAAATTAACTTCATTTTGTAATGTATGTAAAAATTGAGACACAAAACTATTAACTTTAAAGTTGTATATTCAGCAATGAGGAACAAGGGGTGAATAACATATTTTAAATGCATACTTCGAACAACAAAAATAAGGAAAAAAGCATGCAATTCCTTGGCTCTACATATTCAGGAAATTAGTAATTTACTCTAAACTTCCATTGGACTAACAGAATGAACATTATGCTTTTATGAAGGTTACAACTCTTCTTTGTTGGTAGAAAATATATGTCAGTGAAATAAGCCAGGCACAAAATGACAAATATTGCATGTTCTCACTCATATGTGGAAGCTAAAAAAGTGGATCTCATGACGGTCATGAGGATAAACTCTGACCTTTTTCTTCTCTTTTCCTAATTCCTATCTAAGGAGACCAGAAGGTCATACTCTACAAACCATAAAATCTCATCAGTTGGTTTTTATTTAACTCTGTATAATGTGCCCCAACCTGAATTTGGCATAACATCACATGTGAGATAAGGAAGGAAATCAAAATATTTTAACCTCAAATATGTTTCTTTGCCATGTCTTGAAATTGCCCTGCAAAGTTGTCTCTTGTGGGGAAAGATCTACATACAATAGAGAATCTCTTTCCTTTTTCATGGCCTTTTTCTTGATCCAGGAGAGAATCAACTAAGAGTCTAAAACCTCTTTAAGTTTCATAAGAAACAGGTACAATCTATTCTCTCTAAAGCCTGCTACCTGGAGGCTTTATCTGAACTTTAGTCTCCACAATCTCTTATTTTAACCCAGATTGATTCGGGTCTTTAGATAAACTATTTTAACCAGCTGCCAATCAGAAAAATCTTTGACTCTACCTATAACCTGGAAGCTCTGTTACTGGTGTAGGGTGGAGAGTCTTGACTAGAAGTTGTTCAGATTCTTGTCATGTTGAACAAAATTACAACAAAGCAATAAAAGCATAGATTTATTGAAGCAAAAGTAAACTCGACAGAGCAAGAGTGGGCTCAAGGGCTCAGGGCTTGAGCATGTGGCTCAAGAGCCCTGGTTGCAAAATCTTCTGGAGTTAAGTATTCTTCAAGAGGTTTCCTATTGATTACACCCTGTGTAAGTGAACACTTGACTTGCAATCAATCAGAGACTGAAGTAAAGTTACACCCTATGCAAATAAAGATTTGGTCTGTGCCTAGTTGGAAGCTGAAGTGAATGCTTCCTGTCTCCAGATGCTACTCTTCTGCCTCAGTTCCCCTGCTTGCAGTTGTCCTGCCTTTTTAGGCAAAATTAGTGTACATCTTACGTGTATTAATTGATGTCTTATGTACCACTAAAATGTATAAAACCTACTTGTTGCCTGACTACCTTGGGCACATGTTCTCAGAGTTCCCTGAGGGCTGTGTCATGGACCATGATCACTCATATGTGGCTCAGGACAAATATTTCCAAACATTTTACAGAGTTTGATTATTTTCATAGACAGTAAAGAATAGAATGATAATTACCAGAGACTAGGAAAGGTAGAGGGGAAGGGAAATGAAAAGAAGTTGGTTAATGTGTACAAAAATATAGTTACATAGAAAGAATAAGTTCTAGTGTTTGATAGTACAGTAGTGTGACTATTATTAATAATTTATTGCATATTTCAAAATAGCTAGAATAAAATAATGTTACACACACACACACACACACACACACACACACACACACACAATGTTTGATGAAGTGGATATTCCAATTACCCTGATTTGGTTATTGGTTATTACACATTGTATGAACATATGTATCAAAGTGTCACATGTACTTCCAAAATATGTACAACTAATATGCACCAATGAAGAAGGGAAAGATAAGAGGAATAAAGGCATGGATATAAAAAAAAGCATGTATAAGACAACCACACAGAGAGAGATCCAAGATGGCCGGTTAGGAGCAGCTCAGGATTGCAGGTCCGAGTGAAAGCGCAGAGGGTGAGTGGATGCCACATTTCCAGACGGATTTTTACTGCCCACAGACCAGGAGATTCCCAGGCGGAGGAACCCCATGGGTTGCCAGGGCAGCTGTTTTGGCCGGCACGGCTGTTGTGCCTGCGCCCCGGTGCAGTGGTTCCCAGTGCAGAGTAAACGAGACTGTGTCCACCCTTAGCCAGCAATGGGAGCTGAAAGAGGGAGACAGGCCAGTAGATTACCGGGCAAAAAAGCGCCATGAATCTCAGAGCTGTGGTTTCAGCCGGCGCAGTGGGTCACCACACGGGAAATCACACAGATCCCGGCGCCTATTCAACAGGCAACCAGGTCACCTGGTAGAGAGCCAACCGTTAAACTAAAAAACAAAAGGCTCTGAGGCAGGGAGCCAGGTGATGAGGCCTGGCTGGTCCCACACCCACAAAAACAAAAACAAAAACAAAAAATCAGCAATTGGAAATGCTCTGGGTTAAGACTTTCACAGCAAGAGCAGCTGAACCCGGGATGGTCCAGCTATGTGGGGGAGGGGCGTCCACCATTATGGATGCACTCTACCACTACAGAGACAGTCCGCCATTCCTGAGGCAGCATGCAGTTGCCAAGGCAACCCGCCATTACCATTCCTGAGGCAGTTCTAACTACACCCATATAAATAGGACTGCAGGGAAGTTCACAGGGCAGCTGGGTGGAGCCCACAGCAGCTCAGTGAAGCCTCTGAAGGCTGAGAGTGACTAGGCTGCCTCCTTGTGGGCAGGGCAGCCCTGAAGAAAAAAAAAAAAAAAAACAGGCAGCAGCACAGCAGAAACTCATAAAGCCCTAACTCCGCGGGACAGAACACCTGGGTAAAAAAAGGGGTTCATGAGTTCTGCTGCTGCAGACTTAAACTTACCTGCTGAGCAGCTCTGAATGAACAACAGGGCTCACAGCTCAGCACTTGAGCTACTATAAATAACAGACTGTTTCTTTAAGCAGCTCCCTGACCCCCGTATATCCAAAGAGTCACCTCATAAAGGAGAGCTAAGACTGACATTTGGCAGGTATCCTTCAGGGACAAAGCAGAAGAAACTGGTAGCAACCTTTACTGTTCAGCTGCTGCTGCAAGTGATCCCCAGGCAAGCAGGGCCTGGAGTGGACCTCAGCAGTCCTACAACAGAGAGGCCAGAGAGTTAAAAGGAAAACTAAGAAACAGAAATAACTTCATCATCAGCAAACAGGATGGCCACTCAGAGACCCAATCAGAAAGTCAACAACTACAAAGCCGACAGGTGGATAAATCCACAAAGATGGGAAGAAACCAGCGCAAAAAGGATGAAAACACCTGAAACCAGAACACCTCTCCTCCTACAAGGGAGCACAACTCCTCACCAGCAAGGGAACAAGACTGGATGGAGAATGAGTGTGATCAAATAACAGAATCAGCCTTCAGAAAGTGGGTAATAAGAAACTTCCATGAGCTAAAAGAACATGTTCTAACCCAATGTTAAGAAACTAAGAACCTTGAAAAAAGATTAGACAAAATGCTAACGAGAATGGACAACTTAGAGAGGAATATAAGTGAATTGATGGAGCTGAAAAACACAACACGAGAACTTTGCGAAGCATGCACAAGTTTCAACAGCCGAATTGACCAAGCAGAAGAAAGGACATCAAATGTCGAAGATCAACACAATGAAATAAAATGAGAAGGCAAGATTAGAGAAAACAGGGTAAAAAGGAATGAACAAAGTCAACAAGAAATATGGGACTATGTGAAAAGACCTAATCTACATTTGATAGGTGTACCTGAGTGTGACGAAGAGAATGAATCCAAGCTGGAAAATAGTCTTCAGGATATTATCCAGGAAAACTTCCCCAACCTAGCAAGGCAGGCCAATATTCAAGTCCAGGAAATACAGAGAACACCACAAAGATATTCCTCAAGAAGAGCAACCCCAAGGCACATAATCGTCAGATTCACCAGGGTTGAAATGAAGGAAAAAATGCTAAGGGCAGCCAGAGAGAAAGGTCACGTTGCCCACAAAGGGAAGCCCATAAGACTCACAGAAGAAACCCTACAAGCCAGAAGAGAGTGGGGGCCGATGTTCAACATCCTTAAAGAAAAGAACTTTCAACCCAGAATTTCATATCCAGCCAAACTAAGTTTCATAAGTGAAGGAAAAATAAAATCCTTTACAAACAAGCAAGTACTCAGAGATTTCATCACCACCAGACCTGCTTTACAAGAGCTCCTGAAAGAGGCACTACACATAGAAAAGAACAACCAGTACCAGCCAGTCCAAAAACACACCAAATGGTAAAGAGCATCAACACAATGAAGAATCTGCATCAACCAATGGGCAAAACAGCCGGCTAGCATCAAAATGGCAGTATCAAATTCAGACATAACAATATTAACCTTAAACGTAAATGGACTAAATGCCCCAATCAAAAGACACAGACTGGCAAATTGGATAAAAAGCCAAAACCCATCAGTGTGCTGTATCCAGGAAACCCACCTCACAAGCAAGGATACACAAAGGCTCAAAATAAAGGGATGGAGGAAGATTTACCAAGCAAATGGAGACCAGAAAAAAGCAGGAGTTGCAATTCTCGTCTCTGATAAAATAGACTTTAAAGCAACAAAGATCAAAAGAGACAAAGAAGGACATTACATAATGGTAAAAGGATCAATGCAACAAGAGGAGCTAACAATCCTAAATATATATGCACCCAATACAGGAGCACCCAGATACATAAGGCAAGTTCTTAATGACTTACAAAGAGACTTAGACTCCCACACAATAATAGTGGGAGACTTTAACACCCCATTGTCAATATTAGACAGATCAACCGGACAGAAAATTAACAAGAATATCCAGGACTTGAACTCAGACCTGGAACAAGCAAACCTAATAGACATTTGCAGAACTCTCTACCCCAAATCCACAGAATATACATTCTTCTCAGCACCACATCACACCTACTCTAAAATTGACCACATAATTGGAAGTAAATCACTCCTCAGCAAATGCAAAAGAACGGAAACCATAACAAACAGTCTCTCAGACCACAGTGCAATCAAGTTAGAACTCAGAATTCAGAAACCAAACCAGAACAGCACAGCTTCATGGAAACAGAACAACTTTCTCTTGAATGTTGGCTGGATAAACAATGAAATGAAGGCAGAAATAAAGATGTTCTTTGAAACCAACGAGAACGAAGACACAACATACCAGAATCTCTGGGACACATTTAAAGCAGTTTCTGGAGGAAAATATATAGCAATAAGTGCCCACATGAGAAGCAAGGAGAGATCTAAAATTGACACCCTATGATCAAAATTGAAAGAACTAGAGGAGCAAGATCAAAAAAACTCAAAACCTAGCAGAAGACAAGAAATAACTAAGATCAGAGCAGAACGGAAGGAGATAGAGACACGAAAAACCCTTCAAAAAATCAATAAATCCAGAAGCTGGTTTTTTGAAAAGATCAACAAAGTAGACAGACCACTAGCCAGATTAATGAAAAAGAAAACAGAGAATAACCAAATAGATGCAATAAAAAATGATAAAGGGGATATCACCACAGATTCCATGGAAATTCAAACCATCATCAGAGATTATTACAAACAACTCTATGCACATAAACTAGAAAACCTGGAAGAAATGGATAAATTCCTGGACAGTTGCATCCTCCCAAGCCTAACCCAGGAAGAAGTCAAAACCCTGAATAGACCAATAACAAGGTCTGAAGTTGAGGCAGCAATTAATAGCCTACCACCCAAAAAAAGCCCAGGTCCAGATGGGTTCACAGCCGAATTCTACCAGACATACAAAGAGGAGCTGGTACCATTCCTTCTGAAACTACTCTAAACAATCCTAAAAGAGGGAATCCTTCCCAAATCATTTTATGAGACCAACATCATCCTGATACCAAAACCCGGCAGAGACTCAGCAAGAAATGAAAACTTCAGGCCGATATCCATGATGAACATAGATCCAAAAATCTTCAATAAAATACTGGCAAACTGATTGCAACAGCACACCAAAAAGCTTATTCCCCAGGATCAAGTAGGCTTCATCCCGGGGATGCAAGGCTGGTTCAACATACGCAAGTATATAAACGTAATTCACCACATAAACAGAACCAAAGACAAAAACCATGATTATCTCAATAGATGCAGAGAAGGCCTTTGACAAAATTTCACAGCCCTTTATGCTAAAAACCCTCCATAAACTAGGTATTGATGGAATGTATCTCAAAATAATAGCTATTTATGACAAACCGACAGCCAATATCATACTGAATGGGCAAAAACTGTATTAATACATTCTTAAATAAATATTTTTTCAGCCAATATTAATTTTCCTCCATTAACACTGCTGAAGTTATTTAAAAATTACCATAGTTTATAAAATAGATTGTCATAAATTATGAAACTCACACTATCTCTTTATGACTCATATTGAGTTGGGACTTTAACAAGGTTGATTTTGAGAAAAGATTATGAAATGTAAAAATTTTAAGTTTTTTACAGTTATGTCAAATTATCTGCAGTTGTAAAGATTTATTGTGTATTTTTTTGCCATGCCTGAGTGTCTTCCTGAGTTTCTATATTATTAGTTTCTTTCCTCTACTGCATCTACAAAACCACACTGTATCAATTACGGCATGTTTCTAACATCTGAAAAACCTATTATCAACTGTTTCATCTTCTTTTCAGAATCACTTGTTAAACTTTGCTCATATATTTTGATTGTTTATATAATAAACAGTAAGCTTTGCCTATTTATTTATTTGAGATGGTCTCACTCTGTCACCCAGGCTGGAGTACAGTGACCTGAATATGGCTCACTGCAGCCTCAACATCCCTGGCTCAAGTAATCCTCCTGCCTTAGCCTAAGTAGCTGGGACCACAAGCACACACCACCATTCCACAACTAATTTTGTAGAGATAGGTTTTTGCCATGGTTTCCAAGCTGATCTGAAATTCCTGGACTCAAGAAATCCAGCCCCTTGGCCTCTCGGCCTCCCAAGGTGCTAGGATTTCAAGCATGAGCCACTGTGTCCAGCCTTAGCTTTGCATATTTTGAATTAAGAAACATATACAAATTAATATAGTGAACTAATTAATAACTATAAATTAAATTTTTATCTGAGTATTTGTGTTTTTAATATCATCAAGGCATGGTTCAGAATGTAAGTCAGCACTTTAGGAGGCCCAGGAAGGTCATATCACATGAGGCCAGGAGTTCAAAACACTTTTCTACTAAAAACACAAAAATTAGCTGGGCATGGTGGTGTGCCTGTAGTCCCAGCTACTCAGGAAGCTGAAGCAAGAGAATTGCTTGAACTAGAGAGGCGGGCAAGATTGAACCACTGCACCACTACAGCCTGGGTTACAGAAGGAGATTCCTTCTCAAAAACAAACAAACAAACAAACAAACAAAAAACCACAAAGAATGTAAATCAATCTTTAAAGTTTTTACATAAATGTTTCAAGCTCATTTTAAAGTCTATTTTTATACATTTTATTATTTTTGTTTTTTTAAATGTAATTTTATTTCTATATATTTTCTAAACAAAAAATTGATTTTCATGTATTTATTATCTCTAGCTTCATTGGTAAATGTTTTTATTTTCTGTAAAATTTCCAATATCCTCAGGTTTTCCAATTATACATTACCTTCTGTATATACTATCTGTAGATAACCAAACCTTTAAACTGCTTTATGATTTGATGCACTTTACTAGTATTTATTACTGCAGTGGCTTAAATAAGTAAAACAAAATGTGTTATCTTACAGTTCTGGAGGTCAGAAATTCAAAATGTTCTCACTGGGCTAAACTAAGGTGTTGCCAGCGGTGTGTTTCTTTTTGGGAACTTTGGGAAATAATCAATTTTCTTGTCTTCTCCAGCTTCTCGAGACTGTCCAGATTCTTTGGGTCATTCTCTGCATCACTCTGACTCTAGTTATTCTGCCTCCTTTCACATTAAAAAACAAACAAAACAAAAATGCCTTGCAATTGCAATGAACCCATCAAGATAATCAAGAGAAAGTCATAATTGGTTACGGTAGACAGAATAATGGCCCCACAAAAATGTTTATAGTCTAAACTCTGGAACAAATGAATATGTTATAGTATGTACATAGCAAAGAGATGTAAGGCTGAAAACACAAGAAAGCTTGATATTTTACTGACCTTAAAATAATGATATTATTCTAGATTATCTTGACCGATTCATTGCAATTGCAAGTCATTTCTTCAGATTTTGTAAAGTGGTTAAAAGTTGAAATGATTTTTCCTTACACCTAGTTATGTTCTATTCACTCTTCTTGTTGAGATTCCAGGGTTGAAATCAGCCACAGATTGCTTATGTACTGCAAAGGTATAGTATTGTTTAATATTTAATTCATTTATTTGTGAATTTTTCAGGCCTTATCAACATGATTGATTTTAGATATATTTTTAAAAATCATCTGACTTGTTATTGGCACATGAAATGATGGTTATCAGTAAAGTTCCACAGTCTAATCAAAAACAAAAAAACTTATGAAATTGATCCATAATCATTCTTAAGGTTAAACTTAATTTTGAAGTAGAATAAGAAAGGACACTCCTTCTGGGTTATAGAGAAGGGAGAAAAAATTCACTGCCATCTGTTTAATGATACTGGCCATGATCACTTCATTACCTCATGTGTAACGAGTGCAATAAAATAAAGTTATGCTGGCTAATGCACAGATGATCTCTCTTTAGATGAGTGATTTCCAATTCAATAATGTGCAAAATTACTTTCCTCATAATGAGAATGTAAAATATCCATTAAATTTATGCCATATAGCAAGTGCCTAAGTGATGGGATCGAAAAAAAGTATTGTGCATACTAAGATTTCAGAAAGAAAACAACAATTTCAACTACATATATATATGTATCTCTCTCCATATATATATATATATATGTATATATATACACACACATATATATATAGAGAGAGAGAGAGAAAGAGAGATAATTTAGCCTACTACATTTATATGTAGAAATTCAAAACAAAAATGTTTTGAAAGATTCCTTTGATCATTAGTAATAATTATTTGATTCTGTTTTTTAAAGAATGTTGAACATTTCTTTATGGCAATGAAATCTCTCCTTTAGGATTCTTGTTATGGTAAGCCAGGTAATGATGTGGACAGGAGAGTAGCAATGTTCTTAAGGAAAATTGAGCTTTCAATTCTCTTTTAAATCCTTTAATGGTAAAGTTAGTTTCTAAAGGAAAGGTGAGCCTACTAAAAATCACTTCTCATCTATTCAATGCATGGTAGTCATTGTTACTGTTGGTTGCTTTGTTCCTGAAATAGGATTGTGTGACTTCATTTTTTAATTAATAAAACATTTTATTTTGTGATTATAAAGAAAAAATTATGAATGCTTACTTAACTACTTTAATCATTAATTTATTTTGTGTTGTGGTATTAGTAGAGAAATGTATGTCAAATATTATAACTAGATTATAGTTACTTTAAGCTAATTCTCTCTGAAAATCTTATCAATAAAATATTTTAAATGTTTTCTAGAAATACAAATTTTATAATTTTGTTTGTAATTTGTAAGGTTCAAATCATTGTTCTTCCAGAAATTGTGCATTTTCCATAAATGATGGAAAGAAAGGGTGAGGAAAAATTTATATATATATAATATTGTACAAGATATGTATTTTATTCACATATAAAAATATTATTTACAGCAATATGTAAAGCTTATCAAATAAGAATTTTACATTAAATGATATTCTGGAGTTCCTCTATATATTGGACAGGAAATGGAACTATGTGATATAGCAACATACAAGATGATAAAGTTTTACAAGACATGATTGAAGCACTTGCATAAGTCATAAAGAAAGTCCACACTAAAAATTGTACATTTGTATATTTCGCCACATAGGGATTAATTTTCACAAACAAAGAGTTATGGAATAACAGTTCAGCTAGACCCAATATAGCAATATAAAACATCATTTCTGAAGGGATAGGATTTACAGTGAAATTATAAAACATAATGTTTCTATTTTAAGCAAAATTTTTATGATACAATATTTTGTATGTTTCGTTAGTTATTTGTTTTTATTGTCATCAAACTCAAGCTATTGTTGGTGTCCAAGTAAATTTTTAAGACAAATCTAAGAAGTACTAATGATGCTGAAAATGTCTATAATTTTATAAATAATAAAACATAATAATGACATTTTTTATTAGATATCTCTTTGGACTCTGCAAAGAATATTCTCAAATGTTACCCTATATTATGTTATCAGAATTTATATATTGAACTCAAAGTTTTAAAATATATACATTCAGATTATATTTTTATCAAAATACCTTTCAGAGAGGCTAATTTAAGTGAAAGAATAATAATATGAAATAAATAAAATTTATGAAATTGAATTTTCTAAATATAATGATCAGAAGTATTGTCCATATAAACTCAACTGTACCTGGATAATAGATAATTTTAAATAAGTAAATATTTGATCAACATTTATTGGGTGTCTGCTAATACCATAAAATGTATGTTTACAAAAAGAAATTTTGTAAAAAGAGTGTCAATACTTTTTCACATACATAAGTACTTTTCAGTATGTGAAAAGCACAAAAGGAATTGTAGACATATATTTATCCACATAGAAGTTTCCACCAAAATTTTTGTCTTTCATTTCTTTCCATGAAAAATTTAATTATTAATGTTTTATGTCTCTATAATTATTGAAATCCTATGTGCAAACACAATCATCAGGAAAAATTATAATTTCAACTGAATGGTTAAAACTATTTCACAAACAACACCATTCAACAATACTTTTCAGTGAATAATCATTATAATTAAAATGTAAAATTCACATAAATGAAATGCGTACTATTGATAAATATAATGTAATGCATTGTTATATAACATAATGCAATATTTATGTAAACTTACATACAATGTAGTATGTAAAATGCATATACATGTTACACATAAATATATGACTAAATATTGTCCATGTAATCCAAGTTGCTAAACTAAGACATTAATAAAATAAATGTATGATGGCAAGCAATTGGAATAGTTATATCAAAACTACAATATTCTTGAATTATAAATGTTCTGTCACTGTGGCATAAATTTTTTAAAAAACTACTATGAAAAGTGTCCACTTTGATACCATCAGTCACAAAACTAAAAATGAAAACATTTGTCCTTTAATTTTCATCACCTTAAATATAAATTTTATGGAAAATAAATTCTGACAGATTTATTTCCAAATTATAAAACGATTAAAATATAACTGATGCAGATATTGTTCCATATTTTAGCAAACATCAAGCAAATATATATTTAAACACACACACATAATCACATATAATCTATGTCTTTGATAGATTAGAAATTATATTTTACACTTATTTTCTTTATCATCACACTTTCTATTTGCCAACAATAAGCTTTATTATATGCATAATTGACATAGGTTATGAAAATTCATATAATAAGAAATGTTTAAAAATAAGTTAATATTATTAAAAGATGAATAATATTCAGTTCATTACTAGAAGTATGTAATGTGAAACATTAATTTGGAAATTTATATAAGTATTTTCTAATATGTAGGAAAAAAGTCTGATTAATATTGAGATAATAATTTGGAAACAAATAAATCTAATGGAAATTGTTCTGCCAAATTAAGTCACATAGAAAAAAGTTAACTATAATCTCTAATTTTAATTAAACACTACAAAATGTTATTATCATCTGTGAAATAACATTATGTAATTTACAGAAATTACTTCACAGCTTATAACCCCAAGATAAGAAATCTGAAGAGATTTCATCATATGAAAAGATCTGGCTCATTTTTTTAAATCTATCTAGGAAAGAAAACTGATCTTTACTGACCAAAGACAAAATTTTCTACAAACATAAATCCAGTATCTTTTAAAGTTTGGCTCATTAAAACTCAGTAATGAAAATGGAAATGAATAAAACTCAATTAAATAGTGAAAAAACACAAAAGTTAGTATGCTGAAATGCCAAGAAAAATTTATTTTTATTTTGTTTCATGGGGAAGTTGTGCAATGGCTTCATTAACTAAATATTTACAAATAATTTAAACACATTATAATACATGTGTAGTGAAATACTCAAAACAAAATTAGGACCATTATTCTAATTCACTGTGGTGACAAAAATAAATAAAATATTCTGTGACCTTAGGCCAGTCATCTTTTCTTAGTTCATATGTTCCTTTATCTGTAAAACATATCTGAGTCAAGAGATCTGGTCATATACTGTCTAATTACTGGGTTTTATAAACTAATGGTGAATTTACTGTCACAGATTAACTGACCAGACAGCTGGTCATCACACCCAGGAACTCACGCTAATTTAAATTCAGACTTTTGGTGAATTAGTTCTGTTTTAACTTTAAAGGTATCTCTCTCTCTCTCTCTCTCTCTCTCTCTCTCTCTCTCTCTCTCTCTCTGTGTGTGTGTGTGTGAGAGAAGTCAAAGCACTCTAGAAAATATCTAAATATCTTTACTTATTGAATTCTAAACACTAAAATTAATGCCTTATTTTTATGTTTACATTTCATAACTGTTAATCCACATAATTAACAAGAAAAGCAGCATATAGTCAAAATTGATGAGTTACAGGAAATGGTTCATCAAGTTTATTAAAATGCAGTGGAAGTTACTCATCACTCTGAGTTATAATCATAAGTAGAAGATAAATTTCCAATAGATTCTGAATATCTACTTGTCCTAACTTAAGTGATTTATATAACTTAATATCGTATCACACAAATGAAATTAGAACGAATATAACAAACTGCAGGTTAAGAAACTAAATGCATATATTAATAAATATATATTATAAAATAAAATGTAGTGAGGCTGCAATTCATGTTTATAAACCCTGGAGATTCATGCTGAGGAAAGATGACAAACTCCAGAAATTCTACTTTTCTTCTCTTTTTTGGAAAAACTTATAATCTTCCTGAACAATAAATCAGTATGAAGGTCTTTTTAATGATCTGTAAAAGATCTTTGAGTATACCTTGATTTATGGATTTGATTTCTTTGGGATCATGAAAATATTTTATGTTTTAAAATAATATTCAAAATATTTCTTTAAAATTGAGAGTGAAAAAAGTAAAACCAATTTTTATACTGGCATAATCACATGAAAAAATATTAAGTGAAATTTAAATGTAGTCAGTTGACACAAATTGTTAATGTGATTTTCTATCTTAGGGTATACTAAGGGTAGAAAATTATCCACAACAAAATTAAATTGTACTATGTCATCATATTATATTTATTGAGATTATTATTTCCAATAAATAATTGGCATATTGGGGGATAGCAAATGTGTAAACATGTTATTTTAGGTGTGATTTAAGATTTTTGCCATTGAGGAAAGAAAAAATATATATATGCATGTACATGGAAAAACATTCCGTAATGTTAATGGAAGTGTCATTATTTATATACTCATGTAGATTGATCTTTAAAAATAAGCTTTCTTGCTTGCCAACATTGTCACAAAGGGCACACCTATTTCACATGTTGATATCTTTAAATACAATTTCTTATTTTTAAAAAAATCTCATTTTTGAGTTGGTTGATTTTTAAGTTTGAGCCTGGAAATATCCAAGATGAGCCCGGAATATTTTTCAATTGCCAAAAGCAGGGATGCTATTAAAGACATTCAGGCCTTGTTAAATTGATTCAGGCAACCTTTTGAAACAGTTTTCTGGCCGAAGATGGGACTCTTTTAATACTTATAAGAATAATAACCATAATGGATTCAACACTTTAAATATACAAAATCCACAAGGCCATAATATATTTTTAAAAAGAAAGAAATAAACAACTTAATTTTATCTGTGTATGATGCTAAGTAGCCAAATCAATATTTTCAAAACTAGTAAACAATGGAAAATAATCAAGCATTTATCTATATATTTATGAAAGAATTTTACCAAATTGTCAATAAGGGAAGTGTCTATTAAAGAAGTACTGGTTAATAGATAAAAAAGGAATAATTGAATTAGAGCTTTGTCTTTTTTTTTTTTTTTACAAGCAATCAAGTGATTAACTAGGCAATGGTCATCAGTGATTGCTAATGTCTCAAAATATAAACTACCCAGGCATTTTCTGTATCCTAACAGAAGCACAGAATGCATATATGAAAATATTTTTAACATGAGTCATAATAAGTAACTAGATATAGCTACTAAATTGCAAGAAATTTAAGGAACAACAGTATATTTTACAGTAAAACACAGATAGTTGGTAAAATCCAAATTGTGAAATTAAAGGACAAATGATTAATAATAATTCAAGAAATAAATTGTAAAGACAGAAGGATGGAGATTCAAGAGTCATATCAAACAATTGTGATTTATGAGGCTGTTTCAATCCTAATTTGGAGAAATAAATTTTAAAATGTTTATGAGGACATGGAGTAAATTTAAGCAGTACTAGATAATTTGAGGAACTAAGCATTATCATTTTTAATTTTTTTATTTTAAGATAATAAATTTGCATGCAGTTATAAGAAATTATTGAAAGAGATACAGTGCTCCATTTACCCAATTTTCCTGCTGTTAATATCTTGCAATTTCACACTAATATATTAACATTGTCAAGAAAAAATATTTTCATCACTACCAAGATCTCTCAAGTAGCCCTTTGTGGTCACAGTCACTTTCCTCCCTCTCCCACTTATTCCCTAGCACTTGGCATAGATTAATATAACTGTGTCATTTCAAGAATGTTATATATATGCAGTTACACAATGTATGATCTTTTAGATTGCCTTATTTTATTTAGAATAATACTCTGCAAATTTACTTAGGTGGTTGCATGTGTCAATAGTTTGCTCATTTGTTGTGATTCATGTACATAATTTGTTTAACCATTGACTCTGATGACATTTGAGTTGTTTCTCATTTTTGCTATCATGAATATAGCTGTGTGAATATGTGTACAAGTGTTTGTGTAAATGTTAGTATTTATATCTCATAAAGACAGGGCAAAAGTATTTAAATACTTTTTAAAATAATAAAATAAAATAATATCAGTTAAAATAATTGATAAAATAATGTTCATGTTATCAATTTTTTTCTTTTCTTTCTTTTTTTTTTTTTTTTTTTTTTTTTTTTTTGCGATGGAGTCTTGCTCTTGTCACCCAGGCTGGAGTGCAGTGGCACAATCTCAGCTCACTGCAACCTCCACCTCCCAGGTTCAAGCGATTCTCCTGCCTCTGCCTCCCGAGTAGTTGGGATTATAGGTGCGCACCATCATGCCTGGCTAATTTTTGAATTTTTAGTAGAGACAGGTTTTGCCATGTTGGCCAGGCTGGTCTCCAACTCCTGACCTCGTGATTCGCATGCCTCAGCCTCCCAAAGTGCTGGGATTACAGGCATGAGCCACTGTGCCTGGCCTCAGTTTTTTTCTTTCATGAATCATGGTTTGGAGATTTTACCGAAAGTCTCATCACCAAATAGAAGGACACACAGACTTTCTCCTACATTGTTTGAATTTAGATGCATGATCCATTTTCAGATAATTTTATGAAAGATATAAAGTCTATTTATCATTTTACATGTGAATGTCCAGTTCCAGCATCATTTGTTGAAAAGATACATTTTCTCCATTGAATTGCTTTTTCTGTTTTGTCACAGATCAATTGACTGTATTTATGTTGGTCTCTTTCTGGACTTTTTATTCTATTATCAATGTCAAGCTGTCATAGTTTCTGTAGCTACACAGCAAGTCTTGAAATTGGGCAACGTGAATCCTCCAACTTTGTTCTTTTTCGCTATTTTGTGGGCTATTCCGTTTTTTACTTTTTCATGGAAATTTTAAGATTAAGTTATTAATATCTATAAATAGTGTTTTGCATATTTTTGTTATGATTTCACAAATATTATAAAATATATTCGGAAGAATCAATACCTTAAACCTATGCAATCTTTGAATCCATGAACATAGAATGTCTATTTTATTCAGATCTTGTATTTCTTTCTTCAGCAATTTGTAGTATTCTGTATATAAGTGATATATATGCATAGATGATTTGTTAGATTTGTACATAATTTTTGGTGTTATTTATACTGCAGTTTTAAGTGTCCATATAATAACTGCTAATATATAGAAATGCAATTGATTTATTTATATTTATATTGTATCTTGAAACCTTTCCAAAAATATTACTAGTTGTAGATTTATTTTTGTTAAATTCTTTAGGATTTTCTACACAGACAAACATGTCATTTGATAATAAGAACAGGTTTTTTTCTTTCAAATCTGTATGTCTTTTATTTTATTTTTATTGGCTAGAACTACGAGCACTAAGTTGAATAACAGCAGTGAGAACTATATATTTGCTGTGTTTCCAACTTTTCACCATTAAATATAAATATAAAGAATATAGTTATATATTCTTTTTTATAGATGCTTTCTTATCAAATTAAGTTCCACTCTATTACTTTTTTTTTTTCCTGAGGAGTTTATTCTGAATAGGTGTTGAATTTTATCAAAGGATTTTTCTTCATCAGTTGAAATCATATGCTTGTTCTTCGGTGGTCTAATAATATAGTGGACTATATTGATTGATTTTCAACTGAAACCAGCATTGCATCACTAGAATAAACACCATTTGGTGATAATAGAAATTCTATAATTTGTTAAGAACTTGTGTATGTATATTCATGAAAAATATTGGGCTTCATTTTCTAAATATATTTGTCTGTCTCCAGTATCAAGATAATATCAACTTTATTAAGATAAATACAATGTATTTCCTCTTCTCCTATTTTATAACATATTAAATTACATTAAGTGTACTTTACTAATTTTACATAGAGTGGTGATATTCTCATACTTTAAAAATAATATTTATATTTTGGAGAAACATGCTGGAACATTTTAAAATATAAAACTATGAATTATTGGACTGGACTCAAAATAATTTTGATTTGGGGGAAGATGGCAGATAGATGACTGTTTATAAGTTGAACTTTTTTTTTTCTTTTTTTGAGACGGAGTCTCTTTCTGACGCCCAGGCTGGAGGGCAGTGATGCGATCTTGGCTCACTGCAACCTCTGCCTTCTGGGTTCAAGCAATTCTGCCTCAGCCTCTCAGGCAGCTGGGACTACAGGCACACACCACCACGCTCAGCTAATTTTTGTACTTTAGTAGAGTCAGGGTTTCACTGTGTTGCCCAGGCTGGTCACAGATTCCTGAGCTCAGGCAATCTGCCCACCTCAGCCTCCCAAAGTGCTGGGATTACAGGCATAAGCCACTGTATGGACTGAATTTTTTTTTTTTAATTTAGGCAATGGGTCTAGATTAGGGTTTATATTTCCTGTCTCTCCACTTTTTAATATATTTACATTTTTCTTAATGCAGATTTATTAACCAACACCTCTTTATCATTGATGTATATCTGGTTTATAATTTATTGCTCTAGGTTATATTGGGTCACGGAATATTAAATGACAGTTGTTGTACAATTGTTCAAAATGCAATACCATTTCTGAGATAATTCTTCACTTTACTTCCTCTTCTGATAGTCTTTTCTAAATATATTCAACACAGTTATGGGGAGAAAAGCCATATGGTGTCTGTCATATGTGCGTGGTTTTTTTTAAAGGCCATTTAATTTCTTCTCATCTGCTGTCACTTGTTTTGAACAAGAATAAACATGACAGATTCATGGTTGGAGGACACAGGAAAAACAACTTGTCAGTCATTTTCAAGAATCTATGTATCTTGTGTATCAGTAAACAGAAGTTGAATTGTTGTGAAGGTTGTTTTGTAATATTATCATTAAATGTTATTTATTGATGTTTTGTATTTTAAAATGTATAAATTATGAATTAGAAGTGTTCAAATTATCCTTATGGAAACATACATTTTAATTTATACATTACATATAATAGTTATCTTATTGCATTTCTCTATTTCTTTTCTTGCCTCTTTTTAGTTTTCTTTTTTTGAGACAGGATCTCACTTTGTCACCCAGGCAGAGTTCAGTGGCACAAAAATGGCTCACTGCAGCCTCGACCTTCTGGGCTCAAGTGATCCTCCAGTTTCAGCCTCCCAAGTAGCTTGGACTATAGATGTATGCCACCATGCCTAGCTAATATAGTTTTTTCTTTTGTTTTGTATAGCGACAGGGTTTCACTGTGTTGCTGAGGCTGGTCTTGAACTCATGGGCTTAAGCAATCCACCCACCTCAACTTCTCAATGTCCTGGGATTAAAGGCATGAGCCACTGTGCCCAACCTACATTTCTCTTTTTCAGAGTATTCTTTGGTTCTCACACACACAAAGAAAACAAAACCTTAAATTAATTAAAGGAACAAAAATTTAAGAGACAACAAGAAAAGAAAGTTGGGTTGCAGTCTGTAGTCCTACCTGTGCCAAAAAATAAAAATAAAAATCTGTATTTGCAAAAATACTTAAACTGAGTTTTCCACTTTTCTTTAGTTCACTCTACGCACATGTTACAGGGTAATTATAATAGCTAAATATATAACATTACAAAACAGAACAATAGAGATTACTTTAAATTAGAACATACATTGACAAAAGGACAAAAAATCAATTTTTAAACCAATTAGAATAAAGGATGAGATTATAAATGTTTGCATATCAGTCAATATTTGTGAACATTAAAGCTGTTTTGATTTACCTACTTGATTATAACTTACATATGATTCCCTTTCAAAATAAATACATACAACAGAAAGTTTGAAAATCAGGCCTGTGTAGTGGCTTATGCCTATAATGCCAACAATTTGGGAGGCTGAGGCTGAAGGATCACTTGAGCCTATGAGTTCAAGACTAGCTTGGGTGACCTGGTAACACCTGATTTCTACAAAAAAAAAAAAAATAAAAATTAGTGAGGCATTTTAGACTCCATTCCTTAGGTGGGAGGATAGCTTAAGCTGGGGTTGTGGAGGCTGCAGTGATCTGTGTTTGTGCCACTGCACCACAGCCTGGGAACAGAGTGAGACCTGTCTCAATAAAAGAAAGATTCAGTCAGAAGGCCACGACTCTGTTAAGCAGCCATAAACAACAAAATAATAAATAAATGACCCATCTTTGGGAAAAAATATAAAATTTAAGTTCTACAAATGTATCAGGAACTGAAATTATATGCCAGGTAACTTTTGCTTCATCTTCAAATATATTGCATGCATCTAATAGCTACTGTTTCTTGTATGGAATACATAAAATAGAAATCCACAAATAGAATATACAATAGAAAGCATGCATGCTGTTAACTATCACTTAAGAGGCCTGCCAAACTTTTTTGGAAGGAATTAAAAAACAATCTGCTTAGTTTTAACTCTGTGGTATATAGTTATCTGGAATCAAATGTTTCATCAATACTGCAAGTTTAACCAAGTATAATAAAAAAAAATTATTAAAATATAATTTCAATAATTATTTTGTGCATGTATCTGTATAATACTTATTTCACTGGGGGCATTAAATATATATATTTAACTTTGTGAATTTAAATGGCATTACTATTCTAGATTTAAAAATATATGCTTTATTCTCTCTGAAATTCATATTTATTACTGTACTAATAATTTTTGAAAACCCTCTAAGGCAGTGATCCAAAATCTTTTTTGGCACCAGGGATTGTTGTTTCAAAACACAATTTTTCCACAAATGTAGAGGGTATGGCTGGTTTTAGGATTAAACGGCTCCACCTCAGTTCATCAGGCATTAAATTCCCATAAGGAAAGCATATATCCTATGCATGCTCAGTTTACAACAGGGCTCTCACTTGTATGAGAATCTAATGCCGCTGCTGATCTGACAGGAGGTCGAGCTCAGGTGGTAATTTTCAGTTGCCTGTTACTCACCTCTGGTTGTGCAACCCAGTTTCCTAACAGGCCAATGGACCTATACCAGTCAGTGGTCCAGGGATTGGGGACCTCTGATCTATGGTTCATGTGGGTGGTGGGTGTATATGTGTGTGTGTATACATATACATATATGCACACAAATATATATATACACACACACAATGATATATGTGTGTATGTAAATATAGATAGGTATTTGACATATCCCTAACAGTATAATACTGCATATTTGTAAACTATAAACATATAATTGTTATAATTTTTATTTTTACATTATTTGAAGACACAGAAATCATTTTTGAAACAATATTGTGTGCATTTGTGTGTGTGTGTGTGTGTGTGTGTAAGACAGACTGTGTTTCTGTGAGTTTGTGTGTATGGCATAATCTTTTTACTGTGCTTCTAGAAAAGTTTACCAAGGTTTTTGTTCTTGATCCCTTAATATGAAATGAAAGTGATCATTTTAAAATATAAATCATATCATAGTACTCTCATGCTTCAAACTGGTGTTGTCTCTCCATTTCACTTAAGATAAAATACAGAGTAATTATCATGGCCAGCATATTCTTGTGTGACTCAATACTCTTAACTTGGTGAGAATGCAAAATGGATCAGCTATTTTACAAAATGGCTAAACAATCTCTGAGAAAGCTAAGCACAACTACCACATGATCCAGCAATTTCATACCTACTAGATATTTACCCCGGGGAAATAAAAATGTGTTCTTAAGAAGATTTTGACACAAATGTTTATGACATCTTTATGCTTAATCACTGAAAACTGTGAAAAACACAGATGTCCTTCAACTAGTTAATGGATTAATTAACAACTGTAGTAAATCAATTCAATTGAAAACTAATCAGCAATACCTGAAGAACAAACTGTTGATTCACACAGGGGTAAATCTGAAAAATAATTTGTTTGAAAGAACCCAGACCTCAAACTCTCAAATACAATACAAAATTGTATTTACTTTATTTATATGATGTTCTGGAATAGGTAAGAAATAGAGCAATTTATAAAAAGATGATTGTCAGTGTTGGGAACATAAAGCCAGGAATTGACTACAAAGTATCAACATGAGGAAATCTTGCTGCGAAGTAAATATGTCATAAAGTTCTATAATTGTAGAGTTGGATGTATGGCTTCATGCATTTTTCAAAACTCATATATCTTTACACCACAAAGAGTAAATGTTAATTGACATAATTCCTTTTAAGCAACCAAGATGTGGTAGAATCGAACATTTAGTGGAGTAAGAGACAAATAAATCTATATGTATTACAAATAAACCACATACCACCCTTATGGGCCTTGGGAATAAAAGAGCTGACCAAAGTAACTTTAAAATTGTTTCTACAAGATTCTGAAGGCTAAGGATAAAAAGAGAGGTACACAAGCACTATACTTAAAGAGTTAAATTTGTTTTTGAGAAGTGAGGATTAGTAGTTCTAAAACTAATTTATATGTGTAATATGATTGAACAAGCATATACATATATTATTGCAGGTAAGGAGACCTAGGTGTTTCTGCATAACAGAAGAAAGTTGTGAAATTATAAATAAGGAAAGGAGTGACACTGCACTCCAGCCTGAACAACAGAGTGAGATATTGTCTCAATAAATAAATATAAATAGGGGAAGGGGAAAGGCTAGCTCTGGATTCCAGTGGGAGGCAACAATATAATCATACACACATGCAAACACAAACACACACACATATATACATATTATACATGTCTGTATGTATATGAAAAATTCTAATTTTTCTAGGTCTGTGTGTTAAGAAAGTCTAGAAGTCGCATGATGGTAGCAATTTGTATACCTAGTGCTCAGATCTTGGTTTCTAAATATTCTTCTATAAAATAAATGTCAGAGTTCCCTGAAAAGTGGTTACTTCTAGGGCAGGGGTAGAGATAACTGAAGATAAGTCTAGATCATCTGTTATGGCCGAAAAAACAAGGAACTTCTCAGAAAAGAAAAGGCATAAAGGCATGTCAAAAGTACACAGGAAATTATCTGTGATGGCAGAAGTTGCCTGTCTGGAGTGGCCACTGTGAAGACGGTGGCTTCAGTGGCAGAGCCAAAGCTGTGTGCTCCAAGTTGCTGGTGTTGGAACAGGCAGGAGCACCACCCCCTTCCAAGTTATGACTGGGAACTCAGGCCTCCCTGCACTCTTGGGGACCTGGGAGCCTCCCCTACCCCCACAGGCTTGGAAGTACCTGTCTTCCTGCCAGGCTTCTCTTCACTCCTGGTGCCCCCTATAATTTTGTAGCAAAGTTGAGGCCAAGCCTGGGCTCTGTCACCATCTAGCTGGGTGTGTGTCTGCTCAGGGCAGCACTAACAGGCCAACCCCCTGCTGCTTAGCCCCCTTCAGATTTTGAGTGCCAACAAGCATGGGAGGGAGGCCAAGGTGGCACTGAGGGCCATTTAGTGTGGGCTTGAAGGTGTCCTTTGGCACAAACAGGTTGGATGCTGTGGATGATGTGATTGATAATGGCAAGAGGTGGACAGGCTCCTGGGTGAAAATGGGTGGATCCCTGGTGAAGATCCACCATCAAACCAGGGAC
Organism: Aotus nancymaae; assembly: GCF_030222135.1. NCBI lineage: Eukaryota > Metazoa > Chordata > Mammalia > Primates > Aotidae > Aotus > Aotus nancymaae. The sequence goes on along the minus strand of NW_026988476.1, from coordinate 13,095,854 downwards.
AGCCTGAAGCACGGGGGATAATCTGTCAGTTCCCAGTGGAGATTGTAGCTCAGATTGAGAACTTATGATGCTTTTTCTGGGCCCATCCATGGCTGTCCATGGACCAATTAGCACTTATTTCCTCCTTTCGGAAGCCCATAAAACTCTGGATTCAGCCAGACTCACAGAGACACTGGAACGACCTGCATGTGGATAGGAGCTACCAACTCTGGATCTCTTTGCAGCTAAGAGCTGCACTAATTAGGATGACCTCTCTATAGAAAGGAACTACCCAGTTTGGGTCTCCTAAAAGCTGTACTTTTGCTCAATAAAGTACTTCTTCACCCTGCTTATCCTCCAGTTGTCTGCATACATCATTTTTCCTAGACACATGACAAGTACTTGGACCTGCCTAATGGTGGAACTGAAAGAGCTGTAACACACATAGAGCTGAAACACGCACCCCTGCTCCTGCTCCCTTTCTTCATGCTGTGGGCAAGGAGGAGAGAAGAGCTGCAGCCCTTCCTGGAGCCCAGAACTAGAGGCTCCCCAGCTCAGGGCTGTGACACCCTTTTTGGGGCTCTGTGACTTCTGGCATCTGCAGGTTTCAGCCACTGTATTTCCGTCATCCAGATGTCCTGCAGTGGAAGTGGAATGCAGTACATCTGGTCCAGCTGCAGACTTGCACAAAGCTGACATCTGTGCTGGAACCTGGGGCTGCCCACCCCACCACAGCAGCCAGCATGCCTGGTTTTGCACAGTGGCCAGACCCTCTGCATGCTCACCCACATACCTCTTGCCATTCCACACCTGGCTTACCCTTCGCAGGTGTGATATCTGGGCTGGAAGCGCCAGCTAAGTACAGTCTGCCAGGCTGAGTGGGTGGAACAAGTCCAGTGGGTGCAAGCAATACTCAGGAAGAAGGCTCCACCAGGCATAGAGGTTTCTGGCTGGTGAAGCAATACCTCAAAGATCCTGTGACATCTGAAGCTCTAAATGGCCAATGCTAGAACAATTTATGTAGCAAAGTAAATAATCATAGTATTGGATTATAGCTTAAGGAGTGAAATAAGTATTTTAAACTCATTCTCATGCATTATGAATCATAGTATTGGATCATAGCTTAATGAGTGAAATGAGTGTTTTTAACTCATTCTCATGCATTATGAATGGGGGAGAAGGGACAACTCTTTCTTGCAGAATAATTCCAATTACCAAATGTAGAAGAAATTAGTAAAATAAAAAAACATGCTTAGAACATCTCAGTAATAATCACTATAGGCAAGTTTCTGATAGGGTCTAAAAGCAATTGGCACACAGTTAAAAAGAAATAGAATCCTGTTGCTATGTATTTGATGGAGCAAATACAGAACATTTTTATCATTGTCAGTTGAACAGTGTTTTTAAGTGATTGTCAATAAATGGATGATATATTTTTTTAAATAAAATTTTTAAGTTTTGGCACATCACTATTGTCTAAGAAATTGGTAATTACTTTACATTTATAAGTAGAAATTACCTTATACTGAACCCAGTTTTTTTAGGTTAAACATATTTCATTTTCTTATTAGACAGTAATTGCTGCAATTTATCAGTAACAGTGTGAAAAATCAATTAAATGGTAATCATAGAAAATACATAATTGCATGTGAGAAATGTAGTACGTATACTAAATGTTCTTCAAAAACTGTAATGATACACAATTCATTAACATATATACATATAGACAAGTAAATAAAATGGTGAATCTATTAATTCATCATGGGTGAAGCCCCAAATATCTGTTTGTCATCATTTACTGAGTCTGAAAAATTTAGTCTTTCCATTGGATTATTTTAATAATTACTTAATATAATTATTTGTCTGAATCTATATCTATCTTCCTGTTTTCTATATGAAATACTTCTACATTTCTTTTTTCTGATCTTTATTTGTATTACTTCAATATTATTTTGTTAGCTCATTTTTTTCTCCATTACTTGTTAATGAAGCATTCTTTTTGTTTTCTGCTAAGTACTTAGAGATCTTGACTTATTTCTATCTATTGCAAAATATTACTGTTATGACTTCCTTGAAATTATAAGAGGTTTATATTTTAAAGTCATTTATTTCCCTCTTGTCTTCTACATTATTATATTCATGAATTTGTTAGACTTATATTTTAAACTGTATTACTCATTACTATTATTGTTTCATACAGTTAATGTTTGCCCAACATTTATTATATTTACCTAATATTTAGCTTTTTGGTGCTCTTTATGCCCTCCTATTTGTAATTTATCTCTCCCATTTTAGCAGAAGGAAGAGTTAATCATACCTTTCTTGAAGGAAGAAAACATTATTTGGAGTCTCATTTTTCAATAGACATGCCAGAAGGCAAAACCACATGTTAAAGAATCTAGTGGAAAGAACACAGCCCATGAAAGCAGAAACACTGTTATTCAGATAACAGAGAAAACTGACACATAACTTTAAATAATTTTTAACAATATGATACAGAAAATACAAGAAAAAGTGAATAAAATAGATGAGAATATGGAATATCTCACTGATAATTTAAATGTATAGAAGAATACCACACGTTTACATTTAGAAAGTAGAATATAATGCTTGAAAGTAATATGTCATTAGCTAGACATTTAGCAGAATTAAAAGAGAAGAAAGCATGTTTAGAAAATTGGAAGGCCGGTTAAGAGGCAATATATAAACATAAGTGCAGAAAAAAAAGGTGATTTTAAAATACAGGAAATAATAAAGTTGAAATCTCTAACATTCATGTAATTGATTCCAGAAGAGAGGAGAGATGGAGTGCCAACAGTTTATCTCAGTCCTCATCAGAACTGTACTGTTTTGAACCTGGGTATCAGTCCAGGTAAGGCTGGATCTCCCTCAGCTTCACCCCTTGTCCTTCAGATTTGTCAACTAAAAAACTCACTTATTTTCCTTTCCTGGCAAGAGTGCTGTTGCCCTTTGTTTTTCAAAAACTTTTTGGTCAAATATTTGGTGTCCAGCTTCCTCCATTCTCTGAGGACTAAACAAACCTATGCTTGAGACAGGCCCAATCTCTGTCAAAATTTCTGCTAGTTTGTTATTCAGCAACAGCCCCCTGTGGCACAATGTGAATTTTCTCACTCTTGCTTGTGCAATATATTAATTATCCATTGCTACCATAACAAATTATCACAAATTTGCAGCTCAAAACAACACATGTGCATTATCTTCTGATTCTGCAGAATGAAATCTCCCTTCTCTGGAGTCTTACCTCATCAAGGTCTCTTTGCCTTTTCAGCCTTCTATTTCCTTAAACTAGTTGATTTATTTGTTTTAAATACATTTTTTTCTAGTGGTTGGAACACTGATTATCCACTAGCTAATAAATCTCTCCTGGAAGTTGAAGTCTTCTTTCACCATTTCATGTTTCAACCTAACGAATTATGTAACACAATCTTGTATATTTGCAGATTAAAAATGAAAAAAGAAGCCAACAAAAAGCCTAATAATCTTAATAAATGACCTATTTATTCCTGTGGCATTTAGGTGATAAAACTGATACACTATCTCATATTTTTTATGTTTTAAGTTTTATTTTGTTCTTAATTGATACATAACAATTGTATCTTTTTATGGGGTACAATGTGAATTTTCAATACATAAAAACACTGCATAATTATTGAATTGGTCACGGCATATTCAGTACCTAAAACACTTGTGATTTCTTGATGATGAGAACATTAAAAATTCTCTCTTTAGCTATTTTGAATTATACAATACAATATTGTTGACTATAGTCATTTTCTGTACACTAGAATGCAGAACTTATTTCTCCTAATTATCCATAATCATCAAGAAAATGCAATCAAAACCAAAATGAGATATCACCACACCCTACCTAGAATGACTGTTATCAAAAAGAGAGAAAATAACAAATGGTGGTGAGAATGTACGGAAAGAAAAACTCCCAGTGTTGGTGGGAATGTACAGTACAGCCATTATTATCTATAATATTGAAGTTCTTCAAAAAAATAAAAAATAGAACTACCATATGATTCTGCATTCCTACTACTGGGTATATATCCAAAGAAAATGAGATCAGTATGTCAGAGAGAATTCCGCACTGCCACGTTTATTGCAGCACTATTCACAACAGATGATTAACGGAATCATCTTAAGTGTCTATCAACACATCAATCTATTAAAAATGTAGTATATATAAATAATAGAATATGTTAAGCCATAAAAAAAGAAAATTATTTCATTTCCAACAACATAAAGAACCTAGAGGATTCTATGTTAAGTAAACTAAGCCAAGCAAAGAAGCACAAATACCACATGGTCTCACTCACATGTGGAATATAAAAAACTGAATCTCACAGTAGTAGCAAGTAGAATAGTGGTTTACCATAGAGGCCAAGTGTGGCGGTAATCGGGAGAGACCAGTTAATGATATTCTCGTAAATTTTAGGCTACAAATTTGCAAATTGCACCCTCTAATATAAAAAAAAATTCAGTCTTTGCTTATATAAAAAGTTCCAAAAAATCAAAGAGCACTTTACAAGTTTAGTAAATATTTCAGTTCAAAAGAATAATCACTGACAAAAAATGGCTTACCACATAACAAATGCCTTAAATATTTCATTTCTATTTTGAGTATTTCATAAGTGAAAAATACTCTTTATTGCTAAGTTAATTGAAACATTGTTAACTGTAGAAAAAACATAAAATTCTTTAAAAACCTGACATTTTTGTCTGAGGTGTATAATAGTAAAAATCACATTGGCTTGATATTCTAGCCTCTTGAAATTTCAGTAGCTAAACAATAAGAGTCATAGAGAGTTTAGATCAATGATTTAACTCTTCACAAAGGCACAGTGTTGAACTGTCCAGAAAATGACCCCCAGGAAAGGTTTATCCTTGTAATTTAAGCCTTATAAATCCCTTTTGGAATTCCCTAATTTCTCTAATCATTTCTATGAGCCCTTAAAATGATCAAAATTATTTAAAAACCTCTATTTTATCTATAATATACATTTATTTTCCATTGCTTAAGGTTGGCCAAATGTGACAGAAAGAGGTTTCTTAAGCAGGTATTTGGGATAAAAGCCAGAAAACTCAATTGTCCCTCTTTATGTTCTGAAATTATTCCTCAATTGTAGATTGTTGAATGCCTTTTTAAAAGGGAAAATCCAGAGTATGTGGCCACAACATTTCTTTAACAATATTTACTAATTCTTTTCAATACACTACTTTAGAGATGCACAATCCTTAATCTATCTGCCACACTTGTAAAAAGATTGCTGATGAACCTGCTGAAAACCAAAGAGAGTGATTCTGATTCCTTCTGATGTCATTTTTGTGGGTTCAAAGTTCAATTTTTTTCCATGAAAATCAACAAAGAGTAACATCTACGACCACAGATGCTAGAAGCCAGATAGCATGTAATGTCATCCCCCTACTTGACCTATTGATTAACTGCCCTATGTCTCAGTTTCTCTATTTATGTACAGAGACTACCAATAGTATTGATGTGTTGATATAATTGAATTATTTAATTTTAAATCTCAGAATCATACAGAGTAAGTGCTCAATGAATGATAGCATTGTTATTTTCTAGCCTATGGTGCATGCAGTTTCTCTCTCTCTCTCTCTCTCTCTCTCACACACACACACACACACACACACACACACACACACAGACTTTCATCCCTCAGTATTCATGGTGTGGTTCCAGGCTCCTCTGTAAATATCAAACTCTTCATATGCTTAAGTCCTGAGAAATAAAAATAAAATTCTAAGCCCCCATCTGACTGAATGGACCCTCTCTTGGCCAAGGGAACCCAAAGACACCTTGGAAGCTGAGTTCAAGGCCTTAAAGGGATGGGAGATGGTACATGCCTCATTACATATACTTCTTCCCTAATAACCTTCAGGATTTCTTCCCTAAGGGCTAAACAGAAATCAGCCATTTCAAAAGACTACTTGTTTATTTTCCCATGTACAGAACAAAGACAGGTTGAAATTCATCTTTCCTTCACTTGTCCCTTAGAAGTCTGCTTCCTCTATTCTCTTTTTCTTCAAATGTTCACCTTATCTTATATAAAATATAGATTTACCTGGGCACTAACTAAAGTCTCTCACAAGTACGTAATCTTTTGTGTCACTGCTGCCTCTCTCATAAGAAATATGTATAAATACTAAACTTCTTGGAAACTTCTTTGGGAAAAACAGCCACAGATGCTTCTGTGACTCACATTTTCCCTGGTCACACCCTCAAGCTGGCTCAATAAACTTCTACAATTTAAGTTTTATGCCTCAAATACTCATTTTGCTTGTTAGTCCCTTATATTAAAAACTGTAATTAGTATTTGCACATAACCTACACGATCCTTCCTTATATTTTAAATAATCTCTAGATTACTTATGGTACCTAATGCAATGTAAATGCTATGTATATAGTTATTCTGTATTGTTTACAGAGTAATAACAAGAATAAATCTCCGTATATGTTCAGTACAGACTAAATTATTCTTTTTTTTCCTCCTATTTTGGTATATTTTCAATCCATGGTTGGTTGAATTCACAGATGCAGAACTCACGAATATGAAATATAGAGAATCCACTGTATTGATATTTCCATGTTGTGTCACCATTTTGTATATATAGCTCTATACATGGAGGAAGGGGATAGAGAGAGCGAGCTATGGTGTGACTCATAAACATCATTGTTACATTCATCCTTGTGGACATATGTTGAATGTTTACTATGGTTACTATTTGCTGGCACTGTGATAAAACTGCTGCATGAATATGTCTTTTTATTATTAAAGCAATTGTTGATATGGGAGCTATTATTAGGACTATATTATTGAAAGTATAGAAAGCTCAAAAAAATTAGTTGTTTTGCATCTAGAAATAATAATACAAATATTCAAACTGAGTCCTGCTTGACCCTAAAGCCAGTGCTTATAACCACTTCACTCCCTAGGCAAGAGAAAAGTCAATTTTTTTCCAAAAAATAGGTGAAGTGATTAAGTGAAAAGAAAGGTAAAGTAATTGTTAATCTGGAAGTATGAAAGGACATCATATTCTTTCACTGCCAATAAAAATTTATAAATTTGTAATTTTCCAAAAAGCAGAAATATTTTTCTCACTTCCTTTTGACCAATTCGAACAAAATGTATTTGATAACTAGTCTCTACTTTCACTTTTGAAAGCAATTTGGCTTTTTAGACTTCAACCCCCTTTTTCTATATTTAGAATTTTGGACAAATGTCTGCTTTCTTTATGCCATTTATCCTGTTTAAATCAGTTTCAGAGTTTCCTAGGCAAAATAAATTGCTTTTTCTCTCACCCACGTTCTCTTCAGCTTTTCACAGTTTCTGTCTTTTTTAACCAGTTTTTCTACTGTAAGCAGCATACTTGACATATATTAGAAAATCAATTTTTTTTCTTCTTAAGCAAAGAAACTTACTGGAAGTAGTCTTAAAACCTGCAATTCACCAAATCACTTTGAAATATTATGCTCTAAAGAGATAGGCTTTATTTATCCAGTTAATAACATGATATTTCATGGCTCCAATTCCTAAGTAAGAATATTGGTTGGGTTGGATTACATTTTATTCACACTAGCACAGAAAAAATTAATTTTAAAAAATGAAGAGATCATATTTTAATCTCTCAAATCAGTATTTATAGAAAAAATGTAATCATGCATGTTCTTTATAAAATGACTTTTGTTAAAATTCATTACACTAGTACATAATATTCTATATCTGAAGAATAAATGATATAGTATGATAAAATGACAGTGCTATACCTCTATGAAATAGTAAAGGAAGGACTGACTTTGGATTCTTTTAATCATTCACTTATTCATGTATTAACTTATTATATAATATTTAAAGTTACCTTGGAAAGGATCTAATTATCCTGGGCTCTGCTATTTTTTCTGTTAAAACAGACTGCCTTAGAATGTGATTAATACCTTTTCTGACTTTTGTTATTCTTACTATTCATGAAACAAAAGTGACATAACATTTTAGTTAAGGAAGTATTAAAAGGGCAAGAGACAAAGAAATATTTAAGTCTATGTTTTGTTTGTCATGCACTCATGCTGGGAAGAGGGACAGAAACTGACAAGAGGCCTTTAATTTTTTTTTTTTTTTTTTTTTCAAGAGTAGTTTCACTCTTGTTGCCCAAGCTGGAGTGCAATGGTATGATCTTGGCTCACTGCAATCTCCGCCTTCTGGGTTCAAGTAATTCTCTTGCCTCAGCCTCCCAAGTAGCTGGAATCATGGGTGCCTGACACCATGCCCACATTAATTTTTTTCTTTGTATTTTTGGGGGAGACAGGGTTTCGCCATGTTGGCCAGGCTGGTCTCAAACTCCTCACCTGAGGTGATCTGCCTGCCTTGGCCTCCCTAAGTGCTAGGATTACAGAAGTGAGCCATCACTCCCAGCCTTGGCCTAGGACTTTTGTTCTTTAGTACAATCTTAATGTATTACTTACAAGAAAGAACACACGGAATATGAAATTAAGCATTTGTGAGAAAAACAAAAATCAAAAGATTATTGATGGTGTTAAGCATTTGCTTAAGACCATTCTAAGAAAAGTCTGGAGAATGTGTGGCAGGTGAGGATTTTAGAAACATTCAAGGTAGTCCACTAAGGTACTGGTTTAGGAATGAACTACAATTAATGGCCCTAAGAGTTTAAGGATGGACTTTGGCATCAAATAGGTCTGGATATAAAACTCAGCACTTTGCCTTATACTTTCATAGAAGGTGAATTTTATCCTTTAGAGTTGTTGCTAGTAGGTTTTGTTTTATTTTTATTGAAATTAGGACATGAGTTTTTCACAAATCTTTTCACTCATTGCTGCCATGTGCCTTGCCTGGTATACCCCATAAATATCACCTCACCTTCTTTCATGATCCATATATGCTTATTGCCTCACTTCTTAGTCTTCTTGTTACTGATTTAAATTTAATAACAAAATAAAAATAACTGAAGTAAATATTGAGGCAAATATTTAATATGATTTGGATGTTTATCCCTTTCAAATCTCATGCTGAAATGTATTCCCCAACATTGGAGGTAGGACTGAGGGGGATATTGGATCATTGTGATGGCTCCTTCGTGAATGGCTTAGAGCCATTCCCTTGGTGATGAGTGAGTTCTTATACAGTTCAGTTAATTCACCTGAAATCTGGTTGTTTAAAAGAGTCTTAGAGTCTCTTTTGACGTATCTTCTGTCTTTCATCTTCTGATTGGAAGCTTTCTGAGGCCTCCCCAGAAGCAGATGCCAGCACCATGCTTCTTGTTCTTGGACTGAAGAACTGTGAGCCAATTCAACCTCTTTTCTTTATAAATTACCCAACCTCAGGTATTTATGTCAATGCAAATGGACTAACACAGTATTTTTCCCTTTTAACACTATTCTGAAAGATGTTAACAGATTGAAAATCATTTTTTATGTCATTATGCAATATGCATTTTAACAGGTCAAATGTATTTATAAGGTATTAGAGAAGAAATATATTATTTCAAAAAAATACTCTGAAATTAGTGCTTTGCTTGAACTTCTATAGGACCTTACGGGACTTGTAAGACCCTTGTAACAAAAACTGCACTTACTTATCTTACAATCTTCAACAATAGGTGGCAAAATGCCACACATTAGTAGTTGCTCAAAAACAAAATAAAAGGTAAAAAATTAGTAATATCATTAAATCATTACTTAATTTTTATATTTTTAGTATGTAACCACATTCCAAAATACTATTTCAGGGGTCTATAAAAGTCATAGAACATAAATCTAAAACTCATACCGATAATTAGAGAAAAATCCCTGCAGCCTGAAATAGTCCTATCAGGATGTAAGCAGTTGATGTGCCTAAGAGTAGACCTGTGTTCTTAAGCACAACTGCTGGCTGAGGTGGGAAGTAAAAACAGAGACAGGATCTTTGAAATAAGTCAGCATTCCCTAAGGATTGCCTGATAAAATGAACAAAGACCTAGTAAAATGCATAGTCTCTTATAGCTAATTAGGATAGAGCCATGAGCTATTGTAACAAAAAATATAAAGTGCAATGGTAATTAGTAGAGGCTGAAGGGTGGGGTTTTAAAAATACATTAGTTAAAAGATGTAAAAAAATTCACTTAGAAATAAAGACAATTATCATACAACAGGCTAACTGTAGCTAAAAATAATATACTTTATACTTGGAAATTGCTAACAGAGTAGATTATAAGTATTTTCATTACAAAAAAAATGTAAGGTAATATATATGCTAGTTTATTTAACCATTCCATATGTATATGTGTATCAAAATACAATGTTATGCACTACAAACATAGACAATATTATTTGTAAATTTTAAAATAAATATAAAGCAAATCAAAATGTTACATTGCTAGATAGAATAATTATAAAACAATACACTATAAAAGTATACCTCTTCGAAAATAATATACTTACGAGGGACTATGTCAAAATATTTTCTTGTGTATTTTGAATTTCTATAGTATATTATATAAAGAATTATAGAACAATCTTATAGAAGATGAGGATGATGTTAAATAAATAACACATGATTACTATGTGCCAGAAACAGCTCTAAATATTTTTACCTATACTTTCTCATTGAATCCTCATGGAAACTTAATAAGGTAAGTACTATTACCCCCCATTTTACAGAGGAGGAAGCAGAGATACAGATTAAAAAAAAATGTCAAAAGATATTGGTAATGGTGATGCCAGTATCTTCTAAAGCTGTGTCTACTAAAGGCAGTATTTTCTGCAGCTATTTCACTCTCAAATATATACCAATACATATATACATAATATATGATATAGCAAAATAACAGAGTATCACACAGCAATGAAGAGGAAGTAACTGTTGTTACATGGAATAACATGGATTTTTTAAAGCTAGTTGGTGGGAATAAAAATTTTACTTATGAAATTGTCTATATTTTTTGTATGTTTTCTTTATTCTTATAAGTGATATTAAATATCACTTAAATCACTTTAAATTGACAGACTAAATACTAATATCTCTTCTTTTTTTTTGTCTTTAAGTCTCCCTATCAATTAATTCTATCAGTTCTCTTTCATGTTCTCAAATTCTCAAAATGTTTTGGAAGGTCTTTATGCAACTTATTCATAGGCAAATATATACATAATCAATAAATATCAAGAAATATTCCTAGGTTGAGTGATACAATATGTGTTTGTTTGTTTTTTTTAAATTGTGTCACATTGTTTGCCATGGATGTTGTACCATCAAATACTAAAGCACATACATAGATTGTGCTATACAGTAATGTATGAGAGAACTTAATTCCCATATTAATATGCTACCAAACAATTAGATCTTTGGCTATGCTAATGGTTGAAAATATTTCAGTTTAACTTTAATGTGTATTTTATATAAGTGAAATTGAATATCATTATATATGAGAACTTCTTGTTTACTTTGTAAGTTTTCTATTTCAATCCGTTTCAATTGGACATTCACAGATTGACCTATTTCTTCATCTTTTAATACAATTATCAATTTCAGTATACATTGTGAACATTTTTCCAGTTTTTGTCTCTTAAATTTTGTGTATAATTTTTTTAAGTTTTAAAAACTTACATATTGAGTTTTTCAATCTTAGAGTGTCTGAAATTTTTATTAAACTGACAAATTCCATTATATATTTTTATCATGTACAACAGGATGTTCTGAAGTATATATACATTGTGAAATGGTGAAATCTAGCTCAAAAATGCATTACTTCAAATAGCTATCGGTGGGTGAATGGATAAAGAAAATACAATAGAATCCTATTCAGTCATAAAAAAAGAAAAAACTTCTGGCATTTACAGCTACATGAATGAAGCAGGAGAACTTTATGTTTAGCGAACGAAACAAGCCAGGTATGAAAGAAAAATATCAAAGACCTGTAAATTCATGAGGCGCCCGGAACTCCAGGAAGTTTGTCTCAGCGGACAGGCCAAGATGGCGGCGTAGGAACAGGTCCGGTTTGCAGCTCTCAGCGAGACAAACACAAATGGCGAAGTGACTCCTGCATTTCCAACTGAGGTACCCAGTCCATGTCATTGTGATTCACTAGGCAGTTGGCAGAGAAAGGAAAAGCAGGGTGGGGTGACAGTTCACCTGGGAGCTGCACCGGGCAAAGGGAATTCCCTACCTCAGCCAAGGGAGGCAGTGAGGGACCGAGCTCCCGGCCTGGGGTACTGCATTTTTTTTCCCATGGATTTTTGCAAACCATGGATCAGGATATTTCCTTTTAAGTCTACACCAGGAGGGCCTTGGGTCTCAAGCATAAAATCGGGCAAACCCAATTTGTGGCAGCTGTTCTGGTCAGTCAGGCAGGCGCTGAGCTGCCGCAATTTGTGGCAGCTGTTCTGGTCAGTCAGGCAGGCGCTGAGCTGCCGCAATTTGTGGCAGCTGTTCTGGTCAGTCAGGCAGGCGCTGAGCTGCCGCAATTTGTGGCAGCTGTTCTGGTCAGTCAGGCAGGCGCTGAGCTGCCGCAATTTGTGGCAGCTGTTCTGGTCAGTCAGGCAGGCGCTGAGCTGCCGGAGTGTTTTTTTTTTTCTTTTTGCCCGTGCCGCGGGGCTGGAACTCGAGGCGCCTGGAACTCCAGTCAGGCGGGAAAACTATCCGCTCTAGTGGAAATGGGGCTGAAGCCAGGAGCCAACAGCCTTGCTCAGTGTGTCTCACTCCCACAGAACCCGGCAAACTAAGACCTATTGGCTTGGAATCTCTGCTTGCCTGCACAGCAGCCTGGAGTCTGCCTGACAAAACTGAGTTCCTGGGGTAAGGGGCAACCTCCATTACTGTGGCTCTAGTTGGTGGGTTTTTTTTGTGTGTGTATGTGACAGAGTCTTGCTCTGTCACCCAGACTGGAGTACAGCGGCGGCATCTCGGGTCATTGCAACCTCTGCCTGCTGGGTTCAAGCAATTGTCATTTTTTTTTTTTGAGATGAGTCTCACTCTGACGCCAGGCTGGAGTGCAGTAGCCCTATTTCAGCTCACTGCAACCTCCGCCTCCCGCCTTCAAGCAATTCTCCTGCCTCACCCGCAACCTCCGCCTCCTGGGTTCAAGCAATTCTCCTGCCTCAGCTGCCCAGAGTAGCTGGGATTACAGGCACATGCCACCATGGCCCAGCTAATGTGTTGTATTTTTAGTAGAGATGGGGTTTCACCATGTTAGCCAGAATGGTCTCTATCTCCTGACCTCGTGATGTGCCCACCTCGACCTCCCAAAGTGCTGGGATTACAGGCATGAGCCACCGCACTGCCCTCTAGTTGGTGTTTTTACCTGGCCAGTGCTAGGAAGACTGGGCAGTTTGGACTGGGTGGTATTCCCCAAAGCATGGTACAAAGGCTGTGTCACAGAAGTACAGAGGCTTCTTTAGGTGGGACCCAGATCCATTCACCCTCACCAGGCAAGGCCTCCCTACGGCAATTCCAGCAATGCCAGCCAGGGGCTTGCAGTCATAACTCATCTCCCTGGGACAGAGCACCTGGGGAGAGGGCTGGCTGCGGACTCAGGTTCAGTGGACTTAATCTTTCCTGCCTGCTGGCTCTGAAGAGTCAGGGCAATCCATGAGGAGGATTCCCCTAGCACAGTGCACCAGCTCTACTAAGAGACAATCAGACTGCTTCCTTAAGCGGGTCCCTGACCCCAGTGCCTCCTGACTGAGAGAGACCTTCCAACAGGAGTTGCCAGACACCTCATGCAGGAGAGTTTTGTCTGGCATCAGGTTGGTGTCCCTCTGGGACAAAGCTTCTGGGGGAAGGAGCAGGCAGCAATCTTTGCTGTCTAAGGCCTTTGTCAGAGGTATGAGTTCTGCCTTTTGGGCAAAGGTTCTATGTGGAAGAGCCTGGGCCCAGACAACCCACTTTAGGGTGACTACGGCTGCCCCAGCATACCTGACTCTGTTGACCATGAAACTGCTGCTATCTGTATACAGTACCTTCTCTGGGTTCTGCAGGGTGACGTCGGTGAGGTCCGGTTGAGCAGCGTGGAGGACATCCGTTGTCTGTTGGCAGTTGTGTATGGGCTCCTCCAGCTCGCTGTCTGGTAGCAGCATAGCGGGGTTTAAAACTGTAGCCTTTAAAAACATTATGCAGGGCTGGTCCAAAAGTAAAGCCTGATATTGAACTATGCGGGCATTTGACATTTATTTTCCCAGAGCTTCACGGAGTAGTGACTTCACAACGTGGGGTGTTACTAAATTTAACTCCTGCCCCAAGGTTAGTTTGTCCGTCTCCTTGACTAACAGGGCTGTAGCTGCCACTGATCTTAGACAAGCTGGCCACCCAGAGGTTACGGGATTAAGTCTTTTTGAAAGGAAGGCGACTGGCCGGGACCATGGTCCTAACGTCTGGGTGAGCACCCCCTTAGCGACTCCCTATTTTTCATGCACAAGCAACCGGAAGGGTTTAGAGTTGTTTGGCAAGGCCAAGCCTGGGGCCGTAGTTAGGGCAGTCTTGAGCCTGTTAAAAGCCTGTTGCTCTATCTCTGTCCATGTTAAGGGCTGATTTCCTCCAGTGCAGGTATACAGGGGCTTGACTATCTTGGCGAATCCTAAAATTTATAGCCTGCAGTACCCTACCGCCCCAAGGCATTCTCGAACTTGGCGTTTCGTGGTGGGGGTGGGTATTTGCAGCACCGCTTGGACTCCGCTAGGTGCCAGTGCCCCGTTGCCCTTCTCTATGATATAGTCCAGGTAAGTAACTTTTGGTTGGCAGAGTTCAGCCTTTTTAGCTGAGACCCGGTAATTTAAAGTCTGTAGGGTTTTTAATAATGACCGGGTGGTTTTTTTACAGGCCTCCTGGGTTTTTGTAGCCAAGAGTAAGTTATTCACATATTGGAGTAGGGTGCACTTGAGGAACTCAGCTCGGAAGGCAGCAAGATCTTGGCTAAGTGCCTCATTAAACAGAGCGGGGGAGTTTTTAAACCCCTGAGGCAGTCTTGTTCAAGTGAGTTGCCCTGAGACCCCAGTATTGGGGTCAGTTTATTTAAAAGCAAATATGGGCTGGCTAACAGGGGCCAGTGGGATGCAAAAGACTGCATCTTTGAGATCCAAGACAGTGTAATGGCGGTGTTCTGTGCCCAAGAGACATAGGAGGGTGTACGGTTTTGGAACCGTAGGGTGGACAGTTTCCACTCATTTGTTTACCTCCCTTAAGTCCTGTATAGGCCAATAGTCTTTTGTGCCTGGTTTTAAGATGGGGAGCAATAGGGTATTCCAGGGGGACTTACAGGTAGTAAGGACCTTTCCTTTTAGGAGCCTGGTTATATATGGAGCAATTCCCCGACTGGCTTCCTGGCTCATGGGATATTGTCATACCTGGATGGGAGTTGCCGTTTTCAATAGCTGGACCATGACCAGGGTACAGTGACTTACTAAGCCTGGGGAATTTGTCTTGGCCCACACTCCGGGTACATTCTCTTGGAATTGCCAGAGGCGGTTTGATGTTGGTGGTTGATCTCTCTCTGAGGATAAAGTTTTCTGCAAGAGATACTTGACAGAGCACAGGTGACGAGGATTTGCCGAGGTGGCCTTGATGCCAAGGGAGGAGGAATTGAGAGGCAAGCTTGACTCTTACTGAAAGAAATATTTGCTTGAAGTTTGTGAAATAAGTCCCGTCCTAGAAGTGGGTACAGACACTCTGGAATGGCTAAGAAGGAGTGGGTGACGGTGCCGTTCCCCAGATTAACGAGTCGGTTGGTGGTCCAAGGGCTTGTTGTGGTTTTTCTTTCTGTGACCCCTTGGATAATTGGTTTTTACTGGATAGTGGTCCCAGAGGCTAAGGACTGAATAAGCCACAGGGTGTCAACTAAGAAACTGACAGGTTTGTCCCCAACTTTTAAAGTGACCCTGAGCTCTTGAGGGTTTAGTAAATAAGAGCCCCAGCCCCGTCAATCCTGACCTTCTAAATTGAGGATAGCCCTCAGTGGATTTTCCTGAGCGATTACTCCTCTTTTTCTCTTGGGTCGCTTATTTTTTTTTTAATTTTCTTTTCTTTACAGTACGCACATTGGTTTTTTCCTAATGGGGCCGGGGACCCTGGGGGCCCTTTTATAAGGCCCCCCTGCCCTCGTGGAATGACTCGTGTCTTTTGAAGTGCTGCTGTTACTGCCTTAGTAACTTTTTTTGTTTTGTATGGCTCCAGGAGTATCCCTGTTATTAAAAACTTTCTGGGCAATTTTCAGCAATTGGGTTAAATTTATTCCTTTGAATTCCTTTAACTTCTGTAACTTTCTTTTAATATCTGGGGCTGACTGGGAAACAAAAGCCAGATTGATGGTTCACTGATTTTTCTGGAGTCTCAGTGTTAACAGAAGTGTAGGTGCAATAAGCGTCTTGTAGACGGTCAGGGAAGGCAGCCGGCAACTCCTGCGGACCCTGAGTTACAGTTCCTGCCATGGAATGATTAGTGGGCTTGTGGGCCACTTCCCTAATCCTTTCTAAAAGATACCGGTGAAAAGTGTTCAGGGCCTGGTGACCCCCCAAGGTGTTGGGGTCCTATTGGGGTTGGGTAGAGGGAAAAACTTTTTAAATTTGGTCCCCCATTTTTTTTTTCCTACTGTCCTTCGCCCTGGACCTATGATGGCTTTTAGGGCTTCTTGTCTAATTTTGCCTCTTTCCTCTGTGGTGAACAGAATTAGTAATAATTGTTGGCAGTCGTCCCAAGTGGGGCGATGAGTTTGGAGTACAGATTCTAAGAGCCCTGTTAAAGCCTGGGGCTTCTCAGAGAACGGGGAGATGTTGAGCCTTTTGACAGAACTTACTCCATTGTAAAACCCTGCCACCACCTTAAGTTCCCCAGCCTCCTAGCACGACCCTTTACCTGGGAACTTTTCATTTCAGCAGGTTTCTAACCCTCCCCCTCTCGCCATCTTAGCAGTTCCCCAGCACGAACCCCTCCCAGGAACTATTAAACTCAGCAGTTCCCCAGCACCTCCCCTCCTGCACAGCCCCTCACACTGGATGCATTTTCTGGCTTGCAGGCCATAAAAATCCCCTTTGCCATGCCACGGGTGCTGCGCACCAATTTTGGGTGCAGCCCGGCAGCTTTTCCCTTGCTCTTAGTAAAGCTTGTGCTAGCACTTGGTGTTCTGGCCCTCTCTTTAATTTCTATCACTTTCCAGTTATATAAGTTACTTGACAAGAAGGGGATGTGAACAAAGAATGGGCGACCCCGATTGTCTTCTTCTGTTGGGGGCACCTCTTGGAGAGGAAGGTGGGTGCGGGGCCCTGCTGCGGGTGTGCAGGGGGGACAAGGTCTGGTTACCAGTACTGTTGAGGGGGTTGCTGAGGCCCTGGTTCAGAGGACCTTGAGTAGGGTGGAGGTAATTCCTGATCCTCCACTGGTGTGGAGAGAATGGCTGGCCTAGAAGGGGCTTTCTTTGGGCCGGCTAACATGACCTGAAGTCTAGCCTGTTTTATGCAGCGTTTTAGCCACGGTGGGGTTGGGGGGGTGGTGGTTTTGGACTCAATCTAACCATTGGTTAACGTATGGAAACTGGTCAGGGTGTCCAGGAGTTTCTGCGACCATTTTCCATACAGCCTGGGCAATTTTTTTTTTTTTTTTGAGTCATAGGTCCCAACATCAGGCCACCCAATTCTAAAAGATGACCATTCTAATTTAGATAAAGAGCAGAGTTCTCCAAAGGTTAATTTTATCCCCTATTGGCCTGAAAACACAACCTTGAAGATGGTTGTCATGCATTGGAGTGGGGTACAAGGCCGGGAGCTAGACGGCCCCATTTGGTTTTTCCTTCAGTTTTTGAATTTTCCCCAAGATATTTCACTAATTTAAGACTGGCTTTACTGAGGATTTGAACCAACAACTTTGCAGTTGCAGGCCCTACACCTTAACTACTGTGCTAACAAATCACTTGCATTACAAAGAGTTAGAAAACTTTTCTTAAAGCCAGATTTTGGGTGCAAATACTGCACCCTGAGGCAGTGTGGCCTGCCTGAAAGTTGGGTGGGGCTGGCGGCCAGCAGAGAAAGAAAACGCTTTTTGTGTCAGTTTAAAAGCTGAGCTCGCAGCCATTGGGCTGTCTGCGAGTTTCCCGCCCCTGCAGCTTTTGGTTACCTTGATACAGGGACCCTAAAATGCATTAAATTCCTCTTTCCCTATCTCTCTTTTCTGGATCTCTCTCCCTTTTTTTCTTTTTTCTTTGTCTCTGTCTCCTCTCTCCTCTCTTCTACTTTTTTTCTCCCTTCTCTCTCTCCCTTTTTCTCCTCTCTCCTCTGTTTACTCTCTCTCTCGTTTCCTCTTTTTCCCCCTCTTACTTTCTTGTCCTCTCTCCTCTCTCTTTTGTCTACTTTCTCTCTTTCTCTCTATTCTCTGTCTACACTCTCTCTCTTTCTCTTCTCTCTCTTCTCTTTCTTTTCCTCCCCTACTTTCTTACCCTCTTTCCTCTTTCCGTCCCTGTTTCTGTTGACAGAAGAGACAGTTACTCCTTTTTTACCCTAAACAGGCAAGGAGAGGTGGTAGTTTCTTATTTAAAGTTTGATTCCCTAAAACAGAAAAAAAACTACACCCAAGTCATCGGGGGCAGAATTTTCTCTCAGATGTGAAAAAAAGGAAGAATGAGGCCTCAATGATAGAAGAAGAAAAGGAAAGAGAATAGAATTATTTCCAGGGGTGTAAACTCAATTAGAGTTCCTTGAAGTCAGTGGTCACTTAGCTAATGGAGAATGTTATCTACCTCAAGAGTAACAGGTCTAAACCACTGTATATCAGCCAACAGGAGTCTAACAAAACTGGTGAATTTACAATAAAGACAGAACCACATAAAGGATTGACAGACAAAGGATGGGTGCCCCAGATGGGAGACCAGTCTGATGCCTGCCCAGCCACGTCCCCTGAGGGATGTTTCAGAGCGTCTTGGCTAAGGCGTACCCACCCATATAAACCCTGGGCCTGGTCACCTCAGAATTTTTAGTTTTGAGATGAATCACCATTATGCCTTATGACGTCCCCTCATAAGGGGAAGGCCCTCGCAAGCCCTGTAGCCTTCCAGCTGTGGGACTACATATATACACACTCACTCTCTCACTCACACCGAGGTTATGGAAAACAACTGAAAACTAAATTACCTGAGCCTCCAGTGAGGTAACCTGAGCCTCTAGTGAGGCAACTCGAGCCTCTAATGAGGTAACCTGAGCCTCCATTGAGGAAACCTGAGCCTCCAGTAAGGCAACCTGAGCCTTCAGTGACGTCTCACGGTAGGCTTGCCTGGTCAGAGTTGCAGTGACCACGTTTGGTCCCCCGACTCAGGCCCCCCTGATGGACCGGTCCCCAGACCTGACTTACTTCTGGAGGTTCCCGGGATCCTGAGGAATTTTGGGTGAGTGTCGGCCGGGTAGTCGCTCATCCTCCATGGGGCTGGAACTCTGGGACCCTGGAACATCTCAGGGGGTGCCTCTCCTAGAGGTCCCTGAGGTGGGAGCGGCTGCCTGGGCGAGACTCTGAGATGGCTTTTGTCTGGTGATGGACAAAGATAAATCTCGGTGGGACCTCCAAAATGTTGTACTGGCCAGAGCATAGAAAGTTAACACCAAGACAAAAGTATGCCAAATTGCAGGGTCTTTATTGCCGGCGGCCACGGAGGACTCGCGTCTCTCCAACCTGTGGCCCCAAAAGGAGGGTGTCAAGACCTTTTATACCTGTAAAACCACCTCAGGAATGAGGGTGAGGGGCAGGGGTGGGGGTGAGGGGCTTCAGACATTCTGAGGGCTGGTGGATTCTGTAAATCTCCTGGGTGGAGATGAGGGTGAGGGGCTCCGGACATTCCAGTGGATTCCTAGGCAAAGATGAGGGTGAGGGGCTCCATACACTTCAAAGGCCAGGGGACTTTTTGACATTCTGATTGTTACTTAAGTGGTTCACAAAAGTTAAGATTAGCATTTGTTTACACATTTTCTGGGTAGGGTGGAAATTACAGTCCTTAATTACTTATTACAAGTCGCAGGGGCCAAGATGGCATGGGTTTGGACTGCTTGCCTGTCACATTAGGGTTACAGAGAGCAGTTTTAATAGAAAGCCGAGGTATGGCTAAGGTATGCAGTTTTATGGGGCTTTTACCATGTCACACAGGAAGGGGAGCAACACACATTGAGGCCTGTTGGGGGTGGGCAGAGAGCTTTAAGGGAAAGAGCTAATGCATGCTGGCTTAATACCTAGGTGATGGTTTGATAGGTGTAGCAAACTACCATGGCACACGTTTACCTATGTAACAAACCTGCACATCCTGCACATGTACCCCTAAGCATACACAAAAAAGTTGATCTCATAAGAGAGTAAGATGGTGGTTACTAGTGGCTGGGGTTGTCAAGGGCAAATAAGTTGGGGTGAGTTTGGTTAATTGAATTTTTATTCAGTTTTGCCTTAGAAAAGACTTAATTCTGAAATTAATTTTCCCATCTCTCCTTTAAAAAAAAAACTCACCTTTCTTCTCTTTCTCTTACATCTCTTCTCCTCCTTTTGTTCCCCCCATCTTTCTTCTCTTTCTTCCGCCATCTCCTCTTCTTTTTCCTCTTCCTCCTCATCCTTCTTCCTTATTTTTTCTCTTTCTCTTTTTAAAAACATATTGCTTTAGTTTAATTAGAATGTATCTTAGTTTGGGGTTCATGCATAGATCCACATGATTTTTTTTGTTAGATGAATACTCAGATGAGCTTACATAATTTTTAACTTTCTGTCATTTTCTAGTGATCATAAACACTGGAAACACTTTATTAGATATTAAATGTCTTTGTGCATCTACAGATATTTTAAAACTTTCATTTGTAATTATTTTGCTGTCTATTCATGTACCATTACCATATAATTATTTTTATGGCATCATAATATATTTTATTGTCTGTTAGTACTGTTGCCTTATTATTATTAATTTCTAAAAATTCTCTGGATATATTTCATTTATTTTCCCTGTAAAATGTAGAATCAGCTTTGCTAGTTAAAAATTCCTTCTCTCACTCTTGAGAGTACATTAGATATATTAATTAACATAGGAAGAATTGGCATTTTGTGACTTCAAATATGTTTATTTATAAATCTATTTTTTTGTTTGCCTTTATTCATTTCAAATTAGGGATATTTTAAGTGTTAAAAGTCATTGATATAATGTATAATTCTAGTTCTGTTTATTAATATGTATGTAATGTGTTTTGCTGTTTTACTATTATAAATTTATCTTCTCATTGATGATTATTTCTATAGGAAAAAGTTATTGATTCCTGAATATTGTTAGTTTTGTAACCAGCCAGTTTCCTATAGTTGCCTTTATATTTTTCTTGTATTATTATACTTAATCTTCTTGGATTTTCTAATCATCAAGAAATTATCATTAAATAATAATTATTGTAACTTTTTTCCAATATTTATATCTCTGAGTTCCCTTCCCTATGATACTAGCTCTGACTTCCAAGACATTGTTGAATAATGATGATGACCAAAAATATATCTAAATTCTAAATTCAGTAACACTGCTTCTAGTATTTCTATTTAAGAATAATTCTAACATTTCTTTTGTTAAACCAAACATGGTTTTTATTGTTAAAATGTATCCTATTACTTTAAGATTTTCTTATTAACATAATTGTGAATATTATCAGAAGTCTCTTGCATTATAGAGAGATATCAGTATGTGCTCTTTTTCTCTTCTCAGAGTATTTGTCATGTCATGTTTTCTGATGACTCATTACTTGTTGATGTCCTTGTTTGAGAAAATTTCAATTTTTGTGATATCTATGTCCCACCATATTAGAATCTAGAAAATGCAGTTATTTAGTGAGAACCCATTATATAGGCTTAGATATGGGTCTAGGTATTCGACCAAGAGTTCAGTAGTACACTTTCTCTTAGAGACTTTGATGCAGAAGTCAATAAGTTGAGTATTTAGAATTTCTGTGGAATTCATTTTGCCAGCAAACATACCCGGATTTCAGTAATAACAGAAGCAAGAGGTTGAATTGTAACCCTCAAATTGCATTGATGGGGCAGTGTCCGTGAGTGGGTTATAAGCTTTGTCCTGTGACTGAGTGACTTCAGTGACTGCAGTTATTTTCTCATCAAGACAAATGAATGTTTTGAATGTTGTAGTTGGAAACTTAACTTCCTGTTTAGTTTGCCAGAATCTACTGTTTTTATTAAAATAATTACTCTAAGACGTCTATTAACTGGGGAAGATAGAAATAGAAAAAACTGACCCTCAGGGTTCTATTGGAAGTCTGGGAATGGCTTTATTAAAAGAAAAACTTAAGCAAATTAAATATAACAGAATTTAATTGAGCAAACAATAATTCATGAATCAGGTAGTCCATAGACAAGAAAAGTTTCAAGAAGCTGTGCTGAACAACTGTGGTCAAGAAGTATTTATAGAGAAAAAATGGAAGTGAACTAAATAAAAAGCTTGATTGGTTACAGTTCAGAGTTTTCATTATTTGGACATAATCCGCTCAGTTGGAAGCTTGTGATTGGCTGAAGTTCAGATGTAGTGATTGACTGAGACTCAGCTGTTGCTTATAACAATATGCTCTTGTTAGATTGTAGTTGTTTACATACCAAGGTTAAAGTTTACTACAAAGGAATTCAATGTTCTGAGGCAACCTTAGGCAACATTTAATTTAATAGTTTTTTGTCATGGTTAGAATTCTGTCCCTTAGCAGTATAATTAAGATATGTAACTCATGGCAGCCTATGGCATGCTTTAGCTAAGTAACTAAATTACCATGTGTGGATAACTGGAATAAAGTTCAAGTGACAACATTTTGATAGAAAATAATATATATTTTAAAAAACGAAGAATCGAAGAAATGTATAATGACTCATTTCCTTTTTCTATACTGATCATCTTAAAGAAAGAGAATAAAAAGCTTAGAGTGCTAACCTTTTAGTTCCAAGTGAAGGACAGTAAGTCATATCATTTCTATGACTGAATTTAAAGAATTTCTCATAAATTTTATTTTTAGGGATATTATACCTAGAAACTTGAATTAAAATTTGATCCTGTCGGTTTATGAATTACAACATCCACTGATCTCTGAGCCTCAGTATAGGAATTAAATGTAAGGGTTATAAAACTAGACTGGTTATAAAAACCTTTGGTTCAGATTCTAGTTCAGCTATTTCTAGCCTTGTAATTTTGGGTAACTTTCCATCTCCATAATGCAATTTTCTCATTTAAATAATAATGCCTGCTCTATAAGGTATTGTGAGGAGTAAATTTGTTAATATATGTGAATTCTCAAAACTGTCTGCAATGTACTTGTTTCATCATTATTAATTATAAAAATTATCTCGTGCTAAATTTAAGTAATTATTAAAGTGTATGAAGGGATATGAACATGACAACACAAATGGTTGCAAAAGGAGGTAACAAGATTGCTGAAGTTTTCCCTAAACTCTCTGACCACATACTTCCTTGGTCTATGGATGCAATCTCTCCTCCACACAGTCTCAGGAGGCCATTTCTACCTTGCTAGGAAACTATAAAAACTTCTGAAGTTGTCAACTCTCCTCATGAACACCTCCACTAACTTTAAATTTATCATTTTATCCAGATCTATAGTGCGACTAAGAACCTAGCATCCCCCAGGGGGCCAATTATAAAGATACCCTGGGAGAAAAAAAATAAAAGCATTGAAAAACTTTGCTAATTTGTATTGGAAAAAATCCATAAATGATATTTGTGAGTATAGATTCTAAGAGTATATGACCAAATACAAAGAAATTTAATTTTAGTAACATGGTTTTTAAAGAGCATATGGATTAAAGATTGTGGATTTAATATTCTAACTAAAAAAAAAAACAGAAATAGTTCCAGTTGTTTGTTGACTAAGCTTTGGACTCAAAGTTCTCTCTCATGAAATAAGGATAAAGTGCTGGAAATTTCTTGGTCTAATGTAGTGGAAGAAATGGAAAAAAATGATATTTATGAATGTTAGGTTGATTTAAGATGTGCAATTTACTTTCACTGAGTTCCTCTCTGACGACCCCAGAGATAGTTCATAAGGTATTACTTCCATGAAAGCATCAGGAACTGCATTTTTGATGAGAATGAAAACATTGTTGAAATATATGCTGGTGATGTTTCTCTGAAAGTCAGAGATGTTACGATCAGATTCTGCTATTTCAATGGATTCCCTTAATTTTATTTGGGATGATTTAACCACAGGGTCCACAGTAGCCAAACTTCCCTTAAATGTGATAATAATTAACTGACTATGGAGTTCCTGGGACTGAAAGATAGTCAATTACTAAAATTCAAGTTGGATTGTAAAAGGGTAAAAAGTCATACAAAATAAGACAAACACAAATTACAGATAGGGCAAGCAGAATGCTATCTTAAATCATATGATGGAAACTTAGAGCATCTCATCTAGTTCTCAGAAATGAGTCAGTTCACAATCACAGGTCTACTTTATGAAGTAGAACTAGGTGACTGACAAAAACAAAAGATTCTATAATAATATCCTAAGTGCATATTATACATATTTATTTTTGCCTTTCCTGAAGAGACCTGTCAGATGTACACCATGATAATTTTTAGAGATTTCAGGGATTGTTTGGCATAGATCCAAGTAAATGCAAATTCTTGGGGACATATTAGGTTTCATGGATTAAGATAAATGGTTAACATGTAATGATTGAGGTTTCATTCATGATTGCTACACATTTGGTTCATAGGAACTCAAATTCATCCTTTAGTTATTTTCTCTGTTCCTGGATAAAAAATTTAATTGCTTCACTTAGTAGTTGGTATATTTTTCATATTAGTTTTCTGACTTATGAAATAAGGGCTACTGTGCTAGAAAAGATCTTATACTGTGTAGGTACTTGGTGCCTAGATTATCTCCACTTATTTTACTTTTATACTGTATAGAATAGTGGTAGAACTTTGGAAGTAATCATGATTTATAATTCATTTAATCAAATGGTGTCTAGTTGAAGCTTGTATGCTGGATGTATTCTTTATTGCAGCCAGTCAACACAGCTCATGGTATTTTGTTTATTGTTCTTGAAGTTGCCTTATGATCTCTACCCAAAGAAAGTAAGAATGAGATATGAATTAATATTTTAGGACTTGAAGCATGTATAAACTGGGGGATATGTCTTTTTTTCAAAAAAATACACGTGCGTGCACGCACGCGCGCGCACACACACAGAGTTGATAGGTCATCTCTCAGGCAGAGCTAAGTAGGGAGCTTTCCAAATGACGGGTCCTGAAATTTAAGCTACATTAGCATCATGAGAAATACAACTGTTCTTTAAAACGCTATAAACGCTTATGAACTATAATGAAATTTAGTCTAAAAAGACCTGTCTCATCTGAATATTCAATA
Source organism: Aotus nancymaae (assembly GCF_030222135.1). Classification (NCBI taxonomy): domain Eukaryota; kingdom Metazoa; phylum Chordata; class Mammalia; order Primates; family Aotidae; genus Aotus; species Aotus nancymaae. Next base: position 13,070,488 of record NW_026988476.1, on the reverse strand, counting down.
AAACATAATGGTGGTCCAGTAAAAGTTTGCTTGATGCCATTTTTTTTTGATAGGTCCTGAAAAAAATGAAGTTGATGTTTTAGTGAGACACCTGTATGCCAGAGAGTAAAAGGTAATTCCCAAGCAAATACTCTGTTTTGGCTTGACATATTATTTAAATTCTGGAATTCTGTGGTCTGGGCATTTTAAGTATTCCCTCTAGAGGATGTTTTAACACAACTACACATACGAAGTTACTATGCACAATAGGCATGATTAAAGAGAAAACAACAAATTTTTCTCTTTCGTCTATTTTGAACACGTTTAAAGGATGGATATGGTTATTACTCTGATTTAATTGTTATATAATGTATACATGCATTGAAACACTGTACTCCATAAATATGTATAATTATGGGTCAACAATTTAAAGTGATATACTATCAGAAAAAACACTTGAACCTTGAATTTGCCTTCTTCTAGTTGCTAACAATCTGATAAAGGTAGAATGTCAGATGTGTTACCAGGCAACACTGGTTTTAGCAAGAAAAATGAACAGCAGTAACAACGCTGATTACTAAACTGCTTCTGGACTGGAGGTACTGTTGAAAAAGAATCACACCGTAAAAACCTGGGTAAAGCCATAGCTTTGGATTTTCCTGAGCTTGGTAATTCTTATAGTTGAGCATGTTCCTTTATTGGTAACCTCGAAACTGTTGTGAAGCTGCTGGAAGAGATATTGATTCCTGTGTCAACCTTGGGGCCTCTTAAGAGGTCAGAGATACATGCTTGCTTTAGGATTTTTGTTTTAGCTAGTTTCCTTGCCAGATGCTTCTCTTGTGGTTATTTGCTTGGCAAATTCACTAATTCCCTTGACATCTGCATGCAAATCTTGCCTTATTGATACTTCACTCACACTGCCAGCGCCTCACCTTTATCCTGATATACTGACTCTTCCATTTTACTTTCAGCATTCTTATATAGTACATCATTTATATGGTTATGATGTTTACTTTGGTATCCAGTCCACCTTCCTTCTATCATATAAAGTCCATGACAATAGGGGTATTTGTCTGTTTTGTTTCCTAATATAACATACATTTCTCAAATAGTGCCTATCATACATTAGCTTCTCAAAAGTTTTATGATAAATAACATATTTGTTGAGCCAATGAAATTCAATTTATCCTGAGCTCATTTGGTCACATTTTTTTTCTGTCATTTTACTATTTTTTCTTAAGTTTGTATACTTCTATTTTTGTTTTATTCATTCATAGACTGCATTCAGTATATCATTTTATTTCACCAAGATGTAACAAAACGTTTCTAATAACTGTTTTGTTGTCTAATTAAAAAAAAAGTTTATATTCCTTGTAGTATCTTTGCACTGTCTTTCATTTTTTTTAAGTTAATCTATTTTAGGAGTTTTATGTTGGAAAAATGCTTAGTTAGTACCAGATGCTAGTTACTTGTAATTTTTTCTTTTGCTCCCTGGTTTTGAGGGTAAATTGGTTTATTCCTAGTTCTCACTAGTTTTAGAGGATAGCAACTCTTCCTTCCCTTCTGACATAGAGACAGCTTCATCCTGAATATGTGACCTGCTTGTATGATTCCTTTATTTGCCATTTCTAGGAAGAAAACTGGTTCCAGATATGCAATGCTTTTTCATTACTAAATAAAAGAGATTTGCTGGAGGCATGGCCAAATCAAGAAGCCTATTTTCTGGTGACTTCTGAAACTAATTGCCATAGTCTTTTCAAGTTCTTAGAGCAATTACTAATATCTGATCCCCATTGCATCTGGCTGCAGTTTTACCTATTTTTAAATGTGTTTTTTCAGGGGTTGCTTAGCTATATCATAATTTTTCTAAAAATCCAAGTTGCATTTCAATTTCTCAACTTTCTTATCATGTTTATGCAATTTTGAAATAGAAGAAAAGGAAATGCTACCTTCTTCAAATCATAGTTTATCTAATTTTTGTGTTGAAAAATGTGATACATTTAATTTCTACCTTTTCACTCACTTTTTAAAATGCATTATAATTGTTTTTACCTAAGTACTGCTTTGGGAGCATTAATAATATTGATATACAGCTAGCTGATATAAAATCATTTCAAAATAGTGTATTAATTTTCCATTTTCTTCACTTACAAGTTACATAAACTTAAAAAATGCACATTTATTATACCACAGATCTAGAGGTCAGAAACCCATTACCTTTCTCACTAAGATAAGATCAAAGCATCTATAAAGCTATGTTTCTTTCTGGAGGCTGTAGGGGAGATTCTGTTTCCTTGCTTTCTCTGGTTTTGAGAAGCTGTCCACATCCATTGGCTTTTGTCTCCTTTTTTCATTTCGAAACCAGATGACCCTCTTTCACTGAGAATCAGTGCCTCACTTCTCTTGTGCCTCTCTTCCCCTTTTACCTGTTATGATTTCATTGAGGCCACATAGATAATTTGGAACAATCTCTGTATTTTCAACTGTTTAGAAAAAACTCCAACTGCAAACTTAATTCCCCATTGCATAAAAACTGATAAATTCACAAAGTTTCACGCATTAGGACTTGGGCATCTTCTTGAAGAGGGGTCAAGAAAGCTGTTTATCTTAACTACAAAAGATTCTTGTTTTAGTTGAAATTTGCATATTATGCATGCCTTTTTTCAAGTATGTACTACCTGATTTGTAAGCTTACACAGCAGTATTTATTTTCAGTTGTCCTGTTATTAAACATCCAACTGAAAATGACCCATATATTCATTTTAAATTAGAAAGTGGTTATTTTTTGTGATAATTACATGATGCCTTGGAAGTAATACATATCTTCTATGTAAAAGATACATAATTTTCTATATATTAATTTAATAAATCCATTCATTTTTCTGTTTAAATCCTCTATTTTTTAAATAATGTGTTAACTTCATCTCAGTTATATTATGTTGAAAATTTTTTCTTCTACATTTTTAGTATCATCTAATATTTTGTAGTGTTTCTTACACAAATATTTTATATTTATTCAATTTTTAACATATTTATTAATTACTTGCTCAAAATTTGTGGCAAAGATTAATGATTGCCGCATGCCACATTTAGTATGTCTTTTATATGGTAATACAGCTCCTACATTATGGTTGGGCATGTGGTTAGCTGGAATGTAGACTATATTGTGGCCACAGAGTCTGTAGGTAGTTGAGATCTTATGAATATACTCTACCCAATGGGATATGAGGATTGTGTCTTTAATGCACGAAGAAAGGGAAATGCCTCATCTTCCTTTTCTCATCCTGCTACCTGGAACACTGATATGATACCTAGAAAACTATTTTGTATAATGATAATGAGAGCCATATACTAGTCCAAGAGATTGAAAAACTAGAAGTACCCTAGTTTCTCAGAAACTATGCACCTGTAATACTAAAATTGATCTGCCTGCAGTAGTACTGTGGAGATCCATAAGGTCATGGAAAGGTCATTTATGAGGTCCTGTCTCAGAATTGGTTGAAGATTTCTCTATCTCAACTATTTCTGGTTAAAATGCGTCTATGTTCTACAAATGCACTAAAATTAAAACTAGTAGAAGACTTTGAGGCCTGCTCATTGAATCTAAAATTTAAGAAAGTGCCAAAAACTCAGTAGTAATCAAGAAAAATATTTAATGCAGCATTTCAAAATTTAAAGTTAGTGCAAAATGTTTATGAACAAAATGTAAAAATTGTAAATAATGAAAGGGTCTTGTTTACTTGCTTTATTACCATGAATTTATTGTACACTGGAAACAGTTTGCCCAGTAGTCTCATACTTCTAAATTTATAAGGGCTGACAGTGACTAGAAAATGGAATGAGCAACAAGAGGCTTTATATGTAATAATGTTTTCTGATTGTTAAATATTAATTCACTTTTTCATCTGGTCCAAAATATAGGACAATGTTTTGCTAAGCACACATATGAGCACACATTTTTCCTTTTGCCTCACAGGGCATGGTCCTAGGGTGCCATCCCAGGCCTGCTGGAGTATGGTGCTTTGCACTATCTGCTTGCTTTTTGGTTTTCTTTCATAAATGGGAACTTTTCTTCCATCTACCCCTCATCACTTGTTTTCAAATAGTGAGATGAGTTTTTATTCCTCATTCTCATTAAATTCCTGCATGCCTCTACTTTCAGAATGACAACAAAGCAGCCATGGCTTCAGCTCTAATTACTGTTAGGTGTTCTGATTCCACTTATTGTCTGGGATTGTTTATCTTATATTGTGTCCATGTCTTTATTTTTGTGTATTTTGTTAATTATTTATTTATGTTTAGAAGTGAAAGCATGCATAAAAAGTGAGGACTTTCTGAGTTACTTTGATCAATATTCCATATTTTAAGAAAGGATGAAACTGAAGTCTAGAGAGATAACTTTTATAGTGAAGATGTCATCGATGAAGCTGTGCCACATCTTGTACTTGAATATGTGTTTTTCTTTAAGGCTTCTGCTTGAGGGAAGTACAGAATTACTTAGAACTAATTAGAGATTACTAAGAAATAATACTGGGGCACATATATCTGGGGCAATTTACTACACTTCTGGCTGTTCTTCTATTATCAAGAATTGAATACCTTTGCCAAGTTATTTTCCCCTTGTGGCGGTTGATCTAATTACACAAACCTATAATGGAAAATGTTATTTATTAGGTGTACATTTCTTTTTACTTTCATCTTGCAGTGTGATTCCTTCAGTAAAGCTAGACTGGCATAAAATGTCTATTATAAGAAACTATTCATTTCTCTGGATCTTTTATCATTTGCTATAAAAGACAAAATCACTACTTCCATTTCTAATATGTTCTCTAAGTTGCAAAAGCTTAAAATGCCAATGATTATCTTAGATAAGTCTTAATAATCAACAGCTCATTATATAAAACATAGGTTGGAACACGTATCATGCATATTTAAAAAAATGTTTTAGTATAAGTTCATAGTAAATCTATTTGCTTTCATAGTTTTTAAATTAAAAAAAGATAGTTTGAAGAAATCAGGAAATTTTTAAGTAATGCAATATATAGTCTGTATATATTATCATGTCTATTTAAATAAATATAGCTTATAGCTGTTCAAACATTTTTTTAAAAGGACAGGAGGATTTTCTAAGTTTATGTAGAATAAGAATGACCATTGCCTATAAAAATAACTGACCTAAAGTTACAAAACAGTTAATAAGAACAAAACAAAATATAATTAATATTAGGTTAATATTAATTTTCTTACCATATTATGACATCTGTGATTTTCTTGAAAACACTTCAGCATAGATTATGATATTGCATATTCCTTAGGTTAAGCTATAAACAAAGAGCAGTAAGTATTCCAAAGAATACGTTTTCCCATCAGATAGTTTATATTGCACACGGTGTGATTAAAAAGGGACATTGACTACTTTGTTCAGCAACTTTCTTAATTAACATGGTAAATATGAGAAATGGGATTTATTGGTACAAATAGTGACCATGTATATGTCCCTTCAATATTAAACATGGATTCTAATTGATAAGGTCAGTAAAAAATGCAGAATGGGTAAATTATTTTAGAGATTTTCACTGTCTCTGGCTGAATAGATTATAAAACAGCAAGATCTATAGATATTAACTTTATAGACAATGCCTTAGGCTAATCTTCTAAGATGTCCTGTGCCAGCCTTGATCATGGGGATTGTAAATGCCTGATTTATTTTTCTCCTTTTAAAATTGTGTTTATTTAATGTATAAGTCATGCTGATATATATATCTATCTATCACACACACACACACACACACACACACACACACTAAAATGATTCCTACAGTTAAGCAAATTAACCTATTAATCCTTTCCTAGTTACCTTTTTTGTGTGGTAAGAGTGCCTAAAATCTACTTCCTTGGGAAATGTTCAATATAAAATACAATAATACTAACAATATTATTAAGCCCTCAAAATGTACATTTGATCTCTAAACTTATTTGTTCTACATAACTGCAAGTTTGTACCCTTTGACTTATATTTTCCCAATTTCTCCTCCTCTCCCACCTCAGATCCCCTGGTAACCACAGTTCTTCTCCCTGTTTCTGTGGTTTTGACTTATCATTTGCATTCTCAAAAACAAGTGAGATTACTTACATGTGTTTTTCTTTCTACGTCCAAATTACTTCAATCAGCATAATGTGTTCCAGGATCATCCATGTTGTCACACATAGACGTTATCTCTTTCTTTTTAAGGGATAAATAGTATTTTATTATATGTGTGTGTGTGTGTGTGTGTGTGTGTGTGTGTGTATATACATACCATAATTTTTTTATCCATTCTCCTGAGATGAACACTGAACACCTAGGATATTTCCATAACTTTGCCATTGTGAACAATACTATAGTGAACATGAGAGTGCAGGTATCTGTTTAATATATTGATTTTATTTTATGGCTGGGTATGTACCCAAAAATGAGAATTCTGGGTCATATGATAAGTCTATTTTTAATTTTTCAAGGACTCACCATACTGTTTTTATAATGACTGTACCAATTTACATCCCACCAACAGTGTACACAGTTTATTTTTTGCCACACCCTCGCCAACATTTGTTATTTTTTGCTGTCATCTTACAAGGTATGCAAAAGAAACAAAATTATTAGAGGTAAATTTAGCCAAGTAATTGAATGATCTGTTCACTGAAAACTATAAAAGACTGATGAAGGATATTGAAGATTGCACAAGAAAATGGAAACATATCCTATGTTAATAAATTAAAAGGTTTAATATTGTTAAAATGTTTCTATTACCCAGTGATACAAAGATTTGATAGAATTCCTATCAAAATTCTAATGATACTCTTCACTGGAATAGAAAAAAAATGCTAACATTTGTATGGAACTAAAAAAGAACTCCTAATAGCTAAAACAATCTTGAAAAAGAAAATACAAAATTTGAGTATCACAATTTCTTATCTCAAATTATATTGGAAAGCTATCGGCTATAGTAATTAAAACAATATGGTACTGACATGAAACAGACAGATACACAAATGAAGCAGAATAGAGCCAAGAATTAAACTCCAGTGTGCACAGTCAACTAATTTTCCACAAGGGTACCAAGAAGACAGAATGGGGAAAGGATAGCCTTTTCAATAACTGATGATGGGAAAACTTCATATCCATATACAAAAGAATAAAACTGAACCCTCATATATAAAGTGCAAATCAAAATAGATTAAAGACTCAAACACAAATCTTGAAACTGAAAAATTACTAGAAGCAAACATAGTAGAAAAGCTCTTAATATTGGTCTTTGTAATTATATTTTTGATATTACACAAAAAGCTCGGGAAACAAAATTAAAAATAGACAAATGGGACAGCATCAAATAAAAAAGCTGCAGAGTAAAGGAAAAAAATCAATCAAAGGAAAAGGCAGTTAATATTCAAAATATATAAAGAACTCACACAACTCAATGGCAAAACAGAAAACAAACCGTCACAATATGAGCAAAGGGCATAAATAGACATTTTTTCAAGAAGACATAAAAATGGCAATGAATATATGAAATGTGCTAAACATCACTAATCACGAGGTAAACACAAGTAAAAATCACAGTGACGTTTCACTTCACACCTGTTAGATGTCTGATTCTTGTTAGGAAGAGTAGCCAAACTCTGTCTTGGGAAATTGTGTTGGTATGGAGCAATCATTTACATAAGTGTTTGTATATCACCTGAAAGGACAAGGAGCTGGCATTTCCTTGAGGTTAGTGAAGAGGATGCCTGAAGTATTGTGCTTACCTGCTAGTAAATTTAATTTATTAAATGAATGATAATGCCAGAATACTCTGAGACTCATTTTCACTATAATTAGAAAAACATTTAGTGAAAAGTAGCTAATTATTAATGTCATCAGAATTTTCTGTTGCTACAATTTTTAGGAAAAATACAAAGTTGTACAAGACTGTAATAGATTAGATCACTTCACTACCCTACAATATTTATTTATTTCACAAATATTTTTCATGTTTTATCATATGTATGATAGGCTGAAAAAATGTCAATGTATGTAATTTCTTTCATATTTATTAAAGGAAGATATAAACGTTATATAATATTAGTCATGAAAATAAATGTATTCCATTTATCTCTGGGTGTATGTATAAATGAATTTTATTTTAGTATCTATTTAATACTAAATAAAACTAACTGTAGTTACTAATGAAAATGAAGATATGTAAACCTTTCATTCCAGTTTCGTAAACTTTATTTACTAATAGTAATTTGCAATGATAACCTTGACTTTTCCTGGCCAATCTTGCATGCTTTTAATTATATTTTAAGCATATGTTTACAAACAATAACAATTCTTGATCTTTCAGAAAAAAAAATAGAAAGCTTCCAAGATGTTAAAAATGAAATTTGGAAATTTAAAAGATTGATTCACTTATAGTGTCTTCCAGAGTTTCATTTAAATATATGTGCTTCTGTTATTCTTGCAATTTGATTTGCTCTATCCTCTCTATTTCACCCTTATTATTCAAGAGCTTATCAACTTGACATATTATTATTATTATCCTAATCTAACTGATAAGTGCAACATTTTTGCACAGTGCTTTGTATTTAATGAACCATTGGAAATATTGTGTGAATTCCATTAAAGGCCAATATTGATCACATTGCAAAATCTTTTTTTTTTTTTTTTTACAAAAAAATATAAGGACATCCTTAATCCATGTTGCTAATTATTTCTTCTTCTATTTTTCATATTGTTAAGAAAGTTTCAAAAATTTAGTTGAGGACTTTTTCTAACAGTTTATTTATGAACACCATTTCAGTGGAGTCCTCCCAAATTAAAAGATCATGTCCTTTTCTCATTAAACCATTAGCTATAACATGAAAGATATTTTCTGAAAATGTGCTATGTAAAGGAGATAAAAACAAGTCTGTTAGTAAGGCTGGAATCAGTCTCTGGCTTACCATGTTCTAACCACTGAATAAGTAAAGTTACTTTAACCTATTTAAGATGTCAGTTATTTTTTTCAGGAAAATAGCTACAATTCTGTTTTAATAATATAATATGTAAGGAGCATAAGGGTAATATTTGGCTTAGAGCTGAGCCTTCAGTACCCATATCTGTTTTCTATAGTAGCTTTTCTATTATATCAAAACCTCTCCCTATATAAGTATTTATTTATATATATGCCTGAGTGAAAGACCTGGGGAAACTATACCATGAGCAGATTAACTTTGACTGTGTATGCAAGCAAGTTAGTATTTTTATTGACCTTAAATTTACATCTTTTAGTAAAATGTGAGTTCTGACAAATTCACAGATTTGTTTAATAATCACCATAATAGAGATAGAAATTGCTGCATTATCCCCCAAAATTCTCTATGTCCTTTTCTAGTCAATACCTCCTCATCCAATTGCAGTTCCTAAAAACTCTTTTTTTTTGTCTCCATAGTTTTTACTTTCAAGAGGCCGCATAAATATAAATGTACAGTTAGTAGTCTTTTATTTGAAATTATTTTCTTGAGATATAACTGACTTTCAAAAGGCTGTATATACTTAATGTATGCAATATGATGAATTGGGAGATAAGTATATATGTATGAAGCCACCACCACAGTCTATGCCACAAACCTATTAATCACTTTCAAAAGTTTCCTCTGAGTTGGAGTATTTATTAAATTTATATCATTATCATTGATTTATGATACTGTAAACCACAAATAAAATACTAAACCCCTGAACAACTGAATAGACATCCTCCCCCTTACCTTAACTCAAGCTGATTTCAACACTTCAGGCAGAGATAAAGTCTTTCAACCAATTGCACCTATTCACTTTTGACCTGGAAGTCCAACCCTGCCAGAAAAAGGTATACCATGCATGTGTTGATTTATGTCTTTGTACATCAGTTCTGTCTCTCTAAAATGTATAGAATCAAGCTGTAACCAAACCAACTTGAGAACATGTCCTCAGGACCTCCTGAGGCTGTGCCACAGGCTGTGGTCTTTAACCTTGGCAGAAAAACATCTAAAGTGATTGAGAGCTGTATCAGATACTTTTTCGTTTATGATAGAAACACCTAAGATCTACCCTCTTAGTAAATATTAAAACAATATTACTAACTATAGGCTCTATGGTGTATAGTAGACCTCTAGGATTTAATTCATCTTTTACAACTGAAACCTCATACTCTTTGACTAATCCCTCCGTTTCTCTCTTTCACCAGATCCTGGCAACCACTGTTTCATTCTCTGCATCTGTGAGTTTGACTATTTTATATTGCAGATATAAGTGGCATCATGTGGTGTTTGTTCTACTGGATTTAGCTTATTTCACTTAGCGTAAGGCAATCCAGTTTCATCCAAGTTGTCACAAATGGCAAGATTTTCTTCTTGTTTTAAGGTTCTTGTTGTAAGGTTCTTCATCCATTCATCCGTTGCTTCATATTTAGATTGCTTCTATGTTTTGGCTATTGTGAATAATACTACAATGAACATGGGAGTATAGGGATTTCTTTGACATACTGATTTTATTTCCCTTAGGTAAATACCAAGAAATTGAATTGCTGAATTGTATGATAGTCCTGTTTTTTTTTTTTTTTAACTTTAAGATTCTTCCTCAGAGTAGCTACAACAATTTACATCCCAACGAATAGTATATAAAGGTTTCTTTTTCTCCAGGGAGCAGGAGGATCCCTGGAGCAAAGAGTTTGAGCAACATGGAAGAGATTTTGTCTCTAAAAAAAATTAAAATGTCAGCCAGTCATGGTGTTACCCACCTGTGCTCTCAGCTACTTGATAGGCTGAGGTGGGAGGTCTGCTTTAGCCTGGGAGGTAAAGGCTGCATTAAGCTGTAATTACACCACTTCACTCCAACTTGGGTACACATTAAGGTCTTGCCTCAAAAAAAAAAAAAAAATAAAGGTCTACTAAAGATATATATGTATGTATTTATCTATCGATCTACACATATATTTGTGTGTCATTGTGTGAACACACTTTTAATGATCAAGACAGTAGTTTTGGGGGAAAAAAGGCAATACCTTTTATTATATTTGCTATCTAAAAATCCTGAGAATTTTTTAGTGGTTATCAACATGATAAGGAAGAGAACTGGCTAAATATTGAGGGGTCAGAATCAATGGATTATTTCTTCTGATTCAAATATTTGAATAATAAGGAAGCCAGAAATAATTTGATATTAGAGAAATTTTGAACCAAATGAAATAAAAAGAACAGAATTATCTTTCTACACATTTAGTAAGTCATTCATACCTACTGATTTTAGTAGAAAGCACATATTGACAAAAGTTTTTAAAAATCTTACTCTTGAGGATCATTAGTATTTTTAACAGGAAGATTCACCATGTACATAAAATGTTTACATATAATGGATACTACCTATATTATCGTAATGTACATTGATATTTATAGTAATAATATAGATATGTGTCAACAATAATAATTAGCTATACATGCCATTTTGGTTCAATTTCTTTGTATTGTTAGACATCTTAAATAATTGCATAACTATAAAATAATGAAGAGGTAAAAGTAAAAAATAAGACAGACAAAATGCAAAAAAAAAAAAAAACCTTTTAGTTGTAAAATTTAGGCAAATAAAATAATTTTATATACATTATCAGAAAAGTAATAACTAACTATGAATAGCATAATATTTAACCACTAGGCTAGGAAACGAGTGGTGTTATAATATTAGATAGTTAATTTTTTCATTGGATGAAAGACAATCCAAAAATATTACCTCTGTTATAAAACTTCAAATTCCATTAGATTTCTTCTGGTTCATGTTTTATGATAGGAAAAATAATATAAACCTTAATATATTTCATCTTTGAAGAAGAAAGAAGGTGGAATATAGCAGAAAGCGTAAAAATTGCTTTCCTATTTTCAGAGCAGTCATGCACTATAAAAATCTGTGATATATAAGACTTGATAATAAAGAACCCAATATTTATTAAAAGGAAGTATAATTCTTTCAGAAGCCTAGAACTTTCCAAAAAGTATTTTAAATTTTGTTTTGTTTTGTTTTCTCATTTTCTTTCCATGCTACACTTTACCACTTTTATAATAGCTGCAATAGTCATTTTTATCCCTTTTATTTTTCATTGATGAGGTTATTATCTACAGCTTGACAAAGTTTTAGCCATGACACTTTCAAAGGAAAGGCAAGAATTAAATACCACCTGAGCTGTTCCTCTTGTTCATATGGAGATGGCTCTGGTAAACATGCCTGGGGATAGACCTCCCAGAAGTTTAAAGTAGTTGGAATTGTGTATTTTGTTTTTCTATAAAAACTGCAATCAAAGTGCAGACTGAAAACTAAATTTTCCTTAGAAGTTACTATCAATATAAAAGCTCTTTTAAATATGCTTTTCAAATTATATAAATTATCATAAAGCTCTAAGTCTCACATTTCTATAATATTTAGCCAAAGTGAAATTGCTTTGTCAAGAATAGTTTTTTTTTTTTTCAGTTCCCTCTGATAAGAAAATATTGCAAGATGAAATTCTAAATAGACAGTAAGTTATATCAAAATCTGCACTGAAGCTTCACTGGCTACTTATGAGTTTCATCTGAAGGTATGGGGTCTTTTAGGATGTATTATGGTATGTTGAAATTGCATATGAAACTGTTTCTAACCCTAAATAATACAGTATAGGTAGAGCAATATTAATTTAGTTTTACCAGAATTAGAAATATTGAACTTCATCATATATTAAGTATTAAAGGCACAACAATATTACATGCAATTTTTTAATCTGTTGTACAAATGTATGTTCAAATTTAGTATTATAATTCACATGTAGACCTTAGGAATTTAAGAAGTAGATATGTCATATATAAGGGATAGTTAAAATTGTTTTACAAGTACACACATTGAAAACCAGAGTTCTGTTATTTTATAGGAATTATTCCCTTGTCACCAGTTTGTGAATCTCTAAGTTTCTCCAGATATATTTATATGTATTCCAACTCTTTCAGGGATATATTTTCATGTCCATCATGTTTTTCTGCTATTAAAGGAAAACATTAGCTAAATTAAATTTAAAAGAGTAAAATGGAGCAAAGGAAATTGTGTGAATCAGGCAGCCTTCCAAGCCAGATTAGGCACAACCACATGGTGGAAGATTTATGGGCAGAACAAGGAAAGTGACATACAGAAAATGAAAGTGAGGCACAGAAACAGTTGGATTGGTTACAGCTTGGTGTTTGCCTTGTATGAACATAGTTTGAACAGTTGGCCACCTTTGATTGAATAAAACTTAATGATTGGCACAAGAGTAGGCTACAGTGTGTTTACAACTCCATTTAGGTTATAGTTCACAATTTAAAGAGAAACCTTTAGGCTAAACTTAAAATATATAAGGAGGCAGCTTTTGGCTAAACTTGATTTAACAATTTGCCCCTTTTGGTCAATTTTTTCAACTATGAGAGAGTGACCAAACTTTAGTCACTAATGTCAGTATCGGCATTGTAAATGTACTTATTCAGTCTTGAAACCCACTGGGATAGCAGATCAGTGGTTTGGTAAGGGGAACAAGGACTTCAGGTTATTTTGTTTTCTTTTTTTGTAAGGCTTAGAGTAAAGGATATCTCATCAAGCTCATCATGCTGGAATGGGCTGTTTACAGGAGAAAAGAAAACCTAGTTCTAGGAACTACGTGTTTCCAAAGTGTTAGTTTGATTATGTCACATTTAGCATGAGTGACTCCATTTTGGTTTTGTCTGGTCTGTTGAGGTCTACTGCATGTGCTTAGTCCAAAACAATGGCCTCTCACTATTTTGATTAAAAATTACCTCCTTTTGGTTAGGTTGTCACTTATGTGAGAGTGTGATTGAAACTTAGGGCCTTATAACCACTCTCAGTTATCATCATTATGGGTTTCTGATCTCAGCATGTCATTCCTAGGTTACAGTGCCTTCATGATCACACATCTCTTTCAGCTTATGTCATTCCACTTGAAGAGAGACAATTTGACCTTCTAGAGATATCTGTATGCAAACATTTAAAACTTTTGAGAGAATATAGTACTACAAGAAGTACTTCAAGATTACTATTATGACTATTGGGAGGATAATACCAAGAGTTTGGAGTATGCTCCTTATGGTGGGTCCTCATAAGCCAAACCAACTAAAATCAAATACATCAAAGAATGAGCTAAAGAATCTATCCAATTTAATTAAAGTCTCTTCATTAATTCCCTACAACGGAATCTCTATACTATGCACTATGATATAGTTCTCCATGGGCAACAAGAAGTGCCAAAAGCTGCACAAATACTTCTCTGTTTAGCCAGTGAGTAATCTAGAGCAGATCTATTATTAGCATAACTTTTACAAGGTAATTTAAAGTCTGTTGTGTAACCATAGCCTTTAGAGTAGAATCTGCTGTAAAGCCTATCATCAGTGGTAAATTTTTAATCATTGCCTCATTTACTCCTAACCATGGAAAAAAAGAGAAACAACGATGCCCTTCTAGAATAGTGAAGACCTCCTGACAATGTTCTCTTCAACCCATGATGTAGATTTAGAGTGGAACAATCTTCTGTTTCTGACTGATTATTAGACAACATATATACTATTAAAGCTTTTCACCTACATTGGGCCTTCATCTTCCAGCTATCAAAATATAAAGTTATTCGTGCATAGTGCTGTCTGCAAACTCCTGCACAAATATATATTCCATGAGTGCACATAACAGCCTCCTTTTTACTTCTGTTCATAGATGCATAAACAAGAAAAAAGAAAGATAAAGGTCTCATGAAAGAGAAGTATTGATTCTTGATCAGGGATGCCATCTTCTTCTGGGGAGAAACTTCCCTGGTTAGCTTTACCTTAAGTTTTTCCAATGGGTGTACAGTTCCAAGAGTGTAAAGAAGGGACCCTTCTCAGTTGTGAGATTGTGAACCCAAGGTTCAAGGTCCCAAAGTTTTGCTGCAGTATGAATAGCAAGGGCAGTCATTCTCTCATGTTCTCTGAAGATTCAGTCTTTGCATTCAAGATTGTAAAGGGGACAATTCTCCTCAGTCTGTAAACCATGAAAAGCTTTCTTTACCTGGTGAAAATACACTGGTATAATGTGTTGCTATTATAACATCAGCCTTCTTGCATGGAAAAGCTTTAATACAACCAGAAAACATGCATTAAAAATGACAATGGAATGAAACCCTTCATATATGTATAAATGGCCCATCAGGTAGCAGAATATACATGAATTTTGATTGTCTCTCTAGGAATATGAGTTTGAGATATATATAAAATTTGGATCATTTTATGTATTCCATGATGAGTGATGAAATTCAGCACTTTAAATAACAAAAGCTTTAAGGACTCAGGACAAGGCAGCCATTCTGACTCTCCATGAGTCCGTGCTTAACACTGGATTTATGTCCTGTTGAATACTAGTTGTTTTTCCTATTTAGGAGTGTAACACTGATAACTGATGGGTAATCACAGGTAATCTGACTTAGACCGTGGAGTTCATTCAGATTGTATATTTAAACAATTTCAGTAGTGGGTGATTCAGCATGAAAATCTGGCAAAGTATTTTATTGATACTAAATTAATTTTTTTTCTACTTCAGTTAGCAGTTTTATAAACCAGTCAGTTTCTTCATTAAAGTCCTAAGAATTCTTGCCCAATCCAAATGATATGATTCTAAAGTTATAAGAAACCTGCATTCAAGAATGCTTCTCAGTGTCATTTTCATTTTTTCGTGAACCTCCTTAAAGACTCCATCTTCTAGGATTTTGCGTGCTTGTAAAGTTTTCAGAAACTGCATCAAAATTAAGCAATTAACTGTGGAAATGACTTTAAATGATCATTTTAAAGACACAGTGGATAAGAAAATTTGGTTATTTCTGCAGTCTACAATAACTTAACATTATAACCATAATTATGATTGATAGCATATATTCAGACATACTAGAATTTTAGAAATCCCATATAATTTTGGAACATATATTAAATGACATACATTAAATATAGCCTGAAGAAGATTAAACATTATTTCTTATTTGACAATGCTTCCCATGTAACTTAACACATCAGATAATCTTGTTTACTTCCCTACAGAAGGATTCAGTGGCCCTCTTTAGCATCCCAGTGTTAAGATGTCAAAGAAGACTTAATTTTGAAGCTGAAATGTAATTTTGGGAAGCCTATCAAATATATTAAAGCTTTAAAACACTTGAACAAAATAGGATCACTGGTCACCATGAAACAGTATTTGTTACTTTGGGCAGTATGGCCATCTTCATGATATTGATTCTCCCTAACCATGAGCATGGAATGTTTTTCCATCTGTTTGTGTCCTCTGTTATTTCTTTGAAGAGTGGTTTGTAGTTCTCCTTGAAGAGGTCATTTACATCTGATCTTTGACAAACCTGACATAAACAAGCGGTGGGGAAAGGATTACCTGTTTAATAAATAGTGTTGGGAAAATTGGCTAGCCATATGCGGAAAGCTGAAACTGGATCCCTTCCTTATACCTTATATAAAAGTTAACTCAAGATGGATTAAAGATTTAAATGTAAGACCTAAAACCACAAAAACTCTAGAAGAAAACTTAGGCAATACCACTCAGGATGTAGGAATGGACAAGGAATTCATGACTAAAACACCAAAAACAATGGAAACAAAAGCTAAAATTGAAAAATATATTCTAATTAAAGAGCTTCTGCACAGCAAAAGCTATCATCAGAGTGAACAGGCAACCTACAAAATGGGAGAAAATGTTTGCAATCTACCCATCTGACAAAAGGCTAATATCCAGAATCTACAAAGAACTCAAACAAATTTACAAGAAAAAAACAACTCCATCAATAAGTGGGTGAATGATATAAATAGACTCTTCTCAAAAGAAAACATTTATACAGCCAACAAACATGAAAAAAAAAAACCCTCATCATCACTGATCATTAGAGAAATGCAAATCAAAACCACAATGAGATACCATCTCACACCAGTTAGAAAATCAAACTATGCACATTCTCACTCATAAGTGGGAGCTCAACAATGAGAACACATGGACACAGGGAGGGGAACATCACACACTGGGGCATGCTGTGGTGGTGGGGGATAGGGGAAGGATAACATTAGGAGAAATACCTTATGTAGATGATGGGATGCAGCAAACCACCATGGCAGGTGAATAAGTATGGGATTACAATTTATTAACACTTAGGATGGCTTTCTTTCCACCTTTGAGGTGCAATATATAATAATCCAAAAGTTTAGCAGATTTAATTTTTCTTATCAATTAGTCACTTTAGCTTTTTATTTACCTTTTATAAACTCTTTACATGAAAATACTGGTATATTTTTAGAAGCTTCTGTCTATCAATAATCATTCTTAGATGAGACTAATTTCGTAGCCCTCATTTTCAAATGCATTCCTTTAGTGCTGTGCTGTTGATTTGGAATGTTCCACTGTAACTAATATTTAGTAAGATTTTGTCATCTCTATAAGACTTTACTGTTTCCAGGGCCTAATACCTATACATGTATAAGCTGGAAGGAACTCAGTTCATTAAAAATTAAGGATCCCATTTTTACTGCAAATATTAGCCAATGATCAATTAGCCACTGATCAACTTTTCCCTACCCAGGTGTGCAAGAAAAGTGAAACAAAATGGGTAGAACACAGAAATTTCTACCAATTTCCAAAAGACAAATTTTACACCCCCTGCGATACTGCCATTTACTACCAGTTTCTTTCTAATCTGGTGAGACATAAGAGGCTTCTAACTGGATCCAATCAGTTAATTATCAGATTTAATCTGATCCTGGGCTCAGTCTAGTTTCTGTTATGACTTCCAAGCCTAGTTTGGATCAGTTTTGCTCAAAGAAACTCAGAGAACTCAAAATACAAATCAATTCAGCTTCAGAATCTGAGAGGGAACTTACAATAATCCTCAGCTGCTCCAAGAGAGCAATGGACACAGTAAGACTGGTGGGTACCTTGATTGGTCACTCAGTCCTCATGGGGGTCAGTAGAAACTCTGCTCTGGATCCCATTTCTGACACCATCTGTTAAAAGAAAAACTTTAGCAGAATTAAATTTTAAAAAGTTTAAGCAAAGCAAAGTCTGGAAACTGACTGAGCCAGAGTAGGCTCAGAGACTCCAGCACAGCCATGTGGTAGAAGATTTATAGACAGAAACGTAGAAAATGAAAGTGAGGTATAGAAACAGCTGGATTGGTTACAGCTAAGCATTTGATGTATTTGACTATTGTTTGAACAGTTGGTCAGCTTTGATTGGTCAATACTCTGTGATTGGCACAAAATTAAGCTACAGTGTCTTTGAAACTGTAACTGGAGGGCAGCACAGGGGCTCAGCTCCCTCTTAGTGCTTGCCAAAGATGTAACAGGGCAGAGCCCCAACGCTTCCAGTTCTCTGATCTGCTGTTTTCCCCCGGATGTGCACAGGTCCTTGACCTCTCTTACCCCTGGAATGGGGAAGGGGCTTTGGAGGCGGTGAGCTTACCATTTGAGAATCCCTATAGGTGAGGAGCAGTGAGTTTTTAACCTTTGAGTTTTTCCTGCCGCATTCATGTTCTCATCCAATAAGAGGAGTTCTTTCAGACTTCCACTGGAGTGATTGATCTTTGATTTTGATATCAGATTGGCTGCTAGGTTTGCAATAGGGGCCCTTCCACCCAGAGCTTTTCAAGGGCTTTTTGATCAAAGAAGCTCACCTGGAATTCTACCTAGCTTGAGCAGGGGAAAGTCAGACAAATAATTTTACTTTCCTAGATGGGGACATGGATGGAGGCATGGTGATGGAAAATTTCTGCCTTTGAAACCATGCCCCTTGTGGCCTCCATTTTTCTTAACACAGTCCCTCACAACTCTATTTAGGTTTTAGTTTACAATCTACAAAGAAACCTTTTGTTTGAACTTAAAATACGTAATGATACAGCTTTAGACTCAACTGTATTTAACACTGCTTACATTTTAAGTGCCTTTAGACTGTACCATTTTGGACAAATTGTCTCTAATGTTGGTAAAAGAGTCAAACTCTGTAAAATATTCAAAGAGATTTATTCTGAGCCAAATATGAGTGACCAATGGCCCATAACACAGCTGTAACGAGATGGTGAGAACATCTGCACGAGGTGTTTGGGGCACAGCTTGGTTTTATATATTTTTGGGAGACATGAGACATTAAATAATATGCGTAAAATGTATATTGGTTCAGTCAAGAAAGGCAGGACAACTCAAAGTGGGGTTTCCAGGCAGTGGGTAGACAAGATACAAATGGTTGCATTCTTTTGGTTATTTGATTAGCCTTTCACTAAATACACAATCTACATGTGACTGGGTAAAGGAATAGTCATTTATGCCTTAATCTGGCTCAATGAACCTGCATTTTTACAATAAACAATAGGGCTGAGAAAGCAATTAGATATGCATTTGTCACAGGTGAGAAAGCGATGATTTTCTGTCCCACACTAGTGAAGATAAGCTATCAATTTACTTTGCCAGGGTTAAATTCAATAGAACTATTTTTAGGGTAAAAATCTTGACTCAAGGAATTTCCTTAATAAAATGGGAGGCATGTTTGCCTGATGCAGTTCCCAGCTCGACTTTTTGCTCTGGCTTAGTGATTTTGGGGTCCCAAATGTATTATCCTTTCATATTATTATTTTGCATATTACATTAGAGATACCACTTACCAGTGTTAAGTATCGGGTAGATTTTCTCCCTAAAATTTTGTTGAAGAAAAACTGGGGCAACTGGACCACTATATAAGGTTACCACATGCTGATAATTATGTCAAGCTCATTTCTCTGTTCTTTTCTAAAACCTGGATGCTGCTTAAACACTACTTTTGCTCACTTAAGTTCTTCTGCATTGTGGACTTGTAACAATCTTTTCAATTGATTTTTCTCTACATGATAGCTTAACTACATATATCCGTGTTGCTTGTTCAGATCTCTCCTCCAAGGCTGTTAGGTTTTTCTTGGGTAATTTTTGTTTTATTTTAACCACTTTGTCTAGTGACAGCAGATGGCAATGTCAGAGGAAGACTGTGGAGAAAATATGAAATAATTAATTTACAGTGTTTGGAATTATGCTTAATTCAGTGCAGTGTCCCCAAACTTATGGAAAATTAAAAAAGTGTAATTACATTTTATTTATAGAGGTTTATGTACAACAACAGAAACAATTAAGATATTTGTGTTTTGACTGTTGAGAAATATGTGTTGTTTTTTTAAAAGGACGGATTAAAATATATTCTAGCTGTTATAAACCTGCATTCCAGAAATTCTACTCAGATTTATGCTTTGTTATTAATATGATACCAGAATGTTACCCTAAAGTAGTATCTGAGCAATATTTTATGTACAGATTTGTCAATTAAACTAGTACACATAAAGAAAAACTACTTAGAACACTCTTTGCCTTTTTGATAGTCTCTATTTTGTTCATTCTTTTAGTAACATGAATTTGTTTAAAATATGTTAATTTTTTGAAAAAATTATTAGATAAAATACTTAGGTAGAGTACAACCAAGATAAGGCAATGGTTTTATAAAACTGCTAAAGCCATATGTCTAATAAAACTACTGTAATGTATGACTTACAAGTCGCTACATTATCACCCTAACGTAAAGTATCTATAAATCCTAAATCAATGTATTACATTTTTGTTTGCTTCATACACAATTTAATCACAATAAGGACATATTAGGGAAGCTTGGAGCTATAGGAAAGTCAAATGAAACTAATAAAATTGATATTTCAGAAAGATTTGTAACAATTTGCTGGGCAAGATAAATAGAAACTAAGAGAAACAGGGAAGCAAGAGAAAAGATGACTTTAGTATATTAATCCAGGAAAGAATTGTTAACACCATAATTTTGACTTCCCTTCCAATATTTTCACATCAAAATATACTACCTCTTCATATTTTTCTCTAGTCATAGTTTTCATGAACTGTTCATGTACTGTTTAAGATCTCCCTCAATTTTCTTGCTCACTATAAAGTTCAGAAATGCATACAAGTTATATTGTCTTTCACTACTTTAAAATCCTCCCCTTGCATTTTTTCTAAGAACTCTATTTTGCATTTATTAGTTTCATTGTTTTACTCTTTTCTAATTTAAGAATTTATACTTTCTTTAAAAATATCCGGAATTTTGGCAATTTTTGAGGTAATTCTGATTCCAGATTTGGGAATTACAGCTGTGATATATGTAGTTTTTTACTAGAAATTAGTCATCTGGTGCCCCATTTTTTTCCTTTTAGTGCTATTTTCATATTATTGCACGTGTTTTTCTCTGTGTATGGAACAGATAGAAGCTCTTTGAGGATAAGACTATGCATTGTATTTCTTAGGAACAATAAATATTGGTATTACGGCTATGAAGTTAGAGAATTAATGTAAACACGAAGAACTTGTAGCATGCAGCTTCTTAAAGGGCTCCCAACAAACCTTACCTCTTAGTACTCATATTCTTGTCTCACTCCCTCTGTCCTTTAGTGTGGGCTAGATCTAGGGACTTGCTTCTGTGAAGTAGAATAGGACAAAAATATTGGAATGTTACCTCCAAGATTGGGCTATAAATGGCATCTACTTTGTCCTGTTCAGGCTCTTTCTGTATGTCTTGATTTTTCTCATTTGCTTGTTTTGATGAAGCAAAGGGCTATATAATGAGCTATTCTATGAAGTTGCTGTATAATGAGCTGTTCTATGAAATGACCCATGCGTTGAGAAAGAGGGAGTGGTCTCTGGCCTATAGTCTGCAGTGAATTTAAGTCTACCCACCACCATCTGAGTGATTCTGGAAGCAAATCTGCCTCCAGTTGAGTCTTGAGATGATGTAGCTTAAACCAGCATCTTGACTGTGACCTTGAGAGAAACCCAGAGCCAGGGGACCCAGAT
Source organism: Aotus nancymaae (assembly GCF_030222135.1). Lineage (NCBI taxonomy): Eukaryota > Metazoa > Chordata > Mammalia > Primates > Aotidae > Aotus > Aotus nancymaae. Next base: position 13,048,594 of record NW_026988476.1, on the reverse strand, counting down.
GAAATACACCTAGATTCCCGCTCTGCAAAACCTTTGAGATGATAAATGTTGTTGTTTTAAGCTAAAAAAAAAAAAAAAAAAAAAATCCTCCCCTAAGCTATAAAGCCTTATTTTTTAAAAAGTCAAGACAACTTATCTCTGTATTCCACAATTGCCAAATTTTACTACATTCTACATATGGCAGTTTGTTCTTAAATTACAAAACAAATTATTCAAATATTGAACTTCTTATAGATGTGGGTAATTTTTGTCCAACACCAAACCTCAAAACTGAAGCCCAAAGCAGACTTTTTCTCTATAACATAATAGAAAAATATATAGTATTCATTTGCATTATATTCAGATTGGGAATTTGATTACGGGTTATAGTGATACCAAAATGCTAAAGGAGTTAATGTGAAACAAGGAGTATTTATCTACATATAAATACAAAGCTAGGAAAAAGATCACTGGTATAATGGCTATTGGTTAACATCAAATGTATTAACTAAAGGTGGCGCGAGTCTGTAATCCCAGCTACTCAGGAGGCTGAGGCAGGAGAATTGCCTGAACCCAGGAGGCGGAGGTTGCGGTGAGCCGAGATCGCGCCATTGCACTCCAGCCTGGGTATCAAGAGCGAAACTCCGTCTCAAAAAAAAAAAAAAAAAAAGACTCTACACATCCTACATTGAAAAAAATAAAAAATAAAACATAATCTAAATATAACAAATCACAAGAAAAAGCTATACTGGGAAACAAACCTAATAATGTTATTTAAAGTAAATGCAAACAATTTATTTTTATATACCTTTGGTTGATCTGCTCACTTGATGGATAATATCAAATTAATGAATACTAGTGCAAATTCTAATAAGAGTTAACATATAAAGATTTTAGTTTCTTGACACACAGTTACACCAATAAATAGAAACTTATTTTTAAAATAAAATAGCCAATTATAGTGTTTTACCTGAATACGGTTTACATGATTTTACTGTTCATCAAAGTAGTGACTAACACATTTCTCAATGGAAATGTAGAAATCTCATGGCTGTTATAAAAATATTTCCAGCACAAGGTGTTCTCAATTTCTTTTCAGCAGAATATTTACTGGTATATGATTTTAAATTTAATGAAGTGTTGAAATTCTTTACCTTTAATATCAGAGCACTGTATTTTACCATTTACTAGCTCAAGACAAAAATCATACCTGGGACCTAATGATCCATTCTTAACTAACACTGTCTTATGTAATTAACAACACAAATATATGCACTTAATATAGTTACCTTAAGAAAGAACCCCCAATGTAAAAATGAACTTCCAGTTTGTCAATAATTTTCTTTAAAGCAGTGATAAGGTAGACTTTCATTTAAAAATAATAAATAAAACTATTTTTGTTAGGCTAGTTTTTGAGAGAGTACAGGTATACTATCTTTCGGTATGAATTACTGCATCCTTCTCTCAGTAGATCGGATAATATCTCAAGATGTAGTCAGCTCTCATTACTCTTGGTAGTTAGGTTTTCAAGTCACTGCAAACACAGAATTTAAAAATATTGAATGCTTCTGGGGAAAAGCAGGGTTAAGTGTATGCAAGCCTTGGGTCACAACATGTTCCTCGACCAAAATGTTATTTGTTGAGGAACTTTATTTGTTGTTATATAGGTTGATTTGCCCTTGTCCTTATTAAACAAGGCAGTATTTAATCATCAGCACTGAAAATCTGCTCTTCCACCTAATCTTCCTCCTGTATAATATTTATCAGGCATTCTAAATTCTTTCCTGAAGTCTCCAGATCTGTAGAAACCACCCTGTTTGTTAACACCATCAAGTTTAACATTTTTCAGACCATACTGCTTTTAACACATGCAAGATAGTCAGCATTGACCAAGAAGGATTTAGTGTTTTCCTGACCCTGTACTCATATACATGACTGTATATATATATTTTTGGCTTTAAGAATGACAACAATGCTGTTCACTACACATTTTTATATGTGTCATATCATGAATTTACAGATTTGGCAGGTTTTCCATGTTTTTTGTAACTTTATCATGCATTGTAGATGTTATTTTAGCACTTTATGGAGCAGCCTCATGTATAGATCAACGAATTTGCTCTTTTTTTTTTCTGGGTATACATACTATTGATTTACTTACATTGAGATCACTGTCAACAGCTTATAACTCATGCCTGAATAAAAATTATCTAACATATTTTCTCCATATGGCACACATGCATATATATGAACATTAAATAGCAGTTTAGCACTATGCTTGGGGGCCATTTTAAACAAAAATCACCAACAAAAAGCACAAAATGTAGCACCAAATAGACTGTAAAATGGACACTTGTTTAAAGTATGAGAACTAAAACAACAAGGCACAGTGTTGACTTGTTCAACTTCAGTTCAGAATAAGCACATTTAGTGATTCAAAATTTTTGAGGTTATGAGCGTTAGCATGTCTGCAAAGGACTGAGAAAATCCATGAGTATTTATTTTGAACTTACACATAAATTTTAGCTAGTGGGCCAATTCACAGAATCCAGGAATAATGAGGATTGACTGTATATAGGTAAAGCAATGTCTATAATGACTAGAATGTCTAATATTCCATTAAAATTATCTTGGGAGGAAAACATTTATACTGAATAATATAACATTTTTGTTATAATTACATCTGTGTTAAGCATTTTAAATTCATTTTTTAACTAAATCTTTATAAAAACCCTGTATGTAGATAATATTACATCCATATTTTTTTAGGAAACTGAGTTACAAAAGTGAACTTTTATAAGACTACCTGGCTCATGAGTGATGGAGCTAGTATTTAAACACATGCATGATTTTACAGCCTACAGTATTTACCACACAGGTACAGTGTGTCAAGATTGAAAATGTAAGGGCTGATAGAAACATTTAAAGGCAAAATAATAATAATAAATTGAATAAATACATATATATATTTAATTACATAACAAAAAGGGAATTAGGCTCCATAATGGACGCAGAGCTGGTCACAATCAAATTCAACCACCTAATTAATAGGAGTTGTCATTATATAAAATGAGAAGAAAGCATGGGCATTAAAGTCAAAGAGCTAGTCTGAGGTCGTGGCTTGTGGGACTCAAGTCAGGCCAAGGAGTATGAAACACACTTGTTCTGATGTACTATGCTGTGTTCAGACAAATCATAACTTTTGCCCTGCAGAAGGAGTTTCCTTTTGGTACATACCCTCACATCTGATCAATGTGGCTTTGCTAGACTGGACTAAGTACTTTATAAACCTTTATGACACAAACCATGTTACTTTAATTATATATCAAAGAATCAAATATACTCATTTTTAATTGCCCCTAGACAAGAATTAACTCCGTGGTATTACCATCAAAACTGTCAAGATACCATAAACCTGGCATCTGCAGCACCAGATGGTTTTTTTGTATTAGGATATGATATTGCTCTTCCAGAGTTGACAAAAAGAGTGTTATCATAAATACTGAACAAGAGATACCCATGTGGTATATGCTATGATTTAATTATGGTCATGGATATCCTTAGAAGAATTCTAAAATTAGTACACATTTTAAAAGTATCCTAAACATCAATTACAACAGCAAAGAGATGTTTACTGTTAACTTGCTTATCAAAGTCTGTTCTGTAGATGATACTACTCTTGTATAATAAATGATTGATTTGTCATTACCATCTGGAGTAATTTCTTCAACAGATTCAAAGTGGATTCTTTGCTGTCATGAACTCCTATACACATATTTTAGCATAGATGAATAATATTTCTGTAGCAAAATTTCTCAGCATATAAAATAAAAAGATATTGTAAGAGTGGCCAATTTTCTGTATCCTTGTCAAATAAAAAAGTAATGATTTTTTTTCCATTTTTGTCAAACTAATTATCATTCCAAAATAGTTACTCACAGAATTTGTATACCTATTCTTATGAATGTGGTGGAACATCTTTTCATGTTCCATTTTTATTGAGATTTTTTCTTTCTATGGTTCTATTTGTCATGTTTTTCCTAATGAGATTTTTTTTTTTTTTGCTTCCCTTATTGATGTATAAGAACACTTTATGGGGCTGGGCGCGGTGGCTCAAGCCTGTAATCCCAGCACTTTGGGAGGCTGAGGCGGGTGGATCACGAGGTCAAGAGATCGAGACCATCCCGAGACCATCCTGGTCAACATGGTGAAACCCCGTCTCTACTAATACAAAAAATTAGCTGGGCATGGTGGCGCATGCCTGTAATCCCAGCTACTCAGGAGGCTGAGGTAGGAGAATTGCCTGAACCCAGGAGGCAGAGGTTGCGGTGAGCCGAAATCGCGCCATTGCACTCCAGCCTGGGTAACAAGAGCGAAACTCCGTCTCAAAAAAAAAAGAACACTTTATATGATATATTATCAATATAAGCCATTTTTCTGTTAATTATATGCCACAGATAAAAGCAAAATTCTGGAAGTTTGTGCACTTTACAGTTGGGAGGAGCCTGTTCCCTCCTGTTCCTATGTGGAACCAGGGATTTGAATGGCCAGATGGGAAGCACTCTATCAGGGACTCTGGCCTGGGGAGATTCCCTAGTTCCCCCTTTTCTTCCTTTTCACCCAGTGAAACCCTGCTTTACTCACCCTTCAAACCATCTGCGAGTCTAAATTTTTGTGGCTGTGGAACAGGCAAGGACCCCATCTTGAGCTGTACTAAGAAAAAGTTCTGCGATTACTGTATACAAAGATGTTTGGTAATACTTTAGGAGACTATGACCAGAACTAGAATAATAATGACCTGGTAGTTTACCACTACCTACTTCTGTTTATTTTCAACCGATTACGAAATAGATTTTTTTTGGAAAGTTTAATGTTCTAAACTTGCTCTGTAAAAAGTTTTCCAGATGACTTAATCCTTTCAGTTTATTCCTCATTCTGTAATATTGGAGCAGTTGTGTAGTATCAGTTATAACATATATCTTGATTACTTGGTTTTTACAAATTATTAGAATTCTTATGTGAAGGCTTTAGTATGTCTAAATATAGCTAGAAATATGTAATTTCATTGAATGAGGAATGAGGACAAGAGAAGGGACACATACGGGATTCTATTTCCTGTGCATAAGATTAATCCTTGGTGTCTCCACTACAGAGGAGATAATTATAGATAAGAAAAAAAAAAAAAAAAAAAAAACTGAGGAATGTCAAGAGAGGGAAGATGCTACAAGTAAAATATAAATTATTGCTGGTATATCTGTTGAGCCCATCCAAATGATAATAATTTTTGGAGTGAGAGAGTGTTGAAAGAGATGGAGAATACTGTGTTTTTATATAGAGATGTAGAGACTTACAGCTATGGATTTAAACTGATAAGACCCTAGTTCTTAGATCTGAAACAGATATGTGCCAACATAAGATTTTAAAAAAAAGGAGTTTTTATAGTAATTAATCTTCATTTAAGTCATAGACGGATTTAAAAGTTTCAGAGATGAACAGGGGAGAAATCACGAATATTAGGAAGTATGCTTATTCTGTATGTAATAGAACATGAAAGATAATGAAAACTTACCTTTCTCTCATTTTAGCTTATGGATTCATCTGGCATGCAGATTAAACCACTGCCTTTTTATATCTTACTCCTTCATAAAAGTAAAACCAAAGCGAACTTAATTTTGAAAATGTCACATTACCACCAAAATGCAATAATCTGGATAACTCAATTTAAACCTATAATGGTACACTGTTGTTCCTATGACCCTACATACTAACTGCAACAAAAGTCAGGCTTGGCATGCCTGTGAAAGAATTATATTAAATTTTTGATTTTAGAATAATACATCTCCAAACACAGTATCTGATCCTTGAACCATATATACATTTTAAAAGATCCATGTATATAGATAAAACAGTCCTAGACAAAATAAGTTTTGACCCCAAACTTTTCCTATATATTGGAGTTTCAAACATGCTTATAATGTCACTTTTATAGTATTGTATTTCCTGTATTTTAAAGAAAGCTGAGTTTGAAAATGTACTTGCTGGATTTCTGACCCAGTGAATGTACAGACTACTCTAAAATTTTTGAGAATTACAACCCTTTATCTTCATTGCTTTTATGTAATATATGTATACAGTTGGCCCTTGAGCAACATAGATTTGAACTGGGCAAGTATATTTATATAGAGAGGTCCTTCTACCTCTGCTATCCTCAAAATCTGAGACAGCAGAAACAGCCCCTCCTCTTCCTTCTTCTCAGCCTTCTGAATATGAAGAGAGATGAAGATCTTTATGATAATCCACATCTATTTAATCAATAGTAAATGTATTTTATCTTCCATATGATTTTTTAGTAGCATTTTCTTTTCTCTAGATTACTTTATTGTAAGAATGTAGTTTAAAAACATATACAAAATATGTATTAATTTACTTTTATATTATTGGTAAGTCTTCTGGTCAACAATAGGCTATTAGTAGTTAAGTATTGGGGAGTTAAATGTTATACACAGAGATTAGAATGTGTCAGGGTTGGCATTCCTTAACCCTGTATTGTTCAAGGTTCAACTGTAGTTTTTTCTCTGGAATATATTATCATAGAAAAAAAATCTAATAAATATTTTTATAATTTAATTCTATTATGTGGTCTTAAACTTGTGTTAGTTTTAAAGTCACTTAAATTGTCTGAAACTTTTTTTTTTTATTTTTTTGAGACGGAGTTTCACTCCTGTTACCCAGGCTGGAGTGCAATGGCACGATCTCGGCTCACCGCAACCTCCGCCTCCTGGGTTCAGGCAATTCTCCTGCCTCAGCCTCCTGAGTAGCTGGGATTACAGGCATGCGCCACCATGCCCAGCTAATTTTTTGTATTTTTAGTAGAGACGGGGTTTCACCATGTTGACCAGGATGGTCTCGATCTCTTGACCTCGTGATCCATCCGCCTCAGCCTCCCAAAGTGCTGGGATTGCAGGCATGAGCCACCGCGCCCGGCCTGAAACTTTTTTTAAACCTATAAAAGTAAATTAACAATCCTCTGACTGCTCTTCAACATTTTTTAAAAATTTACTATTAGCTAGGCATTGTGTTATACAGATCCATTCATTTAATACTCACATTAAGTCTGTGAAATAAAAACTTTTTTTTTTTTTTACAGTTGGAGTAGCTGAGGTGCAGAGTTGAAAGATTAAACAAAGGTCACATACTAATAAATTATAGAACATCATTTGAAATAAAAATATGACTTCTTTTAGAGCCTTAAATTTTTTTAAACATTATTTTTACACTTCTTTGTATTGGACTGTTATAAGGATCAAATCAGAAATGAAAAATTCTTTGTAAATTTGAAAGTGATTATTTGCTATGTATACTGATGTTATTGTTATAAAGGCATGAGCTATTAGCCAATTCCTCTAGAAAAATAAATTTTATAATAAAATAATGACATCTTTTTGCAAAGCATTAAGGAAGAATATGGAATGCAAATATTTCTTTTTCTTTTTCCTTTTTTTAATTTTTTTGAGACAGAATTTTGCTCTTGTTGCTCCAGCTGGAGTGCAACGGCACAATCTCGGCTCACTGCAACCTCCGCCTCCTGGGTTCAAGCGATTCTCCTGCCTCATCCTCCTGAGTAGCTGGGATTACAGTCTTGTGCCACCACACCCAGCTAATTTTATACTTTTAGTAGAGACAGCATTTCTCCATGTTGGTCAGGCTGGTCTCCAACTCCCGACCTCAATTGATCTGCCTGCCTCGGCCTCTCAAAGTGCTAGGATTACAGGAGTGAGCCACCACGCCCTACCTGCAAATATTTAAACTTACAATATACGTGGAGGGTGTGTGTGTGTGTGTGTGTGTGTATAAAGTTACTGAGTTAATTTTTAATTACATTTTGGAGTTATAATTATGAAAAATATGTTAACTTCCTTGTGATCATGAAATCTGCATTCTAGTATATAAAGAACAAACACAGGTGACCAAAAGTAATAGGCAGAGATAATAAATATGCGAATCACAATATGTGAAAGACCATTGATGGTTCTTTATCTACAGAGAAACGGGACAAACATGTCTTGTTAAAATTTGTTCATATTTACTAAATCAACATTAGTAAGAATAGATTCTTGATCAATAAGTATAAATATATAGTTCACCATCGAACAACATAGATTTGAACTGGGTAAGTATATTTATATCTAGAATTTCTTCCACCTCTGCTATTCCCAAGACCTGAGACAGCAGGAATTTTGAATCTTTGTTAATCAAGAATATTTATTTTTAATTTTCTCTTTTTGTTTCATTTTTGCCTGGCTTTTGTATCAGAGTGATGCTAGCATTTTAGAGTGAGTCAGGATGAATTTCCTTCTCCTTGATTTGTGTTGCATAGTTTCAACAGGATTGATATTATCTCTTCTTTGTATGTTTGGTAGAATTATGCTGTGAGTTCATTCAGTCCTTGGCTTATTTTTGTTAAGATATTTTTTATTACTTATTCAGTATCACTTCTCATTATTGGCTGTTCGATATTTTGATTTCTTCTTGGTTGAATCTTGGGAGCTTTTATGTTTCCAGGAATTTATACATTTCCTCAAGCTTTTTTAATTTGTAAGTATGGAGATGCTCATAGTAGTCTATTACAATCTTTTGTATTTTTTGTGGTATCATTTGAAATGTCTCTCTTTTCATTTCTTATTTTACTTATTTGAATCTTCTCTCTTCTTAGTTATTCTAGCTTGTGTTCTATCATTTTTATTTATGTTTTCAAAAATGCATTGTTTATTTCATCCATCCTTCATATCTTTTTTTATTTTGTCACAATTTTGTTTAAGTCTACTCTGATATTTGTTATTTCTCTTCTGCTAGCTCTGTACTTATTTTCCCATTAGGTAATTTCTTCTTTTCAAGTTTCTTGAGGTGCAACATTAGGTTGTTAATTTCTAATCTATTTTTTATATGGTTACTTAACAATATAAACTTCCCTCTGTATACCACAAGTTTTGGTATGTTGTTCTACCTTTTTAATTGTCTAAATATTTATTTTTAAATTTCTGTTTTAATTTATTAATTGACCCAAGATCACTCAGGAGGAGAATGCTTAATTTCCATGTATTTGGATAGCTTTGAAAGTTCCTTTTGGAATTAATTTCTTGTTTTTTTCCAATGTGGTCTGAGAAGTTACTTGATATAATTTTTATTTTTTAAAATTTATTAAGGCTTGCTTTTTGGCTTAACATATGCTCTACCTTGAAGAATGTTCGAAGACCTGATGAAAGAATATATATTCCACACACGTTGGGTAGATTGTTCTCTAAATGTCTGTTAGGTCTATTTGTCCTAAAGGTTATTTTTTCCACAAGTACTCCACTCCACTCCCACTCTCATACCTTTTGTAGTCTCTAATGTCTATTATTCAAATCTCTATGTCCATGTGTATTCATTGTTTACCTCCAACCTAAAATTGAGGACATGGAATATTTGACTTTCTGTTTCGGAGTTATTTCACTTAGGATAGTGCCCTGCAGTTCCAATCATATTGCTGAAAAATGACATGATTTTATTATTTTTTGGGCTGAGTAGTATTTTATTGTGTGTGTCTGTTAGTGTATGTGTATATGTATATATACATATATACATATAAATATCAGATTTTCTTTCTATGACTAGTTTGTTGAGTATTTTTATTATGAAGGGATACTGAATTTAATTGAGTGGTCTTCTTGAATTTATTGAGATGATCCTATGGTTTTTGTTTTCAACTCTGTTTATGCAATGTATTATATTTATTGGTTTGTGTATTCTGAAACATCCCTGAGAAATGCTGGCAGACAGAAGGGCACACAGATCAGATTGGCTCCATCATACAGGCAATAGCCTTGCTCTTTCCTCATCCTTTAGGCAACAAAGTTTAGAGTGACCTAGAGAAATATGGCAAGACTTGGAGGATGTAAGTTCATGGCTGTGTTTCACCACAACCATTTCCATGGTAAACGCTTTGGGATCCACACAAGCTGGTGTTCTGTCTCTGCCAACTCTCTGAACTGAAATAACTGCCAACAGTTATTTCTGCCAGCTCAGATGTCCATGGGGTTGGTACGGCTCTTCTGCAACTAGAAAGAGATCCATCGTGCCAAGAGTGGGTCACTCCATGACTATTTTACTTACTTCTTTCCTAGGAGCCACTCAGAGCAACAAATGAGTCTTCTTAGTTGTCAGAAGATTGTCGGGTTCCCAGTTACCCCACCTTTTAGCCTGAGTTCTACATTTGCCTCTGTCCATTATTAATGCCTTTTATTCTGAAGATCTGTTCAGAGTACACTAGTCTACTGGATGATTTGCTCTCTCTTGGTAGGAGAAATTCTTTAAGGCTGTGTTTAGTCACTGTATGGTTACGCTTTGTATCCCCACCCAAATCTCATTTTAAATTATAATTTCCAAGTGTTGAGAGAGGGATCCGGTGGAAGGTGATTGGATCAGATGGGTGTTTTCTCCCATGCACTTCTTGTGATAGTGAGGGAGTTCTCATGAGATCCAATGGTTTTATAAATGGCAGTTCCCCCTGGACATTTTGCCCTCTCTCTCCCGCCACCATGTAAGACATGCTTGCTTTTTTGTCTGCCATGAATGTAAGTTTCCTGAGTCTTCCACTGCCATGTGTAACTACGAGTTGATTAAACCTCTTTTGTTTATTTAGCTGTCTATAACGTTTGTAAATTATACTCTCAGAGATGACTTTCCAGTTCATAGAATTTTAAATTGCAAATATACCTCCCTTGACAAACAGAAATACATATTCACTTGCCTACAAAATAATTTAATTCACCTCATTTATCTGAAACATTTATAATAGTTTGGCATAAATTATATTTTACTCATTTGCTTGTAAGTGTTGAGGGGTGATACTTTTTTATATTTATTTATTTATTGTAGGGAATCCATGAGCCCCACACATTGGTTGCCAGAATGTAGGGATCCGTGAGCCCCACATTGGGCACCAGAATGTAGGGAGCCAGCCCTACATCATCCATGGGTACCCTGAGTTCGGTGGTGATAAAGAAATGATAAAAAGGTTTAGAGAGACAGTGGGACCAGGGGCCCATCATTTTAATACTCTGAAAAAGGCAATGAAGGCCCCAAGCTCTGATCATCCACTCTATTTATTGGTTACAATCACTTTGATGTACAGGGTGGGGGTGGAGTGATGGTGGAGTGAATCAGTGAGCTGGAAGTGAATCAGTGAGCAGGAAATGGTGTATCATCCTAAGGATTGATAACAGTGGTGGTTTGGGAGTTTCACAAAATAAGAACATGTGGTTATCTTTAGCTTATTATCTACGTACAGCTGATGGAATGTAGGCCTTACAAGGAGCCAGAAGTCTGGCTACATCATAGTGATACAAAGGGGTTTTACATCCTTGAGCACAATGCTTATGGTAACAGAGCCAAGGTCACCCTGCACGAGAACATGAGGCATGAAGGGGCCTTCCTCCTCAGAGGCCTCCTGTGGCCTTCCACAGTTTGTTCTTCCTTGTTTATGTTTTACTCATAACCACTTTATATAGGCACTCTGTAAGTTTTCTCTCTTTTGCTCCTTTCCCCAACTATTTGTTTATTTATTTATTTATTTATTTATTTTTGAGATGGAGTCTCACTCTGTAGCCTAGGCTGGAGTGCAATGGTGCAACCTTGGCTCACTGTAAACTCCACTTCCCAGGTTCAAGCAATTCTCCTGCCTTAGACTCCTGAGCAGCTGGGCTTACAGGTGCCCACCACCATACCCATCTAATTTTTTTGCTGTTTTTTTTTTTTTTTTTTTTTTTTTTTAGTAGAGAAGGGGATTCACTGTGTTAGCAAGAGTGGTTTCAAATTTCTGACCTCCAGTGATCCTCCTGCCTTGGCTTCCTGAAATGCTGGGATTATGGGTGTGAGCCACTGCACCTGGTCCCTAGTACTTCTTTTTGAAATCAGTTTTATGGAGGCATAAATTGCATACTTTGTATCTGTAGTATACACTGATTTTTGATGAAGTACATGATCATGTAACCATCACTATTACTGTTTCAAAACTTCCATTTTAAAACTATTAACTCACACCAAGGTCCTAACAGAAACTTTTTGGAAGTATTTGTGTAAATTTGTCTTTCAATGAATGGAATTCAATGGAATAATTCAGTATTAAGACTTCTTGATTTTATACTCTTTCATTTAGCATCTCTGTGTTGAGATTAGCAAATGTTGTTGCTCAAATATATAGTTCATTTGAATTTGTTGCAGAAAACAATTTCATCACATAGATACATAATAATATATTTACTAATCAGTTGATGAACATTTGGGCTGATACAACTTTTGTGAATAAAACTGCTATAAGCTTTCTTGTACAGGTCTCCTGTGATAAACAGTTTTTATTTTTGATTAATAAATGTCTAGGAGTGAGATGACTAAGGCCAATGGGAAATGTAGTTTTAACTTAGTACAATACTGCCAAAATATGTTTCAAACTGGCCATATGACATTGCATCCCCTCATATGCATATGGAAATTTTAGTTGCTTCATAATTATCCCTATACTTGATAACTTTAGTAATTTAAAGTGTAACTATCTGGGAGAAGAATGTACCTGTATTTTCTTGTGATTTAAGTTTGCCTTTCCCTAAAGATGAACATTTTCAGCATTTTTGTATGCTAATTTACCATCCGTATGTTTTGTAGTGTATTTCCTGTTCCAATCTTTGATCCACTTATTTATTTATTTTTGAATTAGCATTCAAAATATATTCATATAATCTATATATAACATAATTAATGGACATATAATTTCATACTATAAATTTAATTGTATATAAAGGTATACAGTTTTATGACTTTTCACAGATCTATAACGTCATGTAACCACCACTATGTTTAACATGGAAATTATTTCCTACAAAAGTGTCCTCATTCCATTTTACAGTCTCTTCCCTCTTCCCAGCTTAAGTCTCTGGCAACAACTGATCTTATTTATCTTTTTAAAGTTTGCTTTTAGAGAATATGATAAAATGGTATCATACAAATGGGGTTATATTATCTTTTCCGAGATCAGACGAGATCGGGCACGTTCAGGGTGGTATAGCCGTAGACTTATCTTTTCTAGACATTATTTTTTTACTCAGCATAAAGCTTTGAGATTCATATTTTTGCACATATGAGGAATTATTTTATTTTTATTGATGATATGAAGGTAACATAGCTTCTAGTCTATTAACCAGTTGGTAGATATTTGGTTTTTGTTTTAATTATCCTTAGAAAGTCTTGATAAACTCAGACTAAGGTATTTGTGAGAAGATGTGCTTTTAATTCTCATGAGTAAACATCTAGATAGGGGATTGTTGGGTCATAGATAAGCATGTATACATTTTTATAAGAAATTTATAATTTGTTGTACAAGGTGGCTGCAACATTTAGCCTTCCCACTAACAAAAAATGAAAGTTTTTAAGGGGGAAAACATCCTGTCGATGTTGCCAAATTTCTTTTGTGTTTGTTTAACCTTTCTTGTTTTTAGCCATTCTGATAGGAATTATTAATCACAAAGTAATGTAGTCTGCATTTTTGTTTGTTTGTTTTTTGAGACATAGTCTCAGTCTTTCACCCAGGCTGGAGTGCAATGGTGCTATCTCAGTTCACTTCAACCTTTGCCTCCCGTGTTCAAGAGGTTTTCCCACCTCAGCCTCCAGAGTAGCTGGGATTACAGGCAGGCACCACAATACCTGGCTAATTTTGTATTTTTAGTAGAGATGGTGTTTCACTATGTTGTCGAGGCTGGTCTCAAACTCCTGACCTTAGGTGATCCACCCTCTTTGGCTCCCAAAATGCTGGGATTACAGGCATAAGCCAACATACCCAGCCTGTAGTCTCTATTATTAATGACTTAGGAAGTTTAGCTTAATTTTATGTTTTTTTTTGCTATCCATAGTTTTTCTCCAGTGAAGTGTGTGTTTAAATTATTGATACCCATTTTTATTATTGTCTCATTATTAACCTATATAGTATGTCTTTGTATATTTGTGACACAGTTTTTTTTTAGAATATATTTGTTTTGCAAATATTTTTACTAAATCTAGATGGGTATTTTCATTTTTATAAAAATGTCTTTCAAATACAAATTTTAACTTTTAATGAAGTCTAACTTACCATAATTTCCCCTTATTATTTATGGTTTCAGCTCCTATCTAAAATCAATGCATGCATTTCTCAAGATCACAAAGATTGTCAAATAGAAACATTTCTATAAGTTTTATAGGTTCATACTTTTGTTTTATATCTGTGCTCCTGACCCATTCAAGTTAATTTATTATGTGGTTAAAAATAAGGTCTGACATACTTTTTATGTAGATGTCCAATTTTTTCTACATTGTTTTTTAAGAACACTATCCCTATACATAAAATTGCTTTGGCATTATTGTTGAATATCAATGAGTCATATATGTTATGTGTGAATCCATTTCTGGCATCTGTTTGGTTTCTTTGACTTACATGTCTATCCTTATGTTAATATCATGCTTTATTGATTATTATACCTTTACAGTAACTCTTGAAATTTGCTGGTGTAAGTACTTCAACCCAAGATAGATAAGATAAATAGAAAACAAACGGTAAAAAGTTAGATATAAGCCTAATGTATCAGTAAATTGATTAAATGTAAATAAACCAAATAAACTAATATGTGCGGAAACATCTGATAAAAGTTTAAAGATTATTATTTGTAATGGACAAATTGTTCAAACACATAGACACAGAAAGATTAAGAATACAAGGGTAAAAAAAGTTATATCAGAAAAAATAAGCTAAAATAGTGTTGATATATTTGTATCATTGAAGGTAAATGTTAAGATCAGAACATTTAATACAAATAGATAATATATTTTGATAACAAAGGTAAAAAATTGTTAAATATGTAAACACCAATGTCAGTCACTTACAGCTTCAATAATGTTGTGAAACAACCAAAATCTTAGTGGCATGAAACAAAATAAAACAACCAGTAATTTCTTTTGACTCCATGGATTGGCTGGTAGTTATGAATATTTGGCTGGGTCAACTGTTCTCTATTGGGCTTACTAATATATTTGTGGTAAAGTTGTGGGGCTCTAATGGTATAGAATGGACTCGGCTGAATCAACTCAGCTCTTCTCCATGCATCTCTGACATCCCTCCAGCATGCTTGTTAATGCATATGATCTTGGTGGTTTCAGGGAACCAAATAAGGAAGAAAAAAGGCACAACATTTTTACGCTCCTGGTATGTCATGTTTGCTAAATACGCACTGGGCAAGTTTGATGGCTAACCCAAGAGTCACTGTGGGAGAGCACTACAGAATTGTGAGGATACAGAGAAGTCTGAAAGTGTGGGGTCACGAGTGTAATGAATCTATCAAAGCATTTGGTGCCATAGCCTTTTTTTAATTTTACATACAACTTTAATTAACATGCAAATTTAATACCCATGATAATGAGAGAAGAAAATAAGGAATATACCATACAAAATACAGATAATTTTTTAAATTCTGCAGTAAAGCATAATTGAAATGAACAGAAGAAAATTCTTTACAAGTTCTTCATACAGTAAAAGAGTACAATATAAATATTAATTTGACAGTATTCTGTAATACCAAAAATATGCTAAAATGTTTAGGTAGCAAAAAGATTGAAAATAAAATTGTAATAAATATATGATTATGTTCAAATTCAAAAAGTGTTTTTGAAATAAATAAATATAACACATTGAATATTTTTGTCCATCCAAGATTACATTGAAATTCTAACTTCACAATATGGTGGTATTAGGAGGTGAAATTTTAGGAAGTGATTAGATCATAAAAGTGGAGCCCTCATGAATGAGATTAGTGCGCTTATAAAAGATATTTCGAAGAGCTCTGCATTTCAACCATATGGGGATTCAAAATGTTGGCAGTCTGCAACATGGAAGAGAGCACTAATCAGAACCCTATGGTTCTGGTACCTTTATCTCAGATTTCCATCCTCCAAAAGAATGAGAAGTAGATTTCTGTTGTTTATTAGCCACACTGTCTGTTTTAATTTTATAGCAGCTGAACTTACTGAAGTGCAATCTGAATAAGACCATGCTCACATCAAAAAAGCAGAGTCAAAGTACATAAACAGAGGTAGAGATAAGTACATTTAACATCAATGAGATATACTGGAAAGTCAATATCTGATTATTTTGGTAGTGTTGAGCAGAGAAAACAGATAGTTTGCTCACAATTAACAGAACAGAAATAAACAAAACAGACCAAGAAAGGATTGTACAAATAATAAAATAACCTAGAATCCATACATTCTATTAATTATAAACACATGGCAATACAAAGAGATTATTTACAAGCTTAATTTAGGCATGGATTAGCAACATTCTGATACTTTCCATCAGTGGAACAGATAGCACATAAGAAGAAACTGGGTGACAACATGGGTGGTAAAATAAATGAAGGAAAAAGGACTTTTAAGGAGGAAATAAATAGCTCTTACCACTACACCCTATTCAAAGGGCTAATAGTTCAGAATCTGGCTGCAAATAAAACAGGTAAAGGGAAGCACAATTTATTTATGGTGAATCTTCTCCAGAGGAAATCAGAAATCCCTGTTCCTAAGTGGGAATAGAAAAAAATCTGACAGGTGCTATGTGATACTTAATTCTGTTTTCATTCCCAGTAGTCTTTATTCTACCCTGGATTAGCTAAATGTCATAAATGTATTGGCCCCAAATGGGAGCTTTCTACTGCTTGTACTAAAACAAAGATGTTATATAGTAAAGAGAGAAATTAAAACCATATTCCTTTTCAATTCTTTCTATGATTTTCATATAAATAATGTACAATGGAAGATTGAAGAGCTTCCTGACTCTGTCTGGAGAGGTCATGTAAACTTCTAAGGAGATATCAATATTAATATGAGATTTTAAAATAAGAATTAACTTTTACTTCAGACAAGTAGGGTCTGCATAATTCAGATAGTGGAAGTATCAAGTTCAGTGCTACAGATATGAAATATTTTGTTTGTTACAGATGCTTAAATATTACTGGAATCCATAATGCAAATAGACTGTAAGCAGCAAAAATGTGATTAGAAGTCAGCAAAGGCTTTCTGTACTTCACTTCCCCATTTGTAAATATGAGAAAATAACATTACTTCTTTAGTGTTCAGTATTGAACTTTAAATGAAGTAATATTTATAAGTTAAAACAGTATGTAAAAAATGTTAAGATAAGCATTTTTGTTAATAAAATCAGAATAATTTTTACATCATATTCTATGGAGGATGCATTTTTCATGTAGTTAATAAATCCAGCATTTCTGTCCAGGAGAGTAATAAGCTGAGATTTGTTGTATATTAGGCAGTTTTACACTGATAGTTGCCAAGAATTCAACATTCTTCTTTTGTCATTATCTACATACATTTTATTCATCATTAAATAATGCCATTTAAATTGCAAAAATGATAAACAATTGAAATTCATAATTTCTAGTGTAAGGAAAATGCAACCCAGTGCATAATACTAAAAGTGTGATAGGAGAATAAGTAATTAAAATTAAATAATAATTTATGTACTACTTTTTAAATGTTTTAATATTAGTATACATTAAAATTAATGTATTTTTTCTCTAAGCATATCTCATTAATAACGAACTGTTAGTGACATATATTGTACATTGACCCAGTAGATTAAGTTAGCATACAAATTAAATATGTATATCAAACAGTTTAAAACAGTAACTATGGTGAAATTACAGTTTTGTAGCCCTTTAAAATCTTGCCTCTTTCCTAGTGACTAAAGTAGTACTTGGTGTGTGTGCATGTATGTGTGTGTGTGTGTCTGTGTAAAAATGAATAAATGAATATATGAATTAAGAAATAGTCTTGAAAGTTCCTAAGCTTTTTAAATGGATTTTTGCTCATTTTATACCTTCAATGTAGAATGAGTTTGTTTTTCTTCAAAAAATATGTGAATTGCTAAAGATTACATTTCACTGGTCAATGCCAGTTACCAACTAATGAAAAGAATCATTTTCTTTAAGTACTTTATAAGGATAAAATAGAGTTGAATAAAGCCTTTCAATTAATCCAGAATTATTTTCTTTTTTCTATAAGATTAACTTTTATTTTCTAACAAGAACAGAATAGATTTTGCATTAGCATTTGGTTGTTTGCAGCCTCTGGGGAAGTAGGGATATCATTCCTGAGTACTAGTGTGGAAATAGAAAAGACTCTTTCTTGGATCCTGTTAAAATGTAGAGAGCTAAAATGTAAGAATTGCAGAATACTTAATGCATAGGATAAACTCCTCTTTGAAACAAAGTTGGAGAGTAGAAAAGTATATTTTAGTGAAATTGGCTTTTAATGCCATCTTTTTTTCAAACTACTTTAAAATACACTTTTCAAGATCATATTACAAATTGCAATTCAAGTAATTTGCACTTAATTTTTCTCCTTTATTTCTCCCTGCTTTACATATTATTTAAAGTAAAATAAATTCTAATTTCAAATCTGAACTCCCAAATTTCTTTTCTGTTATATATATAAAAGTGTAAATATACTCATTTTATTTACTTCCGACTCACTTTGATGCAAATGTGGTTTCTTTAAATTTTTAATATTTATGAACCTCTGGGAACTTGATCTTTTTACTGGAATTCAATAATATATCCTAAAGTTTGCTGATTAAAAAAATAAAATCAGTAGGATATGGATAGTTTGTTCCAACTTCCCTATATCATTTTCAAACCCCATTTTATATTATCTCCTACCTGTGATGATGTTGACAAGGAGGGCCTTCTATTTCATTACTCCTCAACCATTTTTTTTTTTTTTTTGCAGTCCAAAATACTACATACCCATCTACATGGATCTAGTATATATGTGCTTTAAGCTTTTCACATAGCTGAATGTGGTTAAATTAAAAAACAATAAAAACACTTTTTTTTAGTACTATCTGAACAATTTATTTTATATAATTTTCTGGAAACTCTAGGATTATGGCTGTACTCTGTGGAAACCAGATCTTTCTCATCAAAATAACACTTCCCTAAGGGAAAATAAATAGCCTTCCAAAACATGATTGACAGGTAGAAAGACAAAGATTATAGTGCAAGGCACAGAAAAGAGGAAAAAATGGAGAAAGTTCTGCAAAATAACATTAAAAACAAGGGGGAAAAACAAACCACTATACAAATTACAGGCAAAAAGATGAATAAGGAAGAGCAACAATTGATCTGTTTCTATTTGAATAAATAGGTTTGATTATGTGTGCACCATTTTTGTACATTAAAAGAGATGTGATAATTACATATAATTTCTTTATATCCTTTTATATTTATGGATACTTCCTATTACCATTATGGGTATAATTCTTTCTAACATAGAAAATGTTATATAATTTGTTGCTCTATTTTTTATACTATTGATTTTTTAAACTACAGACAAGTTCAAAGCATGTTTTAGTAACTTTTATTATATGCATACATGTTATATTTACCTCTTCATAATCTTGTACATAAGAAGTATGACTATAAAAAAATGTAATATTTAATTTTATTTTTTTTTACCTTGGAATTCCAATAGAAATATGAGAGTTTACCTTAGCTTAGAATCTCACTGTCTCCTAGAATCCACTCAGATAAAACAAAAATATGAGAAGTAACTACATAATTTTTAGTGAAACAAAAAAATTGAATATAAAATTAAATAAGTCAAACCATGGTGAACCCCAAATAGCTGCTATTTAAGAACAGCAGTAGCTTGAAATAGCATAGTATATATGCAGCCACTAGAGACAATTTTATTGGGAAGAATAAAGAAGAATTGTGACTTGAGACACAATATATATTGGTTAGATGTCTTTTTCTCCATCCCTGTCCATAGGACCACTAGAAGCAATTTGCCTTCAGCTGTCAAGGCCAGCAATACACCTTTACTCTTCTATCTTAGGGGTATATCAACTCTGCAGCTCTAAGTCATAGTCATGTTCACAGAAATTTTTACCACTTTTTCCTTCTGTAAGATACCACACTGGTCCATTACATTGGTGGCATTATGCTGATTGGACCTAGTAAGCAAGAAGTAGCAAACCATGCTGGACTTATTGGTGAGACATTGATGTGTCAGGGGATGGGAAGAAGCACAATGCCTAGTGGGTTCATTTGGATTTTGGAGAAAATACATTCCTCATCTGTGTGTGTTGCTCTGGCATATTTATTGAGTGGCTCAAAAAGCTACTAGTTGTGAGTGCAGGAGAAAACCCTGCAACAGGTCTGGGCTGCTGTGCAAGCTGCTGTGCCACTTGGACCACGTAACCCAGCATATCCAGTAGTACTTGATGTGCCAATGGAAGATAGGGATGCTGTTTGGAGCCTTTGGCAGATCCCCATAGATAAATCACAGTGGAGGCCTTCAGGATTTTGGAGCAAGGCCCTACCATCTTCTGCAGATAACTACTCTCCTTTGGAAAGACAGCACTTGGCCTGCTACTGGCCATAGTAGAAAATGAACATTTGCCTATGAGTTACCAAGTTACCAGGCAATCTAAACTGCCTTTTATGAACTGGGTGCTTTCTGACTCACCTAGCCATAAAACAGGGCTTGCAAAGAAACATTCCATCATTAAATGGAACCACGTATGTGATCAGGCTTGAGGAGGTGCCGAATTTACATAGGAAGGAGCCCAAATGCCCATGCTCCTCATTCCTGCTACCCTGCCTTTTCACCCTGCACCTGTGGGCTCATTGGAAGTTCCCTATTATTAGTTGACAAAGGAAGAGAAGACTAGGGTCTGTTTTACAGATGGCTTTGCATGACATGCAGGCACCACCTGAAAATGGACAGCTGTAGCACTACAGATCCTTTCTGGGACATTCCTGGAGGACAGTGGTGAAGAAAAATCTTCCCAGAGGGCAAAACATCCAGCACTGTACCTTGTTATGCACTTTGCTTGGAAGGAGAAAAGGCCAGAGGTATGATTATATACTGGTTCATGAGCTATAGCCAACAGTTTGGCTGAATGTTCAGGGACTTAGAAAGAGCATGATTGAAAAATTGGTAATAAAGAAATTTAGGGAAGAGGAATGTGAATGAACCTCTGTGAGTAGTCAAAAATTACAAAGATATTTGTGTCTCATGTGAATGCTCACTAAAGGGTGACCTCACCAGAGGAGGATTTTAGTAATCAAATGGATAGGATAACTCATTCTGTAGACACTACTCAGCCTCTTCAGTCACATCTATCATCACTCAATGGACTGATAAGCAAAATGGAGTGGTAGAAGTTATGCATGGGCTTAGCAACATGAAGATCCACTCACTAAGGCTGACCTGGCTACAGTCACTGTAGAGTGCCCAATCTGCCAGCAGCAGAGACCAACACTGAGATATAGATACAGCACCATTCCTCAGGGTGATCAACCAGCTACCTGGTGGCAGGTTGATCTCACTGGACCACTTCCATTATGGAAGGGGCAGCAGTTTATCTTACTGAATAAACACTTCCTTTGAATATAGATATGTTTTTCCCACATGTAATACTTTTGCCAAGAGCTGGTTACTAAAGGCAAAGGAAATACAGAATGGATAGTAGAAGAAGGTGGTTATCAAATACCGGCTGCAACCATGAAGCTAATTACAGAAATGAGGACTGTAATTTTTATGAGTATTTTCTTCTTATTTTGTTAAGAATAAATTTGTGCATATACACATCTGTATTAAGCAAATATCATTTTATTACCTTTATTATTTTTATTATGTAAAATTATTGACTTCAAATCAGAATTTAATTATTGTTAATTTTATGTAGTTATATTTAGGATAGTGTATTTTTGGTTCTATGAAGGTAGTTTTATCCTCTTTTTATTTTTTCTATGTTTTTATTTTACTTTTTCCTTTTTGTTTTTTTATTTTTTAATTTTTTTTCTTTTTTAGAGTTTTATTATCTTAAGCAGAATTATGACCTTGTTATTGTCTTTATTTGGAAATTACGTGATTTAAGAAAATGAGTATGGTGCCAAACTGACAAGGAGTGGACTCGTCATAGTTATTATTAGATGTTGACTTAACTGGATTGAGGGATGCCTTGATGGCTTGTGAAGCACTGTTTCTGAACGTGTCGGTGAGGGTGTTGACAGAGGAGACTGATATTTGAGTCAGAAGACTGGGAGAGGATGACCCACCCTCTATATTGTTGGGTACCATCCAATAGGCTATCAGTGTGCTAGAACAAAGCAGGAGGAAGAAGCTGGCTTGCTGAGTCTTCTGGCTCTCTCTCTTTTTACATGCTGAGTGTTTGCTTGCTGTCCTCCTTCCCATGTTATTTGGCCTTTGTACTCTGGGACTTTCTCCAAGAGCCTCCTGGGGGCCTCAGGCCTTTGGCTTCAGATTGAAGGCTGCACTGTTGGTTTCCCTAATTTTGAGGCTTTGGGGCTTGGACTGTGCCATGCTACTGGCTTCTCTCTTTTCCCAACTTGCATATGCACATATCCTATTGGTTCTGTCCCTCTGGAGAACCCTGACTAATGCAAACTGCAAATAGCTGATGTTCAAGAAACACAGTAGCTTAAAACAGCAGAATTATATATGCAGACACTGTAGAAAATTCTAATAGGAAGAATAGAGAATGGTGATTCAGAGTTATGATTAAATTTAGGTAACTGATTAAATCTGATTAAAACTGATCAAATAATTAGAGTTAGGTAACTAAAATACCCAGCAAATATACCTTTCCGGAAGTTACAACCTATAGTGAAAATTACTTTGATCAGATATACAATTAAATTACATGCTAGCCCTTGGGGAGATTGAAAAAGAAGGGATATAAGGTACTGTGGAGTGCCCAGAGTTGGTTAAACTCAAGAATATTAGTAAAATGCACTTTCTAAAAGTGAGAGGATCATGTTAGAGGCTAGAAATTGGTAGGAGCTAGGAAAACAAAGATGTAGTTCAGGCCATATGAGGTAAGTCATTTAGAATGAGGTTAGGTTTCTACAGGCCTAAGAGGTATGGCCAAGTAGAGGTACATTGTGTGTGTGAATGTATATACACATATATGTTTGTATATGTCTATAACTATATATACGTATGCATCATAATAGCCACAGTGGAGGGAGCTCTTGAGTTAAAGAGGCTAGAAAGCAATGCTGGACCACTTTTCAGAAGAGGATAACATATATGAAAGTGACTCTTAAAAAAGCAGAAACAAAGAAAACACCAAGCAAATGGCATAAGTGGAAGAATAACCAAAAATTTCGTGATGAAATGAAAACCAATAACCTTAATAAGCTCCATTTTATATATACATATATTTTATTGGTAAAACACACATATAAATTCAAGGACACAGCCAAACAAGTGGGGGTGCCACACATAGGAAATAGCAGACCTTATAAATCAGCACTAGATTGGAAGGCACACAGAGCAAATAGACACCAGACAAAGCACAATAAGAGTCAGAGAGGATAGAATTAAGAAAAAGAGGAGATACTTCAAAATCATTTAAAATGTCGAATGATTCCAGCATAGAAAATGTACTGTAATCATAGTTGGAGTCCCTAAAAAATAAAATCAAAGATACAGTCACCTTGTTTTGTGTTGTTTTGTTCTTGGTCAGGTTTTTGGAATCTATTTGAAGCAAAATCTGCCCATTTTTAAAATATATCATCTGAGCCTTAACAAGCATATACAGTTTAGTTTTTAAACCTATATCAAAATCATAATTTATGCAAGTTCTGTCACCTGCGATTAACTCATGACCCCTTGGTGTCAATATCCTCCCGAATTCCCAGGTTTTTGCAAATACTCATCTATTTTTAATTACTATAAAACTTGCTTGTTTCAGAGGTCATATAAATAGAACTTTATTGCTTGTGGTTTTTAGAATCTGGATTCTTTCACTTAGCATAGTGCTTTGAAATTCATCTATGCTGGATGCCTGTATTTGTGGTTCATTCTTTTTTTTAATTGCAAATTAGAGTTCCATTGTAAGGTTGTATCATTGTTTCTCCACTTACTAGATGAATAATATTTGGGTTATTTTCTGTTTTAATTATTCACAAAACCTGTATCTTCATTAGTGTACATATTTTTCTGTTAACATAGATTTTCATTTTTCTTCAAGAAATAGGTATTTCTTGAATGAGATAGGTGATTACATTTAACCCAATAAAACTCTAATAAAAGAGAAAAAAATTGATAGCCAGGATATACAAAGAACCCTCACAAATCAGTGTAAGTAAACAACTCAAAATTTTAATTAGGCAAATAATATGACTAGATTTTTCAGCAAATAATGTGTGTGTATATATATGTATTATATATGTATATATATGTGTATATGAACGCATGTATGGGTGCTCGTCATTACTTATTAAAGAAGTGCAAAGTAAAACAAAATGCCATTATACGCATCCATTAGAATATATAAAATTAAAAAGACTGAGAATATTCAATGCTTATGAGGAAGTAAACAACCTGAACTCCCATCCACTGATGCTTGAGTTACAAAATGGCACAGTCCCTTCAGAAAACCGTTTGGCGGTTTCTTCTAAAATTAAATATATACTTATTATATACCTATTGTGATTCAATTGGTTGTACAACCATATAATTTAGAAATTTAAACAAAGCACCATTTATTATAGAGCTAAACACAGTAAATGTGAGAAATAAATCTGACAAAATTATAAAACCTACATTGATGTGATAAATACATAAAGACTTGTGCAATTTTTATGGTTAGAAACTCTTATGAAGTTGCCAATTTCTCCCAAGTTGATCTAAAGTTTCTGTACAACTCTTATTACTACTATACCTAAAGACGTTTTTTAGGCCCTAGAATATGAAATTTAAATTTGACTCAAGATAAGCTAAAATACATCTGAGGGAGAGTAGTTGTTTGGAGATACTGCCCTATCACAGATCAAGACTCACTAAAATATTATAGAATTGTAAACAATGTGTAATCACACAGAGAAGACAGATCTATCAATTTAGCAGAATAGAGAACCAATCAAACATATTTACACTCATAAAAAATGTATTTATGACAAATATATTACAGTTTACTAGGCAAAAAGTTGAATATTCAGAAAATAATGCTGGGATAATTAGGTGACCATATAGAAGATCTTGCCTGAAAACTAAGAAAAAACAAATGTTTAGATTGATTAAAAATTAAAATGAAAAGCCAAAAATGTAAAGCTCTTAATAGAGTAATAGAGTATAAGGAGGAATAAACTTATTAACTGCAGGATGGAACAATTATTTAAATAAGAAAACACATAATCTATAAATTAAAGGATTTAAAAATTTATCTACTTTGAAATCAGTAAGTTTGCTCATCAGAGACCACCTAAATAATGATACAAGGCAAATTACAATTTAGAAAACAAATTTAAGACATAAGTAGACTAAATTCATAAATACCTCCTATGAGTCAATGAAAAAAGGATTTGTATAGAAAATAAGATTTATATAATGTGCCTATTGAAAAGAAAATAAGTAAATTGTGATAGTTTATCAAAGTGAAATTCTATGTACAAATTTTCTTTTAAATATATATATATGTATATGTAAAATTGCATTTTAGGTTCTGGGGTACATGTAAAGAACATGCAGGATTGTTGCATAGGTACATACATGGCAATGTGGTTTGCTGCCTCCATCCCCATCACCTATATCTGGCATTTCTCCCCATGTTGTCACTCCCCAAATCTCTACCCCTCACTGTCCCTCCCCTAGTCCCCTCCTCACAGACCTCAGTTTGTGATGCTCCACACCCTGTGTATATGTGTTCTCATCGTTCAACACCTGCCTGTGAGTGAGAACATGTGGTGTTTGATTTTCTGTTCCTGTGTCAGTTTGCTGAGAATGATAGTTTCCAGGTTCATCCATGTCCCTGCAAAGGACACGAACTCATCGTTTTTTATGGCTGCATAGTATTCCATAGTGTATATGTGTCAAATTTTCCCTGTCCAGTCTATCATCGATGGGCATTTGGGTTGGTTCCAAGTCTTTGCTGTTGTAAACAGTGCTGCAATGAACATACGTTTGCATGTGTCCTTATAAGAGAACAATTTGTAATCCTTTGGATATATATCCAGTAATGGGATTGCTGGATCAAATGGAATTTCTATTTCTAGGCCATTGAGGAATTGCCACACTGTCTTCCACAATGGTTGAACTAATTTACACTCCCACCAACAGTGTAAAAGTGTTCCTATTTCTCCACATCCTCTCCAGCATCTGTTGTCTCCAGCTTTTTTAATGATCACCATTCTAACTGGCATGAGGTGGTATCTCAATGTAGTTTTGATTTGCATTTCTCTAATGACCAGTGTGATGATGAGCATTTTTTCATATGGTTGTTGGCCTCATATATGTCTTCTTTTGAAAAGTGTCTGTTTGTAGCCTTTGCCCACTTTTGAATTGGTTGGTTTGTTTTTTTCTTGTAATCTGTTTTAGTTCTTTGTAGATTTTGGATATAAGTCCTTTGTCAGATGGGTAGGTTGCAAAAATTTTTTTCCATTTTCTTGGTTGCCAGTTCACTCTAATGATTGTTTCTTTTGCTGTGCAGAAGCTCTGGAGTTTAATTAGATCCCATTTGTCTATTTTGGCTTTTGTTGCCAATGCTTTCGGTGTTTTAGTCATGAAGTCCTTTCCTATGCCTATGTCCTGAATGATTTTGCCTAGGTTTTCTTCTAAGGTTTTTATGGTGTTAGGTCTTAAGTTTAAGTCTTTAATCCATCCGGATTAAAAATTAAATCCATTAATTAAAGACTTAATTTTAGTGTAAGATGTCTGGAAAGGGTCCAGATTCTGTTTTTTGCATATGACTAGCCAGTTTCCCAACACCGTTTATTAAACAGGGAATCCTTTCCCCATTGTTTGTTTTTGTCAGGTTTGTCAAAGATCAGATGGTTGTAGATGTGTGGCGTTGCCTCCAAGGCCTCTACTCTGTTCCATTGGTTTATATCTCTGTTTTTGGTACCAGTACCATGGTGTTTTGATTGCTGTAGCCTTGTAGTATAGTTTGATGTCAGATAGTGTGATGCCTCCAGCTTTGTTCTTTTTGCTTAGTATTGTCTGGGCTATATGGGCTCTCTTTTGGTTCCATATGAAGTTTAAGATGTTTTTCTCCAGTTCTGTGAAGAGGGTCATTGGTAGCTTGATGGGGATAGCATTGAATCTGTAAATTACTTTGGTTAGTATGACCATTTTCACAATATTGATTCTTCCTAACCATAAGCATGGAATGTTTTTCCATCTGTTTGTGTCCTCTCTTATTTCCTTGAGCAGTGGTTTGTAGTTCTCCTTGAAGAGGTCCTTTACATCCTTTGTTAGTTGTATTCCTAGATATTTTATTCACTTTGTAGCAATTGTGAATGACAGTTTGTTCTTGATTTGGTTATTTTTGTCTGTTATTGGTGTATAGGAATGCTTGTGATTTTTGCACATTGATTTTGTATCCTGAGACTTTACTGAAGTTGCTTATCAGTTTTAGGAGATTTTGGGCTGAGATGATGGGGTCTTCTAAATATACAATCATGTCATCTTCAAATCAAGACAATTTGACTTCCTCCTTTCCTAATTGAATACCGTTTATTTCTTTGTCTTGCCTGATTGCTCTGGCTAGAACTTCCAGTACTATATTGAATAGGAATGGTTGAGAGGGCATTCTTGCCTAGTGCCAGATTTGAAAGGGAATGCTTCCAGTTTTTGCCCATTCAGTATGATATTGACTGTACTTTTGTTGTAAATAGCTTTTATTATTTTGAGATATGTTCCACTGATATCTAGTTTATTGAGGATTTTTAGCATAAAGCGCTATTGAATTTTGTCGAAGGCCTTCTTTGCATCTATTGAGATAATCATGTGTTTTTTGTCTTTGGTTCTGTTTATGTGATGGATAAAGTTAAATTCCTCATATCACAAATTTGCTTAGGTTTATTCCTCTAGGAATACACTAAGATAAGTTTTGGGTACTAATTCTGCATAAGCTACCTTTATAAATTATAGAGATACTTTAAATATTACTAAGTAGTTGTTCCATTCCAGGAGTTTTTAACATAGTACAATTGTTGCTACCACTTGTCTTTCTAGCACCAGTTAAGGTGTATGTAGTCTAACAGAAAGAGGATAATTTTAGACATATTTCCACTAATACATTTTTAACTGAGAATAAATGCTAGTATGTAGGGAAACTACTTGAGAAAATATAAAATTATGGCTTTACTCCTTCTGAATATTCATAATAAAGAATTTAAATGTTAGACTCCTTGAATATTATCCATGTTGTAATTGTGTTTTCATTGCCTCTGAAATGTGGATAGGCTGTTTTATATACTGTAAGATCCACATGAACAGGATCACATCTACAATATAGTCTCAATGTTTTAACTTCAAGATCTGAACAAGGTCTCATACATAGAATAGTCTCAAATTTTCTTGAATGACTGAACGAATAAATGAGTGAATAAGTTAAAACAATATTCAACTTAAAAGAAACTGAATTTGTAAAGAAAGTAATACTTCTACACCTATTAGAAAATATAGAATTAATTAAAGATGTAATTTCCTGTGAAAATTATTGAAACACAAAGAATTTCAAATCCCCAAAACATGTTTTTCTTATCTAAACAAAATTTTGTGAAATCAGAATTAAGGAACAGCAATTGGCAATTTTTGTAATTTTTATACCACTATTTGATTTACACATGAAAGACTCATAAACAATTTTTTTAGTGTACTGTAATAGGATGATTTTTACAAATAAATAGTTATAAAATATCATAATCTTTACCAATTTTATAGTTTTATTATAATAGATTAATAAATATTTTTCTTTTATTGTTTCCACCCTTTCTTAAAATATAGAATTTCGTTTGCCTATTTTCATGGCGCAAAAAATATAAAATTCAGCTACTGTTTAATTCATAGTCAACTCTATCATCCCCAAAATCAAATTTTATTCTAGGTAATTAAAAATTTGTTGTCGAATTAATGAATTCCATCCAAACAGAACTAAGCTATGTTGAATTGAATTATTTCTTATGCTTCCTGGTTCCTGGAAAAATTACGTTAAATAAATTTTTTTTTTTTTTTTTTTTTTTGAGACGGAGTTTCACTCGTTACCCAGGCTGGAGTGCAATGGCGCGATCTCGGCTCACCGCAACCTCCGCCTTCTGGGTTCAGGCAATTCTCCTGCCTCAGCCTCCTGAGTAGCTGGGATTACAGGCACGCGCCACCATGCCCAGCTAATTTTTTGTATTAGTAGAGACGGGGTTTCACCATGTTGACCAGGATGGTCTCGATCTATTGACCTTGTGATCCACCCGCCTCAGCCTCCCAAAGTGCTGGGATTACAGGCTTGAGCCACCGCGCCCGGCCTAAATAAATTTTTATTTCTTCTTACCGCATAATGTTCTGTCATTCTTTTCAGTTTCGATTTCAGCATACTCAGTTTATGAACTTCAGCTTGAAATTAATATGTTAGATTACTTAATTTAGAAATTTCTTGCTTTTTTCCTTGTAATTGAGCATATTAAAGGTTCTTAGCACTTCCACTGGGAAACATCAAGCTAAGGTTTTCTTATTTAAACATTGCAATATTTGTGCAATATACTGGTCACTTTAGAAGTCAGTTAAACCTGAGTTTCATTGCAATTATTATATTTCAGTATCTCTGCTTATATTTTTCACTTTAGAAGTCCATTTACACCTTTTTCATTGCAAAAAATAAACTTTACTTTTGAGGAGTCAAATAGCAAAAAGATTAAAGAGCTATAGCTAAAAATTAATAGAGATAAATAGTTCTTTACATTTTATTCTGTATAAAAGTATTTATTCAACTAATTAGAAAAAAGTCAATGTTTACAACATATTAGGATACAGATACAGTTAAATTGATTTTATTCCAAATTACCAAGTCTAAAAACATTGTCATTGTTGCAATTTACCACTATTGATATAATACATTGTTTTACTTTTTTTGTATTTTCCCTCTTCCTCCTTTCTTTTCTCTGAGTGTATTTCCTCATGGGGTCACATCCTATAGAAATTTGCCACCAGAAAACACCCTGTATAAAGGGCTGCTGCTTCTTGTTGCTTGCAGTTCCAGTACATGTTGAGTCTGTCTATAGTGTTAAAGCACTTTGTCAAAAAC
Organism: Aotus nancymaae; assembly: GCF_030222135.1. Taxonomy (NCBI): domain Eukaryota; kingdom Metazoa; phylum Chordata; class Mammalia; order Primates; family Aotidae; genus Aotus; species Aotus nancymaae. Next base: position 13,018,431 of record NW_026988476.1, on the reverse strand, counting down.
ATTTAAGACTTTCTTTTGGGATTCAATAATTTCTTATATAAAAGACTTACTATATGGACCTGAAGAAAGTCAAAAAATGAAGCAAATGCCTTTAAACCACTTAGCAAGAGTCATCCTCTATCCAGCCCTATCACAATAGCATAAATCAATAGAGGTTTATTTCTCACTCTCAAAATGTCTGATGCAATTCTTGTGCCCTTCCTTGATTTATAATTGTATAGTCTGGACCATTTGTGTCTTAAAGGTAGTGTTACAGCACAAAAGAGGTAGGGAGGAGACGTGCACACACTATTTCAACTTAGAGGTGACAGGTCACAATTAAGCCCATGGTTCCAAAACGTCTACAAAGAAGGCTGAGATACACAGGGATAGCATATCAAATATTTGGCTTCGACTGTCAATGCCATATAGAGTTTAACTAAATTATGAATAAAATTTATGTATTTGCAAATTTAAAATTGTGTATGTGTGTGTTCAGATTTTATTTTCTCATTGTAACAGCTTTTCAAAACTGTAGTATCAGATGCTGCTTTTCAACAATAGATTTTTTTCCATACTTGCTTTTTATTTACTTTATTTTAATTTTATTTTTTTAATTGTACTTTAAGTTCTGGGGTACATGTGCAGATCTTACAGGATTGTTACTCAAGTATACACATGCCATGGTGGCTTGCTGCATCCATCCCCTGTCACCTACATTAGGTATTTCTCCTAATGTTATCCCTTCCCAATCCCCCCACCTCCTGCTATCCCTCCCCTAGTCCCCCCACCTCCAACAGGCCCTGGTATATGATGTTCCCCTCCCTATGTCATTGTGTTCTCATTGATCAACACCCACTTATGAGTGAGAACATGTGGTATTTGGTTTTCTGTTCTTGTGTCAGTTTGCTGAGAATTATGATTTCCAGCTTCATCCATGTCTCTGCAAAGGACATGGATTCATCCTTCTTCATGGCTGCATAGTATTCCATGGTGTATATGTGCCACATTTTCTTTATCTAGTCTATCATTGATGGGCATTTGGGTTGGTTCCAAGTCTTTGCTATTGTAAACAGTGCTGCAATGAACATACGTGTGCATGCATCTTTATAATAGAATGATTTATAATCCTTTGGTTATATACTCAGTAATGGGATTGCTGAGTCAAATGATATTTCTATTTCTAGATCCTTGAGGAATCGCCACACTGTCTTCCAAAATGGTTACACTAATTTATACTCCCAACAACATTGTACAAGCATTCCTATTTCTCCATATCCTCTCCAGCATCTGTTGTCTCCGGATTTTTTAATGATTGCGATTTTAACTGGTGTGAGTTGGTATCTCAATGTAGTTTTGATTTACATTTCTCTAATGACCAGCAATGATGAGCATTTTTTCATATGTTTGTTGGCTGCATAAATGTATTCTTCAGAAAAGTGTCTGTTCATATCCTTCACCCACTTTTTGATGGGGTTGTTTGCTTTTTCCTGTAAATTTCTTTTAGTTCTTGTAGATTCTGGATATTAGCCCTTTGTCAGATGGTTAGCTTGCAAAAATTTTTTCCCATTCTCTTGGTTGCCAGTTCTCTCTAATGATTGTTTCTTTTGCTGTGAAGAAACTCTGGAGTTTAATTAGATCCAATTTGTCTATTTTAGCTTTTGTTGTCATTGCATTTGGTGTTTTAGTCTTGAAGTCCTTGCCTATGCCTGTGTCCTGAATGGTATTGCCTAGGTTTTTTCCTAGGGTTTTTATGGTGTTAGGTCTTATGTTTAAATCTTTAATCCATCTGGAGTTAATTTTTGTATAAGGTGTAAGGAAGGGGTCCAGTTTCAGCTTCCTGCTTATGGCTAGCCAGTTTTCCCAACACCATTTATTAAGTAGGGAATCCTTTCCCCATTGCTTGTTTTTGTCAGTTTTATCAAAGATCAGATGGTTGTAGATGTGTGGCATTAGTTCTGAGGCCTCTGTTCTGTTCCATTGGTGTACATCTCTGTTTTAGTACCAGTGCCATGCTGTTTTGATTACTGTAGCCTTGTGTGTAGTTTGAAGTCAGGTAGCGTGATGCCTCCAGCTTTGTTCTTTTTGCTTAGGATTGTCAAGGCTATGCAAGCTATTTTTTTGGTTTCTTATGAAATTGAAGGTTGTTTTCTCGATTTTGTGAAGAAGGTCATAGGTAGCTTGTTGGGGATAGCATTGAATCTATAAATTACCTTGGGCAGTATGGCCATCTTCATGATATTGATTCTTTCTAACCATGAGCATGGAATGTTTTTCCTTTTGTTTGTGTCCTCTCTTACTTCCTTGAGCAGTGGTTTGTGGGTTTCCTTGAAGAGGTCCTTTACATCCTTTGTTAGTTTCATTCCTAGGTATTTTATTCACTTTGTGGCAATTGTGAATGGCAGTTCACTCATGCTTTGGCTCTCTTTAAGTCTGTTATTGGTGTATAGGAATGCTTGTGATTTTTTCACATTGATTTTGTATCTGAGACTTTGCTGACGTTGCTTATCTGCTTACAGAGATATTAAGCTGAGACAATGGGGTCTTCTAAATATACAGTCATGTCATTTGCAAATAGAGACAATTAGACTCCCTCTTTTCCTAATTGAACACCCTTTATTTCTTTTTCTTGCCTGATTGCTCTGGCTAGAGCTTCCAATACTATGTTGAATAGGAATGGTGAGAGAGGGCATCCTTGTCTAGTGCCAGTTTTCAAAGGGAATGCTTCCAGTTTTACCACTTCAGTATAGTATTAGGTTTGTTGTAAATAGCTTTTATTATTTTGAGATGAATTCCATCCATACGTAGTTTATTGAGAGTGTTTAGCATAAAGTGCTGTTGAATTTTGTCGAAGGCCTTCTCTACATCTATTGAGATAATCATGTGGTTTTTGTCTTTGGTTCTGTTTATGTGGTGCATTATGTTTATAGATTTGCACATGTTGAACCAGCCTTGCATCCCCAGGATGAAGCCTACTTGATCTTGATGGATACGCTTTTTGATGTGCTGTTGGATTCAGTTTGCCACTATTTTTTTTTTTTTTTTTTTGAGACGGAGTTTCGCTCTTGTTACCCAGGCTGGAGTGCAATTGCGTGATCTCAGCTCACCGCAACCTCCGCCTCCTGGGTTCAGGCAATTCTCCCACCTCACCCTCCTGAGTAGCTGGGATTACAGGCACGCACCACCATGCCCAGCTAATTTTTTGTATTTTTAGTAGAGACGAGGTTTCACCATGTTGACCAGGATGGTCTCGATCTCTTGACCTCGTGATCCACCTGCCTCGGTCTCCCAAAGTGCTGGGATTACAGGCGTGAGCCACCGCGCCCGGCCCGCCACTATTTTATTGAAGATTTTTGCATCAATGTTCATCATGGATATTGGTCTGAAATTTTATTTTTTAGTGTATCTCTGCCTGGTTTTGGTATCTGGATGATGTGGGTTTCTTAAAATGTGTAGGGATGATTTCCTCTTTTGGTATTGTTTGGAATAGTTTCAGAAGAATGGTACTAGCTCCTCTTTGTACCGCTGGTAGAATTTGGCTGTGAACCTGTCTAGACCCGGATTTTTTTTTTTTTGGTTGGTAGGCTAATTGCTGCTTAAACTTCAGACCTTGTTATTGGTCTATTCAGGGATTCAACTTCTTCCTAGTTTAGTCTTGGGAGGGTGTAAATGTCCAGGAATTTATCCATTTCTTCTAGATTTACTGGTTTATGTACATGGATTTGTTTGTAGTAATCTCCAATGATAGTTTGTATTTCTGTGGAATCATTGGTGATATCTCCATTATTATTTTTTTATTGCATCTATTTGATTCTTCTCTCTTTTCTTTTTTATTAGTCTGGCCAGTGGTCTATTTTGTTGGTCTTTTCAAAAATCCAGCTCCTGGGTTTATTGATTTTTTTGAAGGGTTTTTTTTTGTCTATCTACTTCAGCTCTGCTCTGATCTTAGTTATTTCTTGTCTTCTGCTACCTTTTTAATTTGTTCGATCTTGCTTCTCTAGCTCTTTTAATTTTGATGATAGGGTATCGATTTTAGATCTTTCCTCACTTCTCATGTGGGCGTTTAGTGTTATAAATTTCCCTCTAGGCACTGCTTTAAATGTGTCCTAGAGATTCTGGTATGTAGTGTCTTCATTCTCGTTGGTTTCAAAGAACATCATTATTTCTCCCTTCATTTCGTTATTTATCCAGTAGTCATTCAGGATCAGGTTGTTCAGTTTCCATGTTGTTGTGTGGTTTTGAGTGAGTTTCTTAATTCTGAGTTCTAATTTGACTGTACTATGGTCTCAGAGACTGGTTGCTATGATTTCTGTTCTTTTGCATTTGCTGATGAGTGATTTACTTCCAATTATGTGGTCAGTTTTAGAGTATGTATGATGTGGTGCTTAGAAGAATGTATATTCTGTGGATATGGGGTGGGGGAGAGTTCTGTAGATGTTTATTAGATCTGCTTGGTCTGGATCTTAGTTCAAGTCCTGGATATCCTTTTTAATTTTCTGTTTCTTTGATCTGTGTAATATTGACATTGGAGTGTTAATGTCTCCCAATATTATTGTGTGAAAGTCTGAGTCTCCTTGTAGGCCGTTAAGAACTTGCTTTATGTATCTGGGTGACCCTGTATTAGGTACATATATATTTAGGGTAGTTATCTCTTCTTGCTGCATTGATCCCTTTACCATTATGTAATGTCCTTCTTTGTCTCTTTTGATTTTTGTTGGTTTAAGGACTGTTTTATCAGAGACTAGGATTGCAAGCCCTGCTTTTGTTTTGCTCTCCATTTGCTTGGTAAATCTTCTTCCATCCCTTTTTTTTGAGTTTGTGTATGTCTTTGCATGGGAGATGGGTCTTCTGAATACAGCACACCGATGGATATTGACTTTTTATCCAATTTGCCAGTCTGTGTCTTTTGAGTTGGGCATTTAGCCCATTAACATTTAAGGTTGATGTTGTTATGTGTGAATTTGATCCTACCATTTTGATACTAGCTGGTTGCTTTGCTCGTTAATTGACACAGTTTCTTCATTGCATTGATTGACTTTACATTTGGTATGTTTTTGCAGTCACTGGTACTGGTTTTTCATTTCCATGTTTAGTTCTTCCTTCAGGAGCTCTTGTAAGGCAGGCCTGGTGGTAAAAAAATCTCTCAACAATCGCTTGTCCATAAAGGATTTTATTTCTCCTTCACTTATGATGCTTAGTTTATCTGTATATGATATTCTGAGTTGAAATAAATATTGGCCTCCACTGTCTCCTGGCTTGTAGGTTTCTGCCAAGAGATCCTCTGTGAGTCTGATGGGCTTCCCTTTGTAGGTAACCCAAGCTTTCTCTCTGGCTTCCCTTAGCATTTTCTCCTTCATTTCAATGGTGGTGAATCTGACAATTATGTGCCTTGGGGTTGCTCTTCTTGAGGAATATCTTTGTGGTGTTCTCTGTATTTCCTGGACTTGAATATTGGCCTGACTTGCTAAGTTGGGGAAGTTTTCCTGGATAGTATCCTGAAGAATGTTTTCCACCTTGGATTCATTCTCTCTGTCACATTCAGGTACACAGATCAAACCTAGATTAGGTCTTTTCACATAATCTCATATTTCTTGGAGGCTTTGTTCATTTCTTTTCATTCTTTTTTCTCTAATCTTGCCTTCTCATTTTATTTCATTGAGTTTATCTTCAATCTCTGATATCCTTTCTTCTGCTTGATCAATTTGGCTATTAAAAATTGTGTATAGTTTGTGAATTTCTCATGCTGTGTTTTTCAGCTCCATCAAGTCATTTCTGTTCTTCTCTAAGCTGGTTATTCTTGTTAGCATTTCATCTAACCTTTTTTTCAAGGTTCGTAGTTTCTTTGCATTGGGTTAGAAGATGTTCTTTTAGCTCAGAGAAGTTTATTATTATCCACCTTCTGAAGCCTGCTTCTGTCAATTCGTCTAACTCATTCTCCATCTAGTTTTGTTCCCTTGCTGGTGAGGAGTTCTGATCCCTTGGAGGAGAAGAGGTGTTCTGGGTTTTGGTGATTTTGTCCTTTTTGCACTGTTTTCTTCCCATCTTCATGTATTTTATCTACCTTTGGTCTTTGAAGTTAGTGACTTTCAAATGGGTTCTCTGAGTAGATGTCCTTTCTGTTGATGTTGAAGCTATTTATTTCCATTTTTTAGTTTTCCTTCTAACAGGCCCCTCTGCTGCAGGACTGTTGTAAGTCCACTCCAGACCCTTCTTGCCTAGGAATCACCCATGAGTGCTGTGGAACAGCAAGGATTGCTGCCTGTTCCTTCCTCTGGGAGCTTTGTCCCAGTAGGGTACCTGCCAGATGTCAGCTGGAGCTCTCCTATTTGACGTGTCTCTTTGGATATACAGGGGTCAGGGAGCCTCTTTAGGAAGCAGTCTGTTCCTTATCAGAGCTCAAGTGCTGTGCTGGGAGCTCCCTTGCTCTCTTCAGATCTGCTGGGCAGGGACATTTAACTCTGCTGAAGTGGAACTCACAATTGCCCCTTTTCCTGGTGTTCTGTCCTGGGAAGGTGGGGCTTTATTTATAAGTCCCTGATGGGCTGCTGCCCTTTTTCAGAAATGTCTTGCCCAAGGAGAGATTCTAGTGACAGTCTTCCTCCAGAAGCATAGCTGAGCTGCTGCAGGCTCTGCTCAGCTGGTCTGTAAACTTCCTTGTGTTTTTGTTCACACAGGTAAGGTTAGAACTGCTTTGGTAATGGTGGACTGCCTTGGTAATGGTGGGCTGCCTCACTAATGGTGGATGTCCTTCCCCTCTCCGAGCTCCACCTTTCCAGGTTGAGCTCAAACTGCTGTGCTAGCTGCAAAAATTCCAAACCAGTGGGATTCAGTTTGCTGGTCTCCGTGGGGGTGGGACCTGCTAAGCCAGATCATCTGGCCCCCGCCTTCAGCTCACTCTCTCTTGGGGGAATGGGTGGCTGTGTCTTGCAGGCACTCCAGGCGCCAACCAAAGCAGCCTCTCAGATTTGTGCTGGAGGCCCACGGCTCTGGCTGAATTGGCTGCCCGGATTTGTGCTCGAGACCGGTAGTGCCTGTTTGCCAGGCAGGAATCTCCTGGTCTGTGGGCTGCAAAGACCCTGGGAGAAGTGCAGCGTCTGAACCAGTGAGTGCCTGAGTTGCTGGAGAAGTCCCCAATGGACTCTGTTGGGTAAGAGGGGGTCGTCTGGCATTACTCCGGTGTGGCAATGCCCTACCCTGACTTGGTTTGCCTTCCTTGAGCTACACCCACTGTCCAACCAGTCCTATTGAGATGAACCTGGTACCTCAGTTGGAAATGTGGCGATCACTCGCTTTCTGTGTCACTCTCGGGAATCGCACTCCGGAGCTGTTTATATTATAACAGTAAAGTAAAATAGCATAGTTTTTTTGTTTTGTTTTTTTTTTTTTTTTTTTTTTTTTAGACAGAGTTTTTCTCTTGTTACCCAGTCTGGAGTACAATGGCGTGATCTCGGCTCACCGCAACCTCCACCTCCTGGGTTCAAGCAATTCTCCTGCCTCAGCCTCCTGAGTAGCTGGGACTACAGGCGCTCACCACCATGCCCAGCTAATTTTTGTATTTTTAGTAGAGACGGGGTTTCACCTTGTTGACCAGGATGGTCTCAATCTCTTGACCTCATGATGCACTTGCCTCGGCCTCCTAAAGTGCTGGGATTATAGGCGTGAGCCACCGCTCCCGGCCAAAATAGCATAGTTTTAAAGAAAATATTTATCTCATTTGTATATGCCTTTATGCATATACTATCATAATGTTTCTCTAAGTCCTTTAGGTTCCAGGCTTCTTTCAGCTTACTGCAGAATTATCCTTATTATGTAACCAAAATCACTAAGATGGTAGAGAAAGGAACAAAGCAACAGAGAGAAAGGTTTGAATGCCAATTAGATTTTAAGAAAGTCTCTTCAAACAGATATATGACATTTCCTTTTCATCCCATTGTTCACTATCTTGTCACATGACCAAATCAAGAAGCAAAAGGGGTTTGCAAACATATAGTAAGCTAAAATTTATATAGTAAAGCTATATAAATAATAAAGTATAGCTAACATTTATATAGTAACATAGCATATAGTCAGCTAATTTTATATAGAGGGAGAAACAGATACATAGGGAAAAAAGCAGTCTGCATGACCATTGATCATAAAGTAGTAGAAAATGCAGAATCAAATTGTAAGAGGCAGGAAAATCAAGATATAAGGTTTTAATTTTTGAAAAGAGTGAAAATTATTATAAGATATTCATCAACAAAAAGAATGTTCATATACTATGCAAAAAACCAAAGATGTTTCTTTCTTATATTTTCTTTTGTGAATGGACTTATGTTTTTATTTGACTAGGCTGATAAGTGTTATACATACTTATAATTTGCTAATTGCTTTCTCTTAATCTTGAAATTATCAGTTTTTTCTATGTCTGTATTTAATTTTACTTCTGCATTTTATTTTCTATACTTACTCTTTAAAATAGGCAATACTTATATAATGGCAATATTTCTTTTCATATGTTTGTAGAAATCTGTTTTTTGAAAGTAGTACTTCTAAAATAATATTACTATATGAAACCATTTGAATGTGAACTGCTTATAAATAATTAATAAAAGTATTTTTAGTTGTTTTTAAAAGGTTATATTTCCATAAGAAAATAAATAATGTTGATTAATGTTCCTTTGTTTTACAAATATATGACAGATTGATTATAGAAAATTCATATAAAAATCTTCTATTTCTGCAATTATAGTTGAAATTATGACAGCAATCCTATTTATTGCCTTATTTTCAAAGGACAATAAGTCTAGAAACTCATAAAATTTGTCGAAGTTGTAAAGTGACATATGAATGTAAAAATTCTCTTGTCATTACTTAACAGTTATCTGAGCCAAAAAACGATTTAAGCACAAAAACAACAGAGAAAACATGGATGATGATGATGGTAGCAAATACATGGAGCATTTAATTTCCATTAGGCACTGTGCTAAGCATGTTAAATGTATCAATTATTTTAATATATTCCATATGGTGGGAAAATTAAGACTTCTGTTTTATGTATGATATATTAAAGAACATAAAAGTATTTTTTTTTCAAATTCTTCAGGTAATAATAAAGATAAAAATGAATAAGTTTTAAAACTAGCCTGGAAAATATGGTGAGACCCCATCTCTATGAAAAACTAAAAAATTAGCTAGCTACTACAGGGTTCAGGGCAGGAAGTTCACTTGAGCCCAGGAGTTTGAGCTAGCAGTGAGCAATGCTTGCACCACTGCACTCCAACCTGAGCAACAAAGCCAGACCCCATCTCTAATACATATGTTTGAATAATTTTCAGAACACAATGGCATTGTGTAAAAAACAGTAAAAGACCAGAATATAAAATACACATAAGTTGGAAAAATGGTCCAAAAGGTGGACAACCAAACAAGACAGTCTTTGCTTTCTCACCCAGAGATGTAGTGCAATGGTGCAATCTCAGCCCACTGCAACCTCAGCCTCCTGGGTTCAAACAATCCTCCTGTCTCAGCCTTCCGAGAAGCTCGTATTACAGGTGTGCACCACCACACCAGGCTAATGTTTGTATTTTTGGTAGAGATAGGGTTGTATTTTTAGTAGAGATAGGGTTTCAACATGTTGGCCAGGCTGGTCTTGAAAAACTTTTATTGTAAGTGTTAAAAATATCATTAAAAATATGAAAAAGAATAATTACTTGGGAAAAAAAAGAACTGTATCACAAAAAGAGTGTGTTATAATACAGTTGTAACAAAAAGCTGAAGTTTACCAAATACGTGAAAAATTAAATTCTCAGATAAAAAGAGTAAAAAATAAGTAAAAATTAAAAATGTTATTGCTAATAAAAAATAAATAGAAGTAAGATCTTAAAATGTTAAATTAAGGAAATAAAATGAAAATAAACAATAGTAGTACATATGATCAGAGACTGACAATTTCACACAGTGCTGGAATTAAACTGTCTGACAAATCCAGTGACTATATCTTTGATTATTAATTTTTTATTCTATAATTTTAATACATATAATCACTAAACATGCAGAAGCAAAAAGATAAAAAAATTTTTAATTAGCATGCTCATTGTAATAGTCACATATAATCTTTTTGATATCTAATAAAATTGTTTTATTTAAACAGTTGATATATAGTATTTCACTTTACCTTTAATAATATGCAAAAAGTGTTCTAAACCACATATTAATATAAACAGACAATCTTTCAGTTAAGATATCAAAGTAAGTAAGGGTGAGTCACACCCCACTGGCTAATTAATAAACAACTAAATGATAGCTAGATATAAAGATAGACATAGATGTAGGTAGATAGATAGACATCTAAAATTTTTTTTCTTTAAATATGAATCGAGTTCATTGACACTGATTATGGTTTAACCTACTACTAGATGCATCACAAAAAAATACATAATATAATCATATGTCCAGAAGAAAAGAAGGCTGTATATGCAAGTAAAAAACATACCTTCCAAGAAAAATAGAGTTCCTAGAAAATAATTTAAGACCCACACAATTAGTATTTGGTTCTTGCATTCAATGATTGAAGCATTGTTAATATTACTTATTACAAAGTTTCAATGTTATATATTTCTATAAATATTTCTATTGTATATTTCCATATGCTGCAATTAACTGTATAAAATGTGTACACATTTTATATATATTTATGTGGGAATGTACATGTACATGTGCATGCACATGCTGTAGTTTGACTTTCTTTCTATCCCCATAGTGCAGTCCTCATCAAGTGAGCTTGATATTCTTTTCAAATAATTCTTTATTTTAACTTAAATATATCGTGGTTCCTCATATGTTTCAGTATGTCTTTTTTCTTTATTCATGAAAACCTGTGAGTTGTAGCCAGCTTCACTAACAATCACCTATATCTGGTTCTCCTTTTCTTCCTATGCAAAAGGGAAACTTCTAAGCCCTATTACAATTAGATAGAGCTAATTGATTTTTTTCCTGGACAAGGAAATGTATTTGAAGTGCCGCATGTCTTTTGGAGGGTAGAACTATAAAACCCCCTGTGAATAGTCCAGTTTCTTTCTTCTCCTTCTTCCATAAATATGGAGACCATATGTGACAACTAAACTATTATCAACATAACATGCACAGTATATAATGCTATGGGGTTATCTTTTTTGCCAACAGCCCTAGAATTGCAGTCATGTTTGTTTTTAAACATTCACATAAATGGGAAGTCAAGCCCTGTCAAAATTACCTTACCAACTTTTCTTATGTTTCTCCTCCTTTTCTCTTCCGGAGATACTGATCAGATTATTCAAATTATTATTTGCTTTCCAGTAGACTCCTCATTATTCAATTCTTGCAATATATGACTGTGAAAATAAGATTTCTAGACACAGATGTTGAGGTGTCTCATGCCAAAAAAACATTTTTTAATGGCTTCCTATTGATTATAATATACAACTCAAATTCCCAAGTATTCATGACCTTGTCAACATGACCACAGCCTACATTTCTAATCTTATACTACCTGACTCCCCCCATGACCAGCTATCATAATCTTTATTATAACCACACATAAACTGCTTTATATTCTATGAAATTGCTGTGCACTAATACAGTTTCAAGCCTTGCTATTTTCTTACCCAGTATACTCCTGCTTCTTTGATTTACCAGTCATAAATCTCATATTCATTCATATGTCACCTTTATTCCAAGGCTCCAACTCCCACTCCAAAACCAGTCTAAAAAATTTTCTGGTAGTTCACATATTTAGGAGATGTACACAGTCAAAAGGATAATAAAGCACATAATTCCATTTTTAGTTTATTTTGAAACATAAAATGACTTTCTAAATTTTTTTAATAGTTTGAAACAATGAATTATTAGAACAAACATAAGTTCATGTACAAATTCAATGTGTAAAAAGATACAGAGTGAAGAAATTGTAACAAAAGTAAGGCTATGCCTGGGCCTTTAGTAGGAGGATAAAATAATTTGACTTGTATTTATAGCATAGAGGGTGTTTTATCATAATCTCCAACATTTTATCACAAAAATAAGTGAAACACTGAAAAATTTAAACTACAATTATTCGTTCTCTTTCAGGAACATATTGTCAGAGAATGCTCCATATAATATAAACAGCTGTGGTTTAGAACACTAAACCTTCATGCTTATAAGGAATTCTCACTATATTAAAAGCTGATTGATTAAAATGATATAAATATTTTACTTGTCTTTAAAAATCATTTGAAATTCTGTGATCAAGATATGGAAAGTGGTGTACAATCTAAAAGGATAATGCTAGGAGGATAAACAAAATTTGGTGTAATTCTCAGTTTGGCAGCTTTTTCATTTGGTTTCTCTGATCTTGTTTTTGCTTAAATCTGACTATGATGAGGTAACTGGTAACTATACCTATCTTTTGTTTTTGTTTTATAAAGCACCACATTTCATTTCTATAACAGCAGTGAGTCTAAGTCGCTACTTCAAGTATTTCTTTTATAATTTTTTACTTCAGAAATCCTCTTTGGTGCTGTTCCATTTCAGAAGTCCTTGCAATCTTTGTAATGTTTTCAAAGAAGAAACAAACTCAAAAAACTTTGAATACACTTTAAGAAAAATGCTTATTCTTAAAAGAATGCAGACTTCTGAATTTGGTTGGTCTTTAAAAATAAGATGAATTGGTTTTTATTATAATAACCTGGCTACAAAATTGAATGCACATTTATGTTGTTGTAAGAAAAAAAAATACTTAAAATGTCTTGGCACTTCTTCTAAGATAATGAAAGGAAAGTTCATGGAGAAGTTTTATAAAATTAAAAGAAAAGAAAAAAACATTAATGGTTTGCATTTCTCACAGGCACACTCAACTGCTCTGTCTCAATTATTGCTTTGTCATAATGTTTGTATACTGGTGAAAATAGTTGTTTTTAGAGGAACTTGTTTTTTCCCCATTGAGCAAGTTTGCTGCAGCGAAATAGGTGCAGATAATTGTAATGTAGCATAAGAATCTCTATCCAATTTTTGGATTTAAGATAATTGCATAGTTAATGCAGAATCTTAGCTTATTAAAATTTAAAAAATAGTGGAGAAGGTGAATAGAAATGCTAACATTTCAAAAGTTGCTCCCTCCATTTAATTTTTATACCGTAAGTTATATAAAGACAAATCCTGATTTACAATCAGTTTCAAAAACAAACACCAATACATCAAAATGTGCATTAACAAGAAAATATGCATACTATCAAATTAATACATAGAAAATGAGATAGCAGAGAAGATATTATAACCTATTGAATACTATATTGATGTATAGTACTTCTATAAGTAGTAAAGCTTATAAATAAGTAATGCATAATTTATTTTCAATAAAGACATTTATATGCAATTTCATTCCACTATTGCAAACTATAAATGTTCATTTCTACTAACAAGATAATGGCATTTATTATTTCCACAAGTGAAAGAGTATACTTGATGTTATCTAGGAATAGATAAGTAAAGGTAGTGCTTTCATGACACTCTGGGTGGGCCTGCATGTTCCCTATTGAAATAACACCCTACTTTCTTAAGTTTCAAAGTACTTGACATGATACTCAAAATTTGCAGTGTTGAACACTAATTTATTTTTAATTCTTATAACCTATAATCACTCTATATTGTCCTTTATTCAAAGACAGTATTGTAATTACATTATTCAGCTAAGCCAACATACATTGAACGTCCACTATGCTTGCCAGTTATGTGGTTCAAAGTAAACAAGATATTGTTATCCATTAGAGAGATGTAATTTAACAGGGAAACTGGCAGCTACCCAAGTTATAACTATAAAATTATATGTTACAATAAAATTATATTAAAAATTACAGTATGAATGTGAAAAAGGAACCCTTAAACTTTCTGTGGAGTTTATGTCAGACTTTACAAAAGAAATGGATTTTGAGTTCATGAAGCACATCAACAGCTGCTTTATCAAGTTGGAATCCCTATGAAGGAGAATTGCTTATACAATATCTTGACATTATCAATGAATTTTCCTTATTTCTTGAACTGCTAGAATGTTAATTGCATTAAGGGACACATTTTTAAGGATTAGACTGATAGGGCAGGAAGCGAACTGCAAGACCAAACCTCCTAGCTCCCTCCTCTTCCATAAATTAAAAACAACAACAACAAATTAGCCTGGATAGGTAAACTAAACAAATATACCTTTTAATCATTCAGTTAAACCTTATGGTTTGTGAACACTGTTATCTTTGACTTCTACTACTGTTATCCTGGCCAAAGTACTCCTAAAACATAAAAAAAGATTCTTTCTCAAGAATTTGCATTTGTACTCTCTGTACCTGTTCTGTTCTTACATCAGATAGTCATATATGTGGCTCTTAATCACCATTAAGGTTTCTCTTGCCAAATATCTTCTGTAGATTTCCACAGACAAGCATACACTATGGTATTCATGGTTTGTATTTTCTTAAGAGTCTCTTACCGACAAATCCATTTTATTCATTTATTTGTGAAAATGTGTCTTGTCCACATTTTTGCCCTAAGTGTAGGGTGATGAATAGGCTTAGTGTCAGTAGGTGATTAGTTTACATCATTGTCATGATTATAAGTTTGAGGTTGAGAGAGATAATTAGGGTATCTGGTGGAAGAAATTTCTAAGCTGCAAAATGTTCAAGAAGTGACAGAGTGTAAAGGTTTGGAAAATTTGCAGCCTGACCACATGGTAGAAAAGAAAAACCCATTTTCTGGGGATAAATTCAAACTGGCTGCAGAAATTTGCATAAGTAATGAGGAATCAAATGTTATAGTCACCAAGAAAATAGAAAAAATGTCTCCAGAGCATGTTAGAGAGCTTCATAGTGGTAACACCCATCACAAACCTGGAGGCCTAGAAGAAAAAAATGGTTTCATGGGCCAGCCCTAGGGCCTTGCTTCTGTGTGCTGCCTTGCATCCCAGCCACTCCAGGTTTAACCATAGCTATAAGAGTCCAAGGTACAGCTTGGGCTGTTGCTTCAGGGGGTGCAAGCCCCAACCTTGACAGCGTCCATGTGGTGTTAGGTTTGCAAGTACGGAGGAGTCAATAAGTGAGGTTTGGGAACCTTTGCCTTGATTGCAGGAGATATATGCAAATGCCTGGATTGCCAGGCAGAAGTCTGCTGCAAGGGTGGAGCCCTCATGGAGAACCTCTGCTAGGGCAGTACAGAATGGAAATGTGAGATTGAAGCCCACACATAGAGTCCCCTATGGCTCACTGCCTATTGGAGCTGTGAGCAGAGGTTCACTGTCCTCTAGACCCCAGAATGGTAGATTCACTACCAGCTTGCAACATGAATTTGGAAAAGCTGCAGGAATTCAAAGCCAGCCTATGAAGAGCTATATACTGCAAAGCCACAGAGTTGAAACTGGCCAAGGCTCTGGGAGTCCACCTGTTGCATCAGTGTGCCCTCAATGTAAAACAGTGAGTCAAAGGAGATCATTTTGAAGCTTTAAGATTTAATGGCTGCCATACTAGGTTTTGGACTTGCACAAAGCCTGTAAACCCTTTGTATTGGCCAATCTCTCCCTTTTGGCATGTGTATCAATCTGTTTTCACACTGCTGATAAAGACATACCTGAGACTGTGTAATTTATAAAGAAAAAGAAGTGTAATGAACTCACAGTTCCACATGGCTGGGAAGGCCTCACAATCATGACAGAACGTGAAAAGCTTACAAGGTCAGGCAAAAGAGAATGAGAACCAAGTAAAAGGGGTTTCCTCTTATAAAACCATCAAATCTCCTGAGGCCTTTTCACTACCATGAGAACAGTATGGAGAAAACCACTTACCTAATGCCTGTACCCACTTTGTATCTTATAAATAACAAATTTTCTTTTGATTTTACAGGCTCCTACACAGAAAAGACTTGCCTTGTCTCAGATGAGACTTTCCACTTGGACTTTGGGTTAATGTTGGAATGAGTTAAGAATCTGGGGGACTGTTGAGAAGGCATGATTGGTTTTAAAATTTTAAAAAGATGTGAGATTTTGGAGGGGCTAGGAGCAGAATTACATGGTTTGGCTCTGTGTCCTTACCCAAATTTCATCTCAAATTTTAATCCTCATAATTCCCACATGTTGAAGGAAGGACCTGGTGAGAGGTGGTTAAATTATGGGTAGAGTTTCCCCCATGTTGTTCTTGTGATAGTGAGTTCTCAGGAGATCTGATGGTCTTATAAGTGTTCGACAATTCCTCCTTCACATGCTCTCTTTCTCTGCCGCCGCCATGTAAGATATGCTTGCTTCTCCTTCTGTCATGATTGCAAGTTTCCTGAGGCCTCCTGAGCCATGTAGAACTGTGAGTCAGTTCAACCTCCTTGGTTTATAAATTACCCAGTCTCAGGCAGTTCCTTATAGCAGTGTGAAAATGTAGAAATACAGCAATAAATCAATCACAATAAAGTGAGTCACACATTTTTTAATCAATGCATATAAATTTATGTTTATACTATACTTTAGTGTATGAAGTGTGCCATAGCATTATGCCTAATAAAAATGTGCATATCTTAATTAAAAATACTTCATTCTTTAAAAATGTTAAGAATCAATTGAGCCTTTGGTGAGATATAATTTTTTTCTAGTAGAAGATACTGCCTAGGTATTGCTGGCTGCTCACTGATCAGAGTGAGAGTTGCTGAAATTTTGTATGGCTGTGCCAATTTTTTAAATGAGAAAAATGAAGTTTGAATTGACTCATCATTTCATATGATTTGTAGCATAATGCTATTTGATGACGCTTTACCCAAGGACAAACTTCTTTCAAAATTGAATTCAATCTTCTTAAACTCTGCAACTACTTTATCTACTAATTTTATGTAACATTTTAAATTATTTGTTATCATTGTAACAGTGTTCACAGCACTTCAGGAGTAGATTCCATTTCAATAAACTACTTTCTTTGCTCATCCATGAGAAGCAACTACTTATGTCTTAGAGTTTTGTCATGAGATTTCAGTAACCCAGTCATATGTTTAGGTTTCACTTCTCATTCTAGTTCTCTTACTAGTTCCAAGACATCTCTGGTTACTTTATCCATTGAAGTCTTAAACCACTCAAAGTCGTCCATGAAGATTAGAATTAGCTTATTCCAAATTTCTATTAATGTGGATTTTTAGACCTCATCTCATAAATCATGAATGTTCTTAATGGCATCTGTGTAATAGTAGGTAGTCAGAGGTAGTTGTTAACCGTGTCTCTAAAATAATAATTTGTTCCAGCCAGCACTGGGGAAAGGCCTTCTCCTAATAGATTTCTACTGACCTGAAACTGGTGATTAGCAGTTTCTGATAAGATCTCAGGAGTTGGGTGAGTAGGGTCACACATGCTCACTAGGAAGCAAAATGGTGGAGTGTAACTGGTATAAGGTCTTCTAGGAACATTTAGCTGGTAAGGAAAGAACACCTCAAGTGAGCATGTTTAGAATTCTAGTAAACGTACTGCATATTGCAACCCCACCCCAGTGCTGGCAGGCCACTACACATACACGAACAGGCCACCCCAAGGGAAAAATCGTCAGGGGAGAAGGAATGCAAGACAATGGAAGTATGCCTATGTATAAAACCTCAAGTCAAAAGGTCAAAACCTGCACTTGATCTCTCAGATTGCTCACTGGCCATCTTCCAAGTGTATTTTAGTTCCTTTTGTTCCTGCCCTAAAACTTTTTAATAAAATTTTACTCCAGCTCTAAGACTTTCCTGAGTCTCTTACTCAGCCTTATGCTTCTTGGTCAAATTCTTTCTTCTTAGAAGGGAAGAAATGAGGTTGCTGCACACCTGTATGAATTAGCTACTGCTAACATCTAAAGTAGTATATTCTTTCCAGATTTTTAATTTTTCCAGATACATCAGAACAATTACTATATTTGAGAGCTATAGTTTTGCAATGTGTTTTGTCAGTTGTAGGAAATCCAAGCTTTATTGTCTTAATATATGGAGCCCAGGCAGAATAAGCAGCATAATTCTGGGGGACCCTAGAACTTTTAGAATGGTAAATGAGCATTGGGTTCAACTTAAAATCAACAGCTACCTTAGTCCCTACAATAAAGTCAGTCTGTGTTTCGAAGTTTTGAGGCCAGGTATTGACTTATTCTGTTGAGCTTTGAAAGTCTTAGATGGCATCATCTCCCAATATAAGGCTATTTTGTCTACATGGAAAATCTCTTGTTTAGAATAGGAAACTTCATCAATTGTTTTAGCTAGATCTTCTGGATAACATGCTGTAGCTTCTACATCAATATTTGCTGCTTTGCTTTGCACCTTTATAGTACAAAAATTACTTTTTTCCCTTAAATATTGTGAAGCAAATTCTGCTAATTTCAAACTTTTCTTCTGCAGTGTTCGCACTTATTTCTGCCTTCATAAAATGGAATAAATTTAGAGCCTTAGTCTGAATTAGACTTTGGTTTAAGCGAATGTTGTTTGATATCACCAAAACTCTCTCTAAATCAGCAATGAGGTGGTTTGGCTTTCTTATTATTCATGTACTTATTGGGGTAGTACATTTAATTTTATTCAATAACTTTTCCTTTGCGTTTGCATCTTGCCCAACTATCTGGCACAAGAGGTGTACCTTTCATCTTATCTCATTAAAATTAATTCTATTTAGCTTTTGATCTAAAAGGTGATATATGTTTAACTCTTTCTTTTTTTTTTTTTATTTGAGACGGAGTTTCGCTCTTGTTACCCAGGCTGGAGTGCAATGGCGTGATCTCGGCTCACCGCAACCTCCACCTCCTGGGTTCAGGCAATTCTCCTGCCTCAGCCTCCTGAGTAGCTGGGATTACAGGCACGCACCACTGTGCCCAGCTAATTTTTTGTATGTTTAGTAGAGACGGGGTTTCACCATGTTGACCAGGATGGTCTCGATCTCTTGACCTCATGATCCGCCAGCCTCCCAAAGTGCTGGGATTACAGGCGTGAGCCACCGCGCCCAGCCCTTAACTCTTTCTTTACTTCAACACTTAGAGGCCATTGTAAGATTGTTAATTTGCCTAATTTTCATATTGTTGTTTCTCAGGGAATAAGGAGGCCTGAGGAGAAGAGAGATAAGAGTCTAGTCAGTTGGTAGAACAGTAAAACACATACAATGTTTAGCAAGTAAATTAGCCATTTTATATGGTGGCAATTCATAGTGCCTCAAAACAGTTGCAGTTGGGTGCGGTGGCTCACGCCTGTAACCCCAGCACTTTTAGAGACTGAAGCAGGTGGATCATGAGGTCAGGAGTTCGAGATCAGCCTGACCAACATGGTGAAACCCCGATTCTACTAAAAATACAAAATTTAGCCAGGCATGGTGGCATATGCCTACAATCCCAGGTACTTAGGAGGATGAGGCAGGAGAATCGCTTGAACCCAGGAGGTGGAGGTTGCAGTGAGCCGAGATCAGACCACTGTACTCCAGCCTGGTTGATAGAGTGAGACTCTGAATAAAACAAACACTATTTATGACAGTAGTATCAAAGATCACTCTTTACAAATCACCTCAAATATAACTATAAAGAAAAAGGTAAAAATATTATAAGAATTACCAAAATATGACACAAGACATGAAATGAGCACAAGTTGTGAAACTGGCGCTAGTAGGCTTGTTTGATACAGGCCTGCCACAAACTTTTAATCTGTAAATATGCAGAATTGATAAAACACAATAAAGTGAATTGTGATACCATTAAGTATGCTTGTAATATAAAATTACTAAAATAATAAGAATTGTTACCCGTTAAAAATGCTCCTCAGTTTTATTGTCAGGTGTTTTCCTGAGCTCTTTACATAACTCATATAATATAATGATCTTATGAGGTAGGTGTTATTATATTTTATAGATGAGGAAACTGATATAAATTAAAGAATTTGTCCCAAATATCATGACTGTAAGTGGAAAAATCTTGATTCAAACCCAGGTAGATTGCATGCAACATCTACACATAACAACTGAGCAGCCGTATGGATCACTAACCAGGTATTAGCTTATATTTTAAGAATTATTTCTTAAATACTCAAAATTAATTGTTTGGTACCTTTTAGAAAGGTTTTTGGTTATATACCGTACTTTCTATAAAAATATGCTTAATTACTGAAGAACTGAAAAGATGACATGGAGATGGTGGCATTTGCTGGCATGAAATATTGCCATTAAAATTATAATTTGGTTAATTGTCTTCTTTTCTGATTGAAAATTTTATCACCATTTCAGATATACAACTTAAAATGTGTATGTATCACAAAATAAGAGAATTTTCATCAAATTGTTATTTATTTAAATAGAATATAATGACCTTGAAGAATAAAAGTTGGTCAAAGTTTATTTTAAGTCCATCTCTGCAATGATCAAGATGAGGATGTTTCTAAGAAAATATTAGATAATCTTACTAGGTAATGGAAACTATCAATGGAGCCAAAAAGAGAAAACAAACATAGTAAATATTTTATATTGACTTAAAGAGGAGTTACTAAAGAATTTTAAGACCACCATAGATGGGTTACACTTTAATTTTTCAGTATTAAAATAATAGTAAACTTGAAACTGAGAACTATGTTAAAATATGGACAGGTAACAAAAAAATGCTTTTTTTTTTAAAGATGCCTTTAAAAGCATCTCTATATTTACCTTGATACCCTGGAAAAACAACTAGAGATTAGATATGACATCCTTGAGTAGATTTTTCTACAGATGTTTTTAAGCCTAACTTTTTTTTTTTTTTTTTTTTTGAGACAGAGTCTAACTCTGTCACCAGGCACCAGGCTGGAGTGCAGTGGCACAATCTCGGCTCACTGCAACCTCTGCCTCCTGGGTTCAAGCAATTCTCCCACCTCAGCCTCTCTAGTAGCTGGGACTACAGGTGCACGCCACCACAACCAGCTAATTTTTGTATTTTTAGTAGAGACAGAGTTTCACCATGTTGGCCAGGGTGGTGTCGATCTCTTGACCTCGTGATCTGTCTGCCTCAGCCTCCCAAAGTGCTAGGATTACAGGCTTGGGCCACTGCGCCTGGCCAAGGCTAACTTTTTTCTGAGATGCATTTGTCTTGATTTATTAATTTCTTTCAACAACTATTCAATAAGATTCAGGTATAATATTAGGCATGGAGATATCAGACTTAATTTCTGTACTCTTAGAGATCTCAGACCAATTTACCAGTTATAAAATAAGTATTAGATCAGTGCAATGGAAGTATAAAACAAAAATAAAATTCTAAGCCCCCTAGCCAACTAAATGAATCCCCCTTCTCAGCCAAGGGGATCCCAAAGAAACCAGGAAAATTAGTTTAGACCGTGATGGGAAGGGGTGTTTGGACATAACTCAGTATACTCTCCTCTCTTTCGAATTCAGGTACAAGTGACCAATATTAACAATACAACAGAAATTTTAAGGCTGACAAAACAGATTCCTGGTAGCAATGAGAACCAAATTTCAACCTGACTCTAGCATAGCATCAAAGAATAGGCCCTGAAAGAAATCAAAATATTTTACCCCAAAACATATTTATCTGACATATTTTTAAATGGTTCTGCAAAACCATTTCCTGTGGGGGAAATTCATATTCCATAGAGAATCCCCTTCCCTTTTCAGATCTTTTTCAGATGCAGAAAAGATTAGCTGATAATCTTCACCTTTTAGATCTGAATAGAAAACATTTGCCATCAATTGCCTCTAAGGGCAGCCACCTATGAGACATTGTCTATATAATAAAAACCTTAGTCTCCACAACCCCTTATCTTAAGCCAGACACTCCTTTTTTTGATTTCAGGTTTTTAGATAACTTAACTTGTTCAACCAATTGCCAATCAGAAAGTTTTTGAATTCACCGACTACTGCTTCATGTTGCCATGCCTTTCCAGACCAAAGTATATCTTACATCGATTGATTGATATGTCTCCCTAAAACGTATAAAATCAACCTGTAACCCAACCATCTTGGGCACATGTTCTGAGGCATGAAAAGGCCTCATTTGTCTGGGGTGATACCTGAGACTCACTGTCTCACAACCACAGAAAACTAGAACGTGGACACACAAGAGTGAGGTTAAGAACAGAAGTTTAATAGGCAAAAGAAAGATAAGTGTTCTCTTGCTCCAGACAGGGGTCCCAGAGAAATGGATTGCTGATTCTGCACTGAAATGCAGGGGGTTTTATAGATGAGCTTGAGGAGCCGGTGTCTGATTTACATAGGGTGCAAAAGATTGGTTGGACCAGGTGTGCTATTTGCATAGGGTGTGAAAAAATGGCTGACCCCACCTTAATATTTTATTATGCAGAGGGGTTCTCTGCCTGGCTGGTACCATGTTGCTCAGTCCTTTTTTGTACATGTGGTAAGAAAAAAAGGGAAGATGGAGCCTCCATGTTAGTCATGCCTGGCCCCCAGGTAGCCTTTTTCTATTGGCACAGCTGCCTTTTTCTATTGTGCCAGCTACCATTTTGCTTATCTATGTTTGCAGCTCCATTTTTCAGGCTGCTCTTTGTTAGAAAAAATTTCTGGGCCGGGCGCGGTGGCTCATGCTTGTAATCACAGCACTTTGGGAGGCCAAGGTGGGTGGATCACGAGGTCAAGAGATCGAGACCATCCTGGTCAACATGGTGAAACCCCGTCCCTACTAAAAATAATACAAAAAATTAGCTGGGCATGGTGGCACGTGCCTGTAATCCCAGCTACTCAGGAGGCTGAGGCAGGAGAATTGCCTGAACCCAGGAGGCGGAGGTTGCGGTGAGCCGAGATCGCGCTATTGCACTCCAGCCTGGGTAACAAGAGCGAAATTCCGTCTAAAAAAAAAAAAAAAAAAAAAAAAAATTTCTTGAGCTGGTTTTTGTTAGAAGGGAAGTTCTGCTGAGGACTGTTTCACCCTCAGTATCTGCCTAAATAATTTCTTTCTATCTCCTGTATCACTGTAGTTGTGTCATGGCTCATGGTCTCCACGGTTGGCGTTGAATAAACCTCTAGATATTTTACAGAGTTTAGCTTTCTTTATCAACAGAAGTATAACACATACACATATAACTTAGTCTAGAAATGCCAAATAAAGTGTTAAGAAGCCATATATGACTTAAACTTTTAAGTATCTATATTACTTAGTGAAATGAAGACAGGTATTGAAGAAAAATGTATTCTGGGGCAAGATGGGAGGAGGATAAACACTCTATGAGAGAAAGGGCATGGATTGTTAAGTAATTTAGATGGACTGAATCATATGTTATAGGGAGGGAAAAGGTAAGAAATGATATAAGTGTATTAAAAAATCTCTAACATAGAGGTATTTTTGGTGGACACTGTTAATAAAAGACCCATTAGATCTGTGAGGCAAGAGGAGAGCTTTATTTTCTAAAAGCATTCTGCAGACTGGAAAGAGGGACAGATCTTGATTGGACACCTTTAAGTCCAAAATCATCAGTCTCTATTAATTGGTTGATTTTAGGTGGTCCATCCATTGGCACCGGGTTGCTTATTGGTGCTTGGTTGGGATATTACTAGCTGCAGTTGTTTGCAGGAACTGTACTTTGACTTGGTTGCAGAACAGGTTTTGCAACTCTTTCTAAGGACACAGGTAGCATGAATTCTTTTTCACCATGTCACCATCTCTTGGTTCTGATTTTACTTTTGAGTGATAGAAGATCTACTTTGTCTGTTACCTGGGGCATAATTTGTCAATACTGAGTAGACTAGCTTACTCCTGAGTGAAGCAGAGGCATTAAATATATTTGTTTTTACAAATTTTAATGGTAATTATATTTGTATTATCTTCCACTCTGAAAATAGTATAAAAGATAGACTGTATATACCTATGTAACAATCCTGCACAATCTGCACATGTACCCCAGAACTTAAAGTATTAAAAAAAAAAACGACGGATTGGTATGAGGAGGGATTAGGAAAATACTCAGAAGGCTGGAAGAGCAATTAGAATGCCCTTTTGCTAATAATACTAATGAGAAAGGATCTACAGCAACTTAATTTGAAATTGGAATTAAAAGATTAGTCAACTTCAAGAAATAGTGAGGTATGAAAACAAGAGAAATCATCATCAGTTACATATGGTAATTAAGGAGAATTGAGGAGTCACACCTAACTATCAGGCTTTGGGTAAAAGAATGAATGTATTGTTTCTGTCTCCTTCTCCTGGTGCCATGTAGGTCTTACATTTTTTAAATTTTAGATCCAATTAAAATGTGAAATATTAAGTGGAATGTCTTATAGGCAAACTGAAGGTCTAAAGTTCAGAATAGGGGTAGACTGAAAGCAAAGAAATAACAGTCACCCATAGGTGGTTAAAAACAAGGGAATTCATTAATTATTCTGTTACAGGATAGAAAGGAAATAAAGAACAAAGAAAGAACCTCAGAAAGCACCAAATTTAAGAAATAAGTGGAGAAGAAAATTCCAAAATAAGAGAATAGTAAACACATAAAATGGCAAAAAGCACCCACTCTTGAAGGCAAAAAGAAAAGTGCTTTAAAAAGTAAAATAATGGCTGGACATGGTGGGTCTTGCCTGTAATCCCAGCACTTTGGGAGACCAAGGTGGGTGGATCACAAGGTTGGGAGTTCGCGACCAGCCTGATTGACATGGTAAAACCTTGTCTCTACTAAAAATACAAAAATTAGCCAGGCATGATGGTACAAATCTGTAATCCCAGCTACTCAGTAGGCCGAGGCAGGAGAATTGCTTGAATCCAGGAGGCGGAGGTTGCAATGAGCCGAGATCCCGTAACTTCACTCCAGCCTGGGAGACAGAGTGAGATTCAGTCTAAAAAAAAAAAACAGTAAAATTATAATGAGAAGGATGGAAATGACAGTATAAATTCATGCAATGAGGTCAAGAAAATAGTAAGAAACTATTTAGTTTAATATTTAGAGGACTGTTTGTCATTTTACAAAAAATAATTTCTTTGGAGTTATAGAGAACATTTTCTGTAGGAGACAATGAAATAAATAGAAATAATAGAAATAGGTCCTTTGGGCTATTTTTGCAGAGGAACTATGTGAAAGTAGTACTAGGAGAACACAGAGTATATAAGAAGTTGGAAGTAGTATGAGTATATCTAATGACATGTTGGCATGGAAAGAGGCAGAAATTCAGCATTATGGCTTTTGGTTTACTGTCAAATGATAGGCAGAGTAATCTTAATGGGATGCTGGATTTTCAAATAATCTTTACAAAAAATGATGAAGTATGCTAAGGTAGAGCCACATAATATTTGCCTAATAGCCTTACAAACTAAGCTGAGAGGAAAAAACGTATATGTAGAGTATTGATATGTAATGTTCTCAAAATGACTTAGCATCCTAAATGTACAATCTGAAAAATCAAAAAGAAGCAGTAATTTAGTAGTGAAAATGTTTGTGGGTTATTTTTAAAGATCATATATGTGTGGCTTTATTTCTGGATTCTCAGTTAGATTTCAGTGGTGTATATGTTACCTTTTGTCAGTACTATACTGTTTTGGTACTGTTAACTTATAGGGAATTTTGATATTGAGAAGTGAGAATCTTTGACCTAGTTCATTTTGTGCTGCTATAATAAAATATGACAGACTGGGAAATTTACAAAGAACAAAAATTTATTTATTTCAGTTCTGGGAAGTTCAAGACCAAGGTACCAGCAGCTTCATTTTCTGATGAGGGTCCTGTCTCTGCTTCCATGATGACACCTTGAATATTGCATTCCCTGGAGGGGAGAAATGTATCCTCAAATGGCAGAAGGCAGAAGGTAAAAAGCAAAACAAAACACAAACAAAAACTTCCTCAGTTAAGCCCTTTTATAATGGCACCCAGTGCCATTCACAAGGGAGGAACTCCTATGGCCTAATTATCTCTTAATGGCCTCACCTCTTAGTACTGTCATGTTAGCAACACCTCCATACTTCGGGGGACACACTGAAAACATGGAAGTCCAACTTTATTCTTTTACTTTCCAGTATTACTTTGGTGATTGTAGGCTCCATTAAATTCCTATGTTCTTAATATCAGTTTTTCCATTTCTGCAAATGAAACCACTGGAACTTTGTAGGTGGCATTGAATCTCTAGATCACTTTGGAGACTGTTGCCATCTTGACAATGGTAAGACTTTCAGTTTATGAACATGGAATACTTTTTCATTCATTTATTTATGGTTCTTCCAGCAGTGTTTTGTAGTATTCAATATATAAGCCTTTATCCTTCTTGGTTAAATTTATTCATGAGTATTTTAATCTTTTGATGCTATTATAAATGGAATTGTTAATTTCTTCTTGTGATGATTCACTGTTAGTGTATAGAAATGCAACTAGTTTTTACATATTGATCTTACATACCACAATTATTCTCAACTTGTTATTAGTTATAACAATTTTTTAAAAAACATCATTATTTAGGATTTTCTAGATAGAAGACAATGTTATATGCTAATATAAATAGTTTTACTTTTTTCATTCCAATTAGGATGCCTTTACTATTTTTCTCACCTAATTACATTGGGTAGTACTTACAGTACAATGTTGAATAGAAATGATAAACATAGAAACGCTTGTCTTGTTCTTAGGCCAAAAGCTTTTAGTCCATCACTGTGAGTATAATATTAGTTGTAAGATTTCAATAAATGCCCTTTGGCATGTTGATACAATTCCTTGCTATTTCTACGTTGTTGGTGTTTTTGTCATGAAAAGGTCTGGATTTTTGCCAAATACATTTTATGTATCCATTACAATGATTATGTGGGGGTTTTCACTTTATTTTATTAATGTATATTATATTGTTTGTCATGTTAAACTGACATTGCATTCTTTGGTTAAATCCCACTTGTTATGGTATATAATTCTTTCAGTATGCTGCCAGAATGGGTGTGTAATATTTTGTTTAAGATTTTCCGTTCATCAATGAGAACACATGGACACAGGGAGGGGAACATCACACATACTGGTGCCTGTTGGGGGTGAGGGTTAAGGGAGGGATAGAGGGGTGGGTGTATTAGAAAGGGATAACATTAGGAGAAATACCTAATGTAGATGACGCAGGGATAGATGCAGCAAACCACCATGGCATGTGCATACCTATGTAACAATCCCGCATAATTTGCACATGTACCCCCAGACTTAAAGTATAATAAAGAAAAAAAAAAGATTTTTCATTCATATTAATAAGTAGTATTGTTTTCTAGTTAAATTTCTTAGTGACTTCTTTGGCTGATAAAAGGGTAGTAATGCTCTTGTAGAATAAATTAGGAAGTGTTTTCTTTTTTATATTTATTGGAAGATATGGGGAAGAATTGGTATTAATTCTTTATATGTTTGTTAGAATTAATCAAAGTAGACACTGAGTCTTGTTTTTTTCTTTTTTGCGAGGCATTTAATTACTGATTCAATCTGTACTTTTTTTTTTTTTTTTTTTTTTTTTTGAGACGGAGTTTCCCTCGTTACCCAGGCTGGAGTGCAATGGTGCGATCTCGGCTCACCGCAACCTCCGCCTCCTGGGTTCAGGCAATTCTCCTGCCTCAGCCTCCTGAGTAGCTGGGATTACAGGCATGCGTCACCATGCCCAGCTAATTTTTTGTTTTTTTAGTAGAGTCGGGGTTTCACAATGTCGACCAAGATGGTCTCGATCTCTTGACCTCGTGATCCACTCGCCTCAGCCTCCCAAAGTGCTGGGATTACAGGCTCTGTACATTTGTTATAGGTTTGTTCACTTTCCCTAATTTTTTATTTCAGTCAGTTTTGGTATATTTTCTGTTTTTAGGAATTTGTCCATTTCATTGTGTTACCTAATTTTGAGGTTACGATTGGTTTGTAGCATTCTGTTATAAAGCTTTCTATTTCTGTTGGGTCAGTAGTAATGTTCTAACATTTATTTCTGGTTTTAATAAATTGAGACACCTCTTAGTTTCCAGTCAGTCTAAATAAAAGTTTGTTTATTTGTTTTGATTTTTTCAACAAGAAACTTTATCTTGAACTTTTATTTTTCTATTTTTAAAATTCTTTATTTTATTTTCCTCTAATCTTTATTATACTCTTCTTTCTGCCAATTTAGGTTTAAGTTTATTTTTGTTATTTTTTAAATTGTTTTAATTTCCTTGAGGGTAGAGTTAAGTTATTAATTTGCGATATTTCTTTTTCAATATAATTATTTAAAACTATAAATTTATTTCTGAGCATTGCTTTGGCTTTCACTGCACCCCATACATTGTGGTTTGTTGTAATTTTGTTTTCATTTGTTTCAAAGTATTTTTAAATTTCTCTTGTTTTTGTTTGTTTATTTCACTGGATAAGAGTTCATTTAATTTACATGTGTTTAACATTTTACTTTTTTTGGTTGCTAATTTCTAGTTACAGTATGGTGTGATCAAATAAGATATTTTGTATAATTTCAATTTTTCAAATCTAACAGTTTTTTTACTCTAATATATAGTCAACTCAGATACTACTACATGTACATTTGGGAAGAAAGAGTATTATGCTATTGCTGAGTAGAATGTACTGTATATATTTTA
Organism: Aotus nancymaae; assembly: GCF_030222135.1. NCBI lineage: Eukaryota > Metazoa > Chordata > Mammalia > Primates > Aotidae > Aotus > Aotus nancymaae. Next base: position 12,989,977 of record NW_026988476.1, on the reverse strand, counting down.
GGTTTAATTGGTTTATACTGTAGCCAATTTTTGTTTGATTTTTGTTTGGTTGTTCTATTCATCACTTAAAGTGATTAAGTAATTGAAGTTTTTAAATATTATTTTAATTATCTATTTCTGTCTTTGATTCTGTTCATTTCTATGTCAGATGCTTAGGGCTCTGTTGTTAGGTGTATATATGTTTGCAATCATATTTCTTGATGAATGTAAAATTCATCAATACGTAATATATTTATGCCTTTTGTAACAATGTTTAACTTAACATCTATGTCTATTTTGTCTAATATTATTATAGCCTCCAAAAATTTCTTTGGTTAAAATTTGTATAGAATGCTTTTTACTATCCCCTCACTTTCAACCTGTTTGTCTTTATATATAAATGTAGCTATAAAGAAAAAGATATTTAAAAAGTTGTATTTTTTTAATTGAGTCTGACAATTTTCACATTACTAGAGATTTAAATTTATTCACACTTATTTACTGATAAGGAAAAATCCTGCTTCTATCATTTTGATAATTGTTCTATGCTTTTATATTGTTTTGTCCCTCATTTTCTCCATTAATGCCTTCTTTTGAGTTTGTTATTAGTATATCATTTTACTCATGTCATACTTCATTGTTTGTATGTTTCAGTTCTTTTTTTTACTATTTACCCTAAGACTAAAATTAACAACTTAAAATTATAGTAATCTAAATTAAAGCCAATTTAATGTCTATAGTACAGAAAACTCTATTTATTTGGCTTCAGCCCTGTTCCTTTATGTTCCTATTATTCCACCAATTACATTAACAGATGTATAATGTTCCCGTTAACAGACTTATAATCATTGTTTTATGCGTTTGTCTTTTAAATCATATAGGGAAATGGAGAAGTTACAAACCAAAAGTTTAGTGATACTGGTTTTTAAAGTATCTAATACAGTTACTTTGTCCAGTGTTCTTTATTTATTTTCATAGCTTTTAATCACAATGTAATTTCCTTTCATTTTATCCTGAAGAATTACTTTTAGAAGGGTTCGGGTTTTTTGGTTTTTTTTTTACACTTCTATTAGCAATAAATGATCAGCTCTTTTTTATCTGAGAATACCATAATTTCTCTTTTATTTTTCAAGGATGGTTTTTGTCAGATATAGAATTCTTGATTGGCAGCATTGACTCATTAAAAATCAGCTTAATATTACTGAAGATTTTCGTACATGATAAGTCACTTTCCTATTGCTGTTTCTAATGTTCTGACTTTATCTTTTGACAATTTGATTATAATGTATCTCAAATTGAATCTGAATTTATTTTGTTTGGAGCTTGTTGAACTTCTTAAAAATGTAGACTCATGTACTTTATCAAATTTCAGAAGGTTTTTAACTTAAATATTCTTTAATTACTTTTATCTCTCTCTTCTGACATTGCCATTATTTATGTTTTTACTGCTGATGGCATTTCATAGGTCTCAGAGTCTTTTAATTTTGTTTTCCTTTTGGCTGTCCAGTCTGAATAATTTCATTTTATCTATTTTCAAGTTTATGATTCTTTTTCTGCCTCCTTAACTCTACTGTAGCATATATCTAGTAAATTTTGGAGTTTATTATTATACTATTCAATTTTGAAACTTCCATCAATTCATTTTTATAATGTCAATCTCTATATGTTTATTCACTGTTGAAACATGATTTTTCACTTTCCCTGTACTTCTTCAACCATGGCTTCCTTTAGTTCTTTGATTATGTTTAAAAAATTAGTTTAAATTCTTTTCTCTGGTGAATCTCTGGTAATGTTTATGTTTCCCAGAAACCATTTCTGTTAGTTTCTTTTTCACTTCATGAATTGGTCATATATTTTTTCTGTTATTTAAACAAGACATTTAGAATATTTAAGTTCAGCAACTCTAAAAATTATTTTCTTCCCTCTCCTTGAGGCTGATTTTGATGCTTTCTTTGTGTTGTAGTTGCTTATTTACGTAGGTACTCTTCCAAACTATTTTTAAAGGTCTGTATTATTTGTCATATGTACTCTCTGAAGTCTCTTTTCCTTTAACTTACGCCATCTAGTTGTTTGACAGATATCTCCTTAAATGCTACAGCCAAAGAAGAAAAAAGAAAAAGAAAAGATATCATAATACTCTCCTGGTCTTTGCAGATTGGCTATATGTTAAGGCAGTCAGTTTACCCATTCATTAGCAATACTTTAGGCTTCATTTTCTGATTGCACTGAGCCTATAAATCAGCTGGAGGTAAAAGCTTAGGATTTTCTACACTTTTTTTTTTTTTTCTGAAATATACATGTCCTGCATCTATACATGACTTTTTCTATCCCCCTTAGATTTATCTAGAAGCTTTCCTAAATGCTTATTCCCCTAAGTACCTTTCTCTCCAGCTTTTGCTTTAGGCTTTTCATGTGTTTGCTATTTTGCCAGCTTTACTCTGTGATCCTAGGTGTCAGGAGCTTGTTAATGTGCCTTTCTATGTTTTCCAAGAGTGCCCTTCACTTAGGAATATTGCCTCTTTAAGAGAATTTGAAGTGAGCAAAATAAAGCCCACTGATTTCTATCAGTTCTTTAGGAAAATTTCAAACAAGTCAAGACACAAACAATTCCTTGAGAGAAATAACTGTTGTGCACCTCCAGAACCAGGAACCCACATCTCCAACCAGAAACGAGAGCTGCCATCTTCAAGACCATTGCCATGTTGAAGAGGAGGTGAAGTAAGGCTAAGTTAAAATATCACAAAGCTATTTTTCCATGTTAAGGCCACCTTATCATGACTCATTATTCACTTGGTTACTATACACCTTTTGCCATTTTCCAGATTTCCAAAAAGTTAATTCTGTCAAGTTGTTTTTATTATTTTTTGTTCTTCCCTGGAAAACAAAACTTGAAAGAGGGCTCTTGGAGCATTCGAGTCTGCCATCTTTACCAGACAATTTTCTCCTTCTTTCCTTCCTTCCTTCTTTCCTTCCCTCCCCCCTTCCCTTCCTTCCTTCCTTTTTCTTTCTTTCTCTCTCTCTTTTTTTCTCACATTTTCATCGTAATCATTTCATTATCAACTCAGATTAATTTAATTAATTCTTCTACTGTTAGGTTACAAAGTTCTAAGTTATTTCTGTCAAGTTATGTGCCTATGCTTCTAATATCCAAATTGTTGATTTTCTTATTGATTCTACATTTGACATATGTTTTATATCTGCTTTCTCTGGCTCTTATTAACAGGAACATAGCAACAGCTACTTAACTGATCTTCTAATCTGTGATGTTCTCAGCCTATCTCCTATACTCCCTACTACCTAATTTATTACATTGAATAGCAGCTGTATCTATGCTGCCCTATTCTGTATAGTGTTCAGGAGTTTCCACTGCCTACTAGTTAAATATAAACTATTAACATTGCAAACAATTTTTTTTCTATTATGGTCCCAGGTTACACATGTTTTCTTAGCTATAACTATTTGCTGTGTTCAGTATCTCTTAAAAGTATTCTAATTTAGGTGACACATTGTGATAGAAATTAAGACAATTAGGTTGGGCATGGTGGACTCATTCCTGTAATCCAAGCACTTTGGGAGGCCAAGGCAGGTGGATCATGAGATCAGGAGTTCGAGATCAGCCTGGGCAACATGGTGAAATGCCATCTTTGATTTAGTTGGGTGTGGTGGTGCGCACCTGTAATCCCAGCTACTGGGGAGGCTGAGGCAGGAAAATCACCTGATCCCAGGAGGCGGAGGTTGTAATGAGCTGAGATCATGCCATTGCACTCCATCCTGTGTGACAGAGGGAGACTCTGTTTCAAAAAAAGAAAAAGAAATTAAAACAATTATCACAAGGGACTGAATATAAAGGGAGGCAATTGACTGCTAAAACTCACAACAGAATTATTGGGGTGATAAATTTTAGATCTGATTTGTGGCCATTACACTACTGTATAATTTTTAGAAATTCATAAAACTGTATATTAAAAAGTAAATTTTTATAAATTGTAATATCGTACTTTAATTTTATACATGTAAATTATACTTACTAAAACTTTCTTTAAAAATCAACCCTCCACACAAAAAGCGTCTTCATAGGATGAAGGGCATATAGTGTGTTTTCCTTCAATGCGTGTACAATAAAAACCTCATTGCTTTTTATTGGTCTGTTCAGATTTTGGATTTCTTCATGATTCAATCTTGATAGGTAGTGGGGTTCTAGGAATGTATCCATTTCTTCTAGGTTTTTAAATTTTTTGGCAAATGGCTCATGGTAGCCTCTAATGATCCTTTGAATTTCTGTGATGTCAGTTATAGCATCTTCTTTTTCAACTCTAATTTTATTTATGTGGGTCTTCTCTCTTTTTCTCTAATTATTCTGGCTATAATTTGTTAATTTTGTTTACCTTTTCAAAAAGAAAACCTTTTTATTTCATTGATTTGTATATTTTTGTTTCAATTTCGTTTATTTCTACTCTGATCTTATTTATTTTCTTCTACTAATTATGAGTTTTGTTTGCTTTTCCTTTTTAAATTCTTTAGGATGTATAATTAGTTTGTTTATCTGAAATGTTTTTTTAATCATTTTTGATATAGGCACTTATTGCTATAAACATTTCTATTAGTAATGCTTTTTCTGTATCCCATAGGTTTTTACTTACTATTTCATGGAGTGGACTGACTTTAAAAATACCCCCAGTTGTTTGCTATACACAAAAAAGACAAAGTGTCATATAACTGATTTCTATGATCTGACCTAGTTTTGTAGAAATAATTTCTGTAGGTCTCTAGTTAAAAAATTATCTTGTTCACCTATATGAAAAATATTTTATTCATAATCCTTACTGTGTTCAGGGTCCTATAAATGGCACCTTCAAAGAAGTAACTGTAGACTTTCATAAAGTAACCATTTACAAAGTGGGTGGAATTGATTCAGGAACCAACAACAAAAGAAAGAAAGAAAGAAAGAAAAAGAAAGAAAAGACAGAAGGGGAAGGAAGGAAGGAGGGAAGGAGGGATGGAAGGAAGGAGGGAGGGAGAGAAGGAAGGGATAGAGAAGAAATAAAACGAGAGAAAAAGGAAAGAAAGAAAGAAAGAAAAGAAAGAAAGAGACAAGACAGAGGGGAAGGAAGGGAAAGGAAGGGAAGGGAAAGGAGGAGGGAGGGAGGAAGGGAAGAGGGATGGAGCAGGGGAGGGAGGTACTTCTTCAAGTAGAAGAAAATGACCCAGAAACAAATAACTACAAATAAAGAGATGAACAGATATGGAAAATGTAGATTAAAGACACTTTTCCTCACTATTTAATTTATTTTAAAGTCTATTGAATGATTAAATAAAAAATAATATTGACATATTTCTGCATATATAGAAGTGTGTGATTATAATAGCCTAACAAATTAGAATGTAATAATCAAAGTGCATTGATGTAAGTGTTTTATATTACATGTGAGGTGATATGGTTTTATTTTATTATTATTTTTGAGACAGAGTCTTGCTCTGTCACCCAGACTGGAGTGCAATAGCAGAGTATCGCCTCACTGTAACCTCTGCCTCCCGAGTTCAAGTGATTCTCCCTGCCTCAGCCTCTTGAGTAGCTGGGATTGCAGGCGCCCACCACCACGCCCAACTAATTTTTGCATTTTTAATAGAGACAGGGTTTCACAATGTTGGCCAGGCTGGTCTTGAACTCCTGAATTCAGGTTATCCACCCACCTTGGCTTCCCATAGTTCTAGGATTACAGGTGTGAGCCAAGGCACCCAGCCGGATAAGGTATTATTTTAAAAATAAATTGTTATCAAGTTGTAAAAGTTTATTTTAAACTTACTACTAAAAATAGATAAGACTTACAGGTAACTACCCAATAATACAGATAAAACAGAATCATAAATTAAACTTAATTATTACTTAATAGTGTGTATTGCATCTTTAAGGTAACTGATTTTGTTCTTCTAAAGTGTCAAATTTGGTATTTGTATAATCTAATGTGTTTTTATATATCTTTAATAGTTTCATATTTTGATATTTGAACTCTATTTTCAAATTCCATAATAAATCTTTGAGGATATTTATAATAGTCCCTTTAAAATCCCCATTATATTAATTTTATATATTCCATTATGTTATTTTGCATTATATTAATATATACATTTGTGTCTATTGACTAATTTTTCTCTCGGTTATGCAAGACATATTCCCTCCCTCCCCCCTCCCCCCCACCCTTCTTTTTGAAACAGGGTCTCATTCTGTCACCCAGGCTGGAGTGCAGTGGCATGACCTCAGCTCACTGCAACCTTTGACTCCCGGACTCAAGCAATTTTCCCACTTCAGCCTCCCAAAAAGCTGGGATTACAGGAGAGTGCCACTACTCCGACTAATTTTTGTATTTTTTGGTAGAGACAAGGTTTCACCATGTTGGCCAGGATGCTGTTGGATTACTGACCTCAAGTGATCTGCAGACCTTGGTCTCCCAAAGTGCTGGGATTAGAGGTGTGAGCCACCACACCCGGCCATGTTCCCTTACATGGTCACATTTTTGTGAAATGAATGCTAGGAATTGTAAAGTTTATATTTTTGAAAGCTGGATTTTGTTCTCTTAAGAGTGTCAGAATTTGCTTGGCAGATAAATTACTTGGAGATCAAATTAGTCCTCTCAAGTTGGGGTTTTAAGAGGTATAAGGCATACTATAAATAACTCTAAGATTTCGTATTGTAGAATGTCCCAATGTTTAAGGAGTCCTGGCTCAGGATGGATAAACCTTCAATGTCTCCAACCCTGTGTGAAGTCTGGCTATTTTTAGGCATATGGATCCTTCATTGTCTCTTTATTCACCATGTGAAGTTTCATCCTATGTATACATTGTAAACAGCTTACAATTTAACAGCAGACACGAGAAATACTATGCAGGTTTCTGAAGTCTTTTCTCTACATAGCTCCCTCCTTTTCTGTACTTTGTCCCTTATATTCCAGACTCTTAAGTCTTCTGCAATTCAAATCCTTCTCCATTTAAATCACAAAGGCAGCTCAATTTTGCTTGGGCCTTCTACTCTGTGCTATATTATTAAATGTGACTACTAGAAGAAATCTGGGGTAATAATGAGGTTCACATCATTTGCTTCATTTTTGTATTTTACTAATAATCACAGTGTGTTGCTGCCTATTGCCTAATTTCCAAAAATGGTTTCCTTATATATTTTATACAGTTTTTTATGCAGGTTGTTTATGCATGGAAGGTAGTTCTGGTGATAGTTATATTATTATGGGTAGAAAAAGAAATCCATCCCACTAAGCTTTATTTAATATTTGCACAAATTACAGGTCTTTTCAAAACCTGAACTATTCATATGTATTTAAATATCATTCTCTTGTTTCTTCATAGTTTAGTTACAACCTCCTCAAGTGATATGAAAGAGTAATGAATCATTTGTAAATTCTTATTTTTCCAGAATAAATTATTAAATATATCTTGCATTCCCAGAATAACTTCTGTTGTTAAGGCAGTATTGCCATATTTATATATTGTTGGATTTGATTTATTAACATTTTGTTTGAGATTATTGTATCTACGTTCATGAGAGAGATTTGAACACCTCTTTACTCTAGAGTTCCTGCACAGTTTTGGTACTAATGTGACTCAGACTTCATAAAATGGATTCATATATATTCTTTATTTTATTTATTCCCTGGAAACATGCAAAATATGGAGGTTTTCCTATTCTTTAACTTTTAGGAATAATTGACGTAATCATGACCTAGATTTTCTTTCTAGAAAACTGTTTGGTAATGGAGTGTTTTAAATACCTAAAGGGGTTCTGAGCATAGTGTCAATGCTGTGCTTTTCCAGCCAATCTCCCTTCAAGACAAATGACTTACTTCCACAACTTCCTTTTGACACACAAGTGCTTTTGACTGTCAACACTCAGCTGTTAGACTTCTAATGATATTACCCTCTGGTAAAGAGAACTGCCTCACACATACTTCATCCCCCCTTTCTAAGGGCAGCCTGCATCCAGTGCCTATTCCATGCTTAATCTTATTGTCTCAACTCAGGACAAGTGTGTAGCACCATCTCTGCTTCAGAATTCCCTTTGCTCTTGGCTCAGGATTTGTTACTACCTTGCAGTCTGATGTCTCCTTCTGGTGATTTTGTTTTCTTCCCTTACAGCACAGAGGTTGATTCCAGGGTAACTCTGAAAATAACTTTCTTTCTACTAATATATATTTGAATCTTCTTTATGAGAAAACTAAGTCCTCTGGAGCTTGTTAGTATCCCAAGGGGTCTGAGAAAGTAGATACTAAAAAGGAATTTTGGATGTGGATCACCTGCTGCTTAGTTGTGGTAAAGACTATTGTAGGCACTAGATGAATGATGCATAGCCTTTGGCATAAAATAAGAATGCAACTGTTAAACTCTCAAGGTAGTGAAATGAGCTCTTGCATTAGTGAGAAAAATTCACTAGACCTGTAGTATATTATGGGTTTTAGAAATACAAGGGAAATAGTAACTACAAGCTCAGTAAATTGGTATATGGCTGTTGCTGGGGGCAACTGATGTTCCAGAGAAAAAATTTAAAAGGCTGAGGTTGCTTATTCATCAAGTAAAACCAAATATAAAAGCCAGGGCACCCTTGGTAGCATATGAAGTTTGTCTCATTTCCTGCAGCCAAAATGAAGAGAAAGCTGAGTACACGTACCAGATCTTAATCATAGAAATTGCAAACCCCTAGAGAAGTTTAAATTTTCAAACTAGCAAGGCTGCATGTGCCAAATACAAGGCCATGGCTGGGAAAAAGTAAGAACATAATACATGGTTTGAGAAAACATAAGATGAGGCCATTGAAAACCCTGAATCTCCATAATTCTCTGAATGCTTTGTATCTGCAGAAAAAACTTTCCACGTAGGTAGAAGACAGGAAAACCTCCATGACTTATGGAAATGCAGGAGCATGTCTCTTGCTAGAAAACATTCTTCAAAAATATGTCTCCTTCTCTACACCTAGACTCCAATCTATTGGACCTGCTAAGGTGGGAAAGGGAACATACCCTGAGGGAACTGCAAGAGCAGCTCAGTTGGACAGTTCACATGGAATTCAATAATGAGAGCCCTGGATACTGGGGAGTTAGAAGACAATGGAGAGTTTATGGATTTGAGGCCTCTTTCCTCAGATTTAAAATTTAACACACTGGCAAGGCCCCTGTGAAATGGTACAAATATCTTGCTAAAATTGCTCATAGAAACCTAGAGAAAATGATGGAAAACAGTAAGGAAAAAGAAACACCAGAACTGCTGTGACGTACAGTACAAAAAAGACATCACAGACTCAGGAATCTTTTATGGATGTGCTCTATAAGGCCATAAACCTTGCCAATAACTATGTTCTATAGGTTATTGAGAATAGTCTGTTTATCAAAGCAATAAAGAATGTACTTGAGAAGAGCATCAGCTTTACTGACAAACTAAATGAGTCTTTTACCTATATGACAGATCCCTTTACAGAACTATTATAGGTTCAGTGACAGCAATGCAAATGTTAAGAGTCTGCAAAACAGAGGTCAAGTGACAATTACCTATCCCGAGAGGTTGGATAAAGTTAAAAAATAAGCATCAAAACCAAGGAGAGACCAGAGAGGTTTGATCCATAGCATTGTAGAGATTATTAAATAAAACAATTCTGATAAACAACATATTTCCTCTGAACTTCATTTCATATGAATTATTTTAAAACATAGTTCAATTTGTTGTTAATTATTACTTTTTTTTTTTTTTTTTGAGACGGAGTTTCACCCTTGTTACCCAGGCTGGAGTGCAATGGCACGATCTCGGCTCACTGCGACCTCCGCCTCCTGGGTTCAGGCAATTCTCCTGCCTCAGCCTCCTGAGTAGCTGGGATTACAGGCACGCGCTACCATGCCCAGCTAATTTTTTGTATTTTTAGTAGAGACGGGGTTTCACCATGTTGACCAGGGTGGTCTCGATCTCTTGACCTCGTGATCCACCCGCCTCGGCCTCCCAAAGTGCTGGGATTACAGGCGTGAGCCACTGCGTCCGGCCTAATTATTACTTTTTTTATACAAAAAAAGTAATTTGGTTCTCATGAAAGTTAAACTTGCATCTCTGTTTTATGAAAGTCTAATGTATAGTTTGCATGTTGTTATTTTCTTGTGGTGAAATACACATGCCATATTATCTATTAGTCCATTCTCATATTTCTATAAAGAACTACCGGAGACTGGGTATAAAAAGAGAAGATGTTTAATTGGTTCACAGTTACACAGGCTTTACAGAAAGCATGGCTGGGTGGACCTCAGGAAAATTATAAGGTTGAAGGTGAAGGGGAAGCAGATATGTGTTACGTGACTGGAGCAGGAGGAATAGAGAGAAGGAGGAAGTGCTTATAAACAACCAGATTTCATGAGAACTCACTCACTGTCATGAAAACAGCAGGGGAAAATCCACCCCCATGATTTAATCATCTCCCACCCAGCCCCTTTTCCAACATTGAGGTTAACAGTTTGTCATGAGATTTGGGTGGAGATATAGAGATATACCATATTATTTGTCGTCTTCTCCGCCCCCCCAATCTCATGTCTTCACATTTCAAAACACAATCACACCTTCCCAACAGTCCCCCAAAGTCTTAACTTATTCCAGCATTAACTCAGAAGTCTAAGTTCAAAGTCCCATCTGAAACAAGGCAAGTTCCTTTTACCTATGAACCTGTAAAATCAAAGACAAATTATTTACTTCCAAGATAAAATGGGAGTACAAGCATTGGGTAATTCTCTTGTTCCAAAATGGAGAAGTTGGCTAAAACAAAGGGAGGACAGACCCCTTGCAAGTTTGAAACCCAGCAGGGCAGTCATTAAATTTCAAAGCTCTAAAATAATCTCTTTGTCTCCATGTCTCACACCCAGGTCACACTGATGAAAGGGGTGGACTCCCAAAGCCTTGAGCAGCTCTGCCCCTGCAGCTCTACAGGTTACAACGCCATGGCTCCTTTCAGGGACTGGCGTTGAATGCCTGTGGCTTTTCCAGGTCTCGTTGCAAGCTGTCAGTGGAGCTACCATTCTGGGGTCTGGAGGATGGGGCTCCCCTCCTCACAGGTCCACTAGGTGGTGCTTCAGTGGAGACTCTATTTGGGGACTCAAAACCCACTTTTCTACTCTGAACTATCTTAATAGCCATTTCCATGAGGGCTCTGCCCCTGCTGCAGATTTCTGCCTGGACATTCAGATATTTGCATACACCCTCTGAGGTCTAGGTGGAAGCTCTCAAGTTTCAAATTTTGCACTCTGCACACCCTGCAGGCTTAACACCATGTGGAAGCTTTGGTGGCTTCTGGCCTGCACCCTCTGAAGCAACAGCCTGAGGTATATCTTGGGTCCTTTTAGCCAAGACTGCAGCTAAAGTGGCTGGGATGCAGGGAGCATTTTCCTGACATTGTGTAGGGCAGCAGGGCCCTGGGCCTGGCGCATGAAACTATTCTTCCCTCCTAGGCCTCTGGGCCTGTGATGGGAGGTGCTGCAAAGTCTCTGAAATACCTTGGAGGGCTTTTCCCCATTGTCTTGGCTATTAACTTTTGGCTTCTCTTTGCTTATGTAAATTTCTGCAGCAGAATTAAGTTTCTCCCCTGAAAATGAGTTTTCCTTTTCTACCATATGGTCAGACTGCAAATTTTCCAAAGTTTTATGCTCTGCTTCCCTTTTGAATGTAAGTTCCAGTTTCAGATTTTCTCTTTCCTCACGTGTATAACCATAATTCTTAGAAGCAGCCAGGCCACATCTTGAATTCTTTGCTGCTTAGGAATTTATTCTGCCAGATACCCTAAATCATCTCTTTTAAATTCAAAGTTCCACAGATCCCTAGAGCAGGGGCACAGCAAGAGTGACCTTTACCACCATTGCCAATAAGTACCTTATCTCTATCTGAGAATACTTCAGTCTGAACTTTACTGTCCTTATCATTATCAGCATTTTGGTCACAACCATTGAACAAGTCTCTAGAAGGTTCCAAACTTTCACATATTTTTTCTGTCTTCCTCTGTTCCCTTCAAACTGTTGAATGTCTGCCCATTACCCAGTTCTAAAGCTGCTTCCCCACTTTCAGGTATTTGTACAGAAATGCCCCACAAGTAGATACCAATTTCCTGTACTATTTTATTCTTACATTGCTGTAAAGAACTACCTGAGACTGTGTAATGTATAATGGAAACAGGTTTAGTTGGCTTAGTGTTCCACAAGCTGTACAGGAAATATGGCTGTGGAGGCCTCAGGACACTTATAGTGTAAGGAGAAGGAAAGGAGGCACATCTTATAGGAAGAAGAAAAGAGAGAAGGAGGAGGTACACACAGTTATAAGCAACCAGATCTCATGAGAACTTACTATCATGAGAACAGTCAGGAAATAGTTTGGCCCCATGATCCAGGCATCTCCTACCAGGCCCCTCCTTCAACATTGGGGATTGCAATTTGATAAGAGATTTGGGTGGGGACACAAATCCAAACCATAGCAGTTAGTTTGAAGTTCATTTTATCTAATATAAGAATAGTGACCCATGTTCTTTTTTTGTTATTTGCATAATAAATCTTTTTCCTTGTCTTTACTTTGAGCCTATGGATGTCATTATATGTGAGGGGGGTCTCTTGAAGAGAGAAAATTGTTGAGTTTTGTTTTTAATTCAACATGCTACTCTCTGACTTTTAATTTGGGCATTTAAACCATATCAATTCAAGGTTAATATTGATATTTGTGATCTGTGGGCTATGTACTTAAGTATATTTTTGTGATAGCAGATATTGTTCTTTCTTCTCAATATTTAGAACTTCTTTAATAATCTCTCGTAAAGCTAATGCAGTGGTACAAATTTCCTTAGCAATTGCTTGTCAGGGAAAGATTTTACTTCTTTTTGCTTATGAGACTTAGTTTTGCAGGATGTTAAATTCCTATTTGGAATTTCTTTTCTTTAAGAATGTTGTAAATAGGCCCCTAATCTCTTCTGACTTGTGAGCTTTCTGCTGAAAGTCTACTATTAGTCTAATAGAGTTCCCTTTATATATAATCTGATTCTTTTCTCTAGCTGCCTTTAAGATTTTTTTCTTCTACATTGACCTTGGAAAGTTTAATGACTATGTGTCTTCAGAATGGTTGTCTTTTGTAGTATCTCTCAGGAGTTCTCTGAATTTCTTGAATTTGCATGTCAACCTCTTTAGTGAGATTGGGAAGATTTTTGTGGACTTTATCCTCAAATGTTTTCTAAATTTCTTCTACTGTCTCCTCTTTTCTCAAGAATTTCAATGAGTCACAGTTTTTGTCTCTATATAATTGTAATTGTTTCAGAGACTCTATTTTTAGTTTATTTTTCTTTATTTTAGTCTGACCAGGTTGATTCAAAGGATCACTCTATATGCTCTAAAATTCTTTGCTCAGCTTGTTCTAGTCTGTTCTTAAGGCTTCCATTTGTACTTTAAAATTCCTGTAGTAATTTTTTTAATTCTTGAAGTTAGATTTGTTTTCTTCTTTAAATGACTATGTTGTCTTACGACACTAAGATAAGTTTTCTGACTTCCTTGGATTTGGTTTCAACTTTCTTTTGAATTTTATTGAACTTCCTTGTCATCCAGATTCTAAATTCTTTGTCATTTCAGACATTTCAATCTGGTGAGAATCCATTGTTGGGTAGCTAGTGATATCATTTGAAAGTAAGTAAACACTCTGACTTTTAAAATTCTGGAGTTCTTATGCTGTTTCCTTCTCATCTGAGGGGGCTTCTTTTTCTTTATCTTTTTGAAGTTGTCATTGTTAGGATGGGACATTTTGTTTTTATATTCTTTTTTCCCTTGAGGGTTTGATTGTAGATAATGTTATGTATTGTCAACTGGATTCATTCATGGGTGCTTTCTGTGGGCCAAGGCTCTGCATGGGATTTTTAGTTGTGACTAGTTTCCTGCATTGGATTTCACAGCCATTGCATGCTAAATAAATTCATTTTTGTTTGGTGCTATAATTTAGGCTGTGATCCAGTAGATGATGTTTAAGAGTAAGAACCAGCAAATAGGCTCTTAGTCACATACGTCTTTCATATTTTAGTGAGTTGACAGAACTGCTCTAGGAAGAGGCAGATGAGATGGTGAGAAGTGACACCCTCACCATGTCCATTCCTGAGCCTTGAGGAAGACTCCTCCAATCACTGGTGCCACACTCACATTTCCTTAGCCCTTAAAGGGTATCTTGGCAGGCTGCACTTTTTCTTCCCTCAGGGGTAACCTGGGCCAATGGTTAGGTTATCAGGAGACCTGTAACTGCTTGGGGACTCACTAGACCTCTGAGGTGAGCAGAGTCGTAGTTGTGTGTGAAATATGTCTGCAGGTGTTCTAGTGGTGGAGGAAGTGGGTCAAGGGTAGAAAATTCCTGGGAAGGGCAATAGTGCTACAGGTGTGAAGCTGGTGTGGTGGCACACCCTGGGATTATTTCGCCTAGCAGATGGCTATGCAGTCCACCCAGTTCACACTCCCCTGACCAGCTATCCCTCTGAACAGGCCCCATCAACTCCAGGACAAGGGTTAGCCCCAGGACAAGGCTCAAGCAGCTAGTTGTGTCCCAAGCCCCCTGCACCCAGATTGTGGGCTGTTCTAAGTGTTCCAGGGTATGGGAGTCCCTTGGGCAGAAGCTTTGGCTGTCCAACAAACTAACCTCTTCTGGACCAGTCTTGTGGCAGGAGGGATGTCCAGCTCCTACACCAGTATACAAGCCCATGCCTCACTCTTTTCAGTGTTCTGAGAATTGGAGCTCCTTCCCTCCTCAAACTTGGGCCACAGATCTTAAGTTGATATTGTTGGGTGGTGTGCTCAATTCCTAGGGATTTGATACTGGTCTGTGGGGTTTTCCTCTGCCCCCTCAAGATTGAGCACTACCTGTACTTGGGGTGCTAGATTGCTTCTGGTCCACTGGCCACATACTCAAGTGGGGCAGTGGGGGCTGTGCTGTGTTACCCTCTTGCTGGAGTGGTCAGGGAGGCAGCTTCAGGAGGGATCAGTGGACAGTGGGGAATGCAGATCAGGTGTGTCCTGGTCGCATAGCAAAAACAGCCCCGCTCTTTCTGGTCTGAAATTTAGCAGGGGCTAGACCCACTCAGAGAAGATTGGAGAGCTTTCGGGGGTGTGAAACTGGTCACATTTTACTGCAGCTGCCCTGTGTGCAAAATCTTCTGGGCACTGTACTGGCTTCTTCTTTGCCTCTGCCTACTCTGCCAGTTGAACTGGTTCTGGGATCTCCTGTAGCTGGCATGTCAGAGGTTTGTGATAGGAGTGTGGTGTCTCAGAGTTCCTTCACACACACCTTCCTTTGGACCTATTTAGGACTAGAAGCCAGTCCTACCACTTGCCAACTCCATGCAAACTTCCCAGGTTTCTTTCTCTTCCACCTTGGTGCCTGTGTCACCTCTTACTGACTTCCAGTGTTGTTTCTCAAAAGATCTGTTTGAAGTGTGATAGTTTACTCTATGTTTTGTTTCCTGTCAGTAGGATAGGTATTTTCTGACTCATCTAGTTGGCCATCTTGTCTCTTTTTTTCTCTAAGTATCTTCTAAAATCCCTTTTGATTTAATCTTTGACCCATTGGCTATTTATTAGAGTGTTGTTCAGGTGGGGTGTGGTGACTCATACCTGTAATCTCAGCAATTGGGAGGCCAAGGAGGGAGGATTTCTTGAGACCCAAAGTTCAAGATCAGCCTGGGCAACATAGTGAGACCCTGTCTCTACATGAATAAATGACTAAATAAATAGCTGAGCCTGGTGGCATATGCCTATAGTCTCAGCTACTCAAGAGGCTGAGGTGGGAGGATCACTTGAGCCAAGGAGGTCAACACTGCTGTAATTAGTGAGCTGTAATTAGGCAACTACACTTCAGCCTTGATGATAGTGATATTCTTTCTCAAAAAAAAAAGGGCTGTTGTTTAGTTTCTAAATATTTGTAGATATTCCAGTGTTCCTTCTGGTATTGATTTTTAACTTCATTATGTTGTGATTTGAGAAGATATTTTATATAATATATATGTTTTTAAAATCTATTAATGCTTGTTTTGTGGCCTAGCATATAGTATATTCTGGAGAATTTCAAAGGTGTGTAGACAAAAAAATATTTTTTGCTGTTGTTGGGTTAAGTGCTCTGTATATTTGTTAGGTCTGTTTGTTTTATTGTATTGTTCACATTGTCTCTTTCCTTACTTATTTTTGTCTGATTGTTTTTATCCATTGTAAAACATGCAGGAGCGACCTCATCAACTATTATTGTAGAAAATAGGCTCTCATTGTTAAATTCTGTTGATTTTTGCTCCATATATTTTGATTATCTGTTATTATGTCCATAAATGTGTATTATTACTGTATCTTCTTACTGTATTGAATGTATATAATGTCCTTTCTTGTCTCTTGTAACTGTCTTTTAAGGTAAATCAGCACAATTCTGACACCAGCTTCTGAGAACAACAGTGTTTAAATTGGATATAGAAACAACAAAATTTGAAAAACAGAAATAAAAATATACTAGAGTGGCATGTGCTACTATTGATGAAGCTAGTAAGAAGCAATTTTTTTAAAGCTATTTATATAAATTCAAGGAAAGACAAATTCCAGCAATTATTAAGAATAACAAAAAGCATTAATAACTTTATTAATATCAAAAAATATAAGAATGCAAATGGTAGGATGGGCAGACGTATTTGTATTTGTATATAAGAAATATAGTAAAACTATGGTTTATTCTTTGTTTCAATAATTTCAATTAATTAATAAAAATAGACCAAATAAAAATTTGTAAATGATACATAGGTTATTCACAAAAGTTGAAATGCAGCTGGCCAATGAATCAAGTAACTTATGTTCAGTATCATTAGAATTTAGATGTTCACATCCAATATTTTAAAATATGCTAACACACAATATGAAAGAATTTTTAAAAAATACTCTGGTAAGGTATAGAAATATGGAAACCCTGATTTGTTACTAGAAGTTTGTGAATGACTGTACTACTTTGAAAATTAATTGGCAGAGTTAGTAAAATAAAGCATATGACATTTATCTCTTAACAATAATTTCAGGAATTGCTCTTACATAAATCACATCATTAATATATTAGGGCATAATTCTCTTGATATCAGTTAAACATAAAAAAATACTCATTTTAGAATTAATATATATTTATCATGGCCATATTAACTTTAAAAAGTTCATCTCTTTATGTGAGCACTTTATAAGGGAAAATTTATTTATGGGATAAAGATTCTGGGAAGAACAGAATAACACTCAGATAGTATTATTTTAAGGACTCTGAATCAGTTTTCAGAGATTCTTAAACTAAAACTCCAAAGTGTTTCATTATGCTATTTATTTATTTATTTGAGATAGAGACCTGGAAAACATGTACACGTTGAAAATGTGAGTATATTAATAATGCTATTTAGTCCTGAAAGTCTTCAGAATAGATATTTCCATATTTGCCAGTTATTTTGAAGATAGAAAAATGAAACTGAAAGCCTTAAATATAACTGAGTTAAAAATTTCAATGGAAATGATTTGGCTGCTTGTCATATTGAGGCAAGTTATATTTGTATTTTTCACATGATTTTATTACATTCAAATGTTATCCTCCAATTTGAAAGAGTGGCTTTAATATTTTATATGATAATTCTGTGATAAAAATGTACAAAATGATTTTTTTATAGAAACTCATGTTTATTTTTCCATAAACCTTATTTTCATGTTGTTTAAGAGCCTGTGGAAGAACAGCTTAAGACCACTCAGTTGTTGTTCCTATCCATTTAGTGTCCTGAGCAGTGGGAGCTGCAGACAAATCTTCCATGAAAGGCTGAGCAGTACAATCTTCAGTGGGAAACTGGTGAATAGGCATATAGGTCACTTGTACACCTTCAGGCCAGTATGCAACCTCAGGCTAAGTAGCAATGAATTCAGGGACTGGAGCAGTCCATTGACCCTAAATTTGCTCTTGTGTCCCAGCATTTTGATCAGCAGCCTACTCTTCCTTTTCAGTCTTTTCGGGATCTTATTAGAAGTGGAGATCAGGCATATGCTACCATTGAGTAGTCACAGGAAATGGTGCCACACATGCATAAAATTTTCCATGCCAGCATCCATGACATTAAACCTATTGAGTGAGTTCCCTTGTTGTCACATGGGACGGTAATGTTCCAAGGAATGTTGCCTTTGGGCTCTGGCAGCAGCAGAGGTAAAGGGGAACAAGCAAATGATCACTGTAAATCAAGCCCGGCATAATCTTCATGGCAAAGGCCTACTGTGTGGGGAAAAGGAACTCGCCAGAGGGCAATTGTGAAGCTAATTCCACCTGGAGAAATGAAACTTGTCCTAGCACCATCGTCCTCTAGTCCCTCTTTCTCACCTATGGGAAAACAAAAATAAAAACGTAATTAAGAGTCATAGTAATAAAAGGAGCAGAGTTTTAAAGAAACTATTTGCAAATATGACATGTAGGAAAGGAAATAGAAATATACCACTGCATAAACACTTGTGAAAATCACAGCTTTGAGGCACAGGCCAAATAAAATACTGAGATTTAATCAGGAGTCCATAATAGTTTTCCCCACCTTCATTATTTTACTACCACACAGGGTTCAAGTGTAATGACAGTGAATTGTAGTGGAAAATATAGACATTCTGTAAGGTATAGATCATTATACATTGTGTATCTATATCAAAACATTGCATCAAACCTATAAATATATACAAGTTTCATGTACCCATAACAATTTAGTATAAAAATTTAAGAAGAAAAAAACTTGTCTAAATTCAGCCCAAAGACAAAAACAAGGACACTAGAAGAATTTGAAGCCCCTGATACCTAAAAGTGCAAAAAATATTAAGAAGAGCTGAATTCCTAGCTTGATTAATATAAATCTTCACACTTAAGGCCTATTTAACTCAGTTTCTACTGCTTGCCACAACATAAAAAGTATAAAGCATTAAAGCATAACAACAACAAATAAAAACACCGTCTGAAGACTCAAAACAATAATCACAATCAGATTCAAAATGGTACATAGATGCTGGAATAATCAGACAGGAAATAAAATAACTGTGATTAATATGTTAAAGGCTGTATGAAAACAGTAGAAAATATGCAAAAACAGGTGAATATTTTTAGCAGAGAGCTGAGCAGTCAAAGATTTTTTAACTGATATAAATGAAAAACACACGAACAGCAACGAAGATTGTCTTTGATAAACATCACTTGATTCAATACAGTGAGGAACAAATCAATGGTGTATAAATAGATCAATAGAAATGTCTCAATTGGAAATGCAAATAGAAAGAAGAGTGAAGTAAAGAAAAAAACAAGAACAAAAACAGAACATCCAGGAATTACAAAAAAAATTAATAAATGTAACATACACATAATAGAAATACCAAAAATAGGAGAAATAGATAATAATGCACAAGAAATAATTTAAATTAATGCCCAAGACTTTCCAAAATTAATGACCAACACCAAAATACAGCAAATTCAGAGAACATTGATCAGGATAAACTTCAAAAGAATCAGACAAAATATACCAGAAATGAAAGTGAGATCATCTGATCCCATGAACACTAAATAATAAAGGAATACTATAAACAACTCTGCAATCACAAATTTAATTATTTCTTTGAAACCATAAACTATTAATCAATCTGATATGGTTTGCCTGTGTCCCCACCAGAATCTCATCTTGAATTCCCACATGTTTTGGGAGATACCCAGTGGGTAGTGATTAAATTGTCGGCGGGGTGGGCAGGTCTTTCCTGTGCTATTCTCATGACAGTGAATAAGTCTCATGAGATCTGATAGTTTTTAAAATGGGGGTTTCCCTGCACAAGCTCTCTTCTCTTGTCTGCCACCATGTGAGACATGTCTTTCACCTTCTACTATGAGGGTGAGGCCTCCTCAGCCAGATGGAATTGTAAGTCCACTAAACCTCTTTCTTTTATATATTGCCCAGTCTTGGGTCTGTCTTTATTAGCAGCATGAAAATGGACTAATACAACTCATACAAATAAATAGGTAAAATGAATAGTCTCATATTTATTAAGAAAATAAAATCAATACTATAAGACTTTCTAAAAAAGAAAGAACCAGTTTTAAATAGTTCAGTGATTAATTCTACAAACATATAAAGAATAAATAATTTCAATTTTCCACAATCTCTCCCAGAATGCAAAACTGAGCAAACACACACCAGCTTATTCAATGGAAGGCCAGCATCACAATACAGGTTGAACATCTCTAATTCAAAAATTCAGAATTCAAAATGCTCCGTAACTGAAACATTTGAACATTGGCATGATGCCCCAAGTAGAATATTTCACACTCTTCCTCATGTGATGTGTCATAGTCAAAGTGTAGGCACACAGTACACAGTTTATTTAGTATCCTCAAGGGATTAAAGACCTTTCCAACCTCTTTCAGCTGAGATATATATTTTATGTGCACACCCAGGTTCCCCATACAAGCACACCAAGGAGGATGATAAAATGGCATATGGACAGGTTGAATGTGCCAATGGCAGTTTCCCTAAGATGTCCCACCTCAGACCGAGATTGATGTGCAATATTCACTGTGATTTTCTGCTTTATTTCTGCTCTGTTGTACAAAGATATCGTTAAAAATGTCAAACAAGCCTGAAGATAACTCAATGGTTAGGGGTGACTAGAAAAAGAGAAAGCATTTATGTTATAGCACAGCATGTCATGCTACCAGAGAAACTGAACAGTGTATAACTGTGAAATATCTCATGGAAGAGTACAGTGTTGGAGTGACCACCACAGATAATCTGAAGAAGCAGAAACATAAACTGTTGAAATTTTATACTAAAAGTTATTAGCAGAAGTTAACAAAAATAGAAAAACTGCATAGGGTTAAAAATGAAGATCGTGATTATGTACCGAAAGAGTGGATTCATCAGTATCACAGGAAATATGGAAATATATGCCACTTAATGATACATCACAAAACAAGTGGAGATCATCACAAGGAAGTATGAATTGATGGCAACTGTGAAGATTTAACAGACTGTTTGCAGAAATTTAAGAAAATGTGTGGAATTAAATTTTAAACATTTGTAATGATAAAGTGTTGATCCTGAAGCAGCAGAGAAATTTGTTGATAATTGCTGAAGTTATTACTTATAAAAACATGACACCAGAAAATGTCTACAATGCCAATGTAAAATTATCGTTTTGGTGTTACTATCCCAGAAAAATATCAGCTACAGCTTATTAGGTAGCTGGTACAAAAATTAAAGATACCAAAAAAGGAATACCTCTGTTGGGACATGCAGCAGGCATGTATAAGTGTAAACTTCCTGTTATAGGAAAAAACTGATGCTCTCATTGTTTGCAAAGAGCAGTTTCTTTTTTACCAGTCTATTGTTATGCTAAGAAAAAGCCATGGATCACCAGCAACATCTTTGCTGATTGGTTTTGTAAGCATTTTGTACTAGCAGCTCATGCTCAGTGCAGGGAAGTTTAACTGAATGACAACTGCAAGACTTGGTTATTTCTTAAAAACTGTTCTGATCATTCTGCAGGTGAAATTCTCATCAAAAATAAAATTTATGTCATGTACTTTTCCCCAAATTGTGACTTCATTAATGCAGTCCAATAATCAGTGTGTATTTAGATAAATGTGCATATTTGGAAGTAGGAAATTATTTAGCCTATACAAGATCTATATTTGTAACACAACAACATTCTCATTTAAAAAATCAAAGATCCAAATAATATGCTTTGTTTATAGATTTCAAGACTGAATATTGTTAAGAATTCAATCTATTCAAACTCTATAAATCAACATAATCCAATCAAAATCTCTGGAAGCTATTTTGTAGATGTGGACAAATTGATTCTAAAGTGTATGGCAAGGCAGATAACCAAAACTGAAGAATTTGTATATATACTCTCCAATATTAAGATTTTTTGTAAAGGTACAATAATTAAGAGTGCATGGTGAGTATCAATACCATTAGACATTTATCAATAGGATTAACAGAATAGAAAGCTAAGAAATAGATCAGAATAATTATTTAACTGTTTTTGATAACAATGTAAAGACAATTTAATGGAGAAAATGATAGTATATTTAACAAATGATGCTGAAACAACTAGTTCTTCATTATTATATTCAGAATAATGCCTGCCCACTCCACCCTATCAGGATATTCACACCTTAACCATTATTTTACATTTGTATGGTTTATATTAAATTGCAAAAAATGAATTCAAAGATGAAATTAAGGTTATATACCTTATTATCCTGGATTTTGAAGTAGTCTTAATGTAATTGCATGGACCTTCAAAAGAGAAAGAAGGAAGAATTTATAACACAGAAGCCATGGAAGAAGAGGCAAGGGATGTTTAAAGCATGAGAGAAACTCAATATATTGTTGCATATTTTAAAGAAGAAGGAAGGTGGTCACAAGCCAAGGAATGACGAAGCCTTTAGAAGCTATGAAAAAGCTCTCAACAGACATCCGAAAGAAAAATGGGATCTCAGTTCCACAACTACAATTAAAAGAATTCTGCTGATAACATGACTGAAGAAACAAACTCTTTTCCAGAGCCTCCAAAAGAAGAGTCCTATTGGCACCTTAATTTTACTTCAGTGAGATTCATCTTGAAATTCTAAGAGTTCTGTGAGATAATAATTATGTGTTGTATTAAGCCTGTATATTTGTGGCAATTTGTTATGACAATAATAGAAAAAAAAATCTACAAACAAAAAGTAAATGCAAACACAAACTTTACACAAAATTTAATGTAACAAGATAACAGATGTAAATGGAAAATAACTATAAAAATTTGAAATGAAAATGTAGAGTAAAATTTATATGATCTAGGGTTTAGTAATGAGTTTCAGATATAACCAAAAACATTATACATGAAATAAATAAAATAGTTTAGACTTTATTAGAATTAAAAAAACTTTTGCTCTGTGAATTCACTATTAATAATATTGAAATAGAAGTCACAAATTAAGAAAAAAATATATAATGCATATCTAATAAAGGACTTTTATCCATTTAAAGAAATAACTCTAAAAACTCAATGTTAAGAAATCAAACAACCCAATTAAAAATGGGCAAAAGACCTGAACAGACACCTCACTCAGGAATATATACAAAGAGCAAATGTGTGTACAAAATGGTGTTCAATGAGATTTCTCATTAGTAAAATGAAAAATTTAAAAATAATGCACCCATTAAAATGGCAACACTATAAACACTGGAAATGCCCATTTTATCAAGTATCTGAAGTAACAGAATTCTCAGTGTTTGCTGATAGGAATGCAAAATGTAACTTCAGAAACCTAGTTGGTTGTTTCTTACACAACTAAATATATTCTTACTATATAATCAAACAATCTCAATCTTAGTTACTCACTAAACTTATTTAAAAATGTATGTTCACAAAAACCTTGTAAATTAATGTTTATAACAGTTTTATTTATAATCATCCAAGGCAGGAAGCAATAAGAATGTTCTTCAATGGATGAAAAGATAAACATATTTCAGCATATAATGAAATACTATGCAAAAACATGAAAGAAATGTAAATGTGTGTTGTTAAATAAAAGAAGCTAGCCTCAAAATACTGCAGACAGAATGATTTCATTTATATGACATTTTACAAAAGGCAAACATATAGCTACACTAAAGAAATCAGTGGTTACCAGGGATTTGGAGAAATGGAAGGGTTGAATATGTGAACAGAGAATTTTTTAGGGTCCTAAATTTTTTCTGTATGGTACTATGTATTTGTCAAAAATCATAAACTTTACCACACAAAGAGTGAATGAACATTATACATCCAATAAAAAAACATGTAGGGGAATCAGCAAATTTCAGGAAGAAATTCAGAATATGCCAAAATAGTATGTTACAAATATATGAAGGGATTTACAAAAAATATTTCTGGCTTGAATAACTTTGGAAATGAGTGGAGGCGATAAGCCTAATGGAAAAATAAATTATATAAGTATAATAAATAAGTTGTCACTGACAGTGTTTGGATTGTAGCCAATGCAATATGTCTATTATTTTTAAATTGCATTTTAAAAACTAAGTATATACATACTTTACCCTAGTTGATAAAGTTGTTTATCACAATAGTGTGAGTAAACAATTATGATACCACTATACATGCATACTGAAACTTAGCAATTAGTAACTAGATGGTAGATGGTAAGAGAAGATTTTTCGCTGTTGGATGGGAGATAAGAGTCATACAAGGAAAAAAGTTCTCATGATCCATGTAGTAATGAATTGGAGTTAGATACTTCAGTAGGAACTTAATATTTAGCTTAACATAAATCCAGATGGATACATGTATAGTAAATGTATACACATGGGTGTGTATACATACATATTTTCTTGCTAGCTGAAATTATGTAGACACAATGGCAGCACAGTAGTAAGGAGGTAATTTGTGCTTGTTCTTCATTCTAAATACACTTGTCCAATAAAATAATTCAGAGCTTTTTGAAAAATATTTGATTCTAGCACTGGGTCAGAAAATACATAAGATGAGGTTGGAAAATCTTGTAGTGCCAGAAAGTATGGTAACATTGAAATAAACAAACTTAAGAAAATCTCAAGCAGGAAAAAAATGGATTCTGATCAAAGGGACAAAGAAATCAACTGAAATAGCTACAAATGACCAAAACTGTAACAATTTAGCTAAACAGTAAAGACGGAAGTACTGAGTTAAAATCCCAACATACGAAAGAAATATCTGTAATTCCTTACTGACTGTATTAGTCCATTCTCACACTGCTATATAAAAATATCTGAGACTGGGTAATTTAAGAAAAAAGGTTAAATTGGCTCATAGTTCTGCAAGCTGTACAGGAAGTATAGTGGCTTTTGCTTCTTGGGAATCCTCAGGAAGCTTTCAATTATGACAAAAGATAAATGGGGAGCACACACATCACATGCCTGGAATAGGAGCAAGAGAGAGCAGGACAGGGGGTGCTTCAGACTTTTAGACAATCAGATCTTGTGAAAACTCACAATTATGAGTATGACAACAGCACCAAGGAAATAATCCTAAACCATTTATGGGGAATCCACCTCTATAATCCAACCATCCCCCACCAGGCCCCACTTCCAACATTGAAGACAAAGATTTGACATGAGATTTGGTGAAAACACTGATACAACCATATCATTTTGCTCCAGTCCTGCACTTCTAATGTCCTTCTTACATTGCCAAATTCCATTATCCCTTTTCTACAATTGCCAGTCTTATCTCATTTCAGCATTAACTCAAAATTTCAAAGTCTCATGAGTGACAAGGCTGGTCCCTTTTGCCTATGAGCCTGTAAAATTGAAAGCATGTTACTTACTTCCAGTATACAATGTGCGTATAAACATTGGGTAAATACTCCTCTTCCCAAAGGGAGAAATCAGCTGAAAGAAAAAGGCTACATGCCCCCACAAGTCCAAAACCCAGCAGGGCAGTCCTTAAATCTTAAATTTTCAAAACAATTTATTTTTGACACCATGTCACATATCCAGGGCACACTGCTGTGAGGGATGTGGTCCCAAGGTCTTGGGCAGCATCACTTCTATGGTTTTGCAGAGTTCAGTCCCTGTAATGTCTCTCACACACTGGTATTAGGTGCCTGTGGCTTTTCCAGGCTGAGGGTGCAAGCTGCCAGTGGATCTGTCATTCTGGGGTCTGAAAGATGGTGGCCCTCTTCTCACAGCTACAATAGGCATTGCCCCAGTAGGGACCCTGGTGAAAGTTCCAACCCCACATCCCCCTTTGGACTACCCTAGAAGAGGTTGTTCTTGAGGGCTTGGTCCCTATAGCAAGCTTCTAACAGCAAGCTTCTAACTGGACATCCAGGCTTTTCCATACATCCTCAGAAGTCTAGGCAGAGGTTCTCAAGCCTCAACTCTTGTACTCTCTGGATCATCAGGCTTCACACTACGTGGAATCCATTAAGTATTTTGACTTGCACCCTCTGAAGCAGTGGCCTAAGCAGTACCTGGGGCTTTTTGGCCTACAGCTGAAGCTGGAGCAAGTGGGATGCACAGAGAAGCATCCATAGGTAGAGAAGTGTGGCAGAGCACTGACCCTAGTCTATGAAACCATTCACTGCTCCTAGCTCTCTAGGGCTGTGATGGGAGGGGCTGTTGCAAATGTCTCTGAAATGCCTTTGAGGGCTTTTCCCCTTTGCCTTGGCTATTATGTCTTGGCTCCTTTTTACTTATTCAAGTTTCTGCAGACTGCTTACATTTCTCCCTTGAAAATGAGCTTTTTTATTCTATTACATTACCAGGCTGCAAATTTTTCAAACTTTTACCCCCTCCTTCCCCTTTAAACATAAGTTCCAACTTTTGGTCATTTCTCTGCTCATGCATATTAAAGTAGGCTGTTAGAAGCAGCCTGGTAAAAACTTTGACACTTTGCTGCCTAGAAGTGTCTTCCACCAGATACTCAAAATCATCTTTCTCAAGTTCAAAATTACAGATCCCTTGGTCAGAGGCACAATACAGCAAGTTCTTTACTACAACATAATAAAAGTGACTTTTGTTCCAGTTCCCAATAAGTTATTCATCTCCACCTGAGACCTCATCGGCCTGGCCATCTATGTCCTTATCACTATCAGCATTTGGGTTACAACCATGTAACCAGTCTCCAACCTTTCATCTTTCTGTGTTTTTCTAAGCCCTTCAAACTCTTTTAATCTCTGGCTGCTACCTAGTTCCTTCCACATTTACAGATGTTGCTTCCACAATTACAGATGTTGCTTCCACATTTACAGATATCTTTCTTGGAATGCCCCACATCTTGATATCAATTTTCTGTATTAGTTCATTTTCACACTGCTATAAATAAATACCTGAGACTGGGTAATTTATTAAGAAAACAGATTTGGCCAGGTGCAGTGTTTCATGCCTGTAGTCTCAGCACTTTGGGAAGCAGAGGCAGGTGGATCACTTGAGGCCAGGAGTTAGAGACCAGCCTGGTCAACATTGCAAAACCCCATCTCTACTAAAAATACAAAAAATAGCTTGGCCTGGTGTTGGGTGCTTGTAATATCAGCTACTCAGGAGTCTGAGGTGGGGGAAGTGCTTGAATCCACAAGGCAGCAGTTGCAGTGAGCCAAGATAGCACCACTGCACTCTAGCATGGGTGACAGAGTGAGACTCTGTTCCACTCCCCGCAAAAAAACAAAAAGAAAGAAAGAGAGATTTAATTGGCTTCTTTATGTTTCTCCAAGCTATACAGAAAGTATAGTGGCTTCTGCTTCTGAAGAGGCCTAAGGAAGGTTTCAAACATGGCAGATGGCAAAAGAGAAGCACATAAATCACGTGGCCCAAGTAGGAGCAAGATAGAGAGCAAGGGGAGTGCTACTGCACACTTTTAAACAACAAGATCTTGCAAGAACTCTGTCACTATCATAAGAAAAGCACCAAGGAGATGGTGCTAAACCATTCATGAGAAACGATCCAACCACCTCCCATCAAGCCCCACCTCCAACGTTGGGAATCACATTTTGACGTAACATATGATGGAGACAAAGATTCAAACCATATCACTGACATTAGTAATTGAATAAATAAATTAATTAATGAGAGAGAATACATTTTCTATAGAGAAAAATTCCAAGTAATTTTTGTAGTTACCTGCCACTCAAGAACATGGAGTATAACTTTCCACTTTTTAAGTATGAACTAACTACAGCAATTTATTTCCCAAAAGCATATTGTGAAAAATTGATAAGAGTTACTTTACAATGGAGATATGTAACACTACTTTAGCAAGCTGACTAAATTTAACACGTGTTAATCGTAAGTAGTATGAATTCTTGATATCATGTGAAGAGAATGACATTTTATCTCCATGTGTTATTTTCCAAACCCATTAGCATAGTCTAATTATGTGAAATACAGTCATACGTGAAGGACTTAGGAGCTATTAGTGCCCTAATGCTGATTAGACAACCAATATATGTTACTTAACTTTAGCAATAAAATGTTTCCTATTGTAGTTGTATCTGGATTTTAAACATGTTAACTATTCTTTAATCAGTAACATAATATAATAATACTTTATTTGTTTAGTCTTCTGGATCTATAAAATGCTGGAATAATAAATCAGCATTTTAGAAAAATTGATAAGCTGGGGAACTACGGGTGAATAGTTTACCAAATATCCTATATGCTAACTTGCATTCTGAATTAATGATCAGAATTCTACTTAAGTTAATATCAATATCCACCTTACCATCTTTATTTTTATTTTAAACTTATTTGCCTGTATGGATTCTTCTCCTATTTGTATCCAAATGACTACCTAGCCACTGATAGAGGTTACTAAAATTATTATACAAGTTTCTCTTTAATAATTAACTTTGGAAAACAGGATATTTGCTGGCAAGAGTAGAAAAATAATAACTTACACTAAAATTATATCCAGGTTCCAAAGTCAATTATGTGACATATAAGCCATTTTGTATAGATATTAAAAACATCAGTTATTATAATCTCAAGTTAACATTAATAGAATAGTAAAAGAGGAATATTTATAGACGGTAAGGGCTAGAGGTATTCAAAAAAAATTTGGCTATTTTCTGAGATTATATCCCCCCTGTCTGGTATAAAACATTGTTTGTATTAAATGCTCAGTAAATATTACTTGAATAACTATTCAGTGCATTATGCACTATAGTTTTATTACATTTAAATATATTATTTTGTATTTAGTTCTATTGTCTTTACTAGTGTGTTCTTTAGGATTATTAAGAAGATAATAAAAATGTCAGAAAAATGTCCCTAAGAAAACAAAACTGTTTAATAAATACTATAATTTGTCTACTTTTAAATTTTAACAAAATATATTGTGACTTCTAATACATATCTATATCAAAAAATGATAGCAAATGAAATATTTAAAGGAATTTTTTCTTTTATTTTCTCAGAAATTTTAACTTTATAATTATTAACTTTATTCTTTGATTTATTATATGTTATTAATAGTTGGTTCTATTATATTTTTATTGAAATTTACTACCTGTAAAGAATTCATACTTGAAAAAAATTAATCACCTTTCCTGGATTTTTCCACTTGGTTTTTCTTTCCAATGTAGAGTAGGCTTTCTTATCTCCAATTAGAGTGATTTACTATTTCTACATAATACATTTAATAAATAAATAGGTTTTGATGTAATTACACTTTTCTCTTTATATCTAGAATTTAAGATACATAAGAATAAGGTATGTTTGTGAAGAACAAAAAGTCTTGCAAACACTATTCTGTGTTAACCAAGATTCTTTAAAGGGTCTATGTTTTAGCTATATAAAATTATGTATCTTCATAATCCCACTATGCAAGTACATTTAGAGTTATCTTTAAACACAACCTTAGCTTCTAATTGAATTGATAAAGTGAAGTTTTCAAAACAAAATAAGCCACAATATTGTCTTTTGGCAGATATTAACCTATCTGGTCTAATTTCCAGTTGAAATAAACACATTGCTTAATAATGCATTGAAGTATAAATCATATATTGGAAAGCCAATGGAAGTTTATTGGTTCATATTTTATTTATGTAACATCTCATAAATAGTATTTTTGTCATTACAGCTTTATAGTTTAGACTCATATAATGGAAATTTAATTTCAAGAAAAACAGAATATACTTCTCATACAAATATAAATAGGTAAATTTGAAATCTTAATGGAGCATGCAGTATTAATAGAAAATTAAATATAATGAAGTCTAAAATGGAGTTCTATACCAATTTATCACATACAATGTTCTAGGTCATATAGAGCTTGATTTTGGAAAAAGATTAGAGACAGAACACAAAATAATTTGAGTTTTGATGAGGTGGCCATTACTTACACATTCCATGTTAGTTTGGGCTAATTTTTATTATAATTAGCAACAGATTAGAATAGCATTTTTAATACAAATATACTTAGGAGATACTGTAGATTGTGGTCTAGACAACTGAAAGAAAGTAAATATAGCAATAAAGGTAGTCACACATAATATTTGCTTTCCCAGTGCATATTAAAGTTTTGTTAACACTATGCTATACTTTAAAGTGTGCAATAGCATTATTTTTTAAAATGTACGTACCTTAAGATAGTTTATTGATAAAGTACACTTACAATCATCTGACCTTTAGCAAAAGGGAATCTTTTTGTTGATGAAAGTCTTGGCTTGATGTTAATGGCTGTTGACTGATCCAAATGGTGGCTGCTGACAGTTGGGATAGGTGTAGCAACTTTTAAAAATAAGACAACTATCAAATTTGCTGCATGGATGAACTCTTCCTTTTGGGAAGGATTCATTTGCAGCATGTAATGCTGTTTTATAAGATTTTACCCACAATAAACTTCTTTCAAAATTGGATTCAATCCTTTCAAAACCTGTCATTGCTTTATCTACAAAGTTTATGTAATATTCTGTCATTTCACCAGTGTTCACAGCATGTTCGCAATGAGTATATTCCACCCCAAGAAACCACTTTCTTTGTTCACTCATAGGAAGCAACTCCTCATGTCTTAATATTTTATCATGAGATTGCTGCAATTTATTCCAATCTTCAGGCTCCACTTCTAATTCTAGTTCTCTTGCTAGTTCCAAGAAATCTGCAGTTACATTCTTCACTGAATTCTTAAACCCATCAAAGACATTCATGAAGATTGGAATCAGCTTCCTTCAAACTCCTATGAATGTTGGTGTTTTGAGCTCTTTCCTTGAATCATGAATTATTTAATGGTATTTAGAATAGTGAATTCTTTCCGGAAAGTTTTCAATTTAGTTTGTGAAGATCCATCAGAGGAATCATTGTCTATGACAGTATAGCCTTATAAAATGTATTTCATAAATAAAAAGACTTAAAAGTTAAGATTATTCTTAGATCCATAGGCTACAGAATGGATGTTGTGTTAAAAGGCATAAAAACAACATTAATCTCCTTGTACATTTCCATCAGAGCTTTTGGGTGACTAGATGTGTGTGAATGTACATTTATATTTTGAAAGAAATTCTCTCCTGAGCAGTGGGTCACAACAGTGGGCTTAAAATATTTAGTTAACCATGGTGTAAACAAATGTGCTGTCATCCAGTCTTAGTTTTTTAATTTATAGAGCCCCAGAAGAGTTAATGTAACATGATTCTTAAGGAAACTAGGAGTTTTGCAATGATAAATGAACATTGGCATCACCTTACAGTCACTAGCTATAATAGTCGCTAACAGGAGAGTCAGTCTTTCCTTTTGAAGTTTTGAAGCCAGGAATTGACTTCTCTCTAGCTATGAAAATCTTAGATGGCATTTTCTTGCAATAGAAGATTGTTTCATGTACGTTGAAAATCAATTGTTTAGGGGAGACATCTTCATCAATTATCTTAGCTAGATTTTATGAATAACTCCCTACAGTTTCTAAAGTCACAGCTTGTTGCTTCACCTTGCACATTTTTTTTTTTTATTATTACACTTTAAGTTCTGGGGTACATATGCAGATTGTGCAGGTTTGTCACATTCAGGAGCTATGGTGGTTTGCTGCATCCATCCCCCATCATCTACAATAGGTGTTTCCCCTAATGTTATCCCTCTCCAATCCCCTCAACCCTGCTATCCCTCCCCTAGCTCCCCCCCCAACAGGTCCTGATGTATGATGTTCCCCTCCCTATGTCCATGTGTTCTCACTGTTCAACACCCACTTATGGGTGAGAACATGTGCTGTTTGGTTTTCTGCTCTTGTGTCAGTTTGCTGAGAATGAGTTTCTAGCTTCATCTATGTCCCTGGAAAGGACATGAACTCATCATTTTGTATGGCTGCATAGTATTTCATGATGTACATGTGCCACATTTCCTTTATCTAGTCTGTCATTGATGGGCATTTGGGTTGGTTGCAAGTCCTAGCTATTCTGAACAGTGCCACAATAAACATATATGTGCATGTGTCTTTTTAATTGAATGTTTTATAATCCTTTCGGTATATATGCAGTAATGGGATTTCTGGGTCAAATGGAATTTCTATTGCTAGATTTTTGAGGAATTGCCACACTGTCTTCCACAATGGTTGAACTAATTTACATTCCCACCATCAATGTAAAAGCATTCCTACTTCTACATATTCTCTCCAGCATGTTGTCTCCTGATTTTTTAATGATCGCCATTCTAACTGGCATGAGATGGTATCTCAATGTGGTTTTGATTTGCATTTCTCTAATGACCAGTGATGATGAACTTCTTTTTCATATGTTTGTTGGCTGTGTAAATGTTTTATTTTGAGAAGTGCCTGTTCATATCCTTTGCCCACTTTTTCATGTGGTTGTTTGTTTTTTTCTTGTAAATTTGTTTATGTTCTTTGTAGATTCTTGTTATTAGCCTTTGTCAGATGGGTAGATTGGAAAAAAATTTTCCCATTCTGTTGGTTGCCAGTTCACTCTAATGATAGTTTCTTTTGCTGTGCAGAAGCTCTTAAGTTTATTTAGATCCCATTTGTCTATTTCAGCTTATGTTTTCATTGCTTTTGGTGTTTTAGTCCTGAAGTCCTTGCCTATGCCTGTGTCCTGAATGGTATTGCCTAGGTTTTGTTCTAGGGTTTTTATGGTGTTAGGTCTTATGTTTAAGTTCTTAATCCATCTAGAGTTAGTTTTTATATAAGGTGTAAGGAAGGGATCCAGTTTCAGCTTTCTGCTTATGGCTAGCCAGTTTTCCCAATGCCATTTGTTAAATAGGGTATCCTTTCCCCATTGCTTGTTTTTGTCAGGTTTGTCAAAGAGCAGATGATTGTAGATGTGTGATGCTACTTCTGAGGACTCTGTTCTGTTTCATACATCTATATCTCTGTTTTGGTACTAGTAGCGTGCTGTTTTGATTACTATAGCTTTGTAGTATAGTTTGAAGTCAGGTAGCGTGATGCCTTCAACTTTGTTCTTTTTGCTCAGGATTGTCTTGGCTATGTGGGCTCTCTTTTTGTTCCATATGAAGTTTAAGGTGGTTTTTCTGATTTTGTGAAGAAAGTCAGTGGTAGCTTGATGGGGATAGCATTTAATCTACAAATTACTTTGGGCAGTACGGCCATTTTCATGATACTGATTCCTCCTAACCATGATCATGGAATGTTTTACCATCTGTTTGTGTCCTCTCTTATATCCTTGAGAAGTGGTTTGTAGTTCTCCTTGATGAGATCCTGATACCAAAACCTGACAGAGACACAAATAAAAAAAATTTCAGGTCAATATCCATGATGAACATTGATGTGAAAATATTGAATTAAAAAAAAGCGAATCCAACAGCACATCAAAAAGCTTATCCATCACGATCAAGTCAGCTTCATCCCTGGGATGCAAGGAAGGTTTAACATACGCAAATCAATAAATGTAATCCATCACATAAGCAGAACCAAAGACAAAAACCACATGATTATCTCAATAGATGCAGAGAAGGCCTTTGACAAAATTCAACAGTGCTTTATGCTAATAACTCTCAATAAATTAGGTATCAATGGAATGTCTCTCAAAATAATAAAAGCTATTTATGACAAACCCACAGCCAGTATCATACTGAATGGACAAAAACTGGAAGCATTCCCTTTGAAAACTGGCACAGACAAGGATTCCCTCTCTCACCACTCCCATTCAAC
The DNA here is from genome assembly GCF_030222135.1 of Aotus nancymaae. Lineage (NCBI taxonomy): Eukaryota > Metazoa > Chordata > Mammalia > Primates > Aotidae > Aotus > Aotus nancymaae. Next base: position 12,956,336 of record NW_026988476.1, on the reverse strand, counting down.
ATAGTATTGGAAGTTCTGGCAAGGGCGATCAGTCAAGAAAAAGACATAAAGGGTATTCACTTAGGAAAAGAGGAAGTCAAATTTTCTTTATTTGCAGATGACATGATTGTATATTTAGAAGATCCCATCATCTCAGCCCAAAATCTCCTTAAGCTGATAAGCAATTTCAGCAAAGTCTCAGGATATGATATCAATGTGCAAAAATCACAAGCATTTCTATTTACCAGTAACAGACAGAGAGCCAAATCATGAGCCAACATCCATTCACAATTGTTACAAAGAGAATAAAATATCTAGGAATACAACTAACAAGGGATGTGAAGGACCATTTTGCACTTTTATGTTAGGAAGATGGTTTCATTACTTAAATGGCACAAATCAACATCTGCCAGTTTCAAACTCTTCTATAGCAGCTTATTTCTCTCAGCCTTCATAGAACTGAAGAGAGTTAGGGACTTGCTCTTTATTAGGCTTTGTCTTAAAGAAATGTTTTTGTTCATTCAATACTGTATACAGACCCTGTAACTATGTCCAAATAAGCAATATGGCTGTTTTGCTTTGTTATCCATTCTTGGGTTCACTGAAGTAGCACTTTAAATGTTCTTCGAGAATTCTTACTCAGCATTCACAACTTGGCTGTTTGGTGCAAGAGGTCTAGCTTTCAGCCTATCTGAGCTTTTAATATGCCTTCCTCACTAAGCATAATTATTTCCAACTTTTTATTTAAAGTGAGAGACATGGGATGGAACAAAAATAGAAGACTCCATAGAACACCCCCCAACACACACACAAGAAAACCAATTTAACAACTATCTACACAGAAAAAAAAAAAACACCTTCATAGAAAACAAAAAGTCAGGTAAACACTCATAGTATCTGATTTTAACTTTGTATTACTGAAAGAGGCACAGAAGATACAGAAATAAGAGTCCTGAGTTGCAGATCACCCCTATTCCTCTACTACCCAAGGCAGCAGCAATCTGCTGTGGACAACATCTCTGGGCACTGGAAGAGGAAGAATATAGAAATTGTGAGGCATTGAACTCAGTGCTGTCCTGTCAGAGCAGAAAGGAAAACCAACCCAAACTCAGCTGACACCAACCCATGGAGAAAGCGTTTAATCCAATTCTAGCCAAAAAGGAATCACCAATCCCAGTAGTCCAAACCAAAGTTCCATGAAACCTCACCAGTGAGAGCTAAGGTGCTCCAGGTCTTGAAGTAAAACTGAAAAGCAGTCTATGTTATAAAGACTAAAACTTTTAGGTTAGTCTTAGTGCTAAACCATGTGAGAGGGAACGGGGGCCACACAAGCTACTGAGACAGCAGCTGGGGCAGCTAAGGAAGTTGGCATCATACCTCGTATAACCCCAGGGTGCACAGTTCATGGCTTCAAAAGAGAACCTTTCTTTCCACTTGAGGAGAGGAGAGAGAAGAATGGGGAGGACTTTGTCTTGCATCTTGGATACCAGCTCAGCCACAGCAGGACAGGGCACCAATCAGAATTAGAAGGCTCCTGTTCCAAGCCCTAACTCTTGAAAGACATTTTTAGATACTCCCAAGGCCAGAGAAACACCCACTTCCTTGAAGGAAAAGACCTAGTCCTGGCAGTATTAATCACCTGCTAAGTGAAGAGCCCTTGGGCCTTGAATACCCAGCAGCATTACTCAGGTACTACATCAAGTCCTTAAGTGAGCCTCTGAGACTTGTTAGCTTCAGGTGAGACTCAGCACATTACCAGCTGTTGTTTCTATAGGGCAAAATTCCTTCTGCTTGATACAAGTTTGTGCAAAAGTAATTGTGTTTTTTGCTATTGAAAGTAATAGAAATGACAATTACTTTTGCACCTAATAAAAGCAGGAGGTAGAGAAAGAGATAGGGGTGAAAAAGTTGATTCAAATGGGTAATAACAGAGAACTTCCCAAACCTTGAGAAAGATTTCAGTATCAACGTACAAGATTATAAAACACCAAGAGGATTTAACTGAAGAAGTCTACTTTAAGGTCTTTTATAATCAAATTCCCAAAGTCAAGGAAAAGGATGGAATCCTAAAAGCAGCAAGGAAAAAAATTATATACATATATATACACACACACACACACACACACACACACACACACACACACACACACACACACTATAGTTCCAATACATCTGACAGCAGACTTTTTTTTTTTAATTGAGATAGAGTCTCACTGTGTTGCCAAGCTGGAGTGCAGTGGTGCGATCTTGGCTCACTGCAACCTCTGCCTCCTGGGTTCAAGAGATTCTCATGCCTCAGCCTCCAAAGTAGCTGGGATTATAAACATGCACAACCACACCCAGCTAATTTTTATATTTTTAGTAGAGAGAGGGTTTCACCATGTAGGCCAGAATGGTCTCGATCTCCTGACCTCATGATCTGCCTGCCTCGGCCTCCCAAAATGCTGGAATTACAGGTGTGAGCCACTGTGCCTGGCTGGCAACAGACTTTTCAGTGGAAACCATAGAGACCAAGAGAGAGTGGCATAATATAGTTAAACTGCTGAAGGCAAAAAAAAAAAAAAAGAAAGAAAACTTTTATCTGAGAATAGTTTATCTGGCAAAAATATTGTTTAAACCTGAAGAAGAAATATAGACAAACAAAAGGTGAGGGATTTCATTAATACCTGACCTGTCCTACATGAAATGTTAAAGGAATTACTTCAATCAGAAAGAAAAGCAATTATAGTAAGTACACAGAAACACAGACTATTATGACACTGTAACTGTGTATCCTAAGTAGAAAGACAAAATGATGGATCTGGAAAAAAAATCATTCCCCATAGACAGTACCAAATGTAAACATATAAACAAAAACTTAAAAAGTGAGGTGAGAAAGTTAAGACATAGAGTTATATTAGCTTTCTTTTCTCTTGTTTGCTTATTGAAAAGGTGTTAAGGTGTTATAAGATTAAAATAATGGGTTATAGGGTAGTGTTGGCAAGCCTCATGGTAACTTCAAGCCAAAAACCATACAATAAATTCACTAAACATGAAAGCAAGAAATTAAATCACATCACCACAGAAAAGGACCTTTACTAGAAGAAGACAGAAAAGAAGGAAAGAAGGAAGAAAAGATCAGAAAACAACACACAAAATAGCAGAAGTAAGTCCTTATCTGTCAATAATAACATTGAATGAAAGTGAACTCAACCCTCCAATCAAAAAACATAGAGAGGCTGAATGGATGAATAAATAAGACCCATTGATCTGTTGCCTACAAGAAAAACACTTTACCTATAAAGACACACATGGATTGAAAATAAAGGGGTGGAAGAAGATATTCCATGTCAATGGGAATCATAAAAGATCAGATGTTGCTACACTTCTATAAGAAAAAATAGATTCCAAGACAAACACTGTAAGGAAACAAATGAGGTCATTATGAATGATAAAGGGGTCAATTCAGCAAGAGGATATAACAGTTGTAAATATATATACATCCAACACTGGAATATAAAGATATATAAATCACATGTTATTTGCGCTTAAGAGAGAGATAGGCCTAAATATAATAATATCAAGAGCCAATGACTTGATTGCTAAATACCACCAAACGTTTAAAGAAGACCAATTCTAAAGAAACTATTCTGAAAAATAGAGTAGGATGGAATACTTCCAAACTTGTGCTATGAGGCCAGCATTACCCTAATACCAAAACTAGACAAAGACACATTAAAAAAAGAAAACTAAAGTACAATATCTCTGATGAATATTGATGCAAATATCCTCAACAAAATACTAGCAAACTGAATTCAGCAGAATACGTTAGAAGGATCATATATTATGACCAGGTGGGATTTTTCCCTGGGATCAAAGAATGGTTCAACATATGCGAATCAATGAACATGATACATTATATCAACAGAATGAAGGTTAAAAATAATATGATTATTTCAATTGATGCTGAGAAAGCATTTGGTATAATTCAACAATGCTTCATGACAAAAACTTGCAAGAAACTGGGTATGGAAGGAATATTCCTATACCTCAACATAATAAAAGCCATATGTGACAGACCCACAGCTAGTATTATATTGAATGGGGAAAATCTAGAAGGCTTTTGTCTAAGATCACAGCAAGAATGCCCATTGTCACAGCCGTTATTTAGCTTAGTACTAGAAGTCCTAGCTAGAGCAATAAGATAAGAGAAAGATATAAAGGGCATCCATACTGGAAAGAAAGAAGTCAAATCATTCATGCTTGCTGATGACATAATCTTGTATTTGGAGAAAACTAAAAACAAGAAAACTATTAGAACTGATAAACTCAGCAAAGTTGCAGGGTACAAAATCAACATACAAAAGTCAATAGTGTTTCTATATGGCAACAGTAAGAACCTGAAAAAGAAATATGAAAATTAATTTCATTTATAATAGCCACATATAAAATTAAGTACCTAGAAATTAGTTTAACCAAAATAGTGAAAGAACTCTATGATCAAAGTATAAAACACTGATGAAAGCAACTCAAGAGGACACTAAAAAATGGAAAAATATATTCCATGTTTATGGACTGGAAGTATGAATATTGTTAAAATATCTAATATTACCTAAGGCAAACTGTAGATTCAATGCAATCACTATCAAAATACCAATGACATTTTTCACAGAAACAAAAAAAAGTTTTAAAATGTATATGGAATCACAAAGGACTCAGAATAGCTAAACCTATCTGAAGCAAATAGAAAAAAAACAGAGGAATCACATTACCTGACTTCAAATTATACTACAGAGCTATAGTAATGAACATAGTAGATACTAGCATAAAAATAGACACATACACCAATGTAACAGGATAGAGAACTCAGAAACAAATCCACAAACCTACAGAGAACTCATTTTTGACAAAGGTGCCCGGAACATACATTGGGAAAAAGACAGTCTTTTCAATAAATTCTGCTTGGAAAGCTGGATATCCACATTCATAAGAAGGAAACTAGATCCCTATATCTCACCATACAAAAAAATCATATCAAAATGGATTAAAGACTTAAATCTAGGAACACTAACACAAACAACCAAAGCAAAAATGGACAAATGGGATCACATTAAGTTAAAAAGCTTCTGCACAGAAAATTATATAATCAGCAAAATGATAACCCACAGACTGGAAGAAAATACTTGCAAACTACCCATCTGACAAGGGATTAACAACCAGAATAAATAAAGAGCTCAAACAACTATATTGGAACAAAATCTGATAATATGGTTTTAAAAAATGGGCAAAAGATTTGAATAGATATTTCTCAAAACAAGATACACAAATGGCAAGTAGGCATATAAAAAAAGCATTCAACATCATTACTCATCAGAGAAATGCAAATCAAAACTACAGTATCACCTCACCCCAGTTAAAATTGCTTATGTCGAAAAGATAGGCAATAACAAATGCTGGCGAAGATATGGAGAAAAGGAAACTGTCATCCACTGTTAGTGGGAATGTAAATTAGTAAAACCACTGTGGAGAACAGTTGAACGCTTCCTCAAAAAACTAAAAATTGAGATATTATATGTTCCAACGATCTCACTGCTAATTATATACCCCAAATAAAGCAAATCAGTATATAGAGGAGATAACTAGACTCCTGTTTGCTGCAGCATGGTTTACAATAATATTTGGAAGCAACCTAAGTGCTCATCAAGAGATGAATGTATAAAGAAAATTAACTCCAGATGGATTAAAGACTTAAACATAAGACCTAATACCATAAAAACCCTAGAAGAAAATCTAGGCAAAACCATTCAGGACATAGGCGTAGGCAAGGACTTTATGACCAAAACACCAAAAGCATTGGCAACAAAAGCCAAAATAGACAAATGGGACCTAATCAAACTCCACAGCTTCTGCACAGCAAAAGAAACAGTCATTAGAGTGAATCGGCAACCAACAGAATGGGAAAAAATTTTTGCAGCCTACCCATCTGACAAAGGGCTGATATCCAGAATTTACAAAGAACTAAAAGAGATTTACAAGAAAATAAAAAACAAGCCCATTCAAAAGTGGGCAAAGGATATGACCAGATACTTTACAAAAGAAGACATACACAAGGCCAACAAACACGTGAAAAAATGCTCATCATCACTGGTCATTAGAGAAATGCAAATCAAAACTACATTGAGATGCCATCTCATGCCAGTTAGAATGGTGATCATTAAAAAATCTGGAGACAACAGATGCTGGAGAGGATGTGGAGAAATAGGAACACTTTTAGACTGTTGGTCAGATTGTAAATTAGTTCAACCATTGTGGAAGACAGTGTGGTGATTCCTCAGGGACCTAGAAATAGAAATTCCATTTGACCCAGCAATCCCATTACTGGGTATATATCCAAAGGATTATAAATCATTCTACTATAGGGACACATGCACACGAATGTTCATTGCAGCACAGTTTACAATAGCAAAGACCTGGAACCAACCCAAATGCCCATTGATGATAGACTGGACAGGGAAAATGTGGCACATATACACCATGGAATATTATGCAGCCATCAAAAACAATAAGTTCACGTCCTTCGTAGGGACATGGATGAACCTGGAAACCATCATTCTCAGCAAACTGACACAAGAACACAAAATCAAACACCGCATGTTCTCACTCATAGGTGGGTGTTGAACAGTGAGAACACATGGACATAGGGAGGGGAGCACTATACACTAGGGTCTGTTGGGGGGAAATGGGGAGGGGGAGTGGGGGGTAGGGAGTTGGGGAGAGATAGCATGGGGAGAAATGCCAGATATAGGTGAAGGGGAGGAAGGCAGCAAATCACACTGCCACGTATGCACCTATGCAACAATCTTGCATGTTCTTCACATGTATCCCAAAACCTAAAATGCAATTAAAAAAAAAAAAAGAAAATGTGGTACATATATGCAATGGAGTACTATTTGCCATAAAAAGAAGGAGACCCAATCATTTGCAACAACATAGATGTAACTGGAGATCATTATGTTAAGTGAAATAAAACAGGAACAGAAAGACAAAAGACAAATATTGTGTGTTCTCACTTATTTATGGAATCTAAAAATCAAATCAATGGAACTGATGGACATAGAGAGTAGAAGGACAGTTACCAGAATCTGAGAAAGGTAGTGTGGGGCTGAAGGGTTTGGAGGTGGAGATGGTTAATGCATTCACCAAAATGTAGAAAAAGTGAACAAGATGCTAGAGAAGTCAAAGTGAGTAGCCACATAAAGTCACCACATTTACTTCAAGAGGTAACAGGACCATTCGTCAGAAATCAGAAAATATCATTTAATAGATACATACTGTTTATGAGAAGAAACATGAAAATACCCCACATAAAATGTTAGAAAATTAGATAAAATAGAATACCACTGTGACTGATTACACTTTATCCAAGAAACTCTCATATTTCATCATGCAATAAAGGGGAATATAGAAGTGATAGCACATATGATCATTTTAAAAGGCACTAAAAAAGAAGTTGATAAAATCAATATATATTTAAAACTTTTAAACTAGTATGTAGATATTTAACCACACAGTATAAATAATAATGAACACAAAAATACTAGTCCATGGTCTTCCCATTGGCGTTAGTCCCAGTTCACGAAGGTTCTGATGATCCTAGCTGATAAAGTGAAACACTAATTGGAAAAATTAAAGGTACATTATCTCTACTTCAAAATTGCATGACTGTCAGCATAGAGATACCAAGTGAATCAAAAATGAAGATGAGTCAGTCTAAACATAAATTAAAATTAATAAGTTTCTAGAGAGCAATAATAACTCATTTGAAATTAAAATTTAAGAATATATTTTTCGTAGTACTAAAGTAGGAAATAAAATACCAAATAAAAATAAATATGCTAGTGTTTCAGATAAAAACTATAACTTTTTTCCACTATCATAAAAAAATAAAAAGAGAGAAACATACCATATCTCTGAAAGGAGAAACAGATTGAAATATACACAGACATAAACACATGCAAAGCTATGGGAATTTTGGCACAAGCAATATTTTTCTAAATTCTTAAAGAGTAAATAAATATGATGGTTTAGATTAAGACTAGTCCTACGACTAGTTGTTTTTACTTTTGCTGTTGTAAATTAGTAAGAGTAAAGATTTAATGATAGATTAGATCAAGAGATTAGGCCACCACACACTAAAGCACATTTTATTAACTCTAATAGAAAAATAAACATGATGTGTAACAAAAGAGACCAAGAAAAAAGGATGAAAACATTCATTAACATATACTAGTGTTCATTTAAAAATATATATTATATATAATACCATTGGACAAAGAAAGGTTTATTGAAATGGACATAAATTGTAGTTGTTTGAAAATCTAATGTAGCTATATGTTTTGTTGAAAGATAAATAGAAAAAAATTTGAGGCCGGGCGCGGTGGCTCAAGCCTGTAATCCCAGCACTTTGGGAGGAAGGTGGGTGGATCACGAGGTCAAGAGATCGAGACCATCCTGGTCAACATGGTGAAACCCCGTCTCTACTAAAAATACAAAAAATTAGCTGGGCATGGTGGCCCGTGCCTGTAGTCCCAGCTACTCAGGAGGCTGAGGCAGGAGAATTGCCTGAACCCAGGAGGCGGAGGTTGCGGTGAGCCGAGATTACGCCATTACACTCCAGCCTGGGTAACAAGAGCGAAACTCCGTCTCAAAGAATTTGATAGACAAATCTTCTTATCACATAACAAATCTAATGAACATCTAAATGTAAATAAGCATGCATATATGTTTAATATTTAAATATAAAACCAAATTTTACAAACTCAGTTGGAGTGCAGATTGATAATAGTCATTCAAACTGTTATTTTACAGAAAACAAGCAAAATTAACAAATAATTTAAAAGTCATATATTTTCTTCACATAACTGGAAGAATAAATATTAGTAAAACAATTATCTGAAATAAATTGCTATGAATTATAGTACTTTACCTTTGACAATTTCACAGAGAGATGCACTTTTATGGAAGGAGAAAAGCATTTCAGTAGATTCAGAAAAGTATCTTTCTCTACTAATAGAAATTGGAGTCCTTGGAGAAGTAGCTGATCCCAAGGCTGGGCGATGGAAAATACATGAACTGGTAAAATATCTGGTGACAAAAGGTATGGAAGTACTCAAACATGTTGGATGCATTTTAAAAGGAAATAAAAGTCAGCTAGAAGATATGCTTATGGAGATAAAGGAGCACTTGGAAACTAAATGAATATAGTCAGTAATGATGTATAGCATAGTAGATTTTTGAAAAAAAGTGTAACTGTACATCTATTCTATACCAAAATACAATTATTTTGGTAAATATGAAGGAAAGTTGATATACATATACATATGTAAATGGAGAATAGGTACATGGTAGGTTGATAGATGGTGATCAGAAGACAAAGTAATTATTTATAATCAAATTTTTGCACTGTTTTGTAATCATAATACTTGATTTAGGCAAGGTTGTTGAAAGGATGAATGCTAAAATCATTTTGTCTTAGTTTATAGAAGAACAGATTATTAACAATTTTAAATTTACTTAAAAATTTTTCCAAGTAGATTATGTATTAATCACAAATGTTTAACAAAATCTTTTCTGTAAAGTCATTTGGGATTTATTGAAGCAAATCTCATTGCAAGTGATTGCAGTTAATATCACCAGTAAAAGGGCAAACTGACATCCTGTGTTTTTTTATGTGACACACTGAGAAATGCAATATTATCAGTCACTTAGGTAATATTCCTTCTCAGATTGGATTATCTGAATTTCTTCATAAAGAAGCAATTAATTAAACTCAAATTGAGGAAATTGGACTCAATGCTTAAAAAATACTAATGTATTGAAAGATGAAGAAAGAATGAAGAACAGCTCAAGATTAACTGAGAGTGAAAAGTTATTATACCTAAATGCATTTTCGAATTGTTTGGGATTCTGAAGCAGGAAAATAAAGTGTTAGAAAGAGTATGATTAGGATGAATGATAAATTCGAATATTTACTATTTTAGATAAAAGTGTTGTATTGATGTTAAATTTGCTGAATTTTTAAATTTGTGTTGGTAATGAAAGGGAATGATTCTGTTATAAGAAAGACATTCTGAAATGGGTTAGCAATCATGACATCTGCAGTTTACTTTCCAATGATTTAGTGTACACACACACACACACACACAAACATAACACAGAAAGCAAATATGCTATGTAAATGTAAATATATCAACATACACATAGCATATATGTCATTGCATAATGATATAATGCATTAGATGTTTTAACATTAATATATTATATATATTATATGAGGTATATGATATATATACTATCTGATATATATTCTATTTCTATATAAATATAGAAGCAAATATGACAACATAATAAAAACTGATTAATAGGTTAAAATCGTACAATACTCTATCATAATATTTCAGATTTCCTGCCAATGTAAAATATTGTTTTCAAAATTAATTTTTAATAGGTCAGGAAAGTAAAGGAAGAGTTTGGATTGTAGGTGAAACTATGTGACAATTTAACTGTTGTGTGAGTTTTGTGTAAGTGTTTCATTCTTTTTTTTTTTTTTTTTTTTTGAGACAGTCTTGCTCTGTTGCCAGGCTGCAGTGCAATGGCACGATCTTGGCTCACTGCAACCTCTGCCACCTGGGTTCAAGTGATTCTCCTGCCTCAGCCTCCTGGGTAGCTGGGACTATAGGGACATCCCACCATGCCCAGATGATTTTAGTATTTTTCGTAGAGACAGGGTTTCACCAGGTTGGCCAGGATGGTCTCTGTCTTGTGACCTTGTGATCTGCTGGCTTCGGCCTCCCAAAGTGCTGGGAATACAGGTGTGAGCCACCTTGCCTGACCTCATTCTTCTTTTATTATCTGATTTACACCTCCTTTATATGCATAATCAAATTTCTGAAAAATTAATACTGTATTCAGTTTCAAATTTTTTATCTTCTGTTCACTCTTCAGTCCACTCCTCTCTGAATTTTTTCCAAAATATTCTGCTTAAAATGCTCTCACTAGTTTTTACAAGTAACTTCCTTTCACATCATCTAAATTTCTTTCCTTTTTGCTATCAAAATTTTAGATACATTTCACTCCATCAAATCATATTACTTATATTGGATAAAGTAAATATATTTTAAGGAAAAGCACATTCGGAAAGGCAATCTTTTTTTATATTAAATATATATATTTACAATACAATATGGGTGTCTACATGACACATTTGTACATAAACCATAATGGCAACAAATTTTCAGCTTTGAAAAGAAATTCATAAACTTATTAATGTAAAACAACTACCAAATGAGCATACATTATCCTTTATACTTACAAAGCGCATGATACATTTTCAAGCAAAATATAAGCCCATCTGTTTTATTTTACATGATAAATGCCCCAAACCAAGTAATGTAGCTTCAGAGTGTAGATTATAGTGCTCCTCAAGTCCAACAGATAGCATTATATTGGTCAGGAAAACCAGGGAAGTTACAGGAGAAACTTTTCTTTTAACCATAAATTTGCTACAACAATTTAAGGTATATGCCGTAAAAATTTATTCTAAAAAATTAGAGACATCTGTATGTGTGTCAGTATTTAAATAATGTTGGACTATTCACTGATTTTGATTATACCTTGCATTAATTACATACCACCTTAACACAAATAACAAGTAATTGATTGTATTTTTATTAGAAATTATGCAAAGTTCTAATTTGGGTATTCAAAGTAGGAAATGAAAAATTCAACCATTTGCTATTTCTATTATGACTATGAAACTTTGCCATAAAATATTTTATCTTATGTCCTATTACAAATAAATAAGCCAAAAATACATAACAGTTTCAGAATCACAAGAGTGTCAAACAACTACTCTCTTGATTTCAGAAACCATTCTATTATTTACTTGCTATTACCTCCCACTATGTGTGTCCATTCTACAAGAATACATTATTTCATGTGGTGGGCGTAATGGAAGAATTGATAAGTGTACTGTAATTTTTAAAGGTTGATTTTCACTGTTATGTTATGAGTGGAAACAGCCTGATAAATTGTTTAAGAAAGTTGGAACAATAGACTGATGTCAGCATGAGACACTGGATGCATTGATTTAATCTACATTTCAGCTTTACAACACTAATCATCCAAAAGAGTAGTTTCCAACCCCTAATGGATTGTTAATTATAATTTGTTTTAGACTCCAGATTGAAATCCTGACCAAAACATGACATCTCAAATTTTATTCCATGAGCAGCGAGAGACAATGGGAAATAGTGCACATTCTTTTTCTTATTCCTGCTATAACTAACTACCTAAACTTAGTGTTCCTTTTTTTTTTTTCCTGACTGTCCTCAGGTGGCTATCCTTAGCACCAAGAGACTTCTTGCCATTTTTGTAGCTTGATCTTTACATCTTAGAGCCAGCAATAATGTAATGCATCAATCCTCCTTAGGATAATTAAGTGTAAAGCTTATGATACACTGTTACTCAAGATTACCTTTCATTTAAAAATTGCTGAAGGTACGATATTCTACACAGTTTACGCATAAAAATCAAACAAGGCACATCAATGAAAGTCATTTTATATTCATTAACATTTTCTTCTTGATAAAATAAATTGACATATATATATGATAGAATATATATCATAGAATAGGATTTAGTTAATGGGTAATTTCTTTTAAAATAAAACTTTATATTCTTTTTCTTGCCAAGATACAGTAACAGAAAACAAATCTACACTTCTATTGGGGGAAAATTGTAAAATAAAAGTGTATATAAAGCACCAGTATCCAAAATATTTAATATCAAAGAACAATGATTTCTGAGGCACAGCAAACAAGCAGAGTGAACACTATGATTGCTCCATTCTTGGCCTCCAGTTTACCAGACAGAGTCCAGAGTCCAGAAATATTTCTGAATTGAAAAGGCATTGCTGAGAGTATGAAGAGGCAAAGGAGAAAAAACTAAATGGAAAGAATAATAGAAGAAGAATTTTTCTTTTTTTATACCTTAAGTACTGGAATACATGTGCAGAATGTGGAGATTTGTTACATAGGGTATATACGTGTCACAGTGGTTTGCTGCACCAATCAACCTGTCATCTACATTAGGTATTTCTCCTAATGCTGTCCCTCCCTAGCACCCTAACCCCAGATAAGCACCAGTGTGTGATGTTCTCCTCTCTGTGTCCATGTGTTCTCATTGTTCAGCTCCGGCTTATGAGTGAGAACGTGCAGTGTTTGGTTTTCTGTTCTTGTGTTAGTTTGTTGAGAATGATGGTTTCCACCTTTATCCATGTCCCTGCAAAGGACATGAACTCATCCATTTTTATGGCTGCATAGTATTCCATGGTGTGTATGTGCCACATTTTCTTTATCCAGTCTGTCATTCATGGTCATTTGGGTTGTTTCCATGTCTTTGCTATTGTGAGCAGTGCTGCAATCAACATACATGTGCATCTGTCTTTATAGTAGAATGATTTATACTCATTTGGGTTTATACCCAGTAATGGGATTCTTGAGTCAAATGGTATTTCTGGTTCTAGATCCTTGAGGAATTGCCACTCTGCCTTCCGCAGTGGTTGAACTAATTTACACTCTCACCAACAGTGTAAAAGTGTTCTATTTCTCCACATCCTCTCCAGCATCTGTTGTTTCCTGACTTCTTAATGATCACTGTTTTAGCTGGCATGAGATGGTATCTCATTGTGGTTTTGATTTGAATTTCTCTAGTTACAAGTGATGATGAGCTTTTTTTAAAATATGTTCCTTGGCTGCATAAATGTCTTCTTTTGAGAAGTGTCTTTTCATATACTACACCCATTTTTTGATTGGGTTGTTTGGTTTTTCCTTGCAAATTTGTTTAAGTTCTTTATAGATTCTGAATATTAGCTCTTTGTCAGATGGATAGATTGCAAAAATTTTCTTCCATTTTCTAGGTTTCTCTTTACTGTTATGACAGTATTCCTTCCTGAAATGTTAGACCAGTAAACAATGATAAACACAAATGAAAATAATAGGCACAAATAAACACATATGTCCTTTAATTTATCAATAAATTATATTTAATATTAAAAATAGCCATTTAATAAATGATATCTAAGCCTATTATTAAAAGTTTTATACATACAAACATCATGTTATTAAGTATTTAAAATTAATCATATTTTCTTAAATTGAGTGAAAGGCAAAGTTAAATATAGAGTTCCATAAATTTTTTTTAATGTAAGCTAATTTTTGTCCCTCATCACAATCAATTAGAGAATCTTTCCATTGACCTAGAATTTGTTATTATGACGTTTCCAGAAGCATCCTTCTGCTGCTCTTACGTTGTAAAGCAGTTTTTTTTCTTTTATTACATAGGGTAATATTTTCCTTGTCTTTATCTTCATCTAATAGAATTATGGACTAATTTGTCAGTTTTAGTCTATTGAGAAGCAGACTTTAAGATGAATTTAGATATAAAAGAGGTTTATTGGAAAACAACTATGAAGAATAAAGGTGATAAGGACAGAAATTGGAGAGGAGGGATTTTACGTTATGATACAGGTCTGACCCCTGAAAGGCAGAAGAAAAGAAGGAAGAATTAGGTAACAGTTGACCTACCATGAAACAGAAGAGGACCTAAAGGATAGAAGAAATGGAGTCGGTTTGTCCAGCAAAATATTGAGGTTAGAAAATATGAATGAGAGTTTGAAAATGCCAGAATAATAAAAGATACTTAACAATATATATATTTTTAATAATATATATATATATAATAAAGTACTTTTAAAATATAAGAGACCAGTGTATTAAAGTTGCCTAAAACTGATTATCACTGATAATGATAGGTCTGTGATGTGTTTGGTTGCAGAGGGAGATTTAGGTGAGGATAGAAAGGAAGACACGTAAAATAGTAGTGTGATTTATCTTTATCAACAACTAGGAAGACAGCTGGTTAGAAATAGCTAGCTCATATTGTAAGCAATTTAAACAATTCCCTAAATACAATAGCAAGAAGATGAGGTTTTTGGAAACTTAAATTCAGATCAAATATGTAGACAATTTATCATAATTATGTCACCATCATCTTTTATGTTGACATATGCTGAAAATCTGTTTCCTAAAATGAGCACTCTTACCAAAAGACTTCAGAGTTAGCTAAAAATAAATAATACATGCATTGAGTATTATATAATATATTTCTTCAAAAATGGCTTTCAAATCATGGAGTAGTGAAGAGTGGAAATAGCTAATAATTTGGTTCCTTGGGTCTCAAATTTCCTCTGAAGCAAGCTTGTGTAAACACTTAACCTTTGAGCCTGACTTACCTCATTTGTAAAATAGAAATAATGACCTTGCCTTGAAAGCATGTTGAAAATTAAAGGCTTCATCATTATTATTGTTATTAATTTTAATATGTTGAATTAATGTAGCATGGCCACTTAAAGAGAAACTACGAATAAAATTATAGTAAATTTTTATTCTAATTAAATATGGCTAGCAAAATAATACAATTTAATATGTAAAATTATTCTTTCAAACTGACAAGAAGGCATGTCCATTATAAAATCCATTGGTCTGAATCTTACATATGCATAAAATATATTCATAATAGACATCTTTATACATGTATTACATAGACAGAAATGTGGTGAATATCAATATAAAGTCAATTACAAATCCACACAGATGTGTAAGAAGATATATTAACAAAATGTAAGTCAGCTTGATAAATCAGACAAGATCAACTAAAGATATACTTTAAAATATGCTACTAGTAAAAGTTATTAGTTAGGTAGAATTACATTCACATACCAGGTTTTAAAAAGTATGACATTTAGCAAAGAAACTCATCTCTAAGTTTCCCCACCAAAAGAAAAGAAAGGGGGGTGAAATGGATATTTGTATTGTGGATTTATGAGGAGGGAATGGAATGAGATAACATTTGAAAGCTGCAAAGACTGACATGTAGTAGGCAGTCTATAGACTTTAGCTTTGCTTTATCTCATGGTAACTTAAGAAAAACTAAAGATGGAAAGATTTAAAAGATTTTAATTGTCTTAACCAAAGATGTGATCTATATTATGTTATCATTCTGTAGTAAGAATCTATAAAACTTTAGGAATAATATATATATATATTGCAGAAGGAATCTGTTTAGATCAGTTATTTTCAATGCCCTTGGACTTTACAAAGTCACATAAAAGAGTGGGGACCTAGACTTTTTAACCCATTCCTCTCTTTTGCCATCATTATTATTTTTATTATTTTACCATCTCTTCTTCATCCTACTTTCCTACCACAACTACTTATTGTCATTGTGAAGCAGTATGCCTTTTGGAATATTGCATTACTCAATTTTACTGCTTTGGAAGTAAACACAGTTTACACAGAGACCTCACTCCAAAAGTTGATTCTCCACTTTCTACTTGATAAAATTCACAGACATCTCTTCAAGAAAAGTTTTTTTGTTGTTGTTCACATAGCTTATTGTCTAAAATAATTTTCAGTGTTGAGTAGGTCTTTTCTGTTTACAGTACTTGAGTTTCTACTGTCTCATTAGTTTGAGACTACTTGTTAGTTGGCAAGTTGGAGCAATTTAGAAACTAAACCTATAATAATTTCTTCTTAATAGAAAGGTGAAATCTAGAAACAAAATCATTTCTTTCTAACTAGATTAAAAACTATGAAATCTAAGGAAATCATGTTTTATGATACTAATGCCTTAAATCTATTTGAATTTGACAGATAAATATTTTGAAATTTATTATATATTTAAATAATGCTTTTTCCACTCACTAATTTTAATCTACATTAACTTGAAAAGATTTAAATTGGAAGGTCAACTTCAGTTTATAGATAACTAAGTGAATTTGACAACTTTGATTATGGCATTTAACCTGCAAGTGGATAGCAGAATTAAGGACTAAAATGATCAATAGTTTACTATAGGCAAATTACAAATGTGTTCACAATGATTGTATTAGAGTGGTATTCCTTATTTCTTTTCTTAAACTGAAAATCATTTTAATTACTTCTGACTTCTATTATGTTCCACTGTACACATATAATAATAGTGCTTTGATTACATTTCATTTCAAATATGGCATAAACAAATAATATGGCAAAATTTTATTAAACTCTAGTTGTTTAAACATATATCCCAAAGAAATAAAACTTCATTACAAAGGGCAGATAGCAAAATGTGACACCTATTAAAATTTTGCCAACCACCCTAATGTCTAGCATTTAATAAGTATCTGTTGAACTGTTAAACAAAGTTTTTGAAAATGCATGGCTGTGCCCCAAACGACAATTACTTGCTAAAAATTTATACAAATATAGCTTATTTAACAAAATGTTTCTGTTATGAAAATTAATATGTAATGTTTCCTATTGGCATTGATAGTCATGCCTGTAATTGTTTGCCTTAAATTGAAAAATAATTTATTAGAACTTATTAAAAGCTCAGCTTTGCATAATATTTATAAGCCTCTATAAATATAGTTTCAGTTTAGATATTGTAGTGTATTTTTATTTAATTAAATTTATCCACAAGGATTTCCTTTTATAATATATAATGTCTAATACCTGAATTTCAATTTAAAGTTTCTTTTTCTACCATATGAGCATGTCCATATGTTATTTGACATTTGGATATGGCAAATTTATACTTCAAGGTAATGTTTTCACATATGTGTATTTTTTTCCAAATAGGGCCTTTTGTAGGTCAGCAAACTAAAACTCATGTTATATGTGTTCGTGTGTTTGTCTAGAGAAAAAACATATTTAAATTTAAAAAGTATTTTGTTCTTTGCTAATATAAAAAATTCCAAAACTAAAAAACTTTGTATTATGAATATATTCTATTTGATTTTCCACAGATTAATGATGAATATTTTCAAAATTTTTTTTTTGCATTTATTATGCTCTAAGTTATGTGTGAAAATCTTCATGAAATAAAATTTAATTATCTATTAAAAGATTTTTAACTTCATTATTACTTAACACCTTAGGGAGATCTAAATAAGATTTTAAATCCATATTTATATGTAGACAGTTAAAATATAATAATCATTTCAAATATTTCCATTTGGCTAGTTTAAATTAAATTGCATTTAATTTTTAAAATCTTTGTAAATGCAATCAAACTGATAATAAAATGTCTTAGGTAAATATGATAATCCTGTTTTCAATTTCATATGGATAGAAAAAAATATATAATCCAGAAGGGAAATGATGTAACTGGACCAAAAGTAAAAGGAAACTTGTCACAAAAAAATTTAACTGTTGAAGGAAATGATGGAAGCTTAAAAGAAGTAAATTACTTTAAAAAAACTCCTGGTTCAGAATTATATATGTACACAGTGGCAATGATGCCGTACGCCTATTTAAATTAGTTGTAGTTTCCCTAGATCCTAGTTAGACTCTACAGTTTTACAGTATACACTTTGCTATAAATTTAAAACTCAGCTTTGTTGTCAGGTTAACTTAATTGAAAATTTCCATAAGTAACTTACTAAATTTTACCTAATTATTATGAATTCTCATAATTTATATAATGTTACTTTTCTTTGACAGTAAAATAAAACTGCCATCAGAATCTGAATTGCCCTTTCAAAACAGAGAGAGGCTTTGAACACTCTGAATTTCATGTCTTGATCTGGTGTTTATCTACCACAATGACTAGCATAGGAACCCATTAAAACTGACATAATTCTTTGATATGTTAAATTTTTAAATTTAAATGATAAATTTAACCAACATGTATGGTACAGCAAATCAATACCAAAACTCAAAAAAAAATAGGATAGATCTTTATTTTCCTTCTCTTACTCAGTCAACTCAAATATAGACATGTTTTTAATGTCTTGTTGAAATACACAAACAGAAATCACTTAAACATATTGCTGTGCACTTTACTTTTTCACTTAATAATATTACACATTGTAGTATATACATTTTGAAATTTATTTGGCTTTTTAAACTCATTTTTAAAATTTTGCATAATACTTGATTTTATTTTACTTATGACTGCTTCTCTGGAGAACTATAACTAATAGAAAAACCTTAATAAAAATTATTTTAAGTCATTCACTGATATAGTGTACATCACAGATGATCATAAGACTGATAGATTTATTGTAAGCATTATACTTCTCCAATGCGCCCAGTGGCCTCATATGTGCATTGTGGTAGCACAGGTTCTACACTGTGCCTGCTACACAAAGATGTGCTACTAATATAATGACAATGCCTTCAA
The DNA here is from genome assembly GCF_030222135.1 of Aotus nancymaae. Classification (NCBI taxonomy): domain Eukaryota; kingdom Metazoa; phylum Chordata; class Mammalia; order Primates; family Aotidae; genus Aotus; species Aotus nancymaae. The sequence continues at coordinate 12,937,091 of NW_026988476.1, read as the reverse complement.
GAAAGAAAATATACCCTCCTATTACTTCAAATCTGTCTTACAGAAAAAGTACAGAGAAATGCACTCCAACACATTTCCAATTACAGCATAAAAATGACTGAGATGTGTATAAAAGCAGTTTTCAGCCCTAAAATAATGATTTCCTCAATAACATATTTTATACCACTGGAATTAACTACTATAATTTTCAAGTACTTTTATTTCTTAGAATCAGTTACCACGATTGAGAAATAGTGTTAATAAAAAATATTGAGTTTATTAAAATATTTCTGTTTGGAAATGGGTCTAAGGTTATCTAACTCATAAATGATTCCAAAAATTGTTGTGCATTTCTTACCTTTTAGCTCAGTGTTAAACTAAATTTATTGCTAAATTAATATTTGTTGATGAAATATTTTATAAAAATCAATGACAAGATAATTATTTTACAAATAAGAATAGAATATTGGTTAATAATTCCATATTGGGATAAAAAGTTCTATTTTATGATGTGTGAATACAAATATCTCTCATTGAAGTCTATTCTAAGTAAAGAATGCATAATTCCTGAGCTGTCTAGAGAAAGTATAATGATACTAGCTCATATCGATTGGAAAGAAATGGTAGCCCTTTTAGCAAATCAGCTTCTACAGCCATGACATTTTTTTTAGAGAAACATATTAAATTATTGGTCATGCCACACTTGGCTTCCTTTTTTAGATAGACTGCATTATACTACACGAATTGAGATGCGCCCCATTGCCTCTGCTATGAGACACTTGCATGGGGATTTAGTAACAAAAGCAATGCTAACCTTCGGAAAGGGCATTCCCAAGGATTAATGTTGACAACATCTGACTGTATTGCAAATTATAACCTCTATCCATATAGTCATTAATCCATAAAAAATACTTTGACCTTTGGCTATTACTATTTAAGCTGTAAAAAGTAAAGAAAATAAACAAACAAAAATCAAAAGCACACCCATTAGAGTTATGCCTTTCTCCAGGCAATGCAATGGCAGAGTTGAAACTTCCTCTTGACTATAACAACATTCTAAAGAACACTACACTTGTGAACAATTAGGTTATTATTTATTGTGACAACATGATTGCATTAGATCAATGGAATTCACATTTATGCTTAAAGTAAATGAATATTTATTGATAATTTACCTTGTATTTCTGTTTCTCTTGCAAAATGTATTCTTAATTAGTATCATAAAACTCATTTTTTTTATATGTGATTAATGTTCAAATAGCTGACAATAGGTAAAATTATGTTAGGTGTTCTATAGAACAATAGTTTTTATCGGTAAGTGGGAGTCAGCATCACCAGTGGAATATATTTATAGTATAGATTTATTGAGTCCTCCCAATAGATTACATTCAAATAGGTTAGAGGTGAATTTAATCTTCTGAAAAATATTCAGTACATTTACAGGGAATATTCATTCATAGATGGATTATGGGATTATACTATTTTACAACTCTATTTAGAATTGAAATTTTGTTTCTTTATTTGTGATAGAATACATTTTATAATTCTTAAAGACAAGATCTAAAGAAAATATTGTCTGTTCCTTTGAGCTTTAAAGAGCTTTACACTAAAATCTACAAGAACTTCAAATTTTATAGCATTATATAACTTATCCAAATTAATTCTATTTAATAGAGCAGTTGTGCCATATGGTATTAGAAATATGATTAAATATGTGATATTAAAATGACATTTGCATAGTTGACTTCCTGAACAACTTATTAAAAAATGTTATAATACCAATGTTTTAGAAATTATTCTAAACTAAATCATAAGATGAAATACTCACAAATCATCTTAAAAAACATGAAATTAATGTCACTACAAAATACTGATAGTAAAATATGAAAATATATGGGACAATCTGTATAAAAAGTGTGAAGACTATACTAAGTAAAATGTAAAAATTAAGCAATATAACAAATGACATCAAACTTTGATAACTTTGGATTTATCCCAGGAATTGAAGGTAAGTGTGGTGGTAGAAAATTTATTAGCATAGTTTATCTCATAAAACTTAAAGAAAATAAAGCAAATAATTATATTTATGAATGCTAAAAGGGTATCTCATAATCTTTAGAAAGATTTCCTATTCAAAAAGATAAGATAAAGTTTATAAACATTATTTTAAAAATAAAAAATTCAATTATAAAACTCATAGATTTTATTTTATTTTTTATTATACTTTAAGTTCTGGGGTTCATGTTCAGAATGTGCAGGTTCGTTAACATAGGTATACACGTGCTATAGTGGTTTGCTGCATCCGTTACCCACTCATCTATATTAAGTATTTCTCCTAATGCTATCCCTCCCCAATCCCCACAGCCCCTGCTGTCTCTCCCCTAGCCCCCAGTCCCTTGATGGGCCCTGGTGTGTGATGTTCCCTTCCTGTTTCCATGTGTTCACATTGTTGAACACCCATTTATAAGTGAGAAAATGCAGTGTTTGGTTTTCTGTTCTTGTGTCAGTTTGCTGAGAATGATGGTTTCCAGCTTTATCCATGTCCCTGCAAAGGACATAAACTCATCCTTTTTTATGGCTGCATAGTATCCCTTGGTGTATATGTGCCACATTTTCTTTATCCAGTCTATCATTGATGGGTTGGTTCCAAGTCTTTGCTATTGTAAACAGTGCCACAGTAAACATAACGTGTGCGTGTGTCTTTATAATAGAATGATTTATATATAATCCTTTGGGTATATACCCAGTAACGGGATTGCTGGGTGAAATGGAATTTCTAGTTCTAGATCCTTGAGGAACCACCACACTGTCTTCCACAGTGGTTGAACTAATTTACACTCCCAACAACAGTGTAAAACCATTCCTATTTCTCCACATCCTCTCCAGCGTCAGTTGTCTTCTGATTTTTTTTTTTTTAATTGCATTTTAGGTTTTGGGGTACATGTGAAAAACATGCAAGGTTGTTGCATAGGTGCATACGTGGCAGTATGATTTGCTGCCTCCCTCCCCTTCACCTATATCTGGCCATTCTAACTGATGTGAGGTAGTATCTCAGTGTGGTTTTGATTTGCATTTCTCTAATGACCTGTGATGATGAGCATTTTTCATATGTTTGTTGGCTGCATAGATGTCTTCTCTTGAGAAGCATCTGTTCATATGCTTCACCCACTTTTTGATTTTTTTTTCTTATGAATTTGTGTAAGTTCTTTATAGATTCTGGATATTAGCCCTTTGTTAGATGGGTAGATTGAAAAAAAAATTTTCCCATTCTGTTGGTTGCCAGTTAACTCTAATGATAGTTTCTTTTGCTGTAGAGAAGCTCTGAAGTTTATTAGATCCCATGTGTCTATTTTGTTTTTTCTTGACATTGCTTTTTGTGTTTAGTCATGAAGTCCTTGCCCATGCCTGTGTTCTAAATGTTATTGCCTAGGTTTTCTTCTAGGATTTTTATGGTGTTAGGTCTTATATTTAAATCTTTAATCCATCTGGAGTTAATTTTTGTATAAGGTGTAAGGAAGGGTTTCATTTTCAACTTTCTGCATATGGCTAGCCAGTTTTCCCAACACCATTTATTGAATAGGGAATCCTTTCCCCATTGCTTGTTTTTGTCAGGTTTGTCAAAGATCAGATTGTTGTAGATGTATGGTGTTATTTCTCAGGCCTCTGTTCTGTTCCATTGGTCTATATCTCTGTTTTGGTACCAGTACCATGCTGTTTGGATTACTGTAGACTTGCAGTATAGTTCGAAGTCAGGTAGCATGATGCCTTCAGCTTTGTTTATTTGTTTGTTTTTTGGCTTAGGGTTGTGTTGGCTATGCATTCTCTTTTTTTGGTTCCATATGAAGTTTAAGGTAGTTTTTTCCAATTCTGTGAAGAAGGTCAATGGTTCTTGATGGGGATTGCATTGAATCTGTAAATTACTTTGGGCAGTATGGCCATTTTCATGATATTGATTCTTCCTAACCATGAGCATGGAATGTTTCTCCATCTGTTTTGTCTGCTCTTATTTCCTTGAGCAGTGGTTTGTAGTTCTCCTTGGAGAGATCCTTCACATCCCTTATTTGTTGTATTCCTAGGTATTTTATTCTCTTTGTAGCCATTGTGAATGGCAGTTTCTTCTTGATTTGGCTCTCTTTAAGTCTGTTATTGGTGTATAGGAATCCTTGTGATTTTTATACATTGATTTTGTATCCTGAGACTTTGCTGAAGTTGCTTCAGGTAACTTCAAATCGTAAGGAGATTTGGGGCTGAGGCGATGGTGTCTTCTAAATATACAATCGTGTCATCTGCAAATAGAGATAATTTGACTTCATTTTTCCTAATTGAATATCCTTTATATCTTTTACTTGCCTTATTGCTCCAGCCAAAACTTCCAATACTATGTTAAATGGGAATGGTGAGAGAGGGCATCCTTGTCTTGTGCTAGTTTTGAAAGGGAATACTTCCAGTTTTTGCCCATTCAGTGTAATATTGGCTGTGGGTTTGTCATAAATAGCTGTTAATTATTTTGATATATGTTCTGTCAATACCTAGTTCATTGAGCTTTTTTAGCAGAAAGGCTGTTGAATTTTGTAAAAGGCCTTTTCTGCATCTATTGAGATAAACCTGTGGTTTTTGTCATTGGTTCTGCTTATGTGCTGGATTACATTTATAGAATTGCGTATGTTGAATCAGCTTTGCCTCCCAGGGATGAAGCTGACCTGATCAAGATGGATAAGCTTTTTGATCTGCTGTTAGATTTGGTTTGCCAGTATTTTATTGAGGATTTTTGCATCAATGTTCATCATGGATATTGGCCTGAAATTTTCTTTTTTAGTTGTGTCTCTGCCAGGTTTTGGTATCAGGATGATGTTGGTCTCATAAAATGTGTTAGGGGGGATTCCCTCTTTTTGTATTTTTTTGGAATAGTTTCAGAAGGAATGGTACCAGCTCCTCTTTGTACCTCTGGTAGAATTTGGCTGTGAACCCTTCTGGTCCTGGACTTTTTTTTGTTTAGTACATTATTAATTGCTCCCTCAATTTCAGACCTTGTTACTGGTTTATTCAAGGATTTGACTTCTTCCTGGTTTAGTCTTGGGAGGGTGTAAGAGTCCAGGAACTTTTCCGTTTCTTCTAGATTTACTGGTTTATTTGCATGGTGGTGTTTGTAGTAATCTTTGATGGTAGTTTGTATTTCTCTGGGATCAGTGGTGATATTCCCGTTATCATTTTTTATTGCATCTATTTGATTTTTCTCTCTTTTCTTTTTTATTAGTCTGGCTAGCAGTCTGTCTGTTTTGGTTAATCTTTTCAAAAAACCAGCTCCCAGATTTGTTAATTATTGTAATAAACTTTGATAAGAAAGAGTACTTCTTGCTACTAAAGCATTATTCAGACTGATTAAAGGTAAATTTTGTGCAACATAATAATCCACATATGAAGAATTAAGATTTTATTTTGTTCACGACATGGCCTTACATCTGCTGGAAAACTCTTAACATTCTAAAAATAAAAAAACAGGAATTAACATAGCATTTAAAATACATTTATAAATATGTAAATTATATATTGAGATAAATCTGTAAAATTCTGTGACTACTTTTTCTCGATTGCAATAGATGCATAAAAATCAATTGGGAAAATAGCTCTTTCAATATACTGACAAAATTAGGAAATGTCCAAGTATAATGTGTAAACAAGTATAATACAACACTGGGGAATAGTTTTAAATGGAAATAAATTTTAAAAATGCAACATTATTTGCTAAAAATATTTACTTTCATAAACTGTGAATTCTCTGCTCATAGATATTTAAACAAAATTAATTGCAATCAAAGTTAAAATACTTTTTTTATATACCATTATTTAAAAATTTATTGGAATAACAAAGGCTTTAGAGTAGTTGAGGAAATGAGGAACAGTTTCAAAGAATGGAGAGATAATCTCTGAAATTTTATAAAAATTTTATTTGCTTACCAATAGATTACTAAACTATTTCATAAATAGATTCAAGTATATAACAGTGGTTAACATATGACAGCAATAGTGCTTTTGTTTGATGAGGAACGTATGGTAGTATATATTGATGGCAAATTTAGCTATCCTTAGTAAAATAGTAAAGATTGTTTCTGATTTTACCCTATTTTAAAATAATGTGTTACAAGTAATTTCTAATTTGAATGTAAAAGAGTCTTTAAAATTTTATTATATGTATGATCTTCATTCCTGGGTCATATTGGATATTAGATATATCTAATAGAATAGCTAGTATTAGATCTTAGATATATCTAATATAACTCAGGAATGGAGACCATATATCTAATATATTGCAAATAATATTTTGCAAATAATTTCTGATTTAAACATAAAAGGCTATTAAAAATCTATTAGATGTGTGGTCTTCCATATAGCTATATAATACATATATCTAATATTAAATATTAAGTAACTAATAGATATTTGATATGTCTTATAGAATATTTAATATTCGATATTCGATATGTCTAATAGAATATCTAATATTAGATATTCAACATATCTAATATGACCCAGGAATGAAGACCTAAGTTGAGAGATAGTTGAACTTTATTTTAGAATAATCTTTGGTATGGCTGGAAATTGATTTATAAAACCAAAGTACCAATGATAGAATTAGACAAATATGTTTGCAGTGCACATACTGATTAGCTTTTACAAATTTACAAATAAATAAATAACTAAAATGTCCAAAGGTATGGGAAAACATTATGCTTATAAAATGTACAAAATAGTAAATAAAACTGACAGCATGAAAAATTGGTTGAGTGCACTGGTAATTATGAAAAAGAAAGCGATAACATTTATGATTACATTTCAGCAAAAATAAATAAACTTTCTATGTAATGTCTCTTGGTATATCAAGGAAGATGTGTAACCACATACTGAGATTTTTAAATTATTGGCTTAGGGAGGTAGAAATTGAAGGAGTCGGCGTTTCAGGTGAAATGATATTTTTGTTTTTTCATTTTCATTTGCTGTCTTATTTTAGTATACCTAACTCCAAGCTTCTACACCTCATATTGAACTTTGCAAATAAAAGATTTACAATAAATTTTGTGCTATTTAAATAAGATACTTCAAAGTAGATTTATTCATGGTGTCTCCTTTAGTTTGTCATATTTAGAAACTTCTTTCTGTTGAACAGGACATGTTTCTTTTAAATTTTAGATGTTTCTAATTCATATTCACATCAATACAGAGTTAATGAAGGGTAATATATTAATACAAATTTAATTATGGTAATTGAATGCCATTGTCTTTTCTTGTTGCTTTCTAAATAAAGTCACAAAAGTAAAAATGATTAATATTTATTTCTAATGTTCAGTCAGTTAATCCATGTGTCTTGCCAAGACTCAATGTAGATTGTGAGATTTAATTAGCCTTAAATTAGCAATACAAATTTGATATAGATGTTTTATGTACCGTAGTGGAAGGAACCATAAAATTATACTTTATAAATTTTAATACAATCAGGAATTTGTAAGTTTTATCTTAATTACATTAATGTGCTTAACATCAATCATAAAATGCTTTTGTATTCATGTTACATTGTACTTTGAATATTCGTTTTTAATGAGAAAAACTGAAAGAGATGTGGAGGTCACGGCTAAAATTCAGTAATAAAAATGAGTGATAGATTTATGTATTTCAACTTTGAAGGTCATTTTTTTCAGATTGGTCATACTGTTCTCCTAATATAATTATTGTACATTAAAAGGCATATCTTCCTTTCACATAAGGAAGCCATACTTGTACAGAGTTCTCACACATTTATAACTTACTATTAAATTCTAGAACCTCATTGAAAGAAAGGTTCTCCTAATACAATTATTGTACATTAAAAGGCATATCTTCCTTTCACATAAGGAAGCCATACTTGTACAGAGTTCTCACACATTTATAACTTACTATTAAATTCTAGAACCTCATTGAAAGGTGTTTACAAGTAAAATAAGTTTTTTACATGTTCAATATTATTATTTCTCACATTTTTGCCACATATATAACTTATTGTTTAGAAATCAGAACAAGGCTAAATGTGTATATGTGTGTGTGTGTGTGTGTATGTATGTTACTTTCCATAATTATACTAACTATATTAGAGTTGATTCATTATACTCTTTATGATCCTGTCTTTCAAAATTCATCAGTGTCATATTTCACAGACACAGAATATAATAATCCCCAAATTTCTATGAAACCACAAAAATAAGCTGGATAACCAAAGCAACACTGAGGAAGAAAATCATGAAGTATGATGACGGAATCATGCTCCATAGACCATAAATACAGAATAGAAAGCCCAGAAATAAATCTAAATATACAAGATCAATGAATTTTTGACAAGCCAAAAGGACACAATAGGGAAAGGATAGTCTTGTCAATAAGTAGTGCTGGAAGAACTGAATTTCTACATGCAAAAGAATAAAATTAGACCATTATGTTACACCATGCACAAAAATTCGCTTAGAAAGGATAGAAAACCTAAAGGTAAGATCTGAAAACATAAAACTCTTAGGAGAGAACGCAGGGAAAGAAACAACTTGACATTGGCCTCGGCAACTATTTTTTGGGTAACAAGCCAAAAGCCCAGTCTACAAAAGTAAAAATTAATAAATGGGATTGCATTAAACTAAAAAACATCAGCATAATAAAGGAAACAAGTAACAAATGAAAAAACCTACAAAATGGAAAAAAATTGCAAACTATTTGATAGGGAGTTAATATCAAATATTTATAAGGAACTTTTACAGTTAGTAGCAGAAAAACAAACTAATTAAAAAGTGGTCAAAGAACTTGAACAGACATATCTCCAAAGTAGACATAAAAATGGCCAAAAAGTATGTGGAAAGTGCTCATTATTACAATCATAAGCAGAAGCAAGTTAAAGCCACTATAAGATATCACCTCATACCTGTAAGGATAACTATTATAAAAAATACAAGGGAAAACAAATGTTGGCAAGGATGAAGAGGAAAGAAAACCCTAGTACACTGTTAGTCGATATGTGGATTATTATGGTCATTATAGAAAATAGCATGGTAGTTCTTACAGAAATTAGTAATAAAACTACCATATGACCCAACAATCCCTCTTCTGCATATATATCTGAAAAGATGAAATCACCACATTGTAAGTAAAGATATCTGCACTCCCATGTGCATTGTAGCATTATCCACCATTACCAAATCATCAAAACTACTTAAATGTCTATTGATTGGTAAATGGATAAAGAACAAGTAATATACAAATTATTATATATTAATAATTTATACACAAACATACACACATACACAATAAAGTATTATTTAACCTTAGAAAAAGAAAGAAGATTCTGCACTTTTAGCAAGACAGATGGACCTGTAGGACATCAAACTAAATGAAATAAGCCAGACACACATACACAAAAATTACCTGATCTAACTTCTGTGTGAAACTTCAAAAAAAGAGCACAAATACAAAGAAACAGAGTATGAAACAGAGGTTACCAATGGGGTGGTGAGAGGAGGAGTAGAGAAGAAATGAGAAAATATTGGTCAAAGCATAAAAAATAGCAGATATGTAGGATGAACAAGTCTAGAGACCTAATGTACAAAATTAGGACAAAAGTTAACAAAATATATTGTATTAGGAATTTTTGTTAACTAAGTAGATTTTAGCTTCTGTTGTCACAAAAAATTAATTATTTGAGATGATAGATGTGCAAATCTGCTTCACAATGATAACATTTTACTACCTATATGAATCTGATAGCATCATGTTGTAAACATGAAATATATGTTTAATAAAACATCTATTTAAAATAATATAAGTTGATTCAGGGAGGTTTTATGTCAATTACAGCATTGTCCATGGTAAAAATTGATCAATTATAAATTAAAGAATTCCTAAAGAATTTTTGTGTAAAAATTTGAAAACTATGGAAGCATATTGAGCAGGAGGATATTTAGGTCAAGTTACAAGTTTCATAGTGAACCCTACCAAAGGCAAACAAATGTAATTTTGTTTTGTACTTATACTTATCATGCTTGTATGTGTAGTTTGAAACAAAAATTATTTCTGTGGATAGTGTAGCAAGTTGCAATTACCCAAATTTTATTGGGGACCTTTAAATGAATTAATAAATAATTATTTGCCATTAGTGATATTTGTGAAATGAATGTTAAATATTATCCTTTAAAAACATATCTATAGGTAAAGTTTTATTGGTAATAGCCATATTCTGCATATTCTGCAATAAAGTAGAGGCTTCTACTTAGTAATTATTTATAATGGATTCTATTTTGTGAAAAACATCACTTCAATCAATATTTTATCAAGTTCAGCAATACAGTGGGAATTAAATAAGTAAAAAATTTGCCTACAAATAGCTTGAGCAATGAAACTGCCTAATGGAAACATAAATGAACTACATATATATCTTTAATTTTTCTAGTAGCCACATATATTAGATAAAAATTTCAAAAATGGATTTTGTTTAACACATTCTATCTAAAATATTTTGATTTTAGAATTTAATCAATATAAAAAGTATGAATAAGATATTTTACATTATTTTTATGCTATCTTTAAATTTGGTAGTTTACATTTACAATATATTTAAATTCAGATACTAAATTTTTATTAGAAGTAATATATCTGTATGTGAATTTCAGAAAATTTACATTTCAAAAAGTACCCTTATATACCAAAGGTTTTGCAAATAACATAAAATATGTTTTAAATTTAAGTTTAATTAAAACTGAGTAATTTTTTAAACATCAGGTTTACATCACACTAGTCAAATTTCAGTGGCTCACAAGCCATATGCCAGCAGTGCATTCCATATAAAACATTACAAATCTCTAGTGAGTAAATCTGAAACACAAATGGTATTATGTTTTACTCCAAGGTGGATTGAAATGAAATGGAAAATTATTTGTGAAACTATACATTCTGTCACTCTACAACGTAATAGTATATGTATTTTACTTCGTTTTTAAATTAATTCCAATTTACTAGTTCATTATAAGAAATTTAAAAGACTTAGGTTAAATATATATGAGAAAATTGGAACAGTATCTGTAATTAGAGATATGTAAAATAGGACCTTTTTTTTTAGGCAACTGTTTAAGACAATTTCTTTCAATTCCATTGTTCTGTTATCTTTTGAATTATTTACTTTGCAGACTTAGTCTTGAAGGCCCTTACACATACATTTGTCAAAACTTTAATAGGCCTACAAAACAACAGTTGATGAGATGAGGTATACAATGTACTTCTCTATGCAAGATATGCCTCATTAATAAACATGAACTGGAGCCTAGTTTTAGTTATCCATCAATATTTATTCATTTTATGCTAAATTTTTATCTACTTGATAATTTCCCTAGGATCACGCATATCTCTAACATGTAGATACATATTGTATAATGTAATATAATATATTAAATTATATAAAATATACACACAATTTTTATTTTATAGACTTTTTTGAGCTATATATTTCATATATATAATATATTTTTATGAGATATATATGTTTTAAATGAAAAATAACTTACAGTTTAGAAATGAAAGAAATGCATGGCTTATGATATGATGGAAAGACTATACAGCAAACTTTTTTATTTGTTTTTTACATCAGAAACAGTTAAAGACATTATAACATATATAAAAGGCTCTTTCATAAGAACTATATATGATTTCACATTTGAAGCTATCAAAGGTACTTTAAAATATATACTTATATAAAATTCATCTTTTTGTTAATAGAAATTGACATTTAAATATTATCTTATATAATGCCACAATATTTTGGCTTTTAGCAATATCTATTATGTGCTCAGCCTTTTTAGAGTAGTAAAAGGTATTAGAGCAGAGATGTTAGCAGAGAAAATATAAAAGATATAAATATATAAAAGAACTCATTATAAAGGAAAAATTAACAGGAATTATATAACCTAAGATATAGCATTGCACTGAAAGCCTAAACTTGTTAGACATTTTTCTGATAGTTCTGGCTCATGATAATAACATAACCTTCACCTGTGATCAATAGGTTGAAACTATATATATATTGGCTTGAATTTCTGAAACACTAAAATAAGAACAATTGATTAAATTTAAGTTCATAAAGTCAACATATCAATATTGCACACACATATATACATTTCTATAGAACAACATCTGAAATTTGAGAAAAATGTATTTTAATGGTTGCTGGATTATAAACAAATAGGCTCTGAGTGTGTAACTATTGATAAGAACAGGTAGAAAATTAAATAAGGGAGTATGAGTTTATGCCCATTTATTTTTCAGAACTAAACCTTGGATCAGTGATATGGTTTGGCTGTGTGCCCACCCAAATCTCATTTTGAATCCCCATGTGTTGTGGGAGGGACCTGCTGAGCGTTTGAATAATGGGGGCAGGTCTTTCTGGTGATGTTTTCGTGATATTGAATAAGGTTCAGAAGATCTGATGGTGTTATAAGGGGAAGTTTCCCTGCACAAGCTCTCTATCTTGCCTGCTGCCATCCATGTAAGCCATGACTTGCTCCTTCTTGCCTTCTGCCATACTTGTGAGGCCTCTGATAACATGTGGAACTGTGTGTTAATTAAACCTCTTTCTTTTGTAAATTGCCAAGTCTCAAGGTATGTCTTTATCAACAGCATGAAAATGGACAAATACAGTAAATTGGTACTGAGTGTGGATACCCAGAAATTTGGAAGCGACACTGGAACTGGGTAACAGGCAGAGGTTGGAACAGTTTGGAGGGTTCAGAAGAATATGGGAAAATGTGGGAAAGTTTAGAACATCCTAGAGACTTGTTCAATGGCTTTGTCCAAAATAATGTACATGGACAACAAAGTCCAGACTGAGCTGGTCTGAGATGGAGATGAGGAACTTGTTGGGAACTGGAGCAAAGGTGACTCTTATTATGTTTTGGCAAAGAGACTGATGGCATTTTGGCCCTGCCCTGGAGTTTTGTGAAACTTTGAACCTTAGAGAGATGATTTAGGGTATCTGGCAGATGATATTTCTAAGCAGCAAAGCATTCAAGATATGACTTGGATTCTGATAAAGGCATTCGGTTTTACAGGAAAAGCAGAGCATGAAAGTTTGGAAAATTTGCAGCCTGACAATGTGATGGTAAAGAAAATCCCATTTTGTGAGGAGAAATTCAAACCAGCTGTAAAAATTTGCATAACTAACAAGGAGCCAAATGTTAATCCACAAAACAATAGGGAAAATGTCTTCAGGGAATGTCAGAGGTTTTTCATGGCAGTCCCTTCCATCACAGACCCAGAGGCCTAGGAGAAAAAAAATGGTTTCGTGGGCCAGGGTCCCCATTGTGTGCAACCTAGGGACTTGGTGCCCTGCATCCCAGTTGCTTTAGCCATGTCTGAAAGGGGCCAATGCAGAGCTTGGGCCATCGCTTCAGAGGATGCAAGCCCTAAACCTTGGCATCTTTCACATTGTGTTGAGCCTGCAAGTGCTCAGAGGTCAAGAATTGGGGTTTGGGAACCTCCACCTAGATTTCGGAAGATTTATGGAAATGCCTGGATCCCAGGCAGTTGGCTGCAGGGACATATTACTCATGGAGAACCTCTGCTAGGGCAGTGCAGAAGAGAAATGTGAGGTCAGGTCCTCCACCCAGAGTCCCTACTGGGGCACGACCTAGTGGAGCTGTGAAAAGAGGGTCATGATCCTCCAGATCCTAGAATGGTATATTCATAGACATCTTGCATTGTGTGCCTGGAAAAGCCACAGACACTCAGTGCCAGCCTGTGAAAGCAGCCAGGAGGGAGGCTGCACCCTGCAAAGCTATGGGAGTGGAGCTGCCCAAGACCATGGGAACCCACCTTTGCATCAGCATGACCTGGATATGAGGCATGGAGTCAAAGGAGATCATTTTGGAGCTTTAAGGTTTGACTTCCTCACTAGATTTTTTAATTGCATGGGCCCTGTAAGCCCTTTGTTTTGGACAATTTCTTTCATTTGGAATGGCTGTATTTACTAAGTGCTTATATCCCCATTATGTCTGGGAAGTAACTAACTTGTATTTGATTTTACAGGGTCATAGGCAGAAGGGACTTGCCTTGTCTTGGATGAGACTTTGAACTGTGGTCTATGGACTTTTGATTTAATGCTGAAATGAGTTAAGACATTGGGGTACTATTGGGAAGGCATGATTGGTTTTGAAATGTACGGACTTGAGATTTGGGAGGAGATGGGTGGAATGATATGGTTTGGCTATGTCCTCACCCAGATCTCATCTTGAATCCCCAGGTGTTGTGGGGAGGACCCCAGTGGGAGGTAATTGAATCATCGGGCCAGGTATTTTCTTCTGTTCTCATGATAGTTAATAAGTCTCATGAGATCTGATGCTTTTATACAAGGGAGTTTAATTATAAACTCTCTCTCTTTGCCTGCTGCCATCCATGTAAGACAAGGCTTGCTCCTCGCCTTCTGCCATGATGGGAAATTCTCCCCAACCACATGCAGCTGTAAGTCCATTAAACCTCTTTCTTTTGTAAATTGCCCAGTTTTAGGTATGCATTTATCAGCAGTGTGAAAACGAACTAATACAGGCAGAATACTTTTATTGTAAACCAAAAAAATGAAACTGAATTAGTAAAAGGGATTAAGTATTTTATACATTTTTCAATGTAAAAAATATGTATAACACCAAATATGCAATTCAGCCATTGAATAATTTTAACTTGACATTGATAGCTAAGGCAAAATGATCACTTTATTTTGCATAATCATAGAATAAAGTGGCATCTTAAAAGACCATTGTAACTAAAGAATATATACCCTAATGATGTTAATACACAAAATCCTCAGTGGTTATGAAGAAAAAAATCTTTCTGCTTGCAAGATCATTGTAAAAGGATGTTAACAGTGTAGATATTACCTGGATGTACTTTTCTTAGGAGATTGATTCAGTTGAACAAGACTTCCATAATTTAATGCAAGTTGTATGTTTCTTATGGCGATTCAGATTTGCACCTTCTCAGACTGTGTTGCAAATAAATAAGTTTATACAGTTTATGAAAAATGCTGAACATGCCTTAAGAAAATATGTTTATCTCTTTTTTCTGTATTTTCCCCACCTTACTATCTTACTTTCAATCTATTCTAATCTAAATAGAGTTTTAAAAAAAATTATAACTGTGTTAGTCTGATTGCATTGCTGTAAAATAATACCTGAATAGATAATTTATAACTAAAGAGGTTTATCTGACTCACCATTCTTCAGACTCTACATGATGCATGGTACCAGCATCTGATTTTTCCAGTCATGGAGAAAGGAAAAGATAGCCAATTTGATGAGGGAAGGGCTAGGCTGTTTTAAATAACTAGCTCTTTTATGACTTCACAGAGAAAGAGCTCACTCAATGCCATCAATAAGACACCAGGTCATTCATGAAGGATCTTCCCCCATTACCCAAACCCTTCCACCAACCTCCAATTCCTACATTGGGAATGACATTTCAACATGAGATTTGGAGGAAATAAATATCCAAACCACATCCATAACATATTTATGATAAAACAAAAATGAACATATTCTGAGAGTAGTTTCTTAACCTTCTTTACATATTAAAAAGTATTTTACTTTTAAAACATATAGAACACAAGAAAATCCAAATAATATCTTGCTCTCTAATTGTCCCTACAGGAAAACATCTGCTGTTGCCTACTCATTTTTTTCCCCGCTTGCTTCAGATTCCCTGTGGGCTGTATTATATCATGTTGACATTACATTTTCTAGTTGCCTTTGATGATTTTCTACCCCCAAGGTCCTACAAACATCAGGATTTTTAGGTGCTTCATTTTCTATGGCAAATCAGACATTTTGCCTTCTATGTACTGTCAGGTTTTTATGGTGTTAGATCTTATGTTTAAATACTTCTTTACCAAGTGACAAAGAGCTGCCAATATCTCTGCTGGGCTTATTGCCTCATATGAGAATTTCTTTCCCTGTTTCAGACTCAGTGTGTACTTTGCTCTGCTTAAGCTTGTGCAAAATGTCATATGCGACCTGGTCAATCCCACTGCTATATCTGTCTGCAACAGAAAGGGAATGGGATTTTGCCTGCAGTACAAGAGCTGTCATGTGTACTATTTCCCTGTGGTCACTGCAGGGCAAGACCCACTGGCCATGGAGACCAATGCCCACTATTAAAATGATCTTGCTCTGTCTCTTAGTGAGTAGATCTGTTGATCTATTTGTCATCTGAGTTAATCATAGACTTCTTGGCAACTTGATGCTGCAAAACCATGCATTGTGTTCATATCCTGGGACTGCTGTTTCCAGTGGTAGGCTGCAAGTGTTACTTGCTCAAGAGTTGGGATATGTTTATTTCAGTGGCATGAAGTAACTTATGTAAACTTCAGTTTTCCATTAGAGATAGGTCAGCATATCATGTCAGAAACTTCGAAGTAAAAAGGCATGTCATGCTATTTAAAAACATGAAATTAACACCAACAAAAAGTGATAGATTTAAAAATGGGTTTACTTGGAGGATCAGGAGTTATAGCGAGGAACAGTATAACAATGGCTGCTGTTTTACATTTTTATTTTATTTTTGAAAACAGGAACATGTATTACCTAAAAATAATAAAAATTAAATGAAATTAGAAGTAAATTGCCTCACTAAACTATTTTTCCTAAAAGTTCCTAGGAATCAATTGATTTTTCTCTTGGTGCCATTTTAACCATATTTCATTAACTGTGCATTAATAAGTAATGAATGAGGATTGCAAATGGCATGGAAAATGAATTGTTAAATCTCAAACAAAATTCTCATAGGGTTTTATTTTTGTTGAAATATTCCTTGCTTAGAAGTTTTTAAAAAATCCAATATGTTCATAGGTTATTTTTTGACCTCCAGAATGGAGATAACTGTGGTAGTGTATTTTGCAAGAGTTTTAAGAGTATAAATTATTAGTGATAAACCTGGCACTCAATATTTTTACACATTTCTACTTCTCTTTACACTCTCCAGACTTTGAGTCTTGATTTTAAGAGCTTCAAATTTCACAGAAATGGCATCCAAGGAAAGGGAGTAAAAAGAGTTAAGATGTTTGTGTCAAAATCAGTGTAACCTCAAACCAAGAATATGGTCTTCACAGTGGCTACTTTGCTTGTGATAGGATCCATTCCATTTTAAGTCAGCTCAAGCAGTTCATGCAGGAGCTCTCTGCAGTAGAAAATGCTTTCTCCTTTTACCAGCTGTGGCTACCCACTGACTTCTGTTTTATAAAAATCGTTTAAGTCTAAAATAACACACATATAGACGTTCATATACACATGGTATTATTATTTCACTGCATGGACTTTCCACAGAATTGCACACTAAATGGAGTCTTTTCCTGTTTTAATAAATATAAACATATGGGGGTTGGTTAATTACTAAAAGTGGTAATTAATTAGCTGTATATATGGCTTTCTTTGTAGATTTCCATGTAACTTACAATTTTAAACCTGCACATTTATTAAACTTAACAGATTTCTAAATGCTGCTGATTTTTCCCCACATTTTTCTTTTGCAAAGAATAGGCTGTATAAAACATGAAGATAAATCTGATTTATTTTTATAGGAACTCTGACTAGAATTCTAGAGTTGTTTTAGTTAACTTTATGCCAGGATTTCCATATAAAATCCTCTCTAATGTATCTGCTATTTGGTCATTGCATTCATTTGGATAAAAATGGTTTAAATTAAATGTGCTTCATAATACAGAGAAGTTTCAGTGATTTCACTTGCTCACATTGAAGATTTTCATGAACTAAAATCAGAGTATTTCTAAGCTACCATTAGAGGAAAAATACTGCATTTAACAAACAGGTATCTACCATAATGGGCTCTAACTACTTTGAATAAAAATGAAATAGAAATGCCCTAAATATTCACTAAAATGAAATCTCACTGTACTATATATGCTTCCAAACCTTTTGAACTAATAGAACACCAGAAAAATTGAAATAGATTAAAGTAAATTTTAAAGTATACTTTTCAGTCTAGGACATAGGCAGGGAGCAGTGACTCTCAGAAACGCAAACGCTTGTTTATACGTCTCTTATTCACACATACCACTAGTGTTACTAAATAAAAAATGGCAACTTTTTTGAATCCCATTTACTCTTGTCTCCCCTAATAGGGAAGATTTTACTGGTTAGGTGAACATCCTGAATATTCCTGCCATGGCAGAACTCATGCCAGCTTGTGCTCAGACCTTAGGGGACACTGCTCAGAGCCAAGCTCGCAGTCATGAAAAGCTTTGCCACGTGGTAAGCTTATTTTTTCTCGTCTGTTCTATGTAAAAATGATCCAAAAAACTAGACATGTATTGTCTCCTTACACATGGCTGGCCATGATAACACTAATGTTTATTGAACCTCATTGATAGGGTCACTCCATCAAAATTAACACAGCTGGTTTGGGCAGCTTCCAGTTTGATCCATATCCATCATAAAGTCAAGTGAAACTGAAACATTTATATTTGCCACACTTTCACATGAAATGTTAAGCTACAAATATTTTAATGAAAACTGAGCTGTTTAATTAATCTTAATCATTTTAGTCAATTAATTCTTGATTGTAACATTCTAATAGCTTGATCCCTTATTATTCAAATATTTCCCTCTGTCAATCTTCAAGTTATTGTCTTCTGCTCCACATAATAATAAATTCCAACCATCCATTTGAGCATTCACTATACCCTGTCCTGCATTGTTTATTGTTTTCCTATCTCATTATCTAATGATGTATTATTGAACTTTGAAAGCAGTTATGTCTTTCTCTATAGCTAAATTGCTGTGCAACCCAGAGTAAGCAGTGAAAGGCTTAAGATCTTTTCTACTAATATATACAACAATAAAAAGGATAAATTTGAAGCGTTTTATTGTTATGGCTGAAGGGAAAATTTTAATGGATGAAAAGAAGGGAACGTAATAAAGATAATTTGTTTTATTTACTTTGATGCTTGCCTTCATGTCTGTTATCTCAACTCATCTCAATTCAAGCTCTTCATTGTAGGTCTTGTTCTAAAATACAAATTGTATTATCCATCTTCTTTGTTTAAAACTTTTCAATAGTTTGCCTTTAGTGCAGAATAAATTTGAACTTTTGAGTAGCTATCTTCTTACTTCATCAAATGCTATCATTAAAGTAAATCCCAGTCAAAATTTTGTCCTACATACAATATGTATCAGAAAAATATTCATTAGAAAGTAGGAATAAGCAGTCGATAAACTTGTCCACTAAAGTTCTTTTTCATACACTCTTGTTGCTTTGTGTGGAAAAGTTCAACCAGGGTAAATAGGACAGCATTCCATAAGCTGGGTCCTATCATCTTATAGTTGGGGTTAGGAAACAATTCCCTCAAACAAATAGCAAGACACAATGCTGCTGATTAGGCTATGATTTACTAATAAAAAGTCATATGTGATATTTATCATACTAATAGTCAAATCTTCATTTATTGACAGAATATGGCTAGCTGAAGAGAGGACAGCAGTGCCTCTCAAGTGTGTACTTTCTGAAATAATACCAACTGACTGTCCCTATGTTAAAGATTTTCTGTAAGGGCCACTTATATCCTGAGATTTGAAACCAAAGTCACTAAGATATGCATAATGTCATACTTTATATGCTGAGGTATGTAAAATTACAGATATCTAAAAAGTGCTTTTGAGTTTTTTTATTTTTAAAATTTTATTCATAAAACTATTAAATACTTTACATTACACACTCAAAACTAAGAAGGATATTACTTTAAAAATAAAAATCCTACTCTTTCACAGTTACTCAAGTTTTTTACTATTAGTTCAAAGGCTTAAAAAACTGGATGCCAAAGACAAGGGAATAAACAATGATGGAAATTGTCAAAAATAAGAGAATTGCATGAAACACAAGAATTTAGAAGGTTTGGAAGACAGAACATACAGAAGAAAATCATTAGCCAAATTTTTAGGACAAAGACTGAAAAGCAGTGGGTATTTGGATTAATGAAAACAAAACAAAACCATATGATTTAATTTCAAGATCTGTTTTGTAAAAAATTAATATGGACATGTTTTGGTACTATCAATATTTTAAAGGTATTCATGGTTGGCTATAACATTAATCTTTATGATAGCATATTATTGCTAATGTTTTGGAGAAATTTAAGTACTATAAACATGATCTATCATAAAATAATTTCTTATTCATTGATAAAAATACTAGACAATAAATTTTTTTAAGAAATTGTATAGTTTTGGTAATTCTTTTAAAAACTGTTACATAGTTGTACAGATTTTGAGAGTACACGTGACATATGCATGCGGTGTGTAATGAACAAATCAGGTTAAGATATCTACCACTTCAAAGATGTATTATTTATTTGCATTGGAAACATTCCAAAATACCTTTTCTAGATATTTTGAAACATGCAATAAAATTTTGATAACTATGGCAGTCTTACTGTGCTATTGAACACCAGAACTTATTCCTTCCATCCAACTGTATTTTTGTATACATTAACCAGTATCTTTTCATTCTATCCCTTTCCCTACCCTACTTTGGAAGCCACCATTTTACTCGCTACTACTCAATGAGATCAACTTTTTCAACTCATTCATTTGAGTAAAAACATGCAATATTAGTCTTTCTGTGCCTAGCTTATTTCACTGAATGTTCCATAGATTCATCCATGTTGCTACAAATGACAGAATTTCAGTCTTTTCTGTGGGTGAATAATACTCCATCGTATATTTTTACAACATTTTCATTATCCATTAATTTGTTATTGGACACTTAGGCTGATTTCATATCTTGGCTATTGTAAACAGTACTTGAAAAGATATAGAAGTGCAGATATCTGTTTGATAAACCCATTCCCCACCCCTCCCCCGCTTTAAAAATATAGCCAGTAGTGCAATTGCTGGATCACATGGTAGTTCTATTTTTAGCTTTTTGAGAAAGGTCTATAGGTAGATAGTGGCTGTACTAATTTACGTTCCTGCAAACAGTGTACCAGTGCTCCCCTTTCTCCACATCCTCATCAACATCTGTTATTTTCTGTCTTTTTGATAACAGAAAAAATTTGAGAAATTTTTTGAGAAATCTCTATTTAGGTCTCTTGCCCATTAAAAAAAAAAGAGATTACCATTATTATTATTTTTGCTATTGTATTGTTTGAGTTCCCTATTCTTAGAGAAAATGTTTGTAGATATAAATCATGAAATTGGGTGGTTCTTTATTTGCAATGGCTCAGTAAAGAGTCTTTCACAGGAATCTATTGCTGTGAGACATAAAAAGGTCAACAATGTGGTCTTATATGTACACATTAACCATCCTTATCTATATGTTGGTTTGTGGAACTCTTTATTCCCATTGGACATTTTGGGTAATTCTATGCAAATGTACATTCCTATAAAATGAAAATGATCTATTAATATGATTTTGTAAAAAGCAGTTTCAAAGCAATTATGTTACCACGATCTTATTTAATCCCCAGCCTAACTTGCTAAAGTCAAAAGATATTAACAATTTAATTGAATCAACATAACTCTGAATACAATAATATGATGAGAATTATGAGTATTTATTCACTCAATTACCTTATATGAGGAGTAAGGAGGTTAAGGCAGTGATTAAAACACACTAAAAATATCACCACACAAAACCAATTTTCACTTTAAATTTAAGCCTCTCTTACTTATATTTCTAAGACTGTATTTTGTTTGTTTTAAAAAGCCTACTGAGAAGCTCTCAAGCCCTTATCCCTAGAGCAGTGAACCAATCAGGCTCAATATTCTCATACCTTCTCTATTTTATCAAAGCCAAAAAGCAACACAAGAATCCCTGGAGAACAGCCCCAGTTATGAAATCTAGCCTAGTTGTGTAGCTGAGAGGAAACCCATAGGGTCCTGCACAAAATTTTTCATACGGAATACATTTTCACCGTCCACAAATAGCTTATTTTTTATTAGGCTATTTTTATGACTTTGTTTCTTGCTGCTTTAAACATCAATATGTTGAATTGAGCCATTGACACTGCTTTAGAGAATACTGCACGCTATGGGAACTGAAGCTCTGAGAATGTATTAACTTTCTATCATATTTAATAATTACTTTCTAATTTCTGAGTTTTTGTTTCAATGTTTCATTTTCAATACACTTTTCAATTTTCAAAAATATCTGTAATGATTTTATGTTTAGATGATGAAATGACAATTTTAAAATTCAGCTATAAAATGACTAGAAGTTATCATATATAGAATTGTATACCATTTACTACCATAAATGTATTGCTTAAATAGAAAAACCCTTTTAGGTTAAATTTATGACTTTGAAGGCAGAGTATTTTAGTGAGATCCAGGTTCAGATACCCCCTCCAAACATTATAAAAATAATTTTGGAAAAATTAAGTAAGTTGTCTGTGCTTCAATGTCCTTATTTACCATGTTAAGCATTACTACTAGATTTACTGTGTTTCCCAACAGACTTATAATTCAATGTGATCTGAGTTTAATTACTCCCAAAACATAGACTGTGTGCAAATATGGTATTATTAGATGCATTTTCCAACCAACTTATATTCTACAAATAAATTTCTCTATAAACAGGGCAAGCACTATTATTGGTCACTTGGCAAATACATCAATACTTGCTTCTCTTTAAGAAAAATGAATAAAATAAAGATATAACATTTTAAAATCCTAAAATAGTGTTTAAATGTTACTAATTTGTAGGCAGGCATAAAACTTGAATAGCTAATACGTGGGACAGAATAATAAAAATTCCAGTAAAACTTTTCAAGGAAAAATAATCAAAATGGTTATGTAATTAAAAGGCAGGGACCTAATAAATTCATGATCTTTAATTCTTTTTTTCCCCAAGAAAAGTTGCTAATGCTTTCTCATTCAAAAGTTGATTGTTGCTCTATGTGTACTAGAAAGTGTTTAACTTGTTTTGACTTTGTGTGTGTGTATATATCTTCTAAAACAAGAAATACTTTTTAGTTTCTATATTTGCTTATTGTTATGATTTATGATTTATGAGGAATCAGGACTGCTCCAAGTAATTTTTAAGTTTCTGTTAAAAGGTAATGCAGGTATAGGAAAGCACCTATGCCAATAATTATAGTTTACTTTTGATTAAATATATGTTATACTTAACTACATCTGTAAATCGATTATCTTAGTGTCAAAAAAAATGAAGGTTCTGAGATATTACTCTCCTCTCAAGATAACAAGGTAGCCTGTCACTGTTTCATGGATGCTAGCAAAAGTTGTGAGACTCTTGAAGCAAAAACAAAGGAATATTTTTTGCTCATAGCAATAGCAGTAAAATATGATTTCCCATGTTTCCTGAACTTTGATTCCCACATGGTCATGTGACAGTGGCTCAGTGACATTTACTCATGCAGCAGGTTGTGAACTAGACAAACCAATCTTCCATAAAAGGGGTTACAGACTAACCTACTCAGACTTTTTCCTGGAGAGAAGCATTATCTTTATTGCACTAGTCAGGAAACCAATATTTTCCCACCTCCTAATGGAACTATCACTCTATCTTCCAAGTCTACTTCAGTATTAATATTTCAAAAAAGATGATCTCTGAAAAGGTAGCTAGTACCTCTGCCCTCAAGGTATACAAAAATATAATAGTTCTGTAGAGAATTGTCTTACAACAAGATGTTATATTTTAATAAATTTTTCCAACTGAACACACCCTTGTAACTGACAGTCAAGAGAACATTAGCAGCATTCTAGAAGTTCCTCTAATTTCACCTTCCACACACCCCTCTTCTACCAAGTATAACTACTATTCTGAAACCTCACATAAGTTACTTTTGCATATTTTTTTCCATTTACGATAAATGAATACACACACCCACACAATGTGTACTCTTATGCCTGGATTTGTACATTCAAATTACATTCATAAGATTCATTCATGTTGCTGCATGTAATTATAGATGTTGATTTTCATTACTGTATAAATGTTATTGAGTGAATGTAATACCTCTAACTTTCAATGTATATTTTAGTAGTTTTTAACATTTGGCTATTATGAACATGAAAGTAGTTTTATATCATATGGAGATAATTTGGCTGCTGAATATCTAAACACTACACAAGAAAAAAATATAACTGAGGACAAAAAAAAATAGTGTATATGAACAGCAAACATCATGACTTTACTTTTGAGAACAACCAATAAATGATATAGTATTATCTGTATTCTTGAATTTAACAGATCTTCTGATAAAAATGATTATTTTGGCCTATACCTAAGAACTGCTAACCAAACATATCCCTAACTTATGCTGGGATTTTTTTTTTCTTTAAGCAAACATGTACAACTGTTAGGAAAGAGAATCTATTCTGTCCACTGTGTGATAAGTCTATGGTAACTTAAGTATTTGCCAAAACATAACATTAACATCTGTACTACACCTATGATAAGGACATGTGATGACAATATATGCTTATTGATATCTTGTTTATCATCAAGACTACTAAAGACTACTAATTAAAAATCCCTAGATTTAAATCATATCAACAGAATCAAAACCATCATGAGAATATCACAGTATATACTTCAGAAACTGTGATGTCTTAAATGTGGACTTTTCATGATTTATTAAAGCATAATTTTTGAATCTCTGATAGTCACAATGGATTCCTCTAAAATTTTGTTTTGTTTACAGAAGCAAATATCATTTATATAGTAAAACATAGAATGTGAAATTTTCTATCAAAGCCTCCTACTAGAAATACTAGCAGAAATATATAGACATTTTAAAACAATGTCCATAAATCTTCCACACATCTTAGACACTAGAATTATGCCAATAATCCAATTCAGTTAGGGGAAAAATGGTTCAGATATGTTTCTTTCAAAATATCTGAAGTGGTTCTTTAAAATAGGGTTTTCATTAAACACTAAAAGTGATTAGCTTCAATGTTACTACCTTAAATGTCTAAACTAATACAGTCTACATTCCAGGTCTTGATAGACCCTCCCAATGAGTACCTCTACTAAGATAATTACCTTTGTAGTTATAAGAATTGGTTAATCATAGAGTTTTTGTTACCATTGTCTGTGTACCCAGTGGGGACACTTCTTGTTCTAGCCTTGTACATTGTTGGCCTGACTTGTGTTTATTCTTAATCTCTAACTATTCTTTAATTTATGGCTTGCAGGCAGATCAATTTACACCACCATCTATTCCACACCATTTTGATAATTTTACAATTATGTTTCTTACTTATCTGTTACATTTTTAGCAATGTCAGAATATATGTCAGTATTTCTCTGGGGAACTAGGTGAAAAAAGAAGCATTAAACACATTTTCTAGTATTGAATTAAGATCAACAGTTTACAAAAGAAATAATCTTTGTAAGAAAGGGTTTAGGAAATGAAAGCAAGTGGCTTCTAATCAATCATTCAACACAGATTTAAGGACATTCTGCTTTTTGTTAGTTATTGTGATAAGTGCTGGGAATATAAATGAATTTGCCATTATACATGACCCCAAAGCCTCACGGCTCAGAGGAATAGAAACTAACATTTGCTTAGTGCATAACAGCCTACTCACACTTTCGTATAAATAAACTCAATTCATACCAACAGCAAACTGTGAGGAATTGCTACAGTTTTCATTTCATTAATGAGGAAATGGATACTGAGAAACAAATGTCTTAAATGAATTCACACATGTAGTAAATAAGAGACTTAATAATGACACAAACTTCCTTATCTTATTGAAAATTCTATTATTTTGCCTCTAAAACAAACAAATAAATAAATAATAACAAATGTATGAGTAGAAAAAAAAAACACCCATGGTTTGATATGCCTTTTAAATAGTGGAGGTCTCTTCTTTTCCTCAGAGAACTTGATCTACACTACCATTTCTTCTTATTATTGATATTGCGTTTCTTTTTCTTTTTTTATTTCAATTTCTGTATCTGGCAATGGGCTAGAAGGACTTTAGGAAATGTTTAGGAGGCATCCCGAGTACAATCATGCCTGGGAGAGATTGTGAGTTTGGTTTTAGAACACTGCAATAAACTAGATGTTGAAATAAAGTGAGTCATGCAAAACTTTTGTTTTCCCAGTACAAATAAAGTTATGTTTACAGTATTTGTAGTCTGTTAAGTGTATAATAAGATTATGTCTGAAAAGCAATATACCTAACTTAATTAAAATACTTTATTCTTTAAAAAAGCTAAAGATCATCTGAACCTTCAGTGACTCATAATATTTTTGCTGATGAAGGGTCTTGTCTCAATGTTGATGGCTAGTGACAGAGCAGGGTAGTGGTTGCTGAAGGTTGAGCTGACTGTGGCAATTTCTTAAAATAAGAGAGCAAAAAGTGTACTCTGTCTATTGACTCTTTCTTTCAGGAAACATTTTACTGTAGCACAAGATGCTGTTTGATAACATTTTTACCCACAATAGAACTTCTTTCAAAATTGGAATCAATTCCCTCAAACCCTGCTAGTGCTTTATCAACTATGTTTATGTAATATTCTAAATTCTTTGTTGCCATTTCAACAATATTCCCAACATCTTCCCCAGAAGTAGATTCCATTTCAAGAAACCATTTTCTTTGCTCATCCATAAGAAGCAGCTCTTCATCTGTTCAAGTGTTATCATGAGATTACAGCTAGTTACATCATAAGGCTCCACTTCTGATTCTAGTTCTTTTACTATTTTCGCCACATATGCAGTTATTTCCTCCCCTGAAGTCGTGAACCCCTCAAAGTATTTCATAAGGGTTAGAATCAACTTCTTCCAAACTAGGGTTAATGTTGCTATTTTGACCTGCTCCCATGAATTGTGGATGTTATTAATGGCATCTAGAATGGTGAATTCTTTCTAGAAGGCTTTCCTTTTACTTTTCCAAGATCTATCAGAAAAATCATTACTGATGTGGCTAAAGACTTAGAAAATGTATTTCATAAATAATAAGACTTAAATGTTGAAATTTTCATGGGCTGCAGAATTAGTGTTGTGTTAGCAGGCACAAAAAAAGCATTAATCTCCTTATGCATCTCCATTAAAGCTTTTCCATGACTACGAGCACTGTCATTGAACATTGATATTTTGAAAGGGTTATGTTTTCTGAGCAGTAGATCTCAATAGTGGGCTAAAAATATTCAACAAACCATGCTTTATGCAAAGGTACTATCATCCAGGCTTTGTTGATATATTTACAAAGCCCAGGCAGAGTAAATTACATATAATTTTTAAAGGCCTTAGGATTTTCAAAATGGTAAATTAGTGTTGACTTCAACTTAAAGTCATTGGCTACATTAGTCTTTAATGAGAGTGTCAGCCTGTTCTTTTAAGTTTTGAAGTCAGGCATTGACTTCTGTCTAGTTAATAAATTTCTAGATTGCATCCACTTCCAATAAGAGGCTATTGCTTCTTCATATTAAAAATCTGTTACTTAGTGGTTTGGTATAGTCATGTATAGCAATTATTTAGCTAGGTCTTCTCGATAACTTCCTGAAGCCTCTACATTAGCACTAGCTGCTTCATTCCACTTTTATATTGTGGAGATAGTTCATTTTCTTGAATTTCCTGAACCAACTTCTCCTAGCTTCTAGCTTTTCTTTCGCAGCTTCTTTACCTCTTTTAGCCTTCATAGAATTGAATAGAGGGAGGGCCTTACTCTGGATTAGGCTCTGGCTCAAGGGAATATTGTGACTGGTCTGATCTATCCAGACCAGTAAAATGGTCATCCTATAAGGCTGTTTTGCTTTCTTGTCATTTGTATTTTCACTGAAATAGCACTTTCGATGTCTTTCAAGCACTCTTCCTTCATATTGACGACTTCGCTAAGTGGTGCAAGAGGCCTAGCTTTTGGTCTCTCAAGGCTTTTAATATGCCTTCCTCACTAATCTTACTGTTCTCTAAATTTTGATTTAAAGTGAGAGATGCAGTTCTGCTTTTCACTTGAACACTTGGAAGCCATTGTAGCCTCATTAATTGTCTTTATTTCAATATTGTTGTGTTTCATGGAATAGAAGGACCAAAGAAAAGGAGAGAGACCAGGCAATGGCCTGTCAATAGAGCAGTCAGAATACACACAACCTTTATTGATTAAGTTTGCTGTTTTATATGAGAGTGGTTGGTGCTCCAGAAGAATTATAATCAAAGATCACTGATCAAAGATAACAGTATAATAATAATGTAAAAGATTTGAAATTTTGCAAGAATTACAAAAATGTAACATCAAGACACAAAATGAGCACATGTGGTTGCAAAAATGGCACTGATAGAATGCTTCCTTGATGTACCATTGCCACATACCTTCAATTTTTAAAATAAATACAGCATCTTTAATAAAGTACAATAAAATAAGGTGTGCTTGTAGGTCCATAAGTTAGGGAGAACGCTTGGTGTTTAGTCAGTTTGTTTTGTTGTACTTTAAAATGATCTACTATATTAAAGCATTCTAGGCACAACTGAGAATTAATTATTTTAGAAACCACAACTGAGTTAAATTATATGACATTGACTAAAGAGCACTTTAACTTTAAACTGCTTCTAAAAAGGCACATTATTATTAATGTCAAATAATTAGAATTGCTAGACTCAAAAGCAGAAAAGACTTAAATTCATGAATACTAAACCCTAGTCCAAAGATAACTCAATATCTTTAATATTAATTAGAATTAGTTTTAGAATGGCAAGTTGACAGACTTGTTTGGGGAAAATATCTTTGAATGAGCTCATCTAGTATGTAACTAACCCAAGATAACAAATTAATTTGGAATGGGTGCCTCTGGAAAATATGATTTATATAAGAACTATTAAAATACAGATTTAGTATTGCACATTAACAACTTTTTCCTTAGCACATATGCTTAATTTTCCTTGAGTTTAATTTAATGGAAACAAATGTTTGCCTTTAACAATTTCTAGTTTACATTTTGTATCAGGCACTTAATGGAACTGGCTATCTATATTTATTTTTCTATGAAGCAGATATAGATCTTTTTTATCTCACAAGTCTCAGGAAGGGTCATCTATTGTAAGACTCTTTTATATTTTAGTACATCGTTTTATTTAACATTCTATTAACTTGCTCAGAGAACTTCAATAGTTGACTCAGAATCTATCTCATATTACTTCCCTAATATTTTGCATTTATTTCTGTGTTCCTACCTTGCCTTATTGTTTTCTAGAATGCAACTTGTTACACTTCATTGTAGTTAGTATTTTCTTTGTGATATTTTATGCCATGGACCCTTGAATTCCTAAAAGGGAGAATTTGGTCATTATTAAAAAAAAATTTAAAGCTTCTTGTACTTGTTATTTCTAAGACATGAGTCTAATATTCAAATCTCCCCTGTATTGGTTACCTATTTCTGAATAATAAATTTCTCCAAACATAGCAACTAGAAACACAAAATATTTTTTAATCTCATAGTTTCTTTGGATCAGTAATTTAAGATGTGTTTACCTGAATGGCTCTGCCTCTGGGTTTCTAATACAGTTGCAGTCAATATGTCAGTCTGGAACATAGTCTGCTGATGCTTTCCAGCTGGCTCACTAAGAACGTACTTGGCAGGAAGCCCCTCAGTTCCCACCTATGTCATCTGCCAAGAGGGTTACATGAATGTCCTGAAGACATGGCAGCTAGCTTTCCCCTTATTGAGTGATAGATAGAGCAAGGAGGAATACACAGTGACTTTTATTATGTAGTTCCAGAAACACCATATTAATGTCATTAGGAGTCAGTCACTAAGTCCAGCACAAACACTTACAAGGGTAGGATAGGGTGGATTTGGCTCTAACTTTGATGGGAGTATGAAAAATTTATGATCATATTTTGAACAGCCACACCCAATCTTCTGTTGTAAATACAATTATTTCTCCCAAGGGTCGTTTCAAGGCTTTTTAGTTTCAAATTTGTGTCTGGTCTCTTTCCTAAATGTGCTTCATTAGGCAACATGTAAAGTTATGGATGCCTTTTATTAACAACTAAGTTTCATAGTGGATATAAAATATTTCATTACACTAAGCCTCAGTTTATTTTTTTGTGATAAGCCACATCCATAGGTCATGCATCTGTGTGTTCTGCATAAAACCAACTGAAGATTAAAAAAAATTCAAAAAGAGAAACAATATAGCAAGAAAAATAATACAAATTTAAAAAAGAAAACAGTAAATATTTAAGTAGCATTTACATTGTATTAAGTATTATAAGAAACTAGAAAACTAGAGATTATTTAATGTATATAGGAGAATGTGCATAGGTTATATGTAAATATTCCAACATTTTATATATGGTACATGAGCATTCTGGATTTTGGTAATTGTTGGGGGGTTCTGGAATCAATCCTTTGTGATATGAAGAGGTCTATTATTGTATTACAGGCATTTTGTACATAAAATGTTTAGCTTTGTAACTGCTGCAGAGTAAGTAATTAATGAGCATTAAAGTTGGCCCTTATTGTTGTTATTATGATCATAAGCAGATGTAAAGAGCTTCCACCATATGTTTTTCTCTGCTAAGATCCTTCCTGAAGAATTAGTATGTTTCCACCTACAAACAAACACGAAAGGAACGTCAAGTTGTGGACAGTCCCAGCCTCTTTCCTTAGTAGCTGAATAAAAGGACAAAAGAAGAGAGCATCACATGAAGGTGTTGCACTTTGGCCAATTTTGTGGTTATCATTCTGTTCTTTATGCATATGCAAGATTTTTATTTTGATGAATAAGAGAGGAGATGTTGGAAGTCCCCATAATGATTAGTGAATGAATAAACATAGTTTTACTAATATAACAGAGACCTACCTTAATACTATATATTTTTATTGATTTTAATTAAATAAAATTTCACAAAGTATTTTATACCTCAACACACTATTTGATGGCTGAACACACACACACACACACACACACACACAAATGTAATTTTGAGATTAAAAAATTACCTCACTGAATAATTGAGAAGTTATGTTATTTACTTCAGAAAAGTCTGCTTTAAACTAAATTCTCAGAATAATTACTTTCTTCTATTGTGTTTTGCCAGTTTAGAGTTGTTTCTAGGATAGAATAAGAGGATGGAGATAAGATCTACTGCTGTCATTTTCCTACTCCAACTTTTACTACAGATAAAATTAAAATTCATGCTAAATTCTATTTTTCAAAGGAAAATTGTTCCCATTTATTACTTTTCCAGAAATATCCCAAACATAATTTTTAGAACTGCTCTTTAAAATTCTATGTTATTAACTAATAAAAGTATGTAATGTTCTCTAAAAAGAGTAGTTAACACTCATCCCTTGGAACCAAAGTTCTCCGTATTTCCCTTCTGTTTCTTTTGAACTTATTTGACATAGAACCTGGCATTTTCAACATCAGTGTCAACCTTTTTATTTAGATGCTTTATTTAGATTATACTTAAAGACACAGTGAAATCACAGGAAAATAGCACCTTAAATTATGTATCCTTTTCCTGATAATTTTCTGTGCATATCAGTAAAATGTCACAGGCTTTTTCTATGAGTGACAGCCAAGACTTATGAATATTGACAAGTGTGGAAATCAAAATAAAGAAAGAGAAAAGTTGCACAAAATTGACAAGACTATATTTTCTAGTTAATTACTGAAAAGTTTTAATTTTTATTCAAAAAACACAAATCATGATATGGTTTTGATTCAGAATATAGATCTGGTATTGGTCTGCATTTTGTGCTATGTAAAATAAAAACATGAGGGCGCAAAGAGGGCTGGGTCAAAATGTCAAAGTATTTGACAATTAAATACGAATAATTTTTCTCACCTGATGATGGGAAAGATAGGTGAATTATTAGTATACCTTTTCCCATCTTTCCCCCATCTGACTTTCATTCCATACCCCAAGGTACCATTCAAAGCAGCAAAACTAGACATTCAAAATCTATGTTCTGAGGCACACGGGAAAGAGTCTTTGTGGGAGACATAGTCAGAAGTTCTAGGGACATTCTCTAAGATCCAACCTTAATACTTTGGTGCCTCTTCAGAATCATAAGTTGTAAAGGTACTATTGCTAGAAATTTTTTCAGACAAAGTATGCTTTCTTCAATTTACTTTTTTCTGCTCTAAGGGGATTTAGACTGAGCTTTGCTTTTAAAATAGTAGGATGGGAAGAACAGTAGAAGGGAAGGATGAAATAAGGATGAGGCTATTTATTAGTCATGAATACATTTCAGTAACTGACTTCCTCTTTAAATGACTTGTCTGTTAAGACTACCTCTGACATAATCCTGCTGACAATTGGTAATCAAAATAACCTGAAAGCTGTAAGTATTCTCTTGTTATATCATAGACATGTTAGGAATTTTCAATTACAAACTAACCTGGAGAAATCCTGAGAAACTAGAATAGAGAAAAATACGTATTTAAAGAAGACAAGAGTACGCCCATACCAAGGAAGATGGTTAGACTGTCCTAGATATTTGAAAGATTAATTTGGAAGTACTGAACCCAACTAGAGTAGTAAAAAAGTGAAATGAAATTCATTTCATGATTCTGCTCAGATCTAATCCAATATAAATCTCTATTTATAATTTAACATTATTAACAGTATGAATAAGCTCTGTGAATATAATCATCTGACACAGTAATATTTTTTAAAAATTGATGTTGATGCATATTTCAAAGACATAATATAGGAGAGTAGATTTACTAATAATACAAATGCAATTGTTTGGAGCTCATTAACATAGAAAGATTTAAGTATTTTTTAACCTTTGTATCAAAGGCAAATGAGAAACTTGCTGCATTACAAAAGAAGTTAGGTAGCTAGATATTGGGGTGAATCTTTTGATATTTTAAGAAACTTTCCACACAGATTAGAGAGTTGATAGATGTATTAACACATAATGTTAATTACCTGGAAGTGATTGAAGATCGGCATCTGACAAACTTCAAAATATTGTATCTGATGAGTAATGTAGAAATTTATTTACCTAAGCAATGTGCTACACACTAATCTTGCTGTTTCTTCAGGGCTGAGTTTAACTGTAGGCTTTTGCATGTTTGTTATAATTTGAAATATATTAGTAAATTCTAACTTCAGTTTTTTCCTTTTATTCATTAATTGTTTCAGAAAACATTTATTGTTTAATTTCCAATTATTAATGATGGTTCTCATAAAGATGGCTTTTTTTTTTCTCCTGACTTTCATTAAGAACAAAGAAAGCTGAAAAGATTACATTTCTAACCCTAACAACATGAAAAAATATATAAAATTAAATAATAACTTTTTTTTAAAGCCACAGTTAAGATTACACTATAATCAACTAGTTTTAAAATGAAGCAGAGATAGATGCCATGAGGGAGAGGTGGGTTTGCAAGCACCAGATTACACAGCATAGTTAAGAAGATTTCTTTTTTTTTTTTTTTTTTAATTGCATTTTAGGTTTTGGGGTACATGTGAAGAACATGCAAGATTGTTGCATAGGTGCATACATGACAGTGTGATTTGCTGCCTTCCTCCCCTTCACCTATATGTGGCATTTTTCAGCTGAAGTTTTTTAAGCAACTATTGAGATAGTTTGAACTACTGTAAGGATGTAGCATCTCTGGGAGTTGCAAAACTAAAGCTAGTTTCCCCCTACTCCTCTTGCTTGTAGGCTCTTCTCCACAGATTACACAGTCTACTTCTAAGAAGGATTGATGGCAGAGAGGAAAAATGAAAAAATTCTCCTAAGATTAGGATTGGGTAGGGGAGCAGTCCCCACTATAGTCACGGAAAAAAAAAAAAAAAACCTTACTCAGAATCTTATTACCTGAGGAAAAAGAAAGCTTAATCTTGATAAAAGGCAACAAATACTAATGTCCTAACAGTATAGGTAAAGAACCATTGCAGCCTGGAGAAAAAAAAATAGTAAAAAATAAAAAAAAACAAACAACACACAACATCTAAGGAAAAGTCAGGAAAATGTACTGGCTGCAGACTATGAGAAATTTTCTAATTCTGTTAGAGGAGCAGGATCACTGAGAAAGTGGCACACCAAAAGCCTGAAAATTGAGGGTCTGCTTATATCAATAGAAGATACAAGACATTCCCATACCCCCAACACACATGAGCAGACCTTGAATTTATTATTTTGCTATAACAAAATACCAGAGATTGGGTGGCTTAAAGAATGCAAATTTGTTTTCTTATATTTCCAAGATCAAGGTGTTAGTAGGTTTCTCCTTGGGCCTCTCTACTTGGCTTGCAGGTATCTGCCTTCTCTCTGTGTCCTCATATGGTCTTTCCTTTTTGTGCATGCATCCTTGGTGTTTTTTTGTGTCTAAATTTTCTCTTCTTATAAATGCACCAGTTATATTGGATTATGGCCCATTCTAACATCTTATGTTAAACCTAGACCTTCTTTAAAGGTTCTTTCAACAAATACAATCACATTCTTGGTCCTGGTCGTTAGGACATCAATATAAGAAGTAAGTTGGGGAACACAATTAAACCCATAAAATACTCAAAAAGTAGAGAAGTAAAACAGTAAAGCAATCTACCATTGAGGAAGGTACAAAACGTCGAAAAGAAACCTTCTATGAGACAGACAAATAGGAAAGTCAAAAGCTGAAATGGAAACAGGAATTGAAAAAATACCTCCAGCAACCCAGCCCATATACAAAGTGAATGTTAACACTGGAGAAATTTTAAGTTAATAGTAAATGCAAAGAAGGTAACCATAGCTACAACCCCTAAATTCAATGTACTACTGGACTGAAATAACTCAGCCTTTTCTCATACACATTAAAGTCCTAGCGAAGAAGTGGCATGCCAGTTTAGCAGTGTAAATAATATTTACATAATTTCCTACTACATACAAAGTTACAAAATCAGATAAAGAGTATAAGGTCTAAAAATGTAAAATCACAGACACACACATACACACACACACACACACACACACACATTGCAAACAGAAAAAATAATCAAAAGTGACAGAATTGGAAATGACTCAGATGTTGCAAGTATCAGACAAAGAATGTAATGTGATTATGATTAATATAGTTAAGGGATTTATGAAGGAAAGTAGGCAACATGAATGGTCAGTTGAAGATTTCATTCAGTAGAAATATGGAAACAATAAGAAAGTGTCAAATAGATATGCTATAAATAAAATGACAGAAAAAATACATGAAAAATGTTGCTATGGTCTGAATGTTTCTATCCCTGCTATATTCATATGTAACACCTAAGTTACAATCCAAATGTATGCTTTACTTTAGAATCTAGATTTGTAGGACTTGAACTTTCATCTCATATCTGCCAAAAATTTCTTCTCAGGGATTTATATATTTGATAGTCAAATCTAACTAATTTCTGTTTGCTTTTGAATTAACATTCTCTAGTGTGCCCTGTATTTGCTTCTTTTCCTCTACTTAAACATCTGTCCACTTAGGATAAATCTTTTCCTTGATCTGTCTGCTACTGCTAATAAGCATAGGTGCTATGTAGATGGAGTTAAGTTTTTAATAATAGCTTTAACAGTGAGTGGATATATATCATCAATATAAACTATAATTCATAATGAAAT
Source organism: Aotus nancymaae (assembly GCF_030222135.1). Taxonomy (NCBI): domain Eukaryota; kingdom Metazoa; phylum Chordata; class Mammalia; order Primates; family Aotidae; genus Aotus; species Aotus nancymaae. Next base: position 12,901,541 of record NW_026988476.1, on the reverse strand, counting down.
GTTACAAGTTTTTTTCTTAACAATGCCCTCACCTGCTGCTATAGTTTGGGTTTTTGTTCCCCAAAACTTAAGTTGAAATTTGATCCACAATGTTAGTGTTTCAGTGAGAGGCATTTAGGTCATGGAGGAAGTTCCTTCATGAATAGATTAATGGCCTCCCTATGTGTGGGTGAGTGAGTTCTTACTCTATTATTTTCCTCAAGAGCTGATTGATAAAAAATAGCTGATTGTTAAAAATCTTCTCTCCCTTGCTTCCTTTCTTGCCATAGGATTTCTCCTCACTGCTTCCCCTTCACGTTTTACCATGATTGGAAGTAGCGTGAGGACCTCATCAGAAGCAGATGGTAGTGCCATGCTTCTTGGACAGCCTGCAGAACTGTTAGTGAGGTAAAGGTTTCTTCCTTATAAACTGCCTAGTGTCAGGTATTCCTTTATGGCAACACAAACGAACACTTGCATCTGCCATCTGGGTTTCCAGATTCCTGACTAATTTATGTCTTTCATTTTTCTCTTTCTTCCTCCTTTCTCCCCTTCTTCCACATTTCTGCTTATTGTGATTTCCTTTTCTTTCTTTTTTTAAAAAAGTTCTCTCTTGTCAGTATCACTTTATTTTTTTTTAACTTTTACTTACATAACAAACTTACTATGTAACAAACTTGCTCTGGTACCCCTGAGGTACCAGGACATTTTCTCCTTTTAGATTTTTGAGGATTTATTTCATGTTTATAAGAAGAACACAAAACTCTGTCACTTTCTGTTGGTGTTATCCTGCTCATCTCAGAGCTCTCAATAGCTCCTGCTCCCAGCAGAAAATAGAGAATCCCAAGGAAAACACCCTCTGACTTCGTGGAGACATCTCAGACACTCTTTCTGGTACCCCTGAGGTATCAGAACAAGTTTGTTACATAGGTAAATTTGTATCGGGGGTTTGTTGTACAGATTATTTCATCATCCAGGTATTAAGCCTAGAACTCATTAGTTGTTTTGTTCTGATCTTCTCCTTCCCCCCAGCCTCCTCCCTCTGAAAGGCCCTGGTGTTTGTTGTTCCCCTCTGTGTGTCCATGTGTTCTCATCATTTAGTTCCCACTTATAAGTGAGAGCATGTCATATTTAGTTTTCTGTTTCCGTATTAGTTTGCTATGCATAATGGCCTTCAGCTCCATCCATGTCCCTGCAAAGGAGATGATCTTGTGCTTTTTTTATGGCTGCATAGTATTCCATGGTGTATATGAACCACATTTTCACATTTTTTTTTTTAACAGAATGCTTCTACCACCTCTATTTTTTTGTCATTTAAACACTCCAGTCAATAAACTCATGGCCTCTGCTCTTGAATTTTCTTCTGCATAGATAAATCTGACCTCTACCACCTTCACAACTCACTCTGTCATAGAACTGAGGTTTTCTTGTGAATGATATTTTCTTAGCAAGCTAGCCTAGCCATGATTTTAAATTGTAGTTATATATTTTATTGCTTTATTTTACCCATACATATATTTATTATCTAATATATATGTATATATTATTTATTTTGTCTATTTTCTCTATTTCTCCTGTACTAAACTGTAAACTCTGAATGGATATTGAGTTTTGAATTTAACTCAAGTGCTTTTTTATTTAAAAGTATCTGAGGGCTGAATGTTGCTTCTACATCCACAAATTTAATATTTAAATGTAACAGATAATCTGTCATATATGGTTTCCCACACATTACTTTTCTAAAACAAAATTTAGTATTGGAAAGTAATAAACATAAAAAATGGTCTAAATTTTTCTATGTCTTAGATATCAGTCAGCACTGAGCAAATGAAGAATAAGAGTCTTTTTATCAAGGAGATTTGGTCCAGTGGAAGTGGTTATTTATTCTTATTATGTGCTTGAAACTTGCTCAACTTGTCAATTGACAAGTTGAGAAACTTGCTCAACTTGTACTGTTGAGGGCCACTGGTGTATGTCGAAGTGGTAGGGCTTCCTATTAAGCTAAAATCAAGAAAGAATAAAAATTCCAGAAATGATGGGGAATACCATGTTTACAAACCACAAATGAGAGTGCAACTGTGCACAAATGAAAGTGCAAACTGTGGGACAGAAGAAGATATAAAATGTATAACATGTGAAAGGTAGGAACTGTATTTAGCTCACTTAAAAATATGCCTCATACATTCAAAGTGCTTAAAACATATTTGTTGAATTTATGAACTTTGGAACTAACTTGGATTAAGACTAATTTATAATAATTCCCCTGATATGATAAATAGAAGGGTCAGTTATATTCAAATTCCAAATATGGCATTTATCTAATAGTCTATTTTATATATCCTTGTCTGAATGTGTCACTCATGTATACTCTTGAAATTAAGTACCAAATATTATTAGCTTAGTAGCTGTGCTTGTACTAGACTATGTTTAGTCAGTGTGGCTTAGCTAATCAGTAAAGAGGAATGAAAAAATTTATATTAATTCTGAATTTTAAGGGCCAGGAAAAAAAATCACCTTCTTATTTGTGAGCTTATATTTTCTTCACAGATAATAGTAAAACCCATGTAGAAGTAACAATAATAAAATAAAACCAAAATTCAGTAATATGATGATGTGAATATCTTAGTCAAAATACATTTTGAAAACATTACGACATCCTTTGCTGATCTACATTACTGAGGTTGGGTCCTGGTAAAATTTTAAAAGCTTCAAAAGAAAACAGAATACATAGAGTTAAATGTTAATATATTCATATGATTTTATATAGTCTTTTAAATAAGCATTGGAATGTAAACTGCCTAATTCATTGTAATTTTTCAGCATCACATTATTTTTCTCTTTGAAATTGGCTTAAATTCAAACAGTTTAGCCCTTAGAAAAAGCAAGCAGATGGCATTTATTGCTTTAAGAATGTATTTAATTTAGTTAATTATGACTTACAGGTTAGATGTTTTTCAATAACTCATCTTCTCAATTCCCATTATATAATCATGCTAATAAGACTGAAATAATGGTTAATTTGGTTTTGATCCAGTGGAACATAATAACAAGATTTAAGTAAGTTTTTAATAACTTCTTCTAAAGGTGAATTGGATTGTTTTATCTAAGGAAACCTGCTTATTTCATGCAATATGTATTTTTTCAATAAATATTCTTAAAATTAAAAATTAATTGACAATAGATGATTATTGAGGGCTCACAACCTACTAGGCAATCACTATTCAAAGTGCTAGAGGATTCAGTGGCATACAAGACAAGATTTATCTTCTCATGGTAATGGATTCTCTTCTTCAGGAAAAAGATCAATGAGTCATTACAAAGATAATTAAAAATAAGATTTACTAAGCCTTAAGTAATATTTATAATTATTATACTCCCAAAAAGTGAAGTACTTTAAGACTTTTGATTGCTATTGTAATTACGTGTGAAAAACTCTGGAACAGGAATTAGAGCAGCACAGGGAAGTAACCTCTGGTACTGCATAAGTTGAAATAGATTTTAACAATATCCTATAATTTTCAATACTTTAAAGTTTTTTTCTGTTGTTGGTTTCCTTTAATGAAAAACTGGAGGAGAGTATGTTAAGTGAAAAAAACCAAGAACAAAGTTAAACATCGCATGTTCTCACTCATATGCTTAAGCTAAAAAAGTTGATCTCATAGAAATAGAAAGTGAAGCCCTTTACTGTTGCGAGGCGAGAGCTACGCGAGTCGAGTGTCTTGGACGCCGTTTCTGGTTTTCATCATGTAGACAGACCAGCCCTTCTGCAAAGATGGTCAACGTACCTAAAACCTGAAGAACCTTCTGTAAGAAGTGTGGCAGGCATCAGCCTCACAAAGTGACACAGTTTAAGAAGGGCAAGGATTCCTTGTATGCCCAGGGAAAGAGGCGCTATGATCGGAAGCAGAGTGGCTGTGGTGGGCAGACAAAGCCAATTTTCCGGAAAAGGCTAAGACCACAAAAAAGATTGTGCTCCGGCTGGAATGTGTTGAGCCTAACTGCAGATCCTAGAGGATGTTGGCCATTAAGAGATGCAAGCATTTGTACTGGGAGGAGATAAGAAGAGAAAGGGCCAAGTGATCCAGTTCTAAACTGGGATTTTTTTCTTTTCTTTTTTTTTTTCTTGAATACAGAGACCATTTAATAACAATACAATTGGCTCTAGTCTTAAAGGAACATTTCATTTATGTGCACATACGTGATATGCACAGCATACATAGGATGTATGATCAAGGACTGCAATGCTGAGGCTAAGAGTCTTGTCAAGAGTTGCCAAATACACTCTTTCATTCATATTTCAAGCATGTAATATATTTAAAATCATTAATTTGCCAAATTTTAGTATATATTAAGATACTTAAAACATAGCCAACACTTCCTTGTAGTTCTATAAAAATAGAAGCTTGTCCAAAGTAGAGAAAGGGTAGCTTAGTAACTCAAACTACTAAAAATATAAAACATTTCTTTAAAGAAAAAAAATCAGGCCAGGTGCAATGGCTCATGCCTGTAATCCCAACACTTTGGGAAGCTGAAGCAGGAGGATGGCTTGAGGCCAGGCTTTTTCTTTTTCTTTTTCTTTTTTTTTTTTGAGACGGAGTTTCGCTCTTGTTACCCAGGCTGGAGTGCAATGGCGCAATCTCGGCTCACCGCAACCTCCGCCTCCTGGGTTCAGGCAATTCTCCTGCCTCAGCCTCCTGAGTAGCTGGGATTACAGGCACGTGCCACCATGCCCAGCTAATTTTTTGTATTTTTAGTAGAGACGAGATTTCACCATGTTGACCAGGATGGTCTCTATCTCTTGACCTAGTGATCCACCCGCCTCGGCCTCCCAAAGTGCTGGGATTACAGGCGTGTTTTCTTTTAATATTGGAAAGAAAATGTTGAAGCCATATAAAAATTACCTGTAGGAAAATAGAGTGATATTCTTACGCCAAAAAAAAAAAAAAAAAGAAATAGTGAAACAGAGGTTACTGGAGGCTGTGAAAGGTAGGGAGAAGAAGGGCTAGGGAGAGATTTGTTAAAGGATATAAAATTACAGCCAGATATGAGGAATAAATTCTAGTGTTCTATAGCACTGTAGTCTGACTATAGTTAATGATATTATATAGTTTCGAATAGCTAGAAAGAGGAGATTGAATATTCCCAACACAAATGATAAATGTTTGCAATGATGAGTATGTTAATTATTCTGATCTAATCACTATGTATCAAAACATCACTGTGTACTGAATATGTACAATTATTATTTGTCAATTAAAAATAAAAGAAAATTTAAAGAAAAGAAAATTATAAATTTCGATGATTTATGACTCATAAATCATATAATATTATAAAATAATGTACACAAGTAAGGAAAAAGTTAACAACAGATTTTATTGAAGCTTATGATTTCTACCTGAATATTATATTTATTTATTTATTTTTACAAAATATACGTTGAATACTTTCTGTGTCAGGTCTTACGTCAGTTGCTTCAATTATGAATTTGAGCAAGACAATCACTTTGCCTGTTAAGAAAAATAGAACATTATAAAAATTTTATGTGTTCTGAGTGTACAAAGTAGAAAAAAGAAGAGACTTACAGATGTGTCTAACATAGGGAGATAACTTAATCTACAAAACAAATTTCATTAAAAAATGATCTTTCAGTGAAGAGAATGAAGACTGGAGAAGGAGTAAATTAAGTACAGTGTAGGGAAAGAATAATGTGGTTAGAAGACTCTAAAGTAAAAAAAAAAAACAAAGTTAGAGATAAATAAAAGGCCAGCATAGCTAGCACATAAATATGATGATGAATGAGATGATTTAAAAGAAAAGTCCAATTGTAGTGCTGTGCTGAACATTTTATAAGTATTGCATTGTAAAAACAGGGAGACATGAATGTTTTTTAAACTCAGAAATTTCCTGACTAGATTTATATTTGATTAAAGAATTTTATAGCACTATGAAGAAAACATATAAGAGAGACCATATTTGAAGGGAAAGTATTTGAAGTTGTAGCATGAATGTAGCTTTGGGTGCTGGCAGAAGTAATGAAAGATAGAAACAAAAAGCAATGTTGGATTTAGTGAGATTGATTTTGAATATGCTATGAGAAAAGGAGGCATCAAGTATAGCTCACAGGCTTTTGACTTCAACAATCAAGTGGTGGTTTGCTCCACAGAAATTTGTAAAGATAGAACATGATTGAATTGTTGAAGCAAATTACTGTACTTTGGACATTCTAAGTAGCACATATCTGACACAGATTTAAATATTGCTCAAACAACTGGATGCAGAGTTCAGCAGAGAGCTTTTTATAGGTGACAAGAAAATGAGTCATTAGACTGGATAAGGAAGTCATGGAGTGGTTGAGTTACCAAAATAAGAGGATGTAATAAACAGATTAGTATCTCAGGATAAAGATGTAAAAATCTTCATTGTATACACTGTTGGTGGGAGTATAAATTAGCTCAGTCATTATGGAAGACAGTGTCTCAATTCCTCAAATACCTAAAGAGGGAAATACCATTCAACCCAGTCCCTGCATGGAGCTAGAGGCCATTATCCTTCACAAACTAACAAAGAAACATAAAACCAAATACTGCATGCTTCACTTATAAGTGAGAGCTAAATGATGAAAACATGGAGACAAAGAGAGGAATAACACACACTGGGGCCTTTTGGAGGGTGAAGGTTGTGAGGAGGGAGAAGATTAGGAAAAATAACTAATGAGTCCTAGGCTTAATACCTGGTTGATGAAATAATTGGTACAACAGATCCCCATGATACAAGTTTACCTATGTAACAAACCTGAGCTGGTAACTCTAAATTTAAAAAATAAAAGTTAACAAAAAAGAAGAAGAAGAAAAATAGGACAGTGAATCACTGACCAGAAAGAAAATGTAGAGGGTGTGGTATCCTGGCAGATTTATAGATGGACAGGTTAAATTACATATTTTATTAAATAATATTGAGAAGTCTAATGGTTAAAAATAATGATTCTCATTGGAAAATATGGAGAGAACAACTTTTTATATGTAAGAGAGGTGTATCAGAATGAAATAGTATAAAGATTATTCAAGTTGTGATGATTAAAAAGTGGATTGTAGGCTGGGCGAGGTAGCTCATGCCTGTAACCCCAGCACTTTGGGAGGCAAAGGCGGGTGGATCACCTGAGATCAGGAGTTGGAGACCAGCTTGGCCAACATGGTGAAAACCCATCTCTACTAAAAATACAAAAATTAGTCATGTGTGGTAGCGGGCACCTGTAATCCCAGCAACTCAGGAAGCTGCGGCAGGAGATTCGCTTGAACCTGAGAGGCAGAGTTTGCAGTGAACCAAGATCTCGCCACTGCACTCCAGCCTGGGTGACAGAGCGAGACTCCATCTCAAAAAAAAAATAATAATAATAAAGAGAAAGTATAAACAACACTTCAAAAATTAAGCTATGAAGGGGAGAAGAAAGAAAGCAAAAACAAAGTAAGGCATATACAGTAAAGTTGTGAAGTGTTAGACAGATAAATTGGGTTACATTCTGGATCATGCATTGATATAAGTCTAACATTTAAATCAAGCTTCACTCAATATCGTGTGAGTTACTTTAATTTATATGACCTTGAGTTTTATGTGATATAAATGTTGACAAAAGTGTTGCCTCTTTAAAAAACATTTTGAAAATTAGTTAGATAGGAAAAATAATATTTATTGCTGGATGTATATTTAAATGTTGGAGTGAGAAAAAACCAAAATTCATAATATTATACAATGTTTATAATGTTTTTCTTCCTCTAATGAATACTGTTTCACTGAAAGCACTTTCTTCCTTTCAAAAATAATTAACCAACATTACCATACATCAACACAAGTTGAATAAAAGTATTTATATTTTTAAACCAATATAGTCATCATTATAAATTGAAAGAGGCTTTCTTCTTTTTTTTTTTTTTTTTTTTTGAGACGGAGTTTCGCTCTTGTTACCCAGGCTGGAGTGCAATGGCGCGATCTCGGCTCACCGCAACCTCCGCCTCCTGGGTTCAGGCAATTCTCCTGCCTCAGCCTCCTGAGTAGCTGGGATTACAGGCACGCGCCACCGTGCCCAGCTAAGAGGCTTTATTCTTAATGGAAGATAAGGAATTCAGTGTAAGCACCGTAATTACCTTAGCTGCACTTAGGAAAGTAACTGAAAATATATGAAATGAGACGCTATTAAGCACAGATAGTGTGAAAATCCTACAACATCTGTTAGTTAAGCCTTCAATATTGATTAGACTTTTATGGGACTAGATAAGTATTTCTTGCATAGCTAGTTTGAGGCTATTTGCTGTCATCTACACATTTCAGGTCAAGAATTGCAGCTGTGATGCAACTGATTTCCTCCGACTTCAGCAAAATAGCGTGAAATAGCTCAAGAATCACATTGACTGGCATTCAGTAGTGTATTCTAAGATAAAACCATCCTGTGTTGGATTTAAATTTATGTCCGAGATTCTAGATTGGCTTCCTCTGTACTATACAGTGAAGAATTCATAGGGATATAAAATCAGTGTGTTGATTAGTAAGCATTTTTAAAACAAAAATAATGTGAACCATAAAGACCAAAAGACAAACTGCTTATGCCTATCACTTAATTTTTAGAACTATTTTCTTTACGATAGTAGTACAGATAATTATTACACCATAACTTCTATAATATACTATTTAAAACTGAATGGGACCTATTTTTTTGTCTTTGGAGAAATTCAGATAATAAAATTACATACAATATGGTTAATGATTTTTTATACTAATTCTGCCTTAAAAGAGCTTACAGAGTAGTTAGAGTCCATAAGCAACAGATATTTGTGGGGAAATGAGAAAGAGTGCTTTTGTGGTGTTAAGCATTCTAATTTAAATTCATTATCTGTGATAACAAATACTATTTAAAATACATTGTATATACTTCAATTCCTAGAGTTCGTAATTTTATTTTGTAGAATATTCAATTTACTAAGAAATGAGAAATGTCATTTGGATTATGCCATTCTGAATGAAATACTTGGGGCAGACAAAGCAAAACTAAGTGATCATAATGAAATTGCAGTCTTCACTCATTTAGAGGACAATTGATACATACCTACTGCTATGGTCTGAATATATTTTCCAAAGTCATGTGCTGGAAACTTAATCACCAATGCAACATTGTTGAGAGGTGGAGTCTATTATAAGACGGCTCTGCCCTCCTCATAACTGGATTAATGCTGGAACAAAAGGGCTTGCTGGAGTGGGTTCTCTCTCTTCTCTTCCACTATGTGAGGACACGTGTTGATCCTCTCTGGAAGGTACATCAACAAGGACCCATCTGACAACAAGAGACAAGCCTGGTCTCCTAATCTTGGACTTCCAACCTTGAGTACTCTGAGAAATAAAAATGTATTTATTTATAAAATACCCAGTCTCAGGTATTGTGTTGTAGCAACATAAAACAGGCTAAGACACAAACCAATTCGTTTTCTTTCTATAAATAAATTATTAACATCAAAACCAAGTTATACAGCTTGGATATCATGACTTATTCTTACTTTACTGAGTTCATGATTAAATATTAGATGGCTGAAATATAGGACACACCCTCAAAAAGCGTATATCAAATTTCTGGGGCTATTTTTACCAACCCATCTATACTTATAGAAAAAAGTAGAGCATATGAAGTTTTTTTTTCGTAATAGTCTTTGAGCTTTAAATGCAGTGTCCTATGACTTATACACATAGAATAATGGTGAGATTGAGCAGAATGCTCACCCAAACTCTATGAACTGGGAACCAAGAAGGGTAATATCTTGCAGATTTCTCATACCATGGTTAGACTAAGCCACATAATATTTTTTAATACATATGATTCAGTAGATTAATCTAATTGGAAGTTTTAATTTTTTAAGTTAATTTATCATGTAAGCATAGGTTGTGAAATTGGGTTAAAAATGTCAGCAACAATGACAGGGCCCCTAAATTTCCTAAAATTTCCCCAAGACATAAAAGGGTATTTAACTTATTCTCCAGATATCTTAAGATCATGATGAGGATGTTTTATAAATAAAGCTTACTGATAGCCGTGGTATTAAAATTAAAATTGTAAATTTTATGTTGTGTGTGTGTGTGTGTGTGTGTGTGTGTGTGTGTGTGTGTCTAGAATCTAATATGGCATCACATATATTTTTGTCAGGTATCAATTGTTAAAATTTTGACTAACAGACACTTTCAAATACAATCTGTTATTTACTTTTTTTTACCCTTTCTAATTACTCTTTCTTTTCATATAGTAGCATATCAATTTAATTAGTTTGTTTTGTTTAACATCAGTTATACTGTGATACAAAAGTACCCCCAAATAATCATAAAAAAGAACCTAAATAATGGGTCAATTAATAGAAAAAGAGTTGATAATGTGTTTGCTAAGTTGCCTTGAGTCATGAATATAATTATTTTCTGTTTAATTTTTCTGATAATAATAATCATCAGTGACAGATGTTTAACATAGAAACTAGAATTTTGAAGTAAAGAATAACAAAAAATACATTACTCCTTTATTAATCATCAAATAATATTAATATTTTTGCTTTCACTAGTGTAATGTATGCAAGGCACATACAGACAGACACACATACATGCACATGCCCAAACACAAACACACAAATATACACTCACCTTTTTTCCCATGTAGTTCAGGCAAATGATCAGAGAGGAAAACCATGAACTTCATAAATCTTAAGGTTCTCCAGAGAAACAGAAACAACAGGACAGATAGATTAGTAGATACATACATACATACATACATACATAATTGTATAGATACATACATTGACTGATACATATACATATAAATATATCTATGTGTCTGTCAATATCCAGATATTTATCTAACTGATTGACTTTAATGTATAGCCCAATGGGGTCTGGCAAATATGAAATCTGTAGGACAAGCTAATGGAATGGAGTCTAGCCAAGTTGACACGTAAAATTATCAATAAATTACTGCTGCTGCTAACATCTTTGCTTACTTTGTTGATGTTTGCATATGTAAAGATTTTCTATGAATAATGAATATCAGCAGGTACTCTGGATGATTGTTGCCTGTCTTCTTAGGTGTTCCCCAGGGATAACGAAAAGAGAAGTTGATGTATGTCAAATGGCATATATTTTAAGTCAGATCATGTCAAACATAAATCACAAAATTTGATGAAAGTTATTTATTCATGCATTTTTAACAAACATAGCTAACACTTTGTATCAATAAATATTTCTTAATTATATGAATATTCTTATGTGCAATGAGAGGTGATGGCCTCCTCCATCAAAGGACACTTGAGCAAAATTCTTTCTCCAGTGTGACTGAGCATAGTTTATCAAACTAAAAACTTTTACAAAATCATTAAATCACCCAATGATGAGGCAAGATGCAAGTGCAGCAGAAGACTGACCAGATTTTCTGGTACGTTTTCCTTATAACTCTGGGAATACACACTAGATCTCTGTGGACAATGTTCACACCTATCCATGCTTCCTCTAATATATTCCCTAAACTTTTGTTTTAGCTAATCAAAAAGGAAACCAAATGACCTACAAGCACCAATAGAGTTTAACCCCAAATTAATTCCCCAGTTTATCTTGAAAAATGGTATTTCTGATTTTCTTTATGTCAGTCACGTGGCCTTTTTTTCATATCAGTGTATCTGTTCTTCTTCCAAATATAGTGATTTTACATAGGCTCCTACCTCTACTGGACATCCTCTTATCTCCCTATTATTATCTAATTATTTCCTACATTTAAAAAATTTAATGATTGACATTAACTTCTACAGAAATCCTAACTAGGTGAAACATCTATTACATTTTCTTATATGCCTCTTATTTGTAGGATTATTTACAATTGTAGTTTCTAATTAATTTGTGTTATTATTTGAATATTCTTTTCCTTCAAGTAGACTACAAGCTTCAGAAGGGAGATTTCTTACACCTTTATACTTAAACTTCCATGTTGAATGTAGTGTCTTAAACAACCAAAACAATATTTGGAAACCGTTAGTATTCAGAGCTTATTTGTCAAATGGCAAGGCAAATATAGTGTAGAAAATTCAAAGAAAAAGAAGGCCTCCAGAATAAAGTAACAAGTTATTTTTTTCTAATATATCAAGAAAATGCTCAAACATTCAAATAAAAAGTAATAATATTTAAAAATATTTATACTCCTGTGTTTGATATTTATAGTAGGCTATAAGCTGTGTACATTGAATTTAAAGATGTATGTAAATAAATGTGTATATGTCTATGTATGTGTTTTGTATGTATGTGTGATATATGTATCCTTAAGATAATAGTTTTAATAATACAGCAGATTTTAAATTTTATATAATTAAAAGTTCAGTCCAGTATTCATGCTGAAATTGATATGTAAACTTAGGGTTAAATTTATTTCCAGAATTATACAATAGGACTCAAACTGAAGGCACTCAATTGAAAATTACAGCCAAGCTTCTGGTGTTTATAATGTTTAGATAAAACAAACTCCACATATAATTATAGCTTTAAAGGTAACTTTCTATTTGATTATATCATTTAATGCAGTGCTAAGATTGTCTTCTCTTTTCTCTCTCTGATAGTATAATGTTCATCTTTCATATTATACGGTTGCTTTCCATTTGCCTTAGAATCATGCTTGGAAAAGCATAATCTTCTTTTTTCAAAATTCTCCATATAGAAACTGTAATTGGCATTATTACATTGCCTCATCCCTGACTTATCTTTTTATTTAACAAACATATTTTTCAAAATCTCTCAAAGAGAACCAAATTATCACTAGTCCTTTTAAAAGCTGATTTTCTTTCCAGACAGCTAGAAAGAAAGCTTTCTTTCTAGAAAGCTTTCATTTCTTCCCAGTTCTGACTCAAATATAACTAAACTTGCTTTCTACTGCTACTGTGTCTAATTTCCAAAACTTGGCAGCTTACAATGTCCATTTATTGCCAAGCAGTTGATGTATGAGCGAAGATTGGCTCAACGTAACTGGATTCTTATGTATCATCCTCAGCTGTATTTCTCATCTGAAACTCAGGGTCTTCTTTTAAGCTCACTTTTGAAATCAGTGATCATTAAGTTTTTGGAAGTTGTAGGAATAAGGAGCCCAAAGCTTCAGTAGATGGCACCTCATTTCAAGTCAACTTCAGTGTGTTAAATCTTTCTCATGCTTTAAATCTACTTCTTCTTCAGCTCTCACTCTGCTTTTTAGTGATCATGTGATTACACTAGATTCACCAGAAGATCCAAGATAGCCTTCCTATTTTAAGCACAGCCAACTAGTAATCTTTTTTCCACCTATGACGTCCCTTTTACTATGTAAAATAACATTCATATGAGTAACACCAGGTGACAGAAATGATGGGAGTGAAGATTCTGCCTACTGCATTCCTAATTATATTTACTTCATTGGCTTATATAAATATCTATGAACTCCTTAAAGGAGAAGAACATTCCCTCGATTACATCTTTAGGTCCCCATTTCTGTTCTTATAGTTGTCCGTTATCTACCTACAATTAATATACCAGAGGACTTAGCAATTCTCAGCTGTTAACAACTACATATCTAATGAAGGAGATAACAGCTATTTCAAATCTGAACACAGGCTAAATTAGTTCACAGATTTAATCCTTAAGATTCTTCTACACCATCTCATCACCTCTAAAGAGATGTTATCCGATTTTCTAAAACTTCACAATTTTCATGACCCAGGGATGCACCGAAGAATTCATAATGTTTTAAGGAATGAATGATGGGATTGTAAAAAAGGAGAAAATTTTTACTTAAAGAAAAATAGAGTACATTTGCCTGTGTTCTCTATTATTCTGTGAGCATCACTGAATTTGTGTAAGGTGTATGATAAAAGACACTATGATAGAGTGGAGGCCTATGCTTTCTGCAAATCAAATTTACTGTTTGGATGAATTATTTTAAAAGGAAACCACCAAAGATGAAGTTAGTAAAGTCTCTAAAGGAAATAAAGAAGGCATCTCTTCATGTTATTTATGGTTGAGCTTCTAGGTACTAATATTCTAATTATCGTTTTCTTAACTGAACTTATACTAATGCCCTGAGATCATTCATTCATTACATGATTAGAAATAATATTCTTATTGCCTACCAATGACATAAATACTAACAAGAACTGAAATTTTAAACAAGATACATTTTAGAAATACCTTATAAATTACAGAGGTAGTTAAATTAAAATTTACTTTAAGAATCATGGAAATCTGTTGAATCTTTAGAGAAATAAAATTTAATATTTTTATTATGCTTTGTTTAAAGAGGTCCACTGTTATTTTGTTTCTGCTTTTACTAAAACTTTAAAATGAAAAAAATATATTTCAAAATGAAAATAACTGAAGGCAATAAAAAATAGCTGAATATTTAAAATATATTTCGTACATTGCCCTGAAATAGGTATGTTCAAATAAAAATATAAAATTTTAAGAGGTAATTATCCCGTGTTACACTTATTATAAAAAAGGTCAATGACATTCTTTGAGGGACAAAATGTAGAAATTTAGATATTTCTATATGTGAGTTATAAAACCAAACATTCTAATACTTTCATTTTTGACTCTGTAGCTTTCTCTACTTTCCACCTTAACTATTCTCAAATAATGAATCAATTAAATTCATATTCTAACATAGATAAAGTGAAAATTCCTTGACAAAATAATCGTTCAACTCTGAGGAAAATTCCCAGTCTAAAACATAAACTTTTCATAAAATATGATATTAAAGAGAATAGTATATGTTCATTATCAAAGAGTCATATTCTTTCTCTTTTCCTCCATCAATCTTAATGATTTTCTGTGTATTTGTATTTATGTCTATATTTAGACTTCAAATCCTATAGATTAAACTGCCAACCTAATACCACATAACTAGGATAAGTATTAAGTAAAATTAAAATGGTTATTGACTAATTAATTATTTCTATTTAATATAAATAGTTCCTGAGACATGTTACAATATACTTGTACCTGACATATGTTACTGGAGTAGCACATTAAATCTATTAAAATCTATTTCAGTCATCTAACTTGGGACTAGAAATATTTTGCTCAATTTCTTAAATTTTCAGATTATTTTCAACCAGATGTCTGACTGAATATCAGGTAAAAAGCCAAAATAAATAGAATAATTTAGAAGTAAAATCCATTCTTTAACATTTATTCAGGGCTATCACTTTACACCAGTTTTTTCTAATAAAGCGGTCTTCCATGGCTTAAATGTTCCATACCTGTATTATCCAAAGAAGTAATCTTTAGCCACATATGACTATATAGTTCTTGAAATATAGCTAATATAGTTCAGTAATTCAACTTATAATTTTATTTAACTGTTAATTAAGATTTAAGTTGCACTGCACTCCAGCCTGGGTGACAGAGCGAGACTCCATCTAAAAAAAAAATAAGTTGCAATGTTTCATGTGTATCTACTCTACTCTGCTAGACAGCTGGACAGCATAGCTGGAGTCCTCTTAGTAAAGTGGGTTTTTTCTTATTTTTGTCTTTAAATTTTACCATAATGTTTGGTAAATAAAGACATATTTTTAAAATTGTATGCCTGCATGAAGGCATATAAAACCTCTAGATCTATTTATAAATATAGACATAAATACAAATACACAGAAAATTTTAACAGTTTTGTGAAAGCAATTCTTATATATACTTTACTTCATGGTCTGAATCCTAGTCTTCTCTATTCCACATTATTCTACTTCTTTCTTCTCTGGCATCATATCAAGATTTCTTAGAGTTTGATATCTACTGTTTCCTCTACCAAGAATGTTTTTTAAGCCTATCACTACATGGATTTTTTAATTTTCAGCATCAGGACAGACTCAGCTTATATACTTTTTCAGAGGTGACTTCTTTAAATACCATTGTTGAAGTATCACACACGAAAGTCACAGCACCCTGGCTCTTTATTTTCCATTACCCAGTTTTGTTTGTGTCATAATGGAATTGAGTATATAAAATTGTCTTATTTGCCATTTTACATGTTTTTCATCTTTATTGCTAATTAAGCAAGAATTATAAAAAGCTCTTTTATTATTCACTGTCAAATTTTTCTGGACTTTTATTTAAAAATCTTTGCTATTATAAATGAGTAAATATGATAATTGAATTACATATTTAATCAATTCTATTATTTACATTAGTAAATATCTTGATAGTTTGTTATAAAGACCAATGAGCCAAGAGGTTGGGCTAAACGCTGATTATACCTTTTTGTATAAGGTTTACATTAGTTGCGTAAGCTCTTACGTAACTAATGTAGACCTTATACAAAAAGAGGAGATATAATAATTGGTAAAAGTAAGGGCTTTTGTAGGTTTCAAAATATTAAAAATATCCAAGTTCATTTTGTTACTCTCATCTTAAATATTCTTTAACATTACTGATAGTGTTAAAATGCATTGATTATATTGCAGTGTACTATTTCACCATATAATTTCCAAACATTGTCATTGCTTTATGTGTACAACATACATTTTCTTGAATCTATATTATTTATTTTAAAGGAAAAAATTCAAAGAATATATGCAAGTGTTGGACTAGTGACAGCTTCAACATTACTAACATAACAGTGACAAATGCATAAAGTAGCTCTAGGCTATTGGCCAGATATACCAGATATTTTATAAAAATTTATTTTCTTTTACTTTTTCTTGCTAACCATTACTTAGCTTTCTAGCCAATGATGTATCTAATAAAAATAAGTAATCAAGAGAAGACTTCTTTGCAATTTTAACAAATTGTTCTCTATGGGAAAAAATATTAAACATCAGTGTTTTCAATCAGAATATGAGATTTGGGATATCAGTATTATTTGGTTGGATAATAGAGAAAAAGAAGACTTTAAAACACATTTTAACCATTATAAACATGTTCCTAACCTCTGTAAACTCCCTGTTTTCCAAGCTTCAGTAAGCTCCTGAAGCAGAAATACTGTGGAAATAATAGTAATTTAAACAGATCATGATATATTAGTCCCTATACAACTCATATTAATCTGAATGGTTTTTAAAGCTGACAACCGCTGCCAGAGCCTAACTGTCAAAGTGTTTGTCTCTTTACAACAAGGTAATTTCACTAAATCATATAAATATAATCATGCAGTTTTAATGGATGGTGAAATTAGCTTAAAATTTGAACTGTCACTATTATCCACTACCCTTTTTAATCATAAAAAATACCCCTTCTGGCAAACCATAGGCAGTATATAGTAAAGATACTTATTTAAAGGAGTCCTGATATATTTAAACATGCCTCTTCACTTTTTTATATACAATGACTTGAGAATTCAAGAAGAATAAAAAAGTGAAGCAAAAGCTTCTTTGTAAATTCACTCACTAAAGAAACATTTGATCATTTTATATTTTCTTATGACATAAAAGAAAATTCATTAAAAAGCACCTCTTCATAAATTATGTTTAAAAAGAAAATAATACAGCAATTTGTGTTATGATGTAAATAATGCTGACTATAGTTAAAGTATTTGGAGCCTGGGGTTATAGTTCTGAACCAAGTTATTATGTGACTCTAGTTTAGAAACTTAAACTTTTCAAATCTCAGGTACTTTTATAAATAAGGTGTTACACAAAACAGTATCACATAATTAAAAAAAAACACAGAGAATTTTAATTCCAGTAAGATGAAGGCATTTTTAGTAATATTATCAGAAAAAAACAATTTTACAGAAAAAAAGTTTTTAAGTTTTATGATACCTGTTTTGGTCACTGAAATATGCATATACTTAGAGCTTGAAGCAGCCTAAGGGATAAAACCATAAACCATTAGTGTTTTAAAAAAAAGAATACAAAATAAAACAGTAATATAAATAACAGCAACTCACATTGATATAGTATTTATTTTATTGAAGGCATTTTGCTAGAGAGTAATGTGTGTGTATATTGTAATATATGTATATATATAGTAACGTATATATATAGTAATATATATATTGCATTTCTTTATATGATAATTATTGTAACACAAAGAATGCTTGAAGGGATGGATACTCCATTTTCCATGTGATTATTACACGTTTCATGCCTATATCAAAATACTTCATGTACCCCATAAATATATACACCTACTATGCACTCACAAAAATTAAAAGTTAAAAATATAGAAGACATCGGAGCCTAATAAAATGGTAGAACAGTCTTGCATATGTAAATGGTTAAGGAATTCTAAGGAATACAATTGATACAGGAGATTGGTAGGGAAGTGCTGGGTAGAGAAGGGCTAATCCCTGGTTAGGGCTCCACAGACCTAGGTGAGGACAAGCATTTCTATTTTTGTGTCCAAATGTTGCATTTCCCAAGACCACCCAGGCCCGCCATGCTCACATCCTATGCCTATAGAAACCCAAGATGCTAGAGGGCAGAAACACAAGTAGCTGGACATCTAGAGGAACACATTTGTGGAAGAACACACAAGTGTCTGGATGTCGAGAGAAACACACCAGCAGAGGTGCACATCGATAGGCACTGGCAGATGCTGGCAGGCCACTGACTGGTAGAATGACTTGGAGTTTGACCTGGGCAGTTGGAGGAGAGAATGCAGCTGCTGAGTGGCCTGACTCTGGGGAAAACTAACTTCCCACTCACTCTTCCTTCTGGCTCCCCATCCATCTGCTGAGAACGATTTCCACTCAATAAAACCTTGTGCTTATTCTCCAATCCCACATGTGATCCGATTCCTTCAGTTACCAAGGCAAGAACCAGGGATACAGAAAGTCCTCTGTCCACAGAGGGTCTAATTGAGCTGATAAATACAAGTGGCCTACAGACAGCTAAATTGAAGGAACACACTGTAACACACACCCATTGGGGCTTCAGCTGTAAACATTTGCCCCTAGACACTGCCCTGGGGTCAGAGCCCCAAAGCCAGTCTGCGTGCTCCCCCTAGAGGTTTGAGCAGCAGGGTACCAAAGAAGGAAGTCACACCCCCATTCTATGCCCTGAGGGGGTAAAGAAACTTCTTCTGTTTCACAATCAATAAGGGAAATTGCTTAAACAAAAAAGCTGTGATATGTCTTAGTGAAAAAATATGTATGTTGGATGAGCTTTGTTCAAGCATGAGTTAGAGGTGCTATTCATTGTGAGTTTAAAGTTAATGAATCTGGTATATCTAGAAAGAAGAAGAGGAAATTCACAGATTTCTATATGAGGCTGCTCTATAAAGTGCTAAAGTAACATCTATAGTGAATTATAAGGTTATGAAAAAGATAGGAAAGTGGCCAAATTTGGGTGCTCCTCAGAGAAAGACCAGTACTAAAATATGTCAGACAGCATTAAGGAGTGGATTCAAGGTCACTCCTGTTGGATGCCTCAATATTGTGACATTTGTCCTCTTATCCTCTAGTAATTTATGCTGGATTTCTCACTTTATGTTATCAAGTTTCCAAGAACATGTAAACAGAGGCTGTGTGGCCTCTGAATTCCTAGGCTCCAGAACTCATAGCATCTCTCTTCTGCCACATCATATTAGTCAAAACAAGTTTCAAGATCTGCCTAGATTCAAAAATACAAAAACTATTTCTTGATAAAGAGACCCACAAGTGATATATTCCAATAATGTTTGGACATAAAAGGATGTATTTCCTGAGGGCCGTTATGGTAATCATTAACTACACTGGGCCTTTCTCTACGTGCTGTGGAAAGGACACAATCATTTCTCATTCCATCTGAAAACATGCTGCAAGCAACACAAACTGTGACTATGTAGACTAATGTGAATCTTAGATCTCTATGAAATCAAGATAACCTAGATTCTTATCCTTAATTTATAATATAAAGTGACATCTAACTTAATTAAATTCTTCAGGCTATGAAGCATGCAAATTCTTTCATTATTATTAAATCTCTCATGTCTGTCTATACATATAATATGCATATATACATTATATATAGAGAGAAAAAATGTAAGCTAAAACTGACTCCAAATTAAAACACTGAAAAGTCCTCTAATAAATTAAAAATATATAAATTACTGATTTAAAAACTGACCACAAATACAGTTAGTCATGGAAGTATTTGCACAAAAAATATAAAAATGATTAAGAGTAAAAGATATTCCTCAATGCAATCTATGAGGTAAGTATATTCATAATACCAAAATAAGAAAAATACAATGAAAATAAAATATTAAAATCCAGTTGTATACATAAATGTAGATGCAAAAAAATTGTACACAAAATATTTCCATCTATTATAAATACAGTGGTATATAAAAGCATATTCTTTTAGAAATGATGTGGCTTTTCCTACAAAGCCAAACATTATTTTACATAGAAAAGTTTATAAATGCCATTTACCACATTAACAAATAAAAGAGAAACACATTGATGGAGGAAAATTTTATTTAGTACAATTTACACCTATTTATATATTTTTAAAATAATCGTTCTTAGTAAACTAGCTATATCAAGGAATGTTATTTCACAAAAACTGCAAAAATTATGGCAACAACTTAGAGATGGACTTTGTAACTTAAGGAAAAAAAAATTACTCAAAATGGAACATAAACCTAAATGCAAAATGTGAGAACATAAAACTTCTAGCAGCAAATTCAGGAGAAAACAAATCTATGCGATAATGGCTTTTATAATTAGTTTTTAGATAAAATAGCCAAATGCACAATACATAAGACTGAAAAATAATTCATAGAAATTTAGTAATGTTAAAAATATTCTGCTTTTCAAAAGTCATTGTTAAGTCAATATAAAGACAGTTAACATTCTGGGAGAAAATAGCTGAAAAATGAATATTTGATAAAGGTCTTGTATCCAAATATACAAATAATTCTTAAAACTAAATAATACGG
This sequence comes from Aotus nancymaae, assembly GCF_030222135.1. Lineage (NCBI taxonomy): Eukaryota > Metazoa > Chordata > Mammalia > Primates > Aotidae > Aotus > Aotus nancymaae. The sequence continues at coordinate 12,880,682 of NW_026988476.1, read as the reverse complement.
GGAGAAAACAACTATAGGCAATTAATATGAACTGACACCTTACCCAAATAAAAGAAAATATACAGATGCAAATCAGGACTGATGATCAAATCAAGTGTCATTTGGCAATTCCAAATTAAAACATTGAGATATTGACAAATACTCTGAATAGCCCAAATACAAAAACCTGAATTTTCAGGGTTTTGCATTTTGGCTATTTGGAGTAAGTATTTGTCAAATTCTGTTGAGCATAAAGAACAACAAAACTCTCACTTATTTTTGGTGAGAATGCAAAATGGCACTGTCTGTTTAGAAGACAGTGTAACAGATTCCTTCAAAACAAAACATGTTCTTATTTTGTTATCTAGCTGCCACACTCCTAGGTATTTATCAGAGTGATTTGAAAACATGTACACACAAAAAGCTTCCACATAAATGTTCATGTAAGGTTTATTCTTTATGACCGTAAACCAGAAACAGATAAGATGTTCTTCAATAACTACACTGTGTTTAGAAATCTGTGTGATAGCTATACAATGAATTATTATTCAGCTATAAAAAATAATGCATTATCAAGCCACTCAAAGACATGATGAATGTTAAATGCATATTGCTAAGTGGAAAAAAAGCCTGTCTAAAAATAAATATGTACTGTATGATTCCAATTCTATAACAGTCTGGAAGAGACAACACTATAGGAACCAGAGAAATATCTATGCTCACTAAGATTTGGAGAGAAAAGGATTGAATAGATGAAACACAGGAATTTTTCTTTAGAGAGGTTAATTTATTATCTTTTTTTTTTTAGTTTCAACTTTTATTTTAGACAAAAGAAGTATATGTGCAGATTTTTTACATTGATCACTGAGTGATGTAGATGTTTGGCGTGTAGATTTGATCACCCAGTAGTCAGCATAGCACCTGATAAGCATTTTTTTAACCCACCATACTCTCCCAGTCTTCTAGTAGTTCTGTCTATTGTTCCCTTATTTGTGTCCATGTGTGTTCAATGTTAGCTCCTATGTGTAAGTGAAAACATGTGGTATGTGGTTTTCTGTTTCTGTGTTTATTTCCTTAAGATTTTATGACTTCCAGCTCCAACCATGTTGCTGTAAAAGACATGATTTATCCTTTTGTTTATGATTGTGTAGTATTCTATGGTGCATATGTGCCACATTTTCTTTATTCAACCTACCATTGTTGGGCACCTGCATCGATTCCATATCTTTGTTATTTTTGCTATAGCACGACAATGAATATACAAGTGCATGTGATTTTGTTGGTAAAATAACTTACTTTCTTTTGGGTATATACTCAGTAATGTTATTGCTGAGTCAAATGGCAGGTGTGATTTAATTTAATTTTTGTTTTAGAAATCTCCATACTGCTTTCTATAGTGGCTGGGCTAATTTACATTACTCTCAACAGTGTATTATAAAGCCACACACTTAACAATCATCTGATCTTCAACAAGGGTGAGAAAAATAAGCAATGGAAAAAGGACTCCCTATTCATTAAATGGTGCTGGGATAATTGGATAACCATATGCAGATAACTGAAGCTTGACACTTACTTTTTACCATATACCAAAATTTATTCAAAATTAATGGAAGATTTAAATGTACATCCTCAAACTCTAAAACTCCTGGAAGACAACTAGAAAATAGTCTTCTCAACATGAGCCTTGGCAAATAATTTTTGGCTAAATCCCCAAAAGCAATCACAAGAAAACCAAAACTAGACAAGTGGGACCTAATTAAACCAAGGAACTTCTGCACAGCAAAGGAAACTATCAACAAAGCAAACAGGCAAGCTACAGAATAGGGAGAAGATATTCACAAACTATGCATCCAGTAAAGTCCTATTATTTAGAATCTATAGGGAACTTAAATAAATGAGCATGAAACAAATATCCCCATTGAAAAATAGGCAAAGGACGTGAACAGACATTCATCAAAAGAAAACACATAAGTATACGAAAACATTAAAAACTGCTCAGCATCACTAATCATCAGAGAAATGCAAATCAAAATCACAATGAGATACCATCTCACACTACTCAGAATGGCCATTATAAAAAAGCCAAAAACAACCGATGCTGCCAAGACTGAGGAGAAAAATATTCTTTATGAAACTGTTATTGCAGATATATAACATTACACCGTTGCCAAAGCTCATTGAAATGTACAGCGTGAAGAGTGAACCATAATGTATGTAAATGAAAAAATATTATTTAGGCAGTTCCTTGGGTGAGATCCAGAATATGAAAAAAAGAAACCAACTGTATTACAAGTGTATTTAGCAATCTCACTAAAGGGGGTAGAGGAAAATGTACTGACTTAAATAAGAAAGTAAATAAATGAAATCTTTCAAACTATAGGCAAAAGAAATTGTACATAAGCACTGTAATCTATTTGATAACGACTTTTGGCACAGGAGTACAGGTTAAACATTTTGACACTGCTTTATGTGTGTGTAGAAATTGGACAGTTGAGTAAATGAATAGTAGAGAGTGAGAGCCAGTTTTATTACATTTGGACTGGGCATTTATACATAAGCATGGAGAGGAGACTATAAGGACCCATGGAGTAACAGTGATCAAATAATTGGGCTGCATTGGAGCCCATTACTCCCCCAAACTTATTAAATTGTCCTAGTCTTTGCCTTCTGATTTTTCATATTCATATATATCTATATATATTTTTTCTCTTTAGTATGAGAAACTCCTCTCTGTCTTTTGTTTATTAGTGTATTGAAAGACAATGCTCCCTAGGATAGTATAAATAATCTAGACCTGAGGGTCACATCTTATTTTTACTTTACCATATTTTTGCTGCATGTCTTTATGTACAACATTTAAACTTCTAAAGATTTATTATTTTTAATGGGGTAATAATTACTATACTGATAATAATAAGGTACCATCACCCAATCATTTATTGCTCATCCATTATAAAACAGACATTATCTGGGACTCTAAGATATATAAAGAATTAAGATATGGATCTCATTTTCGAACTGTTTGCTGATGAAGATAGGTATGCATATTTATTACTGTATTTCAGCAAATCTAAGTTTTTAGTGATCATGACACAATAATTATATTTAATAGTAAGAAGAAAAGATACTGCCGATTAAAACTGTGACAATGCTCTCATCACATTAATTTTAACACATATCCAGATTTTTATGGTATTCTAATGTGAAAAATATACATTTAGAATTTTTGAAATATGATACTAGCACCAATAAGTGTTTTATCAAACCATAGCCATAGGACAAAGTGAGACTAGAAATAGATAAAGCTGACTTTGGGAGAGTGGAGGAGGGAATATTTAAGCTTTTTCATAAAAAATAAGTAATATTTAAGATGTGTCGTAAAAATTGGTAACGTTTAAGATGTTTCATAAGGAATATGTAGGGAGCTTTATGTCAGCTTATTTCATCACCCAGATGTTAAGAGATTATTTCATCACCCAGATGTTAAGTCTAGTACCCCTTTTTATTTTTTCTGATCTTTTCCCTCCTTTCACTCTCTGATAGGCCCCAGATTGTGTTGTTCCCTTCTATGTGTTCATGTGTTCTCATCATTTAGCTCCCACCTATAAGTAAGAACACGTGATATTTGGTTTTCTGTTCCTGTGTTAGTTTGCTAAGGATAATGGCCTGTAGCTTCATCCATGTCCCTCCAGAAGACATGATCTCTATAATCCTACAGTGACACAAAAGTAAAAGGCATTATTACAATTGTGATTTGCATTCATGCATTTGACGTTACTGATACTCTGTGTCTGCCATTATTTTAATAGTTCTGCTTTTATTGCTGCAGACTGTAGTTTTAATGAGATTATTTTATCTCTTTCTTGTTGTTCTATGGACTATAGTTTTTAACCTCAGTGAGATAAATTTATATCTCTTGTCTCTGTTGTAACAGTTTGTAAACTACCATCAGCTACTAGCTTTTGAAGTCGACATTTCAAACTTTTGTTGTTTTTGTTATGACATTGAAGTATTTCTCTAGCAATTTCATATGGATATGCCATAATTTAATTCTGATGCTGAAATTCCCTAGACAGTTTTCTGCCATTCTGTTCCTATAATGTACTACTGACTTACTCAAGGAGCATTACAACACATGTATTATAAATGAATGATTCCCTCAACACAACCCCCACATCTTCTGTGCCTCAGTTGGGGATTTTCTGCCAGAGTTTGATGTGGAGCTCTGGCATATTAATTATACTGGTGAGATCAGTATCACATGTTATTTTCATAATCTTGAATTAGATCAAGAGAGACAGATAATTTCTTATGCTCATCTATATCTATTCATATGTATTGTCTACTTATTTTTTTAAGAAAAAAATACATTCAGAGAGTAAACTTAGCTAATACTTAAATTACTTCCCCAAAATATTTTATTAATGCACAGAAAAAAGAAACAAGAATTGTTAATTGAGAACAAGTAATCTATAACAGACATGCCAACAGAAAAGACATACCATCTATTGATGAAAAAAATCCATGTTATTCTTGTGCATTTGAAACCAGTTATAATGAACATAAAAATGTGATTTAAAATCAGTATATAAAGCAGATTTGAAGAGAAAAATTTTAAAATCATGATACAATGTCAACAGTATGCAAAGTTATTTCATCGAAAATCTCCTTCAAAAACTTTAATAGGGATTTATTTCCAATTCTCATTGAGAAGATAATGACTAATTTTCATGTTAATGCTATGACCCTGATAGAGGGCAATTATCTATGAAAGCCAATCAAATATTCATTAGAGCTGAATAAATTTGTTATTTAACTTAACTGCCTTTTTTGAATCCTGAATGGCAAATTTAAAATGATCTTATCAGGGTAGTTTACTGCATCAGCTGACCCATGTTTTAAACTGTTCCCTCTATATTCTAACATATTATCTTAAACACTGTTATTCTTAACTTACTTTTAGATCAAATTTACATTCAGTGGTCATAATATATATGATATATGAAAGCATAAAAATCCAGAATGCAACTATAGTAATAACAGTGAAGTAAAATTTGATACACTACTTGCTGGCTGGTTATGCACAAAGAAAGATGGTATTTAAGCAGTTGCTAATAAAATGAGCTGAAACAGGTCCTCAAATAGGCTGATTCTGCCTTTTAATAAGCTGATAGAATGGAGAAGTAAAGTGAACCTGCATGTATGAGATGCTTGTAACTACATAATGATATATCCAAAGAGTCACAGGAAGAATAAATTCTGTGTCATTTTTTTCCTCTGAGTTAATTTGCATGTCCGATTTACTTTCTAAAGAACATCAAATATAGAATTTCTTCTTGAAGACAAACTATTTGAAATCTTGAAGCCAATTTTTCTGTGGAAAATTTAAAAGTGGCTGCTACAAAGTATACGTCTTAGATAAATTTGTTCAGTTTTCTTTTATATATATTTTTAAAAAGCTCTTTTGACATGTATACCTGTGAACCCAGAATCTATCTTAAAATGTAGAACGTTGTTATTGCTTTGCATATATTCGTATTATCCTCCATTTGCTCATCTTCCTTTCCTCTAAGCCGGAAATAAACACCAGCTGGAATTCTGTGTTTGCCATTGCTTTTGAAAAATGGTTTTACTACATATATTTCTAAATAACAAGCTGTTAATGTGTATTTGTTTATCAACTTTGGACAAAGGGCATCACAGTATATAGTATTTTAAAATTTGCATATTTCATAGAAAATAACATTTCTAAGATTAATATATATTGAATATACTCCTTCATATACGTGAGTGTTTTTTAACATATTTCAATTTTTTAACATAATGGATACACAATATTAAATATTTTTGTTATTGGCATATTTTACTATTTCAAATAAAATCATATTGGTTTACAACCAATCTCCAGAACTCTTTTCATTTTGACAGACTGCAACTTTATTCCCAATAAACAATTCCCTCTACTTCCTCTTCCTAACCCCTAGCAACTACCATTCTATCTAGGTTTTTATGGTTATCACTACTCTAGGTACCTCATACAAGTGGAATCATATAGTATTTGTTTTTGGGGGACAGGCTTATTTCATTTAGGATAATATCCTCCTCAAGATTCAACCATATTGTGTCATGAGTCAGAATTTTCTTTATTTTTAAGGCAAAATAATATTCCATTGTGTGTATATACCACGTTTTATCTATTTGTCCACTGATAGACACTTAGCTTGCTTCCACTTTTAGCATAAATATCAATAATGCTGCTATGAATGTGGACATACAAATATTTTCTCAAGACCCTGCTTACAATTCTTTTGTGTATATACCCAGAAGTATAATTGAGGAATCATATGGTAGTTCTATATTTAAATTTTTTAGGGTTCTTCATACTGTATTTTGTTTAACAGCTGTACCACTTTAAAATCCCACCAAGAGTATCAAAGAGTTCTAATTTTTCTATGTCCTTTTCAATATCTATTATTTTCTGTTTTATTATGTTTTGCATTGCTTGGATATTAGTTATCATAATGGGTAGGAAGTATGTCCTTATGATTTTGTTTTGCATTTTCTTAGTGATTAATAATGTTTAGCATGTTTTAATATGCTTGTGGCCTTGATATATCTTCTTTGGAGAAATGTGTATTCAATTACTTTACTTATTTTTAAAATTGTATTGTTTGTTTTCATGTTATTGAGTCATAGCTTTTTATGTATTATAGATATTTGTTATCAGATATATGATTTGGGAATATTTTATTCTGTTTTACAGGTTGCCTTTTTATTAACTTGATCTTGTTAAATGTACTTTAAAAAAATTTCAAATGGTTACAAAATAAATTGATTTTATATTTTAGCAATCAGGGTATGTGCATATATTGACAGTGCTGTTTTCACATTTAAGATGTTGTATATTTGCATTTTATTTTTATCTAATTATGGTACCTAGATCCTCTGGAATAATAATAGTTAGAAACTTCGATAATGATAAACTTTATGTTCTACTGATCATAAAGAAATATTTCAAATATTTTTCTTAAATGAATTTTTTTAGAGTAGATGCAGGTTTATTGAAAAAGTATAAACTTATTTTTGAGAGCTCTCATTTACCCTGCATTTATTTACTTTATTAATAACAACTTAAATTACTATGTCTATTTATTTGAATTAAGAAACAAATGTTAATACATTATTATTAACTAAAGTTCTTACTTTATTCATATTAACTTAGTTTTTCTCATTTATCCTTTCTTACTGATTCAGAAATCCATCCAGGATAGCACATTACATTTAGTTATCATGTTTTGTTAGGCTTCTTTTTTCTATGCTAGTTCTTAGATTTTCCTTGATAATCCTTAGGCTTACCTTGATGGTTTTGAGAGATTCTGGGTAGGCATTTTGTATGGGAATTTTCTATTTGAATTTTTTCCAATATCTTCCTCATAATTGGGAAGGGGTTATTGGTTTTTAGTCAAAGTCCACAGAAGTAAGGAGTCATTTCATCACGACAAATCCAAAGTCTGTACCATCGGCTAAACTTATCACTGTTGACATTGACCTTGGTTACCTGGCTGTTGAAGTTTCCAGTGTAGTTACTCTCCACCTCCCTTTTCATTTCATGCTTTTGGAAAACAAACTACTAAGAAAAATCCACACTTAAGTTGTGACAGGTTATGATCTATACCCTTTAGAATAAATTATGTACATATATATCTTGGAAAACTTATACATTAAAGATTTATCTCTTTTCACCCACTTATTTACTTAATCTATTAAATATAGATTATATATAATCATATATATATATTATATATAGACAATCCATTATATATCTATATAGATTATATAGAGATATATAAAGAGACATTATGTAGATAATTTATGTTTATAGATATTTATATTTGTATATCAGTGTGAACTCATGGATTTTATTATAGTTTGAATTAGAATCTAATACTACCTCATTTATTTTATTCCTCAAATTCTTACACTGTTGGTCATCAGGAGCTTTTTTGTTAGGCTCTTTTATCCCACTGATATATCACCATCAGTGTGTGTGTCTGTGTGTATGTGTTTTGAGCACTGTATTATCCTGTGCCACTCCAGGTTATGCTCCAGCCTCATCTCAGAATTTTCCTTCCACAGTCAGAGACTCAGCCATTTCTCCAGGGAGTTGTCTCTGTTGGAGAACTGTATTAGAAACCACAAACTTGATGCTAGGTATAATCATTACCACTGTGTTTCATTGTTTCTAGCAATGAAATGAAAGGAGGACATTATTAATTGTTATATGAAGACAACATTTATAAATAAGATCTGACTCAAACACATGTATATGCATGTGTATATACATGTGTGTGCATGTGTGTGTGTTTATGTATGTATATATCTCTGTCCTCACTCAGGATACTTAAGTGTGTTAGATAACTAACAGAAAAAAGTTTTTATATGTGTGTTTTTCTCCATTTCTATATCGATTACTTTATTAAGGATCTTATAAGCATTAGACATTTTTAAACAACTTTATTGAGGTATAATAAACTACACCAGTTTAAAGAATACAAATGAAGTTCCTCTATAGATGTATTGACTTGTGAAATTATTACCACAATAAAGATACAAAACATTCTTATTACTTCCATTTACATTATATTTCTTCCTTCACTGATATGGTTTAACTCTGTGTCTCCACCTAAATCTCACTTTGAATTGTAATAATCCCCATGTGTTTTGGGAGGGAATTGGTGGGAGGTAATTGAGTCATGGGGCAGGCTTTTCCTGTGCTGTTCTCATGATAGTAAGTAAGTCTCACGAGAGCTGATGGTTTTTTAAAGGGGGGTTCCTCTGCATATGCCCTCTTGCCTGTCACCATGTAAGATATGCTTTACTCTTTCTTGGCCTTCTGCTATGATTATAAGGCCGCTCTAGCTATGTAAAACTGTGAGTCCATTAAACCTCTTTCCTTTATCAATTACCCAGTCTCAGATATGTCTTTGTTAGCAGCATGAGGACAGACTAATATGGTAAATTAGTACTTGTTGACTAGGGTGCTGCTCTAAAGATACCTGAAAATGTGGAAGCAACTTTGGAACTGTGTAACAAGGAGAGGTTGGAATAGTTCGGAGGGCTCAGAAGACAGAGATGTGGGAAAATTTGGAACTTCCCATAGCCTTGGAGATGCAACAAAAACCTTTGATAAATTCAATATCCTTTCATGTTAAGAACTTTCAATAAACTAGGTATTGATGGAACAGATCTAAAAATAAGAGCTGTTTATTACAAAACTACAGCCAATATTATATTGAATGGGCAAAGACTGAAAGCATTACCTTTGAAAACCTGTACAAGAAAAGGACACCCTCTCTTACCACTCCTATTCAACATAGTATTAGAAGTTCTGGCCAAGGCAATTAAGCAAGAAAAAGAAAAAAAGTGTATTCGAATGAGAAGAGAGGAAGTCAAATTGTCTCTATTTGCAGATGACATGATTTTACATTTAGAAAACCCCACCATCTCAGCCCCAAAACATCTTGAACTGATAAGCAACTTCAGCAAAGTCTAAAGATACAAAATCAGTGTGCAAAAATCACAAGCATATCTTTTTTCTTTTAATTTATATATATATATATAAATTATTATATATATATATGTTTGTTTATTATACTTTAAGTTCTGGGGTACATGTGCAGATTTGTAGGATTGTTAATAGGTATACACATGCCATGGTAATTTGCTGCCTCCATCTTCCTGTCACCTACATTAGGTATTTCTCCCAAGGTTATCCATCCCCAATCTCCCCACCCTGCTAACCACCCCTAGTCCCCCCAACCCCTAACAGACCCCAGTGTGTGATGTTCCCTTCCCTGTGTCCTTGTGTTCTCATTGTTCAACATCCACCTATGAGTGAGAACATGCCATGTTTGGTGTTCTGTTCTTGTGTCAGTTTGCTGAGAATGATGGTTTCTAGTTTCTTCCATGTCCCTGCAGAACACAAACTCATCCTTTTTTATGGCTGTGTAATATTCCATGGTGTATATGTGCCACATTTTCTTTGTCCAATCCATCATTGATGGGCATTTTGGTTGGTTCCAGGTCTTTGCTATTGTAAACAGTGCTGTGATGAATATACATGTCCATGTGTCTTTATAATAGAACAATTTATAGTCCTTTGGGTATATACCCAGTAATGAGATTGCTGGGTCAAATGGTATTTCTATTTCTGGATCCTTGAGGAATCACCACACTGCCTTCTACAATGGTTGAACTAATTCACACTCCCACCAACAGTGTAAAAATTTTCCTATTCCTCCACCTCCTTTCCAGCATCTGTTGTCACCAGATTTTTTAATGATCACCATTCTAACTGGCATGAGATGCTATCTCAATGTGCTTTTGATTTGCATTTCTCTAAGGACCAGTGATGATGACCATTGTTTCATATGTTTGTTGGCTGCATAAATGTCTTCTTTTGAAAAGTGTCTGTTCATATCCTTCACCCACTTTCTGATGGGGTTGTTTGTTTTTTTCTTGTAAATTTGTTTTAGTTCTTTGTAGATTCTGATTATTAGCCCTTTGTCAGATGGGTAGTTTGCAAAAATTTTTTTCCATTCTGTTGGTTGCTGGTTCACTCTATGATTGTTTCTTTTGCTGTGCAGAAGCTCTTTAATTAGATCCCATTTGTCCATTTTGGCTTAATTTCCAATGTTTTTGGTGTTTTAGTCATGAAGTCCTTGCCTATGCCTATGTCCTGAATGGTATTGCCTAGGTTTTCTTCTAAGGTTTTTCATGGTGTTAGGTCTTATGTTTAAATATTTAATCCAGCTGGAGTTAATTTTTGTATAAGGCATAAGGAAGGGATCCAGTTTCAGCTTTCTGCACATGCCTAGTCAGTTTTCCCAACAAACATTTCATTACACCCACAATAGACCAGCAGAGACCCAAATCATGAGTCAACTCCCATTCACAATTGCTAATAATGTTGATCTTGTAGAAGTAGTGAGTAGAATACTGATTACTCGAGGCCGAAAAAGTGGGAAGAGATGGGGAGAGGTTAGTAAATGGGTACAAAGGTATAGTTAACTAGGAGAAATAAATTCTGGTATTGTATTTTACAATAGGGTGACTTTTGTCAACAGTAATGCATTGTATACTTCAAAATAGATAGAAGAGAGAATTTTTAATCTCATCAGCACAAGAAATGACAAATATTTGAGGTGATGGATATGGTCATTACACTGATTTGATTGTTTTGCAATGTACATATATATTAAGAGCTCTCACTGAATCCTTACAAAAATGTACAATTCTTATGTGTCAATTAACAGCAAAATAAAACTTATAAAAGACGGCTGGATCATATGGTAAATGAAATTATAAACCATGACTTCAAAGTGGCTGTATCATTTTACATTCTCACCAGGAGTATTTGAGAGTTCCAGCTTTTCTATTTCCTCAACACATGGTATTGTCAAACTGAAACATAGGCAGTCTAGTGAGCACATGTTGCTAATTCATAGAGGTTTCTATTTTCCTTCCTCTGATAAATAATGATGCAAAGCATTATTTCATGTGTTTTTTTTTTTTGCCAATTGTACATATATGTTTTACATATCAACATCTATATATTTTATGGGGAGAAGGTGTTTTGTGAGATAAAGCATAGATACATTTTATCATGTCTGTTTAGAAACAAGTGTTGTATTGGTTTGCTAGCTTTTGTTTACAAATTAGCTTCTATATTTATAAGTTATAGTGGTTTATTTATTTGTATTGATAACTTTTTTGCATGTGAATCTTCTGCAAATATATAGTGAGCTTTTTAGTGGAAGTGTTTCTTGTGGCTCAGTGCAAATTGGCACCCACTATTGCCACACTTTAAGAACACATGAGTATGATAACTATTTTCCTCTCTCTTATTGTTTTATTTCCCTAGATTTTTCTCAAATACGCTCAGAATTATACAATCTCCCCATGAGAAATATTAAAAATAAAAGTATTATAACCATTTCACTATGGTCATCTCAATCTCTTCACATTTCTTCACTATGATCTTGGAATTATTCTTTTTCTTCTCCCTATGTGTTAGTATTTTCTCACACATATATCTGGGTGACTGTTTCTTCTAATCATGTTAATGTCATCAGAACACAAATGTTCAGCCTATGCCCTGCTGCTTACTGCACAGAAAGCCAAACATGAAGACAGTGATTGTTGCCAGGGGAGAAGGCTTTATTCAGGTGCTGCAGCCAAGGATATGGGAGATCAGTCTCAAATCTATATCCTCAATCAACTAAAAGCAGCAATGTATATAGCAGAGAAGAAATGTAATCATGTGTGGGAAAACAAATTAAGAGAGCGGTGAGGAAGAGGAGTTGGTCAACAGGAAGTAGGTAGTTGGGTAGGCAGTCATGACTAGTGAGGGATCTGGTCTATTACTGAACAGATGTAGTGATTCTGGCAAGTTTCAGTTCCTTCATACTATCTGGGAGGATTGATGGTTGATTTCCTGATAAAGGAACTCAGATAAGAGAAATGTAAGTTTTTCAAGTTTTAAGAGTGGGACACTTAATTACTTTTTTTTTTTTTTTTTGAGACGGAGTCTCACTCTGCCCCAGGATGGAGTGCAGTGGTATAATCTCAGCTCACTGCAACCTCTGCCTCCCAGGTTCAAGTGATTCTCCTGCCTCAGCCGCCCAACTACCTGGGACTACAGGGACATACTACCAAGCCCAGCCAATGTTTGTATTTTTAGTAGAGACGGGTTTCACCCTGTTGGCCAGGATGATCTCACTCTCTTTACCTCATGATCTGCCTGCCTTTGCCTCCCCAAATACTGGGATTACAGGCATGAGCCACCTCACCCTGCAGGATTTTCACTTTCTATGTTTATTCCAAAGAAATATAAACATCTATTCTATGAGACAATTGAAATATAAACATCTATTCTATGAGACAATTGGGCTAGTTTCATTAACATGATCCCACATGCTTTCTATTTTCTATAAATGTCTCACAATTTATTTCTGCTAATAATTCCTTTATTCTAACACTATTTCACATTTATTTTTATATTAATTATATATTGCCTATCATAAGTTTTGGGAGATCAGTAAAAATGTGTTTGGTATACTCCATATGTTTTAATATATTACACATAAACTATTTTATATACCAAATAAATGTGGGAAACTTGACAATAAATAATTTTTTTTCTAAGGGGAGAGTGATGAGAGATAGCAAGTTACATATTTGTGACTAGGAAACCATTTTGGGTATGAAATAGTTAAGACTTGAATCTGACCCATAGCTGTGGAAAAGAGATTTTTGGCCATTCAAAGCAAATGACTTTCAAACACTTGTGTAGAGAGCCAGAGTAGCCCATCCTCTCTGAGGGAATCAGCAGCCAGGCTGCTGTGAACTTTGGGTAAACTCCAGAGAAGCAAAACTATAATAGGGGAATGTGTATGTCTCAGAGAAGAGCAGAGAGGCCTAGAAAAAAATAATCAGCTCTCACTGACCTTGATGCAAGATAATTGTTAGCTAAAGTATGTTAACTGAAGTATGAGAGTTATAACCACAGGCTGTTCTAAGTAACTTCACCCTCCCTCTGCTATGTGCTTTGTGAACATATAAAATAAAGTACTCTGAGGCAGGTTGGGCTGAAGAGACTGATGCTTTTCAGACTGCATGGCCCAGCTCTCTATGTTTGTCTGTGTATCTTTCTTTATCTCCGGCCATTCCCTCTTAGGTCTTTGAACCGTTGTGCAGCGCAGGACACAGTGTGTGCCAGACACTTGTAGATTAAAATTTGAGCATGGATAATAAAGAAGATTCAAGGCATAGGTTTAATTTAGCAGACTGAAACACTGTTTCATTTTTATTTTAAATAATAAAGAAAAAATTAGATGTATTACATTAGTTTTATGCCATTTATATTAGAGAATATCATTATAAAAACTTCTTTTTTAAGTGAAATATAATTAATATCATAATTGGTGTGGCTCAATAGGAATTTTGTGGGGGGAGAAAAGAAGAAAAAGGTGGATGAAATGAAAAGCAGGAAAGAAGAGATAATAAATGAAGCTACACATTGGGACCTTCACTGAGAGGGTTATTTTTTGGAGTCTAATAAAAGAATATAAAAGGAAATGTACTACAGGCATGGGGAATTTAGAAAGTATGTTGCACTTATTTTCAATATTCTCATGATTTTACAAAGTGCTTTTTAAATGCATTTAAAAAACATAAAATTTAAAAAAAAATGAGGTAACATCTAAGTACAATTTTCTTTTAATAATGCCATGTCATACTTCATGGAAACTAGTGCTTCACAAGTGATTAGAGACCTAATGCAAATATACTAAAGAAGAGTACTTAATAACACATGGCCCATTTTAGCTGATTACCTAATTATATTTAGGAGAGGCAGATGTTTCTTGATGACTTTCTCTCAAACAGAATACATTATTTGTGTTTCATGTTTCTCAACCTTTTTTTACTACTGAGCAATTTGATATGCTTTGTATTTAAGGTGGTAGTTTCACAATATGTAATATTTTCACAATAAATATTTTAATATTAGAATTAAAATGAATAACATAATTATGAAAAATTTCACCAAGTATTAAAATGATAAAACAAATTAATTAAATGATTATGGCTCTTAACATGGTTGACAGAGAGAGAGACATACATATAATTAAACAAATCCTCTTAAATAATACACTTACATGAGATATCAAGCATCTAAGGTAAAATATTTCAGATTCTTGTTGATATTTATTATTTAAAACTATCTAAATCTTAGTTTAAAATGTTTAAAATGTAAAAAAAGTTTATTTTTATATCTGTTTATCTTTTGGGACATTGAATAACTGAGCAATGAAATTATTAATATTTAAATACTGATTACTCATGATATTTTAAGAGTTTAGGATGTGTGGCATCACTTGTCAGGAGAACTTGTGTTATATTCTACCTTAAAAGTCTTGGTAGACTGCTCTATTAATGATTAAATGTTCCTTTAGCATAGAATCAGCCTGATGAGTTTTTTGGAAGACAAGATTACCCCAATTATGGTTGAGTTTGTTTTAAGGTTTTACTCTGTACACCATGGTTCACAATGTTCATGCTCTGGTGAATCACATAAATCTCATTTGTCTAATCCAGCTCCCCATGTTCTGTTTTTATTAATATCTCTCATCTGCTATCATCTCTCATTAAAAATTCATCCTGTGTCTGGAGTGAAACATGAAACATGAGGTACAGGTATTACTGTCCAAAGTAAAGTGGTAATTACTTTTAAATAAGTGATGCTTCCTAATAAAGCATTAAGTTTAATAACTTAGGATAAACTAAAACTCTAGTATTTACAATTTTTTAAAATGCTCTGCTATATATAATGGCTCTACTTTGTAATCATACTGGTGAAAAACAAAAAATAAAATTCTTTAGACAGTCTGGCTAATGGTTCTTAAAGTCATAATCATAAGATTTAAGGGTGTTATCCGAACAAAGTGTTTTCTGTTAGCTGAGTCAACAGAAAAAATGAATATACATTTATTTCTTGATATAAAGAGTAGATAAGTATTTGTTGTAGTATAGAGGCAATTTTGTCAATATAACAGATTCATGCAGTCCTGTTTAAATATTTCTTAATTCCATTTCTTAAATGGATTTGGTATAAAATATTTCTTAACATTAGAAACTAATCATGATAAGCAAAATAAGTATATGTGGTATCTTTATTTTCTCTAACTTTTTTTGTGTTTTATTCCTTGCTCTATGTAAACCTATCTAGTTTTCTTCAATATATGAACATGATATACTTTGTAATAATGGTTCAAAACATTTCATTTTCACTTATTCAAAGAAGAGAAAATATATCTTTCATAGTATATATTATTTTTTACAGATATCAGAGGTACCATTACAAAAGGTACCATTGACGAGGGTTATATGCTGAGTTGAAACTCTTAAGAACTATATTCTAATTAGCATATACTATGATTAAACTATTATTTAAATATTTGCCATTACTCTAAAAACTGTCTGTTACTACTTCCTCTTATAGATAGTCCAAAGCAATACATTTATTTCACTTATTGATACAGGTAGGATGATGATAACATTGAATTGTGCATGATATTAGAATAATATTACAAAATGATTAAGGTTTTACTTCTGGGCAGCTAGAAAGTATCAACAGTATCAAATTATATATTAACATTAGCATAAGTAGGTGTATAATTTTAAAATATTTGATATTTTAGAAGAACAAATTTTAAAACATATATTTGAATGAGTTTTGACAATTGTTTATACCCACATAATACTATCAAAAACAATATGTAAAATGTACCTATTGTCCCAGAAAATTCTTTGGTGCCATTTTTAAACAATTTTCTGGCCTCATCAGTGACCATTTATAATTTCTATTACTGTGGTTTAGTTTTACTTTTTCTTGAACTTCATATAAATGAAATGATATAATAAAATGATTTTAGTATAGCATTTTCATAAATTTAAGATGAAGTAATTTAACATGGCATTTATCCCCAGACTTCTCAAACTGATTTATACATTCAATGCAATGACAATAAATCTTAGCAAGCATTTTAGAAACAAAAACTCCCAGCTGATTTTATAATTTTATTTGAAAAGTTTTAAATCTTGCTTAGTGAAAATAATACTGAAAAAGAAGAGCAAGGTTGAAGGTCTTACTATTTCTTGTTTTAAGACCTCAATAATTAATAATGTTGTATTATTGCCAAAAACTAAAACATATAAATCAATGAAAAATAATGGAATTCCCTAAAATATAGCCACAAATACATTATTAAAATAATTTCTAGCAAAGTTACAATTTAATTAAACTGATAATAAATTAAATATAATTATAATATATGCACTTTATATAGTTAAATAAAATGATTATAATTATCTTATAACTAAAGATAATTATAAGATATCCATTTTAACAAAGGGTGCTGAAATAACCATATATATGCAGGCAAAAATATAAAATAAAACTCAACTCTTATCTCACCACACAAGGTAATTCAAAATATGTAATAGATTTTAATTTTAAAAACCTTAACTTATTAAAATTCTGAAATAAAACATAAAATCTTGTGACATAAGATTAGCCAATGATTTCTTAAACATAAAAAGACCATTAAAAATATTAATTACATGGACTTTATCAAATTAAAACTTTTGTATTTTAAAAGAAATAATGAACTATATTAGATATCAGCAACTGGCAGGGAAAAAATAGCAATATAGCTGATATAAGAATTTTATCCAGAATACAGAAAAAACTCATAATTCAAGAGGACAATTAATTTTATTTTAGAAAGGCAAATTATTTGAATCGACACTAACCAAAAGAAGATATATGAATGGCTAATACACACATGAAAAGGCACTATACTTTACCAGTCATCTGGTAAATGACTAAAACCAAAATGAGATGCTAGCACACAGACACTAGTACGGCAAACATTAAAAGAACTGACATCAATGTTGGCAAGGATGTGAGGCAAATGGAATACTATATATTTCTGTGGGAAGTAAATTTGTGCAATTTTTGTGAAAAACAGTTTGGCATTTCATAAAATGTTAAACATATACTTACTATATAAACTCGAGATTTCACTCTTAGGTATTTGCTCAAGAAAAATGAAACGTATCCACATATAAAATTAAGTGTATGTTAATTCAACATCATTCATTATAGACAATGAAATGAAAACAACCCAAATTATTTAACAACTGTTGAGTTGATACACAAATTATGGTGACAGTGGTAGGAGGTAGGTGAATTCCTAGGCAAGAAGGTCTGGGTGCCCAGTAAAACTCGACCTTCAAGCCAAGAACAGTCCAAGGCCTGAAAACTGAGCTGCCAGTTCTAGATAGAATCCATGGACCAGAGTGAGGACTCCCACTCATATTTGGCATACTTCCTCCCGATTTGTCATTACCTTTCACCTATTTTACATATACTTATCTTTCTATGATTGTGGGCTGTCTTCATTTCCATAGCATAAAATGTCACGCCAGACCCCAGTTGATTGCAGGCCAAACTGTCACTTCTGCTTCCAATTGGTTCTTTACACTATCATGTCTCTTTCTGAATGGTGCTTTTTCCAAAATGGCTCATGGGCTAGTCAGGGCACTCCTCTACCTTCCCAGTCCACAAAAGCACAGAATGTAAACCTGTAGCTAGCAGCCCTCTTTTGGGTCCCCTCTCTGCTGAGAGATTTTTCTGTCACCTAACAAATCCTGTTCTGCCTTACTCAGTCTCCAGTGTCCACATGCCTTATTCTTCTTGGATGTGTGCCATTACAAAATGGGATCAAACTATACCTTTAAAATAAGTATGTTTTATTGTTTTGGGGATTTGTATTATTTATTGGATTATTTATTGTTAATTTGATTTATTATATTTTTAATTTGCAAAGGCTTTTTATTATGGTTAAAATTCTTCTATCAGCTATATTCTATTCAGATGGTTGTCAGATATATTTAAATTATGATTAAATAAAGCAAAGAAAACATGCAAGTATGGTAAATAATCTGGGCTGGAAACCACTAAGTAATTACTGTTTGTTCACAGTTCACACAGATGTGTAGGTGTGTGTGTAGGTGTGTGTGTCTGGGTTGGGAGAGTATGCGGGTAGAGATGAAGGGGTTTTACATGGTAGAGAGATTATTTCATTTTAATTTATATACCTTTGCATTTTTACTTTTCTTTAAAGACAGTAACCTTAGTGCTGACTATTGGTCATCTTGTGTTTGTATAATAGCATGATTCATGTACCTAATTATGCCTGTAAATACAAAATTATATATATGATGTATTTTCCTACCTATAAACTGGTAGTATCTCCTCCTCACAGTGTTGTAAATGTGAAGATTCATAAACACCTAATCAAATAAAATATATGCAATATAATATCTTATAATCCAAGTTCTACAGATTTTTAACATACTTACATGATATAAAATTTAATATTAATTGTATAAGCCCTAAAAATGGTAAGATAAATCACCCAAAAGTGAAATACAAGTAAACTGTTTGCCAGTGAATGAACATATCTATTCATTATAGGAACAAACACAGTATTTATTTTCTGAAAACTGATTCTAATTTTTTTAGTTATAATTTTTACAGTCTTTCCTGATTTTTTGAAGTTGGCCTATTTACTAGCTAAGGCAGCAGTCCCCAACCTTTTTTGGCACCAGGGATTGGTTTCATGGAAGACAGTTATTTTCCACAGACTGGGGTGGGGCGGGGATGGTTTTGGGATGATTCAAGCACATGTTTATTGTGCATTTTGTTTCCATTATTATTACATGGCAATACATAATGAAATAATTATATAACTCACTATAATATAGAATTAGTGGGAGCCGTGAGCTTATTTTCCTGCAACTTAGATGGTCCACCTGGCGGTGATGGGAGACAGTAACTGATCATCAGGCATCAGATTGCGGTAAGGAGCATGCAACCTAGATCCTTACCATGACTAGTTCAAATAGGGTTCATGCTCCTATGAGAATCAAATGTCACAGTTGATTTGACAGGAGGTGGATCTCAGGTGGTAAAGCGAGTGATGGGAAGTGGCTGTAAATACAGATGAAGCTTCTCTGGCTTGCTAGCCTCTTACCTCCTGCTGTGTGTCCAGGTTTCTAACAGGCATGCTGGGGACACCTAAGCTAAGTTATGTTGGATAAAATAAAATTCTAGAATATATCACTATATATTTAAAGATGTTAGGGATAATTTATAGAAAAATAAAATGTAAGTTTGTCATAACTATATAAAAAGGAAAGCATTTGAAAGTTAAAAATGTCTTCAGACAAAAGATATTTGCTTTATTGCATTGAGAAGTGGTCCAGACATAATTTCAGTTTGCTAAGTAAGTTTTTCAAAATCTTCTGAATACAGTGAATCAAGAGATCACTTAACATTTCCTATCCTTAGATTAATTCATATTGAACAAAGAACAATAATTTTTTACTCCTTGATTTGATACACCTATTCAGGAAAAGTAGATGTTTGTGTGTATATGTGTGTGTCTTTATGTTTGTATGATGTTTTTATAGAAATTTAAAGATTAAATATAGATAATTCTCTTCAGAAATAATCATTTTAATAAGAAGTTTAGTCTACATCTGTGTTTAAATTGATATGTTATTATAACCGTGATTTGGGGACAATTTTTCAGTATATTGTAAATTCTAATTAAGCATGGAGAAAGGATTAATAAAGATATCAGTGACATCTCTTTTGGTCATGGACTTACTTTACCTACTGGAAATCCATCACTTGCCATGACTAGTGTCTTTTCAAAGGCAAATAATTTCAAAGTGATTAAAATTATCTAGCATGATTGTTCCCACATATGAAAACCAGATTTTTGCATCTATGTTCATCATGGATATTGGCCTGTAATTTTCTTTTCTTGTTGAGTCTCTGCCGGGTTTTGGTATTAGGATGATGTTGGTCTCATAAAATGATTTGGGAAGGATTCCTTCTTTTTGGATTATTTGAAATAGTTTCAGTAGGAATGGTACCAGTTCCTCTTTGTATGTCTGGTAGAATTCGGCTGTGAACCCATCTGGACCTGGGCTTTTTTTGGGTGGTAGGCTCTTAATTGCTGCCTCGACTTCAGACCTTGTTATTGGTCTATTCAGGGTTTCGACTTCTTCCTGGTTTAGGCTTGGGAGGAGGCAACTGTCCAGGAATTTATCCATTTCTTCCAGGTTTTCTAGTTTATGTGCATAGAGTTGTTTGTAATAATCTCTGATGATGGTTTGAATTTCTCTGGCATCTGTGATGATATCCCCTTTATCATTTTTTACTGCATCTATTTGGTTATTCTCTCTTTTCTTTTTTATTAGTCTGGCTAGTGGTCTGTCTATTTTGTTGATCTTTTCAAAAAACCAGCTCCTGGATTTATTGATTTTTTGAAGGGTTTTTCGTGTCTCTATCTCCTTCAATTCTGCTTTGATCTTAGTTATTTCTTGTCTTCTGCTAGGTTTTGAGTTTTTTTGATCTTGCCCCTCTAGCTCTTTCAATTTTGACGATAGAGTGTCAATTTTAGATCTCTCCTCTCACGCCAGTTAGAATGGCGATCATTAAAAAATCTGGAGAAAATAGATGCTGGAGAGGATGTGGAGAAATAGGAACACTTTTACACTGTTGGTGGGAGTGTAAATTAGTTCAACCACTGTGGAAAACAGTGTGGCGATTCCTCAAGGACCTAGAAATAGAAATTCCATTTGACCCAGCAATCCCGTTACTGGGCATATATCCAAAGGATTATAAATCGTTCTACTATAAGGACACATGCACACGAATGTTCATTGCAGCACAGTTTACAATAGCAAAGACCTGGAACCAACCCAAATGCCCATCGATGATAGACTGGACAGGAAAAATGTGGCACATATACACCATGGAATATTATGCAGCCATTAAAAATGAGGAGTTCGCGTCCTTTGTAGGGACATGGATGAACCTGGAAACCATCATTCTCAGCAAACCGACACAAGAACACAAAACCAAACACCACATGTTCTCACTCATAGGAGGGTGTTGAACAAGGAGAACACATGGACACAGGGAGGGGAGCACTATACACGGGGGTCTGTTGCAGGGGAGTGGGGGGGAC
Organism: Aotus nancymaae; assembly: GCF_030222135.1. Lineage (NCBI taxonomy): Eukaryota > Metazoa > Chordata > Mammalia > Primates > Aotidae > Aotus > Aotus nancymaae. Next base: position 12,859,029 of record NW_026988476.1, on the reverse strand, counting down.
AGCGCGGGGGGGAGTTGGGGAGGGATAGCATGGGGAGAAATGCCAGATATGGGTGAGGGGGAGGGAGGCAGCAAATCACACTGCCATGAATGCACCTATGCAACAACTTTGCATGTTTTTCACATGTACCCCAAAACCTAAAATGCAATAAAAAAAAAAAAAAAAAAAAAAAAAAAAGAAAACCAGATTAACGCAAACAATTTTTGGTCAAAATAATGCATACCAAGTAGTTTTTATGTGTTCAATTTTGTTCCCCAAAATAATTAATAGGCCTGTGACCACCTAAGAAAGCAGAATTTCTTAGAAACAGACTACATCCTTTCTGTTCCTAAGAAATAGAAATAGAAATAGCCTATGTTCTCTCCACATTCTTTTGACATATACTCTGTGAGCTACCTTTCTTTTCCAGCCTCCTCTTTTCCTTATACCTTCTCTAGAGAACCATGTCAGTACTTAAGCAAAACTGCTAAACAAAAGATTATTTTGAATCACAGGCTTTACAAAAATTATCAATAATTTAGTTTGAACACTTATCAGCTCATTGACAAGCATCTTGAAATGCAAAATTTTCCTTTAAGCTTCTCAAAGAATATTTACCAGTAATTCACCCTCCTCAAAATAGGTTAATGAAAGAAGGATAAGAGAAAAGACAAGGGTAAGGGTAACACAAAGATAATGGCCACCTTATTGATGGTCAATGATTGCTCATTAAATGAATAATCACACAGAGAAATTACACAGATTAATTTTAAACAAAGGCTTTTGAGATTTTGAATGTAGAAGTTTTTATATGTATAGAAAGTATCCCTTTTCATTTTAAGCAATTTTCTAAAATAGTTCTGCCTTCTATAATATCAAAGAAAAATACCTGTCATTAAAAGATAACACTAGTAGTACATAGTCATAAAGTACAACTTTGAAAAATGAAATTACCTGAGAAATAGACACTTTCACATGTATCAAGGCAATTTACAAGTTGCAAATTAAAGCTTTAAAAGGAAACCAATTAAAAGGCTAAATAATTAAATGTCATTATTTTCTTATTAATTATAAGTGCTATTTTAGTACACTTTCTATGAGAAAAATAAAAAGCACAATCAAAACTGAAAATTCTAGCTTATCATTTAACAGAATGTGAGTCTTGGAATTCTTAGTTTAAGTTACAGTTTATGATATGAAATTACACAACAGAACTTCATAGTTCAATGGGTATTTTAAAAACATAATTTATTTTTGATTCTGGAAATAGAATATTATTTTTCTATATCATTTTCCCAGTAAAATGCATTTTTAGTTGCATGAACTGCTTTTAATTTATTATAAATATTTTTTTATTTCCCTAATTGAACAGAATAAAAATAAAATGTAAACACTACTTGGTAACAATAGTTTAACAATTGGAATAAATACACATTGATTATTATCTTTTTGTTTTCTTACATCAAAAAAAAAATTAAACCACCTTTCTCTCATGCCAGGATATTCTCACATAACTTGAAATGTTATGTGTATTAGGTGTGTTATCATCAGTGGGAATAATAGCAGTTTATTATAAAACTGAATAATATAATATTTTTATTTGTAATGTCTCCATATGTATAGATCGTAACTTATCTAAACAATAATTTGTATTTTTTTGTGTGTTTGTAATATTATAAGCCACTGATGTGAAGTCCCTCTTTTCAGCATGATTTCGTGGCTGTGTATTTGATGAGAGTGTCAAGAATACACAATAAAAAAATGTGGTCTTCAATAAATAGTGTTGGCAAAACAGAATATTTACATGCAAAGGAATGAAATTAAACTCATATCTTACAACATATACAAAAATAAACTTGAAATTATTTAAAGATTTAATGTAAGACCTTAAACTGTAAAAATCCGTGAGGAAATCATAGGAAAAACCTCCTTGACCTTGAGCTTGGCAGTTATGTCTTGGCTATAACACCAAAAGCATAAGCAATGAAAGAAAAAATAAACAAATGGAATTGCATCAAACTAAAAAGGTTCTACACAGCAAAGAAAACAATAAAATGAAAAGGCAACCTATGTAATATGAGAAAACATTGGCAAACGATATATCTTAAGGGGTTAATATCCAAAATATGTAAAGATCACACACAACTCAATAGCAACACAACAAATAACTCTATTAAAATATGAAGGATCTCAATGTAAATTTTTCCAAGGATATACAAGTGGCTTCCAGGTGTATTAAAAGGTGCTCAACATAACTAATCATTAGGAAAATACAAAACAAAATCAAGGTACTCAGCATAACTAATCATTAAGAAAATACAAAACGAAATCAAAGTGAAGTATGACACGTTAGGATAGCTATTGTCATCAAGACATGAGATAAAAAACTATTGGGAAGGAGGTGGACAAAATAGAAGGCTTGTACACTTTTGGTGGGAATGTTCATTGTGAAAGTATTTTAAAGAAAACTATATGAAGATTGCTAAAAAATGTAGCTAGAACTACCATATATTCCAGCAATTTTACTTCTGGATATAAACCTAAAGAAAATGAAATATGAATTTTAAATAAGTATCTACTCCCCCATTTCCACTGCAACATTAGTAGTAATATCCAAAATGCATTAACAATCTAAGCCTTTATTGATAGATGAGTGGATAAAGACTGTGATATATTCATACACTGAGTATTTTTTGGCTTTAAAAATGAAGGAAATCCTGTTATTTGCAACAATATTATGAAAGATATTATGTTAGCTGAAATAAGTCAAGACACTGAAAGAAAAGTACTGTATGATCTCATTTATGTGTAGAATTTTTAAAAAGTCAAACTCATAGAAGCAGAGAGTAAAACAGCTGTTGACAAGGGTTGGGGGATAGAGGAAATAGGAAATGTTGAAAGGGTACAAATTTTCACTTCTAAGATGAATAAGTTCTGGAGATCTAATATACAGCATAGTGACCATAGTTAATAATACTGTTTTGTTTACCCAAAATTTGTTAAGACAGTAGGTCTTAAGTGTCTTCACTACACTCACGTGCACACACGCAAGGGAATGGCGACTAAGTGTGGTAATGACTATATTAATTTGATTGTGCCAGTAATTTCATAATGTATATGTATATCAGCTAATAATGTACATCTTGAATATATGCAATTTGTATTTGTCAGTTATGTCTTAGTAAAGCTGAAAACAAGAACAAAAACAAAAATGAAACAAAAGGAATAAGCAATACATTCTTTTAAAGCAGTAAAAAAATAACTTATTTTATGTGCTAATGTTGTGATACTCTGCTTTTTCAGAATTAAATAATTTCTATAACCTCAAACATGTTTTTCTTAATTCTCAAATAGAAGTTACATATAGAAAATTCACCCAGTGTTTAATTTCTTCAAGTTAAAATCATGTAAAGCTATAAAGAAAAAACTACACATTCATTCAAAAATATTAAGTAATGTTTATATGTTTGTGTGTGTTCATGTATGTATATACATACATACATACTCCATCTCAAACAAATAGACTGTGTGTGTGTGTCCATGTATGTATATATATGCATGTATAAAAAACAGACTTGCTTTTTGAGACGGAGTCTTGCTCTGTCTTACTCATCAAGAATATATTTTCTTTAGTTCTTTACATGGATTTTTCTTTAATTCTTTGAAAATATTTTCCATTAATTCCTTTAAAATATTTATAACAGCTGATCTTAAGTTTTCTGTCTGTAAAAGCTAACTCCTTGGCTGTCCCAGGGTTGGTTTCCTTTTTGTTTGTTTCTTTGTTTGAGAGGGAGCCACACTCTGTTTCCCAGGCTGGAGTGCAATGACACCATCTCACTTCACTTCGACCTCCACCTCCCAGGTTCAAATTATTCTCCTGCCTCTTCCTCCCAAGTAGCTAGGATTACAGGCACCCAACACCATGCACAGTTATTTATTTATTTATTTTTGTATTTTTAGTAGATAGAGGTTTTGCCATGTTGGCCATGTTGGCCAGGCTGGTCTCGAACTCCTGACTTCAGGTGATCTGCTTACCTCAGCCTTCCAGAGTTCTGGGATTACAGGCATAAGCTACCATACCTGGCCCAGACTAAAATATAAACTAAGTGTTTTCAATATTCTGCTAAAAAGGTAGTAGTGTGATATTGAGTGTAGCTATTAATTACTTTTTCTTTTCATTTTAAAAAAGACTTGGAAATTTCTAGTGATTCATCTATAAAATTGTTATGCAATATATGTTAACAGTGACATAAAATATCAGAAATACACACTTACAGACAAATAAGTAGAATTTTATTTTACACGGGGCCATAAAAGGTAATGGCAGGGTTTTGCCCTCACTGCAACTATGGAAGGTAAAAAGAAAGTTGTCAGGAGTGAGAAAGACTTCAGACCATGCTACTGGTGTGGAAGGGCAAAAGGACAGGAGAATGTGTAGGAAGAACCTCAGATTGTGGTGTTGATCTTAAGGAAGTCTTAGTGATGACTGATTAGTCCAGGAGCAAAGACTGACTCAGCAGGATCTAGTGTGCTCAATCCTCATGGGAGGGCTGCCTGTATAGACCATGGCCTTTGCTCATATGCCCTGGTGATTCCTCAAAATGCTGCAGCTAGATGCTCTAATCTAGTACTAGTCATGGCAGCTTGTCTCTTGAAGTAATATCTAAGCAGTGGATCTCTACATCTGATGAAGTCAGTAATTTCTAAAACAAACTATATACTTATCATATGACTTATCATTGCCATTTCTTGTTATTTACTGAAGACTAAGATATTATGTCTACAAAAAGACTTATGGAAGAATGGCAAACCAAAAATAATTAAAATGCCTGTTATCAGGAGGAGAGAAGAATAGATATAAACATAGTGTTATATTCATAGAATGGAATACATTCAAAACAAGTAAACAAATAGATAATAGATATATCAAATAAGCAGCTAGAAATGTAAACATACATAAGAAAACAAACTACTAATACTTAAGACATGAATGGATGACTCAAGAACATTGTATTGAGTACAAGAAGTCAAGCACAAGAGTAATTTATGTTAAATTAATTCAAATAGCGGCTCCTTCACCATGAAAGATGATGGATAGAGAAGAAACAAAGGATTTTTGATTGACCAGTGTCACAAGGGATAAAAATATCTTATAATTAATAAGGATTGCCTGAGAATAATCAAGAAATATGTGTAAAAATAGTAAATGAAGGTGAGAACTTACCTTATTAGATATTATGACATAATTATACTGATATCAATTATTATGTGTATATATATACATACATGAACATATGTATACACATCTGCACATAAATATACCAGTATGCTTCATGTATATATGTAAAGGAACCATTGAATTAAAATAACAAAGCAGAAGAAAAACCAAGCATATGAAGATATATCATTGCATGGCATAAAAATATGAACTCCAGACCCAAATAATGTCACTTTGAAACCTAACTCCATTATTTCTCAACTGCAAAAAATTGGGCAACATGCTTAAACTTCCCAAGGTCAGATTTCTCATTTATATTATATGGGAATACCATAATTGTTGACTTTTATGAATTGAATATTCTGTTGTCTTGATCTATGTGTCTGTATATATACCAGTACCACACAATTTGTTTACTCTAATTTTTTTTTCCTTAGAATTGCTTTGGCTATTCAGGCTCTTATTGGATCTGTATTAACTTTAGGATTGTTTTTCTAAGTCTATAAAAAATGATGTTGGTAATTTAATACAAATTGTGTTGAATCTGTAGATTGCTTTGGTCATTAAAATCATTTTCATAATATTGATTCTTTCAATCCATGAGAATGGGGATGTTTCTGCTTTTATTTGTGTCATCTGTGATTTTTTTCACCAGTGTCTTGTAGTTCTCCTTGTAGAGATTTTCACCTTCTTGGTTAAGTGTATTTTTAGGTTTTTTTTTTTTTTAATTTTTAAATTTTTTGTAGCCATTGTAAATGAGAATGAGTTCTTAATGGGGTTCTCAGCTTGAACATTATTCGTGTATAAAATGCTACATTTTTGTACATTTATTGTGTATTCTAAAACTTTACAAAAGCCATTAATCAAATCTAGAAGATTTTTGGAGGACTCTTTAGGGTTTTCTAGTTATAAGATTATGTCATCAGCAAAGCAAGGTAATTTGACTCCCTCTTTTCCAATTTGGATGCTTTCTATTTTTTTCTCTTGCATGATTATTCTGACTAGGACTTACAGTACTATGTTGAATAGATGTAGTAAAAGTGAACATCTTTGTCTTGTTCCAGTTGGTAGGTGGAATGCTTTCAACTTTTCCTTGTTCAATATGATGTTGGCTGTGAATTTGTTATATATAGCTTTTATTATTTTGAGGTATTCCTTTGATATCTAGTTTGTTTAGGGTTTTTATCATGTAGAATTTTATTGAATGCTGTTTTTTTAACTGAAACATGAGGTTGTCAACTGGAAATCTTTCTATATGATGTAGGCATTTAACATTGTAAGCTTTCCTTTTAGCACTGTCTTTTCCGTATCCCAGAGGATTTGATATGTTTTGTCTCTATTTTTATTTGTTTCCATTTTTTTTTAAATTTGTAGCATGATTTCGTTGTTTACTCAAACATCATTCAGGAGCATGTTGTTTAATTTCTATCTACTTGTGTAATTTTGAGAATTGCTCTTGATATTTATTTCTAGTTTTATTCACTGTGGTCCAAGTAAATACTTTATCTGATTTTGATTTTTTAAAATTTATTGAGACTTGGTTTATGGCCAAGTATATGGTTTATTATGGAGAATGGTCAATGCACAGGTGAGACAAATGTGTGTTCTGCAGTTGCTGGATAGAATGCTCTGTAAATGTTTATTAGCCCATTTTCTCTAGAGTCCAGTTTAAGTTCAGAATTTCTTTGTTCATTTTCTTCTGCAATAATCTGCTTAGTGATATCAGTATGGTGTTGAAGTCCCCTAGTATTATTGGATTTAACTCTTTCTCTTTTCTTAGTTCTAGTAGTATTTGCTTAATGAATCTGGGTGCTCCGGTATTCAGTAGACACAGAATTATTGTATCTTCTTGTTAAATTGAACCCTTTATCATTATATTATGACATTTTTTGTCTGTTTTGTAGTGTTGGCAGTTTAAAGTCTGTTTTATATAATGTAAATTTAATTGTTCCTGCTCATTTTTGGTGTATTTTTGGATGGAATATCTTTTTCCACCATATTCTTTGAGACTGAGAATGTTCTCACAAGTTAGGTTTCTTGAAGACAGTATATGGCAAAGCCTGCTTTTTTATCCACTTCATCATCATTATATATTTTTTATGTGGAGCATTTATTTACATTCAAGAGGTTAATATTTATATGTGAGGGGCTTGTTACTATCAAATGTTAACTGTCATTGTAGATGCTTTGTAGTATCAATCGAGCAACTGCTTTAAATCTATGACCTGTGAATTTTCATGGGCTTTTAGGAGACATATATTTTCCTTTCATTTCCAGGTTTAGAATTTGTTTGACCATTTCTTGTAGGTCCAATCTAGTGGTGACACATTATCTTAGCATTTGCTTGTCAGGGGAAGTCTTTATTTCCTCTTACATGTGTGAATCTTAGTTTGGCAGGATACAACACTCTTGGCTGGCGGGTGTATTTTTTTTTTAGCAGACTGAAAATAGGCCCCAATATCTTCTAGCTTGCAAGGTTTCTGCTGAGAAGTCTACAGTTAGATGGATGGGATTTGCTTTAGAGGTAATTACACTCCTCCCCTGTAGCTTTCAATAAATATTTTCACATTTACTTTGGATAGTCTGATGACTATATGTTTTTATAAGATTTTTTTTGCACAGAATCTTTCATATGTTCTCTGAGCTTCTTTCATTTTGCTGTCTAATTCTCTAGCTAGACCAGAGAAGTTTTACTAAATTATACAGTCAAATATGTTTTCCAAGCTTATCAATTTTCCTTTCCCTCAGGAATGTCTATAACTTATAAATTTGTTTGCTTTGCATAAGACCATATTTTCAAAAGCTTTGTTTATATTTTTAATAATTTTTTCTGGCAACCTTCATCCAAAGGACCAGTCTTCAAGCTCTGAATTTTTTTCTTCTGTTTGGTCTACTCCATTGTTAAAGCTTTCAATTATAATTAGCAATTCCTTCAATAATCTTTTCCAGCAGTTCTATTTTTATAATATAGATCTTCTTAGTAAATTTTTCATTAATATCCTGAATTGTTTCTCTGATTTCACTGTGTAGATTTTCAACTTTCTTGGGACTTGCTGAGCTTCCAGACAATCTATATTTTCAATTCTTTATCTGTAATATCAGAATTCTCATTTTGGTTAGCATCCATTGCTGGAGAAGTTGTGTGATATTTAGGGGTTGTTTTTCTTTTTGTATTACCAAGTTTTTTTTACATAGATTTTGTTTTCTATATGGAGAAGCTATGACTTCTTATTTTTGAACTTCGTTTCATTTTGATGGGATTTTTTATTTCCCCAAATTGAGGGTATGACTGTAATTATGTTGTTTGGCTTCAATTCTAGCTGCTTTCAGGGTGACAAGGCTCTGTATGATTTCCTTGTTTATACATAGCTTTTGCATAGTGACTTTCCATATGCCAATTGTAATAGCAATGTTTAGGGAATATGAGTAGACTATCCTCTTTGGGGCTGGAAGTGCAGAGGTTTGGGAAACTTATCTCATTACCTAGCACCAAGGCCCTCTGTCAACAGATTTTTCATTCTCCAGTCCAGTAGTTGGCACTCATGAGTAAGAGCTGGCTCACTCTTAGATACCCCGAAGACTATGGGAAGCACAGGTCCAAATGGGAATGGCAAGGAGAGCTCATGGTGAGATGCACAAATGTATCTGATGGAAGAAGGGAGTCCACTGGCTACACACACTGGGAAGGCAGGAAGGCAATCCACTTTCCTATCATAACCCTGTTCCAGGGCTCCTGGCCTTCAGTTCAGATAGACAGTTTCTATCTCTAGGTTGCAATGAAACTGGTGTTTGCAGAAAATGTCCATCCCACAGCTATCGCCAAAACAGTCCTGGGGCAGAACATTTTTCCTTGGCCCAAAACAGACAGCTCTGCAGCTGAACCACACTCTGCTACAAAAATCCTTCTGCTCTGTGTAGGAAGAGGCTAGGGGGAAAAATTTTCAGTGATGCTATAGCCACTTTCAATAGCCTTGGAAAAGCTGTCCTCCAGTATACTCAAGCAAACCCCTGAAGCAACTTCAAGCAGAAAGATCAAAGTTGTGTCTGTTCCAGTGGATAAGGGGACAGAATACTCACTTTCCTTGTCCACTCCCAGTCATTGGTACCACCTGTCTCTTGGGGGTAGGACCTCGTTTCTCCCCTTTAGGGCCTGGTACCATACTCACTTCTCCAGTGGGTGGTGGCACAGTCACCTTCTTCTCAGAAGCAGGGACTCTCAGACAGGGGAGAGTACACAAATGTCTTCTTTGCCCAAAGGGTGCTTTGGCACACTGCACTTCCCATTCCTCTAGGGGTAGCCCAATTTGAAGGCAAGACCTCCAGAAATCCTGCAGCTCTTCAGGGTCTTGACAGTCTCCTGTAGTTGCCACAGTCTCAGTGGGTTCTACCCGATTGTTTACAGGAAATCTATTGATGTAGAGACATAAAGGCTGAGATTCTCTGGGCAGAACAGTAGCCCACAATAGCTTCACAACCAATAAATTGCCTACCTCCTCAGCTTGGGTTTGAGGTGAGAGTGAGTGAAATTTTGAGAACTGGCCTCCTGATGCTCTGCTCTCAAAGACTTCTCAAATGGCCACCAACAGCAGTGCCTGGACTTGGGGGTACAGAGAAGCTCACCAACATTTTGACAGTCAGCAATATGCTGCAGGTGGAAAGGGAGTAAAGAAACACCCAACCTACCCTTTGCATGGGATTACAAGTTCCTCAGGGGTCACTATCTTCCAAACTCTTGCTGCCTTTATTTTCTGCACCCCAGCTTCATCCCATGGGTTCTCTGACAGATTCTGAAACTCTTCCTTTAGTATTCTACTCAGGCCATGATCACTCACCTGTAACTTTGGTTTTTATTTCTGAGAAGAACCAGTAGCTAGTGTTTGTAGTCAGCCATCTTGGAAACAAAAACAAAAACAAACAAAACAAACATAGGTCTTATTTAAGAAAATATTTTCCTTCTATTAATTCAATCAAATTGTCACACAAGTTAAATCTCATGAAAAAAATCGTTATTTTCTAAACATTTACCCTACCTTTGATTAACCTATAATATTGTGATATAACAAACTTATTGCATAAAATGTATTTAAACCTAAATATAATTATCTTACTTGGCAGTAATTTGCTTTAGTTGGCTTATTATCGCCTCATATTACATTTTACTGACTTTAGCATGGGGCTTTTTAAGCCAAATTTATTAAATGCTACCAGTCAACCATAACAATAGATAAAAAATATTTACCAGCCCACTAAATGTTTTACCAGCCCTTCTGCTTTTGTGACATCCCAAATGTAGTAAAATTAATGCAATTAGCATTCTTTATGAGTCATTCAGCAGTTCTTTTTCTCCAAATCCACAACAAGTGGTTTTTTTCTAAATTACAGTCATTAATGGTGAATTGTACTTGATGTGACACATTGAGTACAAGAAGTCATGATCCATTAATGTCTGGACAATCACAAAATAAAATATTTCTTATATAACAAATATTGAATACACTAATGCATATTTTAAACCTGAATATTTAAGTACAATACTTGAGAAGAGAGAGAATATAGTCAGGACAAGAAATTATTGAACAAGTGATTTTCCTGTGATGACTATACCTACTTTCCAAAAACTTATTTTATTTATGGGTGTGTGTGTGAAGAAAATTCAGAGGTTTTAGTTTCAATCACTGTGGTCAATACTTCATTTTCTATTATTCACAGAAAAATTGTTTTTCTGGGAATTGGCAACAGGATGGAACTAATAATAAAAGATGAATCATGCAAATCCCTTATGATCATCTTACATTCTTACTCTTGTGCTACTGTTTCCCTGGCAATCTGTTACTGGTTTAAAGAGCAGTGGGCTATAACTCTAGAAATATGGATTATTTTCTCACCTCTGACACTCATTCATGTTGGGGCCTTAGGTTTGTCATTTAACCTTGCTGGACTACAGTTTCCTCAATGTTACAAGGTCAGACAGTTAAGTAATTTGTAAGGCTTATCTATCTGGATTATTAAAAGTTTTCATAGTTTTTGGCCTGATTGTCACAAGATAAAAGGACATAGCTAGTGGCAGGTGCATCCTCAAAGTTATTTTGTTTAACATGTATATTATTTTCAAATTTGTCAAAATGAAATAATAATAATTATTGATGTAAATTTATCTTTAAAATGCGAGCATCATCTATCCTGGGCAATCAGCAAAGGTGTGAAAGAAATAGAAGACATTATCTAGCCTTGAAAAATATATGAAAACTGAAAAATACATAAAGACATGAATACATCATACATATAAGCAAAGCTAGTCATAGTTCATATAAGAGAATTTTTACAAAAATTACACAGTTCAAAGGGTACAAAAATGGCACAAATTAAAAATTAAGAGAAACTGGAATTTATAGCTCAGTGGACACAGAGTTACAAAAGGAAATAAGGGAGTTACAGCATTCATCAAAAATTGAGAGAGAACTTACTATAGATATCAAGGGAAAGATTATTTTATAATTGAGAAATAATCAAAAATGTCAGATTCTTCCAGGAGGTCAAGTGCTCATTCGATTTGTCAACAAAAACTATATGGTGACCTTGCAGAAGGCAGGTTAAGAATACCTCTAGTCAGCTGGGTGCGGTGACCTATGCCTGCAATCCCAGGATTTTGGGAGGCTGAGTCGGGTGGATCATTTGAGGTCAGGAGTTCGAGACCAGCTTGGACAATATGGTGAGACCCCATCTTCACTAAAAATACAAAAATTAGCCAAGCATAGTGGTGAGTGCCTGTAATCCCAGCTACTTGGGAGGCTTTGGTAGGAGAATTGCATGAACCCCAGAGGCGGAGGTTGCAGTGAGCCAAGATCTTACCATTGCACTACAGCCTGGGTGACAAAGTGACACTCCATATCAAAAAAACAAAAACAAAAACAAAAAAATAAAAAAGAAGAAAAGAAAAAAGGAAGGAAGGAGGGCAGGAAGGATGGAAGGCAGGTAGGAAGGAAGAAAGGTGGACGGGAAGGAAGGAAGGAAGGAAGGCAGGCAGGAAGGAAGGAAACCTTAATTGCATACAATAGTCCCCTTAGCTGCTAGGCAGAAAGAAAGTTTTCTGAGGGGCAATTAGGTTAGTATAGGTCAACACAAACATCAAATGGGAACTGTCATAACATTTTTCTATTTGTATTTTTTTCTTTCCTGCTTGGCATTTGTTCTTTGTGTACCCATCATTTACCAATGTGGCTTTCACTGGTAGGTTCAATGAATGTTGAATGAGCGGTATCTCTAAAGGTACTATCCATTCTAAATTTTTAGTGTCTTCTATTTTGTGAACTCATGAAGTTTGATTTCATTTCTTGAGAAATTTAAGGTATCATATGATGTGAATGAAATGATTCAGGAAAAAAGTGATTAGAGGCCACATTTCCTACTTTTTAAATTTCTTTATTGTTTTCAGAGGTGGTAGATTTATGAGGAAATTCACACATGCTGAACTCATGTAATTCTCATCTACACTGCATATGCTTATTCACAAAATCAAACTGAATATTTCCTGAGCCTTTGCTAAATTTACTTTGTGCTCTGAGTTCATTTGCTCTACATTTTCCTTTTAGTATAGAATTGTTGAATTGTGACTTGGACCTGTTGGTGGACTTACTTGCATATGATGCTGTGAATTTTACAATCATTTCCAGCAGGTTTTGTCTAATGTAATTCTCTGAATGAGACAAAAAAGTTTAAATATTCTTCATCAATAGAGCCAAAAAAACAAACAAACAAAAAGAGTGCTCCTGGGATTCAGTCCCAACATTGTCAGGATTTTCTACTTTTCTTTAGTTATGTCTGTGGGAAGCCTTTTTGGAAAGTGATACCTCCACTGGTTCAATTAGTATGATTGTTCTCTGAACTTACTGAAACAGTATCTTGGAGAAGTCTATCAATATTAGCTTATTGTTAAATAGGCCAAATCAGAGCAGCCTGTATTCAAATCTTCCCTTTTATGTTTGCACACTTTTTTCAAACCTTCAGACTTTTGTGTAACCATTGTGGCATTCTACTGCTTACCACTTCATACTTTACAGGGTTTAGTTCCTCGGTTATTTTCTGGTTAATTGATAAACCCACGTTAATTAACTGTTGGTATTGCCCTTTTACTTCAGTTTGGTCTTAAATAGTGAAACTATGATCTCGCTAAAATCTAAAGGCTCCACAATAGTGGGGTGGGTGCATTTAAGGGAAAAGAAACCTTGTGAACCACACGGATGATGTTCTCTTCCATTCTACCCTTCTTTGTGGCAGGAAGTTGCTCACCCAACCAAAAAATTCTGGCCATGTTAATTCCTTTTTAAATATTGTTCTGTTGATCTGTATGACTATGAAATAACATCAAAGCAATTAAACATATTATGCATGACTTTTCAAAATTTGATCATCTGACATTGATTCCACTTAATATAGTGTAATACTAGGAAAGTTGAGAGAATATCTATGTAGAATATTTTAATAATAATAAAATGTAAATTTGTTGTGGTGGTATTTGATATGCTTATTCTTATAGAAAAATAATTATAGTTTATAGGATAGCTTTTATATGTTACCTAAATATGAGAAAGTGTGGAATTCCCAATATAAAAAGAGTTTTAGTATGTTCTACCTGTATTTATATGGTGGCATTTTAGTTTACATATACTGTGTATGTGAATTTAAAAAAAAAAACAGATTTTTACCCTTGTGAGATCAAACTTTGATCCTTGTGGAGACCAGATAAAAAGAATACAATGCAAACAAGAACAATCAGCAAACCCAAAATGCAAGGACGAGATTAAATATTTTAGTTCGGGTCAATAATTTTGAATTATAATTACCAAAAACATTGGAATTATCCAGAAACCAAATTAGAGATGTTTATCTATTATTGATAAAAATATATTCTTAAGAATACAATGTACTAACATTATTATTAAAGCATAGTTACACAGATATTTACAAACTAAAATTCTAGAACATAGACAAAAACTTTTAGGGCCAAAACTGCAGTATTTTACTTATTTCACTTTTATTTATCCTTTAAAGATTTTTCAGTGTATACTAGAAATATAATTGTTAGATGTATATTATTTGTATATTATTTGTGTGTGTATGTGTGTGTGTGTGTGTGTGTGTATGAAACTGTTGGGATTAGTGCATGCAGGGATTCAGCATTAAGTACAATGCGAATGTACTCCTTGAAATTGTGCAATGGAAAGACCCAAGATCCAAAGACTTGAGAGACCAGTCAGGCAATGGACTTGATACATTTACCCCTACATTTTCATTAAGAGAATTTTGAAATTGTTCTACCTTATGCTGATTGATACCTTTTTTACAGACCAATATTTCTTTGAAGTTCCTATACAAAGTAAAGTTCATAAAAAAAAAATACAGGTTCCCCAAAAGAGAGGTAGTCACTCTCTCCTGTGTGCTCTAATAGACTATGTAGAACATAGTGTTGTCATAGATATTTATAAAATTACACTTGTTATATTTTGTCATGTTGCTTTCTCTACACATATGCATTGTTTTTAAAGAACATGGATCACATTTTATCTATAACATAAACCTCAAAACCTAGCAGAGTATTTTAAATCTGCTAAGATATTAAAAAGTTTATCAATTTGTTTAATTTATATATGACTATTTAAGTGCTGCCATTGTAACTTTTCATATGTTGAACTTATTTTTTTTTCATTTTGAACTTATTTTAAGTTCAGGGGTACATGTGGAGGTGTGCAGGTTTGTTACATAGTTAAGTGTGTGCCATGATCATTTCCTACACAGATCATCCCATCATCTAGATATTAAGCCCAGCATTCATTAGGTATTCTTTCTGATGTTCTCCCTCCTCCCAACCCCCACCCTCCAACAAGTCCCAGTGTGTGTTATCCCCCCATGTGTCCATGTGTTGTCATTCAGCTCCACTTATAAGTAAAAGTATGCAATATTTTGTTTTCTCTTCCTGGGTTAGGTTGCTGAGGATAATGGCTTTCAACTACATTCATGTCCTTGCAAAGGATATGATCTTGTTCAATTTTATGGCTGCATAGTATTATATGGTATGTGTAGCACACTTCTTTTTTATCCAGTCTATCATTCAGGGGCAATTGGGTTGATTTGATGTCTCAGTTATTGTGAAGAGTGATGCAATTAACATATGTGTGCATGTATCTTTATAATAGAATAATTTGTATTCCTTTGTATATATACTCAGTAATGGGATTGCTGGGTCAAATGGTATTTCCGCTTTGAACTCTTTGAGGAATCACCACACTATTTTCCACAATGGTCCAACTAATTTACACTCCCATCAACAGTGTAAAAGCATGCCTTTTTCTCTACAACCTCTCCAGCATCTGTTGTTTTTTTGACTCTTTAGTAATAGACATTCTGACTGGTGTGAGATAGTACCTCATTGTGGTTTTGATTTGCATTTCTCCAAAGATCAGTGATGTTGAGCTTTTTTTCATATGCTTACTAGCTGCATATATATCTTCTTTTGAGAAGTGTCTGCTCATGTCCTTTGCTCAATTTTTAATGGGGTTGTTTCTTTTTATCTTGTAAATTTATTTAAGTTCTTTGTAGATGCTGGATATTAGACTTTTGCCAGATGGACAGAAGGCAAAATGTTTCTCCCATTCTGTAGGTTATTTGTTCACTCTGATGATAGGTTTCTTTTGCTGTTCAGAAGCTCTTTCATTTAATTAGTTCCCACTTGTAAATTTTTGCTTTAGTTGTAATTGCTTTTGGCATCTTTGTCACAAAGTCTTTGCCCATGCCTATGTCATAAATGGTATTGCCTAGCTTTTCTTGTAGGGTTTTTGTACTTTGGAGTATTAAATTTAAGTCTTTAATATTTTAAGTTGATTTTTATATATGGTGTAAAGAAGGGGTCTATTTTCAAGTTTCTGTATGTGACTTGCCAGTTATTGGTCTCTGTATCTATTCTTATACGAGCACCATTCTGTTTTGGTCTCTGTAGACTTTTAGTATAGTTGAAGTTGGGTAGCATGATGCTTTTAGCTTTATTCTTTTGGCTTAAGCTTGTATTGGTTATTTGGGTTCTTTTTTGTTCCATATGCATTTTAAAATAGTTTTTTTTCTAATTTTGTGAATAAAGTCAATGGTAGTTTAATGGAAATAACATTGAATCTATAAATTGCTCTGGGCAGTATGACCATTTTCACAATGCTGATTCTTCCCATCCATGAGCATGGAATGGACTTTAATTTTTTTGTGTCCTCTCTGATTTCTTTGAGTAGTGGTTTGTAGTTCTCCTTGAAGAGGTCCTTCAATTCTTTTGTTAGCTATATTCCTAGGTATTTTTTTGTGTGTGTGTGTGTGGCAATCGTGAATGGGAGCCCATTCATGATTTGGCTCTCTGCTTGCCTGTTGTTGTTGTATAGGAATGCTAGTGACATTTCTTTTTTTTTAATTTTGCACATTGTTTTATATCCCGAGACTTTTCTAAAGTTGCTTATCAGCTTCAGAAGCTTTTTGGCTGAGACAATAGGGTTTTCTAGACATAGGATTATGTCATCTGCAAAGACATTTTCACTTCCCCTCTTATTATTTTAATACCCTTTATTTCTTTCCCTTGCCTGATTTCTCTGGCCCAAACTTCCAATACTATGTTGAGTAGGAGTGATGAGATAGGGCATCCTGTCCTCTGCCAGTTTTAAGGGGAATGCTTCTAGCTTTTGCCAATTTAGTATGATATTGGCTGTGGGTTTGTAATAAATCGCTCTTACTATTTTGAGGCATCTTCCTTCAATATCTAGCTTTTTGATAGTTTTTAACATAAAATGGTGTTGAATTTCATCTGGATCAAATGGACCTGATAGATATCTACAGAACCCTTCACCCAAAAATAACAGATTACACATTCTTCTCATAGCCACATGGCACTTACTCTAAAATCAATCACATAATTGGACGTGAAATACCCCTCAGCAAATGCAGAAGGACTAAAATCATAGCAAAGAGTCTCTCTGATCATGGCATAATGAAATTAGAACTCAAATTAAGAAATTTGCTTAAAACCACACAATTATTATACATGGAAATTCAACAACCGTCTCCTGAATGACTCTTGGGTAAATAATAAAGTTAAGGCAGAAATTACAAAGTTCTTCAAAACTAATGAAGAGAAAGAGACACTGTACCAGAATCTCTGAGATGTAGTTAAAGCAGTGGTAAGAGGAAGTTTTATAGCGTTAAATACCCATATCAAAAAGCTAGAAATATCTCAAGTTAACGACCTAATATTGCAACAGAGAATCAACATCAAACAAACCCCAAAGCTAGCAGAAGACAAGAAATAATCAAGATCAGAGGTGAACTGAAGGAAAAGGAGACAAAACAACATTTAAAAGATCAGTGAATCCAGAAGCTGTTGTTTTTTGAAAAAAAATATTAAAATAGATAGACCAGTAGCTAGACTAATAAAAAAGGAAAGAAAAAATATTCAAATAAATACAATCAGAAATGATAAGCGTATCACCACTGACCCCAGAGACATATGAACAACCAACCATCAGATAATACAATAAACACTGCTATGCATGTAAACTAGAAAATCTAAAACAAATGGATAAATTCCTGGACATATACATCCTCCCAAGACTGAACCAGGAAGAAATTGAATCCCTGAATAAACCAATAATGAGTTTAAATTGAGGCAGTAATAGCCTACCAACCAATACAAATCCAGATCCAAAGGGATTCCCTACTGAATTATACCAGCAGTAAAAAGAAGAGATGGTACCATGCCTACTGAAAATATTCCAAAAAAAAAAAAAAATGGAGAAGGGATGTCTCCCTAACTCATTCTAAGAAGCCAGCATCATCACGATACCAAAGCCTGGTGGAGATACAAGAAAAAAAAGAAAACTTCAGGCCAATAAACTTGATGAACATCAGTGCAAAAATACTTCACAAAATACTGGCAAACCATATCCAAAAGTACCTATAAAAACTTATCCACTATGATCAAGGAGGCTTCAGGAGATGCAAGGTTGTCTCAACATATGCAAATCAATAAGTGTGATTTATCACATGAACAGAACTAAAGACAAATACCACATGATTATCTCAATAGTTGCAGAAAAGACCTTCCATATGCTGAAGTTTCTTACAGGAATGCCATGTTTTTTTGACCCAATCTGAAAAACATTTTATTCTTTTTTTTGAAAACCCAAATTTATTGTCTGTTTCTGTGAAGGCTGCTTTCCACGTTAGCATCAATAAAATTTCATTCAGCTTTACATATATCTCTGTTATAGACCATAACATAGTACACTGCATCTGTTCACATGCCTTACTTCCCTAGGCAATGAATGCTCCAAAGGGAAAATGGTGTATACTTTCATTACTTACATTTGTCCACTCAATGCCTTAGGAAATATTTTTATATTTCCTTAAAATATATGAGCATATTTTCTTAAGAAGTATGTACACACACACACACACACACACAAACACACACACGCACACACACAAACTATATCCACACAGATGTATATATATAAAGAACCAGGTACTCCTGCTGATCACCACAGATTTATAGAAGTCAAATTGTCTGCTAGTTTGTAGTGACTATAATATAACATATCCTCATAAACCTTATTTAATATTTAAAGATCAGAGTTGTGGTAAATTAAAGGTAAAAATAGTTATATTATTATTTTTTTCTTTCTTTCTTTGTTTTGGTTTCCAAATTTGTGTTTTTAAATCAGCTTGAGTCACTCTTCACAGGAATAAAAGTTCTTAGAGTGACCTTGGCATGAGATCAATGGGAAAGATAGCTGAACATATTATTAAACACTCACTTTAACTGTAACTAAGATTTGTGGTAACGGTAATTAATTTTCCTTCATTAGTCTCTATTGTGCAGTATCAAAAAGAATAGAAGTGAATTGCAAATGAAAGATTGCAATAGCCTTCTCCAAACCTGTATAGAAAAATATCTTGTATTTTATATTTTTAAAGCCTTTCAATACAAAATACATTTCACTGAAAAATTTAAATTTGTGAAAGTGTCATTCATGCTTATTACAGAAAGCTTAAAAATTATAGGAAAGGAGATGATTGAGAATTTGAAATCTAGGAACAAAATTTATAGAAAATTAGTAACATTTTGACGTACTTATTTTTTATTTATATTTTGTGTATACATCATGGAGTTTAACAGGACGTCTTTAATGTTAAAAATTAAAACATATTTTAAGATTATTGAACATTCACTTCTATTCTTTTTGATACTGCACAATAGAGACTAATGAAGGAAAATTAATTACCTTTACCACAAATTTTAGTTACAGTTAAAGTGAGTGTTTAATAATATATTCAGCTATCTTTCCCATTGATCTCATGCCAAGGTCACTCTAAGAACTTTTATTCCTGCAAAGAGTTACTCAAGCTGATTTAAAAACACAAAAAAATTACCAATGTACAGAAAGTTGCAAAGGTAGAGTGCAGAGAAGTCCTGTGTACTCTTCACCCAATTTTCCCCAGTGATTACCACATTGATATATATAGTACAATATCAAAAAACCTGACATGGGTACAATGTGTGTGTATAGTTTTATGTCATTTTATCTATGTCATTTTATCCCACTGTACACAAAGTACAGAACTATTTCACACCAGCAGTTTCTCTCTTTCTACTCCTTTAGAGTCACATCCACGTTCCTTACCCTACACACACTCTTGCTTTTCGTAAACCCCAGCAATTATTTGTCTTGTATCTGTATAATCTTGTCATTTCAATAATATTTTATAAATGGTATTATACAATGGAATGTGACATAAATGTGACAAAATATGTAACCTTTTGAGATTAGCATTTTTAAAAAATAATTATTTTATTTTTAATTTTTTAAGTTCGGGATACATGTGCACGATGTGCAGGTTTTTTACATAAGCAGACGTGTGCATGGTGGTTTACTGCACTATCAACCCATCACTTAGGTATTAAGCGCAGCATGCATTAGCTATTTCCCTAATGTTCTTCCTACCATGTCCTTTCCTGACAGGCCTCTGAAAGTGTTGTTCCCCACCCTATTTCCATGTATTCTCATTGTAAAACTGAAACAATTTAATAATATTTTAGGATATTGGTTTTTTAAATTATCTTTTCACTTTTTTCTTTATGTCTCTTGGGTCCATGAAAATGAAGCAATCAAAATTATTGAGTAATGGGTGGCTCCTTTTTCTTTATTTATAATCTTCTTTAATAAATCAGTAAGTAACTTTGAATTTAATATACAATTTAAATAAGGACTTGTACAATAAATTGCAACTATCACTGTAAATTTCCCACGTTCCACCTCTGCTTATAATATAAACATCTTCCTGAATCTTACTGTTACCTATTTATTGTTTATCTTTTTACATATTTTTAATTCATCAATATGTATTCCTGAAAGCATTATTGTTTTATATGGTTATTATTAATGTCAGAGAATATTTTTTAACTTTCATCATATAAGTTAAATTCACAAAATCCCTTAATCTGTTTATTAATTTTAACCTCATATGGCCACATATGTTCTTTAAGATAATTTAAATTGCTCTATTAATCAGGTTTATCACACAAAATTAAAATAATTTTCTTATCTCCAAAGTAACAGATATGAGTAGTAAACCTATCAAAGAATAAAGAAATTCATGAAGTAGAAAATACAAATCCATCCAGTTTCAGGATCAAACAGATAGCCTTTGTTAGAAGTTTAATATAAATTTTAACAGACATATATATTATGCGCAATTTTGAAGGCATTACTTCAAGTTGGTATATGTAGAGCATCTTCAATTTTTATAGCTGTAGTATAATATGTAAAACAATGTCTTATTAAGGATCATGTACAGAAAATCCCATTTATATACTTTTAACAAATGTCTTTGTATGTATCATTATTGCATGTCTCTGTACATGTTTCTAAAAGAGACATATAGTATTTAGAAGTGAATGAAAGAATACTGAAATTTTTTAGTTGTAAAGATAATGCCACACATCAAGGGGTTTTCTTAACAGTCACACATTGTTTGAGAGTACCTATTTGGCCCCACTTGATAATATTGGCTTTTATTAATTTTCTTGACACTGTGTTATTGCATATTGTAAGGTAAAATCAATAACCAAAGTACCATATATAGAAAACAATTCAGAATCATCTGTATCTGCTTAACTTTAAATATAATGCTTTGTGATTACATGTTCAAAGATGCATGGAAAAACAAAACTGAATAGATTTAATAGATTTTGCTCTTTGGGAAAGAGATGGTTTAATTTTAGCATGGGAATGTATCCAGAGTAGAGGAGTTAATGGCTCAATTACTGCAACTTGAATGAACAACTGAACAACTTTTTTTTGTGTGTGTGAGCTTGAGGGTAAATTAAGACAACATTTAGCTCTGCTTCTTATAAGCTGTGCATAAATTCTCCCAAGAGCCTAATTAGCTCTGTCACAGTAAATGTCTCATCCATTTACAAAAGAGAACATTTTCTTTCCCCTTACATTCTGTCATGTAATAAACGACTTCGATACTGAATTTAGACTTGTTTTTTAAGTAGTAATATGAAGTATGCTGAAGGTTACAACATTTTTTGAAATTAAATGGACATTTTTTTTTGGTGATACTGGGGATATTGGCCTAATATTAAATAACATAACACTTGTGAAGCAAAGTATCCTCTTCTTGTTCATTTATTTTCAGAGTCTGTGGCCTCTATTCTCTGAATTAGATGTAGATCTATTTTGATGTTTGAAATGTATCTGTTAACCTTTAAATAGTTAATTGTCAAGGTGTAATAAAAGTGACTGAGGGAATAAATAAAGCATTAGAGTGAGAGAAGAGAGAGAAAAGAAAAAGAAAGTCATTTAATATTAGTAAAACCAAATCATATATTCTTGTGAAAATACAGTCAGGATTTATATAAAATACTTAAAATTCACTGTCAAGCTCTGAATCATTCACATTTTGGGCATCTTTAGGCTTAAGGAATGGGTCAGCAGTTGTATACAGTGGAATGCTTGAACTTGAGGCTGGAATGTTGCACACACAAATCTTTACCCAGGAATGCTTGTACACACACAAGCAAGACCCTTCCCATGGCAGAAAAGGCAGAGGCAGAGGGGACAAAGAGTCTGGGATGGATCATACAGCCTCATTCATGTTCAGGCTTTGATTTTCTAGCAGACAGTCTACTTTGAACCCAAATTTTTGGGACAATGTGAATAAATTATTTTGTTAGTTGTGTTTTTAACTTTAAAACATTTACATAGGAAGTATGTGTACTTCCAACTGTACCCTTGGCCTCAAGCCCTATAAATGTTAGGAGAATTTTTTTTTCTCAAAATAGTTCTGAAAATTCAGGCTGTCAAGAAATTAAGTACAAAGAAAAACAGTATTAGAGTTTAGATACAAACTTTATTAATAGATTAGGCTGTATATTACAAAAAATGAGACTCACAAAAAAATTCTCATCCCATTTTCTTTCAGTAATCAAAGTTTGAAAGACTTTTATACTTTATGCATCCTCATTTTTTTCTCATCCTTGCTACAGGACAGTCCTCATCTCCAGCTTTCTTGGTATATTTTTAATGCTGCATCAGAATGGCTTTTTGAAGATTCTACATTCTAATGTACTAATTGCTAGTTAATCCTTTTTCCTGTCTCTACTTCAATTTTTGCCTCTATAGTTTCTGTCCACATATAATTTTTTTTAATTGTACTTTAAGTTCTGGGGTACATGTGCAGATCTTGCAGGACAGTTGCTAGGATAGGTACACACTTGCTGTGGTGGTTTGCTGTCTCCATCCCCCCATGACCTACATGCATGTCTCTGTGTTATCCCTATCCAACCACCCCTGCCCCCACTGTTCCTCCCCTAGCCTCCCAACCTCCAATATAACCCAGTGTGTGATGTTCCTCTCCCTGTGCCCATGTGTTCTCATTGTTCAACACCCACCTATGAGTGAGAACATGCAGTGTTTGGTTTTCTGTTCTTGTGTCCGTTTGCTGAGAATGATAGTTTCCAGATTCATCCATGTCCCTACAAAGGACACGAACTCATAGATTTTTATGGCTGTATAGTATTTCATGGTATATATTTGCCACATTTTCTTTGTCTAGTCTATCATTGATGGGCATTTGGGTTGGTTCCAGGTCTTTGCTATTGTCAACAGTGCTGCAATAAACATATGTGTGCATGTGTCTTTATAATAGAACAATTTATAATCCTTTGGGTATATAACTAGTAATGAGATGGCTAGGTCAAATAAAATTTCTATTTCTAGATCCTTGAGAAATCACCACACTGTCTTCCACAGTGGTTGAACTAATTCACACTCCCACTAACATTGTCAAAGTGTTCCTATTCCTCCACATCCTCTCCAGCATCTGTTGTCTCTAGATTTTTTAATGATTGCCATTCTGTCATGAGATGGTATAACAATGTGGTTTTCATTTGCATTTCTCTAATGACCAGTGATGAAGAGCTTTTTTTCGTATGTTTGTTGGCCTCATATATGTCTTATTTTGAAAAGTGTCTGTTTATATCCTTTGCCCATTTTCAATGGGTTTATTTCTTTTTTTTCTTGTAAATCTCCTTTAGTTCTTTGTAGATTCTGGATATTAGCCCTTTGTCAGATGGGAAGATTGCAAACATTTTTTCCCATTCTGTTGGTTGCTTGTTCACTGTAATGACTATTTCTTTTGCTGTGCAGAAGGTCTGGAGTTTAATTATATCCCATTTGTCTATTTTGGATTTTGTTGCCATTGCTTTTGGTGTTTTAGTCATGAAATCCCTGCCTATGCCTATGTCCTGAATGGTATTGCCTAGGTTTTCTTTTTGGGTTTTTATGATGTTAGGTCTTATGTTTAAATCTTTAATCTATCTGGAGTTAATATTAGTGTAAAATATAAGTAAGGGGTCCAGTTTCAGCTTTCTGCACATGGCTAGCCAGTTTTCCCAAAACCATTCATTAAGCAGGGAATCTTTTCCCCATTGTGTGTTTTTGTCAGGTTTATCAAAGATTACATGTTTGTAGATGTATGGTGTTGCTTTTGAGGCCTCTGTTCTGTTCCATTGGTCTATATCTCTGTTTTGGTACCAGTACCATGCTGTTTTGATTACTATAGCCATGTAGTATATTTTGAAGTCAGGTAGTGGGACTAAATATATGTGCACCCAATACAGGAGCACCCAGATACATAAAGCAAGTTCTTAATGACCTCTAAAGAGACTTAGATTCCAGCACAATAATAGTGGGTGACTTTAACACTCCTCAGTCAATATTAGACAGATCAATGAGACAGAAAATCAACAAGGATATCCAGCACTTGAATGCAGATATTGACCAAGCAGACCTAATAGACATATACAGAATTCTCCACCTGAAATCCAAAGAATATAAATTCCTCTCAGCACCACTATGCACTTACTCTAAAATTGACCACCTAATAGGAAGTAAATCACTCCTCAGCAAATGCAAAAGAATGGAAATTATAACAAACCATCTCTCAGACCACAGTGCAATCAAATTAGAACTCAGGATTAAGAAACTCATTCAAATCTGCACAACTACATTGAAATTGAATAACCTGCTCCTGAATGACTAGGGAATAAATAATGAAATGA
The DNA here is from genome assembly GCF_030222135.1 of Aotus nancymaae. Classification (NCBI taxonomy): domain Eukaryota; kingdom Metazoa; phylum Chordata; class Mammalia; order Primates; family Aotidae; genus Aotus; species Aotus nancymaae. Next base: position 12,834,178 of record NW_026988476.1, on the reverse strand, counting down.
AGAAAGAAATATGGATGTTCTTTGAAACCAAAGAGAATGAAAACACAACATACCAGAATCTCTGGGACACATTTATAGCAGTGTCTAGAGGGAAATTTATAGCAATAAATGCCCACATGAGAAGGAAAGAAAGATCTAAAGTTGACACCCTGTCATCAAAATTGAAAGAACTAGAGGAGCAAGATCAAACAAACTCAAAAAGTAACGGAAGACAAGAAATAACTAAGATCAGAGCAGAACTAAAGGAGATAGACACACACACACACACACACGCACACACACACATACAAAACCCTTCCAGGAGCTGGTTTTTTGAAAAGATCAACAGAATGGAAAGACCACTAGCCAGACTAATAAAAAAGAAAGGAGAGAAGATTCAAATAGATGCAATAAAAAACAATAAAGAGGATATCACCACCAATTCCACAGAAATACAAACTACCATCAAAGATTATTACAAACAACTCTATACAAATAAATCAGTAAATCTGGAGGAAGTGGATACATTTCTGTACACTTACACCCTCCCAAGACTAAACCAGGATGAAGTTGAATGCCTGAATAGACCAATAACAAAGTCTGAAGTTGAGGCAGCAATTAATAGCCCACCAACCAAAAAAAGTCCAGGTCCAGACGGGTTCAGAGCTGAATTCTACCAGACATACAAAAAGGAGCTGTTACAATTCCTTCTGAAACTATTCCAAACAATACAAAAAGAGAGAATCCTCCCTAACTTATTTTATGAAACCAACATCATCCTGATGCCAAAACATGGCAGAGATACAAATAGAAAATTTCAAGCCAGGCCAATATCCATGATGAACATTGATGCAAAAATCCTTAATACAATACTGACAAACAATCCAACAGCATATCAAAAAGTTTATCCATCATGATCAAGTAGGGATGCAAGGGTGGTTTAACATACACAAATCTATAAATGTAATCCATCACATAAACAGAACCAAAGACAAAAATCACATGATTATCTCAATAGATGCAGAGAGCCTTGGACAAAATTCAACAGCCCTTTATGCTAAACACTCTCAATAATCTAGGTATCCATGGATCATATCTCAAAATAATAAAATCTATTTATGGTAAACCCACAGCCAATATAATACTGAATGGGCATACACTGGAAGTATTCCCTTTGAAAACTGGCACAAGACACAATATCCTCTCTCACCACTCCCATTCAACATAGCATTGGAAGTTCTTGCCAGAGCAATTAGGCAAGAAAAAGAAATAAAGGAAAAGAGGAAGTCAAATTATCTCTATTTGCAGATGACATGATTGTATATTTAGAAAACCCAATCACCACAGCCCAAAATCTCCTTACACTGATAAGCAACTTCAGCAGAGTCTTAGGATACAAAATCAATGTGCAGAAATCACAAGCATTCCTATACACCAATAACAGACAAACAGAGAGCCAAATCATGAGTAAACTCCCATTCACAATTGCTACAAGGAAAATAAAATATCTAGGAATACAACTTAGAAGGGATGTGAAGGACCTCTTCAAGGAGAACTACAAACCACTGCTCAATGAAATAAGAGAGGACATAAACAGATGGAAGAGCATTCCATTCTCATGGTTTGAAAGAATCAATATCTTGAAAATGGCCATACTGCCCAAAGTAATTTATAGATTCAACGCTATCCCCATCAAGCTACTTATGACCCTCTTCACAGAACTGGAAAAAAAAAACCTTAAACTTCATGTGGAACAAAAAGAGAGCCCGCATGGCCAAGACAATCCTAAGCAAAAAGAACAAAGTTGGAGGCATCATGCTATCTGACTTCAAACTATACTATAAGTCTACAGTAATCAAAACAGCAAGGTACTGGTACCAAAACAGAGATATAGACCAATGGAATAGAACAGAGGCCTTGGAGGCAATGCCACCCATCTACAACCATCTGATCTTTGACATACCTGACAGAAACAAGCAATGGGGGAAGGATTTCCTGTTTAATAAATGGTGTTGGGAAAACTGGCTAGCCATATGCAGAAAACTGAAACTGGACCCCTTCCTGACACCTTACACTAAAATTAACTCCAGATGGATTAAAGACTTAAACATAAGACCTAACACCATAAAAACCCGAGAAGAAAACCTAGGCTATACCATTTAGAACACAGACATAGGCAAGGACTTCATGACTAAAACACCAAAAGCAATGGCAACAAAAGCCAAAATAGATAAATGGGATGCAATTAAACTAAAGAGCTGCTGCAGAGCAAAACAAACTATGATTAGAGTGAACTGGCAACCAACAAAATGGGAAAAAAAATTTTCATTCTATCTGTCTGACAAAGGGCCAATATTCAGAATCTACAAAGAATTTAAATGAATTTACAATAAAACAAACCCATCAAAATGTGAGCAAAGGATATGAACAGACAATTTTGAAAAGAAGACATTTATGCAGCCAACAAATATATGAAAAAAAAGCTCATCATAAGTGGTCACTAGAGAAATGCAAATCAAAACCACATTTAGATACAATCTCATGACAGTTAGAATGGCAATCATTAAAATATCAGGAGACAACAGATGCTGGAGAGGATGTGGAGAAATAGGATGCTTTTACATTGTTAGTGGGATTGTAAGTTAGTTCAACCACTGTGGAAGACAGTGTGGTGATTTCTCAAGGATCTAGAAATAGAAATAACATTTGACCCAGCAATCTCATTACTGGGTATATACCCAAAGGAATATAAAGCATTCTATTATAAAGACACATGCACACATATGTTTATTGTCGCACTGTTTACAATAGCAAAGACTTGGAACCAACCCAAAGCCCATCAATGATAGACTGGATAAAGAAAATGTAGCACATATACACCATGGAATACTATGCAGCCATAAAAAGATGAGTTCATGTCCTTTGCAGGGACATGGATAAATCTGGAAACCATCATTCTCAGCAAACTGACACAAGAACAGAAAAGCAAACACCATATATTCTCACTCATAAGTGGGTGTTGAACAATGAGAACACATGGACACAGGGAGGGGAACATCACACACTGAGGCCTGTTGGGGGTTGGGGGGTAGAGGAGGAGTAACAAGTGGCAGGGAGATTGGGGAGGGATAACATTAAGAGAAATACCTAATGTAGATGATGCAGAGATGGTTGCAGCAAACCACCATATCATGTGTATACCTATGTAACAGTTCTTCATGATCTGCACATGTACCCCAGAACTTAACATATAATTAAAAAATTCAAAAGAATCTCACAGAAATATTAAAAAAAATAAAAAATAAAAATAAAAGTAAATTAGCTGCTCATGGTGGCATGTGTGTTGTCTCACATACTCGGGGGGCTGAGGTGGATGGATCACTTGAGTCTGAGAGGTGGATCACTTGAGTCTGAGAGGTGGAGATTGCAGTGAGCCCAGATGGGGCCACTGCACTCCAGCTTGAGTGACAGAGAGTGACCCTGTTTCAAAAATGCTAAGACAACAAAAACAAAAATGAACTATGAAAATTAATTTTCAAAAGAAAAAGAATGACAAAAATAACAAACTAGCACCAATTTCACTCATTTGGGAGACCAAATTAAAAAAGTTGCTGTTTTTTAAAGCAGAACTACAACATGTATGTTGTGATTGTTCTTCAAATCTGCATTATGATCCTATGACCTCTCATTACTACTGATGTTTTCAAAGTAAATGTCAAAATTATACTTCAAAAAAACCCAGTAAGCCATGACACTTTTTACATTATAAGGCTGTCAACCATGAGATTATTGTCACCATAGCTTAAGATACAAGCAGAGTTACAGGTTATTTTGTATATTAATTAATTTGGAGATGTACTAAAATGAACAGGTGTCACATTATACTTTTACTTTTGTTATTATAGAATTATATTTTTTGTTACACAGCACTTTACTATGCATGTTTCAACAAAACAATTTAATGTTTTAACTAAAATTTCATTTTTATTTGCATAATAATTCCATTACAGGAAACTCAGTGTCCAATTATTCAGGAAGCTAGTGTGTCTAAAACCATTTCTAAGAGGCATGGAGAATATAAGGTGCAATTTGATTATTCTGTGTGGCAGCTTGACTCTATTTTATGCACTCTTGTCACCAATTATATTGCACTTTTGACTGACTTCACTCTTAGGTGATAAAAGCAAATGTCTTTCTTTGAAATTTTGTTGCATATAATCAAAATCACACCCACGATGTATTATTTACTCTTTCAAACATCTCTGGAGAATTTCCTAGCTGAAATAAACTCCAAAGCCAAATTCAATAACTGTTGCATAGAAGAGTCAGCTTAACTTTAAGCTGCAAATGTTTTCCATCACCACAGATTAATCAGCTAAAAAACTGTCAAGAGAAATAGCATTGGTTTAATATTTGCCAAAACTGAATTACAGTGTCTGAATTTGCATGTCTCCTCTTTAATCTCTATAGCTGTATCATATGTTCAGAAAACTACTTTCATTTAAAGAAAAAATATTAATTTCTGGTAAAAATATGTTTCTAAACCAGTACTCCAATAAATGGGGAGACTGGGATTCAAATCTGAGGAAATTAGATGTCAGAATACATGGCTCAGTAAAGATTATTAAAAATACACAATAGAATCATAAACTATAGTGAGGTATTAAAGGAATCTCGGTAAAATGAGCATTAAGGAGAAGATAGTTACCATAAAGTAGAAAGCCAAAGAGTACTCCTTCCTTGCCTCAAATTTTTACTTAGGTGTTGATGTACTTAATATGAATAGAAAACACAAAAATTAAGCTCTTGTAATATTTAAAAAGAAGGAAGAAAAGAGAGAAGAAATACAGAAAGTAAAGGAGGAAAATAGAGAGTAGAAAAAAATACTAAATGCTATATGTAAAATACATATTATAGATGGTAGGTATTGTTTTTGCATATTGTCTCTCAATGACATATGTACACATTTAAGTGAGATTTTATATAAAAAATTAACTCAGAATGAAATGGCATCAAAACTGTTACAGTCAGAGATGATAACTCATATGATGCTAGTGTGTTTTGACTTGATTATCTTGTCTTGGTTTTGAAGATTTTGTACAATGTTTACATATGTAATAATTAGATTGAACAGGGAATTGTTTATCATTATAGTTAGAAATCAAAAATATGTACCTATCATTCATATTTCTGAGTAGTCAATACAAATGATCAAACCATATAAATTGGCTTTGACCTCACATATAAACAAACTACATTTATTACTTCTATCTCCAATAGTTACCACAGATAATTATTTCTATTAAATAAAACCTATAAAAAAGAGTGGATGAAATGGTCTTACTTCGTTTTGCAGATAACGTTCCAGTGACTTAATTCTACTTGCAGTTGAAAATACTTTAATCCTGAAAAGGAGGCATAGGGCAAAGTGCTCTTCAGTATTGTATCCCTCAGATGTACCCTGGATTAATTATCTGGAGAAATTTGCAATTTGTCACTATTTCTCTGCAACACAAAGTATAGGGCATTTTCTTTGTGGAACATAACTGAGGAAAAACCTCAAGAGAGGTTTTACTTGTCTCAGAGCATCAGGATATTTTCACACAGTTCTGACATTGAGGAAAGGAATAAATAAATGTTATAATAATCCATCAGAGTTGTTATTAGGATTTTCTAACACTTGCAATGACTTGCTGTAGTTCTTGAATTCAAAACAAACCTCCCACTTTTTTGCATTATTCACTATCCTTTTATCCAAACTGTGACCAGGGTTCTGTTTTCTATTTTCAATGATACTTGTAGTGATAAAGATGTAGAGTCAGTTTACCCTGGCTATGACTTCATTCCTGTTCAAGACTGAAATAATTCTAGTGTTTCACCACAAGCAGAACATTTATCCCATAGAAAAATTACATAATCCACTGAAAACTACAGTGATTGCAAAATGTTCTAAAATACATGTTATATACTTTAGATGGCTTTGACTTACGTTGAATCTTCTGTTAGCTGCTATGCATCAGTCAGAAAGGAGTAGTTTATGTTGTAGTAACAAACAAACCCACGCTTGATTTATAATCTAAGTGGCTTTTTAGAAACAATGATTTGATTATTATTTGTGTCAAATGTCTTTAAAGAATTGATTGGAAACTTTGCTGCTCATAGTCCATCAGGGATCCAGGCTGATCATGGTTCAATTTTCACCTGTACTTTCAAGACTACTGAATTATAATGATGATGTAGTGAGTCTGGTAATCTCAAAAGAGATACATATAATTTCTGTCTACATTTTATTTTCCAAACAAATCCCATAATTTTATAAAATCCAAGTTGGCAAATAAGTGCAATTCTATAAGTTTAATTATCCAAAAGAGGCAAACTATATATTTGTGAATAGGGCTAGTAAAGACACATACCGTGTTTATCTTTCTAAAGAGTTTTTATTTTCTCATAATCTCAGCATGCATCCTGTTGTTATATAAGTTACTAATACAAATCTTTACTTAAATTCAGTCATTTATCCTTTCACTTTACAAATGGTATTTTCTCCCTATGTGAAAATATTTTATATTCACTATCCAATAGTATCTGATTTTTAGCTTATTTTAGGAAAGGTATTTTCTACTTCAAGGTTAAAATATATGTTCCAATTATTCATCTGTTTTAGATTCATTTATTACATCCAATGTTTCCATGAATTTTATCTTGGTATGTGCTAATAAGAATAAGTATAATTTTATTATTTTGAAAATGTCTACCATATTATCCAAATAGTTGATGATACTTTCCAAGTTGAATTAAAATGCCTTCTTTATCATTTACTAAATTGCCACATATACTTAGCTATATATCTGTACTTTCTTTTAAACCTATTTTGAAAAATGAATTTAACATATTTAGACGATTACAGTTGCATTTAGGAAAATTAAAAATAAAAACATTAAATTAATTAATACATTAATTTATTACAGATAAAGGATAAACCTAAACATACATAAAAATTTTATGTATAGAATAGAAATTTTAATGCTATGAAGTAGACATTTTCAAGTTTAGACTAACAACAATTGAAATTGAGAGACAGAGAATATGTGATAAAGTATAAAAATATGAATGACCTTCTCTTAAATAGCTAAGAGTTAATTCTATTAAAAATTAAATCATACCTCTGAGAAACTAATTTTATCCTCAATATATATTTATTTGAATTTCATTTTTTTCATTATATTTCTGTTTTTCTTCCTTATTTTTAACTGAAATTAGACATGGTATTATATTTAATTTTGAAAATAGCATTCTGATATGAAATTTCCTCATATTATTTTACACCTATATTTACATAAAAATATATCTTCAGGTGTTAATTTATAATTTTATAATTTAAAGGTGATTTAAATGTTCCATGGTACTAGAACATTTAAATCACTTTATTTAAATGTTCTGTAGTACTACAGAACATTTAAATCACTTTATAATTATTATTTGTGCCCTTTGTACTTTTTTGAAAGATTAATAATGATCAAAGATGTTGACCTCATATTTTTTCTAAAAATGTATATCCTTGTTTCAGATTTTTACTGATTTTTTCTTTTTAATTTTTTAACTTATACTCTCTTTTTTACTTATACTCCTTTCTTTTAAATTTCCAAAAGTAATCTATATGAGACTAACCTCAAAATAATAATTTTCAAAGTGTTATTCTTGAAAATTATTTTCTGCAAAGGTTGGCAATGCTTTGTTATTCCTTTCTAGCACCATTTATTTATTACAATGTGTTTAGGATTATCCATTTGTTAGCTCTTCCATAATAGCAAATTAGATAAGTAAAGTTGTAGCTTTTTAGCATCTGTCAAAAAGTTATCTACAGTAAATATTCTTTTTACCCCAAAAGTTGGTTTTGAGTATTGAATTAAGAAAATTCCCTAATTAAATGTATTCACAGTAAGTCAAGACATGAATAGATACCTTTCTATCAAAATCGTTTGAAAGTGTACTTTGCATTACTAACCAGCTAAATAACTAGCTAGTTAAATAAGTAATCAAGTAATTACACATTCACTTATATTCAACCAGGCACTTCAAGAGTTTTTTTTAGAAAACTTGTAACTATAGTAAAAGTAAGAGACTGAATTTGCTCTTTTTACTTGGAAAAAACTTTATAAAAATGATAAATTAGTGTCTCTGTATGCTCCAGCAGCTTCCCATCCAGATGTATGTCCCGAAGCACTGAAAGTAGAAACAATAGCCAAAAAAAAGACACAACCCAAATGTTCGTTAATAGATGAACAAAATGTGGTTTATACATGCAGTGGAATATTATTCAGCCTTGAAAAGGAAGGACATTTTGATATGTGCTACAACATGAATAATCCTTAAAAACATTATCCTAAATAAAATAAGTCAATAGAAAAAAGACAAATACTATGTGACTCCTCTCACATAAGGTTTTTACAGTAGTCAAATTCATAGAAATAGCTAATTGAATGCTGGCTGCTGGGACTGTGTGGAAAGGTGAATGAAAAGTTTCCATATAATGACACATATATCCTAATATATTTTTTCTTTTTTATTATTATATTTTAAGTTCTGGGGTACATGTGTAGAATGTGTAAGTTTGTTACATAGGTATACACATGTCATGGTGATTTGCTGCATCCATCACCCCATCATCTACCTTAGGTATTTCTCCTAATGCTATCCCTCCACCAACCCCCTACCCTCCAACAGGTCCCAGCGTGTTATGTTTCCCTCCCTGTTTCATGTGTTCTCATTGTTCACCTCCCACTTGTGAGTGAGAACATGTGGTGTTTGGTTTTCTGTTCTTGTGTTAGTTTGCTGAGAATGATGGTTTTCAACTTCATCCTCCATGTCCCTGCAAAACACATGAACTCATCCTTTTTTTTTTTTTTTTTTTCTTTTGAGACAGAGTTTCGCTCTTGTTACCCAGGCTGGAGTGCAATGGCACGATCTTGGCTCACCGCAACCTCCGCCTCCTGGGTTCAGGCAATTCTCCTGCCTCAGCCTCCTGAGTAGCTGGGATTACAGGCATGCACCACCATGCCCAGCTAATTTTTTGTATTTTTAGTAGAGACGGGGTTTCACCATGTTGACCAGGATGGTCTCGATCTCTTGACCTCGTGATCCACCTGCCTTGGCCTCCCAAAGTGCTGGGATTACAGGCGTGAGCCACCGCCCTCGGCCCCCCTCATCCTTTTTTATGCTGCATAGTATTTCATGGTGTGTATGTACCATATTTCCCTGTAGTGGTATTGTGGGGTCAAATGTTATGTCTATTTCTAGATCCCTGAGGAATCACCACACTGCCTTCCACAATGGTTGAAGTAATTTTCACTCCCACCAACGGTGTAAAAGTTTTCCTATTTCTCCACATCCTCTCCAGCATCTGTTGTCTCCAGATTTTTTTAATGAGCCCTGTTCTAACTGGAATGTGATGGTATCTCAATGTGGTTTTTATTTGCATTTCTCTAATGACCAGTGATGATGAGCATTTTTTCATGTGTTTGTTGGCTGCATAAATGTCTTCTTTTGAAAAGTGTCTGTTAATATCCTTTGATCACTTTTTGATGTAGTTGTTTATTTTTTGTAAATCTGTTTAAGTGTTTTGTAGATTCTGGATATTAGCCCTTTGTCAGATGCAGAGATTGCAAAACTTCCCTGTCACTCTGTATGTTGCCTGTTCACTCTGATGATAGTTTCTTTTGCTGTACAGGAGCTCTTTAGTTTAACTATATCCCATTGATCTATTTTGGCTTTTGTTGCCATTGCTATTGGTGTTTCAGTCATGAAGTGTTTTCCCATGCCTATGTCCTGAATGGTATTGCCTTGGTTTTTTTCTAAGGTTTTTATGGTTTTAGGTCTTACGTTTAAGTCTTTAATTGTTCTTGAGTTAATTTTTGTATAAGGTGTAAGGAATAGATCTAGTTTCAGCTTTCTACATATGGCTAGCCGGTTTTCCCAACACCGTTTATTAAATAGGGAATCCTTTCCCCATGGCTTGTTTTTGTCAGGAATGTTAAAGATCAGATGGTTGTAGACGTGTGGCGTTATTACCGAGGCCTCCGTTCTGTTCCATTGGTCTATATCTCTGTTTTGATATGAATACCATGCTGTTTTGATGACTGTAGCATTGTAGTATAGGTTGAAGTCAGGTAGCATGATGCCTCCAGCTTTGTTATTTTTGCTTAGGAGTGTCTTGGCTGTGCAGGCTCTTTTTTGGTTCCATATGAAATTTAAAGTAGTTTTTTTCCAATTCAGCGAAGAAAGTCAGCTGTAGCTTCATGAGTATAGCATTGAATCTATAAATTACTTTGGGTAGTATGAAAATTTTCATGATGTTGATTATTCCTAACCATGAGCATAGAATATTTTCTAATTCAGTTTGCTTTTTTTAAATCAGTCTCATGTAAATTTGCTTCTTCTATATGCTCTGTTGAGGTCTACTAATTTCTACATGGACAGATTTTAAAAAATAATTTTTAGCTGCAAGACTGAGGACCAAAGCTCCAAGTGACAGTAAGTTAGCCAAATTATTATTTTACCAAAAAGTAGTTCATTAATCTTATGCCAAGTATTTCCTGTAAAATGTCATGATTTCACATTCCTACCCTACACGGACAAAAAATGATGAATTACACAATTTTTAAATAAAGTTATCAATGCATTTGTGTATTGATCCTTCTTATCTAACATATAACTTTTCAGTTTTAAATTAGTAAATCAGAATCGGTTTTCCTTCTGTATCTAGGTGTTAAAACTTGACTTTGAGAGTAAATCAAAGAGCTGTCCAAATTACTTTGTAGGTGTCTCTCTGTGTGTGCATGCATGCATGTTTATATATGTATATATACACATACATATAATACATAAATATGTATATATATACATTTATTTATATATATTATAAATATATATATTATATATCTAACATATATAAATTTATATAATTTATATATATTTATATATAATTTTATATATGAATATAATATATTTATATACAAATATTTGTATATAAAGATATACAAATATGTATTTTTATTATGTGTATAATATATTATATACCATATATATATATATATATATGTATATACACACACAAGCAGAGATATGGAAAGCCTGAGACCACACAGGTAATCATCTCTCAATTTATTAAAATATTTACCCTCACAGTTTGGTTGTACTTTTTTTTTTTAATAGAAATTATTTCTGGGGAATACCCTTTTATCCTCACACTAAAACAAATTTTTCAATAGAAATGTCTTTTCAGTGAAGGGTATTATATATAAATATCACATACACACTTGAAAAGGTATCTATCTTATATACTTAATTGATTTGGGGCTTTTAAATTTTGTTACTTGTGAGCTCTTCAAAATGTTTTAAATGCCTATACCTACACAGAAAACACAAACCTGGGATCTAATCAAAATATAAAGATTTTTTTAAAAATGAAAAACATTATAACATCTGTATTTGTTTAAATGCCGTGTTTGTTTTTATGAGCTCTTTTAAGATGAGTATATTTCTGAAAAGTATTTTATTGCTACTGACATTGTAAATACGTTTCTTAGCTGTACACTGAGATTTTAGAAATTGTATTAAGAGAACACACTACACCCAAAAGGCACAGAAATCTCAAACAAGAAGAACAATACATTAATTTAATTTTCTTTGTAATATTGTTATTTTCAATCTCTAGGCATTCCCAAAAACAGCAATTTGGTACTTAAACTACTCATTGGAGAAATTCACTAGGCATTTTCCATACTAATTTGGTACTTAAACTAGGCATTCCCAAAAATAGCAATTTCGTACTTAAACTACACACTGGAGAAATTCAAATTTAGTTTCACTCTAAGAGATAAAAGTGTGTGTCTCTTTTTTTTTAATAGAATACATATTTTATATTAAATTTTGTAAGCAATCTTCACTTACTTTTACCTGCATTTATGGGATCCTGAAGTTGTTCCTCTTTGTATTTATTTGTTGAAACAGGGATCTATTCAATGAATCTCAAAATGTATGTCATATAATAGAATTTTTCTTTCTGCTTCTCATCATCTATAGCAGTAGCTCTCAATTAGGTGGGAATTATTTTGTTTCCCATGAGACATTTTGGGTTGTCACAAATGGGAGTATTCTACTGAAATCTAGTGAGTAAATACCAATAAATATCCTACTAATATTACTGTGCACAAGATAGCCACTCCTATTTACCAACAAAGAATTGTTTAGGGCAGCATAATAGCAACAAAATTAAAAAATCCTGATTTATAGTTTAGTTATTGAACACTTCTTAACAAAAGCAATTAGAACTTAATCCGGCTAATTAAAAAGCTTATGACTTACTGAAGGATGTTTGTAAGTTCACAGAATTACCAAGAGAGTCAGAGATTTAAGGTTTGTGGATAACAGTCAGTAAGCCTACCTTTGAATTGTGTTGCAGAACTTACCTGACACATGCAATACTGTCACAGCAATTAGCCCTGTACATTGAGGTTGTATAATAATGCGCCATCTCTACAGAAGTCAAGATCAGGTGCCTGTACTCCAGATATAAGAGAAAAAGAATGTCTGAAATTTCCAGCTTCTATATAGAAAGTTGGAATAATTTTCAGCTGCTGACAACAAAAAACCCTGGCAAATATCAAATACACACTTTCCCCAATAATTCCAACTCAATTTGAAAATAATTTTTAAATGCCAAATTTTGTCTGCTTCTATTTAATTTGCTTAAGCAAATCAAAACTGTATGCTTATACAGTAATGTTCATTTGACTGTAGCTAAATAAAAAATCATAAATATCATATTTTGCTCTTTAGTATGCTATTTGAATATGGTTTTGAAGCACAGTCACTAATAAAATATGTTACATATATATATTTTAAAATAAGGACATTATCAAGAATAACATACCAAACAAGCCTATTCTAAAATGCTGCATATTTTTTCAGAATGGCAAAATTTTGCATACAAAAGCATTTAATTTTTTTTTGAGACAGAGTCTCACTCTGTCACCCAGGCTGGAGTACAGTGGTGTAATCTGGGCTCATCTAAACCTCTACCTCCTTACAGGTGTGCATTACCACACAGGCTATTTTATTTTTTATTTTTTATATTTTTAGTAGAGACAGGGTTTCATCCTGTTGGCCAGGCTGGTCTCAAATTCCTGGTCTTTTTGTTTTAAGTATGTTCACATATCTTTGTTTTGTATTGTTGAAAATTGCAAAGACAAGGAGGTTTGGGATACATGATAGTTCAGCTTTCATGCAACCTCTGACCCTGATCTTGTTCTATCCCAGATGTTCCACTTCCAGCAGATGAATGTTGGTTCTTGGGCATACTTTAACTTATTACTGGGTATGTATATGTATTTTCCTAAATACCATAAGAAAGCTGGACATTTATTCTGCTGCTTGAAAATTGTATTCTTTATAAACCTGAAAAAGTAAACTAAAATATATATTTTTTTAAAAAAAGAAAAGATAAATAAAGTAAATAAATGTATTTGAAATTGCTTTATTATAGTAACAGAAGTCAAGTACTTGAAAGACATTCTGGGAAAATAGATATTTATTATTACAACAAATAGAAACAAATGTAACAGAAGTAAGCAAAATATTAGCATATAAAAGTGTTTCAGTACTAATTATCCACCCCCAAATATGCAATGTAATGGAAAAAATTCCAAGAACTTGAGTAGAAAGACAATCTCATCCATTTATCAATAGTATTTATGGTACATTGTAAGTTTAATACCCCAACATTTTAAAATCGATCAAACTTATTCTAAAAATAAAGGTGAATAAATAAAAGCATACTATTTGCCAATAGTTTTCTAGATTGATTAGTAGTAATGTGCCGCAAGCTTTTTTGAAATATTAAAATATATTTAAAAGCTGTGCTGTAGTATGAACACATAAAGTAGACTGAAAGATCAAGAAAAAAGACTAGAAAGTCAGGAAATCTACCCAAGAATATATGGAGTATACTATACATTGGTGGTAGTATTTTAAATCAGATGGCAAAGAAAAGGAGATAAGTAAGTAGTTTGGAGATATCATAGTTATAGTTATTTCAAACAAATTAAGTTATATTTACATCTCCAACCTTATACAAAATGAATTTCATGTGTTTTAGATTTAAGTGGATAAAATGAGACTCTAAATGTGCCAGTATAGCATGATGTATTGTTTATTGTTTATAAAACATTACAAAGTGCAAATAATAAAATTAAACATTAATAGCTTTTATCATTCAAGCATTATAGCAATTTGCCTGTCAAAAAAATGGTTTTAATAATAACAGAAAGCTCCATCTCATAGAACAGATAAAAGAGTAATTTCTTTAATATGTAAAAGTTTCTATAAAGCAATAATTTTAAAACTCTAAGAATATAACACAAAATAGGCTATAAAATGGGTCAAACATATGTCTCTCAGCACGTGGAAATATACTAATTCTCCCCTGAATGGAAAAATTACAACATACTGAGATACAAAGTTTTATCTCTCAGATAGGAAAATACAATTTTAAATCATTTGTAAATACCCCCATAGGCAAATGCTGAGGACATCAGAATTTTCACATATTACTGGTGTAGTAGTAAGTGGGTGAAATTCTCAATGGAGAGAAATTAACAATATATCTCCAGAATTATAAATGTATTCTCAGTCATATATTGATCTACCAAGTTGATTCCTGAGAATTTTATGAACAGATATACTTTTATGTGTACAAGCTTGTTTATTTCAAAAGATATTTATTGTAGTACTGCTTTGTAGTTACCAAAACAAAAAACAAACAAACAAAAAAAAACGGAAACAACCTGAATTCAAAAATAGAAAATTAGATTATTAATTTACAATTAATTCATAAATTGGAGTAATTTGCAATTGAAAATCACAAGTTTTTTCCATATTGACAGGGATGATTTCTATGAGATGATATAAAGTGTAAACAGTAATAGCATCCAGAACTTGCTATCTAGTGTATAAGAAAATAAAAATGTAATATATGCATACATCTTAGTACAAATAGAGGATATTTCTGGAAACTGAAGACTTTCTGTAAGCTCCATATAGGGAAACTTAGTAGGTGGTGATTAGAAAGGGAGACTTGCAGGTCCCTCAACCTGTTTGCTGAAATCAGATTTCCTTCTTTGAAAAACCTGGAATGACATTGATTTGTCCAATGCCCTCCTTTTCTACATCTGAGACATATTCTGGGCTCAGTACCCTTTTGCTTTAAAGAAGGTAAATGCCTTGTTTTTTTGTAAAAAAGTTTGGATTAAAGTATCCCAGTCTATTGGAATCAGCTGGTAAGAAGTAGCTATGTTCTTTAATAATCGTAGCACGAATGGAGCCACAGATCCATATTGGCTAATGGCTTGTTTAAACTCCTTCAGCAATTTGAAGTGAAGGGGTTCAAAAGCAACCTGTACTTGCCCCTGCTGATCTTGAGGGTGAACAACAACTGGAAGATGACATACCTCCAAATCTCCCTCTTTTCTTGCTTGTTGAATTCCATCTTGGATCGAACCACCTAGCTTAATTCTAGGAATACACATGCCTGAACCTATTACCATAGTTCTAGGAGTAACAATGCCAACAGAAGCAGAGGTAGAAGTATTGGGAGGATCTGGCCATCTCTTAACAAGATACTGAGGTGGGGCTGCTGGGCACACCTTCTCCTCATTTGACTTTTCATCCTTTTCCTCTATAGATTCTTTACATACTTCATCACACTCCTTCTCCTCTCCTGAATCCTTTTCCTCATCGTCTGTCTGAAACAATTCCAAGGCAAAACACACTAAAGCCCAAACAGACCACCCCAAACAATCCCTGTGTTTGCTTGATTTTTCACCCATGTTACCCTAATGTGACTGAGCTCCCCAAGCTCACCCTTGGGAGATTTTTTTTCTACAGTTCTCAGGCTAATTCGGAGCTCACCCAGCTAAGCTTGGGAGATTTTTTCTAAAGTTATCGGGCTAATTTCAAGCTTCCCCAGCTCACCCTGAGAGATTTTCCCAAAGTTCTCAGTCTACTTCTGGGTTCCCTCCTAACTCACCTGAAGGATTTTTTTCCAAAAGTTCCCTGGCTACATCTGAGTTACCCAACTTTCCCCGGGGATTTTTACCAATAGTACTCAGGATATCTTCAGTTTAGCCTCTCTTCCCTCCATTGCTCAGGCAACTCTTCATCCCGGGTTTGGTCCCCACATTTGGGTACCACTTACCGAGAACAAGCTTATCCAGGAGACCCCCACCGGGAGGCACTGAAGGTACTGAGAGGCAGACACCCAGATAGAACAACAGAACGGCTCTATCCAGGGGAACCAACGGCCTTCAAGCTGAGAGGCTGACAGCTTTCCAGGCTGAAAGCTCCGAGCAAATTCTTATCCCTGTATTTATTACATATTACCATGTGTTTTGTGCTTTATCGATGTTTCTTCTTATTATTGCAATAGTCATATTCCCAATTGTGTTCCCAATTCTAGACCTAGAGGACAGAAAATGACAGGCTACAGAGAGGGCTGAATCTGTCTCTCTCAGTTTCTATCTAGTTTAATGAGAATTACCTGTAGTGTGTATTACAACTCTATATTTTATAACTTTAATAAATATTTAACTATTGTTATTATTGAGAGTGGAAAGTTAAATTTAAAAATGTTACACCCAGTGCACTTTTAGTATTAGTACTCAATAATATTTTATTTCACAAATATTTTCAAACTTTTCTTTTGAGAAATCTGAACACGATGCAGGGTAAACTCACCAATATCAATGCCTAACAAATAAGTAGAGTAAAATTACTTAGAATGGCTATGATGTACTTATCTAAGAGTTGTCTCTAAATTATAAAAGACATTCTAGTTTACCAGTGCTGTCCTAAAATTAATCAAGTAAATACACCACTTAATTAGAGTTTCTCTATATTTATATTTAAATGCTAGTTCTGTATAAATCTTTCTTTTAAATTATTATTACTCTTAACAAAATTTCCAAAACTTTGACCAAAAATAACACTATTTTAAAGGAAGTAAAAATGAGTAGCTACATTTTCAAGTGAGACTATGTCTATACTAGAGACAATTGTAATCTCATGCTTTTCTTAAATATCTTCTGGGATAAATACTTCAAAATAATCCATATTATTTCTTTTGTTTGGCAGTTTAAACAATTAATTTTGGGAATTGGTGGAGTAAGAGAAAAACTGAATTTATACCATTAATAACTTTAAAATGGCATTACTGATTCCTTGGTAAAGCTACATTTTACACGTAGGTTATTTAGTTTTCAGAAAAGTGGAAGAGATGATATGATCATAAGCCAGGAGCAAGAAAAAATGTTCTAAGACATTTACTAGTCACTAGACAAGGATGTCCTCTCTCATCACTCCTATTCAACGTAGTTCAAAAGTTCTAGCCAGAGCAATCAGGCAAGAAAAAGAAATAAAAGGTATTCGATTAGGAAAAGAGAAAGTCAGATTGTCTCTATTTGCAGATGACATGATTGTATATTTAGAAGATCCATTGTCTTAGCCTCAAATCTTTTAAAGATGATAAGAAAATTCAGCAGAGTCTCAGGTTACAAAATCAATGTGAAAAAATCACAAACATTCTTACATATCAATACAAGATAAACAGAGCCAAATCATGAGTGAACTCCCATTCATAATTGCTACAAAGAGAATAAAATACCTAGGAATACAATTAAGAAGAGATGTAATTCTCCTCTTCTTCAAGGAGAACTACAAACCACTGCTCAAGGAAATAAGAGAGGACACAAACAGATGGAAAAACATTCCATGCTCATGGTTAGGAAGAATCAATGAAAATGGCCATACTGCTTAGTGTAATTTATAGATTCAATGCTATCCCCATCAAGCTACCATTGACTTTCCTCACAGAACTGAAAAAAAATCACCTTAAACTTCATATGGAACTATAAAAGAGCCTGCATAGCCAAGACAATTCTAAGCAAAAAAAAAAAAAAAAAAAATGCTGGAGGCATCAGGCTACCTGACTTCAAACTCTACTACAAGGCTACAGTAATCACAACAGCCTGGTACTGGTACTAAAACAGAAATATAGACCAATGGAGCAGAACAGAGGCCTTTGAAATAACTCCACACATCTACAACCATCTGATCTTTGACAAACGTGACGAAAACAATGGGGAAAAGATACCCTGTTTAATAAATGGTGTTGGGAAAACTGGCTAGCCATGTCCAGCTGAAACTGAACCCCTTCACTTTATACAGAAATTAACTCCAGATGGATTACAGATTTACACATAAGACCTAACATCATAAAAACCCTAGAAGAAAATCTAGGCAATACTATTCAGAACGTAGCCATAGGCAAGAACTTCATGACTAAAACACCAAAAGCAATGGCAACAAAAGCCAAAATAGACAAATGGGATCTACTTAAACTTAAGAGCTTCTGCACAACAAAACAAACTATCGTTAGAGTGTGCCAGCATCCAAAAAAAAAGGAAAAATTTTTGCAATCTACCCATCTGACAAAGGGCTAATATCCAGAATCTACAAAGAACTTAAACAAATTTACAAGAAATAACAAAACAACACCATTGAAAAGTGGGCAAAGGTTATGAACAGATACTTTTCAACAGAAGACATTTATGCAGGCAACAAACATAGGAAAAAATGCTCATCATCATTGGTCATTAGAGAAATGCAAATCAAAACCACATTGAGATACCACCTCATGTCAGTTGGAATGGTGATCATTAAAAAAGTCAGGAGACAACAGATGCTGGAGAAGGTGTGGAGAAATAGTAATGCTTTTACATTGTTGGTGGGAGTGTAAATTAGTTCAACCATTGTGAAAAACAGTGTGGCAATTCCTCAAGAATCTAGAAATAGAAATACCATTTGACCTAGCAATCCCATTACTGAGTATATACCCAAAAGATTATAAATCATTCTATTATAAAGACACATGCACAGATATGTTCATTGCAGCACTGTTCACAATAGCAAAGACTTGGAACCAACCCAAATGCCCATCAGTGATAGACTTGTTAAGGAAATGTGGCACATATACACCATGGAATACTAGGCAGCCATAAAAAATGATGAGTCCATGGCCTTTCCAGTGACATGGATGAAACTGGAAACCATCATTCTCAGCAAACTGACACAAGAACAGAAAATCATACACCACATGTTCTTACTCATAAGTGGGTGTTGAACAAGGAGAACACATGGACACAGGGAGGGGAACATCATACACTGGGGCCAGGGGGTTGGGGGGCTAGGAGAGGAATAGCATTAGGAAAAATACCTAATGTAGATGATGGGTCAATGGATGCAGCAAACCACCACCATGGCACGTGTATACCTATGTAACCTGCAGGATCTGCACATGTACCCCAGAACTTAAAGTAAAATAAATAAATAAATAAATAACTTACTTTTGCTACATTGTTTTCAAAATATTTTAGAAAATGAGATATCTTGGCCATATGCCTCAAAGCCTAGTCTTCTCTCTGCATGTCGACAATGTTTGTCTCTGTACCACTTGTGCTAATATCTACGTGATATATTTTCTATTAGCAGATTTTAAATCAATTTGATTCTCTTTCTTTTAGGCTTGCTCTAAAAGAAAGAGCACATTCTAACTATCATTAGAGTGTGCCAGCATCCAAAAAAAGGGAAAAAATTTTTGCAATAAATATTTTCAAAATATTTTAGAAAATGAGATATATTTAGAGATATATTTCTAATTAGATTAGGAAAATTACATATATTTCTAATATTTCTCATATTAGAAAATGAGAGATATTTAGAGCAAGCCTGCTCTTTCTTTTAGAGCAAGCCTAAAAGAAAGAGAATCAAATTGATTTAAAATCTTGCTCTAAAAGAAATAATATCTGCCAAGCCATTGATTTGACGTTCTTGACATATTTGTTCTAATTTACATTAAATGGAAAATGATTTGTCAAATAAATGATTCACCAATATGACATAAAATAATTTTGTATATCATTTTTACATATATTAGTGTTTGAAAAGCATTAAAATGTTTAATATTTTCAGACCGTATTACTATTGTTTTTTAAAAAACTATTTTTTGTACATTTGTGAGAGATCAATGGCAAAATAAAACTCTTAACTACATGTCACAGAAAAATGCATATTGCAGTTCTTCCTTCAAATGGTAGTGTATTCAAAATTTAACTGTTAAAAAATGGATGCAGGTTAGCTGTTAAAGCCAGGATTAATGAGAAGAATATCACAAAACGAAAGCTATATCAGTATAATGCCCAGCCTCGTGTTGAATAGGCCTCATCACGTATGTGATAGAACTATAAACATGTTTCAATACCCTGCCTATTGTCCACCCAAAAGTATCTCAACATATGATTTGATATAATTCTGTTTTATCTCTTTTATGTTTTGTTCAACTTTTAAACATAAGGTGACTACTGAAAATATTGTTGAACCCTTGTATTAATTCCTGATTAAACACTCGTGAATTTTCAAATGAATATTGCACTTGAAGCTGCATATTCTTATTTATGTAAAATTATAAAATTAAAGAATAAGGATTTTTTTTCAGAAAAACAACACTTTTTAGCTACTTTTCATAGTATTTATTTAGGGAAAAATTTTAAGAGAAAATAAGTTCATTGGTAAAATATTTTGAGATCTTAACATTAAAAATAAGCCTACTGTTTTTCACATGAAATTCTCTTTCAAATTAAAGAATTAAAAGGGGCTTTCTCCCAGCTATAATTTATTCATTTTTTCTTATATTGTTTAATTTAAGGGGGGACAGCGGTGGGGGGAGTTGGGGAGGGATAGCATGGGGAGAAATGCCAGATATGGGTGAGGGGGAGGGAGGCAGCAAATCACACTGCCATGAACGCACCTATGCAACATCTTTGCATGTTTTTCACATGTACCCCAAAACCTAAAATGCAATAAAAAAAAAAAAAATTTCAACAAGTTTTAATTATTTTTATCACTAATAATATTTAAATTCACCGAATGCTCATTGTATGCTATGCATGCCCTAATGTATTAGGCTACTTGAACTTCATGACTAGCCATGATGCAGATATAATGAATACAATTTCAAAGACATGAGAATTTTAGTGTTTAAAAATATTTAAGTAATAAAGCCAGCATTTGAACTCAAATCTAACTATATATTTTAGTGGAATACAGTTAGAAATATTGAGTGAATCAGTTATTAGACTCAGAAAAAAAATTAAAAAGCAGATTATATTAAAACATTCTTTTTTCTTACAATATAAGGAATTCAAAAACATCCAAATAAGATGTTTACAAAATGCTGGATATGTAGAACAATAGATAAACTCAAATGTACCCATAGCCCACCTAACCATTGACTCAAAACCTTGGTTTGTCCACTAGTTACAAAAGTGAATCACATTTTGGTTTCTTACCTGGTTACATGAATACTCTTTCTTACATAACTATTACTACTCTCAATCTCCATCAGGATAGGGATCCCTAACATACATGTTTTTATAGCTAACAACAGAAGTTCTCCCTTTATCCAAATTGAATCAAATTTTTCTTCCATGAATTTACTTTTCTATCACAAATATGCTTAGAATTTGTACTAATTATTCCACACTGAGAGTATAATTTTTTTAATTATAAGGTATAGGAAATTTATCAATGTCTTAAAAATTATCATTACATATGTATAAGAGGTATTTTAGGTAAATTGCTTAAAGGTAATGTGATGGTTAATACAGAGTGTCACCTCGATTGGATCGAGGATGCAAAATACTGTGTCCTGGTGTGCTTTTGAGGATGTTACTAGAGGAGATTAACATTTGAGTCAATGAACTGGGAGAAGCAGACCCTCCCTTAATCTGGATGGGCACCATCTAATCAGCTGCCAGTGTGGCTAGAATGAAGCAGGCAGGAGAAGTAGAACAGCAGACTTGCTGAGTCTTTCAGTTTTCATCTTTCTCCCGTGGTAGGTGCTTCCTGTCCTGGAACATCAGACTTCAAGTTCTTCAGCTTTTGGACTCTTTACACCAGTGGCTTGCCAGGGGCTCTTGGGCCTTTTGGCGGGCTGATCCACCATGGGCTTCCTTGGTCCTCAACCTGCAGATGGCCTATCCTGGGACTTTGCCTTGTGATCATGTGAGTCAATCCCCTTCATAAATCCCCCCTCTATATACATATATCCTATTAGTTCTGTCTCTCTAGAGAACCTTGACTAATAGAGGTAAACAGAAACATATGGGTAAAAGACATCTAATGATTTGGAATATTGCAAATTAAACTGAAAAGAAGAAGAATCAAAGTATCAGTTGCCAGACATTGAGCATTTCTTGCCAGCACTTGAAAAGTCTAATTTGGGGATATTTACAGGCTGTGCTGTATTTCTTGCCAGCAGGAGGCATTTTGTTAAAAGAATAGGCCATATTGTGAATAGCACATCCTCATTAGGACCAGAGACTAATGGAAATTTCTTTCCTATTTTATAGCTTATTACTGAAAAATTTTAGACAAATTTATTTTTGAATATTTGGACAAACACACTAGATCTGGAACCAACATATATTTTTCTGGCCAAAATATAGTTGAAATTCAGTATCAGTTTAATCTCCACTTACATCTTCACATTAAATATGAAATTAAAATGCAATTAATTTTCAAATTGAGGTATTCAGAACTATAAAATTCTGGAATAGATGCAGTGTTATTTAATAATAAAAATAAGTCAGACATAGTGCTAAGCTTCATATCTGCATTTCTCATCACACCATATACGCAATAATTTCAGAAGTGAGACACTGCAAAGAAGTTCGGAATCCAATAATATCTTAATTTCAATAATATATGCTTTTCATTTCTGAAATAATTAGTCTAATTTTGTTTCATGATATAAATATTCTATTTTTAGATTTTGGTATCCATGTTCTTGAATTGCACAAATATTGAAAGATCAATATTATATACATAAGAAAATAGATACTTATGGTGATTAAGAAATCACCAAAGGCTACATAAAAGATGGGATCTTTTACTCCAAATTTGGGTACAGTACTGGTAGCTAAAAAGATATTTTTATTACACTTTTGCACTTATTTGGATAACTCTTATCTTTGTTTGAACTATTTTTCTGCCCAAAACTAACAAAAATGATTTCTCATTTTCAAGAACATGCTAAAAACAAAACATTTTATATTTGTAATTACCATATGCAGAATAAAGGGTTGATGCCAATTAGTTGTTAAAATAATAAATTTTAAATCTACCTTAGATACCAATTCTCCACAATCTAAAGAGAAAATATCATCCTTAATAATAATAATAATAATAATAATAATAATAATAATGTGGCCAGGTGTGGTGTCTCATGCCTGTGTCATCCCAGCACTTTGAGAGGCTTAGGTGATCAAAACACCTGAGGTCAGAAGTTGCAGACCAGCCTGGCCAACATGGTAAAACCCTGTCTCTATTAAAAATGTAAAATTAGCCACATGTGGTGGTACATGCCTTAAATCTCAGCTACTCCAGAGGCTGAGGCAGAAGAATCGCTTGAACCCAGGAGACACTGGGCTGAGATGGTGCCATTGCACTCCAGCCTGGGAGACAAGAGCAAAACTGTCTCAAAAAACAAAAACAAAACAAAAAAACCATAACGTTATACTGAAGTATTCTGGAAACATAGAAAAAACTTTGTATTTCCTTCTTAGAAGGTGAGGGCAAACTTGTTAGGCATGCTGGCTATACAAGTTGGAGGAGTTAGATTCAACTGAACAGTGTGTTAAGTGACAAAAGGAATATTGTCAAAGAGATGAATGTGCACTGGAATTAAAGAGAAATCTCCAAGTCAGTATCATTGGTATAGCTTAAGGGATGAGGATCAAAAAGGTGAAAAAAAAATTAAACAATAAAACAGTTCAGGAAACAAAATTCCCTGGAATGAAATTAATAATATCAGGATATGGGTACCTTTTTACTAAATATTGAAAGTATGTTACACTTGTTGATCAATTATTTTTAATTCCCCTTAGAATAGACTGCACACTCCTTCCTCAGTCCAGCAAGACTTTGTGCAACCTGGTCTCTGCCACATCTCTAAACATTTACTACTATTGCCTTCTTAGCTCACCGTATTTCATGCCTACTGGCTTTATTCCTATAATATAATAGGCTCTATTCCTGTTTTCCATAACCCTTCCTAGGAACCTGTACCCAAAATGTTCATGTTGTTAGTTTCTGGTTGTTATCAAGAATTTTGCTCAAACTCCATGTCCTTTTAAAAGTAGCTTCTTGACCATCATATTGCAGTCCTCGAGCTGCCCAGTTCCAAAGATACACTGGTATATATTATAAATGGCACCTACCAAGTAGATCAGCAATAATCTTTTTA
This sequence comes from Aotus nancymaae, assembly GCF_030222135.1. Classification (NCBI taxonomy): domain Eukaryota; kingdom Metazoa; phylum Chordata; class Mammalia; order Primates; family Aotidae; genus Aotus; species Aotus nancymaae. The sequence continues at coordinate 12,809,784 of NW_026988476.1, read as the reverse complement.
TTTTGTTTACTTGTTTATTGGTTTTCTTTTCTCCCACAGAATGTAAGCTCCATGAAGGTAGTCAGGGGAGTTTCTTGCTATATTAACAGCTCTATTTCAACACATTAAATGTCCCTGGAACATTGTAGTGAAGTGTATTTTGTAAATTTATTTATATTAACTTTAATTAAATACTTCTCAAAACACAAGCAATCCCCAGATATCAGTAAATTACGTATTTCTTACTTGTGCTGTGTGTCAACTGCCAATGTACAACACGCATCTTTACTCTAAGCCTTAGAATGAAGAGCCACTCGAACTGGGCCATGCCAATTTTGAGGCAGAGGTAAGAAAATAGCAAAAAATTATATACAGCAAAGTATGTAATTTCTGTTCACATCATGTTTTCTTAAGAAAGTCACTTGATCAAGGTTGACTTCAGTGGGATACAGCAAGTCCTATTCCAATGGTCAGAAATGTATTATCCTAGTAGCATGTTATAGGTGCCGGTTGATTAGTGTAGACTACACTAGAATAGACTATATACACCTGTCTATGCCTAAAGGGAAGGAAAGGGGATAACCATGAACAATAATGCAGTCCATTATAGTATTCAAATTGATAAGTCTAAGTGTAAGCAAAAAGCCATAGAGCACATTATTTTCTAAGTGAAGCTAAGTGAACATTAGGGAACACTGGTTTAGTGTTAATCATGCTTATGAGAGTGTGACCCAGCTCTCATAAGCATGATTAACACGTGATCTAACTAACATTGAAACCTCCTTCTAAATACATGTATTTTACAAAGCTATCATTTATTCTGAAAACAATTATTATGTGTATACTTAAGAATAAAAAAAAGCCAATTAAATATCCACAATGTTAAGAAGCATTTAGCTGAGATAATAAAATGAGACTAGCATATGAGAATTAAAATTTAAAAGATGCTATTTAATTTTTAGATGATAATTATTTAAACTTAAGGTAGTTTTCCACAAGATAAATATGTCTTTATCTTTGACCTAATGAAGAGAAGATTAGCTAAGAAAATTAATAGAACACATAAATATATGGAAGCACATTTAATCTACTTAAGTCAACATCTTTCAAATATAATCACCTATTAATTTTGATTAATAAATTATTGTTACTATTTCTAAGAAAATATATACTTGTCAATTGGACAGCTGTCGATACTTATGTTTAAGAAGAATACTGGGAAGCCCAATGCTGGTTTTTATCGCAATTGTCACCAGTAAGCAATAATTCTTTGGGAATAAAGATTGACTCCTCTGTTTCAGTTTTGTATTCTATACAATATTAGGATTGAGTTAGAGCATGGATTTGCAAGCTGTGCTCCATGGAGATTTAAAATTTGCTTGGTGGTTTTCAAGGAAGATCAAGAGATGAGAATATGGTGAAAGGGAGGGTGGAAAACTTTTTATCTTTTCTCCAAATGAAGAAATTATTTTTTAGTCCATTCTACATAATTAAGAACAAAAGTATTTTTTCATAAAAAAATAGAAGAAAGAAAATAACTTGCTAATAAAACGTCAGAGATCATGTGATTTTTATAAAAAATACTTATATATATTAAAATGAGAAGTCACATATTTGAATTTCATGATTACTTTGTCAATTTTACAGACTGCAGCAGATTGGTAGGTTAAGGTCTGCTACAAAATGTTTTACACACTGAAATTTGTTTCACAGAATCATCTTTAAAAAATATTTAAAAATACATTCTGGTTACTTTGACCTATATTGTGCTATGAAAATTAATTCTAACTGATCTGAAGTTGTCCTGAGCCATTTCACTGACATAAGGGATGCACCTGTGTAATACCATGCACTAGTCAAGTCATTAACTTACCAATTAATAGTATTGCCTTGTAAACATTGTTCTGAGACATGTTTAAGCTTGTCGGCATACTTTATTAGTAACATGGAGATTGATGATTTGCATCTTATCTTCATGAGACCCATGAGAGGAATCTGCAATTGGAGTGGATTACATAGTAAAATTAGGCCAATATAAGAACCCTGAGTCTATCTTCCATTTTTGACTCCCTGATTCCATGGTGTTTCATACACAAAATAATAATTCCTTGATCCCCACCCTAAAAAAGCAAATTGTGGTGCCCATGCAGAGGGGGAATACAGAGTGCATCCAGTTTCTTTAAACTGATTCTGTAAGGCAGCCTTGAATGCTATAGTTATTCTTTCTTTATTGCTGCTGCTAGATAGTTTATCTTCCTTTAATACATTTTGATTTTTAAGAATAACAATTTTAGTCCTGTGAGTCATTTTCTGTAGCAATGGCACCTTTTCTGCCACCATTAATGTGCATGTTCACATGCACACAGATACACTGACACACAAACCTACAGTTTCTATTACCTAATATATTTACCATACGTTTCACCTCCTACTTATCATTTGACAACATACTAAATGACAACAGCAATATTAATGTACCACTAAGGGAATATAGCTAGGATCCTGAGACCCCGAAGAAAATATTGATAATATCAAAATAGAGATTGCTTATGTTCTTGAGACACAAAGAAGTGTGTCTGGATGTTGCAGGAACCAAGCAAGAGTTTTGGGGCCAGACAAACCAGTGTTTGACATTCACTCTCCATTTATTATCTTAGTAATCCTAATCAAGTTGCTTAAACCCTTTAAGGCTTACATATAAAAGGATAAAAATAATGCCCACTCTGTTCCTACCTTGCTATGGAAGTATAACAAATAAATTATATCTGTCTATCTATCTATCTGTCTATCTGTCTGTCTGTCTGTATCTAAATACATATCTAAACAGTAACATTTTCTGAGTGGTTATCCATAATATCCTCTCTGACACCAAATACCAGTTTCAGTATTAAATAATTCAAACTACTTTGACATTTTTGGAAGTGCCATTTTGCTAAATGTAAAATTCTTAATTTTTTAGACCAAAACTGAATGGTCTAATTTGAGAGATTGTTCTTTTAGAATGTATAGATAATGGTTTGGAAACTTGGTACACTTAATTCAAAATAAGACAGAAATTAAAGGAGAGACAAATAAATAGACAAGCAAGAAATTTGCATCAGTAACTGATGTTCAGTTTGGAAACTTTGACCTCTGAGTATACTTTTCCTTACCTAGATCAATAAATATCACACATAACAGGTTTCTATGATTTATCATAAAGATAAAGTAATTATCAAAATATCTGATATGTGATAGATATTCTGTAAATTTACCTGTTTTCCCCCTCTTTTTAATTCTTTGTAAATGTTTTACTTTATTTCCAATGGTTTTCAAACATTGAATTTGAGAATATTTTATAAATCCGTAAACTCAGATTTTCTGAGAAAGTATCAATTTTCTCAGAGCAGCAATTGCATTTGATTATCTAAGACCAATTTACAATAAAATATTTCAAGATAAAAATGAAAAACTGGGAAAAAGATGCATATTTAAAATTCCAAGTAATTTTGAGGTACTCAGATTTTACTTGACTTTAAACTGCTACTTGCATTAAGACGTGTCAATAAGTATAGTTTGAATTTCAACCTAACAATCCATAAAGAAATCTATGTGTTCCATAATTCTCATGACATTGACCCTATAGGATTTAAAGTAATAAATTCTTGTAGACACAATCAAGCCATAGTATTTAAATTAATATGACTCTAGATATTTAAAAATAGTTTAATAAAATAGGAAAGAAAACCCAGAAAATACAGAAGTTTAACATTTAGTTAAAAACAAGCAGTATTATTCAGTAAAGAATCAATAAATTCTCAAATAGGTAACTAGTTGTGATTTATTAAAAATGCAATAATCTCAATACCCATCCACATTGTACAGCCCCCAAATTGCAAATGTGTTTGAGGTTTAAATGTAATACATATAATTAAAAATAATTTACAGAAAATTAAACTTAGAATAATATATACTTGGCAAATGACTTTGTTAGATTGTCCTAAATGGAAGGAAGAGGAAAAAATTTATATCTTTAACAAAATATACATTTTTAACTAGGAAAAATATTGAAAAGAGATATTAAAGTCAATTGTCTATATTATTGTTTTACAGAGAAACCTTAAAATCACAAAGGAGAAACACATAAGCATATGCATGAAAACAGGTGACCAGGATTTTATTTGGTAGCTAATTAAGGAAAACATAAATATAGCCAATTAATATATTATTAATGAAGACATTAAGATACATTATTAATGAAGACATTAATAATATATTAATGAATATATTCTTTAGAATTCTTGTAGAAGCAATAAAAAATTCTTGTAGACAAAATAAAAAATATTTAGAATTCATTAAAGTGAAAATTAAAAGTTTTTGTTGTTGTTTTGTCTATTCAGCAGAAAGTGATAAAACCCAATATTGATAAGGATGTGGAACAATGAATGCTATCAGACAATAGTAGAGAAAGATTAAAATGTACAGATTTTCTTACAGGCAGTATGATTCTACTTTGTCAAATCTATGTTAAAGTATCTATCCTATGAACTAAATATGTAGCTTCTAGGAATTTATGTGGAATAATTAATAATCAAGTAAAAATTTATCGTGGGTATTTTTATATGATTAAAAAAATAGAAAAAAAATCTAGTTTCGAGGGGAGATCCAAGATGGCCGCTTAGGAGGAACTCGGGAATGCAGCTCCGAGAGAAAGCACAGAGGGTGAGTGGACGCCGTATTTCCAGACTGATTTTTACTGCCCACAGACCAGGAGATTCACACGCAGAGAAGCCACACGGGTCGCCAGCGCCGCTGGCGCCGCTGGCTTGAACGGCGCAGCCACTGGGCCGGCACCCTGAGGCAACGGCTCACTGTACAAAGTGAGAGAGTCTGAATCCCCTATAAGCCAGCAAGGGGAGCTGAAACGGGGAGCCAGGCCAGCGCCACGAATCTCAGAGCCGCGGCTTTAGCCAACGCAGCGGCTCCGGAGGCAGATCAGATGAGACGGTGTCCCCTCTTACCCAGCAAGAAGACCTGAAACACAACTGAAACCGGGACGGTCCAGCTCTGTGGAGGAGGGGCGTTCTCCATAGGCACCCTGCTGTTCTGTACCAAGGCAATCCGCCACTACAGAGACTCCGTCACTACAGGGGCGGGCCAACATAGCGGAAGCAGTTCTAACTACACCCAGAAGTTCACACGGAAGCTGGGTGGAGCCCACAGCAGCTTAGCGAAGCCTCTGCAACCTGAGTGTGACTAGGCTGCCACCTTGTGGGCAGGGAAAACAGCAACCGCACAGGGGAACATCATAAAACAGTAACTCCCTGGGACAGAACACCTGGGGGGAAGAGCAGGGGGTTTATGAGTTCTGCCACAGCAGACTTAAAATTACCAAAATCAGAAAGACAACAACTACAAAGTCAGCAGGAGGAAAAATCCACAAAGATGGGAAGAAACCAGCGCAAAAAGGATGAAAACACCCAAAACCAGAACACTTCTCCTCCTACAAGGGATCACAACTCCCCACCAGCAAGGGAACAAGACTGGACGGAGAATGAGTGTGATGAAATGACAGAATCAGCTTTCAGAAAGTGGATAATAAGAAACTTCCGTGAGCTAAAAGAACATGTTCTAACCCAATGCAAAGAAACTAAGAACCTTGAAAAAAGACTTGACGAAATGCTAACAAGAATGGACAACTTAGAGAGGAACATGAGCGAATTGATGGAGCTGAAAAACACAACACGAGAACTTCGTGAAGCATGCACAAGTTTCAACAGCCGAATTGACCAAGCAGAAGAAAGGATATCAGAGGTCGAAGATCAACTCAATGAAATAAAACAAGAAGGCAACATTAGAGAAAACAGGGTAAAAAGGAATGAACAAAGTCAACAAGAAATATGGGACTATGTGAAAAGACCTAATCTACGTTTGATAGGTGTACCTGAATGTGACGAAGAGAATGCATCCAAGCTGGAAAATACTCTTCAGGATATTATCCAGGAAAACTTCCCCAACCTAACAAGGCAGGCCGAGATTCAAGTCCAGGAAATACAGAGAACACCACAAAGATACTCCTCTAGAAGAGCAACCCCAAGACACATAATCATCAGATTCACCAGGGTTGAAATGAAGGAGAAAATACTAAGGGCAGCCAGAGAGAAAGGTCGGGTTACCCACAAAGGGAAGCCCATCAGACTCACTGCAGATCTCTCAGCAGAAACCCTACAGGCCAGAAGAGAGTGGGGGCCGATATTCAACATCCTTAAGGAAAAGAACTTTCAACCCAGAATTTCGTATCCAGCCAAACTAAGCTTCATAAGTGAAGGAAAAATAAAATCCTTTGTGAACAAGCAAGAACTCAGAGAGTTCATCACCACCAGACCAGCTCTACAAGAGCTCCTGAAGGAGGCACTACACATAGAAAAGAACAACCAGTACCAGCCACTCCAAAAACACATGAAAAGGTAAAGAGCATCAACACAATGAAGAATCTGCATCAACCAAAGGGCAAAACAGCCACCTAGCACCAAAATGACAGGATTGAATTCACACATAACAATATTAACCCTAAATGTAAACGGACTAAATGCCCCAATCAAAAGACACAGACTGGCAAATTGGATAAAAAGCCAAAACCCATCAGTGTGCTGTATCCAGGAAACCCATCTCGCATGCAAGGATACACAAAGGCTCAAAATAAAGGGATGGAGGAAGATTTACCAAGCAAATGGAGAGCAAAAAAAAGCAGGAGTTGCAATTCTCATCTCTGATAAAATAGACTTTAAAGCAACAAAGATCAAAAGAGACAAAGAAGGACATTACATAATGGTAAAAGGATCAATGCAGCAAGAAGAGCTAACGATCCTAAATATATATGCACCTAATACAGGAGCACCCAGATACATAAGGCAAGTTCTTAAAGACTTACAAAGAGACTTAGACTCCCACACAATAATAGTGGGAGACTTCAACACACCACTGTCAATATTAGACAGATCAACGAGACAGAAAATTAATAAGGATATCCAGGACTTGAACTCAGACCTGGAACAAGCAAACCTAATAGACATTTACAGAACTCTCCACCCCAAATCCACAGAATATACATTCTTCTCAGCACCACATCACACCTACTCTAAAATTGACCACATAATTGGAAGTAAATCACTCCTCAGCAAATGCAAAAGAACGGAAACCATAACAAACAGTCTCTCAGACCACAGTGCAATCAAGTTAGAACTCAGAATTCAGAAACCAACCCAGAACCGCACAGCCTCATGGAAAATGAACAACTTTCTCCTGAATGTTGACTGGATAAACAATGAAATGAAGGCAGAAATAAAGACGTTCTTCGAAACCAACGAGAATGAAGACACCACATACCAGAATCTCTGGGACACATTTAAAGCAGTCTCTAGAGGAAAATATATAGCAATAAGTGCCCACATGAGAAGAAAGGAGAGATCTAAAATTGACACCCTATCGTCAAAATTGAAAGAGCTAGAGGAGCAAGATCAAAAAAACTCAAAACCTAGCAGAAGACAAGAAATAACTAAGATCAAAGCAGAATTGAAGGAGATAGAGACACGAAAAACCCTTCAAAAAATCAATAAATCCAGGAGCTGGTTTTTTGAAAAGATCAACAAAATAGACAGACCACTAGCCAGACTAATAAAAAAGAAAAGAGAGAATAACCAAATAGATGCAATAAAAAATGACAAAGGGGATATCACCACAGATTCCACAGAAATTCAAACCATCATCAGAGATTATTACAAACAACTCTATGCACATAAATTAGAAAACCTGGAGGAAATGGATAAATTCCTGGACAGCTGCCTCCTGCCAAGCCTAAACCAGGAAGAAGTCGAAACCCTGAATAGACCAATAACAAGGTCTGAAGTCGAGGCAGCAATTAAGAGCCTACCACCCAAAAAAAGCCCAGGCCCAGATGGGTTCACAGCCGAATTCTACCAGACATACAAAGAGGAACTGATACCATTCCTACTGAAACTATTCCAAATAATCCAAAAAGAGGGAATCCTTCCCAAATCATTTTATGAGACCAACATCATCCTAATACCAAAACCTGGCAGAGACTCAACAAGAAAAGAAAACTACAGGCCAATATCCATGATGAACATAGATGCAAAAATCTTCAATAAAATAATGGCAAGCCGATTACAACAGCACATCAAAAAGCTTATCCACCATGATCAAGTAGGATTCATCCCGGGGATGCAAGGCTGGTTCAATATACGCAAGTCTATAAATGTAATTCACCACATAAACAGAACCAAAGACAAAAACCACATGATTATCTCAATTGATGCAGAGAAGGCCTTCGACAAAATTCAACAGCCCTTTATGCTAAAAACCCTCAATAAACTAGGTATCGATGGAACGTATCTCAAAATAATAAAAGCTATTTACGACAAACCGACAGCCAATATCATACTGAACGGGCAAAAACTGGAAGCATTCCCTTTGAAATCTGGCACTAGACAAGGATGCCCTCTCTCACCACTCCTATTCAATATAGTACTGGAAGTTCTAGCCAGAGCAATCAGGCAAGAAAAAGAAATAAAGGGTATTCAATTAGGAAAGGAGGAAGTCAAATTGTCTCTATTTGCAGACGACATGATTGTATATCTAGAAGACCCCCTCATCTCAGCCCAAAAGCTCCTGAAACTGATAAGCAACTTCAGCAAAGTCTCAGGATACAAAATCAATGTGCAAAAATCACAAGCGTTCCTATACACCAATAACAGACTTAAAGAGAGCCAAATCAAGAACGAACTGCCATTCACAATCGCTACAAAGAGAATAAAATACCTAGGAATACAACTAACAAGGAATGTAAAGGACCTCTTCAAGGAGAACTACAAATCACTGCTCAACGAAATAAGAGAGGACACAAACAGATGGAGAAACATTCCATGTTCATGGTTAGGAAGAATTAATATCGTGAAAATGGCCATACTGCCCAAAGTAATATACAGATTCAATGCTATCCCCATCAAGCTACCAATGACCTTCTTCACAGAACTGGAAAAAACCACCTTAAACTTCATATGGAACCAAAAGAGAGCCCGCATAGCCAAGTCAATTCTAAGCAAAAAGAACAAAGCAGGAGGCATCACACTACCAGACATCAAACTCTACTACAAGGCTACAGTAATCAAAACAGCATGGTACTGGTACCAAAACAGAGATATAGACCAATGGAACAGAACAGAGGCATCGGAGGCAACACAACATATCTACAACCACCTGATCTTTGACAAACCTGATAAAAACAAGCAATGGGGAAAGGATTCCCTGTTCAATAAGTGGTGTTGGGAAAACTGGCTAGCCATATGCAGAAAGCAGAAACTGGACCCCTTCCTGACACCTTACACTAAAATTGACTCCAGATGGATTAAAGACTTAAACATAAGACCTAACACCATAAAAACACTAGAAGGAAACCTAGGCAAAACCATTCAGGACATAGGCGTAGGCAAGGACTTCATGACCAAAACACCAAAAGCACTGGCAACAAAAGCCAAAATAGACAAATGGGACCTAATCAAACTCCACAGCTTCTGCACAGCAAAAGAAACAGTCAATAGAGTGAATCGGCAACCAACAGAATGGGAAAAAATTTTTGCAGCCTACCCATCTGACAAAGGGCTGATATCCAGAATTTACAATGAACTAAAAAAGATTTACAAGAAAAAAACAAACAAGCCCATTCAAAAGTGGGCGAAGGACATGAACAGATACTTTACAAAAGAAGACATACATGAGGCCAACAAGCATATGAAAAAATGCTCATCATCACTGGCCATTAGAGAAATGCAAATCAAAACTACATTGAGATACCATCTCACACCAGTTAGAATGGCAATCATTAAAAAATCTGGAGACAACAGATGCTGGAGAGGATGTGGAGAAATAGGAACACTTTTACACTGTTGGTGGGAGTGTAAATTAGTTCAACCATTGTGGAAAACAGTGTGGCGATTCCTCAAGGACCTAGAAATAGAAATTCCATTTGACCCAGCAATCCCATTACTGGGCATATATCCAAAGGATTATAAATCGTTCTACTATAAGGACACATGCACACGAATGTTCATTGCAGCACAGTTTACAATAGCAAAGACCTGGAACCAACCCAAATGCCCATCGATGATAGACTGGACAGGAAAAATGTGGCACATATACACCATGGAATATTATGCAGCCATTAAAAACGAGGAGTTCGCGTCCTTTGTAGGGACATGGATGAACCTGGAAACCATCATTCTCAGCAAACTGACACAAGAACACAAAATCAAACACCACATGTTCTCACTCATAGGCGGGTGTTGAACAAGGAGAACACATGGACACAGGGAGGGGAGCACTATACATGGGGGTCTGTTGTGGGGGAGTGGGGGGGACAGTGGGGGGGTGGGGAATTGGGGAGGGATAGCATGGGGAGAAATGCCAGATATGGGTGAAGGGGAGGAAGGCAGCAAATCACACTGCCACGTATGCACCTAAGCAACAACCTTGCATGTTTTTCACATGTACCCCAAAACCTAAAATGCAATAAAAAAAAAAAAAAAAAAAAAAAAAAGAAAAAAAATCTAGTTTCATAGCACAGTATTTAAACTGCTTAATGCATAAGGTAGAATAAAGCATAACTATTAAAATGATTTTGTTACTGACTCAACATATTTTTTAAAAAAGCAATTTAGATTTTAATATATTATGAACAAAATAAACCTTGATAAATATAAATTTTATTATAAAAACATAAAAAATACTTTAATCAAATGTGAAGAGTGGTTCATTCTGAGCTTTGGTATTAAGAATAATTTTTATTTTACCATTTACTGTTTCTATAGATATACCAATAATCTTACCAATAAGAAACACAACAGTAATCTATTTATCTTGATATCTATGAGAGAATAGATATCAGCGTTTAAAGATACCAACCTTTAAAGATATCAACTTTTAAAACGTTATTTCAAATTTTGTTTTTAAATGTAAAATATTATTTCATATAAAAAGAATACTAAAGATTTAGGGAAGTGAACATTTGTTAAAATGTACATGGCTAAACAATATATTTTTACAGGGATGGAACTAAAATAAATTAAAGTCAGATGTTATGGTAGCAGCAGTCCCAGTGGTAGTACAGAGAATCAGCAGGGATTCATTTTAGAGCATGGCAAATAACCTTTGAATAAATCTGCTGCCCTTAAACTGAGGCACGAAGAAAACATTATCGTGTTTTGTAAAAATTGTGAAAAAAGTATTTCTATACAATAAAGAAATCAAAAACTCTTTCTGCAATGGAGAAAATACTTTAATTAGCCAAATCATGAACAAACAAAAAACAAAATGAAAATATGCTTATTAATTTCCAAATATCCTGTAAGTCGTGGTTTGTAATATTTTAAACACTTCTAAGTCTTTGGCTCTGAAACATGAACAGAATACATGCTTTAAAATTGGAAATAGTCATTTTTTTAATCACTCAGAATTACAAATTTTATAGAATTACACCATCCAAATAGAATTTTAGTATAATTTGGAATTGAAAAATCACAGTTTCTGCTAAGACAGTGCTTAGGAGTCAAGGATAAATGTGGGGCGATTTTTAAAAATGTATAATGAACAAAATGTTTCAGTCTAAACTAGAAAATTCATAACATATTTAATTGTCATTTTACATGTGGCTTGCTTCTCTTCTCATTCCTCATGATAAAGAAAGTCTGCCTCTTTACAATCATTATCAAATTTCAGCAGCAAGTACTGTTGGGTTTGTGGTGTTTTATAGGTCAGATATCACTTCTATGCAGTAGATATTTATAGCGTTCCACTTTCCTGGAGAAATGCTGACATTACAATGCTATGTTTAACTTGTGAGCTCAGGTAACAGATTGGGTTGATAACAGCTCTAATTTTTACATTTCACCTTTCTTCCTTTTTAGTCTGTTTTTGTGAATCATTTTATCTACCTATTTGCACAAATGTCATGTCTATAAATCCAGGGAAATGTCTGATCCTTCTTTTCTCACCCTAGAGCATGTACTTTACCTTGACAGACACAAAATGAAAATAAATTGCATCAGATTATTCCTCTAACAAAGCAAGGTGATAAAAATGTATAGTGTTATTGTTTGTGAGTGTTTTCTTCCTTCTAATGTCCCAGAAAAAATAATATATTCAATGCTCACACAAGTTCAAAAACACTGAACACTGACTGTAATATGCAGATTTTGCTAGCACAAATCCTTCACTTATGAGTGGAGTCCACTCAACCCTCAAGGAAATCTGTTACTGGCTCAATGTTGAATCCTTCATAAGGATCATGTAAGAATTTGTAAGCAACTTAAGTGAAGTATAAGTTACATGAAATTCAATTCACCATTCTTATTCAAGTTTATATTTAAAGAGGTTTTTGAATTTATATATTAATTTAACACTACAACAATTACATAGATAACCCAAAAAGCTATGAAACCATACCACAGTTATACTGGTTTAGAACATTAAAAATAACACATGCACACACCGCACACATATACACACTTTTGTAGCACCATGCAACTACTATGCATTTAATATTTTGAGAAAAATTTATTAAGTAGTACCTGAACAAATATTGTTCCAATTTTTATACCCAATATTTAATTATCCAAAAATATTTCATAAAATAGACTCTATTATTAATGCAAACTAGTGTTTCGTCAAGGGGATGTTAGTTGTTATTTTATTTTTAAAGGAAAATATATTTTAGAACTCATAATTAAGGATAAAATTTGACTTTTATATTAATAACAGCCAAAAATTGGCCAGGCATGGTGGCTGACACTTGTAATCCAAGCACTTTGAGAGTCAGAGGTGGGTGGATCACTTGAGATTGGGAATTTGAGACCAGCCTGGCCAACATGGTGAAACCCCATCTCTACTAAAAATACAAAATTAGCTGGATAAGGTGAGACATGTCTAAAGTCCCAGCTACTTGGGAGGCTGAGACAGGAGAATTGCTTGAACTGGGAGTCTGGAGGCTGCAGTGAGCTGAGATCACACTGGGCAAGACAGAGCAAGACTCCATTTCAAAAATAAAAAATAAAATAACAGCCAAATATTGTACGTGGCTTTTGATAACAGGGTCAAAGTATGGTCTTAAAAAATAAGAGCTTCTAATTTCATCACATAAGAAGAAATATAGAGTTGCCATGTTTCTTCTTTTATTTTCTTCTTCTGTTTCTTCTTCTTCTATGTAGAATCTCAGTCCTCCTTATTGTATGCTTATTTTTGCACAGTCCCAAGATGGCTCCAGTTATAACAATAATATTTTAGGGAATGAGAAAATAAGAAAGAAAAAGGAAATGAAGAAAATGTATGCACAAGCTGTCAGCTAACATTTACTCCTAACTTACCTGCCTTAAACTTTTATGAATGTTCCTCCAAATAATTTTAATTTATATCCGTTAGACTGAAGTAAGTCATAGGGAAGGCACTATAAAGGACAATAAAGAATAGCTTTTCAGCTAGACACTTTATTGTTAAGATTCATTTGGGATGGCTGGCAAAATATTAGCAGAAGATAAGGGAAAGTTTTAGATTATTCTTAAAACTTTTGTAAGTCCAGAAGGTTTTATTGGGACAGGCTGAAGATGGCCAGTCCATTATGTTAGGGAAAAGACAGGAAAGAATAAAGACTTTTCCAGTTTAAACCTGTTTACCTCACATCTCTTTGTGTCTGCTTTAACTGTTTATTCATGTAAACTTTGTGCTGGATAGTCCTCTCAGGGGAGCTCAAAGGTGGATTACCCATTAATAGTGTTTACTCTGGGTCCAGAAACTAAAGCTTTTATCGTTTATAAAACCACTCTTAAGCATGTTAATTATCCACAAGCCTGTTGACCTAGAACCTCTGTTATGAAATCTTTTACTGAATAAATGTGTGGATGGGCAGAGGGTCTTGGTTGATCGGCTGCATTTCAAGGCTAAAAAATAGTTACCTATTTACATTTAAAAACTCTTCTATTTCAAGAAAATATTTAATTCCACAATAATGTTCTTGTTATCAGATGAAGTTCCTTAATCTATTGTTATTTGTTTCTCTTTTAATGACAAGTAAAGAAATAAAGGGCAATGCATATACATAAATTCCTTGCCTTTACCTATTCACATCAACACAATAATCAAGTGAAGAAAGAACCTTAGGAAGCAGTCAGTCTTGAAACAACTCATTTCAGATATTTGAAAAAAGAAAAATGTTAAAGTTCCAGATTAATAAAATCTTACCTGGCAATTAATAAAATGTTTCAAAGTTCCACAGATTCCTAGAACTTTTTTCTGAATTGGGTAGTATCCAGAAGCATTGACAGTATTATAATCTTTTGTGTAGCCTAGGGATCATAATCAAATTGCCCTTTTCCAATTGCCCTGTAATTATTCTTTGTGTCACTGGAATAAAAAATGATGTGCTCATGGAGCACTATTATCTGACAGGTGTCCTTTATCATTGAGTATTTAATCAAAAGCTCGTAGAGATTGAAGACTACTTTAAATCTTTCCTAGTGGGTATTAATTATCTTAAAAACAGATAACTAAATTATTTATTAGGAGATACTCAAATTTTTCACCATCACCTTAAAAATCAGACTTGTGTTTGGTGTTCATAAGTCACAAATTTTTCACCATCACCTTAAAAATCAGACTTGTGTTTGGTGTTCATAAGATTCTCTCGCTTTTTTTCTCCCTCTCTCCCTCTTTTGACCTTATTCATTTTCACATAACTTATTTATTGAGTACTCAAAAATACTATAACTTATGTCGTTTTTTTTTTCCTTCAGGCAATTCTTGTAGTGTAGGGAAACAAAGATAAAACAACACATTTCTTTTGTCCTGTCATTGGGTCGTGTATTTGCCACAAGCTTTTATACAGAAGTGTGTGCCTATTGAAGAACTGTTAAGTTTATATATACTATATATGAAAGGCTATTGCCTTTTGGAGTTTTTTTTTTCATGAAAAATAACCACAGAATTTTTCATTTCCTTTAAGAAGGTAAATTTTACTGAGAAAAGTTGTAAATATTTTTAAGAATATTAAAAATATATATGATCAAATTGGAAGTGATATACTTTAAAATATATGATGAATCAAAATGCAGTATTGAATTTTATTCTACAAATATTTTCTGTTGTGTTCTGGCAAAAATATGAGAACCCATGGTTAGACCAAAGATTGCAGATTTCATATTCAAGAGCTCGATCATGTTTTATACAAACTAATCTCCTTAGTAATCTGAATTGCAAACCTCTTCACTTTATATCTAGTTGTACATGAAAAGTTGTAGGAGTTGTCTGGGGCTATTTAATATTCAGTTTTACTGCAGATACTTTAATCTTTAAAAATAATACTGTTTAAATATTTATACAGCACATACATAAGCAGAAATCAAACATGACATGCTGCGTTTGATTGATGCCCACTAAATAAGAATTATTTACAACTTCAATTCAATAAGCATTGCCAGTTGAAATTGCTATTGTTCACAGGAGAAAAGTTTAGATCTTCACCCTTGTTTCATTCTTGACACATTAGAACAATTATGATTAAATATATGATATATAAAATAGATCTTTAGCAAAATTTTTCTTGTGATTAAATATACAATGTATAAAATAGCTAGATCTTTAGCAAAAGTTTTCTAAAATGTCAAAAGAATGAGTGCATAGTTAATAATTTCTTCCCTTTAATTTTTAAAGACTTCTTATGAAGCGGAATGAACAGAGTAATACATCTTTTTGTTTTGCTGTCATCATGACAAATTTAGATGAAAATAATAGATAAGATACCATAACTGAAATTCTATGTATATTTTGGTAATTATGAAATACTTTAGGATAACATATAAAATAAAGTATAACCATCTGTTTATATCTAAAGAAACTCTGAAAAAAATGCTTTTATTGAGATTTGAGAAAATCTTTGCTAAAAATGACCTAAATTGACTCAAAATTCCCAACATTTTAATTTTTTCTATAAAAACTAATACCTTCTCTGTATGTAATTATCTAGAGAGGAAGTGGCTGTTTGTTATATTATAGGCTCAGCAAATTACAATTACTTTGATGTTTACATTTGTTATAAGATAAATAATCCTTACAATGAAAACAGTTTTATAGTGGTCAATTTTGCCTCATAAATTTAGATGTCATATTTTCCTGGAAGACTTTTATCGTCTGCAAAGATTGCATTACATTTACATCCATTAGAGGATTCTTAAGTTTTATATCATACAAAATGACTGACAGAAATGTGTTGATCTAGAAGAGATGCTAATAAAATTGTATAGACGGCTGCAGAACCAGACTTAAGGCTCAATCTAGAGAAAAAAAAATGGTTCAAAATTTGGAAAAATAGGAAAAGAAATATTATACTTCTCTAGCAAGAGTCAAAACTTATTAACATATATGCATTATTGGTCTTAAGATATCTCATGATGTCAAGTAGAAAGGAAGAATGAGAAATAACTGCTGTCATGTGGAGTTGCAAGTTATGGTAAACATTTCTGGTGAAGCAGGACATGAGCATATAGGGGAGAAGCAATCAGAATATTCAGTCAGTCTTTCCTGTAGCTACACCATAAATATATGTGTGTGGCTAACAATGAGTCATATTTGAAAATAATAATAATAGTATTGTAAAGAGTATATTTTGCATAAATCTTTTGAGTAGCTTATAAGAAAAAAGATTATAAAGCAAAATAGATTTTAACATTGATAAGTCTGACACATGATTCTGTGGAATGTGGTCAATTTGCTATACAATTAAGATATTTTAAAATTTCTACCTACCAACATTCACTGCATTTTACAACGTTTGAATGATCACTATAGTCTAGAGTTTTTGTGAGTAATAAAACAGGGGACGTATAAAGAGTGAATGTTGTTTCAGAAATAATTCAACATACAATTTAACTAAAACCTTAATTAGCAAAGACATTATCAATCTTATCAGCACAAACAAAATATTCATCATTAAATTAATGAAATAAGCTGTTCTGAAACAACATATATTCAAATATTCAGATGGAATATATGGAATATGCTTTCCAATACACTCTACCATTCCATGAAGGTCAAAGCAAACTGAAAGACATTTATCAATCCCTGCAATATTTGCATTGACATCAAGATGAGGATTCTCTGATAGGGTAATTAACATGTTAAGGCTCTGTGTGTTTTAACCTTATTTTCTTCCTCTTTTTTTTTTTCAGTAATGATAACTTTTCAGTATTAAAGACTGTAACAATATCTTTCAATTTGTAAATTATCTTGTTTTGGCATTTATTAGTGTTATATTTCTTTTCATTTTTATTTTCTTTTAATGTTTGTATTAAGTAGAGATTATTTTACTTATTATTGAAATGCATAATCATCTTGTATCATTTTAGTTGATTGTGATACTAAGCCAAGAATGTCTTCGATGTAATATGTATTTATAAATATACTATTCATGTACATATTTATTTTACATATGCACTATATTAATTGTTAAATGTTAAATATATTATTAAATGCAAATTTAATATAAATATATATTTATATATTTGGAGAAAATTTCTGAAACTTTTTTTTTCAAGACAGAGTCTCACTCTGTTGCACAGGCTGGAGTGCTGTGGCAAGTTCTCAGCTCACTGCAACCTCCTTCTCCCAGGTTCAAGTGATTCTCCTGCCTCAGCCTCCCAAGTAACTGGGATTACAGGCATGTACCACTACATTTGGCTAATTTTTTATTTTATTTTTATTTCTCATAGAGACAGGGTATCACCATATTGGCCAGGCTGGTCTGGAAATTCCTACCTCAGGTGGCCCTCCCACCTCGGCCTCCTAAACTGCTAGGATTTCAGCATGAGCCACCACGCTTGGCTGATTTCTGAAACTTTTAGCATAGCTATTATAAAAATGTAATTTACTATTTACTATTTTGACCATTTATTATTATTAAAAAATGTAAAAACATGTTGTGAAACATGAAGAATATCTAATAGTTTCAGAAAATTTAATTACTTGTTTCTAAATCCTAAAAATTAATCCCTTCTGGAAACTTTGATGAATCACATATACTTTGATGATTACCCAGGAACCTCAGATCTTGCAATCTAGATTTCTCTTTCCCTATACTTTACTTTCATAGAAAGTGACCTAGGTTATGATAAATGATTTTTAAGATCTGATTTAATTACCTTCTTTTTCAGTAAACAGTATGTTATGAGGCCAGGAACAAGTATTTCAGGGAATCATAAAAAATTATACACATGTGACTAGATTTAATTTGCTTTAAAATAGCTTAATTTATAATTTTTACTTTTTTAGAAGAGATGTGAGTACACATGAGAGAAAAAGTTGTGCACTATGCTGAAGACAATTGAATTAGTTGAAAAGACTTAGTAAAGACTTAGGAAAAGCTACAAATTAATCTGAGACATGAATGCCTCCCAAAGCATCAACATCAATTACCCCTGCTTAAAATAATTCTAAATATTATGCTACTAAATTTGAAAACCTTAATGTTAAAAGTAAGCACTTTGACTATATGTAATAAACTAAGAATAGGTCAAACAAATGTTTATACGGAAGCAAAAATAATTGATTATAAAATACTGACCAAATTTAATAGACACTATATTGATATTAAATACAGTAACAAATAGAATGATTCATCTTCTCCTGATTCTAAAATATGTGATAGAGTTTCAAAGATTATTATATGTTTTAATTCTATGCTTTTGGTAATTCCTTTAACCCCAGGCCCTCTTTGAAAAATCTCTTTTATATTTTTTAATGTATTGTAACATATAATTTACTGTTTTCATTTGTAACAATTATAAGCCCAAAGTGTCAAGTCACTGAACCTAGAATTTTTGCCATCATTTAGTCTATATGCGATGAAGTGTGTGTATGTGTCTGTGTGTGTTTGTGTGTGTGTGTGTGTGCGTGCGCACATGTATTAAGCAAGTGGATGAAAAATTGGGGAAGTGAGAGATATTGAAATGTTTTAAATGTCTTGGATGTCTTTTCATTGTCATAAATTCTACCAAGAAAAATAGTTCTCTCTCTTGCTTTTTTGAGGGGAATTTACACCATGAAATTAAAATTATTTGATGTAGTTGTGTGACCTCATTCAAGTTCGCTCTATAATTTATTTCAATTTAAAATTATGGAAATCTAAACTGAATAGAAGGATTTCAGAAATAGAAATACTTTTGTGAAGTATGAGATCTAAATACTTTTGTGAAGTATGAGATCAATACACATACACATATATGTATGTATTTATAGTTCAACAATAGAGTGGCTTGTTTCATATCTAACAAAATTTTATAGAATATGAGAGAGACACATATATTGCAATTTTTGGAGCACTATCTTAAAACATCACATAGAAAGCCTATTGAATGTGTGAATGTACTCATTTATTTCTAGTATATTTGTAATCTATACAAATTAAAACAACAGCAAAAAATATTTTTTTAATTCCTATAGCTTTAACAGACTACCACAATTCCTAGTCTGAGTTCAAATTAGTCCATTGCTGAAATTTCAATTGGAATAAAAGAGCCATTGGTTTCCTCTTAAATACAGGTATTACTGATATTTACAAACTTTCAGAATAAAATCAGGAAATACACATAATTACTATTACTGTTTCAAGTGAAACTCAAACTATAATAAACAAATCTAAAGCTAAAATTTGATATTTGTTTATAAAGTGTATATAAAATTTATATATGATCACCCCAATATATACATTAGCATATAACTTGTGGAATCATAAATAACTAAAATTTGCCCTCTATTGTTAATTAAATCAACAAATTATTTTGATCAACATCAAAGAAGATAAACATTTATTTTAAAATGCAGCAATTATAATTATTGCATTTTAAACCGCAACATTTCAATAACTATTTGACTGCATTAATTAATCTATATACACAACTTTTTGCTCTACCTGAAGTAATTTTGCACTGTTAGAAATGTTTGCTTATGTGATTCATTCACATAGTAAAATTTGATTGACAAAATTGTTCTTACAAATCATTGGCTAACAATCTATAGTTTTTTATAGAAGGTAAATCATTTGTAAATTCTTTGCACATGCAACTTCATCAGAGAACGCTAGCCAGAGGAAAAAAGAAAAAAAAAAAATTTGCATATTACAAAATATAGATTAGTGGAAATGCTTATTAAATCTTAAATTGTAAATTTTCCCATATTTCAGTATACAAGCATTTGATATACTTAGTTATGCTTGTATAATTAAATTCAGTTGTAAAGAGATTATGAAGGCTTGGGAAGTCCAAAATTTAATGATGTTGTTTCACAAACTGGAGACTCAACAAATAGTTACATTTAGGTTCAAAAGCAGCCTGCTCTAGGACCAGGAAATGCTGATGCTGCAAATAAAGTCTGAAAACAGTCTCCTACAACAGCAGGAAAATGTGGATATTATAGATGAAATCTGAAGGCAGTATGAGCAAAAATTTCCTCCCTCTTGGGAGAGGCTGGCTTTTTATTCCATTTAAGCCTTCAATTTATTGGATTAAGTCTATCCATATTATGTAATCTGTTTTACTTAAAGTCCACTGATATAAATGATAATCTCATTAAGTAAGTCCTCACAGAAGATTAAGTCCAATCACAGATTGGATTAAGCCTATCCATATTATGAAATCTGTTTTACTCAAAGTCTGCTGATATAAATAATAATCTCATTAAATAAGTCCTCACAGAAATAAGCAAAACCTTTGACCAAATATTTGGACATTGCCATCCAGACAAGTTTATATGTAAAATTAATCATTGAAATTCTAAAGCATTGTAAACATGGCACCCATGCACATCTCCTTAAATCATACTTAGCAGCCCAATTTCTCTTTGGTAATCATAATCAATCACTTCAGCCAGCATAGTAACTCCCTTCTTTGTTTATTCAGAAATTTACAAAGCTAAAATTGGCCAAAAGGCAGTCTTAACTTTCAGTTACATTGAATTATTGTCTCATGGGGGAAGCATTTCTCCCTTTGGGACTGAAATTTCTAGGCCATCAGAATATGATGCCATGGGAACAGGAAGCAAATATTTGCTAGAGGTCATTAAAGGTAATGATGAGTGATGCCACTTCCATTTTCATCCCTTGATTCTTGGACATCTGAATTCCAGCATCTGTTGAGATGACGGATTAAACCCACAAATAGCACCAGTGATATCTTTATCAAATTATTTTCCAGCCAATTCTTGCTATTCTCTCCAGCCCATGTTTTCTTGTTTTTTTCACAAGGATAGACTGAGAGCTTTCCATATCTTCAAATTCTGGTAACTTTTCGCTTAACAATTGTTACAATTTATCTCACTCATTTCACATTTTACTATAAGCAGTAAGGAGAAACCAGGCAAAATTTCTTATGTTTTTCATACTACATAAATTCACATTGCTACATTATCTAACACGTAGCCCTAGTAATTTGAATAAAGATTCTA
The DNA here is from genome assembly GCF_030222135.1 of Aotus nancymaae. Taxonomy (NCBI): domain Eukaryota; kingdom Metazoa; phylum Chordata; class Mammalia; order Primates; family Aotidae; genus Aotus; species Aotus nancymaae. The sequence goes on along the minus strand of NW_026988476.1, from coordinate 12,788,274 downwards.
TAAATGATAAAATATGAGAAATTGGCAATATTATTAGAAATGTCACAATTTTATGAACATTGTCATGAATTCTTTAAAAACTGAAGTACCTTTAGAAACTAATGATAATGCTTTCCATGATTCATGGTTAAGTTACAATAATCACACAACTTAGTGGTTATTAAATCCAATTGGTTAAGATAAATGTTTTACATATTATCATTTTTTTGTTGTTTTAATTTCTTTTTTTTTAAATTGCATTTTAGGTTTTGGGGTACATGTGAAGAACATGCAAGATTGTTTCATAGGTACACACATGGCAGTGTAATTTGCTGCCTTCCTCCCCTTCACCTATATCTGGCATTTCTCCCCATGCTATCTCTCCCCAACTCCCCACCCCCCGCTGTCCCTCCCCTATTTCCCCCCAACAGACCCCAGTGTGTGTTGCTCTCCTCCCTGTGTCCATGTGTTCTCATTGTTCAAGACCCGCCTATGAGTGAGAACATGCAGAGTCTGATTTTGTGTTCTTGTGTCAGTTTGCTGAGTATGATGGTTTCCAGGTTCATCCGTGTCCCTACAAAGGACACAAACTCATCGTTTTTGATGGCTGCATAATATTCCATGGTGTGTATGTACGTTTTACATATTATTAATGAATATATTTATAAAAAGTACCTTTAGTTATTGGGAAGCAAAATAATTTTCTACACTAAACTAGTTATTTTATTTTCTCTTCTTGAAATAATATAAAAACTAACACTTAAAGTAAACCTCTTCTATCTTTCATAAGTGCCTGGTGATAAGATATGCTAATTTGTTCAACTTGTATGTATACTGGGCAAAACTAAATTATGGCCATCAGTAAATATTACCCTTGAAGCCATTTAGCATCATGAGCTGTGAGATATTCCATTATAGTTACCAACAAATAACACTTTTAGACTTTTTTTGAGAAATCCAAAAACATAATTAGAGAAGGATAAAACAAAACTGATACTCTACTTTTCATGGTAGGATATTGTTATATACTGTGATTGGAAAATAAATCTTGGGGGTCCCAAAATCACTAAGCTAAAGGGAAGAAATCAAACAGAGAACTGCTTAGGGCAAGCTTGCCTCTCATGGTATTCACAGTCACTCCTCTACTCACTATCTGAATGCCTCCTTTGGAAAGGATAATTAGAAACTTGAAAGAATGCAACCATTTGTCTCTTATCCACCTACGAATGGTAAGCCCTCTCCCTGCTTTGAATTGTCCTGCCTTTCCAGACTGAACCAATGTTTATCTTATATGTATTGATTGATGTCTAATGTCTCCCTAAAATCTATAAAACCAAACTGTGCTCTGACCACCTTGGGCACATGTCATCAGGACCTCCTGAGGCTGAGTCATGGGCTTGCATCCACAACCTTGGCAAAATAAACTTTCGAAATTAACTGAGACCTGCCTCAGATAGTCGAGGATCACAATAAGAAAGTATACAGTGGAATTCTAAGTTCACACCACTCCTGATATTGGGAAGTGCTTAATGTATTTAATAAATTTGTTGACCTAGATTAAGTAAAGGTATTTTTACATTAATAGAAGAGAGAATAAGTGAACAATATCAAATGCGATTCATTTTAACTTCTAGCTCAGAACAGTACTTTCTAATTTTATATAAAATATGCATTGCTATGAGAAGAAATCAATACAAATTTAGTAGCTTAAAAATAAAAAAAAAAAACTTATTATTTTGCGGTTCTGTATACCACAAGTCTGATACAGATCTCACTGGGCAAATGTCAGGTGTGAACAGTTCTGCATTCCTTTCTGGAAGCTCTAGGTAAACATCTGTTTCCTGCTCCCTAAAGTTAGTGTCAGAATTTAGTTCCTTGTGGTTATAGTGTTTCAATTCTCATTGTCAACTGAGAGCTATTATCAGCCTTTGGAAGTTGCCCACATTCCTAGCCTCAAGGTCCCCTTTCTTCATCTTCAAAGCCATAAAAGATGAATCAATCCTCCTCATATCGTATCTCTCTCACTCCTGTGTCTCCCTGTGTTCTTAAGAGCACATGTGATTAGATTGCTCTCATCCTCCAAATGCCGAATAATCTTACTGTTTTAAGATTGACAAATTAGAAATTAATTCCATCTGCAACCTTAATTCCCCTTGGGCATGTAACTTTAACATATCCAAAAGTTCTGCAAATTAAAAAAAAAAAAAATGGCATCTTAGCATCAACACTTTTCTGCGTACCACAGAGTTCAAAGAGGTAAGGTTTTCAAATTTTTGTTAAGAAGCTATTTTATTAAAGCTATGGACAATAACTGGAGACATAAATAATGCTGTTTCAGCATAGACATTAGAGCGCTTGTGATGAATGTGAGCAACAGAAATAAAAAACAGTTATCCTAAAATAGATTCTCAGCAGAGAAGTTTGGGCACAGGGGTTAGAGAAGAAAAAGAAAAATAAAAGACTATTATAGGTATCATTGTTATGTTTCTTCATGAAAAATTATTTAGAGATGCATAGAACTAAAGATAAATTATCCTGTTAGTATTCTATTGTATACATCACTCTCTAGTCTATAAGGCTGTCTAAAGCAGCTGGTAGTTCACTGTTACGTAATTTGGGAAAAGAGAGCATAAACATTGTGTTATTAACCTAATAAAAAGCTTTTTCATGATTTTCCTGAGGTGGACTGGAGAAATAATTTTCAAAAAATTTATAATAAAACAATGCTAAATCTGCAAATTTTTGCTTTTAAATATGCAAATTGATAATTACTGCTTCATAAAGACAATTAAAGAGTCTCACTATAACATCAATGAGAAGCATAGCTAGAACATTTGCAAAAGTTAGAGTTCTAAGCAATGTCATGTTAAATTGTGCACATCCCCAAAATGCAGATTAACAACTCAATAACACAGAGGACATATGTAAAAAATAATTAATGGCTTCCTACCAGCTTATTGATATGAGTTTAGGTGTAAAAAAGGTGGACATGTTGGAAATACTGATGCTTCCTTCTCTTCAGCAAACAACAACAAACATACGCAATTTAGAAACTTCAGACATCATGAGTCCTTACAATAAACTATTTCTTGAACAAATTCAAAACCTCTGGTCATTGTCCCTGTCTGATCTTTAAATATGACATCTAAAAATCGATCTTTTTTTTGCCTATATGTATCTAATATTTTAAGTATCAACTATTTACCACTACTTAATATATATATTACATTTTACATTTATATAAATGTATATATATTTATATACATATACATATATAAAATGTATATATATAATTTACATATACATAAATATATATACATTTTTATATATACATTTTACATATATATATATAAAAATGTAAAATTTAACTTTCCTGCTATTATTGGATTCTTGTAGGTTAAGTAGGCACGTTTTTAACACTTGCATAGTTACCCTTATTTTTCAATAAAATTCTATATGACCAGAAAATCGACAATCTAGATAAATATTACTGTTCTGTTTCATAAAATGTCCTGCTACAATTCATATATTTTTATCATGTAGTTGTAGTAAGGGAACATACTGTGTATCTAACAAAAACCTGACATTTGAAAGTTATGTATAGACACTTCGAAGCATCACTGTGAAGTGATATCAGCACAGTGACAGAGGAAGGACCACTAAAAATTCTTTCCTCCGTAAATCAATGATAATACTGGGCAGATTTGTCAGAATCAGCTTTTTTTCAGAAATCTGAAATTTACCAAAAGCTTGCAGCAATGCAGGGAGCATTTATTGAAGAACAATCACTGAGTCTCAGTAAAAAACAGCAAGATTTGGCTGGGCACAGTGGCTAATGCCTGTAATTCCAGCACTCTGGGAGCCAAGGCAGGCAGATCATCTGAGGTCAAGAGTTCCAGACCACTCTGGCCAACATGGTGAAACCCCATCTCTACTAAAAATACAAAAATTAGCCAGGTGTGGTGGCAGGTGCCTATAATCCTAGCTACTCAGTAGGCTAAGGCAGGAAAATTGCTTGAACCCAGGAGGCAGAGGTTGCTGTGAGCCAAGATTACGCCATTGCACTCCAGTCTGGGCAACAAGAGTGAAACTCCATCTCAAAACAGGAAGATTTCTTTTTCGTTTGTTCATTTTTTTGAGATGGAGTTTCACTCACGTTGCCCAGTATAATCAGTAACATTATTTTCCAGATTTGTTGCCCAGTATAATCAGTAATTTAACCTACCCTATTGTTATCTTTATGAAGTTCCATAGTAGCTTTGAAGATGGACAGTCCCAAGTTCAAGGTAAAAATGACCAACCTGTTAGTCACCTGAGGAGGCAGATGGGGTTGAACATGTTTCAATGCCTCATTCCTAGTTAATTATCATTATTTGCACTTTGAAGTTGTTTCCTGGAAGAACCTACCATGATTAATTTATGTGACCTTATTCAGAGCTTATGCAGTATAAGAACTTCTTTCTAGGAGCTATTGCCCATAAAAATTGAAGGCAATGCTTCACTTTGTGGCTTCCTTGGGCAGTAGATAACAGAGCAAATAATAGGTAAAATAAAAGCTTGAAAGGAAAAGGCAGATAATTAGATGACTGCAAGGGCTTGGGAATGTTCTGAAATATTCCTGTTTGTACTCATAGGACCATGTGCATACTGTGGTTGGGCACATGATAAAGAAAGACCAAAGAAGGATCCAAGCTTCCATCTCTAAATCACCTAGAGGCTCTGATTAATCAAAAACTAAAGGCTAAGTTAGAGTTATAAAATATCTGATGAAATAGTGAAGGCTTACCCTAATACTCACCAAGAGATCCTCAGCAAAGCTTGAGAAATTTTTTGTTAATTTATTGGTAATCCTCATTTAAGAAAATGTCAGTGGAAATATTAGCTGACCATTAAGCTAACCAATTAGAGGCCTCTGTGTCCACAAATGAAGAATACTGACATTACTGAATTATATTAAAAAATAAACAACAAAAACAATAACCAATTTTGGGGAGGGAGAAGAGTGTAAGTTTTAAAGTTAGTATTTTATATTATTTAAAATGCACAATTTTTGACCAAAAGTTAAGAAATATGCAAAGAAACAAGAAACTATGACTCATGTATGTGGGCTCAGAAAGCAATTCATTGAAACTGTCTCTGAAGAAATACAGACATCATATTTACTGAAGACAGATTTTAAATTAGCTTATTATAATATGGTAAAATGATTAAAGAAAACATGCCCAGAGAATTAAAGGATGAAAATGGTGTTCCAACAAATAAAGAATATCAATAGAGATGGAGGTAACCAACTCAAAATTCTGGAGTTATAGAATATAATTACTGAAATAAAAAATTTTATAAAGGTGATCAATAACATATTAGTCTTTGACCAGGTAAAAGATAATTAATTGACTGGTAGATAGGTTAACTAAAATGATATCCTCTGAACAATAGAAAAAAAATGAGAAAGATTGAATAGAGGCTTAGAGACCTATGGAACAACATAAAGGACATTAACAACTCATAATAAATATTCCAGAAAGAGAAGAGAGCACATTTAAAAATAATGGCTGAAAATGTCCCAAATTTGATGAAAATATCATATATCTCATGAAACTTTATCACTATATGAGGAACTCAAAACTCAATAATTGCCTAATGTGACCCATATCCTCTGGCCAAGTGACAGATGACAGAAGCACATAGACACAGGTGTTTTTCCTGTGAGAGCATGGCTAAGGGACCCCACAGCTTACAGACCCCAAAGAAGTCTGGCCCTGCAGCCTCAATATGCTAGAGGCACTTGCATTTATTTTAGAACAGATTTAATGACAAAGATCTCCTGCAATCACCATTTGTGGGTAATCAACAATGCCAAACCTCCCAGTAGAGAGCAGTTATGCACATGGATGATCAAAGGTTGGTTTCTAGGGAAATAGGTAAACAGACTATATATATAACTTCTCTACATTTCTTTGTTATTGACTCTTTGTTATTAGCTCAAGGTAAGAGGATTAGGCTGCCTTCAGCCATAACCCTTTACCAAAGCTTTTGCAAAATCTTCTGGCCTTCCAAGAATGTTTGCATCTTTCCTATCATTTTTCCCACTACCCTTACCAATCTCCTCTTTCTGTTTTTTTTTTTTTTTTTTTTTTTTTCAACAGGTTTTGTTGATTGAAGAGTACAGATGTGAGTAGCAAAAGGTTTATCAGGCATGACATGTATAAGTTGTGTTCAGGCTTTGCATTCTAGAATTAGTAAGTAACATAAAACAAACATAAGTATAATCAGTAACATTTTTTTCAATCAGGAAGTGACCTGTAATGTTACTTGGCACTTCAATCCACTGTGTGCCATTAATGAGGGACCCCACTGGGGCTATGTCAATTCTTCCTAGCCAAGCAGTGGCATCATTAGGGGCTGGGAAGTGAGTGTCTGCCTAAGCAACAGGCAGAAAAAAGGCAGAGTTAGAAGATGAGCTCAATAGAGTGTAGTAGGTACAGGTTGCAGCCAGAGTGAAAGAATTAAAAAGGAACAAATTATCTGGAGTGAATGGCATTTGTGTTTGGAGCAAGATTTGCTCAGCTTCCTGAATTGCCTTCTTCAGCATCCTCAAGGTGATGCCCTAGGCTTTTGTCTTCCAAGGAAGCCCCATTGTCCTGGGCTGTGAGTCCTACAGATCATTTTCTTCATCTCTGACAGATGGTTGGGTCCTAGCCATGTGATGGTATGTTTGATGCATTGTTCTGGAATCCGAAGAGGGCCTGAGTGTGTGTGAATACAAGCACATCCTCTTCCCCATATTAGCAAATCATTTGGACCACACCATACATTACTATTTATATCCTTCCATAAAACTGAGGGTTTTATGTTTTGAGAGGTTTTTAGCAAAGTGCTTTTGTATAGCTGATTGAAATTTGTCAATTAAATGTCTTAAATTAAGGGTAAATAAAGTTTGTCCTAGTAGTGTTGCAGGGTACTAACTCATACTCCCCCATTTCTGTTTACTGAGCATATTTTTGTAGTGGAGTGAACTTTTGTAGGGAAAACTATATGAGTAAAAGATAAGAACTGAAGTAGTTTGTTAGCAGGAAGGGCATGCTCTATATGCCCTACATAATCAGAGAGTGCTATCTGAAGCTCTAGAGAGAGGGGCAAAACTGCTTCAAATTGATTTTTGCTTGAAAGTATTCTTATGACAGCAGGGCCATAACTTAGCAACTGATTACATTATCTTCAGCTCATATAGAAGATTTTACTAGCTGGATATAGGAAGATATTGTATTATTTGTCCCAGTATGTAAGCAAAAAAACCATTCTAGGAAGTGCAGTCCTGGGGCCATTTGTCCTTTTAATCTTGTTGGGGAATGGTAAGTAGGAAAAATAAACAATTGAACTGTACATCCTGGGTCTATGTGATCTAGTTGCCTCTGAGAAATAGTGTGCTTTATTTCCTTAATTTCCTATTTTGCTTCAGGGGTTAAGTACCTAGGAGAATCCAGGGCAGAATTGCCTTTTAAGATAGAAAACGGTTTTGCAACTGATCAGTAGTTATGTCTGTGGTGGGGCAAAGCCATTTAATATTGCCCAGTAATTTTTGATAATCATTTAAGATATGTAAGTTGCTACTATTTAATTTAAGCTTTTGGGGTCTTACTAACTTGGAAGTTCGTATATATCCAAAATATTTCCTGGGAGAAGACACCTGTACTTTTTTAGGTGCTATGATTAAAACTCTTAAATGTGTATTTTTTATGACAGAAGCATATAAAACTTAAAAGTACTGGCTCTGTTGGGGCTGCCAGTAAAAATCCATAAAATATATAATCTTGCAATTAGATTTTTTTTTTTCTACTGGGGAGCAAAGCCTGATTTACATGAAGCTGACACATGGTAAGATTGTTTTGCATTCCTTGAGAAAGTACTTTCCAATGAAATTGGCGAGCTGGCCATTCATTATTGATAGCTGGTATTGCAAATGCAAATTTTTCTCTGTCCTGTTCTGCAAGGGAAATAATGTAAAAGCAGTCTTTTAAGTCAATAATGATTATAGGCCAATCTTGACACATCACCATGGGGGAAGGGAACCTCTGCTGGGCCCCATAGACTGCAAATTAGCATTAATAGTCCGTAAGTCATACAAAAGTCTATTTGCCAGACCATTCGGGAATGATGAAAATGGGCAAATTCCAAGGGCTCTCATGGCTCTATATGACCAGCTTTTAATTGCTCCCCAACTAATTCATCAGCTCTCTGAAATTTCTCTTCCTTTAAAGGCTACTATTCTATCCAAATAAAATTTTGACAGAGCCACATTAGGGTTAGGGGAAGAATAACAGTAGCCATTATTAGAAAAGGGTTTGCTTTTTACATAATTTATCAAATCCTGCCCTCTAGAGAAGGTACTAACTGGTGTCTAAAGTTGTTTTAGATAGCAATGACCAGTCTTAGGGGCTCATATGGAAGTTGTCTGCTATGGGTTCAACTAATCCTTTTTTTTTTTTTTTATTATTATTATTATTTTTTTTTTTTATTTTTTTTTTATTGCATTTTAGGTTTTGGGGTACATGTGATAAACATGCAAGGTTGTTGCTTAGGTGCATACGTGGCAGTGTGATTTGCTGCCTTCCTCCCCTTCACCCATATCTGGCATTTCTCCCCATGCTATCCCTCCCCAATTCCCCACCCCCCCGCTGTCCCCCCCACTCCCCCACAACAGACCCCCATGTATAGTGCTCCCCTCCCTGTGTCCATGTGTTCTCCTTGTTCAACACCCGCCTGTGAGTGAGAACATGTGGTGTTTGATTTTGTGTTCTTGTGTCAGTTTGCTGAGAATGATGGTTTCCAGGTTCATCCATGTCCCTACAAAGGACGCGAACTCCTCGTTTTTAATGGCTGCATAATATTCCATGGTGTATATGTGCCACATTTTTCCTGTCCAGTCTATCATCGATGGGCATTTGGGTTGGTTCCAGGTCTTTGCTATTGTAAACTGTGCTGCAATGAACATTCGTGTGCATGTGTCCTTATAGTAGAACGATTTATAATCCTTTGGATATATGCCCAGTAATGGGATTGCTGGGTCAAATGGAATTTCTATTTCTAGGTCCTTGAGGAATCGCCACACTGTTTTCCACAATGGTTGAACTAATTTACACTCCCACCAACAGTGTAAAAGTGTTCCTATTTCTCCACATCCTCTCCAGCATCTGTTGTCTCCAGATTTTTTAATGATTGCCATTCTAACTGGTGTGAGATGGTATCTCAATGTAGTTTTGATTTGCATTTCTCTAATGACCAGTGATGATGAGCATTTTTTCATATGCTTGTTGGCCTCATGTATGTCTTCTTTTGTAAAGTATCTGTTCATGTCCTTCGCCCACTTTTGAATGGGCTTGTTTGTTTTTTTCTTGTAAATCTGTTTTAGCTCGTTGTAAATTCTGGATATCAGCCCTTTGTCAGATGGGTAGGCTGCAAAAATTTTTTCCCATTCTGTTGGTTGCCGATTCACTCTATTGACTGTTTCTTTTGCTGTGCAGAAGCTGTGGAGTTTGATTAGGTCCCATTTGTCTATTTTAACAGACCACTAGCCAGACTAATAAAAAAGAAAAGAGAGAATAATCAAATAGATGCAATAAAAAATGACAAAGGGGATATCACCACAGATTCCACAGAAATTCAAACCATCATCAGAGATTATTACAAACAACTCTATGCACATAAATTAGAAAACCTGGAGGAAATGGATAAATTCCTGGACAGCTGCCTCCTGCCAAGCCTAAACCAGGAAGAAGTTGAAACCCTGAATAGACCAATAACAAAGTCTGAAGTCGAGGCAGCAATTAAGAGCCTACCACCCAAAAAAAGCCCAGGTCCAGATGGGTTCACAGCCGAATTCTACCAGACATACAAAGAGGAACTGATACCATTCATACTGAAACTATTCCAAATAATCAACTAATCCTTTTGTAAATGGGCTAGTTGCTCCATTTTCTCTAATGCTTTTTCTTCTCTCTCTATGAGAATACACCTGATTGCCTTATTGATTTTTCATCACCAGGCAGGCCAAGAGCTTCTCTTCTAATTCCACTTGCCTAATACAGGGCTCCATAGCTATAGTGTATCTCATGTCTTTTGGTCCAATTTATTGGGGGAGGGGGCTCAGGGAGAATTTCTATCTTCTCTGTGGCACTTTTACCCAATAATTGTAGGGCTGAGGGAGCAGGAGGACATGGTAATGTAGGTGACAGTTTATCTTCCCTTCCATTTTTCGGCTTTTCTATGTAGAGTGGAGCCAAAACAGCATTGACTAAGGCTCATAACATTAAAGATGTTACTGGGACCTATTGCCCTTGTGCATGATGCTGTTTAAGATTTCTTCCCATTTGTTCCTAGATCTCTACATCTAGTGTACCTTCTTTTGGAAACCATTGCCGAGACCAGCTTGGCCATGGAGACCCCAATGCAGGCAGCACTGAATGAAGAAACAGACACAAAGATAGAGAGCAAAAGTGGAAATCAGAGTGGGACATCAGGGGACTGACAGCATTCTCAGCTGAAAGCCCAGGGCAGACTCTGACCCACATATTTATTTTTTGTGAATAAGTGATTATTTTTAATGAGCAAGTGACTATATGTTTTCTTAGAATAACGATAAACTAGTCAGATAGCTAGTGCCTGTTCACTACTAAATAAAAATAAAATAGAAAGCATTCTTTATGAGGGGAAATGGGGGCAGGATCATGTATCCTGTGTTTTAAGAACTCGGGTAACTAGTGCATGACCAGTACATATTGTTTACTATTCTATAACGTCCTGAGCAGTTTTCCGCCTGGGGACAGCTTGGTATTTCTTGACATCATTTCTCAGTAAACAATATGTAATCCATCACACACATCAAGATTTGTTCTCATCAAACCATGGACTTTGGGTTACAACAGTTTGAATTAATTGAGCCCGCAAAACTGAGGCTCCACTAGCTTTAAGTGCATATTCTCTGCACTTGGGCATGACCATCTTACTAACTGTAGGATGAGGAAGCCTGGCTTCCTGAGGGAAGCATTAATTATAATGCCATCTGACAAGTAGATCTTTTCTGCAGATGGAAGGGGAAATGGTCTGAAGTCCCCTATGTACAAGCTTTCTTTGCCTTGTGAGGAAACCTGGATGTTTGTCAACATTGTAAGATTGATTCTGCACTCTAAGCAGTTATATTTGGCAAGCCCACAGAGGATGATTCCACACAATCAGAGAAACAAACCCCTGGTGAACCCTCAACTGCAACTCCTGGATCCCACCGCCCTTCTTGACATCCCCCATCCTGGAGCCCCACTAGCCATATTATCAGTTTTCCCAAAGCTACCACCCAAGAAACTCCTGACTTCACTGTTATGCCTACAGGAAATGCCTGATGGGCATGGTACCACTAGGGTCCAAGTTCCTTTTTTACTGCAGGACTTTAGAAAAATAAAGCAGGACCTAGGCATGTTCTCTTATGACCCCGATCAATATATAGAGGCTTTCCAAAACCTAATCCAAGGATTTCAGGTTACGTGGAGAGATGTTATATTGCTCCTAAATCAAACACTAACTGCTGCTGAGAGACAGGCAGCCCTGCAAGCAGCAGAGGGATTTGGAGACCTACAATATATTTCCTAGCATGAGTTGAAAAAAAAAGAAGTCGAGAAAGAACCAGAAACCACAACAGAATACCTTAATTGGAACTCCTGTAATCCCGTAGAAATGAATACCTTAATTGAATACCTTAATTGGAGAATGAATACCTTAATTTGAATACCTTAATTGGAACTCCTGTAATCCCATAGAAATGATACTGTTTTTCATAAGTGGAAGACAAACCATTTTTAGATGTGCACACTAGAGGGTTTAAGGAGGACCAGAGCCAAACCTCTTAATTACTTTAAACTTTTCATGATAAATCAGAAACTAGATGAAAATCCATCAGTCTTTTTAGAGAGGTTAAGAGGAGCTTTAGTGACACATCTCTCCATCTCCTGATTTGGCAAGGGACAGCTAAATTTAAGACAAGTTTATTACTCAGGCAGCCTTCTGATATCAGAAGGAAGTTACAAAACCAGGTCATGGGACCAGAGAGTATCTACAAGAACCTCCTTAATGTGGTCACTTCAATCTTTTACAATGGGAACCAGGAGAAGGCCTAGGAGAAGAAGAAGCACAAGAAAAGGACAGAGGCTCTAGTGGCCACATTGAGGCCTATAAAATTTAGGAGCCCTAAGGATCACCTGTCTCTATCATACCTCCTTCTGAGTGGTACTTTCTCCAAGAGGGTCTGCAGACCAGTCAGCATACTTCTCCTCTTCCAGTCCATAAAATCCTGGACTCAGGCTCATGTCTGGCAACCCTCTTTCGAGTCCCGTCTCTTGCTGAGAGCTTTTCTGTTGCTTAATAAATCTTCTTATAAGGACATTAGTCAAATTGGCTGATGGTCTGTTTTAAAAGTCTATTTATAATTTAATACTAATTAAAAGTTATAGCTCCATAATAAGGTAACAACATTCTGCAGTCTTGGAATGTAGGACTTCAACATATAAATGTTAAGGGGACATAATTCATCCTGCAATATTTTTCTAGGTGTTTCTTTGGAAACCATCATTTCTCTGAAACTCATACCAGTGATCTGAACTAAATATCATGCTGACTAGTTAGACTTATATTACTTTCATCTTTAAATATTGAAACTCCATAGTTAAGTATTAGTGCTTATTAGCAGTTTCCTCATGGGATGCTAAAATATAATTTAAATTCACAGATGTCTTTAAAAAGGAATTTTATTTACAATCTCCTGAAAATTAGATTTCAACTTCTATTATAAATTGTTAATATGACATAAAATAAAATATTGATGTGACTATGTCAGATATATAAAAAATATAAAGTAAAATATTACTTTATATTTCCATTGATAAGATGCCTCTATCTAAATGTAATATATAATACATGCTCTCATCTTACAAATTCATACAAATCATTTTAGTTAACAATATATCTCTTCTAGAAATACATATACATATATATATATAATATATATATATATATTATACTTCAAGTTCTGGGGTACCTGTGCAGAATGTGCAAGTTTATTACATAGGTATACATGTGCTATGATGGTTTGCTGCACCCATCAACCCATCATCTACATTAGGTATTTCTCCTAATACTATCCCTCCCCTAGCCCCCCAGTCTCCAACAGATCCCAGTGTATCATGTTACCCTCCCTGTGTAGTTGTGTTCTCATTGTTCAACTTCCACTTACGAGTGAGAACATGCAGTGTTTGATTTTCTGTTCTTGTTTCAGTTTGCTGAGAATGGTGGTTTCCAGCTTCATCCATGTCCCTGGAAAGGACATGAACTCATCTGTTTTTATGGCTGCATAGTATTCTATGGTGTATATTTGCCACATTTTTTTTTTGTTCCATCTGTCATTGTTGGGCATTTGGTTTGGTTCCAAGTCTCTGCCTTTGTGAACAGGTGCTGCAATAAACATACGTGTGCACGTGTCTTTATAGTAGAATGATTTATAATCTTTTGGATATATACCCAGTAATGGGATTGCTGGGTCCAGTGGTATTTCTATTTCTAGATCCTTGAGGAATCACTACACTGTCTTCTACAATGGTTGAACTAAATACACTCCCACCAACAGTGTAAAAGCATTCTTCCTTCTCTAAATTCTCTCCAGCATCTGTTATTTCCTGACTTTTTAATGATCACCATTCTAATTGGTATGAGATTATTCTCATTAGGGTTTTGATTTGAATTTCTCTAATGATCAGTCATGATGAGCTTTTCTTTTAACATGTTTGTTGGCCACAGAAATGTCTTCTTTTGAGAAGTATCTGTTCATATCCTTCACCCACTTTTTGATGGGGTTGTTTTTCTTTTGTAAATTTGTTAAAGTTCTTTGTAGATCCTGAATATTAGCTCTTTGTCAGATGGATAGATTGCAGAATTTTTCTACCATTCTGTAGGTTGTTCACTCTGATGATAGTTTTTGCTGTGCAGAAACTCTTGAGTTTAATTAGGCCCCTTTTGTCAGTTTTGCCTTTTGTTGCCCTTGCTTTCAGTGTCTAAGTGCACATTTTGTATATTAATGTTTTAGTCATAACATATATATTATTTTCCCAAATACTAGGTAAGCTTGTAAAATAAATTATAAACATAAAATTTCTATGTACGTATGCAGGATTATATTCATAATATTTATTAACTAAGAAACCTTTCCATATATATAAATGGAAAGAGCAATATTACCAAAACCCCAAATCTCTTCTCAGTATGAAGTCTTCAATTAACTAGCCACTAAAGTACTAAACTAAGCCATTAATAGACTGCCTCCAAATATATTAAGCCTATAATTTATAGAAAATAGATTAATGTGAATCCCCCCTCCTATTATGAGCTTCTGTTGATCCTTACATAAGAAAACAAAGTAAATGACAGTCATAATTTTAGTTATCATGAAGGAATTTTTTAAACAAAATTAAGTTCATCTACTTCTCAGGCGTAAATGTATAATTGGATCTAGAGAACTATAATTTATTTTCTTAACTACATTTTAAAGTTTCAGTTTAGTTGCTCAATTGCTTTTTAAACTAAACTATTTTAGAATATTAATTAAGACTATACTGTGGTGTTTTTAACTGAAATATAATTCAAGTACAGTAAAACCCACTCTTTTATAGTATACAATTCAGTTTGTTTTAGCATATTCACAAAGCTGTACCATGGCTACAGCAACACTAATTGTAGATTTTCATTATACCCCCCAAAAAGTATATGCTCATTAGTAGACACTCCCTCCTCCACTTTGTGTTTCTCCCTAGAAACCACTAATGTACTGTCTTTCTTTATTAAAATGCAGTTTTTGATTTTACATATAAATGGAATTACACAATACTTGGCCTACGCATTTGCCTTCTTTGAGGCAGCATAATTTTTTTAAGGTTAAGTCATAATGCAACATATATTACCACTCCATTTTTGTGAAGTCTGAATATTATTTCAATTTGTGCTTGTATTGCATTTTGCTTACCTGTTCATCAGATGATGAACATTTGGGTTGTTTACATTTTCTATCTATTATACAATACTACCATGAAGTCATGCATATGTTTTTCTGTGAATATGTTTTAAATTTTCTGGGATATATACTTAGTAGCGGAATTGTTTGGTCATGTGCTAATTCTGTTTAACTTATTGAGAAGCTGTCTGTTTTTTTCAGCTGTGCCTGAAAAAGGTGACAGTACCATTTTACATTCCCATCAACTGATTATGAGCATTCCAATTTCTACACATCCTCACCAATACACTTGTTTCTGTCTTTTAATCACAGGCATTCTAGTGCAAATGAAGTGTATCTTATTGTAGTTTTGATTGGCATTTCACGGATATTAATGACGCTAAGCATCTTTCTATGTGCTTACAGGCCATTTGCATATTTTCTTTGGAGAAGTCTATTTAAATTCTTCATCCATTTTCTAAAAATTAGATTGTCTTTTAATTATTTGTAGGATATTAGTTAGGGTGGTGGGAAAAAGTATAGGAAACATGCAAACCTTATTGGATGGCTGGAAGGTTTTGCAAAAGCTTCTGTAAAGGGTTATGGCTGAAGGCAGCCTAATCTGCTTACCTTGAGCTAATAACAAAGAACAGATACAAAGGGAGTGTAGAGTAGAGTACCTAAATGGTTTGATTACCTATTTCCCTAGAAACCAACCTTTGATCATCCATGCACATGACTGCTTTCTACTGGGGGGTTCAGCCATGTTAATTACCCACAAATAGTGTTTGCTAGGACCTTTGTCATTAAATCTGTTCTAAAATAAATGCAAGAGTCTTCAGCATATCAGGGCAGCATGGCAGGAATCCTTCTTCAGGGTCTGTAAGCTGTAGGGTCCCCTTGCTGCACTGTCACAGGAAAAAAACCTGTGTCTGTCAGCAAATAAGAATTGAATTGCTGTTCTTCCTGTGATCGGGAAAGCACTGGAGATGAAAAGTTGTCTCTCAAGGGTGGCTTCCTCCTGAGGGTTGAAGGTGGAATTCTGGCATTTACAAGTGGGGCATGGAGCCTGGAAGCTAATAGAGGAACATATGAAGGAGAGAAATTGTGGAACTAGAGGCCTTGGACAAAGGGCCAATAGGCGCCCCCAAGGAAAGAAACACCATCTCTCCAAGTACCTTGGTAAAGATAGAAATGTTATGTTGTAACTTTGTCTCCAAATATTTCCCAGGCAGAGGTTGAAAAGAGAGATATGGGGCTGAATAGTCTCTCCTAACAGTCTGCCTCCCAATAAGGGAAAATTAATTTGTCTCATAGAGAAACTATTTAAATTCACTGGGCAATGCTGAGCTCTTATATAGAGCAAAAAAAAATCAACCTACCAATTATAGAGTATCCAAACTTTGGCTTGTGTTTCAGAAGTTCTAGGTTGGTTGATCACATACTTCATCCTGAAGAAGTCAAAACCCCTAGTTGTTTTGCTCTCAATAAGCCATGGTTGTTACAATTGGACCTTTGCCACTATTGCTGGGCTTGTAAGAATAAAGTGATACCCCAATGAGTCCTATAAGTTCCATACTTTTATTTTTCTACACCCATAATGTAGCAGCAAACCTAGCATCTTGTGGTAATTAGATTCCAGCAAGTAAATTAACTGCCTGCTATTCCACAAAAGGAGTCCAAACTGATAATATGGTGGCAATAGCTGCAATGTCTGCCTGTGTCCCCCTAGTGGAAGCATTTTCACCAGCTCTCACCACTAGCAGCAGAATCCCAGACATCTTATTCAGTAAAGCTTAAGGATTTAGGGTTTTAAAACAAAAATTCCCCAGTTGGTTCATTAAATAATTGGTTTGTATGTTACCATTAGAAACACCATATATATACTATCTTTTGATTCCATGTTAATAGAATATGAGATATTGGAGAAGTGTAAATAGTGGTTCTTCAAGGATATCACTCCAATCTATCAGGGAGATTTATCTAAGCTAGTGCCATATTTAAGTATGTAATAGTACATTCTATTGCTTTCATAAGACTATTGCTTCTGGACGGTGATGACACATTACAAAACTTGATCCCTTGTTAGATCTCCTTTTGCAAAACAAGTCTGTTGGTCAGCAGCAATGTTTTTAGAGCTCTCATTGTGGTAAGGCAGGCATTCCTCGAAATGAATTATTGCACCAGCACTAAAGTAGCCAAGAAGAACGGACTGACATCCCAGGGAAAAGTTATCTTGTCTATATACATAAGAATATCTTTTGTGATGATGCACTGTAATGGACATAAATAAAAAACACAAAGATTTATCACTTTATGTCTACACATAGAGTTTTATCCACAGACTTTTTTCCCAAAACATTATTGCCTTTAGTCTTCTGAATTTGCTGCTTCAGACCCTTAACTAACCAGCCATGCCATTTCCCACAATAACAGCCTGTGAACATCCTTGCCTCAGACGATTTCACCCTCCATAAAAAGTGATTGAACAAGTTTCTGCTCACATTTCTGCCACTAGGTGAATTTATTTCAGCAACATCTTTCTGAGCCACCTCTGAGTTGGTTTTTAGTGTAGCAGGTCATCTTCAATTTTCACTTAAAATATCATAATGGCACAACCTTTCTGTTAACTGACCTCTTTTTCTTCCTCTGGCAGTTAGTTTAAGAGAAGACTACCCTTCTTCTACTGTAGACCCTATGTGCAATTGAAGAAAAAGCCATTGGTGAAATACAGGACATAGTTGTAAAAAAAGTGTACATGTTTGGGCCTCATCTCAAATGTACAATTTTAGGGATTTCCATGAATGTCTCTGACATGCCCTGGAGACATTTTCCCACATGCTGTGAGAGGGACCCAGTGGGAAATAATTTGAATCATGGGAGCTGTTGCACTTCGGTGAAGTTATGCCTCAGTGATTCTGATAATATTAAGCTAGTTAGAAAGCATTTCATTCACACATTAAGTTGATGTCCCATGTTCAGCGTCCAGATTTTTTTAGGGCTCAATAACATATCAGAAGCTGCTTTTTTGTTTTTCAAATAAACAGTACTACGCTACAGTAGGTTTATTTCTGCTTTCAGATTTTAAACATTCTTCCACTGGAGTTGACTTTAGACTCTACCCATCATTCTTTTCCACTACGTATTTCTTTAGCACCATTGGACCTGTTTTGTGATATGAATGATGTGGCAACACACATGCCTCGTTATCCTTGCCCTACATTTCACTAGAAATCTTGCATTCCTCTAAGTCAGATGATAAATTAATCAGAGGAATATTTCTAGCTGTGAGATTATATATATATATAAAAAATTTCCCTAAATTCCAAAAGTCTCAACAAGAGTTATGCCACTTAGAGTGTGGAAGGGAGTGCAGCAATGTGTCCTTTCACTTAAAGCAGATATAGATATTCTGGCAGGACTCAGGTCATTGGGTCCATAATCATTTCATTGATGTGGCTGGTCTGTCAATCTACAAATCTGTATAGAGTTTATTCTCAACCATTTGGTTTTCATGTGTTATTCTAGGACATACAGAGTAGTTACTGCTTCCTGCTTATTGGATTCTATTATGTAATGGCATAATGTCATTAATATAGTGTATCAGTTTATATTTTCTGAAATATTTGAGACTAGAAATTTTCCAGAAGACCATATTTTTACAAGAGAGAAATGTTAACAATTCTTAATAAGGCAATTAATGTATGCTGCTGTGTATCACATTGTAAAAATAATTGGTTTATGGCCTGCCATTGTGGTTCACTTCTGTAATCCCAGCATTTTGATGACAAGGCAGGTGGATCACTTGAGCCCAGACCAGTCTCAAACTGGACCAGAAGGCAGTAAGGGGACCCTGGGCCCTCTTCACAAAACCATTCTTTTTCCTCCTGACCTCTGGGTCTATGATAGGAAAGGTTGACACAAAGGTCTCTGACATATCTTGAAGATACTTTCCATTTTCTTTGGAATTAACATTCAGCTCCTTGTTACTTATGCAAATATCTTCAGCCAGCTTAAATTTCTTCTCAGAAACTGTTTATTTTCTATTGGATTGTCAGGCTGCAAATTTTCTGAACTTTTATGCTCTGCTTTCCTTTTAAAACTGAATGTTTTTAACAGACCCCAAGTCACATTTTGAATGCTTTGCTCCTTAGAAATTTCTTCTGCTAGATACCTTAAATCAGCTCTTTAAAGATCAAAAATTCACAAATCTCTGGGGCAGATGCAAAATGCTGCCAGTCTCTTTGCTAAAACATAACAAGAATCACCTTTACTCTAGTTCCCAAAAAGTTTCTCATTTCCATCTGAGAATACCTCAGTCTGAATTTCATTGTCCATATCATTATCAGCATTTTTGTCAAAACCATTCAATAAGTCTCTAGGAAGTTCCAAACTTTCCCTCTTCTGAGCCCTCCAACTGTTCCAGCCTCTGCCTATTACCCAATTCCAAAGTGGCTTCCACATTTTCAGATATCATTCCAGCAACTCCCTACTCCTGGTATCAATTTACTGTATTAGTCTGGTCTCATGCTGCTGATAAAAACAGACCCAAGACTGGGAAGGAAAAAATATTTAACTGGACTTATAGTTCCACATGGCTAGGGAGGTCTCAGAATCTTTGCAGGAGGTGAAAGACACTTCTTAACATGGTAGTGGCAAGAGAAAATGAGGAAGATGCAGAAGTGGAAACCCCTGATAAAACCGTCAGATCTCATGAGATGTATTCACTACCAGGAGGACAGTATGGGAGAAACTACTCCCATGATTCAAATTATCTCCCACTGAGCCCCTCTCACAACATGTGGGAAAATGTCTCCAGGGAATATCAGAGACATTCATGGAAATCCTTCCCATTACAGGCCCTGAGGTCTAAGAGGAAAACATGATTTCGTCAGCTGAGTCCAGGGTCCCATTTTTTAGTAGTTCTTGAGATTTGGTGCTTTGCCTCTCAGCTGCTTCAGTGATAGCTGATAAGGGTCAAGGTACAGCTTAGGCCATTGCTTCAGAGAGAGAAAGCTCCAGGTCTTGGCAGCTTCCATGTGATGTTAACCCTGCGGGTTCAGAGAAGTCAAGAATGAGATTTGGAAACTTCTTCCTAGATTTCAGAGGATGTATGGAAGTGCCCGAATATCCAGGCAGAAGTCTATTGCAGGGGTGAAGCACTCATGAAGAATTTTTGCTAGAGCAGTATAGAAGGGAAACGTGGGGCCAGAGCTCCCACCCAGAGTCCCGACTAGGGCATTGCCTAGTTGAGCTGTGAGAAAAGGGTCTTTCTTCTTCAGACCCCAGAATGGTAGATGCACCCACAGCTTGTACTGTGTGCCCAGAAAAGCTACAGACACTCAATTCAAGCTGTAAAAACAGCTTGTGGGTGGGGTGTGGGTGGAGACTTTCACTGCAAAGCCACAGGGTAGAGCTGCCCAAGGCCATGGAAGCCCACCTCTTCCATCAGCATGACCTGAATGTGAGACATGGTGTAGAGATCTTTTTGGAACTTAATGACTGCCTTATTAGATTCTGGACTTGAATGAGGCCTGTAGCCCCTTTGTTTTGGCCTATTTCTCTGAATTGGAAAGGGTATATTTATCCAATACCTATATCACCTTTGTATCTAGGAAGTAACTAACTAGCTTTTGATTTTACGGGCTCACAGGCAGAAGGGACTTGCCTTGTCTCACATGAGACTTTGGACTTTGACTTTTAGGTTTATACTGGGATGACTTAAGACTTTGGGGAATCGTTGGGAAGGCATGATGATGTTTCAAAATGTGAAATGTGAGGACATGAGATTTAGAAGGGGCAAGTGGTAGAATGATATGATTTGACTATGTTTCCACTAAAATCTCATTTTAAATTGTAGTTTTCGTTATGCCTATGTGTCATTTGAAGGAGCTAGTGGAGGCAATTGAATCATCAGGGCAGTTTTCCTCATGCTGTTCTCATGATAGACAGTGAGTTCTCACAAGATCTGATGATTTTATAAGGGGATTTTCCCCATCTTTGCTATCCTTCTTTCTCCTGCTGCCATGTGAAGAAAGACATGTTTGCTTTCCCTTCCACAATGACTGTAAGTTTCCTTAGGTCTCCTCAGTCATTCAAAACTGTAAGTCAATTAAACCTCTTTTCTTTATAAATTACCCTGTCTTTATTAGCAGCATGAGAATGGTCTAATACAGAATCATCAATAAGTATATTTAAAGCACTGAGCAAATCTATACTTCATATGGTGTTAAAGTCCATTCTAAAAGTTGTTCCCTTGGCCTTCATGTGAACAGTGTTAGAATTTTAATTTTTAATGTTTATAGTTTGATTATTCATAAAACACTGATAATTTTTGCTAAAGAGAATAGAGCAAAATACCAATGTAAGTTTAAACTTTATATACTTTACATGTGCTAGTGTTTTGATATAACTTTAAATCATTGGGACTTCTAACATTTCTGTATAATATGTAATTATATGATTTCACATTCATCTACCTTTAAAAACACCTTTAATAAGTATGTGGCCTTGATGATGAAATGCAAAATTTCATACAAATAATGACATTTAAATTTTGGGTTATAATGTTGATTCTATTGGTTTTACAGAAAACAAAATGTTTATTTATGCTCTAGTGACACGTTGCAGTCAGATTTTCTCCAAAGTTCTTATCTTGAAAAGTTGTCTAATAGTGTGTAAATTGCAAAGAACTTAAATCATGAAAAAAAAAAATTATTTAAAAAACTAGATGTTATTTAAAATTGCAAATAGATACACAGATACATATATCATGTGCATGCAAATAAATGTGTTTATGAATACACACATACAAGTCCTACATTCAAAAAATATAATCAGTATACATGTACACACACTTTATCAACTTTTTTTTTTCACATACACAAAAGATCACAAGGAGAAAGTTCAGATTTAGATTTCTTGTTGATGTTAAGGAGAAATAGGCAGACAAAAACAACTATCAAAACAGTTCTATGAGAAAAAATATTTCAACAACCAAATCAAGTAAAATAGTAATTTAGAGAAAGTAATTTGCTCTCAGGTAATGTAAAGATAATAATAAATTTCTATTGAAGATTTAGGGACATTTTCAATCAAACCTAAATTTAGACTGATTTTCTTTCATTAAAAATTTACAAAATATAAACATGTCATAGTTTTTTTTCAAAAAATGTTTATTTTACATGCCTTAATAACTCATTCACTGGAAACAAACATTTATGTATTTAAATTTTTATTTTTTATGTGTTTGTGTTGATTTATATATGTAGAAATATAATTTAGAAATATTATGTGCTTAGTTTATATCATTTACTCATAATTACCAAAACTATTTCATTTCTCTTAATTTGCATCACTTTCAGCTTTTTAAAGTCTCTTGTTTTCAAAAAAAAAAATTTACTTTTCTATTGGTTCTTCATAGTTTTGCCATAACTTAGACAAATATCTAAAATAATCTTGCTAAAAGATGTCCCTGTAATTTTTAAATTTATTTTTGAAGCTTTTTTAAAATAAGTTAATGGAACACTTTTTTTATTTAGAAATTGAAAACCAAAATAATATGTGTGTTATATTTCTGTGAATTACGTTTCCACTAGCTCTTGCTATTCATAATAAAGAAAATAATTTTACACTGAACAGGTGTCTGATGTGTTCTGCAGAAAAATACTAGAGCTTTCCTTTCCAAAGTATATAAAAAAAAGAATAACAAATGCTTTAATTTAGAGACAGTTATCACTTTACCAACACAGACAAATATTTGACAGAAATTATTTTAAATATTAAAAACCCTTATTCTGAATCAAATAACCTATCATCTCTCTTATAATTTATCACATTGTAATCAATTTATAGATTTGAAGATAGTACTTTCACTAAATGGAAGGTGAAATATAGCTATGATCATAAGTAAAAATAAAGTTTATTTCAATGTTACATCTCTTTCTAAGAAGCTATATAATCTAGTGTTGACAATAACAGGCATAATAATGTTTTCAATATTTTTTAAAGCAACAGTAGCTATAAGAAATAATGTTTAACATTAGAAAAAGTCAGTGATTAAAAGTAAAAAATATGTTGTCTTTACCCTCTAGTTCTTTGTAAATATGGTTTTTGCCTTGTAGGGGCATTTAAAATAGAAGTACTTATTAATACCCTTTTTTTTTTTTTTACATCACTCTTTAAAAAGGACAAAGAAAAAAAACTAAGCCTGCCTTTAAAGATGGTAAAATGTCCAGCCTTTTAAAAGCTGGCTTCCAAAAAATTCTTGTGCCTACTTGATGCCCAAAATCCTTTTAACAGAAAGTACATTCTTTTATTTAAAAATTAAAGATAAATGATTCAGATCAAAATATCTGCTTGATAAAACATTCAGAGTAATGTGTTTTCATCATGTAAAATGTACCAGAAACAGGAGGATTAGAGAGCACAGACATTAGCTATCTTTAGTGATGCTAGAAAAAAAAGTATTATTCTAGATTATAGGTAAAGAGAACAGATTCAAACATGTTTGCCTGTGATAGATATTTTAAAATTGTGCCCAAATGGACAAATAATAAATGTTTTTGTCATTCAAAGATGTGTGTAATTTCATGAGAGATTGTTTTGTAATGTTTGCTTTTTACTTTTTACAGTACATATATAAATAGCATGACTAACATTGCATACTATTCATTCCAGAAGTTATCATTTCAGTATATTATATTTTTTACAGTGTAAATGTAAGGATAATGCATAACTTTACAAAAAGAAATATGTTTTTAAATGGAAATGATTATATTGTGCCTAACATTACTATATGTATAGGCACTATATTTTACAGACTTTGAGAGATTCTATTAAGTTCCTGAGCACTGAAATCCCTGAACTGTATACAGGAGGTAACAATGAAGATAAATGTCTAGAAGACATTTCTAATTTAAACTGAGAAAAGTACACTATTCTATTGTCAAGAAATTAAAGAAATAAATGGCTGGTACGGAGAAAGGTTAGATTATATGGCAGAGTCGTAGCTACTCCGTGACATTTCTACTACAGGCAATAGTGATATTAACATCCTTTTATTTTCTATCTAGCTCACCTCTGCATCCCCAGAGATCAATTTTCAAGCTTTTCTTTTTACGTAGAAAAAGATAGGAAAGGTTTTTCATGGACACACAACCCAATTTATTGTTTCTATATAAAAATATCTTAACTACAATACCTACATCATATGACATTTTACGATTATAGACCTTGGGAAAGGATTTTCTCAGTTATGTTATTTTTTAATAATAATGAAAATTCTTTGAACTTATTAAATCTTTTATAGACCAATTGACTACCAAATTATTTTTTGTTATTAATCAACCAGTTAACCAAGAACACTTACAATGAATGTATGAAACACAATGCTAACCCATTGTAAAAATAATATCCTCATGCCTTGAGCTAGATGAAATTTATTAAATATCTCCCACAAGAAATCATTATAGAATCTAGATTTAAGTAAATGACATACACTTCAAGTAAATAAACGCTTAATAAACAATTGTGTTGAAAAAATTATATACTGTGCTGAATTAAAAGTAACAAAAATTTTTTCCCATATGATTTCAAAATTAATAATATAATAAAGAAAATAGATATGTTCAAAGATTTATAAAGAAGAAAAAATATAGGAAGTTTGGGAAATACAAGTTGTTTAATGGACTGATATTTATAACCATAGGCAAACATTTCAGTGGCATTTCATGACAAAAAATAAATACGTCTTTACTGTACCAGGGTCAGAATATATCTATAATATAGGAAGAGTCACTTGAGATAAGTTTCTGCATGAGATCCTTTGTATATTAAACAATAGTATATTAATTTTCATATTGCTAAAATTTTTGACAATGCCAGGCCCAAATTACACATTGTGTAACATTTTTAATATAGTACTGAATTTAATCCTAACAAGCTCCAGTGTTATAACTTAAGGAAGAGGTTAATAGTAACTCATTATGGCCTTTAAAACA
This sequence comes from Aotus nancymaae, assembly GCF_030222135.1. Classification (NCBI taxonomy): domain Eukaryota; kingdom Metazoa; phylum Chordata; class Mammalia; order Primates; family Aotidae; genus Aotus; species Aotus nancymaae. The sequence goes on along the minus strand of NW_026988476.1, from coordinate 12,763,272 downwards.
GAAATACCAGGCATAGTTTAGATCAGGGGTCCCCAAACCCATACCAGTCCATGGCCTGTTGGGAACCAGGCTGCCACACAGCAGGAGGTGAACAGTGGGTGAATCAGGAAAGCTTCATGTGTATTTACGAGCCGCTCCCTAGTGTTTGTATTACCACCTGAGCTCCATCTCCTGTCAGATTAGCAGCAGCATTAGATTCTCATAGGAGCACACTCTGTTGTGAGCTACACATATGAGAGATCTAGCTTGTGTGCTCCTTATGAAAATATAATGCCTGATAATTTGCATTGTCTCCCATCAACTCCAGATGGTATTGTCTAGTTGCAGGAAAACAAGCTGAGGTCTCTCAATGATTCTACATTATGGTGAGTTGTATAATTACTTCATTGTAATAGTAATAGAAGTAAAGCATACAATAAATATAATGCACCTAGGTATGTATATCAGAAGGAAGGCAGTTAGCATGTAACTGAAAAAGCAATTGAAGTTAGCAAAACTGTAATATTGATTTGGCCTTTCACTATTACTATGACCAAGTATAGGCCTCAGCTTTTTACAATGAGTAAGTTTTCCCAGGATTTGCCACAAGGAGAGGGAAGAGAGGCAGGAAAAGAGGGAGTAAGAGTAAAAGAAAAAGAAAGTCTCCACATGTATATAATAATATTTATTTATATAATTTAGTATACAAAATAAAGTAGACAAAATGTGTTCGAATTATGTTTATTGGAATTAAGAAAACTTTCAACAAGTTAGACTATTTTTTATATTTGACATTTAGACATAAGGACTAAGTTTATATGTGTGTGTGCCTGTGTACATGCATATAAATTTTCAATGCTAAAGTTAGAAAGAAAGCAGACCTTGTTTGCATTTACCCAGTATTGTATTCTTGGAAAAAAAACAGTATATATTTTAAAAATGCAAAAATGAGTTATCTTTTATTGGAAAAATGCAATCTTATCCTAAAATTAGACATTTAAAAACATCCAACCTCAGGATTCTCTGTGGGTCATTCAAAATTTAAGGAGAGCATAAAAGTCTTAATGATGTTGCACCAAAAGTGGCCTTTAAACCTTTAGCATTAAAAGCCTATGCCTATAACATCTCCACAATAATTACAACAACTGAAAATGCCTCCATGCATTTACACAATGCTCCTTTGTGGGAAGCACTGCTCCATTGACAAACATGCCCTAGATTCTGAGTTTATTCTTGAAAAATGAATATTGTATTATTTTCTATAAGTAATTGAATATGAACATCATTCTATATAAAGCAGTATAAAATAACAGTAACTTGTATATATTTTTGAATATGACAATGTGTATAATCATATACATTTATATTACTATAGTTTTAATTTTGAAAACAAACATGTTGCTAGCTGGGTCCATTATATTTCAATATGCTAGCCTGAAAAAATCACACAAAGTATGAGGAGAAACAATAAGTAGAGAATAAGAAAGAGATGAATAGAAATGATCTATGCTACGTTACAAGAAAAAAAAGTAATTTTAAAAGAGTATGCATTTGTTTGATTTTTGATAAATGTTTTAGATAATTGTAAATCCTGATAGACATAGAAAACATAAATGTGGCAAAATAATATCATTAATATTGTGTTTTTCTATTAATATATACTTCTGGATAAAATATAGAATTGGAAACTGTTGGTTTTCTTTATCATTAATTTGACAAGAGAATACTTCATCTAAGGTTTTGAATACACTAATCATAGATTTATGAGCAAGTAATTTCAAAAAGGTTCAAATAATTCTGATTCTTCTTTTCCTGTTTCTTCCATTTTGACAAATGCAAGCTTCTACAAAGATCCACTCAAAAAAAACGAACAAAAAAAAAACAAACCTGAAATCTGTGTCTCAACTCTTTTCTTAGTAAGCTAAAAGAACAGCCATTATTACAGTTTCTTTGTGACACAGGCCACAGGCAGAGCGGAACAATGACCAGTATTCCACAGTACCACAATAGTAGACCATTGTGCTTAGAGGACAAGACCAAATCTTCCCTCATAGAGAGACCATTCTTTCTCCAATATGCCATTAAGCTTTTGCTACAGAGAGAAAGTAATAAATTATACAGAGGTGCTAAGTTAATACACTACTAAGTAAGAAAGTCTGCTGATCTGCTGTTGAATAAGTAAGCATTGGATTAGAATTTGGTGCATCTTCATTGATTAGATTTCCTGACCCACCTTAAGCTTTTACTTCTCTGCAAAAGCAAACACATCCTTGTCCTCCTGACAAAGACATATGATGTTAGGTGAGAATAACAATTTTCAAAGCAATCATGAAGCAATACTTTTTCCTGTGAATAGGAAATGATTTGTCAAGAAGAAGGAGAGGTGTGTTTTCAGATAGAAACTTCTAAGGGGAGGAGTGTGTGTGTATGTGTGAATAGAAGTGTAAACATGAAGAAAGGATAATAAAGTGAAGAGTGGAAATACATATATGTTTAATGTGTATACACATGAATACATGGATACATGTATGTCTAAATGGCCTTCAGTTTTGAGCTGCCTTTCCTTACATATAGCAATAAAAAGTTTGATTTTGTGAGAAGTTTATTCTTCCTAACCTTGAACTTTCTACCTGTATTGCTCTATACTTTTAGACTTTCATATAATTTTATATGTGCATATCACTCCTCTGTATTTGCATTTTTCTAAAGAGAAATGGTGGCTAGAGAATCTTTTGGGTTTATTTCTTTCAGAGATAGGAGTCGTTATTCCCTTGAGTGAACTATAACCTAGAATCTCCAATTACAGTGGAGATACCTCATTTCACTATGATAGCTATTCAAGAATAATATACATGACAGGAAGCAAGACTGAACTTTAATTGTGCCCTTTAAAGAGGCAAAGAGAAAAATAATGGACCGATCCACAACTGAGTTACAGAAAATAACATGCAGTGATAATCCTGTGGGCTCTGTGCTTAACTGTCTTTGTGGTAGTAGATAATGTTTCTTGGACTCCATGTTTGCCTCTCCCTTAAGGATTTCTTGTAAGGCTGGTCTAGTTAAAAAAATTCCTTAAGTGCTTCCTTGTCTGAGAAGAATTTTATTTCTCCTTCACTTATGAAGCTTAGTTTGACAGGATATAAAATTCTTGATTGGAAATTTTTTCCTTAAGGACACTTAATGTATCCCCCTAATATCTTCTGGCTTGAAAGGTTTCTGCTGAGTGGTCTGCTGCTGGTCTGATCATGTTCTCTCTGTACACAATTTAGCCCATTTCTCTATAAGCCTTTAAGATTATTCCTTTCGCATCAGCCTTGGTGATTCTGATGACTATGTGCCCTGGGGTTGGTTTTCTTGTATAGTATTTAGTGGAGGTTATCTCTGTTTCTTGGATTTGCATGCCAACCTTTTTAGTGAGATTAGGGAATTTGAATGCACTTTATCATCAAATATATTTTCCAAGTTGTGTTTATTCTGTCTCCTCTCTCAGACATTTCAATGCATCATAGATTTGGTCTGTTTACATAATCCCATATTTCTGGGAATTGTTTTTCATTTTTAAAGTTCTTTTAAAATTTTTGTCTGACAGAGTTGATTTGAAAAACTGGTTTAAAAATCTGGAGACAACAGATGCTGGAGAAGATGTGGAGAAATAAGATCACTTTTACACTGTTGGTGGGAGTATAAATTAGTTCAACCATTGTGGAAGACAGTGTGGCGATAAAAGCAAAGACCTGGAACCAATCCAAATGCCCATCAATGATAGACTGGACAAAGAAAATGTGGCATGTACAATATACACCATGGAATATTATGCAACCATAAAAATGATGAGTTTGTGTTCTTTATAGGGACATGGATGAACCTGGAACCGATCATTCTCAGCAAACTGACACAAGAACAGAAAATCAAACACTGCATGTTCTCACTCATAGGCGGGTGTTGAACAATGAGAACACTTGGACACAAAGAGGGGAGCATCACACACTGGGGTCCGTTGTCGGGGGCTATGAGAGGAATAGCGGGAAGGAGGGTTGGGGAGAGAGAACGTGGGGAGAAATGTCAGGTATAGATGATGGGGGGATGGTGGCAACAAACCACCTTGCTATGAAGGTACCTATGCAACAATCTTGCATGATCTACACATGTACCCCAAAATCTAAAGTACAATTAAAAAAATACAAAAATTAAGAAAGAAAGAAAAACTGGTTCTTGAGCTATGAAATTCTTTTCTCAGTTTGATTTAGTTTGCTGTTAATACTTCTGATTGTTTTATGAAATTCTTGTAATGAACTTTTTAGCTCTAGAATTTCAGTTTGGTTCTTTTGTAAATGACTTTTTCACCTTTTAGATCTTTGATCATTTTACTGGATTCCTTGGATTGAATTTCAACTTTCTCCTGAATTTTGAGGAGCTTGCTTGCCATCCAGATTCTGAATTCTGTCTATCATTTCACACTAGTTAAGAACCATTACCAGAGTTCTTTCATTGATTATTTCTCATCTGTGAGGGTTTGTATTCCTTTAACTATGGTGTAAGTTGAGTATAGTCAGTTGGCTTCATTTATGGATACTTGCAGAAGGCCAGGAGTCTATACAGGATCTTTACATGTGGTTGAATATTCTTGTACTTGGTTTCACAGTTTTATGTATTAGCAGGACAGTTTTTGGTGGTGTAGTTCTGGCTGCAATCTAGCAGACAGCACTTAAAAGTAACACACAGGAGCTAGGCTAATACACAGCCATGTGGCTGTTTTCTACTCCCTCTTGGTTTCAGGCATGGTCTGAGATGGAGTAAGGTGAGAGATGGGCACTTGATCAGATTTGCTCCCAGGCCTTGGGGGAGCACTATTTGATCCATGCTACTGTGCCCACATTTCTTTTATTAGGTATTCCTGGCTTCAGGTGCTCTGTTAGAAGGAAGCTATGACAGGGAGATATGCCACATGCTTTCTGGCCTGGCCCTGTGAAGGGAGGCATGCCCCAGAAACCTGGCCCAGAAACCTAAAAATTTTGCTTCTCTCAGTGCTTTACGCTAGGGGCTTCTCCCTGCCTTGCATGCTGGCCGCAGATCTTGGATTAGTACTCCTGAGCTAGGCACCACGTTCCTGGAGCACTAGGATGTCCTATGGCTCATAGTCATGTTCCAGATGGTTTGAGGATCCTAGGTACTCCCTGTCACCAAAAAAGTACTCAGGTGGAACAACATACTCAGGCTGGGCTGTGGAGGTTGTACTGTCCACCTTCTTCTGCTAGGTGGCTAGGCACAGGCCCTGAAATGGAATGGTAGGCAGAAGGGCTCATATAGAAGACGTGGCACAGTCCAGCAGGGAAGCCAGCCCTGTTGTCTCCTAGTTCAAAAGTTAGCTTGAGCCAGTACCTCCCAGAGGAAAAGGGGACACCCTAGGGGGTGGGCTTCAATGGTCACTCTCCACTAGAGCTGCCCAGTGAACAGAAGTTCTTTCACTCTATGCCATCTGAAAGTCTGTCTCTGCCTGCTCTCTGGGTAGATGCCTCTGCCATCTCATAATTCCACAGGGGACAGAGTCCTAAGGTCCCAGAGATCTATAGTGAGAATGAGCTGTCTCACAGTTCCCTCTCTCGCCCTTTTCCCAGGAGCCATTCATAGCTGAAAACTAGCTCTCCTGTTTGGGTACCCTTTGTGGGGTTTCTAGTGTCCTTTTTAAACATCACTTCAGCATTGCTTCTCCATACATTCTCATCATTTTCTCTCTGAATATATTCCAAAATTATGGTGGTTTACTGAATAATTTGATCTCTGTCAGTGGGAGCAGCACTCACTGGCTGCACATAGCCGTCTTATCTCTCTTCACAACTTAAAAAGTTTAAGCTGTTTTCACATGTTCAGACTGCACAAGACAGGTGCTGTCAGTGCCAGAAGGAGAGGAGGAGGTGGAAGAGGCCACACTGTGGAGCTGCTGCTGCTTCTGCTCCTTCCAGGAATTCTGATCTTCTCTCCTCTGCCACTCCTCCTGTCTCTAAATGTGAGACTTCTTGGAAAAAAGTTCATCTGTGCCTCAGGAATTTCAGACCCTCTGAAGTATTATTAAGTAGATGATCCAAGAACTAAATTTTGAAAAAGCATAGACCCAATAATCTTTTATTTTATTTCTGTATTTAAAAGTATGATTCTCAGATTTCTGCTTTATAGTTTTGAAAGAAATGATAAATTGTTCCAGAAGATGCTTTTAAAATCTTGCATTCTATTGCCACAGAGAATCCTATTTGCCTTCTGCTTTGACCCAAATACTTTTTGTAAGAATAAGGAATTACTGCACTTCCCTATTTCTGTCCAGCCATTTTCTTTTGATGTGGTAGTGGTGGAGGTAGGAAGCACAAGTGACTCTCTAATGTCCTTTGATGGAGAAGGACTGTACTTTAGTTGCTGTACTCAATGATGACACTGAAGCTGCCTTATGTATACTTGAACCAGATTTAAAAGATGAAATCCTAGAACTTGAGCCTGTGCTTAATGCTGTAATAAATACAATTTTGGTGATCAATGGAAGGGAGGCATGTATATTTTGAACATGGCAGGACTGTGAATAGTTTGCAGGCAGACAGCAGACAATGGTGCTTTTAATATTCACGGCAATGTTTTGGGCATTTCTTCACAAAAATTAGAGTGCAATTCCCCACTTCTTAATATGAGTCAGCTTAGTGACTCACTTTTAGCAAAAAGAATGCTATGGAAGTTAGGCATCTGAGGTTAGGTTAGAAAAAACAAGAGGTAGGCCCGGTGCAGTGGCTCACGCCTATAATCCCAGCACTTTGGGAGGCCGAGGCAGGTGATCACGAGGTCAAGAGATTGGGACCATCCTGGTCAACATGGTGAAACCCTGTCTTTTCTAAAAATACAAAAAGTTAGCTGGGCATTGTGGCGTGTGCCTATAGCCCCAGCTACTCGGGAGGCTGAGGCAGGAGAATTGCTTGAACCCAGGAGGCGGAGGTTGCGTTGAGCCGAGATTGCGCCATTGCACTCTAGCCTGGGTAACGAGCAAAACTCAGTCTCAAAAAAAAAAAAAAAAAAAAAAGAGGTTTCTCTTAGGTCTCTTTCAAATAGAACTCATATCTTTGGAGCCCAGCGTCTCCATGCAAGATACTTCACTGTTCAAAAGCCATCATGTTGGTGAGATCATATGGAAAGAAAAAAAGACATGCCAAAGGAGTGTTACCTATTTCAGCTACCAGCTACTCAAGTCTTCCCAGTCCAGGTACTAAACACGTGAGTGAAGAAGCATTCGAAATGATCCACTGAACGCATGTACTCTACCAATGCAACATGATATATCCCAGCCAGGTCTGTCAGCCTAACTGTTCCTGAACTCCTGACCCAGAGAAGCTGTAAAAGACAGCAAATTACTATTGTTGTTTTAAACCACTAAGTTTTAGATGATTTGTTATTCAGCAATAGAAAACTAATACAGTAATTAAATAGTGAAATACTAGTATTTATACAAGTAATGTTGGAAGAATTGAGTATACTGGTGCAAAATCAAACTGTAAAAAATGAACACCAGTTTTAAAAATTATATTAATATTATTACTATAACTTGGCTAATTTATTTAACTAAACATGATTTCCCAGTAAAAATAATAAAGTAACGGTTCCCTTGAAGTATATTTACTAAATTATATACATTACTCCCAATTAGACATTCTTATACTATCTTTTTAAGTGCAAAATATAATAAATGTGGAAGTGGGATTGATAGGCATAAATCTTCTTAATTACTACTCTATCCTAAATGTTGTTTGTGCAGATACATCTAAATACAAGCCTCTATAACTGTATCACATCTTGTTAAAGCAAATATCACTTTTAAAATTTAATAAAATTATTAGCAGAAAATATTATTGAAGTATTTTGGCCTTTTCATTAAAAATACACTTCAACCGCTTGAAAGGGGACTCAAGTATGTTGTAAAATAGTATGTTGAAAAATTATTATTTATAACTTACATTACCAAAAAAAGTAACCTTAAATTTGATTTGGCAAGAATGAAGAAAAACATCATCTCAGTAGACTTTTCAAAGTGTGATTTTTTTTTTTTTTGGAAATTCATGAAATAGTGTGGTATCTTAATCTCTGAAACAGTGGAAAAGAATAGATGCTATAATCCTATTCCCTATATCTGCTCACAGATCATCTCCAACTCATCTATTTGGTTAGCAGTATAGTCTAATTTGTCATTTCAAAAGCAAAAACAATGCAAATTAGTTGGATATTATGTGAGTTTCAGTTAAAAATATGGCATCCTTTGTTCAACTGCTCATGTATATATATATAGAATGGATCTAAATAATAAATAATTTTTAGAAAACAAATATTATTATAATTTATCAATTTTGTTGAAATGTATTGGAAGGCAGATACAGTAAATATGATCCGATTTATCGATTTTATTGAGAGATATGGTAGAGAGATACAGTAAATGTGATTCTTTAAGCGATTATCTTAAATATTTGTCTAATGTTTATAAATATCACTGTGCATGAACACATTGTGAATGACATTTACTTTTATTTAAAGTAAGATACAGATAAAGAATAACTGACTATTTTTTTTTGCTATTAACTTGACAGATTTACCCCCAAGTTTTTCACCAATTTGTGGATCTAGAAGATCCAAAGTTGATTAGTCTGACACTGTTCGAAACTATAAAAGGTAACCTGATGTATCAGGGTAATCAGAAAACACACGGGAGTTATCAGGGTGAACAAAACACCTGGACCAATGAACCAATAGATCTTTCCTGACTGAATTATCAAGACTAATGCTCCAAATCTCCACTGCAGTGATATATGTGGCAGGTGAATGCAAACACCTATGTTAATTAACCATAGCAGTATCTTCTCAGATAGTTCTGGAGTCAGCCTTAACTATAATACCAAAAAAAAACCAACAGGCAAAATTATTTTATGTTTGACGCATCTGTGAGGACCACATCCTTCTCGTTTTACAATTTGCACTCAGTCATTCAAGTTATAGAACTAACATAGGTTAATTTTTCTATAGTAAGCATGTACAAAGTCACTTTGATGAGATACAATTTTCTAATTGTCAAAATATTACATTTACTCCTGCAGGAAGCTATTTTAGAGAATTGATTAGTATTAGTTTAACATTCAGAGGACAACTTTTGTTTTAACATTCTGTTTAAATTTTTTTTTTTTTTATTATCATTGATTTGGTGAATTCACCTCACAGAAGTGTTCTAACTATAGGTCTTGCTAGTGATTCTGTGTCTCCCAATTTCATACTTAACGCTGCCATTTTCCCACTTCATAAAAATGCTTTTTATTTAATCTTTTTATTATCTTTTTATTTAGGCACATTTATTATTGATTACATGTGGAAAAAACAATACATGCATAAAATCAATTAGCTGTACAGCATAATAAATGATAGTACTTTGTTTATAGGATAATTAATTTAGCAACCCCAAGTTTCAGAATAATTTTAAATAAAAGAAAATTTAGTCAAAATCATGTTTTATATTGAAATAAATATAATTTTATTTATTATTAACATTTTGACTACTTTTTATTTTATCTTTTTTTAGTATTATACTTTAAGTTCAGGGGTACATGTGCAGAACATGCAGGTTTGTTACATAGGTATACATGTGCCATTGTGGTTTGCTGCATCCATCCCCTCATCATCTACATTAGGTGTTTCTCCTAATGCTATCCCTCTCCTATCCCCTACTGTCTGCTATCCCTCCCATAGCTCCCCACCCCCTGAAAGGCCCTGGTGTGTGATGTTCTCCTACCTGTGTCCATGTGCTCTCATTGTTCAACACCTACTTATGACTGAGAACATGTGGTGTTTGGTTTTCAGTTCTTGTGTCAGTTTGCTGAGAATGATGGTCTCTAGTTTTATCCATGATCTTGCAAAGGACATGAACTCATCCTTTCTGATGGCTGCATAGTATTCCAGTGGTGTATATGTGGCACATTTTCTTGATCCAGTCTATCACTGATGGGCATTTGGGTTGGTTCAAAGTCTTTGCTATTGGGAACAGTGCCCCAATAAACATAAGTGTGCATGAGTCTTTATAATAAAATGATTTATAATACTTTGGGTATATACCCAGTAATGGGATTGCTGGGACAAATCATATTTCTATTTCTAGATCCTTGAGGCATCGCCACACTGTCTTCCACAGTGGTTGAACTAATTTACACTCCCACAAACATTGTAAAAGTGTTCCTATTTCTCCACATCCTCTCCAGCATCTGTTGACTCCAGATTTTATAATGACTCCCATTCTAACTGGCATGAGAAGGTATCTCAATGTGGTTTTGATTTGCATTTCTCTAATGATGAGTGATGATGAGCATTTTATCACGATTGTTGGCTGCAATATGTCCTCTTTTGAGATGTGTCTGTTGATATCCTTCACACACTTTTTGATGGAATTGTTTGTTTTTTTCTTGTAAATGTGTTTAAGTTCTTTGTAGATTCTGGATTTTAGCCCTTGGTCAGAAGGGTAGATTACAAAATATTTTTTCCCATTCTGTTGATTGCCTGTCCACTCTAATAATAGTGTTTTGTTTTTTTTTTGCTGTGCAGAAGCTCTTAAGTTTAATTAGATCCCATTTGTCTATTTTTGATTTTGTTGCCATTGCTTTTGGTGTTTTACTTTTAAAATGAAAGACCTGCTAATGTTTAGCTGATAATTAATCAGCAATACTAAGCTGGAAAAACAAAAGAGAGGAGAGGTGGCTAAAGGTATGATGGTGAAAGCAAAACATCTTTACAACATACTTCAGCTAAAAAAGAGGTGGCATGATTACAATTACACTGTTTAAAAAACTAAGTGGCTAAATTCATGTTGCAAAACAATAGCCACTCCTGTGGTATAGCAGTAGGGAACAGAGTATTGTTCCCTAAAATAGTGTATAGTTATTGTATTAAACAGAGAAGCTAACATTTGCAGAACACCTGAGATGTTTAAAGCACATGATTCGTTTTCAAAAGAATCCTGCAATGTAGAAATCACGTTCCCATTTTACAGATCCAGTACTTGTGAAAACTATACTGGATCTAAAAGTGGTTAGTAACATACTCTGTATTTCAATCAGCACTAATTGTGCAGAGCCCAAATGTTCATACACACTACCCCAGGAAGCCTCTCCATCTGTGTATTCTCTGCATCACTGTTTGCCTACAGACTATGAAGCATTTGCCATATAAATTCTGTAGAGTATGGAAAAAAATTCTGCAGCACAATTAAAACGCAAACTATTAAACAAATTATATTTAAATAAAATCATAAAGTTATACATGTTTTAAAACCTAAGTCGAACACAAGTTTCCTGTATTTTCATCATATTTTATCAGCTTACTGAAATGTTGACTTCTTTGATTACCAGCCTAACAATTTTTAAAATTTACTGTTGTACCATGACAGAGGGTAGAATTCAATGAAATAGTTATTCGAAAAAAATATGAAAAAAAAATCTAAACTAATGATTTGCATTTCTGTGGCTTAAAATATGGTGTCTGTTAAACTTTTTGTTGTTGTTGTTGTTGACTTAACTTCAATGTAGTTTTTTACAACTAAAACAATTAAAGGAAGAATGTTGAATAAAAAATATCAAAATAAATTGCAAGCTTAAAAGGCTGTATAGATGGTTAATTATCTAATATATTTGGCTTTTTAAATTACAAAAGTCTCTAAGAAAAATGATGCCTGTGATACTTTAAAGAAAATATAAAATTGTGAATCAAATGATATTTTAAAAGTTATTGTTTTTAATATACCTGTAATACAAAGAAAATGACTAAAATTGAAATGGATATTTTAAAAAATATTGGTAAAATAAAATACAATATAATTCAAGGTCCTTTTTTTTTTTTTTTTTTAAATATGGAACGCTTCACGAATTTGCGTGTCATCCTTGCGCAGGGGACATGCTAATTTTCTCTGTATCGTTCCAATTTTAGTATATGTGCTGCCGAAGCGAGCACTCAAGGTCCTATTTTTAAGAAAAATCTATATATTCCGTAAAAGGCATTGATTAATTTCCTCATGGGAACCAGTACAATTGTGAGATAAAACCACCGAAAAAATGACATTGATCCCTTTGAACACTTTTGGTAGCATGGCCCAAGACAGGTTCTCTGGTTTGTGTAGAGTCTCTGAAATTCTTTCAGAGTAAGCAAGATTTTCCCTAACTTTGCATTAACAAAGAAGGAAGAAGAAAATTGGAGCCAACATAGTTTGTCAAGAATGGGCTAGGCTTTATTTTCAGCAGCACCTTAAAAGAAAGGGCTCTAGATGAAGTTAATGCACCACTTCTCACAAATTGAAACTGATCAAAATGCATAATTATAACATTTAACTGAGAAGTAGCCTAATACATTGGAAAAGCAAAATCTTCATCAAAAAAGAATGAGCACCTTTTTCTACATGCTAAGCATGGGTGAGCTCCAGAAATAGATGAGGAATAATTTTAACCATAAATACAAGAACCCCAGAAAATACAGTGATGTTTAAGAGAAAATAATGATCATGAGACATGTAGGTATTCATATTTGACCCATTGACTCTTCAATGTAAAAATTAAGATTTCACTTTATCACAATCTAACACTGAATTTAATTATTTAATGTAACTAGTAAGTTTAAGCTGTGTATTTGGATGCACTTCCACAGCTTGCATAGAGCAATATTGATGTAAACATGAATTACTAAAGAAGGTAGATACTGGAAAATCCTCAAGGAAGAGAGGCAATTACTCTAATCTTGCAGAGTATTCTGAATATTGTCAAACATCACTGATGAGAAGAGAAACAGGTCATAAGGCACCTTGACATTGCTTAATACTTTCTACAAACATATCATTGTGGAGGGAAGTTACCAAGGACACTTGGAGTGGTTATAAGCAATGTGTTGTAGGGTAAGAGTTGCCTTGAGAGATATTAAAGTAGCGTGAGAGATATTGGAACAATTTAATTCTAGTTCTGTCTCTTTCACTGACTGTGTGCGTGAAGTTTACCAAGTTATTTTTATTTTCTGGGCCTCATTTCTTTTTTCCCCCATTATTATAGATCCAGGGGGTATGTGTGCAGGTTTTTTACATTTATATACTGCATAATGGTGAGGTATAGATTTCTACTGTATCCATCACCGGAATAGTAAACATTATACCCAATAGATAATTTTTCACCCACACACATCTCAATCCCTTTTGGAGTCTTCAGAGTCAACCCCACCCATCCCTAGCTACAGCAGTGAAAGTTATCTCCACATATTGCCAAATGTCCCTTGTTAAGAACAACTGGTCTAGCATTTTAAAAATATTCTTTACTGTCCAAATCCATGTTAAAGGTGTTCAGAAATAGTATTAAATATCTAAGCATTTGAACTATTTAAAAAACACGTGTGAATATTTGATGAATTTTCATTGACTCTTAAACATTCCAATCATGGGTATTTAAAATATTTAGACTACGAGATAAATCAGCAAATTTCTTCCTGAATAGTGAACATAATACCCAATAGGTAATTTTTCGACCATGACCTTCCCAACATCCACACTTTTGAAGTTAGCAGAGCCCATCTTCTCCCTCTGTATGTACATGTGTACCCATCATTTAGCTTTCAGGTATAAGTGAGAAAATGTGGAATTTGATTTTCTGTTTATGAATTTTTTCACTTGATAATAGCTCCAACTCCATCCATGCTCCTGTAAAACACATGATTTTATTCTTTTTTATGGCTGCATAGTTTTCGTATGTATATAATATTTTCTTTATCCAATTGTCCATTAACAGATACTTAGGTTGATTCCGTGGAATTTCTGTTGTTAATAGTGCTTCAATAAACATATAAGTGCAGGTGTCTTTTGAGATAATGATTTCTTTTCCATTGCATAGGCACCCAGTAGTGGGATTGCTGGATAGAATAATGTTCTATTTTTAGTTATTTGAGAAATTTCCATTTTTTTTCCCATAGAGCTTATACTAATTTATATTCCCACCAGGAATGTGGTTCCCTTTCTCTGAACTCTGGCAAATATCTATTGTTTTTTGACATTTTAATAACCATTCTGACTGATGTGATACTGTATTTTATCATGGTTTTTATTTGCATCTTTTTGATGATGAGATATGTTGAGCATTTTCTCATATATTTCTTGGCTGCTTGGATGTCTTCTTTTGAGAAATGTTTGTTCATGTCCTTTGCTCACTTTTTAATAGACTCATTTAGTTATTTTTTTCTAGTTTCTGTTCCTTGTAGATTCTGGATATTAGTCTTTTTGTCAGATTACATAGGTTGCAAATATTTTCTCCATTCTGTATGTTGTCTCTTTACTCTGTTAATTATCCTTTTTCTGTGCATAAAATTTTAAATTTAATTAAGTCCCATTTGTCTTTTTGTTTTTCTTGCATTTGCTTCTGAATTCTTAAGTCTTAGTCATAAGGTCTCATAAAGATCTAGTCAATTAATTTCCTAGGCCAATATCCAGAGTAGTTTTTCTGAGATTTTGTTCTAGGAATTTTATAATTTTGTATATTACATTTAAGTACATAATTCATCTTCAGTTAATTTTTATATATTGTGGGGTCCAGTTTTATTCTTCTACTCAACCTCATCAAAGATGAGTTGGTTATAGTCATGTGAATTTATTTCTGGGTTCTCTGTTCTGTTTCATTGATCTATGTTACGTGTGAGTGGGTATGTAATTATGCATATATACACGAACACACACACATACACATACACACGCTGGTAATACCTACTATTTAAAAATTTCTATTTGTAAATTCATAAATGTTTAAGGGTTCTAATATATAAAGATAATAGTCAAACACATCCTTAATAATTTTGAAAAGTAATATATGCCAATTATAGCATGCCAGGATTTCCTTGTCAGATTGTTATGGTATCAAATAGATATACAGAATTGCTGTTTCTATATTAACAACATAGACTTAAGGAACCAAATATGGGGTAATTTTTTTTCTAATGTTGATACTAATTTACTCGATTCCACATATACATTAAAAGTGTTTTATTTTTGATGTATATCATTGGTTGCATATTTTTATAAATAATAAAAAATAAGACATGACTATTTTTCTCTAATATATTTAAGTATAGACACATTCTAAAACCTTTGAATAGGCTAAAACTATGGTTTTCTGTTGATATTGTGTCCTTATTTATGGTCTGTATTAATTTTTATAGCTCACTGTGGTAAAGACATGATGGACACATGTGGAGATAGAAATTTATATTATTGTAATATTTTATGTGTTGATTAATCTTTATCGTGGATATAACTATATACCTCAATTTCAGTGCAAATACGTATATATGCATTTGCAACTGACAATATTTATATATTATATATACATACATACCAATGTATATATGTGTGTATATATACATATTTCAGATATTTCAACAGTAATTTAATTGACATTTGGGGCCAGATAGTTCTTTGATGTGGGAGTTTGTTCTGTACATTATATGATCCCTGGTCTACTCACTAAATATCCAGTAAATGCCAGTATTAATCATCCCACCCATCCCCAGTAGCAACAATCAAAATTGTCTCCACATATTGCCAAATGTCCCCTAAGGGACAAATTGACACCTATTAGAACAACTGGTTCAATAATCTAAAAATATTCTTTACTGTCCACATACATATTAAAGATGTTCTGGAATAGTTTTAAATACCTATGTATTTGAAATATTTTAAAAATATGTATAATTATTTATGGATTTTTATTGACTCTTCTAAACATTCCAGTCTTAGTTGTTTAAAATATTTAATATATAAATTGGCAAATTCATCCCCTAATGAAAAAGCCATTTTATAATGTGTAGTAAAAAGTTACACACTGTGTATGTTAAAAACTGTAAATGGCCTTGTGATTTTACACCATTTGCAAGCTAATGAATTAGCCTGTCACAGTTTTATGGATGCTGGTACGTCACATGAAATTACTGAGTCAAAGAAGAACAGTTTATTGCTCAAAAAAGAACAGTAGCTAGAATATCAGCTTTATTTATATCATTTTCCTGGGCCCCAGTTTCTTTTTTTTTTTTTTCTTTTCTTTTTTTTTCTTTTATTTTTTATTTATTTATTTATTTATTTTTATTTTTATTTTTTATTGCATTTTAGGTTTTGGGGTACATGTGAAAAACATGCAAAGTTGTTGCATAGGTGCATTCATGGCAGTGTGATTTGCTGCCTCCCTCCCCCTCACCCATATCTGGCATTTCTCCCCATGCTATCCCTCCCCAACTCCCCCCCACCGCTGTCCCCCCCACTCCCCCGCAACAGACCCCCGTGTATAGTGCTCCCTTCCCTGTGTCCATGTGTTCTCCTTGTTCAACACCCTCCTATGAGTGAGAACATGTGGTGTTTGGTTTTGTGTTCTTGTGTCAGTTTGCTGAGAATGATGGTTTCCAGGTTCATCCATGTCCCTACAAAGGATGCGAACTCCTCATTTTTAATGGCTGCATAATATTCCATGGTGTATATGTGCCACATTTTTCCTGTCCAGTCTATCATCGATGGGCATTTGGGTTGGTTCCAGGTCTTTGCTATTGTAAACTGTGCTGCAATGAACATTCGTGTGCATGTGTCCTTATAGTAGAACGCTTTATAATCCTTTGGATATATGCCCAGTAATGGGATTGCTGGGTCAAATGGAATTTCTATTTCTAGGTCCTTGAGGAATCGCCACACTGTTTTCCACAGTGGTTGAACTAATTTACACTCCCACCAACAGTGTAAAAGTGTTCCTATTTCTCCACATCCTCTCCAGCATCTATTTTCTCCAGATTTTTTAATGATCGCCATTCTAACTGGCGTGAGATGGTATCTCAATGTAGTTTTGATTTGCATTTCTCTAATGACCAGTGATGATGAGCATTTTTTCATATGTTTGTTGGCCTCTTGTATGTCTTCTTTTCTAAAGTATCTGTTCATATCCTTCGCCCATTTTTGAATGGGCTTGTTTGTTTTTTTCTTGTAAATCTTTTTTAGCTCATTGTAAATTCTGGATATCAGCCCTTTGTCAGATGGGTAGGCTGCAAAAATTTTTTCCCATTCTGTTGGTTGCCGATTCACTCTATTGACTGTTTCTTTTGCCGTGCAGAAGCTGTGGAGTTTGATTAGGTCCCATTTGTCTATTTTGGCTTTTGTTGCCAATGCTTTTGGTGTTTTGGTCATAAAGTCCTTGCCTACGCCTATGTCCTGAATGGTTTTGCCTAGGTTTCCTTCTAGTGTTTTTATGGTGTTAGGCCTTATGTTTAAGTCTTTAATCCATCTGGAATCAATTTTAGTGTAAGGTGTCAGGAAAGTGTCGAGTTTCTACAAAGACATAAACTGAGCCAGATGATAACTTGTGGGATATATTTTATTATAGGAGGAGAGCTCTGAGTTAAAAGAATTGTAATCTCTTGCAGTAGAGAATTAGTGTAACTGTCCTTCATTCCAGAGGGCAACAGTATCTCTAGCTTTAGGACTGTTCACTATAAAAATATTCTTGAACAAAACATGTAGAAGGAAAGGCAGTTAGTGCTTTGCTCACAGGATCTACAGATACACAAGAGACCCAGAAATAATGCTCTCTTAATAGGTACTGTACACTAATGGATTATATTATATATAAACTCAGGTTTAATTACTGCTAAATAAATATTGAAATAACTTAAATATATTGGTTTTGTTATCAGACCAGAATTTTAGGCATGTATATATTATATGCTAAATATAATTTAGCATATAGTATATATATATGCCCCAAATTTTAAAACAAATGCAAATCATATTCTTTGCTCACTTTTTGATGGAGTTTTTTTTTTTTTTTTTTTCTTGTAAATTTGTTTCTGTTCTTTGTAGATCCTGGATATTGGCCCTTTGTCAGATGGGTAGATTGCAAAAATTTTTTCTCATTTTCTTGGTTGCTGGTTCACTCTAATGATAGTTTCTTTTGCTGTGCAGAAGCTCTTAAGTTTAGTTAGATCCCAATTGTCTATTTTGGCTTTTATTGCCATTGCTATTTTCAAAAGAAGGTATTTCTGCAGCCAATAAGCATATAAAAAAATGTTCATTATCACTGGTCATTAGAGAAATGCAAATCAAAACCACATTGAGATACCATCTCATCACAGTTAGAATGGTGATCATTAAAAAAATCAGCAGACAACAGATGCTGGAGAGGATGTGGAGAAATAGGAACACTTTTACACTGTTGGTGGGAGTGTAAATTAGTTCAACCATTGTGGAAGACAGT